>NC_142164.1:32797500-34047500 GCF_024610735.1 Ursus americanus | reverse complement strand
TTTATTTGAAAACTTTAAAGACTAAGTCTTGGGGCGCCTGGGTGGCACAGCGGTTAAGCGTCTGCCTTCGGCTCAGGGCGTGATCCCGGCGTTCTGGGATCGAGCCCCACATCAGGCTCCTCCGCTATGAGCCTGCTTCTTCCTCTCCCACTCCCCCTGCTTGTGTTCCCTCTCTTGCTGGCTGTCTCTACTGTCAAATAAATAAATAAAGTCTTTAAAAAAATAAAAAATAAAGACTAAGTCTTTTGTCCAAGGTGACCTTGGTGTTAAGAATAAAAGTCAAGATTCAAACTAAGTCTGTCTTCTTCCAGAACCATGCTACTTTATGAGGAACAACTAAGCTCTATTTAGGTCATGCCTTCATGAACAAATCACCCTGCTAGGGCTCCACCTCCTAATACAATCACTGTAGGCATTAGGGTTTCAACATAGGAATTGGAGGGCAACACAAACATTCACTTATAAAATAGGAAATATAGGTTTAAAGCTTAAATTAAAGGTCATTTTGGATACGGGGTGTGGGATGTGGAAGAAGAATATGTTTCTGCCTATAGTAGGCAGTTAGTAAATTTTGTAGAAATGAATTTGAAGCATTTATTTTGTAAATTGGCATGTATGCAAATATAGCTAGCATATATACACACACACACACACACACACACACACACACACACACACACAAATCATTTCTGTTCACAGCTGTCTTTTGTTTATAAGCTCACTCTGTTTCCTGAGAGCCTGAGGAACAATGTGTTAGAAGAATATACAGTTCTATTCTCAAAGTTCTGGTTCTTTGATTTTGTTTTTATGTCAAAAAGAGAGAATTTTAATATAATTTGAATATATGAAAAAAGACATTTATTCAATAAAATAATACACAGAACAACATTTCAGCTGAATTTAACATGCAGACATTCTTTGCGCACCAGATCTACCAATCCATAAGCAGGATGTTATAGAGAGCCCTCCAGGCCCAACATAGAACCTGGTGAGCCATGAGCTAAGGTACAGGGTGGAGGAAGTAAAGGTAGATGGGAGAAAAACAGAAGACATAAATGACTACAATAAATGACGACTTACAAGTCACAGTCAGGATCAGATCTCAGAAACACTGTCTTATTGTCTTAGTCTATTCAGGCAACTATAATAAAATATCACAGATTGGGCACCTTATAAACAAGAGAAATTTATTTCTCATCCTTCTAGATGCTGGGAAGTACAAGATCATGGCAATAGTGGTGGGTTGTGTTCTGGTGAAGACCCTCTCCCAGGTTGCAGACTGCTGATCTATCTCTCTGGGGTCTCTTTTATAAGGGAATTAATTCCATTCATGAGGCCTCCCAAAGGCCCCACCTCCTGATACCAACCTTAGACATTGGGTTTTCAATATATGAGTTTTGGGGGGACACATTCAGACCATACCACTTATGAAATAGGAAACATCAAGTATACGTTGAAAGTCTAAACCTAAGGTCATTTTGATGATAGAGAGTGGGATGTGGTAGAAGAATATGCGTTAAAGCAAGCATCCAAATTTTGAAATGAGGACATACTCTATGTGTTGGGTTAAAACAAGCAAAAATGAGCAGAAGACAGAAGTTTAAGCACTTGAGAACAGGTATGGAAAAGCAGGTTAGGTAGATCATTGAAATGGTAAGAGGATAGGTTTTGGATGCAAACAAATAGGTCTAAGTTCTGCTTCTCCAACTTAAAGACTGTGAGAACTTTAAAAAGTACTTGATATTGTGCATGTTTTCTCAACCTCAAATGAAGATAAAAGATACTACCGATTTCACAAGATGGTTGTGAAGCTTAAATTGAGACAGGCAACGTTACCTATGTAACACAGTGCTTAGTACATAATAAACATCGGTAAATGTTAGGTAGTTGCATTATCTCCTGACATTTAATGACTAATGTCGAGGCCAGCCTGGTTTTTACTCATTTAAGACAGTCTGATTTGGAGCAAGCATTTCTTTTGGAATGATTTCTTTGTTCATAAAATTTAAATTTTCAAATAGATTACTTCAGATTTTAATCAATTTTATTCATTTTTCTATTCTCTGATAAGTCCTTTCAACTTGTGGATTTTTTCAGCTGCATGATATTGGGCAAATTGCTTACCCTGTCTGAACTTCAGTTTACTTATCTGTAAGATGGGTATACAGTTGACCCTTGAACCTTGAACAACACAGGTTTGAACTGAGTGGGTCCACTTATATGTGGATTTTTTTTGATATATATATTGGAAAACTTTTTGGAGATTGTGGCCATTTGAAAAAAACCTTGCAGATAAACAATATAACCTAAAAACATTGAAAAAATTAAGAAAAATTTAGGTATGTGATGAATGCATAAAATGTATGTAGATACTAGCCTATTTTATCATTTTCTACCATAAAATGTCCACAAATATATTATAAAAAGTAAAAATTTATCAAAACTTTTGCACACATACACCATACATGGCACCATTCACAGTCAAGAGAAATGTAAACAAACATAAAGATGAGTATTAAATCATAACTGCATACAATTAACTGTAGTGCACACTCTACTATGATAAATAGTTTCATAACCACCTCCTTTTTCACATTATCTTTTCATTTTTGATGTCCAGTGTTAGTAATGCATATAACATCTAGTGTTCTGTATCATATAATATTGATGTACTAACAGATAATTCATCTTACAAACAGGTGATGTAAATATAGTATCAATATAGTATCAATATAGTCCTGTAAATGTATTTTCTCTTCCTTATGATTTTCTTAATAATGTTTTCTTTTCTCTAGTTTACATTTTGTGAGAATACAATATATAATACATATCACATGCAAAATTACATGTTAATTGACTGTTTTTGTTATTGGTAAGCTTTCCAGTCAACAGTAGGCTACTAGTAGTTAAGTATTTGGAGAGTCAAAAGTTATATGCAGATCTTCTTTTTTTTTAGAGGAGGGAGGGGCAAAGGGAGATGGAGAGAGAGAATCTTTTTTTTTTTTTTTATTAATAATGATTTTTTATTATATTATGTTAGTCACCATACAGTACATCCCCGGTTTTCGATGTAAGGCTCGATGATTCATTAGTTGTGTATAACACCCAGTGCACCATGCAATATGTGCCCTCCTTACTACCCATCACCGGTCTATCCCATTCCCCCACCCCCCTCCCCTCTGTAGCCCTCAGTTTGTTTCTCATAGTCCATAGTCTCTCATGTTTCATTCCCCCTTCTGATTACCCCCCCTTTCTTTATCCCTTTCTTCCCCTACTGATCATTCTAGTTCTTATGTTCCATAGATGAGAGAAATCATATGATAGTTGTCTTTCTCTGCTTGACTTATTTCACTAAGCATTATCTCCTCCAGTGCCGTCCATGTTGTAGCAAATGTTGAGAACTCATTCTTTCTGATTGCTGAGTAATATTCCATTGTATATATGGACCACAACTTCTTAATCCAGTCATCTGTTGCAGGGCAGGAGAGAGAGAATCTTAAGCAGGCTCCACTCCCAGGGCAGAACCTGAGGTAGGGCTTGATCTCAGAACCCTGAGATCATGACCTGAGCTGAAATCAAGAATGGGATGCTTAACTGCCTGAACCACCCAGGCACCCCAAAAGTTATATGCAGATTTTCAACCGCAGGGAATTGTGACAGGTCAGTGAAAATATGTGTGTAAAACACTTGTCACAATGTCCAGTATATCAATAAATACTGCTGTTTATATTGTTACTGGCATAATAGCTTCCTTATATGTGCTGTGAAGATTTGTGATATAATATATGAAGTCCCTGATATATAACTTGGCATTCGATGAACAGGACTGCAAAGGGCTACAAAAGGCTTAGTAATTACAATAATTAACCACAGTCATAATAAAACACATGAAATAACACATAGTGGACCACAAACTTCCTCCACTGTGATCAATAAAGAGCTTAGCCTGTTTTGCTGAGCCATGCCACCAAAACAAACATGGGATAGAGCAAGTACTGGCATTTGACCAAATATATGCAGAAAGCAATGGAGAGGGAGATGGAAATAAACACTATTTCAAGAAACAGCTCTTGCTACGTGCTCACTGTTAGCCAACACACATCGCTCAATGAAAATTACCTACCATTTTATGAAATACTTTCTGTATTTACCACACTGTGCTATATACTGTGAAATGACTAGGATGTGGTCCTAGCAAATCACAGAGATCCAGAATACTTAGCTAGACACTTTCATATGAAAATAATGCAAAACAAACTGTGGTTAGTGCTAAGGTAGAGGAGCAGACAACATTGTCTGGGATCATAAAAGAATGAGATAAAAACAATTTGTTTCCACAACACTGTGGGGGGGGGGCACATAAATGCAAATCTGGTTCCAAGGAATCAACTAACAAATAATAATTTAGTTAAGGATGATAATTTCTCACAAGGTAAGTCAAAACAGAAGGTATATTAAAATACAAAAGCATCAATATGTTTCAATCAACTTAGTTTGTAGAAAAGATGATAGAGATCAGGAAGGTGTATGTGTGCAGGTCAGATTTGGAAAGGGAATGTGATTTGTCAAATACCACACAGATGTTTTCTGAAGTGATTTTGGATCCAAGTCAGAGGGATGTCCAATTGAGTAAACTTTATTGGTTTTCTGAAAATCAAGGCAAAGAATGGAAAACCCAATTACAGCACTGAAATTGAGAAATACGAGTAACATCTTCGTAATAAGCAATGAAAGAAAGAATATGACTGCACCGTCAAAAAGTAATTATTCAGAACCTTCTGAGGGTGGGAAAAGCAGAGTTCTCTTTAACAGAGGGACAGATTTTATACTTTATGAATTCAGTCATTGAGAATGAACATGGAAATAGGAAATAGGTCTGATAGGTCTCCAAATTTCATTCAGGTAATTGATATTAAGTAAAATCTGTTGTTGGTAATTTTATTTAGGGAATATCTATAATATCCTAACTATTAAAAAAGGGAACTTGTGCTACTGAAACCCTTTTGAGTTTACATTAAAAAGTAAGGCCACCTCACAAACGTGCTCTCTGCCACAGACAGACAGAATTACAACATTACAAAAGATTGAGTGCACTGGCACCTGATAATAACATAGATGAGTGTGCAAAGAGAATGGACATTCCCTCAGCAGGAAATTAATCTGAAAGAAGATAACGTCAGCTAACTGAAGGATTGAAGTCTACTTGGAAGATATGATTACGACTTGAAACTAAGATAGAAAAGCCAAGGTTCCTGCAATTATCCGGTGAAGTGGGAAATGAAATCAAAGTTACTGACCTACATTAGTGACCCGAAGTGTAACACGAATGCAGTAAAGCTTGATATCTATGACCTTTGCAATGTGCCAACATCATGCTTTCTAAAATAAACTACACTTGTTCTCCTGCTGATGTTGTATTTTGAATCTATTGCGTAGACATGATGTTTAAGACTGAGTTGTATAATATCGGGCTTTGAAATCATAATAATGGTATGAATTCAGAGGAATATTGTAATGCCTGAATGGTTACAAATACTTAGACTAATGTCTGGCACAATAAGGGATCCAGACTAGTATCATGTGGTCATGGGATCCAGAGCTACTTTATACCTGCCACAACCCTCGTGGATAAGCTCCCCACAGATAACCTGCAGGTATGTTCTACAACTCTTCACAGGAAACAGCAACTTCTGTATATCTTTCAAAACACAGGGAAGCTCTCAGGGAAACTCTGGTATAGGGGCAACCTCTGAGGCCTTCTCCTTTTAGAAATTTCCAGAATCCCAAACAAGAGGTGAGCCAGATAGGGAAAGTAGGCAGGCAGACATATACCTATCTCTCCTTTCAATCCCTGTATTCCACTGGAGCTGCTAAGATCAGACTTTTCTTTCCCCTTTTTATCTGACCATGATTACTTCTTTTATATAAAACTCTAGATCAAGTGCCTTTGCTTCTTGCCATGTTGTGAATAATGAGAATTTAGGAAATTAATATCTCTCACACACACTTTCACACCCCCCCCCAATGCTTGGATTTCGTAAGTGCTGTGTTGCAATAGGAAACACAGGCTTCGTCAGAAGAAGAAGAGAAACTGCTTCTGCTATGTAGAATATAAGGACTGATGCATATTCAGGGATAGGGAAGAAGTGAGGAGAAAGTGGCAATGAATGTTCCCTTATGAATACATCTAAGAAGGCAGAGTCTGAGTGAAGAAAGGGAGAGGCAGGAGAATAGTAGGCTTAAGGAGAATGCCCATAAGAACAACTAACATTGGGAGTGAGAACGCTGCTGACAAGACACTTGTAACAAGGATGATATTTCCAAAACATGTAACTGATCTATTTTATATATTTGTTTATTTTTTTCTACTTTCAAGTTTTTATTTCAATTCCAATTAGCTACTATACAGTGTAATATTAGCTTCAGGAGTAGAATTTAGTGATTCATCACTTACTTAAAACAACCAGTGCTCATCACAAGTGCCCTCCTTAATACCCATCACCCATTTAGCCCATCCTCCCACCGAACATCCCTCTAGCAGCCCTCAGTTTGTTCTCTATAGTTAAGAGTCTCTTACAGTTTGCCTTCCTCTTTCTTTCCCCTATGTTCATCTGTTTTGTTTCTTAAATTCCACATATGAATGAAATCATATGGTATTTTGACTTATTTTGCTTAGCATAATACTCTCTAGCTTCATCCACATCATTGCAAACGGCAAAATTTCATTCTATGAATGAAATTATTTGTTCACCAAATAATATTCCATTGTATATATATCCCACATCTTCTTTATCCATTCGTCAGCCAGTGGACATTTGAACTCTTTCTATAATTTGACTAGTGTTGATAATGCTGCCATAAACATTGGGGTGCATGTATCCCTTTGAATCAGTATTTTTGTATCCTTTGGGTAAATAGCTAGCAGTGCTATTGCTGAATCATAGGGTCATTCTAGTTTTAACTTTTTGAGGAAACTTCATACTCTTTTCCAGACTGGCTAGACCAGTTTGCATTCCCACCAACAGTGCAAGAGGGTTCCCCTTTCTCTGCAACCTCACCAACATCTGTTGTTTCCTGTGTTGTTGATTTTAGCCATTCTGACAGGTGTGGGGTGGATCTCGTTGTAGTTTTGATTTGTATTTCCCTGATGATGAGTGATGTTGAGCATCTTTTTATATGTCTATTAACCATCTGGATGTCTTCTTTGGAAAATGTCTATTCATGTCTTCTGCCCATTTTTAACTGGATTATTTATTTTTTGGGTGTGGAGTTTGGTAAGTCTTTTTGGATTTTGGATACTAACCCTCCCTGCCTTCCCTTTCTTCTCCCCATAACCCACCAAGAATAAATTAAATGTTTTCTTTCTTTCTTTCTCTTTTTGTCTAACCTGGACCTCCCTTATATAAAACATCATTATTAAGTCCACTAGCTCTACTTTCGACAATGTCAATAACACTGAAAAGTTTGCTTCTTTGTAATAGCTTACAAATTTGGACATGGTTCTATAAATAATGAAATTGTCTGTTTGGGAGTTTACTTGGCTCAACTATCATGCAAAAACTAGCTTTCACCCTCCCTTCCATTTCTACCCCAAGCAAAGAATGTTCAAGCTAAGAGCCATTAGAGAAAGCATTCCTGAGTGAGACAGAGAAGTGACTGGGGCTCTGCCTTGCATGGTGATTTGAAAGGCATGTGAAGAGGAAAAGCATTAATTCTGGGCAAGGTAGGAGCACTGAATTGCCTACTGGGTATAAAATATCACCTTAGGAGATACACAGAGTTCCAATGTTCCATTAAAGTTGCCCAAAACTCAAACTAAGTATATATTTATGTTTTGTGTTCAGTAGAGGCTCTCAAGGCATTAATCTGTGAAATAAAAATGCCCTTTGGACAATGGCATGTTGCTCTTATGTGAAATACTCTCAACTGAAAAGATTTGAGGACAGTGGCATAGCCAGTACTGCTGACTGTCAATGGAGAGACAGCTGAAAGTCTGAAAAAGGGTACAAAACCAGAAATAGTAGACAACAAAGAAAGAATTTGCCAACTGGATAGCACTGCCAAGCACTGGCCTTCCATGTAGATGATCAAAGAAACTATTGCTGAATGTTGAAAAGCATTGCTTGGACTAATCCACAGAGGGGTCATTGCCATCTGTTTTACTGGCATTTGTATTCTGCAGAGTTTAGCCAAGAGTTTGCATAGAATGTGTAAGTTTAGTCTTTACAAAATTTTACTTACTGAGTTTTGAAAATCTAAGCCCCCCCAAAAAAAATTCAAGGCAAAGGTTCTTTTTTTATTTTTACTTCTTTAACTTAAAAGTTTATTAGGATATATGTTTCACCCAAAATTTACTCTCTCTTATTTTGTAACAGCAAAGAATATTTTAGATGCATATTACTTTCCAATGTTTTTTCATTTATTATAATATAAATAATATTGAAATGAGGAAGAATATAGGTTATTAACTGCTGACAAACATTTTATGCAAATTATATGATGATGGGAGTAAAGTGATACAGTTAGTTTTTCTTTTTTATAATATTTGGCACATTTCTGGGTTCATAAAAGATTTTAACAGGGCTACAGTAAAATGGCCTGCAGTGGATTCTAGTGAAATTTAATAAGATACTCAGTTACTAGTTTCATTAAAACACAGTAAGTTCATTATAACCCAATCTGGCAAAAACTTTGATATACTTCATGTGCTTCTGCTTTCCCCTCCTCTTCCAAACCCCATCCCTCCCTTGGTGCTACATTACAACCAATTAACACATTTTAACTGCTTGTTTACAATACATCATTTTTTCATTACTCATTACTCTTATAAAAGAGTTTACTTTTTCTTCATTGGATCATTGAAGTAAGTCTCCAAAGGTTTTAAATGTTATACTTGATTATACTCACAGTTTTGAAGGGATGCTGTTCTAGGACCTTGAGATACTAACATTTGGAATCATTGATACATTCCTTGTAATAAGAATGATACAATATTGATCTTTTTTCTGAACTGATAATAAAAAAGATATGGGAGGCTCATTCAGAAAAAAATATATAATAGACTGTAAGCTTCCTGAGAGGATAATTATGATTTTATTTCATAGCAGCTACCATTTATCAAGTGTTTATAATGTATCAGCTACTGTGCTAAGTTGGCTTTGTTAGTTCACTTAACATGACAGCTGAATGATGCATGTATTATGCAATTATCCAATTATCCCAATTTTACACATGGACAATAATGAGGCTCTCAGGGGCTAACCACTAACCCAAGGTCACAAACCTACTAGGTGGAACAAGAGATACTCTCTGGTTCTAATTCCCAAATCTGCATATTCTTCATTCTAACAGGCTGTCTCTCTGGGTCTTTGTATCCTTAAGGCCCAGGACAGCACTTAGCACTGAGTTGGCACTGAAATATTTGTTGACTGTAATGTTGATGATGCTAACAAATCACCAACAAGTAGATGCAGTTCAATGCTGTTTTATTTCGATGTTGTTCTTTTTAATAGCCATTTTTGGCTGAATTCAACTATTTTATTTTGTTTATTGTCAAAATGATTTATGAGCACACATAGCTCAAGCAAAGAGGGCTGAAAAGTAAATGTTTACCATAGCTACAGGGAAGGCAGTCACGGGGTCAAGGTGTTAAGATGGAATTAGGCAGTCAAAGGAAGCTGACTAGAATGTAAGGAAGAGAAAGCAAATATCAAGACACAAAAAACAAGCACCTGCACCTCCTCTTGTAATCTTGATTTCATTTGGTGCCACCATCGTTCTTACAGTTATATAAGCTAGAAACCTAGGATGCATCTATGATTATCCCTTCTTTACTACCCTCATCCTACTTAACAACATGCTTATTCTAAATACTGCACATATTTTTGTAATATGTCCCCTCATCTTCTCCCCTGCAATTACTTTCTGTCTTATTTTTCACCTGGATTAAAACCTTTCAAATTAATCTACCTGCCTTCATATTCTTTTCCTTCTTGAGTTCTTTGCCCATGCAGTAATAGCAATGGCATCAAAATTTCAAATCTTATTAGTTCACTTACCTCTTTTAAGCCCTTTAGTGGCTTTTCTCCAACTCAGGATAAGTCTAAACCTACCCTACCTTTCTTTTTAAGCCCATGCCTATGTACTGCAAATGAGTGAAATTAATTTGGACAATATAGCAAATGCAAAGTGTGTGTGTGTGTGTGTGTGTGTGTGGTGATGGTGTTTTGTAAATATTGGTAGCCTCTGGTGGTGAGAGGTAGTCGGGAGCTATATGTTCTCCTTCATACATCCTGGGTAGTAGATGTTCTATTATAATGAAAGAAAATCTCAAATTAAGTTCCATCCAATATATAAAACATGCGTTAGGAATGAAACCAATCAAATGTACTTCAACCTGTTCTATAGTTCTGGGAGATCTCACTTTCTGACCTAAACCCAAAGATTAGCACTTTGCATGTAAATCACATTCTAAGGAAGGTGCAATGAAGTAGCAGTGGTAGAACTAAAGAGCTTTGCAGTCAGGTTAGGCAGGAGATGACTGAGAATTAGAGGTACATGAGACCAAAGGGGCTCTAGACCTCTAGCTCTTTGTTGCATTCTAAACCTTCTCCGTGAAAGGGTAAGCAGGTCTGATATAGTACTTCTAACAATAATCTACCTTAAACTCCATTAATTTTGTCAATTAAAATTCATTTCTTATATTCCTGAAAATAAGGAGTAGACCCTATGGTATAGTTTTTGTTAAAGATGATCAGTGTTAAGTAACCAGTCCATAGGGAAATAATTCTTGATTGTGGCATATCAGGTGTTGACAATCCCAGGAGAGATTATTGCAATTAGGGCACTTCTAAAGCTATTTAACTGCCTTCTAACATATAACACACTCACTTCATACACTTTCAGCTCTAGTGACATGCAACCGCTTGTAGTTTCTTCACTGATTCATCCACAAATGTTTATATAGTACCTCCTATATGCCAAACACTGTTCTGGACCACGGATGTACAGTAGTGAACATGACAGACAGTCTCTGTTCTCATAGCACTTATACTGCAGTGGGGACACAGAAGATACACAACCGTACACCCACACATATGATAATGATAATCTCTATGTGTCAGTATTCCAGATCTCTTCCTGTTTGCAAGTGAGAGAAATCCAAGTAAACTGATTTAACCCCCAAAAGGAACAATTTTAACAGAAAGATAAAGTAAAAGAAAAGGTGATTTGCAAGAACCAGTGGAGTTTAGATTTAGGGACTAGAACTGAAGATATAGTATATAATGAAGGACTCATTCTGTCTAAATCTCCCCATCTCTTGTTTATGTTTTTCTTCACATATCAACTTCCTTCTTTCCTATTGTGAATGGTCTTTCTCTAGTTGAAAGGTAAAATGGCTGCAATGGTTCTCACTCGGAGGCAATTTTGTCCCCAATGAAACATTTGGAAATTTCTGGAGACATTTTTGTTTGTCATAACTGAGGTGATGCTACTGACATCTAATAGAAAGTGGCCAGGAATGATGCTAAATATTCTATAATGCACAGGACAACTGCCCCTAACAAACAATTAACTTGCCCAAATGTTAATAGTACCAACGTTGAGAAACCTTTCTCTAGGGTTGATTCAAATCATATATCATCCCAAAGAACCCCATAGCAATCAGTAGTTGGTATATAACAAATATAATAATACTATATAAAACTACAACAATATTATCAACAATATTTACTAAGTACTTCTGTGTGCCAAGAAATAGTGTTATATGTGTACTAACACATTAACCATCACAATACTATGATGTAGGTACTATTGTGGTGTCCATTTTACAAATGAGGAAGGTAAGATACAAAAAGACTGAGTACTTTAAGTTTACACAGCTAATAAGTGGTGGAACTCATATTTGAACCGAGGCAGCCTTATACTAGAATATACTATCCTAGCATTTGTGACACATTCTTTTCCATTTGCAACTTTGGTATATTAAAACCTTAGTGAAAGAGTCTGATTGATCTGGCTTGGGTAATATGCCATTCCTCATATGAACAGCTATGCCCAGGGGAATGGTATCTTATGATTGACTGTATCTGGGACACATGCCCATCCCTATATCCACAGGGACAGTGTAACATGCTTAATAGTCCCACCACATAATTGGAGTGAGAGAGAAATATATGGCTAAACTAAGAAAGGGAAAAGGAATATGAACAGACAAACCCAATAGAGGCCTACCTTTTTCATAATGTTATTTTTCACTTCTGTTCATTAGCTCATATTGTTCTCTTTGGTTGTGTGCTCTGCCCAACATTCTCCCACAAGAACACACCTTGGTTTGATGAATGACATAAGGTAAAATCTTTACTTAGAAACCTTCTATCATGTTATTGTGCTCATGGCATATGTTTCTGTCTTCCCCACTATACTGTGATTATCTTTAAAACTATGACTCTCTGTTATTTGTCTTTCTCTTCCTAAGGCATAACCCAGTGTCCACATATATTGTAGGAATTCAGTAAATGTTGGTTGACTGAATGGCAGATTTGGAAGCCCTTGGGAAAAGTCAATGGCAAGTCCTAAGATTACTTGAGTTCTTGCAGTAGGATAAGAAAAAAGTACTAGGTGACACCACCTGTCTGATAATAATTCAATTTTTCAACCAAACAGCCTGCCAAAAACTATGCTTTTTTAACTGGTTGTATTGTACAGTTCAGAGAGTCAGCATTCTAATTTTTTTGTAAATTTATGGATCATAGAATCATAGAAAGATTGAGCTGGAAGAGTATTTAGAGATTATTTAGCCCAGTACTTGTCATTTAATAAATAAGAACTCTGAAGTGAGATATTTTATGATAAAGTATACAGAGTAATGATGCTTTCAGAAGAACCGGAAATGATAGCTGGATCTTAACTACTACTCTAATCTCTGGTGTTTTACCACTTTAGCTTTTTTTGACTGATTTTATCTTTGGCTCTCAGCTACACAGAGTTCTCCAATATTATTGCCTGGTTGCTTAGGCCCTTTTGGAATCTTTTAGCGTTCTAGCATTTCCAAACATGCATCTTGACTTGACCCTTTTTTCCTTCCTTTCTCCCTCCCTAAAACCTCAGACATCAAAACTTACTTGTCCTGAGAAAAACCCACGTTTCTATTTTTTCCAAGTCACAGCTTCTGACAAACCAATTCTGTCATTAGTAGTTGTTAGGAGGCTCTCTTAATCTGTGTGCCCTGTTTTGCTATACTCATTGCAAGTATTGTCTCCAACTTTATTAATTCCCTAATAGGGTTGCCAAACCTCCAACATGAGGTGTAGTCACCAAATTCTGAAGGATCAGTCATAGTACCTAGCCTTCACATCAGGAAGCTAACAAAGCAGAAACAAACTCTTGTTCTAGGTCCAAGGTTTGAAGAGTCAAGTTTGGGGGCGCCTGGGTGGCTAAGTCCTTAAGCGTCTGCCTTCGGCTCAGGGCATGATCCTGGAGTTCTGGGATCGAGCTCCACTTCGGGCTCTTCCACTGGGAGCCTGCTTCTTCCTCCCCCACTCCCCCTGCTTGTGTTCCCTCTTTCGCTGGCTGTCTCTCTCTCTCTCTGTCCAATAAATAAATAAATAAAATCTAAAAAAAATGTAATTGTTTAAAAAAAATAATCAAGTTTGTACATCGTAGCCGAATTCATGTATTGTGTGATTCTGTGATTAATTCCTCATTCATCACTTTCTTTTTTTTTTTTTTAAAGATTTTATTTATTTATTCGACAGAGACAGAGACAGCCAGAGAGAGAGGGAACACAAGCAGGGGGAGTGGGAGAGGAAGAAGCAGGCTCACAGCGGAGGAGCCTGATGTGGGGCTCGATCCCATAACGCCGGGATCACGCCCTGAGCCGAAGGCAGATGCTTAACCGCTGTGCCACCCAGGCGCCCCCTCATTCATCACTTTCAAGCAGGAGACGAATCCAGTGAGAGCTATGACTAAGTACACGTATCATGCTAGCCATTTTCCCCCTTCTTCTGTATCAGTGGGAGAAATGTGAAATCTATAGGAATAAGGCCTGTGGTCATTTGGGGCTGATCATGTAAGCTTCTTCTTTTGGGGAATATGAGGTAATGTACCATCAATGGAAAAGCACATGGAATCTGGAGTTAGACTGCCCAGATTCAAGTTCTAGCTCTACAAGGGATGTCTGTGCAATCTTGGTCAAGTTACTTAAACTTGTTGTGCCTCAGCTGACCCATTTGTAAAATGGAGATAATGGAAATAGCTGTCCTTTAAGGTGAATCTGGAGGTGAAATTTGTTAATACCTTTAAAATGGGTGTAACAGTACTTCACCCATAGAAAGTGTTACATTGTTCTTGTCTGGACTCAGTGATAGAAATCATGTAATCAGTTAGCAATATTAGAAATCATGTAATCAATTTGCTACACATGTCATGAACGTGTCATCCTTCATAAAGGAAAGAAACATTTAAGCTCAAAGAGGCTACATGTAGAATGAATAATTTAGCTGTGGTCCCATAAAGACCAGACAATTCAAAGTTAATTGAAATAGGTATAATTCCTTGAAGCTCCTGTACTAGCATTGTAAGCAGCAAAGAAGAGAAAGACAATGACCTAATTATTTCAGAGATGGGGACAAGTAACCATAGGAGAGCAAATTCTACAATCTTCAATCTAGGCTACAATCCAAAATTTATAATGACTAATTAAGAGGGTCCAAAAATCACCTGGACACCACAAGAAAGGAAAAATATGTAATCTTAGAGTGCAGTGACAAAGGTGAATGGAGTTAAGAACCAAAGTCTAAACGATTACCTGGCCTTAAGTTCATGTGATCTGAAAAAATTATAGTGTATGTCAACTAATATCTGCTGGTAAATTTAGAATAATGCAAGTACAACTTAGAACAATACCTCTGCTTGACCTTATGAAATCAGCCTGTTTCTAATTGGAGTCCTTCCCAGAAATCTGAATTCTTTCTGCTTCCACATGCTTCTACTGTCAATGCAACCTGAACTTTCTCTGAGCTCTTGCCATCACTGATGAAGCAATAACTCCTATTTGATTCCTCTGGGATGGATTCTGGCATATGCACAAATGCTTCTGTTCCCCTAGTTGTTGGCCTTCCTTGGTCTCCCCACCTCTTAAAGTTGACCAGTTCATACTTCTTTTTCTTTTATTAGCTACTCTATTCTCCCTACTTAGCCTCATTTTGGGATCTGGTTCTTTATCCACCAGTGGTCTCGGGAGTTGATTCTTCTGAAACCCAGAGATCATATCTCTATTAACAATTATCTCTATTCATTAGCATACATAAGCACAGTCCCACACAGCATTGTACATATGTATAAAAGCAGGCCCTTCTTTCTGGTCAAAGATTCCAAATGTATTTTGTATGTAATGTTGGGCAATTTTCCTATACTGTCTAAGACTCATTTGCTCTATTTGTGAAATAGCACATGTGGAGAAAATATTTGGGATTTAAAGCAATGTGATCTTTTCAGAAGAAAGCAATTCTGTATAAAGCCTGAAGAAACCTCTTCCATGCTCTGTACCATGAGTAATTAAGTTGGAATACATTTCTGGCACAGACCTTGATTCATGGAAAGAAAAAATAATAAAGTAAGACAATATGATTTAATTGGAAGTATCTGGAGTAGAACATCAGTTTATAATCCTTGTATATCTTTATATAATCTTGAATAATCCTTTAATCCTTGTAATCTTCGAGTAGCTGCATGACTTTAGGCAAGTCACATAATCTGCCAATCAGCGAAAATACTACTAGTCTGCCTATTTCTCAGAGTGTTACCTTTGCAAAAATGTAGAAAAATGCTACACAACTCTGCAAGACTCTTCTTCCCTTCCATAAATAAATTTATTTTAATAAAATTTAGTAATCAATAAAATACTAATTTAATACAAATACTGATTTAATAATTAAAATTTTTTAATTCTAAATATATTAAGACAAATTCTTATTGTTATTAGGGAATATATTATTGCTTTTAATATTAGAATAGACATGAATCTTGCTGATAATTGAGAAACCTAGCAATAACCTTTTTTTTCCCATCCAAGTCTTTATTAAATTCCAGTTAGTTAACATACAGTGTAATATTAGTTTCAGGTACAGGATTTAGTGATTCAACACTTCCATACAACATCCGGTGCTCATCACAACAAGTGCCCTCCTTAATCCCCATCATCCATTTCACCCATCCCCCACCCACCTCCCCTCTAGTAACCATGTTTGTTCTCTATAGTTCAGTTTGTTTCTTGGTTTGCCTCTCTTTTGTTCCCCCATGTCTGTTTGTTTTGTTTTGTAAATATGTACAATGGAATATTTCTCAGCCATAAAAATTAATGAAATCTTGCCATTTGCAACAACGTGGATAGAACTAGAGGGTATTATGGTAAGCAAAGCAAGTCAGTCAGAGAAAGATAAATACCATATGATTTCGCTCATATGTGGAATTTAAGAAACCTATCAATAGTCTTACATGCCTTTGATGATTGTTTTATGTAATAAATATTTGGTCATTGCATGTAAAATCATATTAATATTGTATAATGAAAAACCATTTGATTTTCTCATATCTTGTGCTGAGGCAAAAATTATACTTGAGGATTGACATTACTTTTCATGAATGGTTGGTGGACGCTGCTTTCTAATCACATGCATCAGAAGAACTAAGTTCATGTTTTGGATGCCAATGCTTATTTCATGTCTCAATTGTGTTATTTTATATTGCCAAAAGATTGCAGATACTCATGGATGACCCATGTAGTTGAGCACCAGAAGCCCCAGCCCAAGTTTTAAGCACATGTTGTTATCTGCCATTTGGTCCTCAGTGCTTTTGCAATTCTCCTTCTCACAAAGATAGCTCCCCTATCTGGATCTCTCATCTCAGGAAACACTCCATACTCTAAATCTTGCCCTTTTTGCTTCTTTCTCTAAGGATTTACCTATCTCTTGCCCCACTGAATGAGGGACTGTTTGTTGTTTTTAAGTTAACATCTATCTAATGATAAAGAATCATAAGGAAAATGCTAGGATATAGCATCCTTGAGTGTGATCTATGGAGTGCCAATTCATTGAGTTACTCTGAAGAAAAAATCTGTGATTAAATAAAATTGGGGAATGCTGTATATTTTATCATCTTCTTGGTAATTCAAAATACGCATTAGCATACTTAAAGGTCCTGGGAAGTTCCGCAGTCAAGAATCTGGTTTCAGGGGCACCTGGGTGGCTCAGTTGTTAGGCTTCTGTCTTTGGCTTGGGTCATGATCCCAGGGTCCTGGGATCAAGCCCCATGTCAGGCTCCCTGCTTGGTGAGCCTGCTTCTCCCTCTCCCTCTGCCTGCTCCCCCTGCTTGTGCTCTCTGTCAAATAAATAAAAATAAAATATTAAAAAAAAAGAATCTGGTTTTACCTTATTCTTCCCACATGCTTCCCACACTTGTTTGAACACGTAACCTTATTTTCAAGTCACAGCTATTGATGTTTCTCAGAGCACTAATCTTCCAGAGAACACACTTTCTGTATTAGAATACACACTGTATTAGAAATATTAATAACATGATATGTCATTCCTTTTTTGTAGCATGTTTACATTTAGCAGAGACTTTACAGAGAACTTTTCACTCAGAGATTGACACATTTTCACAGAGAAGAACAATACTTTTTTATTGCACTTTGTTATTCCTTTGTTATTGCATTCAAGATTTCTTATGATTATTATTGTACCCGGATTCCTTTTATGCTGTGTAAAGCCCATTCTTTAGAGTTTTCTTTTTTAGTGAGAGTCTACTTATTGTCTGAAAAGGTCATTATTTTTCACTAACAATTGGAAGATGATGTTTCGACGGGAATGGAATTCTAAATTGTAGTTATTGTTTTAGCTCTTTGAAAATATTATTCTACTGTCTTCTGACTTCCATTTTAGCCCATGAAAAGTCAACTATTATTTGACTTATAACTATTATTTAACTGCAACTGTTTTTTAAAATCTTCTCTTTACCATCGATCTACAGTTTCACCATGGTATGTCTTAGGGTGGATTTATATATATATATATATATATATAGAGAGAGAGAGAGAGAGAGAGAGAGAAGTAATATATAGACAGAGTAGTAATATACTATATAATGTGTGTATATATATATATATATATATATATATATATGGCTACAATATACTCCACTTAGGCTT
Source organism: Ursus americanus (assembly GCF_024610735.1). Classification (NCBI taxonomy): domain Eukaryota; kingdom Metazoa; phylum Chordata; class Mammalia; order Carnivora; family Ursidae; genus Ursus; species Ursus americanus. Next base: position 34,029,292 of record NC_142164.1, on the reverse strand, counting down.
CATTGAATTCATGAATCAGTAGATTTTTTTAAAAATCATTTCTTGAAAGTTCACCACCATGGAAGAGACAGTCTTTATTTCTCTTATGCCTAGAGATCACCTGAAAATCTGGTTGTGTGTTTATTGAGTGTAGGAGGGTGGTGGAGAGAGTTGCTAATGGTGAAAGAATTGGTCCTCTGAAGTCCAAGAAGATTATGGAGTATACCTTCCACAGGGAAGAATCTTGCCATTCTAGAATTAATTAGTTTATTAAGTAATTTGCCATGTTAGTGCCAAAAGGTTCTAATGATGAGAATTGGTATGCTATTGAAGATGGACACGTGGTAGGGAAGTTTGTGGCTTGTTTGTGAAGAGGAGTGTTCCCACAACTCATAACATTTTTGATAGGAGGCTGTCTATTTCATTTAGGTTGAGCCCTCACCATACAGCTGGATTTGAGTAGTAAATAGCTCTTAGATCCTCTCAGGAACTTTTATTGCTACAATTCACCCAATTTCTGAATTTCTTAAATGTCACTTGATACTAAGCTTTTCAACTGTTAAAGCAAAAGAAACTTGGAAAATAAGCTGACCTTTTGGAGATTGTATTTGATCTCACCTTCATGCCCTGCTTAGGTATGGATCACCCCTTCTGGGCCACTAGCTCTAGCTGTCAGGGTATTCAATGATAGTTCTCTTCAAACTCAGCCTTTAAGACTGTTTTCAGTGGAACCAACTGGATGTCTTTCAAAACATGATGGCCTATTAGTGATCATCATTGAATTATAGCAGTATCTACAAGCCAAGGGAGTGAAAAATGGCACCTGAAGATCTAAATGTTAGAAAAATGTTTCCAGTAAATAACTTCAGAGTAAAATGGAACATTATTAGGGAGGATAATACCACATTATCAAAATATTCCTGTCACATCTCCTTGAGACAGTTGGTTCCAGGTAAAATAGAAAAATCAGTATGAGGAAAGACTAGACATAATACTTGGCATTAAGTGATCATAGTTGTCATTTATTCAATATACTTTTATTTACTTTTAAATTTGTGCCAAGCACTGAACCAGCTTCTCCAAAGTTATTTTTAAAGCACCTTTGAAAGATATCTGTACTGGGAGATATGTTCCACCACTGTAAAAGCTCAATTCAATTCATAGAGGATGGATGCAGTAGAGGTTAGAAAATCGTCAAAGGAACAGGAGAAAAATAATTCCTAGAACAGAAGGCTATCATCTCCTTGACTGAAAGTAACTATTGGTTGTTTGGTACAAAAAAAAATTAAAAGACACAAAGGCAAACAGCATAAAATTTAGGACTCTGGGGACAAAGAGAAGCTTTCAAAGAGAAAAATAAATAAGTTATATTCAAGAGACCAAGAATCAGAACAGCTTCAAAATTCTTAATACCAATACCAGAAAGCTATAAAGCAATGTTCAAGAACCTCAGGCAAAATTATTTTAATCTAAAATTTCATACGCAGGGGGGCGCCTGGGTGGCTCAGTCTGTTAAGCGTCTGCCTTCGGCTCAGGTCATGATCTCAGGGTCCTGGGATCGTGCCCTGAGCCAGACTCCCTGCTCAGTGGGGAGTCTGCTTCTCCCTCTACCTCTGTTTCTCCCTCTTGCTCTTTCTCTCTTGCTTGCTCTCTCTCAAATAAATAATTTTTTTAAAAAATAATAAGATAAAATTCCATAGGCAGTCAAATTATCAATCAGGGTTTACTTTTGTACATGCTTTTCACAAATGAAAATCCTCAAAAATTTAAAGCTACTGGAGAAATTATTCTACTAAAACAATAAAAGAAGCCATTAGAGTGGTACCTAAAGAAACAGGTTAATCAATGCATGAGAGAGTGACAGAGAGATGAAGGGAATCTCACTAATGGCTAGTGGAAGTCCCAGAATAGCAGTAATTCAGCAAAGCTGATGTGCAACATGTCCAGACTAGACTAGAAGATAGAACCCTCCAAAAAAGCACAGAACCTACAGATTACTACACTGGTTTAAGCATATGGGTGGCTGTAAAACAAACAAACACACACACACACAAAACACACACACACACACACACACAAAACAAACAAACAAAAAAAAACCACACTTAGATATAATTCAAAGGAAACATGACAAATAAAAAATATATGCAATTATTAAATCTAAGGGAAAATGCTGTACATAAAAGGAAATATTACCTGGAGAGATAGGTTCTTTATCTCATGCATCATCTTAGAAAGACCGTGAACCTATTCACTCAAATTTAGAGTCAGCAATGCTCTTTGATAATGAAGTCATCAGTAGGGTGATCATAAAATTAATTGTCCAAATTTGGAAACTTTTGAGAGTGAAAAGGAGGTGCTATTAATAGTTCATATGAGACAACAAGCATAATTTAAATCTCTCCTGAGCCAATTGGGACATATGGTGGTGATCCTAGCTATTATGAAAATATCACCTTCCACCTGGTGGCAGCTTTTAATTGCAAAGTACTTAGGAGAAAATAAACTGTTTGCTGATCTTGGAATCTCCCTCCTAGAACATGAATGAAAATATCACAATCTACTTCTGAAATAGAAGTCGGATGCTTTATTTGCAGGTGTTCGGGCATACATAGCTTACTATGTAAAAACAAGTAAAGCAAAGAATTCTCATTCATGATAAGTAATTTGAAAATCATGTTTTTGGAATAGACATTATTTGTTTATAATAAACAAGTATTTCATAAATTACTGATGTTAGCAAACATGGATTTTAAGCGAGTTTCTCAATAAGGCTCCAAATGTGTATATCCAATTAAGCCTAATCTTAGAGCTCTAACTTGATTTCATTAACTAATGAATAACTCCCATCTTCGTACTTTTTTTGTCAGTCCTTCTCCAGTCCTTAGCTAGGTTGATTCATTAATTATATTAATTACATGAAAAACTGTTACTCCAACCCCAATAATCACTCAAAATCCCCACTGTGTACTTGCAACATTTTAAAAAATATATAACTAAACCATTATCACAGGGGCCAAAATCAAAATATTCCCTAGTTCAACAACATGATCGAAGCTCTGTGACAACTCTTCAATATTGAAGCCAGATTTTCTTTTCCAAGCAGCATTGTGAATATATTCATAAGGATTTGAACTGTGGTTTTCTGACAAGGAATTAAGACATTACCATTTTTCTTGTCATTCAAAGCTTTTCCCAGCAAGTGTGCATGAGCTGAGGATGGGCTATTACCTTAATCTTCACATTTCCATTTGATAAATTCACATGTGACCATTTTGATGTGTTTAATGCTAAGCATAAAGAAGATTCAATAAGGGAGATTCATGGCTTCAGAGGTTTTCAAGGTGTAATGTTTGGTATTGATTATAAGTGAATTCATGAAAATGAATGAACATAACTATGAAACAAAACCACACAGCACTACTAATAGGAAAGAATTTTCCAAACTTAAGTAGTTATTCATATTATAAGAAAATTACTCACCTCAAAAGAAGCTTTTATTTGGTTTTAAGCTTATTATTCTTTTATTTCCTTTAAATTTTTTTTTACCTTTTTTCATTTTTATGGAATGAGCGGAAAAAGGGAAACACATTGATTTTAAATGTTGATGTTAAATGGTTTTGGAATCTTACTTTTTAAAAAACATGTAATGAATTGAGCATTTTAACAATATTGCTATTTGTGAAAACCCATAGATGTTACTTTAAATAGTGCTTAGAAGAGTAAAGCAATTTTAGACATTTCTCCACACTCCTGAACAATTCTGGGTATTGTGAAAGAAAGGGACTATGAGTGATCTGATGAACTTTTCCTCCCTTGCATGCGTATGTCTAACCAACCTTGCCCAAGTCCAAGCATGCCAGCCTAAATAAGCCATCAGCATGCTGGAAAAGAATGGACAAGCTTGAAGGAAGCTATTTGGGAATAGAGAGTAACAATAAATAAGCTGACTCAACCAAAATTCAAGTAGATGACAAGGATGTATTTTGAAGTGCTAAGGTTTTCACAATTTCAGTGTGTATGTGTGCATGTGTGTGTGCGTGCACACATGCACATGTATACTTCTGTACTTCTATACTTCTGTAAACATGTGATTGTTGAATAGCGAAAAGTTTCTGGGAACTAATTCCACTTCCTGAGTTCTAATTTTAGTTGAACCTGAGGTCAGTTGAGACAGGGTCACTATTTTGTGCAACTGTCAATTTCTTTCCATTACCCCAGAAAAGCCTATGCTCATTTGGGTACACAGGAGTGTTAATCAATGTAGTAAAGAGGTAAAATCCCTGTTTTTGTCTTTTGTAAGCTTGAACTATTTTCTACCTCCTAAAGAGAAACTCTTAAATACAATGGCCTTTTTTGCCCAGTGATTGAAATCTGTTAACATGCAATTAACATCCGTTTCAAAACTGGCTATATTCAGCCTCAACTCTACAATATGAAACTGGGATTATATAGACAAAGCCTAAGTCACCTGAAAGAGAAAATCAGCTAGAGGTGCCTATCCATTTGGGTACTTACATGACAAAGGCAACTTGGAATTTTAGCTAACTTTTGTTAATGCATCAGGCTTAAAAACCAATTAGCATCCAAGGAAACAAAATTGTGAGGGTTTGCAAGATGCTCTTTCTAAAGAGAAAAGGCCTTTAAAGGATGCTTGAAGGGGCTTCGTTCCCTGAACAATGGGCAGTCAGCCTCAGCAAGGAAATCTGTCAGGTGCCTGCGTTGCAGGAACAGCCACAGGGACAGGAGGCAGGCAGCTCTTCTAAAGGCTCTTCAGAACAGACCCCTGAAGCAATCAATCAGCGATCAACCAACTAGATTTTCCCAAGCTGCTGTTCTGTATCAAGCACTAACAGTTAAGAAAGTGAGCTGAAATTTGGAAGTTAGAAATTGAATAGTTTTTATACTAATTCAAAGTTCAGTTTTGGCAAGATGACTTAGAAATGGCCTGTCCTCATTCGTGCTATCTTTGCTCCAAGGCCCTCTTCCAGGATATACCCCATTCAGTGATTAGCTACACAGATCACAGTGATGTCACCAATAAAATAATTTTTGGTGGAATTAGATTAAGACCCTAAACCTTGAAAGGGTATGATCAATACATTGATATGCAATTTAAAATAAAACTTTATTTTTCAAAATGACATAAAACTTGAATATAAGCTAAAATTAAATAATTTAGATGTTTTTTCTAGGTATTTCTCTTCTAGGTATTTTTTTTATTATAAAATCTGGATAGATGAACTAAACTTTGCTGCTGCTCTACATATGAGTTTAGTTTGAGTTTTGGGTAACTCATTCCTGGACCTCGGTTAAGATTTCTATTATTAATCAGAAACATCCTTCCAAATTGGGTTTACTAAAGTGCACACCACAGACAAATTCTGGAAAACTGACTTCACAATTGCAAAACTTCTGAAATCTTTTGGGAGCCCCTACCTTACAGTTTCTTTCCTATAAAGGGGGATTCATAATTATTTCACTGAACTTTATTTTTAACTCTTAAAAATGTAGTATTTGTTGGTCTGTAGTCAGATGCCAGGAAAGCATGTTTGGCTAAGTTAACATAGTAGAGGTTTAGGATTTTAAAATTTCTCCATTCAGGGTATTTGTTTGTAATCCCCTAAATAAACTAAGGTGGATGATCACATTCATTTCTCAGAGGTGGATTCTAATCATATAGTGCCTTTTTAAAAAAGATTTTATTTATTTATTTGACAGAGAGAGAGACAGTGAGAGAGGGAACACAAGCAGGGGGAGTGGGAGAGGAAGAAGCAGGCTCCCAGCAGAGGAGCCCAATGTCGGGCTTGATCCCAGGATCCTGGGATCAGGCCCTGAGCCTAAGGCAGACACTTAATGACTGAGCCACCCAGGCGCCCCCATATAGTGCCTTTTAACAGTGATAGTTTAGCCTATACGTGAGACCAAATCTAACGGCCTTTTAAGGAATTTTAGTCTAAAATCAAATTACTCAAGATAAACAAATTTTGGTAAATCAGCAGCTCATTCAGGTAAGTCAATTAATCATTTGGTTAACTAATTCTTTTTTGCCAAGTCACCCAGATACTTCTAGATAGTGAAAATGCAATTCTTTGGGAGACAGGAGGCATAGATGAGATTGAACTTATGATAACCTCCAAATTCAGATATAGAATTCTCATGAGGCAGTACTCAAATTGTTATTTAAAAAAGGGAGAATTGGAGCACTTGCATGGCTCAGTTGGTTAAGGGCTGCCTTCAGCTCAGTTCATGATCCCAGGGTCCTGGACTCCCTGCTCAGTGGGGAGTCTGCTGCTCTCTCTCCCTCTGCCCCTCCCCCACTCATGCTCTTGCTCGAGTACGCACTCTCTCTCTCTCCCTCTCTCTCTCAAATAAATAAAATCTTTAAAAGAAAAAGAGGGAGAATTAACAGTCATTAACAGCTAGTTTCTAGGCACTTTCCTATATTTTATTAAATCTGTTTTATATCCTCTTTACATTAACTTTATGAGGTTAATATGATCATAGTATTGCAGATGTAGAAACTGAGGTCTAGAGCTATTAAATAACTGGACTGTGACTAGTCAGGGATAGATCCAGGACTGGGGCCCAGATAGGCAAACTCTAGAAATGTTTCTCTATTTTTTTAGGCAGCATCCATAATAAGTTAAGAGTTATGACTCTGGAGCTGGACTGCCTGGGTTTGAATCCCTTAACTTTAATTATTTCAATTACTAGTCGTGTGACCATGAAAAATGTGTTAATTCTCTGTGCCTCAGTTACCATGTCTGTAAAATGGAACAATAATAGTGTCTGTCTCATAGGGTTGTTAAAAAGAATTAATGAGTTAAAATTAGTAAAAAATTTAAAGCTTTAGAATAATGCTTGGTACAAAGAAAGTACTAAATAAGTGGTAGCTATTGTTACTATTTTTATTACATCATCCAGTTGATAGTTGTCAATAATGAGAGGCTGTTGCTGTTTCGGGTAGAGTGATTCATTTTTAAAAAAGTCCTTATGTTTACAAATAAATGGGAAAAACAAGTGAAACTAGGATTTTCTTGCCAATTTCATCTAACAGTAATTTTGCCTTGAACATTTTTAAATATTAAAACATATCAGAATATTTAGAATATTATTTCCCTACCTTTTATAAGCCATGCCTCTTTGGTATATGTAAATAATTTTATATTACCATTAATGTTATTTGTAATTTTAAGATAAACTACATATAAAGATTGAAAGCAGATTGAAGTTAATGCAACAAAGGTTAGCTCTATTTTCAAAATACACTTTCCATCTATTCTTATGTTTGAGAAACACTGACTTAGCAGATATGACAACATGTACTGAGTGTCCTTAGACAAGTAATACAATCTCTGAGAAAGAACCTCAGTCACCTATTGTAAAACAAGGATAAATGCACAGGTTTGATCTCCTGTGCCAGGATGCACTGGGAATCAAATAAAACACCAGAGAGAAAGGCCTTTTCTATTCCAGAAGCATGATCCAAAAAAGAGACATGGTTATTCCTGTGGATGGCAGCAAACTTGTCATTTTGCTGTTAGTTGCTCATTCATCTTAGGTAAAAGCATCCACATGTATTTCATTGTTCTCCAAGTCAAAGAAATCCAAACCTTTTCTTGTCAAGGAAGATAAGTAATATTTCAGTTTGATGAAGGACAGCTCCGTGAAGAAAAATGAACCATTCAGGAACCATTCACAAAATGTTAGTTTTCCAAATGCTTTCTGATCGAAGTCTACTTGGCAATTTATAATTTAATGATATGACTGTTAAGCATATCCAATGCAGATGCAATCCTTGTAATTCATGACATTGTGAGGAAAATATACTGTGAATCACTGCTATTTAATCTCAAGTGATATACACATCTTAGGACACATTTTATGGTAATAACTAAAATGAATCAGAGAATCATTCAGAATGAATATGTTCCTGGTCACTGATTGCGGGAAGATTGGCTAATATACCATGTTCATTATTTGTGCAACCTCCGCTTATTGCTGTATTTGCATGCAAATGACTTAGTTTTTCTTTCAATTTAAATAGAATTTTCCATTACAAACAAAGAGCTAAATGTAAAACCCTAAAAGAAAATTTGTGGGCTGCTTTTATTAAAAATGGTCCTGATAAAATAAAAGGAAACAGCTGCTGGAAGAGTAATCCCATTTTGACATTCTAACTGGAATTTTAGCAAGTTTTAAGCAAAATAGGCACTATCTCATCTCATCTAGATTTGCCTTTTTCTCAATAGTGATGAATGCAAGAAATGAAGTTATGGGGTAGGATTTAACTCTGTGGTTACAGAGTTATGGAAGAGAAGGAAAGAAAGGGGGTAAAACAAAACGAACTTGGATGGGGAAGACAGGGAAGAAATTTTGGAAAGGTTTGCAGCTGCACAAATATGGAAGAGTGGGCTGTGAGACACACACATACCAAAAAGAGCTTGAGCCTCATTCTTGTGAGCTTACTCCTCCTCCTTTTCTCATCCCCTATCCTTCCCACACACATTTCAGACTAGATCAGTCCTGCTAATCCTTGCTGTCATTCAGTTGAAAGCCCAGAGCAGATTTTGACTGACAGCAAAACGACTGCATTGCATCATTTTTATATAAAGAGCAATTTTAATGCTTTGCCAAGATGAAAGCAGGTGGAAATACTGACGTCTTCCTTTGTCGTGTTTCCCATTCGTGAGTTAACTTTTTTAATTGCTTCAATTGATGTTTTTCTGTGAATGTAAACTACAGGAAGCTGTCAGAAGACCAGAAAAATAATTCCAGTTTAAAAACAACAATAAAAAAAATAAAATAAATAAAATTAAAAAAAAACAATAACAACAACAAGCCTTGCCAGAGACTGACTTATTTTTGGACTAAGTCTAGAAACGGGGATTGCTAAACAAATTAATATTTTCCAAAGGATTATAGGAGGAATGCCTAAATCACTGATTCGAGCTCTTAAGTTCCAAAACCACTGTAGTAACCTCTATTTACTGATAAATAAATACTTCAAACATTGTAGAGCTTCAAAAATCTCAGCTAATAACCATTCGAATCCCCTCATTTTATAGATGAAGAGACAAACTATGCTTGGTGGCAGATAGGGGAACAGGGTACATATGACTTGACTTCCAGTCTATTGGGTATTTCTACTATTTTTCATGCTGTCCATTTAGAACCTAATCACAATCATATTTTAACTAAAACAAGTCCCATCAATTGCTAAAAATTGGTTAGCTTTTTAAAAATCCATCTCATGACACTGTGTGAAAATAACTCCTCTATATTTCTTTTCAAACTTTGTGATTTAGACTTTTTGCTACATCAGAATTGCCTTCCTCCCAATTACTCTTAATTATTGAAGTTTTGTCCATAGTTGCATCTTGAAGCTTTGTGGTTTCTCAAAGTGGCAATTTAGTAAACAGTGGTAAAGTTTGGTTTCTATTTTCTGTCCTTATTTTTATCACCTCAAGATAGTTAATAAATCAGTGTCCCTACCATGGATATAAAGAGAAAGGAAATTAACTATGAAAAATGGTTTTTAGAAAAGTATACTTGAAGACTTTTTATGTTAGATTGTGAAATCATTTTATACCCATTATCTGATTTATGGTACATGATTTGACTTCTTAATCACTCTCCAAAACATGGTCATTGCTGTACAATTCAAAATGCCAAAATAGATAAACACATGTAGACAGTAAGCCTAGTTTATGTTTATAAAAATGGAAAACTTCCTTGAAGATTTATTGAAGGGTTCCTTTTTTTGAATGAGCATGAGATCATTTACATTTCAGTCCTTGTATATGCTAGTCATCTCAGCCCTCATTTTCAGACACAGGCACATAGTGTCTTCATGCCTCATTTTCACTATTCACCATAGACTGTGCCCTTGTTCTTGTTCTATTTCTCCTGTCAAAGCTCATCATGTATGATTCCATTCTTTAGAGACCCATCAGATGATTTGCTGGCAGATTGGTGGATTATTCCTTTGTACATAGGGTATCTCATTGATTCTAAGACACACATTTTTCTACATCCAACATCTTTGATATAGGGCTGCATCCTAAAAATCTATGGTGTTTCACCATCAATCAGGTATAAATTGGTTGTCATTGTCTGCATGGTAAAATTTGATCAGAGTTTTTTATGTAGTCATCACTACAATGTGTTGTATACTTTTTTGGTACTATATGTGTTATCACTTTTTTTTTAAATGTCTCCAGAAAGACTGTAATGTGATTTCTCTTTGGGGCAAAAGTTACTGAGCATGCAGGAAGGGGACAGGCCTGAGTTTGATATTAGTGATCATGGTAAGCAGAATAATGCCATCCCCTCTCCCCAATATGTCAACATCTGAATCCTAGGAACCTGGGAATGTTACCCTATATCTCATATAGCAAAGGGTAACTAAAGTGGCTAATCAGAAGACTTTAAAATAGGGAGATTACCCTAATAAAGTGTCAGCATAAACCCAGTGTGATTACAAGGGCACTTACAAGTGGGAGAGAGAGGCAGGAGATGAGTCAAAATCAGCAGGAGATGTGACTACAAGAGAGAATCAGAGTCATGACAGGGTGAGAATTTAGCCTGACATTGCCAGCTTCGAATGGAACCATGAGCCAAGGAATGTGGGAAGCCTCTAGAAGCTGGAAAAGGCAAGGAAACAGGTTCTCAAGTAGAGTCTTCAGAAGGTGTGCAGCCCTGCTGACAACTTGATTTTAGGCCTTTGAGACCCATTTAAGACTTCTGACCCCCATAATTTTAAGATAATAAATTTGTGTTGCTTTTAGCCACTGACTTGGCTGCAGTTTGTTACAACAGCAATAGGAAGCTAGTTATATTAGTGATTAGCAGAGAAATGGCAAATTTTTAAGTTTCTTTCAAAGAACAAACCAAAAGTTTGATGAAACTTAAGAAATAATGATGCCTACATGTAGATAGACCTGCATTACATTCTTTTTCGTATATGTGAAAAATGATTATTTACCATACATCTAGTAATGCAACTGAAGGCAGAAGACAGAAATCACCAAATCCTTTGCAGCTGATGAAGGAAATTGTAAAGCAATTTGTAAAGCAATTTTAAAGAAACTAATGTGACCAATTCAAATAGTATGTAGACCTATCATTAAAGCATTAAGTCATAGTTAAATTTACATTTGTTTTTTCTTAGGAGTACATAAAGTAATAGTGTTTCTTACAATTGATGTCATCTTTCATTCAGTGAAATAAGTTAATAGTAAAGGATTTTTCTATCACAAGATTGATTCAGGCTCATTGTGTATATTTTATAAAACAGAGAAATGTCTAAAAAAGAAAAATGAAATTTTCCATAATCCTCCCATATGAGTCAGGATAGTCCAGTCCATGTAATAACAAGCAACCCCAAGTCTCGGTTGCTAAAACAAAGATTTATTGCTCACTCATTCTTCCTATCAATAGTGATCTGGCAATGAGAATTTCTACTCATGATGGTCATTCAAAGACTGAGTTTAATGGAGCAGCAACTGAGTTGAACAAAACGGTGAGTCATGTCAGAGGGCAGAGGGTTTTTAGAAATTCTAATAATACCAAGTAGATGCTGAATTCCAGAAGTAACGTATTATTATTTCTGTTCACTGCAAACTGGCCAGAAGTAGTTATATGGCTCCATCCAACTAGAAGGAAGCCAGGAAATTCAAACCTATCATGTGTTATTTTAATAAACAATAGTTAATGATTGTGGCATTTAACACTCAGAGATAACCAGTGTTATTATTAAGAAGGTAATGCATTTTCATCCAATTTTAAAGCGAGTATTTATATATTACTAACAAAATTGACAATCAACTATATATATAATTTTATTTAACATACATAGGAATATTTCCTAATGTAATTAAACATTTTTGAGACATGTTATTTAATTGCTGTATAATATTCCACCTTATGTATTTATCTTAACATTCCCATTATTGGAGATGTGCAGTGTATTTTCTAAAATTTCTGCAATTATAGACAATGCTCTGGTGAATATCCATATAAATTAATAATGATAAAATCAAGTACTAGTTTTCAGTACCTTAAGTTATAAAACAAGCAAAACGAGGATTTTAGTAGCTATAGCTACTAAAGTACTATAGTACTATAGCTACTATAGTCTTTAGTAAAGACTAAAATATTCAATTAGTCTATTGAGTGCCATCTAAATGAGTTCTCACAAAATAGAACTAGAATTTCTAAGTCACTGAAAGACATCTCAACAACAAGGATGTCTTCTTACATTTAAATGTAAAGTTAAATAGGTGGAGAATGCCAGTTCTGGCAAAAAGTGGAGTCACAGGGACCAGATTTAACCTTCTTCCTGAAACAAATATAAACAAAAAATAACAAAGTAATTGAAACAATGATATCAAGACACTGGACATCAGGTAATCAAGGACAACGAACCCTGAAATCCACTTAAATAAGGTGAGCCATATGGTTTTCCAAGTTTATTTGCTTTAAGAGAATTCTGAGGCCATCACACAGGTAGGGAAGCCAGGCAGTGTCCTGTGGAGTCTCTGTGTTGAGGGGCTGGAGGTCTCGAGAAACCAAGCTAACTAAAAATATATAAGGCAGCGTATTGGAGAGAGCGTTCAGGAAGTTGTAAAGAATGCCAGGAACATGAGATGTCAGAACCGACAAGGAAACACATGAGTACTAAAGACATTTATGAGTACCAAAAGAAGCCAAGCCTGTATAAACCAACCCTCAGGCCTAGCTTCTTTTCTTCGCACATAAGAGAGAACTTAGAGTATTAAGAATTCTGAGTAGATGACTGGATTAAGTGTATGAAGAAACTACCTGAGTCAGAGGAGAACATCGTCAGAGAAGATCAGAGAGTACAGTGTCTGGCACTCACACAAGACTGGAAATCATGCCTTTTTCCACAAGCAAGACTGGAAAACCTCATAGTTCATGGGGCATTGGGCAGAGTGCTCAGAAGGGTCTTGACTCATTAGTGGGGAATAAATGGTGCTAAACTAATCATGGCTTTGGTCTTACCTAACAATTCTTGAAAACAAGACCTGAAAGGATCAAACCATTTCCAAGTAATTTTACTACATCCCAGAACAAAGCACAAGAATATATATACACGATATGCATATATATAGGAATATTTATTTGTAAGAATATATATGTTACCTCAACAAGGTAAAACTCACAAATTCTGTCATCCAATAAAGAATTACCAGGCATGGAAAGAAGCAGGAAAATATAATTTATAATGAAGAGAAAAATCGCATAATTGAAATTGACCTAGATATTAGATGGTAGCAGATAAGGACATTAAACCAGTTGTTATAATTGTATTATATATGTCCAGAAAGGTAAGCAGAGACATGAAAGATATTTAAACAGGTTCAAATAAAACATCTTAGGGATGAAAACTACAGTGTACAGGCTGAAAAATTCACCGGTTGGGATTAAGAGCAGACTAGGCACTGGAGATAAAAGGATTAATGAACTCAAAGGCATACCAACAGAAACTTCCCAACATGAAGCAAAGAGTGAAAAATAATCCAGTGAAAGGAATAGACCATTCCCAAGTGTTGGGATAACTTCAAGGAGTCCAATATGAGTATAATTCATGCCCTTAGAAAAGAGGAGACAGAGGGCAGAACAAGAAAGATACTTCAAGAAATAAAGGCCAAAATATTTCCAAAATTGATAAAAACCATACACCCAGGGATCCAGAAAGTTCAAAGAACCTCAAGGACAAAAGTTCAAGGAAAAGTACAAGGCACACCAGTATTGGATTGCTTGAAACCAGCAATGAAGAAAAAAATCTTAAAAGTAGGCGGAGAATAATGAACAAACTTGGAGGGCTGACACTATCTGATTTCTAGATTCATTATATAGTTATAAAACATAGAAAGCAGTGTGATTTTAGCCTTTGGGATAGACAAATCAATGGAACTGAGGAAAGAGCTGAGAAAGAAATCTACAAGTATATGGGCAACTGATTTTGACAAAGGTACAAAAGAAAGCTAGTGGAAAAAAAGATTTTCAACAAATGTTACTGGTCAGTTAGATATCAATATGCAAGAAAATGAACTTTGATCCATATCTTGTACCATATACAAAAGTTAACTCAAAATGGATCATAGGCCTAAATATAAAACCTAAAATTATAACACTTGTAGAGAAGGGTTCAACTATCTATGGCTTGTGTGCTAGTCGCCAGTCTTTATAAATTAAGTTTTACTAGGAAAGAACTCCACCCATGTGTTTGCAAGTTTTCTATAGATGTTTCTATGCTACAACGGGAGAGGTGAGAGCTGTATTTCTAAAAACATTTTTTTATTGTTACCTAAATATGATCTTTATTTATTCTAATAGAACTGAGAGATATGAGGCAACTTCCCAATAAAGTTTAGTATTTGGGTATTAAGGTAAAAGAGAAGGCAGTGCATTTTTTTTCCATTTAATCAATGGATTCCAGGAGCCTAGAAAGTTATATCAGATCTTAAAAGTTTATCATATCTTTTAAAAAAATTTTTTTATCTCTAAAGACAATTTTGAGAGCAAGGGACAGGGAGAGAGAGATTGACACACACAGAAATTACAGGTTATGTTTTATAGTAACTGGCACTTGTGTAGCCTTTACAGAGGATCTTCGGTTACAGCCTTTGGAAGGCAATAGTATAGTGAAAGTACTTTGCTCGTTGAAATTTTCAAAAAATTTTTCGAGTCTAAGCCACTACCATGTGTATGTAGTCGTTGTGTTCCCCATCATTTTAACTTGCATAATTAGTTACTAATCAGCCGTTGATTTTATCACTGTATTTTTTCTATACTGGAATTTCAAGACTTGCAGGCCTTGGAATCATATAATCCAGTGGCTTTTTAGGTGGCTTGTAAGGGGCCTTATGATTGGTTTGTCTTTAAGAGCACACTGTGAATGGGGGATTTATAAAGCATGAAGTCACCTTTCACCTGGTGTGGACAAAAGGGTAGTACATCCCTGAAGATGCAAAGGGCACCAGAGATTAATCTAACTTTTGCAATTTTGCTGAGGCTACTCCTTGTGACAGGTCACTGAAATATATTAAAGCAAGCAATTGGAGGCACAGGTGCATTTCAGCACAACAGAGACATAGTATGAACTCAAGCATTTGTTTCTCTTGTTCTGTTTATGGAGTGCTGATATCACCACAAATAGTAAATAACTGAATAAAAGTTCCTTTCCTTTCTTCATCCGATGCCAGAACACCCAGATGCAATATAAAATATTTAGTCCTCTATCTAAATATTTGTCCCCATGATGTGAAATATACAACAGCATGCAAAATGTGGGACTATTGATGGCATTTTCATTGGGTCCTATTCATGCACTGACAACTTAGTATAATGGTAAGAAGCATGGGTATATTGCTAAGGTCCAAATCCTTTTTCAGCTGCTCACTAGCTGTGTCGCCTTAAGGGGGTTCAATAACCTTTCCTTTCCTATTTCTGCATCTTCAAAATGAAGATAATAAGCATACCTAAGCAGAATTGTTGCCATAGTAAACTCAGATAAATGTAAAGTGCCAGGCATATAATGAACATTCATTCATATTATCTTTTTTATTCCTTA
Source organism: Ursus americanus (assembly GCF_024610735.1). Lineage (NCBI taxonomy): Eukaryota > Metazoa > Chordata > Mammalia > Carnivora > Ursidae > Ursus > Ursus americanus. Next base: position 34,013,709 of record NC_142164.1, on the reverse strand, counting down.
TAATAAAGCATTCGGTGATGTCACAGAGCTACCCTGGAACTAGGAAGAGGATGACCCTGGGGGCTCTTGGGTCCCCTGATTCTTTTATTCCATTTGTTAAAACAGATCTAGAGTGACTTGAATGGTATGAATGCCAAGCCAGTTGGGAGGTGGGGGTGCAGGACCTTGGAATGCCCTTCAAGCACATGCAGGCCTGCTTGGGCATGTGATCCCATTCTTTCCCATGTGTTTACAATGTAAGCAAGGCAGGGGGTCTTCTTTCATTTTGTTTTTAGTAGCTACATGATTATAAAAGGGGATAATAGCTACTGCTAATCTTCCCTACTCAATGCCAGAGGAATTTCCTCTCATTAAGGACCTTTGTCTTGGAATTTGGATTTAAGATTTTATAACCTAAATGGAACATGAGGGGGAAAATAAGCTTTTTAGTTTTGTACATTCCAGCCAGAAATAATTGTCCTTCAGAGGTGTACCCTATGGAAACAGCTGTTCATTAGAGAGGTTCTTTTCCTCAAGGGTCAGCCCTTAAACAAACTGTAAAGGAGGCCATGTTGATCCTTGGAGATGTTCTGCCACCCTCTTGAGTGTTCTTTGGCCCTTGTGTAATGCCTCAGTCCCAGGTGTCCAGTGCCTTCCTGATGGCCTGGATATTCCTAGTCAGGAAGGAAAGCATTCTGGTAAGTTAATTGTCAATAAGGTGTCAGATACCTGATCAATTACCTCTCCAAGAGAAATTTTGAAAGGGACTGTTCATAAAGGGAAACCTTATTGGTAGGAATTGCACTGTAATGAGTCTGAAGGAGAGAGGTGTATATACAGAGATTAGTAATCTTTACATTCCAACTGGTTGTTATACTAGAGTGTAAGGCCAAATCTACCTTGAGTGCTTGTAATGGTCAGAAAGCTAAACTGTTCAAGTTCAATAATTATAACTACCATGCCCCAAGTGCCAGAGAGCATCTGGGGTGGAAATAACCTTGGAAGAGAAATAATATAAGGTTAAAGGGAAAAGAACTTTGATCTATAAACCTGTCAATTTGAGTACTATGTGGAAAACTCTCAGTGTGGGTAAGACACCCAGTGCTTGTCAGGATTAAGGGAATTATTCACTTTTAGTCCAAATATCTTTAATCTATTGGAATATATGGCATTAGGAATTCACTAATTAAATTTTTGTGAATCAGAACTCAGTCTCCTAACTTGGCAATGTCATTGCCCTTTATTTTCTATAGAAATAAAATGCAACATCTTTTTTTTCATTATGTTCAGTTAACCAACATATAGTACATCATAAGTTTTTGTTGTAGTGGTTCAATAATTCATCAGTAAGTGCAACATCTTTTTAATGAGAATTTTAATATAAAACTAAACTTAATGGGAGTTTCAACATATTTATATTGTTTATTTTAGTGTGTATTATCTAAAGTTCTTATAAAATAATTGCTTACAAATGAATTTCTTGCAAAGAGCAACCACTGTGAATTGGGAATCCTTTATATTTATATCCTTTATATTTCTTATTTTTTCCCTTGCTTATGGAATTCTGAACACATGTCCAAAGCCATTTTACCATGGTCTGTATACCGTCAGAATAGCTGTGATGTGATTTAAAATTTCCATTATTTGAACTAAATCAACATAAATTGGAATGAAAGGGACCACTGTATGATTTTATAAGCAACAGGACTGAAAGCTTTATATTTCAAAAGCGTGAGACTAGATGGATGGGCGTGACTTGCTTGAGTAGCTTAATTTATTGGAGCAGGAATAGATTTAAATCTTAAAGAGAAAACCTCACTGGATATAGACATGCCTTTTTGGACACTTAAAATGTTGCAAGAAGGTTCTTTGTTAATATGTGCTGTACATTTCTTCCTACTCATAGATTTAAAAAAAAAAACCCACATTCCACAAGGGGAGTAGAATACAAGCTTCCTTATATGGCCCTTCTCCTGAGTCAAAGGTATATTGAAAATAAGATGCATGTAAATTCTACCCCCACAGTGTTTTTTCCCTTTCCTGATATACAAACCCAGGGGTCTGTTGATCTGTCCCCACTTTTTCTGGGTAATGCTGCTCTCAGAAAAGTATTACATGTCAATCATTTTCATCATACAGTGAATTCCATTCAGTGTGTGGGAGAAGAAAATCTATTATTTTAAAATTGTATTTATTCAATTGTATATATACAATTATACACTGTGTCAAAATAGTCCTCTTTGTATAAAAGAGATAACTTGCTAAGTTTATCTACTCAGCCTCACTTTAAGGGAGATTACTTAAATTAGCCCAGGCAGAAATGTTACCATATGCTCCCATTAGCAGCTCTGAAGAAGGGAAGCAGATTTGAATGAAGCCCACATCTGAACATGAACCATAGAGCAGAGGTTTTGTTTAGAGAGAAAAACTGCTGCAGATCCTTCTCTGAAAAGAGAAAGTTCCTTTATTCTTAAAACAAAATAAGTTAGTGTCTCTTATATTGTGGGTTTTCACAAAGTAATTGTAGAAAAGGCCATGCAAAAATTCAATTTTGTTACAAAACCATGAATAGGCTGTGAAAGGAAAACAGAGAGTGAATAAAAATAAATGTATCTGTCATATAAGAGAAAGTGATACTTAGTTCATCATTCATTTCCTTTTTGTTTTGTTCATTTGAGGAACTATTTTCATTGCTTTACAGCTTTACTTTGTGCATGGGTGACATCAGTTTTGTTATGATAACATTAGAATGATATTTTCAAAGAAGTTCTTATTTGCCCAATCGTAAGAACCACAAACGAGCAGGTCAACGGGCAGAAATGACATAAGAAAATACAAGACATTTAATAAATTCATTAAGCTATTTCTAATACGTACTGAAAGAAGTTCAGACATCACATCAGGCAGGAAGAAGCAGAAGAGTTAATACTTGGGGAGGCAGGGAGCTTTGGGGGAGGTTGGCAGTCACATCCCTAAATATAGTATCTCCTTGTCCAGAAAGGCTACCAGGCTACATGTATATGACTTTCATAATAGAAACATATTTTTTAGTAAAATCCTTATGTTGAAGAGGATGTAATAAATCTCCTTTTACTAAAATGGCTATTAAAAAGGCAGTTCATATTTTTGTAAAGTGAAAATGTCTATCATTTCTATGATTTTTCCCCTAAAAATTATGTGAGATATTCAGATATAAGACTCAGAAGAAAATTTCTAAGATAATAACCTTTAAAACTTGATCGTAGACATTTTTTAAAAAATATCACTGATAATTATACTCATTTACTTCTGATATAACTCAACTTAGTACCTTGCATGATACTACTTTCAAAGCAAGTTGTAGATCAAAATCCTAGTGACTGGAATTGTAAGATGTATGCCTTATAATTCCTTATCCTCTGCTGTAGGTAATTGCTGTGGCAATCCCCATGACTTGGGGTACTACTGAAATTCTTCAATGCCATCTGAAAGCATAAATTTGTCTGTTTATCAAGTGTATATGTTAACTATTTGAGGAGTTTCTGAACGGAGGTACTCACCCTTTTCCCACTACTTTTGACTCTGAAATGTTTATATCTATGCAATGAAAACATTCTTCCTTAGTAGGTATTGAGATAATATAAAAAACACTATGAGATGTTTTGGGTGGTTGTTCAGCCAAATGTCATAAATTATAAATACAGTATGAAGAATTTGAATGTTGCTAATAAGTTAAGAAATAGTCATTACAGCCAGTAACTCATCATTTTCCCTCATATTGCCGGATCGTATGACTGTGAAAAATTAAGACATATGATTTATCTGGAATTTATAAATATTCATGTGTACTTACAAATCAGAAACTGTTACACAACTAGTACTCTGTCAAAACTAGATTTTAACTTGGGAAAGCAATAGTCCATTGGTCTATTCACCCAATTCATCAAACTAAATATTTTATTCATATTTGAGAAGTATATGTTTATGCTTATAATGTATTTTGTTTGGGAATTTGAAAATAACTGAAATGATTACAGTGACTATAATCAAATACTTTTCTTTTTAAATCTGATCCCTTGAGAAAATCGGGATTGAAAGGAGACCTATTAATCTAATAAAAAGATGTTTTAATGTAATAAAAATTAGGTTTTTATTCTAATTTTACGCTATACCAAGCTTTATTCAGTTCAAGAGTCAAAAGAAATATGTTCCTTTATTATACTTTATTTTTCTACTTTATTAAAAGAAATACTTGCTTTATAAACTGGTCACTGAAAATCAAGTTTAAAAGGATTAGACATGTCAGTATATGGACAAACTCAAATAATCCCAGCTCTGCCACTTGTTAACTGAGTGGCCTTAGGCCACTTTATGTTTCAGTTTCCGTATCTATAAAAATCATGGTAATACTTCTTTATTTCACTTGATGTTATATAGTAAGCATTCAACAAATGGTACCTATTATCATTGTTATTATTATTACAGGACTATACCAAAATTTGTATAAAAGAAGCCAGACCTATTGGTTGGCTGATAGAGGCTTGGCTTCCTTTGGCAGTCATTAGTACCTTTAGTACTCATGAATTTCCTTGTGATTTCAAACTTCTCTTGTTCTTGACATTTACTACAACTTAATGAAAGCCTTGTTTCTTAATAGGAATTCCAATATTTAATTGGAATACTATAGATGATTAGCACGTGAAAGAAAAAAACCCTGGAACTCTAACGGAATTTTTGATAATTAGCATACAAAAGGCTGTCATTTGACAGACAACTGTTACTCTGTTCTTTTGACAGCAGAAGGGGACTGATAGAAAATGTCCTATCCGTATGACAGACTAACATCTTTGAAAAATTGTGGATTTTCCTTTCAATCAGATTTATTAGCAATTTTGTAACAACTTTTTGAGATAAAATTTACATATCATAAAATTCATTTTTAAAAGTATATACTGTAATACTAGAGTGCCACAGATGTTACCATTATTTAATTTTAGAAATTTTTATCACCTTGAAAAGAACCCTTCTACACATTAGCAGTCCCTCACCATTTCCCTACTTCTCTATGACTATTACGAATAATGCTGCTTTCAACATTCCTGTACACGTTTTTGTGTGTATTTATCTATTCCAGCTCTTTTGGGTATATACCTAGGAGTGAAATTGCTGGCTAATATGCATTGAATTTTTAGGGGAATTACCAAACTGTTTTGCTAAACCAGCTGCACTATTTTATGCTCCCACCAGCAGTGGATAAAGTTTTTGTAGGGAAAGAAAGAAAACTTTCCTCTACTACCTTAAGTTCAGTGTCTGAGAACTGTGAATTAAAATAACAAAAGACAGATTAATGTGAGAAAACGTTTATTTCACAAGCACACAGGAGCTTCACAGGAAAGAAATGAAAATCCCAAGGAAGTAGTTAGGCCCAGGGGCTTATATACCACTCTAATAAATGGTGGTAAATTTTGGAGAAGTGACAAGAAGATGAGGGTTATTTAGTAAGATTAGTTGTGTAGACAAGTCAATGCTGTCTCCATTGATGAGTCATCACCTCTTCCTGGTAGATGAGAGGAGAGGGGGATACCACCAAAAGGAAAATGTATGCCCTGCTTTTGGGTAGAGAAGGGGAGGGCAGAGAGTTCTTCCTATGTCTGTTATTTCTTAATTGCCTTCAGCTCAAAATAATCATTATGCTCAAGTGGCATATTTTGCAGTGGCATATTCTTATCACCTTCAGTTTCAATTTCTCTGCATCCTCACCTATACTTGCTATTTTTCTTTCTTTTGATTATAGCCATCTTTGTGGTGTATAGTGGTACCTTAATGTCATTTTGATTTGCATTATGCTAATGGATAACGATTTTGAACAAATGTTCATGTTCTTATTGTCCATTTGTATACCTTCTTTGAAGAAGTGTCTATTCAGAGACTTTGCCTAGTTTTCAAATTAGATTATCTATCTTTCGTTGCTGATTTATTAAAGCTTATTTATTGTAACTACTCTTATTGTCTTAAAATCTGTTTTTTTAATTCATGTATTTATTTGAGAGAGAGAAAGCATGCATGAGTTGGGAGAGGGACAGAGGGAGAGAATCTCAAGCAGACTCTCTGATGAACAGGGAATCAGATGAGGGGCTCGATCTCATGACTCTGAGATCACCACTTAAGCCAAAATCAAGAGTCGACACTTAACTGACTGAGCCACTCAGGCACCCCTTAAAATCTGTTTTTGAAGTATAGTTTACTATGTATAGAATTTTTGTTTGTTTGTTTGTTTTTTCTTTCATCATGTTAAATATATCATCCCACTGCTTTCTGGCTTCCCTGATTTCTGATGTGAAGTCAACTGTTATTCTTATTGAGGACCCCTTGTATGTAAGAGTTACATTTCTCTTGTTGTTCTCAAGATTCTCTCTTTATCTTTGATTTTGGAAGTTTGTCTGTGATATGTGGATATTTTTTAGTTTATCCTACTGATTGATCACTAAACTACTTGGCTATGCAGATTTATGAAATGTTAGTTTTTAGCAATTAGTTCTTTAACTACTCTTTCTGCCCTTTCTTCTCCTCCCAGAACTCCCATTTTATATATATATATATTGGTATATGTGATGGTTTCCACAGAACTTTGAGACAAGTATTGTGCTTTTAAGCTACAGAATTGCTATTTTTAAAAATAATTTCTGTCTCTTTACTAACATTCTCTACTTGGTGAGACATCATTATCATATACTCCATTAATTCTTTAGATCTGATTTTCTTTGATTATTTGAACATTTTTATAATAACTTATTTAAAGCTTTTATCTAATAGGTCCAACATCTTGGCTTCCACAGGAACATTTTCTGTTGTTTACCATTTTTGCTTTGTATGAGCCATTCGTTACTATTTCTTTACATGTATTCTAGTATTTTACTTGACATTTTAAATAATAAAATGTGGCAACTCTGGAAATGAGAATTTCACTCTCCCCAGGATTTGTTATTGCTATTAGCTGTTGTTGCTATTCTTCGTTTGTTTAGTAACTTTCTTGGATTAATTTTATAAAGTCTGTTTTCTTTTTCATATGCAGCCAATAAAATATTGGTTAACCCAGGAGTCTGTTAGTAACTGGACAGAGATTTCTTTCAATTCCGTGAACCAGCAATTCTCCCAGCTTTTTGCCAAAGGATTTTTTATGTTCTTTAATACATACCTTCAATTCTCCTGTAGTCTATACCTCTGCCTTAGCCTTACTTCCTGCTTATTTGGAGCCTTAAAGTCAGAGGTGAGAGATTAGGGTTTTCTGAGGTCTTTCTTGGGCATGCCTACAGCCCTGCATACTTGTGTGGACTTCTAGAGTCCCAAACACATGTTGAGCTTTTCAAAGCTTGCTACAAACATCTCATTCACCAGTTTTTCCTTTGAAGTTTTTTAGTCAGCTTCTTGTTAACTCCAGCTGATGTCACCATCTCAGATAGCTGCAGTGTTTAACAATTACCACTATTTATTTTTTTCACCAAATTCTCTAGGTATTAGTTTGTTTGCACAGAAGGAACTCTGACTTAGGTCAATTAGAGACAATGCTGAGAAGGGAGCTATGAGAGGAGCTTCTAGTCATGTCAAGTAGTTACAATTATCAGAAGATAGGTTTTGTGGAATTCCGAACCTGTTTCTGTTCCCTTCAATGGTTGCTAGTGTGCTGGTATTCACAACTCTATAGTTGTAAGGCTGTTAGTTTGAAGATTCCCATAGATCTGGGGAGTGGGGAATAGCAGTAGGGCAAGCTAAAATACCACAAAACCTGCTGTTTTTACAGAGACTCGACTCTTTCTCTTGAAAAAAAAAATACTCCTTGGATTATTATATGCCTTTAGTTAATTTTCAGAGTTTTTTTAAGAAGTTGATTTTGAATATTTTTTTTCCCAATATTCTCATTGTTTCTATGGAGGAGAGGAATTTTGGAGAGCTTCTTTATTAGGACCTTTGACAGATCTTTGATTTTTGTTCAGATCTGCAGAATATTGTCTTCTTTCACATAATAATAAATTCCAATAAATCTTCCTTGCACAATATGGAGAAAAAGTATTTCAACAGTTGAATATTTTGGAGTACAAACAAAGCCATCTGTTCTATTTAAAGTACAGCCTTATTTAATTTTTATTTTTCAGATAAGTTTTTCTGCCTCCACAGACAACATATCTCAGACTGAGGCAGGAAAATATAATGCCCTGAGAATTCTGGCAATAATAGTTCTCATTTTACAGTACCCCTTCCACTCCATATGCATACACACTTATTCATCCCCTCTGGACATTAGTCAACAAGGCTAATTTCATTGAACAACCCTGAGGCATGCTATGTTTACTTTTGTTTCAAATTATATTGACAGATACAGAATGTTTGTCATTGTCTACTAAAGTCTGAATGGCACATATTGCAAATATAATGATTACTGATTCAGCATTCTTCAGATTCTTCAGACTAGATGGTATGATGTGGAAGATCCTAGAACATTAGAAAGACCACCATTCGGATTCATTTTAGTTTGTGTCTTTTCTAAGGAAATTTAATTTATCACCTTTGAACATAACCCAAGAGTAACTCTCAGTTGGTATCTAAATGATGTGTTCCAACCCCACATTTTTTAATGCTAATTTCCCTTATAACAACCAACAAGAATGGTCATTACATTTTGAAGTGTTGCGTGCAAATCTGCAAATTAGTTATTTTTTCTGTCTAGTCCACAGAATCTGGATTCCTTGGCATCTGTAGCAATATGAGAGAAATAGATCTTGCCTGTAGCTAATAGATTATTCAGCTTTGATTCTGTATCTCTTGCTCTTTAGGTACTTCATTGAGCTGTTCAGAGTTTACTATCACTTAAATGGAGAACAATGAAATAGCATTCACTACAGCTTGCTTAAGCCAAGAAAACCTGGCCTGAGAGTGATGATTAGTAGAAGTGTTACTGTTCTTCAAAATATATTTAAATTACTTTAAAAGTGATATTCGAATATAAAATGTCAGAAGTCAAAGTGTCAAGGATACACTATTTTGGAATCTTTGGAGAGTTACTTAACACCCTGATGACTCCCTCAGCTACATCAAAGACCTCATGATAGAGAAATCTCAAGCTTTTGGTTGTTGATGAAGGGCTTTACTATACTTCTAGGAGGTAAACAGAGTAAATATACATTGTTCGAAACTGTGTATATTTTCCCATGATTTTTGGTAGCTCCCACTAAAACAATGCCATTTAAATACCATTGCTTTTGGTTGTTAACAGAGTAATTCAATATAGATAGGTTCATTAGCTAGCAAAATTTATTAACTTTGCAGTAGTTCTCAGAGGTGAGTAGTATCATACACATCTGCATCTGGGGGAGTTTGAAGTGTCTGGTAGTGTTTTTCATTGTCCAATGACTAGAGCACCACACTAGCATTTAGTGAGCATTGGCCAGGGGTGCCAAAGGGTCCCACATGACAAAGACTTGTCCCACCCAAAATTCCAATATGGTCCCCTTTAAGAAACAGTGAGAAATGGAATTGCACTCTAGTTATAATAGGCAATATACTACAATGATAATGCACTTTCTTCAGACCCACATGCCCCTGAAATGAAATCCATTGCAACATGTCAGAATTAATTGTGCTGCATTATGGATCACTCCATGTTTAAGAACATTATAACTTCAGAGTTGAATGAATTGTAAACTCTTAATAAAGAACAATTGTTTCATGTAGGTATCTGCTTTGTAGCTCTACCTCATGAACTATTGATGGCCTTTGTACAAATTTATAACCTTGCCTATAAAAGGGACTCTTTACTCTCAAATTAAGAATAGGGTTTGATTTTCACAGAACTGGAACAAACAATTCTAAAATTTGTTTGGAACCAGAAAAGCCCCTGGATAGCCAAAGTAATGTTGAAAAATAAAACCAAAGCTGGAAGCATCACAATTCTGGACTGCAAGTTGCATTACAAAGCTGTAATAATTGAGACAGTATGGTATTGGCACAAAAACAGACACACTGATCAATGGAACCGAACAAAGAACCCAGAAATGGACTCTCAACTCTATGGTCAACTTATCTTCTACAAAGCAGGGAAGAATATCCAATGGAAAAAAGACAGTCTCTTTAATGAATGGTGTTAAGGAAACTGGATAGCCACATACAGAAGAATGAAACTGGACCACTTTCTTACACCATACACAAAAAATAAATTCAAAATGGTTGAAAGACCTAAATATGAGACAAGAACCCATCAAAATCCTAGAAGATAACACAGGCAACTTTCATTTCAGCCATAGCAACTTCTTGTTAGACATGCCTCCAGAGGCAAGAGAAACAAAAGCAAAAGTGAACTATTGGGATATCATCAGGATAAAAAGCTTTTGCACAGCAATGGAAGCAATCAATAAAACTGACAGGCAAACTATGGAATGGGAGAAGATATTTATAAATGACATATCAGATAAAGGGCTAGTATCCAAAATCTAAAGAATTTATACAACTCAACACCCAAAACAAACAAACAACAGTCAAGAAATGGGCAGAAGACATGAACAGACATTTCTCCAAAGAAGACACACAAATAGCTAACAGACACATGAAAAATGCTCAACATCACTCATCATCAGGGAAATATAAATCAAAATCACAATGAGATACCACCTCACACCAGTCAAAATGGCTAAAATTAATAACGCGGGAAACAAGAGATGTTGGTGAGGATGTAGAGAACAGGGAACTCTCTTACACTGCTGGTGGGAATGCAAACTGGTGCAGCCACTCTGGAAAACAGTATGGAGGTTCTTCAAAAGGTTGAAAATAGAATTACTCTATGACCCAGTAATTGCACTACTAGGTATTTATCTAAAGGATACAAACATAGTGATTCTAAGGGGCACATGCACCCCAATGTTTATTTAGAACAGCAATGTCCACAATTGCCAAAATATGGAAAGAGCCCAGATGTCCATTGACAGATGAATGGATAAAGAAAATGTGGTATATACATACAATGGAATATTACTCAGCCATCAGAAAGAATGAAATCTTTTTTTAAAAGATTTTATTTATTTATTTATTTATTTATTTATTTATTTATTTATTTGAGAGAGAGAAAGAGCGAGAGAAAGAGAGAGAGCACAAGTAGGGTGAGGGGCAGAGGGAAAAGCAGACTACCTGCTGAGCAGGGAGCCCCATGTGGGGCTAGATCTCAGGACCCTGAGATCATGACCTGAGCTAAAGGCAGCTGCTTAACCAACTGAGCCACCCAGGCACCCCGGAAAGAATGCAATCTTGCCATTTGCAACAACATGGATAGAATTAGAGGGTATCATGCTAAACAAAATACATCAGTCAGAGAAAGACAAATACCATATGATTTCACTCATATGTGGATTTTAAGAAACAAAACAGAGAACATAGGGGAAGGGAAAGAAAAATAAAGAAAGATATAAACAGAGAGAGGGAGGCAAACTATAAGAGACTCTTAAGAAATGAACTGAGGGATGCCAGAGGGGAGGTGGGTGGGGGATGGAGTAATTGGGTGATTGGCATTAAAGAGGGTACTTGGTGTAATGAGCACTGGGTGTTATATGCAACTGATGAATCACTAAATTCTACCCTGAAACTAATAATACACTATATGTGAACTACTTTGCATTAAAAAAAAAAAAAAGAACAGGTTTGAGATGGCACAGGATTCTTTTCAGTGATTGTGATGGTGGGCTGAGTTCTGCATCCAAGTTGGTGGGAGGAAAAATAGAGATTGATCACAGGTGAAAGAAAACTGGAGAATGGGACAGATAATATGCATCCTTATTTAATAAATGATAACTATTCATTAGTTCTCAAAGAAACACAGTATTGAATAGGACATAGGATAGTACATTGCCCTTAAAGTGGATTTAGTTTTGATTGGAAAGCCAAGAATGAACAGATAATAACAATAATATAATAACAAAAATAATGACATGTAAAATGGTCAAATTGTTAAATGTAGTGGTGCTAGGAATGTGTACTTGTGGAACTAAGAGACAGGATATATATTTAAACCGTTTTAGTGAAGAATTGCTTTATGATAGCTGTGAACTTTTCTGTTTTGAGCCTGGGCACACACATCTTTAACTTATTAGAAAGTGGTAGCAAGTACATCTTAGGTGAATCCAATCTTATATACAAGTTTTTCAGAGTCATAATTATGCCACTGTTGTTAAAGTCACCAAGGCTACTTTATACTACTCTAGGGTTCACCAAATTGCAGAGATGACCAGTAACTCAAGCTTCTCCAGGACTTACCAGTCAGTAATATTGTTGAATTAATGATTATAATCTATTTTATTAGATTAAGATCTCAACTACTGATGCGGGACCTCCACATTTCTTAAAAATTTTATCCAAACTGGTATGTCTCAAACATGTTCACAACCAATACTTTCATGTTATATTCCCACCCTTGTTTCTGAACTATGTCCAATAAAAAACTTCAAGATAGTATTTGGTGATGGTGTCCACTGTAGACTGAATATTTGTGTCCCATCAAAATTCATATGCTGAAATCCTAATCCCCAATGTGTTGGTATTTGGAAAGGAGACTTTTGGGAAGTGATTAGATCATGAAAGTAGAGTCCTCACTATGGGATTAGTGCCTTTATAAGAACAGACATAGGAGAGCTTGCTTCCTTTCTCTAATTTCCACCATGCAAGGATACAGTGAGAAGATGTTCATCTGCATACCAAGAAGGGGATTCTCACCAGATGCCTGATCTATTGGCACCTCGATCTTGGACTTCCTTACCTCCAGAACTGTGAGAAATAAATGTTTATTGTTTAAGCCACCCAGTTTATAGTGATTTATTATTGCAGCCCAAACTTACAGTGTCTTTTTCTCAAAATCTATAGTATGAATGACAGAGAACTATCCTCTAATTCTTTTCCAGCTGTAAACCCATGGGGTGCTGAGATGATACATGGTCCTTTGGAATCTTGAGTGACTAAAAACTATGTCATCATCCTTGCAGAAATGGGAAAATGTCTTTTCTTCTTATAAGTGTTATACTTTTTCATCCAGGCCCTGAAATAGTATTACTATTTCCCCATATTTCAGAGTTTCCCTAGTAAACAGAGAGCTGTTACTTAAAGACTCAAATACTAACTTATTCAGCAAGGTCAAGGGACCAATTTTTCCAATAAATGGTATATCACCTACATCTCCCTTTCCTTTAATTCAGCCAGATGTGTGCGTGTGTGCACACGTGTGTGCACACACACACATAATCACTAAAAAATAAAACCCCTCTTAACTTTGTGCAAACTATATCTGCTCATCCTTGCTCAACAAGCATTAACAGGTATGCTCAGATGTATCTGAATCCCAGGTTAAGTGAAATCTGGTCTTCTCTGATGTATAAGTATGGGGGGGTTATGCTTCATTCTCCATACATATGCTGACTATGTGAATATATTCTAGCCCCATTATCTCACTAACTTGCTCTGGATTTTGAACCAGACTAATTATTCCAAATCTGAGTTCTCTTATGTGCAAAATGAGGATATGAAAAAATTAGATGTTATCCAAGCTTGAGGTCATTTCGTTTCTGTTTTTTCGTTGTTCTGTGATTCTAAAGGCAGAATCAAAGAAGATGTATTGTTAGCCTAAATTAAAATTTCCTCTTATATTCCCTGATAATAATTCACATATTATACTTATCAGTCAATCAATAATGAAGCTTTTATGAAACATTTGCCATTCAATTAATAGGCACTTAGTAAGTAACTGCATATTCAAAGAAATGGATTAAGAGGATGGTATTTTTTTTGTGGAAAACCATAGCAAAAGATTTCTAGAAAAGGGGATGCCTGAGCTGAGTCCCAAGACGAATAGGAATTTACAGATTTAAAAAGATCAGGGAAGGGGTGCCTGGGTGGCACAGCGGTTGAGCGTCTGCCTTCGGCTCAGGGCGTGATCCCAGCGTTATGAGATCGAGCCCCACGTCGGGGTCCTCCGCTGTGAACCTGCTTCTTCCTCTCCCACTCCCCCTGCTTGTGTTCCCTCTCTCGCTGGCTGTCTCTATCTCTGTCAAATAAATAAATAAAATCTTTAAAAAAAAAAAGATCAGGGAAACCTGAGATATTGCAGTGAATTCTGTAACTTCACATAGTTCTATTAAGGCTATTGGAGAATTGGTGGAATTTCAAGAGGCAAAACTGGAGATGTTGGCAGAGGCTTGGTAAAAAAAAGATCCTTCTATATCACAGTACAAAGTTTGTATTTTATCCAGAAAGTAATGGGAATCATGGAAGTGTTTTGAGCGGGAAATAAGATGATCAAATTAGCATTCTAGAAAAAAGTTCTGGCAGTGGTATGGAGAATGGATTGGAAAAGGGTAATATTGACAGCATGTACATTTTGTAAAGGGTTAAATGTCTGCAATCCAGTAGGAAGTAAGTGCATGAACTAAGGCATTGTCAAAGGAAGAGAAGACTAGTTTAAAAATAATAAGAAAATAGAAGCAATAGACTTTGTGATATGTTGATATGAGGGGTTTAGCAAAGCAAAGGAGTTCTCACTTGAGCTATTGAAAAAAAATTGTATTTCTGTTCATCAATTTCAGGAATTGGGGAAAAGTTGCAGCTATGGAATGGTGTGAGTAGGGAATAAAAGAAATGGGTTTGAGTTACCTGGGAAACATGTCTGTGAAATGATGCTGAAGCTAGACCAGAAAAATGTATATCTGGCATTCATCATATAAGAGGTAGTTTATTTTTTATCTTTTTTTTAAGATTTTATTTATTTATTCGACAGAGAAAGACAGCCAGCGAGAGAGGGAACACAAGCAGGGGGAGTGGGAGAGGAAGAAGCAGGCTCATAGCGGAGGAGCCTGATGTGGGGCTTGATCCCACAATGCCGAGATTACGCCCTGAGCCGGAGGCAGACGCTTTAACCGCTGTGCCACCCAGGTGCCCCAATAAGAGGTAGTTTAAACCAACAGGACTAGATAAAAATGTTCTGAGGGCATTCTTTGAGTAATCTTCTTAATGTGTGATCTTCACACAGCCTTTATAAAAATGCTACACCTTAACATACTGAATCAAAATCTTTAGAAATGGGCCCTGAAATTCTGTATTTTTGAAAGGGGTTTTTTAGCACTAAATTTTAAAACTACTGATTTATGGTAAGAAGCAGAGATGATCAGAAATAGAAACATGGTGTGTTAGCCAGCCTCCAAATGGGCCTTTAGCAAGCCCCATCTCCCAGCATATATACCTTTATATAGCCCCTTCCCACATTTGATCATGTTTGGTCTCTATCACCAATAAAATATGGCAGAAATGATAGTACATGGGATATTGCTTCCTATATTTGGGTACAAAAAGACTGAGGGGTTCCATTTGGGGGGTTCTCTATGACCACTGTGTCTAGAAGAAGCCAGCTGAGGACACTCAGGTGGCTTATAGAGAGGGTGGGTAACTGAGGCCTCTGGCCAACATCTTGTTAAGAACTAAGGCCTGCCAATAATCATTTAAGTGAGATTAGTAGAAGACCCCACAGCCCCGTCAAGATTTCTAATGACTGCAGCCCTCGCTGCCATCTGGACAGAGACTTCATGCCACATCTTGAACCAGAACCATGAAGCTAAACCACTCCTATATGGATCCTCTCCCTTAGAAACTGTGAGAAAACAAACACTTGTTTTTTTTAACCCACTAAGTTTTGGGATAATTTATTATGCAACAATACACATGGTAAATTCCATATGGAAATCATAAGTCAGGCTTCAAGATCATTAACTGAGGTTTTAAGAAATATGCAAGGCTTTTTTCTTCCTTAATCAATTAGTATTGATTTATTGATTCAATAGATATTTATTAGATGTCTTTTCTGTATGTATATTTTTATAGTCTATTTCCTCCATTAGAATTACAATGACCAACTCATCACAGGTTTTAGCTCTGAGATTTTCTAAGTTTTAGCACTGAAAGTCCCATGTTACAGAAAACCTCTTTTCCCCCCATTTAAACCAGGACAGTTGGTCATCCTAATTAGAATAAATCAAGAAGTCAGGAACATTTTCTCATTTATTTCTATACTCCAGTATCTAGAACAGAACCCAGCATATAGTTGGTGTTGAATAAATATTTTGAATGAAAGAATTTGTAAAATAACATGGCAAGTGTTTGCTGGTCATACCCCTCCTAGTATGGCAACAAGCTGAGCTGGGCTGCATTTCAATGGTGTGCTATACTATTATGTCTTGATTGGAAGAAAAGTTGGTAGAAAAGTCCTAATCATGGGATTAAAACCAATTAGGGCTGATCCTTAATATGGTATGTACTTTGATCACACAGGGCATTGTAAGCCATGGTAAAAAGATTTGATTTTAGGGGCACCTGGGTGGCTCAGTCATTAAGCGTCTACCTTCAGCTCAGGGCGTGATCCCAGTGTTATGGGATCAAGCCCCACATCAGGCTCCTCTGCTGGGAGCCTGCTTCTTCCTCTCCCATTCCCTGTGCTTGTGTTCCCTCTCTCTCTGGCTGTCTCTTTCTCTGTCAAATAAATAAATAAAATCTTTTTTAAAAAAAGATTTGATTTTATTCTACCTGTGATGGAAAGTCATTGGAGGGTTTGAAATCTGGCGAGTAGAATAATTTATGTTTTTTAAAAGGTTATTCTGGATGTTCTGTGATAATGGATTGTCATGGGACAAGAGTGTCAATTAGCTGAGCATTGTACTAGACACTATGGAGGATTTGGAAATACATAAACACAATGTAGATGGAACACGGAATTAGTTAATATAAAACAGTTTGTTATCAATAGAAGATAGGTATGCAACCTTACTGAATTTGTGGTGAAGACTGTAAACGTTAGAGAATTTAAAAGGAGGAAGATATTTATAATTGATGTTTTTAGGGATGGCTTAAATGGAAGAGATGAGAATTGAATTGATGCAAGATGTGAAAGTAGAATAGAGAAGGAGTGGCATTTTTGGCAAAAGTCACAGATGGAATAATGGTAGTACATTTGTAGTAAAGGGGATAAATTGGGCTGATTAAGTCTGAAAATTCTTTTTGGTGAGCAACAGACTACTGGGATGGAGAAAGATGGTTAATACTCCTTGTTTTTCTTATTGACATGATGGAGTATGTTTAAGTTAAAGACTATGTAGCATTGAGGATACTGAAGAAAGAAAACAACCTAGGACCTTCTTTCCTCTTTCACTAATATTGTCATACTTATTAACTCACCAATCCTATACAGTCGATCTCAAAGGTTAAGTCTGGGCAGGAGACAACTGTAAATTGGTATACTCAAAAGTTCTTGTGGCAGAACAGAGACCAGAGGAGGGATTTCAGCTATGAGAAACCCCATAGGAGAGGGCTAGATTTGAATACTTAAGTTAATGGCTAACAGGTTCTGACATCTCTACAAAGATATTTGTGGCTTGTTATTCACCTTAAAATTGACAGTAAGAATTACCTATCAGTGGGCTTGCCAACTGCCTGTCATTTTTCATCTCATAATGGAGTTTTTAATGCTAACTTTACATAAATGAAATCAATGGCCAATAATATATTTCGAAAATTCACCAGGAGCACTACCCACATAGAAAGATCAAGATCCTTTAAAGAGAATAACAACTTTATGATGCGCAATTATTTCACTTTTATGTAGTAACTTGCCAGGGGAGTGGGAATGATTTGAGATCCATCCCTTTGCTATCTAACACACCAATTCATGGATGAGATCAGAGAAATTTTTATTCAAACTATAAACATGATCATTTTACTCATCAATTTCAGAATGAAAATCAGAAACATTTGATTCTTAAAATGTATTCATCTTTTTCAGTTCTGGGGATGCTACTGACTCAACATTGTAAATTGCTTGTGATCTTCTTGACAGTGCTATCCCAGTTTATCTTTTATTTTTTAACTTTTAATTTAACAAAAATATCTTTTTTAAAACCAAAAATATTACCAACCAGTGTTGACTAAACACTTCTCTTTTTCTCCTATATTTAATTGCCATCATATTTTTAAAGATTGATTTATTGATTTATTGATTTGAGAGAGAGAGTGCACATGCAAGCAGGGAGCAGGGCAGAAGGAGAGGGAGAGAGAGAATCCCAAGCAGACTCCCCACTCAGCATGGAGCCTGACACAGGGCTCAATCCCATGACACTGAGATCATGACCTAAGCCAAAATCAAGAGTCAGACACTCAACCGATTGAGCCACCCTATATTTTTACTTTCTAAAAGCAAATTTCAACCAACCAATAACTAATAACTTTCAATCTGAGCACATATGAGTGATAAGAATTAATGAGTACTTATGTGTAAACTTTGGACATTCAGCAGTTGGTTACAGAACAGAGATGTGTTTGCCCAGCAGCATTCTATGGTCTGGACTGCTTTTTCTGACTTTCCACCTAATTAAATCTTCCTTTAAATTTCTTATTATTTAGGGCCTGTGAACCCCAACTGTCATATTTGAAAGTAATATCAGGACTAATTTATTTCAGGTGATAAATGGGTGAGAGTGGCTTGATGTGTTAACTTTCATCTTAACTAGGGCCTCCTGGAGACCCTATAAATTCATACAGAGGATATAATTCTCATGGTGCTGTTAGACAGATTGTGGCAAGAGAATGGGGAATAGATTGATACTCCTGGTCTTACTGCCAAGGTTATTTTTATGGAGACTGCACACTCAACAAAAGTCTTGTGAAAAAATGGCAGACATACAAAAACATCTACATTATTTGAAATATAAACTAGAAATGAAAATTGAATGTAACAAGATATTACAGATGATAATGTGTTTTTATATATTCAATAGTATATGCCTGCCCCCACAAGATCAGTCAGTATTAGTGTATCACTATTCATTCACTCAAGAAACACTTCATGAGTCAGACACAGATAAATAAGGAAGAGCATAAAAATATATTTAATTTATTATTTTAAAGGTTATACTATTCTAAAAAGACACCCACAATTACAGTGGATTCCACAATATCAGATATGTGTTTATTTCTCTCTTAATTCCAGAATGGGTGGACAGATAGAAGAAAAAAATTTTCCTTCCATCTTACTCCACTTTCTCCTAGGGTCTTGAGCTTATCCACATGTTCAAACTAGCCTTTGAGATGGATAAAAAAAATCAAAATCCAGAAAAATAAACTCATCTTTCAGGTGGAAATAACTCAGATCTTGCCTACATTATTTACATTCATATTCCACGGGCCTGAATTTAGTTTTTTGGTTACACCTGCCTGCAAGGGAGGGTAGGAAATGTAGATTCTAGCTGAGTGTGTGATCATTTGGGCAAAAAGAAGGGAAGAAAAGATTTTTTTTAGCTTAAATAGTAGTCTAGCATGAAGTGCTTTTCCATTTCATTCAAGTGTGTTTTGATTATACTATTAGTAGTAGGAGCTCCTGAAAAAATTTACACTGAGTAGTGCTATGAGAAACTAATTGAAGAGGGATAATACTCTAAGAGACCACTTAGAATGCTTTTGCAGTAGTTCAAGGATGAGATGAATCTAGTCCTTAACCAAGACAGTAGCCTACATTTGTGGCTTATGTAAGTTGTGTACTCAAATGTTAGGAACAGTACAACAGATGGAAATATATCTACTAATTGGAAAGAGGGAGTGGCACCCATTAAATATATTTCCATTCTCCCACTCTCTGTCTCAGGGAAGAAGACTCTGAACATTCTTCCTTTTGGAACAGATGTTGCTAATGACAGATATGGTATTAATGGTTCCTCTTAGATCTTTGCACTACTAAGTTTTGGCTTTTCCTAATTGCAAAAATCTGGTGAGAATAATATAGCACCAACCTCATTACACCTGCCATTACAGGAAGAACCTTAAAATATACATTTCCACAAATTCCACATGTGATTCTTAACACTCTAGTTGAGAAATACTATTAAATTATGAATATGTGAAGATTAGTTATGACAATAGGCATTAATTTACTTATAGTATACACTTAACACAATCTTTAAGGTTTAAGGAACAATAGAACAAAATTCTGTGATTAGTAACATGAATGTTGATGGGCACCTTGATATAGTACCCTTAGAGTTTGGGGTAATCAGTATTTAGACTTGTTTAATATGTGCTACCAGTATTGAAAACTCATGTCAATCATAATTATATTCCACATAATTTCTATTAATTAGTGGGAACTTTCTCTTAGTTTCATCAGGGACTCAAGATTTCTTTACAAACTCAGCTTATTCATTGCCCTTCCCTTCCCTGTGTCACCTTACCCACGTCTTCTGCACCTTCTCCTGCTCTATTCTATTTAGACTTTCCATTTTCTGTTAGGTATGGCTGTGCCCTATCGTAACCCACTTTACACTTAGTTTTACAATGGACTTATTCTGTTCCATCCCTCCTAGCACTATATAGATCTTACTTTTTTAACCTTATCCTGACCAACTGTCTGCAGTACCGCACCTGCCTTATGCTAGCTCACCCTGAGATAGTCTATTATGCCCTATTTTTCCCTGCATTGTTCCAACTTGCTCAACACTTCCTTGTCCTGGAATCTCTACACTATCCTACCTTTTCCTTCTCTTTCTAAAGAGAAAAGGTCCTGCTCAACCCCTTCTGGTCTTTCTCAAACCTGCCTTACTCTGGCTTGAACCCACCCTACATTTTCCAGTATGAACTACCTGGCCCTGCACAGACTTTTCTTGTCCTACACAAAACTTTCCTGCTCTGCTTATCAATTCTGTGTCTCTTCTAATTCCTGTCTATCACATAGACCTTGAATAAAGCTCTGATGCCTGTTATTCAATAGAAAGATGATGGCAGTGACCCAACACACTGCCAGTGTCCTGGCACTAGCAGAAAATCTCTGAATTTGAGGTTGGTATTTGTCAAAATTTAACAAAGATCTTTTTTTTATTGTAGATTTACAAACTGCCATGTTATTTTTATTTAATTAAAACTTCATATCAACAGCTATAAATAACAGAGAGATAGCAATTTAAACAACTATTTCAACAATCACAAGTTGCACTGGACTTTTATAGTATATGAAATGACAAAAAAAAATCAGTTTAAGGTAAAAAAGAAGAAAGTAAGAAAAACCAGACTGAGTTTATGTACATGAAATGATGAACTATTGGGGCAATATGTGAACTATCACTGTTTTTTATACTTCCCATACTTTATGGCTTTTCAAAATTATCTATAACAACTTTTACTAGCCTTTAATAAAACTTAGATATTTATATTTCATATGGATAAAGACAGGAACTGTAGTAAAACAATTTGACAGTAACAGAACTTTACTGAATGCCCAAAACATTCAATTAGTAAATATTCAATTCAGTAAAGAGAAATTTGTTACATAAAATTAAGAATACAAAATAGACCAGATTACTCTCATTTTAATTTTTTTGTCAATTTCAATAGTCAGTAAATGCATTATTAATTTGTACCTTTTGGCTTATCAGTTCAGAAAGAGCTATTTACAACAGAGAAACTGAGTAAGTCAAGTGACTGTAGAGCCAAGGGTTTGTTTATAATTTTTCTTTAATTAAAGATGGTTCCTCTTTTCAAGGATACAATAGGTTGAATGGTGGCCCAAAAAGTATTCGGTTTTAATTCCTGAGACATGTAAATGTCACCTTATTTAGAAAAAGGGACTTTGCAGATGTGATTAAGTTAAGAATTCTGAGATCAGGAGATTATTCAGGTGGGCCCTGAATGCCATCATCAGTGTCCCGATAAGAGAAAGACAGAATGACATTCCATTGGAATGATATGGACATAAGCAAAGGCATGCTGTCAGCTACCAGAAACTGGAAGAATCACGGAACATATTCTACCCTAAATCCTCAGAGAAAGCACTGCTCAGCTGATACCTTGATTTTGGATTTATGGTCCCCAGAACTATAAAGGATAAATTTGTGTTTATTCTTAAATAATCCATTGTTTTTGGTAATTTGTTATAGAAGCCATAAGCTATGAATACAGATTTTTGTGCCAGGAAATGAGATGCTACTGTAACAAATAAAAACCCAGAAGTGGTTTTGGGATTGAGTTACGGATAGAAGCTGGAAGAAATTTGAGAAGCATGGTAGAAAAAGCTTAGATTTCCTTGAATAGACTGTTGATAGAAATAAGGGTGTTAAAGGCTCTGCCAGTGAGGGCTCAGGAGGAAATAAGAAACATGGTAGAAAAAGCCTGTAACATCTTACAGAATACATATATTGCCTGTCATAAACAGAATGCTTGTAGAAATGTGAACATTAGAGGCATTTCTGGAGAAGGCTCAGAAAGAAATGGGGAACTTGTCATTGGAAATCAGAGAAAAGATTATCTTTTTTATATACTGCCAGAAAACTTAGCTGAATTGTTTCATTCTCTTTTCTGAGCATGCATCTTGTCTGGTGATATGCATGTGGCTTTCTAAATACCCCAGTGTACACAGGTGCTTTTAAATGTCTTTATTTCCCAGAGCAATTATCTCCCCAGATTTTTCTGCCAGGCTATATGTGGTCAATTGTGTGCTCAAACATAATCTACGGTCCTAGTTGGCTGCAGATTTTTCTTTACGTTTACAATGTTTTTGAGCAATGCCTGCCATTTTTTTCTGCCCTGAGTTTTTAGTTAGGCAAAGAAATGGCACCTTTTGTCAGTCTTTCAGGTAGCCCCAGGCAGATTAGAACAGATAAACACTACAATTTGCAAATAACATCTGCTAGGCTCCCTCCAGAACTAGGTAAAAAGGCCTGACACTGCTGAGCCAAGGAGAGGGTGGGGTAAGGGCAAGTAAAAATTCCACAAAGTTTTCCTACCAATTTTAACTTGTTTTTCTCTTGATTTAGCATTCACTTGTTTGCTGTAAAACTTTGACTGTTTTCCAAATGTCTAACAAAACTAGTTCTGACAGTTTCTGCTTGTTTTTCGATGCTTTTGTGGAGGAATGGGTGTTTGGAATTGCTGCTCCACAGTTTTGCTGGCCATACTCCCATATGAACCTTTTCATGTGTTTCTGGATTTGATTTGCTATTTCGCTGAGGATTTTGGTTCTATGTTCATAAGAGATATTGGCTTTTACTGTTTTTGTGATGTCTTTGCCTTATTTTTGTGTCAGGATATCACTGACCTCCTAAAATGAATTGAAATTGTCCTTCCTCTTTTATTATACGTAAGGGTTAGTGAAGGATTGGTGTTAAATCTTTTTTAAATGGTTGGTATAATTCATCAAGAAAGCCTTCTGGTCCTAGGCTTTTCCTTGTTGAATATTTTTGATTATTCAGTCAATCTATTTATTTCTTATAGGTACATTCAGATTTTCTATTTCCTCTTGATTTAGTTCTGATAGATTGTGTCACTATCAGAATTTGTCCTTTCTATGTTATCTATTTTGTTTACATACATCATTTTTAATATTTTCTTATAATTTTTTTATTTCTCTAAAATCAGTAGTAATATTTCCTCTTTCATTCTTAATTTTAACCATTTGAATCTTTTCTTTTCTCCTGGTCTGTCTAGCTAAATGTTTGTCAATGTTGTTGATTTTTTTCAAAAGAAAAACAACTTTGGTTTTGTTGAGTTTCTTTATTATTTTTCTGTATTTTATTTATGTTCACTCTAGTCATTATTATTTACTTCTTCAGCTTGCTCTGGAGTTTGCTCTTCTTTCTTTTTCTGGTCCATTAAAAGAAAGGGATTAGGATACTGATTTTGAGATCTTTCTTTTTTAATATAGTCACTTGCAGCAATAATTTTAGCTCAAAGCACTGTTACTCTGCATCCCAAGTTTTGATATGTTTTGTTTTTGTTTTCATTTCAAATTATTTTCTAATTATTGACTCCTGGGCTATTTAATTCTGTGTTTATTTCATGATTGCAAAATTTTTCAGATCTCCTTTTGTTATCGATTTCAAATTTTATTCCATTGTGGTCAGAAAACATACTTGATATGATTTCACTCCTTTTATATTTATTGTGACTTATTTTGTGGCCTAATATATACAGTTGGCCCTTGAACAACATGGGTTTGAACTGTGTGACTTCACTTTATGTGGATTTTTTTGTAGCGCAGTACTTTAAATACAATTTCTCTTCCTTAGGATTTTCTTAATAACATTTTCTTTTCTCTAGCTTTCTTTATTGTAAGATTACAGCACATAATACATATAATCTATAAAATATGTGTCAGTAAACTGTTTATATTGTCTATAAGGCACCAGTAAACACTAGGCTATTAGTAGTTAACTTTTTGGGAGTCAAAAGTTATATGTGGATTTTCAATTGTGTCAGGGATTGGTACATATAACTTCTGCGTTGTTCAAGGATTAACTGTAGTCAGTTATGGAGAATGTGTTCTTAAATATGTATTAATTTTCTGTTGCAGCTGTAACAAATTATCACAAATTTATGGGTTTAAAATAACCAATTTTTTAAATTACATTTCCATACTTCAGAAGTCTAAGTGACTCTCACTAGGCTAACATCAAGATGTTTACATAGCTGTATTTCTTTATGCAAGCTCTAAAAGAGAACCTGTTCCCTTGCCTTTTTAGCCTCTGGAAACCATCTGCATTGTTTTTTGGCTCATGCCCCTTTGTACCTTCAAAAACAGCAATGGTCATTTGATTCCTTCTTGAATCACATGACTCTTTCTTTTCCTCAGATTGGATAATCTCAATTGAACTAGCTTCAGTTGTGCTCATTCTTTCTTCTATTTCCTCAAATCTGCTGCTGAACCACTCTAGTGAATTTTTCATTCCAGTTATTTTATTTCATCAACTTCAGAATTGCTATTTGGTCCTTTTTAAGAAATACTTGATATCCCTTTGTTTATATTCTCTATTTGGTGACCTCATTCTCATATTGTCTTTAGTTATTTAGGTGTGATTGTTTTTTTTTTTTTAATTCTTTGAACATATTAAATTAGCAATTTCAAAGTTTTGGTTAGTAAGTCCAATGTTGGAGCTTCCTCAGGGACATATCATACTGACTGCTTCTTTTCCTATGTATCAGCCATACTTTCTTATTTCTTTGCATATGTTGCAATTTTTATTGAAACTTGGATATTTTAGGTATTATTATGCAGGAAATCTTCAAATCAGATTCTTTTGCATATCCTTGCTAGCATTTGGTATTGCCAGTGTTCTGGATTTTGGCCATTCTAATAAGTGTGTAGTGGTATCTCATTTTTTTTTAGTAGAGTTTCTAAACTAAAGTAGTAAAGTCTATATTCTTTGTCATGTGTGACCTCTGACATCTCTGCTCAGGCTACTTACTGGGCAGCTAATGATTATACAAACACTTAGCTAGGCAGTTTACAACTCCACCTTAGCTTTCACTTCCTGCGTATTTAAAGCCTCAAGGTTAGTGAGAGGTGAGAGCTTAAGGCTGCGGGTCAATTACACTCCCTACCATCAGAGAGATGAGAAGGACCTTTTCATGCCATTATGCATGGCAACATAAATTTATTTATATATTTGTAGGTCAGTTTGGCAAATGTGTAATGCTTATTCCCTTCCACATAGCAATTCTATCTCTAGGAATTTATCCTGTAGAAGTACACAAGTATATAACAATATACACAAGGTAATGTTTATTGCATCATCATTTTTCATTGTTACAAGTTGGAATCAGTTTAAAGGTTTATTAATAGAGGACTAGGGAAAATAACACACAGCAATTAAAGAGAATATTAAATAGGATATCATTGAAATAGCTGTATGAAAGAAGTCATAAAAAAGGAAGAAATCTAAGTAAACAAAATGAAATTATTTATCTTCCTGAATAAAAGGTGAATTTTTAGCTCCAAAATTTTATTGTATAGAAGAGATCTTTATAATTCTTCTCTCATATTACGAGACCTTTCACAATTACTTTATTTTTTTATTTTTTTATTTTTTTTTAAAGATTTTATTTATTTATTTGACAGAGATAGAGACAGCCAGCAAGAGAGGGAACACAAGCAGGGGGAGTGGGAGAGGAAGAAGCAGGCTCATAGTGGAGGAGCCTGATGTGGGGCTTGATCCCATAATGCTGGGATCACGCCCTGAGCCAAAGGCAGACGCCCAACCACTGTGCCACCCAGGCGCCCCACAATTACTTTGTTTTAAACAACTACTTGGGAAAGATACATTAGTCTAAAATATTCCCTATTAATGCTAGTTTTGGATGCTAATAGAAACTACCAGTCATAATTGGTAAGAAAAAAGAGGACAATGAAAAATTAATACTAAATTTAAAATGATTGTCTATGGAGAGGGGAGATGACCTCACAGTTGCAGATTTTCAATGCCATTGTAAACAAGCCTTTTAAAGACTACTTTAAAAGCAAATATATAAATGGTTATATCATAAAAATGATGAAAACAGATACATAATTATGACAGGATACATTTCTCATGACAGCATTATATGTAGATTTAAAAAGTGTTTTCTCTAAAATGTCTTAGATAGAAATAAGTATGTTGTGCTCTGGAAAACTGGGTTAGGTCACTCAAGAAGAAACTTTAGTGAGGATCACAACTGACATTAAATTTGCAAGTAGAGTGTGAATAAAATTCTTTCATGAGACATGAGAGAGAAAATAGCATTGCTTAATATTAGGTTTTAAAAATACATGTGTAATTAATTTATTAAGTATTTTCAAAGTCAATATTATAAGTAGGTACTTGCTTGTTTTACTTCTATTTATATAATTTTCTACATTCAAGTTAACTCCTTTTTAATTTTTTTTTCTCCTTGAGAAAATAGAAAAGGTCTTTATTTTCAAAATTATCTTATAATTGAGCATATATGGAAAATTCTCCAGCCCTGCAGAAAATCTACTTCATTTCTCATATGGAGAAGTTGAAGTGCTTATTTTTATTATTGAAATTGATTACATTCATTTTCTATCACTGCCAAAAAATTATCACAAATTTAGTGGTTTAAAATGATCTCTGAAGATCCTAAATCCAATATGGACCTCACTTGGCTAAAATTAAAGCATCAGCAGAACTGCATTTCTTTCTGAAGACTCTGGTGGAGAATCCATTTCTTTGCCTTTTCTAGCCTCTAGGAGCTATCCACATTCATTGGCTAGTGGCCCTATCCTCTCCCACCTTCAAACCCAGCAACAGCAGGCTTAGTTGTTCTCATGTTACTATGTCTCTGATTCTCTGCAGTTGGGAATGACTCTCCACTTTAAAGAACTCATGAGATTAGGTTAGACATTCCTTGATAGTCCAGAATAATCTCCCCATCTCAAATTCCTTAACCATAATCACATCTGTAAAGTCCCTTTTGTCATGCAAAGTAACATATTAATAGGTTCTGCAGATTAGAACATGGACATTTTTGGAGGACATGGACATTTTCTTCCACATTATTAAAGAATAAAACTCAAGTCAATTATCAATGCCATTTCAGACTCCTGTCAATAGAGCAATGTGTATCAACAAATCTGTGCCACTGGGTTGGGTACTATAAAGTAAAGTACAAAAAGTATTAAGGAAGCCCTACCCTCAAGAGCATACTATATTGTTGGATCATCAGGAACATTCACAAAAAGACAATTAACAATAAAATGCTTATATGTTGTCAAATTCATTTGTTCAACAGTATTTCTTGAGTATTTTCTATGTTGTTCTAGGCTCTGCCAATACTGTAGGAGTGAACTACATAATATCTATCTTCATGAAGCTGATTTTCAAGTGGGGAAAATAATAAAAAAGAAAATAGACTAATAGATAATAGATATACTGTAATACAAAGCAATGATAAGTGGCAAGGAGGCTAAAGGGACAAAAAGGAATGGAATAGCTATTCTGAAAAACAGAGTAGTCCTCTGTGAGAGCTGAATGAATGTATGGTACAGAGAGATGTTTACTTTGCTAGAGTAATCTTGAAGTCTTTATGTTTAAAAATGAAACTATGTCTTAAGAGCATAAGTAAGGTTCACAAATGGACAGACCAATATTTCTCCTTTAGTTCCACAGATCACCCTCATCAGAATCCAAGATAGAGGCTTAAAACATTAAAATTCAAGAGAACTATACTGCCCCTACCTTGTGGCAACATGTAGCGTATGCCATGCTTAGGGGAGTAATGAGTAGCCTAAATTGGTGAAACAGATGGTTCAAACGGGAGGATGTTTGCCACCAGGTTAAGGAGTTTAAGCTCTTTATAGAATGATGAACCATCAAGTATTAATGACCATGCAATTAACATTAAAAAGCAATATTTTAGGACTATTAGCAACAGTTAGGACTATTATTAGTAGCAGCACTGTGCAAGATGGACTGGAGGTAAGGATGTGAATAACAAGGGAAGGTATGATAAATCAATGGTAGTAGTACAGGCATGAGGCATTAGCATCAGAGCCAGGTCAATTTCAATAATAATCAAAAAGGAAGAACAGATAGGGAGGACATTATGAAGTAAGTAAGAATGGGGCTCTGTGACTGCATCGATTGTGAGAATAAAGGAAAAGTCAGAAATGACTCAGATTTTGAACCTGGATAACTGGCAAAATGGGTTTGCTGATTATTATGGCACACCATTAGCTAGCTTCATGGAGACAATACCCATAAATGATTATATAAAAGTATAGGAGAAAAAAGCTATTACTTGTTCCTGCAATTTTTCTAAATTTGCCAGTAATCCAAAAAATATGATTAGAGCCTACTCTTGTACCTTTACTCAAGTTAACCACATGAAATAACCCCTTATATTTAGGAATCTATGTGTAAAAAAACCCCACTTTTAATATTAAAGAAAACTGAAACTAGTCTTTTTCAGCAACCATTATTAATTTATTGGCTAAGGAGGGAGTAGAATCTAATTATATCTTTATGATTGTCAATATTACTAACATTTTGGAGAAAATTTGTACTACTTCATGTGTGGTTCTTCATTTATAGCACATATACTTAAATATAATAATCCACTAAGTAATAAATCTTTTGCTAAATTATAAGCCTCTCAATTACTTAGTGATCCATGTAGAGCAAACCTTATTTTAAAAATCCTCACTTTTTAAGGCTGAAGTACATGTTTTTCTTAACCAAGATGTGGTAGGATATGCACAAAAATAAGGATCAGGTAAGTTGGGATTAGAGTACTCCATGCATTTTAAATTAAATTGACTGTGAATGTGAAGATATGTGTCCTAATACATGCCCTGTCTACCCCCCTCCACACACACACCCCCACACACACAAGGATGTACATAGATATATGCATAATTTAAAATTTGTTAACTACATTACATGTCTTTGGACTTATCTATGAATATTGAAATACATTTGGCAATATGTTTTTACCACTCTAGAAACATACCTGTTTTCACAACACTTTTTCTACAAAGTCTACTTTCTCTGCTTTGTTTTAAAGACAAATCATATGATTCTTTCTCCCCTTAATATTCTACTTGGAGAGAAAGAGTGAGCAACTATAAGAATCAAAGACCGTCCTCTATTTTTTTCTGAAGCCAAATCTTTAGAGCAATTCAACTTGATATTTTTGAGCATCCATGTGACTATTTTGTTTTCTCATGTGTAGGTATTTAATACATATAAGGGAGGTTGGGTTCAGCATTCAGTAAAGGCTAAGTATCCCTTATCAGAGCAACCTCGTAAAGATAACACTACACTGGGCAAAATAATAAAATAAAAATAATTATAAGACATTGGATTATGACCAAATACAAGCAGCAACTGGGAATAAATTTAACTGTTGGAAGAAAGTTAAGGTACTAGGTGAGATTCTATTTTCTATTTTTCTATCTTTAGTGTCTTTTAGCCTGAAGATAGGCCCCAGTCACTGCCAGCTTTGTGGATAATATTATGAAAGAAAGTTTGTAGTCTAACTGGCTTGAAAAAAAACAGAGGAACAAGTTCTGGGAATCCACAGCCACTGAAAAGTGAAGGGGAAAATGGCAGAAGAAAGAGCTTGGAAGAGAGATGCCCAAATATTATAAGTAGTCTCTGACCAAATCTCTGGCTGACCCCTGAATTACATATGAGTGAGGCAGAGCGCAACAAGTAAAACTAAGGGAAAGAAACTGAATTGAGATCTGAGCTGCCATCCACCAGAGGAGAGACACTGCTAACATTATGAGTTCAACTAAATCAACAGCCTATTTAAAAAAATAATACTCTTTACAAAAATGTTACAAAATGACATCCAGAGTTTCCACAAGGTTTATAGCTTTAATGAACAATTAAAAATACACAAAATATGAATAATTGGAGAAATGACTGATTCAAAAGGAAAGAAAAGCAGTGGAGACAAACCTCAAGATTTTATGACTATTTTATTACCCTAAAAACCCATGATTGATTGATTGATTGACTGATTTATGTTTTGTATTTTTTTTATTTGCCCCAGGTGGGGTTTAACTTGCACTTTCCCATGCTCTGAATTATTTCTGTTCCCACCACAAGGAGACCTCAAATTGGCTAATGTGAGAAATTGGGAATGAAGACCCATTCTTGTCCATCTTGCCAGGGGAGTCTCCTTTTTGAAAAAAAAAATCAAAAGGTTATTGCATGAGCCTGAATGAATCCTGCTCTCTGCTTTTCATGGTCTGACCACCTCACCTCACCCCTTTTTTGGCATGGAGATGTGGGAGAATATGGTTCCCAAATTCTCCTCCTTCACCTTGTTAAATACCAAGGGGAAATCTTGCCATGGTAACATTTCACCTTCAGGCTGCTTTCCTTCTCCATCCTCATAAAAACCCAAGATCTTATAACACAGCTTTTATAACTATGATCAGGAATATAAAGGAAGTATGCTTGTTATGAATTAAAAGAGACCTCAGCAGAAAAAATAGAACCTATAAAATAAACAAAAGGGAACTTGTAGTATTAAAAATGCAATATTTTAAAATAAATTGTTCTTAACAGCAGAATGGAAATGCCAGGAAAAAAACATCAGGAAAATTGAAGATAGATTAGTAAAAATTATCCCATCTGTCATAGCAATTAGACAACATAAAGAAATATAAGATATCCCAATTGGTAAGGAAGAAGTAAAACTTTGACTTATTGCAGATATCATGACACTATATGTAGAAAATCCTAAAGACTCCACCAAAAACCTACTAGAACTGATAGATGAATTCAGTAAAGTCACAGGATACGAAATGAGTGTACATAAATCTCTGCATCTCTATACACAGCAGAAAGTGAAATTAAGAAAACAATCCCATTTACAATTGCACCAAAAATAAAAAGATACCTAGGGATAAACCTAACTAAAGAGGTAAAAGACTTTTACTCTGAAAACCATAAAACACTGATGAGAGAAATTTGAGATGAAGCAAAGAAATGGAAAGACATTCCATGCTCTTCAGTTGGAAGAACAAATATTGTTAAATATTCGTACTGCCCAAAGCAATCTACAGATTTAATGCAACTCCTATCAAAATACCAACAGCATTTTTAACACAACTATTACAAATTATCCTAAAATTTATATGGAGCCACAAAAGACCCCAAATAGCCAAAGCAATCTTGAAAAAGAAAAATATAACTGGGCCCATCACAATCCCAGATTTCAAGTTATA
Source organism: Ursus americanus (assembly GCF_024610735.1). Lineage (NCBI taxonomy): Eukaryota > Metazoa > Chordata > Mammalia > Carnivora > Ursidae > Ursus > Ursus americanus. The sequence continues at coordinate 33,982,193 of NC_142164.1, read as the reverse complement.
TTACAGAGTGGTAGTAATTAAAACAGTATGGTATGGCATAAAAACAGACACATATAGATCAATGGAATAGAACAGAAAACTCAGAAAGAAACCCACAAATATATGGTCAATTAATCTTCAACAAAAGAGAAGTGAATATACAATGGGAAAAAGTCTCTTCAACAAATGGTGTTGGGAAAACTGGAAAGAATGAAACTGGACCACTTTCTTTCACCACACACAAAAATAAAGATAAAATAAATTAAAGAGCTAAATGTGAGACCTGAAACCATAAAAATCCCAGAAGAGAACACAGGCAGTAATCTCTCTGACATTGGTGATAGCAACATTTTTCTAGATGTGCCTCCTGAGGCAAGGGAACCAAAAACAAAAACAAACTGTTGGGACTACATCAAAATAAAGTTTCTGCACAGTAAAGAAAACAATCAACAAAACTAAAAGGCAACCTACTGAATGGACGAAGATATTTGCAAATGACATATCTGATAAAGGGTTAGTATCCAAAATATATAAAGAATTGATACTACTCAATACCCAAAAAAATGAATAATCCAATCAAAAAATGGACAGGAGACATGAAGAGACATTTCTCCAAAGGAGACTTGCAGGTGGCCAACAGACACATGAAAAGATGTTCAACATCACTCATCATCAGAGAAATGTGAATCAAAACTACAATGAGATAACACCTCACATCAGTTACAATGGCTAAAATAAAAAAGACAAGAATCAACAAATGTTAGTGAGGATGTGGAGAAAAAGGAACCCTCATGCACTGTTGGTGGAATGTAATCTGGTGCAGCCACTGTGGAAAACACTATGGAGTTTCCTCAAAAAATTAAAAATAGAACTACCCTATGATACAGTAATTGCACTACTGGGTATTAACCCCAAAAGTACAAAAACACTAATTCAAAGGAATACACACAACCCTATGTTTATAATGGCATTGTATACAATAGCCAAACTATGGAAGCAACCCAAGTGTCCATTAATAGATGAATAGATAAAGAAATGGTCTATATATACAATGGACTATTACTCAGCCAAAAAAATAATGAAACCTTGCCATTTGCAACAACATGGATAGAGCTAGAGAGTATAATGTTAAACAAAATAAATCAGTCAAAAACAAATACCATGTGATCTCACTAATATGTGGAATTTAAGAAGTGAAATAAATGAGCAAACGAAAGAAAAAAGAGAGACAAACCAAGAAATAGACTCTTAGTGAGAACAAAATGATGGTTACCAGAGGGGAGGTGGGTGGGGAGGATGGGTGAAATAGGCGATGAGGATTAAAGAGTACACTTATCATCATAAAAAAAAGTATCCAATGTGAAAAACAGAAACATTGTCTTTTAAAAAAACAGAAATATTGTTTCTTAAATGAGCAGATATCTAACGTAGTATTATTGGAGTTCCAGAAAAAGAGAAGAGAGAATGGAGCAGAAAAAAGTATTTGAAGAAATAATAGCAAACAAAATCACAAATTTGGTGAGATGTATAAATTTACAGATTCATGAAACTCAGTGAAGCCCAAACAGAATAAATACAACAAAAACCACTGCTAGACGTATCACAGGTGAGCTATTTAAAGCCAATGATGGAGAAAATTTGAAACAGCAAGGAAAAGTAATGCATTAAGTCAAGGGAAAATTATTTAATAAACTCTGACATAAGAAACAATGGAAGTCAGTAGATAGTAGAAAACCATTGTTAAGTGCTGGAAAAAAGTCTGATATCATACTTTGTTAATGAAGACAAAAATCATTTTCAGATAAAAGAAAACTTAAAGAATTTGTCACTAACAGACTTGCAACATAAAAACTCTGAAGGAAATTTTTTTCAGAATTAAGAAAAATAATACCAAAAGAAAATGAGGAAATTTATAATAAAAAATCAGTTGTAAATCTTAAATTATTCCAAAACAAAATATTAAGATAGTCTCTATCATTTGTATTTTAACTAAGAAATGGTTCTTCTCATATTTTGTTGTTTTCTGAAGGCTTGGGGATAAATCATCATGTCAGTGACTTTTAAAATAATGTTTATCAAGTCTGAAGATTCAATTTCTGACAAAATTATGAAAGGGGTGTGTGTGTGTGTGTCCATGTAAATGAATGATTTTGATTGCAGATGTTTTTTCGGTTGTGTCTTATTTTAATAAAAAATGAAGTCAGAAAAAAAGATTTCTTGTGCAGAAGCTTTTTAAATATCAAAATTCATTTTTGCAAAGATTGGGTTGAGAAATCTGGTATTAAAATGGAGTAAAATGGAATTTTCTACCTTGACCTTCTGAAAATCACCCAAAAGCAAAAGGAAACAAGAAAAAGAAAGACAGTTTCTTGTTTCGTTGAACTAAGGGACATCTGGAACTCTGAATCCCACTATATGAGGAAGGGCTCCAAATATATTTAAAGTTAAATAGTGGTGCAGAAAGACACCAAGACACAATTCCCATGCCCATCTCCCAAACATGTAGCACATTCTGAGGAATAAAACAATCCTTTATTATAAAAGAACTATTCGATTACTTTAATACCTTGAAGTTATATTCTGGGTACATTGTAAATTGCTTACCTTTTGCAGGGACGTCTTTCAGAAAGGGTTGAGGAGAATTATACATAAGTGGTTCTTTGGAGCTCACTTTTAGTTTGAAGAGATTTAGTTATTTTTTTTTCATTGCAGTAACAATGAAAATAAATTGTAAAAAATCTGAACTCATTGATAAAAATCTATACTACCTAGAGACAGTGACTAAGTGGATCAATTGTCTCCGTTACAGCAGTTTAAGGTGTCATCTTATTAGAATACAATACAAAGAAGCTCCTTTAACCACGCTATCAGTTAACTATTTGCCAAAATAATCAATATTCTGCGTCCTCTATAAAGCACTCTATTTGATGCCCAGGGCAGTCTAAATGCTGATAGTTGGCAGTTTCCTTAGTACCTTCACATGCTCTTCCTCCCACTATTCAAATTCTGTGCCTAGTAAGAGTCTGCTGAGTTTGTTCCAAAAGTTATTTATGCCAGTTGTATGTGTTAATAGTATTAAGCGATTTAAGGAAATGTAATGTAAAGTGATGAAATATAAATGCAGAAAGAGCTGTTCTTTCTATGAAAACTTATTTCAGTGCTTTGGAAAATATTATTGAAAGTGGTCTCTAACACATAGATCAATGGAACAGAATAGAAAACCCAGAAATTAACCCACAACTTTATGGTCAATTAATCTTTGACAAAACAAGAAAGACTATCCAATGGGAAAAAGACAGTCTTTTCAACAAATGGTGTTGGGAAAATGGGACAGCAACATGCAGAAGGATGAAACTGGACCACTTTCTTACACCGTACACACACAAAAAAAGTCAAAATGGATGAAAGATCTAAATGTGAGGCAGGAAACCATCAAAATCCTAGAGAACACAGGCAGTAACCTCTTAGACCTCAGCCATAGGAACTTCTTACTAGATATGTCTCCTGAGGCAAGGAAAACAAAACAAAAATAAAGTATTGAGACTTGATCAAAATAAAAAGCTTCTACACAGGGAAGAAAACAATCAACAAAACTAAAAGACAACCTTTCGAATGGGAGAATATATTTGCAAACGACATATCCAATAAAGGGTTAGTATCCAAAATACATAAAGAATTTATCAAACTCAATACCCCCCCCAAAAAAAAAAATCCAGTTAGAAAACGGGCAGAAAACAAGAATAGACATTTTTCCAAAAAAGACATAAAAATGACCAATCGACTCATGAAAAGATGCTCAACATCATTCATCATGATGAAAATACAAATCAAAACCACAATGAGATATTACCTCACACCAATCAGAATGGCTAAAATTAAGAACCCAGGAAACAACAGGTGTTGGCAAGGATGGGGAGAAAGGAGAAGAGTCTTACACTGTTGGTGGGAATGCAAAGTGCTGCAGCTACTCTAGAAAACAGTATGGAGTTTCTTCAAAAAGTTAAAAATAGATCTACCCTCTGATCCAGCAATTGCACTACTAGGTATTTACCCAAAGGATACAAAACTACTGATTCAAAGGGATACATGCACCCCTATGTTTATAGCAGCATTATCAACAATAGTCAAAGCCAAATTATGGAAAGAGCCCAAATGTCCATCAACTCATGAATGGATAAAGAAATAACATATATAATGGACTATTTCTCTGCCATCAAAAAGAATGAATTTCCATTTGCCATGATGTGGATGGAGCTAGAGTATTATGGTAAGTGAAATAGGTCAGTCAGAGAAAGACATAATATCATCTGACTTCACTCATATGTGGGATTTAAGAAACAAAGCAAATTAGCAAAGGGGAAAAAAAAGAGAGAGGCAAACCAAGAAACAGATTCTTAACTATAGAGAACAAACTGATGGTTACTGGAGGGGATGTGGGTAGGGGGATGATTTAAATAGGTGATGGGGTTTAAGGAAGACACTTGTGATGAGCATCAGGTGTTGTATATAAGTGATGAATCACTAGATAAAAACTTGGAAAAAACTTTTAAAAAATCTGTGTAAATAAAAAAAGTGGTCTTGAAACACTGCTTTTGAATTTGATGTGGATAAGGCTGCAAATATAGGGAAAATTTCATTAAATTTTAGAAGATTTGTGAACTCAGATTTCTTGCTAATTCTTTAAGTCTTTAAGGAAACTCAAAAATTATAGAAAAATGAATAATATGGTTTATATCAAAATAATAATATAGTTTATATCAGAAAGATAATGTGGAGCTCAGACTATTGATTTTGTATACTCAAAGCAAAGGCCTTATGTAAAAAAGGACCAATATACATTTTAGTTTTAAACTTTTATGGTACATATTCATCATTTTTATTTTTCCTCAATTTAGCACACTTAAAAGAAACTACCACAATGTCACAGAAAAAAAGGTTTATCGATGCCCTTTGATGTGTGATTAGCCATGAAACTTTCATTTCCAGACAGTCTTCTAGAAAATTACTGTATTTTTTTGTCTCTATTCAACAGTATTTTAATACCATGAAGTATGTGCTTTCTAAAATGGAGAAGTCATGTGAATAAATATAGTTTTCAATTATCATTGTCCAACTCTATTTTTCTCCTATTAGCATTTTATTATTATAAGTTAACTTGGCATGATGATAATAGTTAAAAGCCTCTGTAGAAAGCTTCATAATCATTTTCATCGTAGCTAGCATTTATGGATGCTTTACTATATGCCAGTCACCTTGCTAAGTGCTTTATACGAGTTAGCTCCTTTAATTTTCACAGCTCTCAAACTCTCCCAGTTATGAGACATGCTATCATCAAATAGCCTATCATACCTACTTTTTGTGTCAAATATATATCATAATGAATCATCTCAGTGCCTAATTCCAACATGAGTAATGCAGCAAAATATGAATAGCCTGCTGTTTGGGATAAGAAAACAATGCAAAGTAATGACAGTCCTTAGGTTTAAAATATGGAGCGAATTCCAAAGAATAATCTCTTCTTTACTCAAATTCATGGAATAATCAAATTTAAAACTAAAGATAAAATTAAGGAAATCTACTTCACCGAAGGGTAATTATGGTCCTATTACCAATTCATTGATTCATATATGAGTCTCACTAATATAATTTATTTTGACTTAAGAATATGTAGTAAAGTTTACATTCTATAAGAGATCATTTCCCCAAAAGTCATGAAATATGACATTCATTTTTTAATTTCTACTGAAATCAGGGTTTTCCCCCAAATAAACATTTAAAAGTACTCTTTCAAATTTTCCTGAACTTTTTAGTCTATACAAGCCCTTTACATCCACACTTATTTAAACTTAAAAAAAAAAACTCTGAAAGGGTAGGTAAATTATTCTTTCCAATGTACTGCTATACCAAATGGGTTTGGGAGAATATAGGAGACTTGTTAGAGGACCCACAATAAATGTGGAAGTCTAATTTAACAAAATGTTGAATAGGACTTTTCTTATTCCCCTGAGGTTGTCCATCAGAACCCACAGCTGAAAATTCAGGGAAAAAAATGATACTAAGTCACTAAGTATCTTTTTCTAGAAGGAGCCTCCATCAAGTAGCCCAGAACTAGGTCCAGATGTCACACTGCATGTGTCCCAACTCACTCATACCACAGTCAGCCACCATCCTGCGGCTTCACCCTAGTATAATGAGAGCATGAGGGAAGGTGGAGTGCTATGAAAGTGACTCCTCTGCCTCCTTGTGGTAGTGAGGACGGGGTGCTGTTTTCTTCTTGAAACCAAATTGTGTGGCATTCCAAGGAAAAACATTCAAAAAAATGGGTATGCATGTGAAAAGAATAGAGAGGCATTTTAGTCTTTGGCATATTTGTTTTTCAATTATTTTGGCTATTCAAGGCCCCTACAATTCCATATGAATTAGAAGATCTACATTTTTGTTGCTATAAAAGTGCTATTTGAATTTTGTTAGGGATGGCATTGTATCTGTAGATCCTTTTCAGCAATACGGATATTTTAAGTCTTCTTTCTCTAGTTCCATAGAGGTAAAGTAGATTATTTATCTGAAATCTTTCTTTTCCACTGTAGGCATTGGTTGCTATAAATGTTTTTCTGAGCAGTGCTTTCACTGCACCCCAAAAGTTTGGTATGTTGCATTTTCATTTTCACTCATCTCTAAATACTCTCTAATTTGTTTTGTGATTTTCCTTTTCATTTACTCACTGGTTGTTGAATGTGTTATGTCCACATATTAGTGAAATTTACAGTTTTCTTTCTGTTATTGATTTCTACCTTCATTTCATTAGGACCAAAGAGACACTTTGCATGATTTCACTATTATGAAATGTGTTGAGACTTTGTGAGGCCTAATATATGGTCCTGGATAATTTTCTATTGGTATTTGAGAAGGATGTGTGTTCTGTTATTTTTGAGTGAGTATTCTCTATATGCCTATTATGTCTAGTTAGTTTGGTTTTGTTTTTGTCCTCTGTACCCTTGTTGCTCTTCTGACTACATTATCTATCCATTATTGAAAGTGGACTATTGAAGTCTACAAGTATTATTTTACAGCTGTCTGTTTCTTCCTTACAAATCTGGCAGGGTTTGCTTCCCATATTGTGTGGCTCTGTTTTAAATATGTTTGTAATTGTTGTATCTTCTTAATGAATTGGCCCTTTTCTCAATATGTGATATTTTTGTCTCTTACAACAATATTTGACTTAAAGTCGATTTTTTCTGATATTAATATAAATACCCCTCTCTCTTTTAGTTGCAGTTTGCTTAGAATATCTTTTTTTCCAACTTTCACTTTCAGCATATTCCTGCCTTTTGATCTAAAGAGTCCCTGTAGACAGCATATTACTGGATCATGTATTTTTAATCATTCTGGTCATATCTGACTTTGGAGAGTTTAATTTACTTACACTCAAAATAATTACTGACAAAAAAGGACTTCCTACTTTCTTTTTGCTATTGGTTTTCAAAATGTCTTACACTTTTTCCCCTTCATTGACTCCATTACTGCCTTCTTTGGTGTTTAGCTGATTTTTGTAGTGACATGTTTCCATTCCCTTCTTTTGTTTATATTGGTTTAGATATTTTCTTAGTGGATACCATGGGAATTACAATTAACACAGTAAATTTGTAACAATCTATTTTGAATTGATACCAAATTATCTTCAATAACATAAAAAAAACTCTAGTCTTCTCCTTGGGCTGGCCTGCTGCCCAGTCAGCCAGCCCTCTGCACACTCCATCTCCCTAACCCTGGGTCCTCAGCCTTGTATCCAGGACATGTCCCCAGCCTCCACCCAGAGGGGTGCTAGGCAAGACTCACCCCCAGGCCTGTCTCTACTGTGGGTGTGGCAGCAGCTGTTCTATGCACCACCGCCCAGCCTGCCCTCCAGGACTCCTGCCTGGGAAAGAGACTGTCAGCCAGGCCTCTCTGGTGGGCGTTTTGTGTTCAGCAATAAAGGCTCTGTCCTAGGAAGGAGGACTCCAGTCCCTTACAACTCCCACCCTCCCCTTTATATTGCTGCTTTTGCAAGTTGCTTCTTTATATATTGTGTGACAACTTAGATTTATACTTCTTTTTATGCATTTATCTTTTAAATCATGTAGAAAATCAAAATTGTGTTTACAAATAAAAAATAATTTTGGCTTTTATATTTACCTATGTAGTTATCTTTTTTTTTAAAGATTTTATTTATTTATTTAACAGAGGGAGACAGCCAGCGAGAGAGGGAACACAAGCAGGGGGAGTGGGAGAGGAAGAAGCAGGCTCCTAGCAGAGGAGCCTGATGTGGGGCTCGATCCCAGAACGCTGGGATCACGCCCTGAGACGAAGGCAGACGCCTAACGACTGCGCCACCCAGGCGCCCCGTCTGTAGTTATCTTTACCAGAGATCTGTATTTCATCATACAGCTTCTAGTTACCTTCTAGCGTCCCATCATTTCAATGTGGAGGACTCTCTTTATCATTATTTGTAGGCGGTTCTACCGGTAACAAAATCTCTCCGCTTTCATTTATCTGGGGATATCTTCATTGCGCTTTCATTTTTGAGGGATAGTTTTGCTCAATATAGAATGGAGTGACAGTTTTCCCCCCACTACCTTCTGCTGTCCATGATTTCTGATGAGAAATTAGCTGATAATCTCATTGAGAATCCCTTGTATATGATTCTCTTTGATTACATTTCAGCACATAGATTATAATATAGCCTAGTGTGGATCTCTTTTAGTTTGTCCTACTTGGGGCTTACTGACCATCTTGGACTGGGAAGATTCAGGTATGTCATCATATCTGGGAATTTTGAGGCCATTATTTCTTTTAATATTCTTCCTGCCCCTTTCTCTCTCTCTCTCATCTCCTCTGAGACCCCTATCATGCATATATCGGTCTGCCTTAAGGCGTCTTAGAGTTTTCTGAGGCTCGGTTCACTTCTCTAAATTCTTTTTTCTTTCTGTTCCCCAAACTGGATAATTTCAATAATCTTATCTTCAAGCTTACTGATTTTTTTCTTCCTGCTCAGATTTGCTTTTGAACTCTTGCAGTGGAATTTTCATTTCAGTTATTTTACTTTTAATCTGCAGAATTTGTAATTTTTATAATTTCCTTCTCTTTATTGATATTATCATTTTGTTTATAAGTAATTTTCCTGAATTCTTTTAACTCTTCATGGTATCCTTTGGCTTTGAGCATATTTAATAAGACAGTAGGTTTAAGTTCTTTTTTCTAGTAAGTCCAATATTTGTGCTCAGGAATGGTTACTGTCAGCTCATTATTATTTTTTCTTTGGGTCATACTTTACTATTTATTTCTATGCTTTGTGATTTTTTTGTTGAAAACTGGGCAGTTGAATATTATAATGTGATAATTCTGGAAATCAGATTCTCCCTCTTCCCAAGATTCACCTGTTCTTGATTATTAAAGGTTGTGATCATCTATTTGATTAGTTTTCCAAATTCTTTTTAGAAAGACTCTATTGCTTGTCATGTATGGTCACTAAAGTCTCCTTTCTTTTATCTTGTGTTCAGCTAGTGTTTTGAAAAATATTCCTTGAACACACTATTAAAAACAAACAAGAAAACATGCACACACAAAAACATGTCTCTTAGTCTTTGCAGAGTGTCTCTGTTCTGGGGCTGTTTGTAACTGTATCTTAGCCTTCATTTCCTGCTTGCACTGAACCTGGAGATCAGCCAGAGGTAAAAGCTTAGGATTTTCTCATGTCTTTTTAGACTGTGCATCCTGTCCTATGCATGCATGTAGCTTTCTTAATTCCCTGGAATAGTCTCACACTTTTGAGTACCCTAATTTCCCAAGGAAACTCTCACCTCAGCTTTTCTTCCCAGGCTTTAGGTAGTCTATTGTATGTCTCAACCATAATCTTTTACGCAGGCAGCTGCTAGCTTTTTATTCTCCTTACAGAATTTTCAAACAATACCTGATGCTTTTCTGCCTAGAGAGAGTTCCAAGTTAGGGGAAAAAGATGGCCTTGTCTTAGACTTCGGGTAGTCCTGAAACTGATCAAACTGATTAAAACAGACAAACATAGTAATTTATCAGTGTGATCTGTTCTACTCCCTTCAAAATAGGAGATCAGAGTGTCACCATGAGAATGCAGTCTGTCATCTTCAGTACTGTTTCTGAGCCAGGGAGGGTATGGGACAAGGCAGGTAAAAACCCCACAAAGCTTTCCCACCACTTTTAAGTTGCCTTTTTCTTGATTCAGTGTTCATTTGGTTGCTTTAAACTCTTGACTATTTTCAAGAAATCTCACTAAGTTGGTTCTAAAAATAATTGCTTGTTTTTCAATGTTTCTGTGGAAGGACAGACCTTTGAAGATAACTTCTTTACCAGTTCACTTACGTGAATCCTATTTTTTAAATATTCCTTTTTTTCTCATTATAACTCTCCTTTCTTTCTAGACTCCAATTATATCTATTTGGAGATAATGAGAGTATGTCAGTTATTGATAGGTAGTTACAAATCTCCATCTATATTTATATATGTATCTATTACTTCCTTTAAACTGTTTGATATTGTCCCATATCCTTAACCTTTTTTAAAGAAATCTTTTTTCTTTCTAAGAAATTTCTATTTATCTGTATTCAGGTTCCCCCCTTTTTTTCTATCATCACCAATCTATTGTTAAGCAAGAGAGTAAAATTTACATTTCATTTATTCTACTTTGCCTTCCTAAAATTTCTTTTTGATTTTTATGTATAGTTTTCATTTCTCTACTAAGATTCCTTCTCAGTTCACTCATTAATACCATATTTTTCTTAATTATTTGAATCACATTTTCGTTAAAATTTTGGACATATTTTCAATGACCATATAAAAATCTTTGTCTACTAAATCCAACATCTATACTATTTTAGGGTTGCTTTTTATTAACTGCTTTTTTTCTTGACAGTGGATCATATTTTTCTGTTTTATTGTCTAGTATTGCTTACACCATACTAACTTTTGTGACTGCTCTGTTGTGTAGATACTGGATTCTTTATTCTTCCTTTGAATGGTATTGACTTTTTTTATCTTGTAAAGCATTAAATAACCATGTAATAACCATGAACTTGGATAGGCTTGGTTTTGCACATTTTTAAGGCAAGTTTGTAAAAAACCCAAGGTATTCTCAAACCCCAATAACATGGTAGAACTCAACCTCTAAACTCTCTTCACCTAAAATTTTCTAAGGCCTTGCTTTTAGGTTTTGTTAATGTGATCCTACATTAGATCTTACTCTAGAACAGGGATCAACAAACACACAGAACTGTTTTTCTATACTAGAAAAACTAGACTAGACTATGCTTTTTTATGTTCTTAAAAGGGCTTTTAAAAAGAAGGAGGAATAGAAAGAAGAGGAGAAGAAAGAGAATAAAAAGGAGGAGTAAGAGAGATTGTATAGGCCACAAAACCTAAAATATATATTACCCAAACACTTACAGAAAAATTTTGCCAATCCTCACTTGAGGACATAGTCCTTCTTCCTAAGGTACAGCTTTTGTGGGTGTCTCCGTTGGATGAGACAGTCATCAGCATGGTGTTAAGCAGATTGTTCCTTTCTGGTATGCAAGAAATTCAAAGCTCTCCATCACTAAAGTACCACATAGTGGTACCATGGTACCACATAGAGGTAACCTGCTGCAAATATTCTAGACATGTTGGTTACTCTGCGCTCTGATTTCTGTCTTTTTTCTTGTGAACTCTGTCTTTTTAATTTAGCTGGACTACTGAACTCTGGTTGGGTTCCAGCTCATACATGTACCTGGAACCTAGTGAACAGTAAAGAAGTGATAGTTATTTTAACCAACAACTCATTAAAATCTTAAAACAACATTATGAGTAATATATTACTATCTCCATTTCACAGATGGAGCAACTGAAGCTTGAAGAGTTTAAGTTTAAGCTACTTTCCACAAGTCACAGAAAATGGTTCTTTTCATTAAAATATGTGAAAGAATATATGTGTGCAATGTATAAAAGGCAGTGCAACAGATTTCATTGAAATTGATGGAGATGGGCCTCTTTCCTATACTTGAAATCATCTGCATGCTGATTCTCTAGTACTATTCTGTAGATGTTCTAAAATAGAAGTTTTCAAAGTCTGAAGCAATTGAGCATATTAACCTTGGTAGCATCTAATCATGGACTAATCACTATAATTATTTGAGTTAGCTAAATAAATGCTAAGTATCTATGTAAGTATATAAATTGTATATAACTACATTGAATATTTAATAAAGTGAAAGTTATGCAACAGTTCATTTTTTAAAAAATCATAATAATTGAATGACAGGTGAACAGAATAAGAAGAGTTGGGAAAATATTTTAGATGTATGAAGAATCATTTTGAAAACACAAAATATGATATTTGGTAAATGTGAATTGGACTGTTTTGCTATATTCTAGAGAGAACACATCAGTGGTATTCTCTAAAAGAATACTACTCTAAAAAAATATTACTACTTTTACCAAAGTTCATGATTTGGCATTCAGCTTGTTTTCATTATAATAAGATCAAATTTGTAAATAGCCAGCTTTTTTTGTGATTGCATATATAAATCTATTTGAGATAGGGTGGGAGATAAGAGTTCAGTTGAGGGGTAAGAGTGTAATGCTTTTGTGATTTAAATTAATTGTATCTTTAAAATATAATTGGAGTCATTTAAGTAGTACTATATTTTAATTTAATGAATTAAGTTGTTTCAAATCTCTGCTGCACCTGAAAGGACTTGCTTTAACGTTGAAATAAAAGAAATAAGAGTTCAGTTTAACAGAAGCCTTTGACAATCAAAGAAATTAAATCTGTCCTCAAAACAACCCCTGAATCTCTCAATTAATTAGTTTTTAAAAATTAATTAGTTTTAATCTATCCAGAATTAAGGTGATCAAAGTATAATGGTTTTTAAATATATAGTTCACTCTGGCATATACTAAGAAGGCAATGAGACCTATAAATACTGACATGAGATTTATGCTATACAGATAGACCAGTTACATAGGGGAGGAGGGATAAAGTGGGATTTATTACTGATACCCAAGATTTCAGTCATGTTGCTAACTTCAATGCTATTAATTTAGGTGTAATGTCAGAAGGGACCAGATGTGCTCTAAGATCTTTGACTTCTTGCGAATAAGGTTTATGTTCCAAAGGCCTATTTTATCCAGGTCTATGGAGACTGTATAGCCAATAGAGGAACAATAATTTGAGAAATCTAAGACCAGGTAATCTATGTGTTTGTGCTGGCTTATTCTCATCAGAAAAAGGATTAATGTCATTTGTGTAGATTACATTTCTTACAGTCCTGATCTATCTACTCCAACCCTGCCAATAAAATTTCCACGTGACACACACTGAACTGTGGGAATGGAATTTTCTGGAGGCACCAAAGTTGCTATCTCACACAGTATAACACCAAACCATTTAGGAATAATCAGTGATTAGAGATTAGCTTGTCAGTGATGGCAAGTGAATCATTTTCATGGCTTTAAAAATCAATCTCTAGGTTGGTTAATATAAAAATAGTGGCTTTCTACATATCTTTCCTATTCTTAACCTTGTTTAAGTCACACATTTCTTTGAAAATTTAAAAAGAACTATATATTAACTCCACAGAAAAAGAAATATATAAATGGACATGCATAACATTTTGTACACAATTTCAGGGCATTCACATACTCCATTAAACCCATCATGAAACAAAACCACCACATTAAAAATCCCTGCTGTAGAGTTAAGTGGTTTTTAAAAAATATTTATTTATTTATTTTACAGAGAGAGCAGAGGGAGGAAGGGGAAGAGGGAGAAGCAGACTCCATGGTGAGTGTGGAGCCTGACATGCGGCCTGATCCCAAGACCCTGAGATCATGACCCAAGCGCAAACCACGAGTAGGATGCTCAACGGACTGTGCCATCCAGGCACCCCTTGAATTAAGTGTTAATGGGATGGAAGGGGAATCGAAAATGAAGACCACACTGAAAGGGAAGTGTTTTGTTTTATTTTTTAAAATGAGATAAGAGGGGCAGCTGGGTGGCTCAGTCAGTTAAACATCTGCTTTTGGTTCAGGTCATGATCCCAGGGTCCTGGGATGGAGCCCCATGTCAGACTCTCTGCTCAGTGGGGAGCCTCCTTCTCCTTCTCCCTTTGCCTGATGCTCTGCCTGCTTGTGCTCTCTCTTTCTCTCTCTGTCAAATAAATAAATAAAATCTTTAAAAAGACCAAAAATTTTTAAAAATTGAGACAAGAAATTTTACAAAGAGGTGGCAGATTTCTATCATACAGTATTTCTTTTCCCCATGAGTTTCCACAAAAACAATGGTAATTTTTATGTCTCGGTACCCAGGACCAGGCTGTGCTCTTGTTATGTAGTGATAAATGCCCAGGAGAAAATGAAGTGTGTTGTTGTATAACAGTCTGCTAGGAGAATCAGTCCATCATAGCCCTTGAGTATCTCAGTATATTCTCACTGGGTATACCAAACATACAAGGTCTTGATCACTCTTTACCTGGACCATTTCTTGTGGTTGTATTTGCAAAGAAACCCTAAAGGATGGGGTATTTTCTCCTTCCAAAGAGCAGGTTTAGGGGCGCCTGGGTGGCTCAGTCAATAAGCGTCTGCCTTCAGCTCAGGGCGTGATCCTGGCATTCTGGGATCAAGCCCCACATCGGGCTCCTCTGCTATGAGCCTGCTTCTTCCTCTCCCACTCCCCCTGCTTGTGTTCCCTCTCTCGCTGGCTGTCTCTCTCTCTGTCAAATGAATAAATAAAATCTTTAAAAAAAAAAAAGAAACTTCAAAAAAAAAAGCAGGTTTACTTCTGCTTTTTGAATCTTCTAAATTTAACATTACTCTTCTGTAACACAACCCATTATATGTATAGGTATCTATCCTGGACCTTTTGGGTTGCCCCAGTGGGACACGGGTGGCATGGGGATACTACACAAATCAACATGAAGCTCTCATGACTCCTTTTGCTTTGAGTAATACAGTCCTTTGTCTTTGACCCAGGTCTTTTGTCAGCTAGTTAGCTTGCAAGTACTATAAGTCAGGCTCTGCAGAGTTTCTGACACAAACTGCCCCAAAATTTGGTGGCTAAAAAGAATAACCCTTTGTTATAGCTCATGGGTTTGTGTGTTAGGAATTCCAGCAATGCTTGACTAAGTGATTCATCTTCTCCACATGGTGTCAACTGGGGTCACTCAGTGGCATTCAGCTGATGGCTGAGAAGGCCTAGAGGATCTAAGAAAGATTTATTCACTTGCCTGATGCCTTGGCAGTGCCATCTAGAAGATTGAATTCTTCTGGGACTGTCTCTCCTACAGTCACAGAGTCCCTGCACATGATTTCCCCAGCAAAGTAGTCACAGATCAGATTTCTTATAGGGTGGCTCAGCGCTCCAAGAGTGTATACCCCCCCCCCCCCAGAGACCTAGGTGGAAGCTGCAGGACATCTTATGGCCTAACCCCAAAAGTCCCAGAAGTTTACTTCTGTCGACTTCTATTAGTCAAACCAGCTCAGTATTCATAGGAGGGGAATTAGGCCCTAAATCTCAATGGGAGAACTCTTAAAAAAATGATATTTATTTTTTTTTAAGATTTTATTTATTTGGGGGGAGAGAGAGCAATCACAAGTGGGGGGAGGGGCAGAGAGAGAGGGAGAAACAGACTCCCTGGTGAGCAAGGAGCCAGACACAGGGCTCTTTCCCAGGAACTGAGATCATGACCTAACCCAAAGGCAGACACTTAACCAACTGAGCCACCCAGATGCTCCTGGTATTTATTTTTAAACTGTCACCGTAGGTACTTAATAAAGATTACTCATGGAGTTTTTTCCTAAACTTCCGAGCCTATCACTTGAATTTTCAAATAGATTCTGGCCTCATCATTATAACAGGGTGTTTGCTGATAGATAGGTAGACAGATAGATAGCCAGACAGAGATTATAAATGCATCTTTTTGGTCAACTCTTGAAAAATAAGTTCTCTGCATTTAAAATTCCTTAGAATATTTTACTAGGGGCTTAGGGTTGCGTTTTGAGAGAGGAAAAAAAGGACCTGAACCTTTAGTACCACTGACCTCTTTAATAGGAGTCATCTTGTTTTATCAATTTTAGATAAAGGCATACTCTGTTTGCACTGTTAATTGAGAGGAAATCACCAACTGTTAATTAAATTTAGCATTTCATTTTGTTTGAAGAACTTTAGTCATCAAATGAAAGAATTTTGTCAAAATCCCCCTCAATATTTAGAATTAAATATGTAGGTATGGTAGGTAAGGAGTGGTAGTTGAAATGGAGTCTGTTTTGTTGTTTGTTTTCTTTTTCTTATTCTGAAAATTAAATTTTATCACATTTAAACTATTCAATTTATTTGAAAATAGTGCAATAAATTATTATTTCATGAAGAATGACAGAACTAGTGTATTTATTACATTTGGGTTTATGGTTAGGTGATAATGATTGTTTTGATAGATACTCATTTTTTTTCTGACCCTTTACTGTATCTATACTTAATGGAAGTTAATGGTAGCATGTAGTTTGAAAATATCTAAACCTTTATTTTTAAAATGTTTAAAGTTGTCAAGTGTTACTAAATAATTCAAAAATAATATTATTACTGGTTTAATCAGGAAACAATGTCAAAAAATCAATCTGAAAACATTCCAAGGTCTGGAATAAAACAACTGATAAAAAAAGAACTCAAAGAAATTTAAAAATACAAAAGCATTAAGAACTTAAAGCAAGATCTTGTTCAAGAAGGTCTGTCAGAATGAAAATCAAAGTAATAATAGGAATAATCTAAATTACTCTATATTAAAAACGCATCTTTGGTACTTTAATTCACCAGTAAAAAATTAATTTTTTTTCTGCCTGAAATATTTTTTCCAACACTGTTTTGCTAAGTTCCAGTCATCCTTCAGGTCTCAGCAAAGAACCACTTCCCCAAGGAGGTCTTCCTAAATACCCCCTACTGGCAATCAATGTGAATTAGGTCGCTTCTATTATTCCTTTTCATAGCACTAGCTGTCTCTCCTTCATAAGACTCAGCACAATTTGTAATCAAATATAGGTTCATTTTTTTATTGTTTTCCCCCCTACCTCTAGAATGTAAACTCTTGGAAAAGCAGGGACTTTGTCTTGTTCACTACTGTATATTCCATCTTCTTGAACAATCCCTACCTAGCATATAATATGTACCCAATCAGTAAACGTTTGTTGACGAAATGAATAAATGAATGGCTTCACAAATAATCTTAATTCACAAGCATTTCAAAATACTGCAGTTGACAACCAATATTATTAGACAGCAAACTTTTCAATCAATATTGTTAGACTGGAAAATAAGGATTAAGCCATAACCAAGATAGATTGAGCTCTAGAAGGTACTGGGACATCCTCTGATTTTGTTATAAGATTGAGTCACATCGTAGCATCTTCTGTGTTCTAAGAGGGTCAAGTCCCAAATTAATTATTTCATTCATTCAGTCAAGAAATATTTATTAAGTGTCTATATATATCAAGCATAATACTATACATTGGAGATATGTTTCAGTCAAGATAGGCCAGGATTAGCTAAAGCAAGGCCTTGTCTTACTGAAGGGGATTTTTGTCTGTTCACCCTTCTGCTCAATAAATATTTGGCTCACTCCCCCTCTTGTAAGGAGATATACTGCCTCCCTCTTTGAGGAAGACAAACCAAAAAGCTGGATTTTTTCAGGGAAGTAAGCACAAAGCCTAGGATCTCTGAGTAACTGCCTACCTCAGAGCCCAAGAATGGTTGTGAAAATTAAAAAAACAAGTTATCCGCTCCCCACATATTCAACATACCATGGTGGGGCAAGGACAGGACAATCTCAATTAGCACCACCATCATTGGAAAGGGGAAGAATGAGAGACAAAAAGCAGTGAATGTTTTTAGCAATTCTGAAATCCCATGGGCAGTGTTTCTCTGTTGATAGCAAATCTTTGAATTAGGAGATGATTTAACCTGGAAAGAGGCTCCTCAGAGCTGCAGATCTTGCTTCTGCCATCTGGGATGTTCTCCCCTTTCCATCATCCTCCTTGATTCCAAGTAAATGGACATTGGGAAATATGTATTACTTGGGGCCTAGCAACTTTTTCAGCTTACTTCTTACCTTTAGAAATAAAGGTACAGGGTTGTTTTAAATCTTAAACAGGTAGACATTTTTATTCCAGAGCTATGGTTTTCTTGGCAATGCAAGTCTGAAAACATAGTGGATCCTTAACATTTTATTACAATCAACAACATGTTCTAAGAACCCACAGTTATTTTACAGGATGTAATATACAAAACTGATCTATTTCTTTGCTTTCTTTCCCCTTACCTTTCTGTCTTGACATCTTCAAAAAGGCTGGAACCTTGAACCTAGGGTTTTACTGGAAGAAAAGAAAAAACATATCCTTTGGCTCTTATTCTCAGTCATTTCATAAAACTGAAGAGATTTACTGGGTATCCATACTCATAATCAGTTAGCCTTAATGTAATTTACTTAGGAGAAAACATCTGCTAAATGGTTATTCCTCAAAGGTTTTCTCAATCTTATCTCTTTCTTTTTTAAGTTGAGGGATTTAAAATTGAGAAGTCGTTGTCTTTATTTCTTCAACTGTAAAAAGGATCTGAATTTCTGAACTCTGTTTCTTTACATCAGTTTACAAATTGGCCAAAGTTTCCTGAGCTAAATTCTTTCTTGTAACTCCTTCAATTTTCCAACAACCTTCTCTAGAGGTATAAGCAAATTAGGTACATGATCTGTTTTGCCAGTTATCACAAGATAAGTGTTCTACTCCCATAATCTAGGTCACAATCTTTGTAGCTTCTAATAGTAGTTTCCTACTTTCACCCCTTCCAACTACTGAACCAATGTCAGATAGTTTATGCTTTTGCAACATCTTCCTTCTATCTATCTAATTTCTTGTTTTTTAGATTTCTTGAAGTATAGTTGACCCTTGAACAATGTGGGGGTTAGGGGAGCCAACACCCATGTAGTCAAAAATCTACATATAAATTTGACTCCCCCAAATCTTTTTTTTTTACAAAGATTTATTTATTTTAGAGAAAGAGAGAGGGGAGAGGGGCAGAGGGAGAGAATCTCAAGCAGACTCCCCACTGAATGCAGAGGCTGATGTGGGGCTTGATCCCACAACCCATGAGATCATGACCTGAGCCAAATCGAAGAGTCAGATGCTTAACTGACTGAGCCACCCAGGCACCTTGACTGCCCAAAATCTTAACTACTAATAGTCTACTATTGATCAGAAGCCTTACTGATAACATAAATGGTTGACTAACACATTTTCTATATACGTATTTTATACTGTATTCTTATCAAGTAAACTAGAGAAAACAAAATGTTATTAAGAAAATCATAAGGAAGAGAAAATACATTTGCAGTATTGTACTGTAAAAAATCTGCATATAAGTGGACTCGTGCAGTTCAAACTTGTGTTGATCAGCTGTATAATTGAAAAATAAACATTTATATATATTTAAGGCATACAACTTGATATTTTGAATATGTATGCATTGTGAAATGATCACCGCAATTAAGCTGATTAACAAATCTATCACTTCCATGTAGTTATTTTTTTCCTTTTTTTGTGGTGAGAGTACTTAAGATATACCCCCTTATAAATGTCAAGCATATAATATGCTATAATTAACTTCAGTCACCATGCTATACATTACATTGTCAGGATTTCTTCATTTTGCACAACTGAAACTCTGTACCCCTTTGACCAACATCTCCCTCTTTCACCCTTCCCCCAGACCCTGACAACCAATATTCTTCTCTTTGGTTCTATGGGTTTGGCTATTTTAAATTCCACATATAAGTGAGATCATGCAATATTTGTCTTTATGTGTCTGGTTTATTTCACTTAGCATAAGTTTATCCATGTTGTGACAAATGATAGGATTTCCTTCTTTTTTCTGTATATCCAATTTCTATATCAGTTAGGATAAGCTGGGTTATATTGTAGTAATACCACCAAAATTTTATCAGCTTAACACAACTGAAGTATATTCCTTACTCATTCAAAGTGCTTCAGGTCCAGATGAGTTCCTAAGGGAAGCCATGTTCCATACAGTGGCATAGTATGCCAGATTGCTTTAATCTTGTGACATCGAATCAATACATGATTCCATAATTTCTAGAATCTGGGAAGAAAGAGCATGAAGAATTGTACACTGACTCTTAAATGCTTCTTTCCAGAAGTGACAGTTCCAATGACAGTTCATTGACCAAAACAAACCACTTCAGGATATCTAACTTTGAGGAGTAATGTGCTTGAAAGTAGAGGAGAACCAAAAATCTTCATGAGCACTAATATCATCTGTCACAGAATAGAGTGCACAAGACAGGCCTAATAATGATTAGATGCCAGCTAAAAGCTATGTAGGAAAGTCTATGCTCTTACAGGCTTACATAATGCAAAGATTGCATTACAAAATGCAAGTCAACTTGGTTGACTTCAAGTTTCCTTTCTCTTACTAACTTGGAGCTTATGAAGAAAATAGTGAGAAAGGTGTGTAGTAGAGTTATAGAAGGAGGATAGTTGATTCTGGGATACAAGGGAGTTAAGGAATTAGAGTATACTGAAGTAAAGGAAGGTGTGTGTGTGTGTGTGTGTGTGTGTGTGTGTGTGTGTGTGTGTGTGTATAACTGGTACTGTGAATAAAACAAATAAAATATATCTGCCCTCATAAAGCTGACATTCCAGTGCAGACTTTATCTTCAGATCTAGGGACCCACCAAGACAAGATTTTTTTTTTCCATGAAGAAACTGGTTTTTAGGGGAAGTAAAGAGGCAGCTTTGGAAGCCAGTCAGAAAAGATCCTGCTTTCTCAGTGATCAGGAAAGTTCTTGTGTGTCCTGGAAGTAGTAATGGGATTGGAGATGATTGCTGTAAAGTGAGATTTGCATTTTCTATCACAGTAAAGAAGCATTTGTCTTTTATGTTGCTATGAAAGTACCTGAAAAAAGTAGAGAAGCAGTAATAGACTGAGTGGACTGAGTGTTAATGATAGGTAATGAAGAACTTAAAGGGAAAAGATGGGGAAAGAGAAATGTAGCAATAATATTGTCCACCCCTTCCCCAACTGGCTCATCTTCATCAAATAAGTCAATCTCATTCACACCTTGTCTTTGAACTTCCTGTATCCTCTGCCTGGAATGATACTCCTTTCCCAACCCTAACCTAGTGAAGGAGCTCAGGACATGCCACCCCAAATATGTTGACTTCCTTTCTTATTACCAGAGACTGAGATGAACTCTGAAATGGATCTGTACAAACTTACTAAAATAACCCTTATCTTCCCTTATTCCTCCCAACATCATATATCACCTAGTCACTTACCCACAGTTTACTATTCCTTGCCCACACCCCAGTGATTTATTTCTCCATGAATTCATCATTTCTTTGTCTAAAAACATAAGCTTTCCACTTGGTCATTTCTTTGGGATTTTATTTTCTTGTGAACACTCCCATGCACATGTAAAATTCTAATAAAAACTGTATGCTTTTCTCCTGTTAATCTGCCTTATATTAATTTAATTCTTAGATTCAGCTGGAGACCCTGAAAGGGTAAAAGAAAAAGTTTTCCTACTCTACACTAACTTATTTGGCTATCCATTCTAATAAAATTATATATGTAAATTTCCTAGTAGAGTGCTTAAATATATATTAGGCTTTCAATAACTATTAGTTCCTTTTAAGAATTTATGAAGGGGGTAGATTCTGGACATTATCCCCCCAGGACAATTAGACCCACAAGATAAGTGGAAATGTTTTGTGGAGTTTAAAATTCATTATTCTAAAAAAAATAAAATAAAATAAAAATAAATAAAATTCATTATTCTAGGGTGCCTGGGTGTCTCGGTTGGTTAAGCGTCTGCCTTCAGCTCAGGTCATGATCCCAGGATCCTGGGATCAAGTCCCACATCAGGGTCCTTATTCAGCAGGGAGCCTGCTTCTCCCACTGCCTGCTGCTCCCCCTGCTTGTGCTCTGTCTCTGTCTCTCCAACAAATAAATAAAGTCTTTAAAAAAATAAAAATTAAAAAATGCATTATTCTAAAAAATAAATAAAAAAATATACAATTCATTACTCTTCATGGTTCAACATATTAGCCCAGGGCTAAAAAATTAGATAAATGAAATATTGTGTTTGAATTACTCAGAAAGTTCCTAACATATAACAAGTATCCAAATACTATCATTAAATTATTTCCATGTTGTAATGAACCAAATGTTTGTATATACCCCAAATTCATGTGTTGAAGCCCTAACTCCCGGTATAATCCTATGTGGAGATGGGGCCTTTGGGCAGCAATTAGATTTAGATGAAGTCATGACAGTGATATCCTCATGATGGGATGAGTGTCCTTATAAAAAGAAGAAAGAGACATGAGATCTCTCCCTTACTCTCTCCCCCTCCCTCTCTCCTCATCTCCCCCATGCCACTCTTCCCCATCCTCTCTCCCTCCTAAGTGAGCACAAAAATGAGATCATGTGAGCACACAGTAAGGTGGTAGCAGTCTGCAAGCCAGGAAGAGGGCCCTCACCTAGAACCAAATTTTCTGGCACCTTGATCTCAGGCTTCCCAGCCTCTAGAACTGTGAGAAATAAATGTCTGTTGTTTAAGGCACTCTGTCTATAGTATTTTGTTATAGCAGTCCAAGCTGACTAACACACATGCATAAAAGGATATTTTTGGAAGAGTGTTTCTTCAGCTTTCTCACACTTTGTAAAACATAATTGTCAATTGTTTCTCATCAAGGCTATGCAAATGTGCTTAGGGCAAATTACTAGATTAAGAATCAACTAATGATGGATTTAAAGCACCCATCTCAGTACCTAGTATATAAAAATGATTAATAAATATTAATTCTGTCTACACAGGAATTTGCATGCAAAAAAGAAACTCCACTTATAGAACTTATTAGAATTATATGCAAATATGACATGGAATTTAAGCTTTGATTCATTTTCTTTTTTAAAATCACACCATCTTGACAGTACAAATCAGTTTCTCAAAAGGTAGGATGTGTGCCAAAGGAATATGGAGACTAAACAGGTTTAGCTATGAGCATGATGACATTAAAACATGGCACAAGGACAGCATAAGGAATATAGCTGATGATGTTGTAATAGAGATGTATCAGAACAGATGGTAGCTGCACTTATGAACATAGCACGATGTATAAACTTGTCAAATCACTATGTTGTGTACCTGAACCTGATGCAACATTGTGTGTCAACTATACTTTAAAAAAAAAGCATAGCATAAGGACCATCAAGGGGCAGGGAAGGAAGTTGGCTACCTTCCCCAGGGCCAATTGGGATCATGCTCTGCTGAGTCAAAATATAAGAAAAGCAATAAAAGAAGAGAGACAAAACAGAAGGATTCAAAGGACAGATGACATGTCTACAGTAGAGCCACTAGGTAGCTAATATTGGAATGGTGTATAAGAAATTAAAGCACAGATTGCCACAATAAAAGTCCATCATAGAAACATCTGGATGGGTCTGAGCAAGTTTAAGGAAAAGATGAACAGTCCTGACAACTCAGAACCTAGCAGAAAGACAGTGTGAAGGGAGTCTGTAGGGTAACAAAGAAGAGCATAAAGGGAAGGAAAATAGATGACTGTTCCCACAGACAAAACTGGGTGTGCTGTGTGATAAAGTGAGAAGCACATTTACTAAGTCTGTATCTATTTCTCTCCTTCCATTTCTCTCTGATCTGTCTGTCTCTCTTTCTCTCACAACACACACACCACCTTTGAAAAATTCCTATCTTCCAAGTGCCATGAATACTGATAGTCAGATTATCTGGTTAAATATGTGAGTTCACTAGACTCAATGTGACCAGAATTCTCTTAGTCTTCATGCTTATACTTGCTGAGCAAGTGGTGGGAGCAATGGTGGGAAACAATTTGGTAATGAAAATATCAACAGAAGTGGAGTAAGACCTTTCATAGTGTCAGTTATCGGTCCCTTAGTGATATAGACCTTCTGACTCCAGAACAAACCCCGGAAAGCTTCAGTTGAGCAAGTATAAAGGTATAAAAAGAGAGAGTGCAAAGAAGCTGATCAGATTTTGGGGAGTAGTGCTGAGTCCACAACAGAGCAGGAATAATAGAAAAAAAGGGCAAGAAGTATTTTTGCTACATAAATAGCAAAGATGTTAAATAATTCAAAAAGAAAGAAACAACCACCCAGACCAGAAGGAGGGAGTCATAGATAGAATAATGCCTCCCCAAAATGTCCATGTCCTAATCTCTGGAACTTGCGAATATGCAACCTTACATGGCCAAGGGATTTTGCAGATGCGATTAATTTAAGAACCTCTGAATGGGGAGGTCATCCTGAACCAGTGGGTTCCATGTAATCAGGAGGGTTCTTATAGTGGAAGAAGGAGGCAAGGACATTTAAGTAGACTAATTACTAATTCAACAACTATAACTAAGGCCACCTTGATTTTCTTTTTTACAGATTTTATTTATTTATTTGAGAGAGAGACAGACAAAGACAGAGCATGAGCAGGGGAGAGGAGGCAGAGGGAGAGGGAGAAGCAGACTCCCCACTGAGTAGGGAGCCTGATTCAGGGCTCCATCCCGGGACCCTGAGATCATGACCTGAGCCGAAGGCAGGCACTTAACTGGACGGAGCCACCTAGGCACCCCAAAAAGGCACCTTGTTTTTAATCAGTAACAATCTGGAGTGAAGTCTCTAGTGAGGACCTGGAAGGCTCTGTCCTTGATATTTACATTTAAGTATTTTTATCAGTGATTTATTTGGATGAAAATATAGGGAGAAGATGCTCACAGAATATGCAGATAATACATAACTGGGAGTAAGAGCCTCTATGTTGAGTAGCAGAGTCAGGATCCTCAAATGTCTTGCCAGCTAGAATAATGCAATGAATCTATCACGGTGATATATAAAAGGATAAGGGTGGAGTAGCAACAGTAAATTCAAAATGAATCAAAAGATTGATGTGGATATCAAAAATTTAGTGAGATTTTAGGCTGTAATAATAGTAACATAATATCCAGAATTCTGGATGGTTCCATGATCACCTAGAATACTGTATCTGTTCTGGGAACCCCATTCTAAAAGAAAATAAACAAACTGCATTGCATTGAGAGGAAAGTAAATAGAATGATGAAACTCATTTCTAATATCAGTTGGTAAGACCAGGATAGAGATATTATCCCTGTCATAGGAAATACTAGCATAAAGCAAAGGCAGAGGATTGCATGACACTCATTCTCAGATTTTTTTCAAGATATTATTAAAATTCAGGTGAGTTCACATATAGTGTATTATTAGTTTCAGGGGTAGATTTACATCACATGCCCTCCTTAATGCCCATCACCCAGTTACCCCATCCCCCCCCACCTCCCCTCCAGCAACCCTCAGTTTGTCCTCTATATTTAAGAGTCTCTTATGGTTTGCCTCCCTCTCTGTCTTTATCTTATTTTATTTTTCCTTCCCTTCCCCTATGTTCACCTGTTTTGTTTCTTAAATTCCACATATGAGTGAAATCATATGGTATTTATCTTTCTTTGATTGACTTATTTTGCTTAGCATAATACACTCTAGTTCCATCCATGTCATTGCAAATGGCAAGATTTTATTCTTTTTGCTGGCTGAGTAATATTCCACTGTGTATATACCACATCCTCTTCATCCATTCATCAGTTGATGGACATTTGGGCTCTTTCCACGTTTTGGCTCTTGTGGATAGTGCTGGTATAAACATTGGGGTGCGTGTGCCCTCATTCTCTAAGATTTTAAAGTAAGGTAGCATAGTATAGTAAGAAAGTAAAGCTTATAGAGACACACTGCTTAAGTTTAAATCCCAACTCTGCCATTACACACACTTGTGACCTTGAGGAAATTACTTAACTTCTTCTGAAGTCTCATTTTCCTCTTCTGTAAAATTTGGATAGTAGTAGCACCTGTCCTTTAGAATTGTCACGAGGATATAATGAATTATTATCTGTAAAGCCCTCAAAACAAAGCCAGATGGAGATCAACTGTGATATAAGTGTTTGCAAAATAAATGAAATAAACCACAAAGAGGTTTGGTCAGGATTAAACGATTTGGCCTGTATGAAGTACTTATTGGGTCTGGTGGTTAGTAAATTCTTAAAAGTATGATAGCTGCTATTTTTTCGAGGACTGTAATGTGAAAGTGGAATTAGACTTGACCTCCAAGCAAGTGTTCTAGGAAAACAGCAGATGAAAGTTGTAAGTTGTAATTGCATCTCAACAGACAAAAGAACTCGTTAATAGTAATTGCTCTCTAGAATGTGAGGGAAGGTATAAAACCTGTGCTCTTGATTCTCATAGATGTTGAGTTCAAGTCACAGCTCTTTCCTTTGCACGTTGCTTTTTGGAGCTTTGATTTCCTCACTTGTAAAACAAGTGAACATACTGGGGCACCTGGTGGCTCAGTCAGTTAAGTGTCTGCCTTCTGCTCAGGTCATGATTCCGGGGTCCTGGGATTGAGTCCCGCATCATGCTCCCTGCTCAGCAGGGAGTCTGCTTCTCCCTCTCCTCTGCCACTCCCCTTGTTTGTATTCACTCTCTCTTTCTCTCTTGCACTCTCTCAAATAATTAAGTAAAATCTTTTAAAAAATAAAATAAAATGGGCAAACACTGAAGGTAATGATGACAAATGAGAAAATGTTAAAGGAGTTCTTGTCTGTATTACCCCTTGCTGTATCTCTGATACTCAGAACAATGTCTAGAATTTAGTAGGCACTCGATAAATATTTCTTGAGTGGATTTGTGAATAAAAGTGCTATAGTGGGGCACCTGGGTGGCTCAGTCGGTTCAGCATCTGCCTTTGGCTCAGGTTGTGATCTCGGGGTCCTGGGATCAAGTCCCACATTGGACTCCCCGCTCAGCGGGGAGTCTGCTTCTCCCTCTCCCTCTGCCCCTCCCTCCTGCCCGTGCTTTCTCTCTGAAATAAATAAATAAAATCTCTTTTTAAAAAGGTGTTCTAGTAAGTGTCAGTTACCTTCCTAATTCCCTGCCAAAAATAAATCTCCATGTCTACACCAGAGAAGCACTGGAACATACACAGAAGGCATGGGAAAAAATGTTTATAGCACCACTTGTTATAGTGAAATGGGAAAAACCTGGACGAAGAATGGTTCAATAAACCATGTTTCATGTTATGGATTACTATGCAGCAGTTAAAAAGCATGAAGCATGTCTATATGACATGGAAAGTTTCCCAAGCCATCATTGCTTAATACAAACAGCAAAGAAAAAATTCATATCATATAGTCTACTTAAATATTATGATAAGCTTAGTAAAAGACCAAGAAGAAAGTTAAAATAGTGCTTACTTTTGTAAAGATACTTCCATACCTTTGGAATGGAGCATGGGGGATGGATGAAGGGGTTTTAGCCTGATCTTTGAAGTTCTGATAATTTTCGAAAGCTCTGTCTTCAAGGTAGTTGTTTCAGTAATTGAGCAAGATTATGCAAAGGCCAGGGAAATACTTGATAGGGATATTATAAAGAAGAATCAGCAGTAAGTGATTTTATAGTTCTTCCTTACCCTGTGAGTTTCTGATTCCTTTAGTTCAAATTCAGTGGTAAATACAGCCTATGCAGATATAAAGTTCATTTCTCAGATTTGTCTTTGTAAGTGGAGGGGAGGTCATGAACTCATCTCCTTTCTTCTCTTCAACATCCCTTTCCTTCAAGGCCATCTGAGAAGACTTACACAGTAAAAACAGAAGGTTTAGAAACTAACACCTTTAAAGTTCTCAGGGAATTTGAATAGATTGAAATTGCCTGAGGGAATGTGTTTTCTGAATGGTTTCTGATAAGCCATTCAAAGAAAAGAGAAGGAGTCCTTCAAATGACTATACAAAGTTTCCCCTGATGAAACACCTATATGCAGATATTATTCTTAACCTTTCAATGAAGGACTCTGGAATGAAGAAAAACAAAAAAGCACAAAAGAATAAAAAGAACAGAAACACAGACTATTATACACAAAGGACCTGGAAGTCACCCTGGGAACTGACATGAGGGCAATGTGTCCCAGTGCCCCACTGGACTTCAGGAGCTTCTTTTTACTACTAGCTAGAAAATGTGAACAAAGCACAAAATTTACCTATACATAGACAATATTTTCATGGTCACGTTTTATTGCATTTACTAACTTCTTACCATGTAAAACAAGGAAACAAAAACCAGGTTTATTTTAGTCTTCACATGGCACTTGTCTACCTACAAAAGAGAAAGTTCTAAGTGCACTGAAAACCTGCTGATTTGGTTGCTGCAATGCAGTTTTGAAATCTCATGGCTTCTTCAGTAGTACAGCAGGGTGACAGCCTTTCATAGATTCAAAGAAGGGCTTTGGTCATTTCTCCAGCCTCTCCTCTTCCAAAGGCCAAATGTTAGGGTAGGAAGGCTGTCCTGGAGTTGTGCTTATTCTACACAATGGTTTCTAATTCTCAGATTCTAAAACCTTCTCATAATTAAGCAGATTCCAAGGGCTGAGAAAATAAAGAAATCAAAGAGCTGCTCGAAGGACGCAAGCCTGACCCCCAAGCCAAAAAGAGGCGGGTAATAGCAGTCTGCAGCATGTCACGTATTTTCAATAGTGCCCAATGCCCTTAGGAAACAGAATCTAATCAGGAAATTGTCCATAAACAAGGGAAGTCAGAATTGAACATTTTTTAAACAGGTGATTTGGGGGGCAGGAATTTCAACTGTATGGACCCAGTTTTGAATCTGAATTGGATCACATGTGGGGAACATATAATGCAAGGGGAAGTTAAATTTGTTTTCTACTTAAAATTTTACAGGACATGAAACTGATTAGCCCTTTCTTAAGGGAAAGCAGAAAATGAGAAAATCATGGTAATGATCATTAGTGAAATGTGATACACATTGGTATTCTGTAACCTGCCAAACTACAGGTGATTAATCATTAAGGCAATCACTTATTCTTTACTATTTTTAGGAATCTCAGACATTTCCATTATAAATGCACAATAATGAAAGCACCTCTTTAGATGTAGTTGATTGTTAAATGGGTTATGAGTTAAATGAAATACAAATCAGCTGACATTTTAAGTTAACTGTCATTTTTGTATAAAAAAATGTATTGGCTTTTAATATATGCAATATAGTAAGTGAGAGAAAGCTATGCATATCTGTAAGTAAATGACCTGTTTATGCTCAAAATGTAAACTTATGAGGGGTTGAGCCTTCGGGGCTCAGTTGGTTGAGTTTCTGCCTTCAGCTCAGGTCATGATACCAGGGTCCTGCAGTTGAGCCCTCCATCAGGCTTCCTGCTGGGTCTGCTTCTCCCTCTGCCCCTCCCTCTGCTTATGTTCTCTCTCCCTCTCTCTCTCTCTCAAATAAATAAAATCTTTTAAAAAATGTAAACTCACAATTTTTTTAAAAAAGGGAAGATTTCCTTAAAGCAGAGAAGTGTAGTATGTGGGAATCAGTAGTGACTCAAAACTAAGAAAGAAAAAAATTGCTATTGCTTGTTATTATGGACAAAATTAAATGAAAAATTTTGGTGTTGCCTAGAAGTTAAACATTAAAATTTTTAATTCTTAAAATATTTTCATAGAACCATTGAAAATGTTACGGAGAAAATGTAGTAGCTCCACGAGTTCCACACATATACTAAATAAGTGGCAAATGAGGAGTCATAATTTCTATATGTCAGTATTCAGGCAAAAAAAGAATCATACATTATTAAATATTTCTCTTTCATTTGTTTTGTTTCTTTCATGTTTTTAATATAGAGGAAAAAATATATAGGGGCCATCTAGTGGCCAGTGCAATATTGTCCAACCCCCTTTGGCTTTGAAACAAATGGTTGGTTTTCCAGAATTGTATTCCATCTCTTTTGGTGTCAGAACAAAGAGAGCAAACATGGTGTCCTTTATGATAGAAATCTCTTAGTGGATGTTTTCTCCATTGAACTGTTTGGATGTTTTGCCTTATAATTTGTTAGCCAGGGGTGGGAAGAGGTGGTGGTCTTACAAATAATGACAAACACCTTAAATGTCAAGAGAGCACTTTGGTTAATCAGTTCAGTATTTCAGCAACTTCATTA
Organism: Ursus americanus; assembly: GCF_024610735.1. Lineage (NCBI taxonomy): Eukaryota > Metazoa > Chordata > Mammalia > Carnivora > Ursidae > Ursus > Ursus americanus. Next base: position 33,952,077 of record NC_142164.1, on the reverse strand, counting down.
GCAAAGGTGGTTAGCTTTACAGTTTGTTTGTTTTTTTAAGGAATCATTTTTTGAGCAGGAGTTTAAAATGGCATTTACTACCAATCCAGCTGACACAGTAAATCAATTGAGAAGCTAGACTTGGTATTCAGCAGGTACTCACCTAGACTGCTAATTTTTTACTGATATCTCCTTAGTTAGTGCTTATTTAGTGCTCATTCTTTATCTGTTGACTATAATGTTGAGAAGTGGATTTAAATTAACTGCATATTTAGGCATGTGCCAAATTTCTATAATCAATCAGGCAAATTGCTTAACTAGAATCTTGCTGTGAATTTAAAAACCATAGTAATTTTGACCTTCCTTTCTAATCCCCAGAAATAACTAATGTTAATAGTCTCTTGTATACCCTCCTTGAGATGCCAATGACTGTACATGTATAATGTTTTATTATACAAAGAATATTGCATATACTATATTGCTACTTTTCTTCACTTTAATATATATTCTGAAGACACTTCCCTACGTACACATATACAGTCGGATTCTTCTTTTTGAATTGATGCAAAATACTCTATTGTGTGGACGTACCATAATTCATTTCACCAGTCCTCCATTGATAGGCATTTAACTTGTTCCCAATCTTTAATTATTCCCAGAAAATCATAGAAACAGCATCCTTTACATATTTCCTTGTTCACATGTGACAATAATTCCTAGAAGTGAAAATAGCACTGGGTAACTTAAAATTTTGACTTCCAAATCAAATTTTCAAATTGATGATGAGAAAATATTTGAATGTAGTTGTGCCACCATGTTGACATCAGGTGGGTTCTGCCATTCTGCCTGCTATTGTGGATTACATACGTGGTAGTGTAGTTGGAACACATAACGATGGGATGTTGGTTGCAAATCAAAAGACTACTTTTTCTCCACCATACTATAAAGGAAGCCTGTATTTAAAGCTTAGTTAAATGAAAGTCTGTAGAAGGCAATGAACCAGGCAGAGTGGAGCTAATGTCCATATTGATATTTTGTTCTATGTTTTAATATTTTTAGAAAACATACTTCCTGGGCCTATAGGCTTTAAAAATGTCTTTTACAACATTACAATCTCCATTTAATCTTTAAGTGAGAATTATTTCTTAATAATCAAATGTTATTTACAGTATTGAATTTCAGTTGAATGATAGGGTTTTTTTGAATGATAGTTTCAAATGATTAAATTCAATTTTCAGTATTTGTGAGCCAAAGATAACGTTTGAAGATACTAGTTTATTATTATCATTATCATCATCATCATTATATCATACTCTTTTTTAAATATTTTATTTATTTGTTTGAGAGAGAGAGGCAGAGAGAGAGAAAGAGAGAGCACAAGTCGGGGGGAGAGGCAGAGGGACAAGCAGACTCCCTGCTGAACATTAGCCTGACATGGGGCTCCATGTGGGGCTTGGTCCCAGGACCCACGATCATGACCTGAGCCACTTAACCAACTGAGCCACCCAGGTGCCCCATTACATCATACTCTTCTAAGCTGGGAAAAGGTTTCTCATTTGTTACATATTAGCTTATACAGCATTTTTTCAAAAGCACATGCAGAAGTTAACTATTAAAATTAATGATTCTATCATACTTTCCATTTTCCCTTGTGATCCATTAAAGTGAAATGTGCTTAACATAGAACTTATAAACTGATATGAAAGTAAGCATGTCTGTTTTCATCACTACTATACCGGACACCAATTCAACACTTAGGATATATTTGAGTTTAATAAATAATTTGCTCAATTAATACTTCACATCATAGTGAAATTAAAATGGAATATCCAAATTCTCATGTTTTAATTTCATTGTGATAAATATGCTTATTATATGTTCAAATCACCTACCAATTACACCCACCACAACATCTACTAGCTCAATTTAAATATCAAATTAGTCCAATATGCAGGTGGCAGTAACTTTTAATTGATGGATTATGCAGAGGGAATTGTATCAAATTATTTTGCTATATCCTTTTTCCTGTCCAGATCAAGTGCTTCCTTTACTGTGTAATGTGTAATAAATGTGCACTGAGATACTACTATGAATAAGTTATCAGAAGATGATTTAAAATTGCTATATTTAAAATCAATGGTTACCATTTTTGAGCATTTACTATGTGCCACCCAGTAGGGAAGTTATTTAAAACGTGGGGGTCTTTTTAAAATAAAAATACCCTTAATCCTCATAATATTTAATCCTCAGCACAACTCTATGAGCTGTGGTATTTAAAAAAATTTTTTTAATCTTTTTCATAGATTTGGTTTATTTATTTGACAGAGAGAGGGCACAAGCAGGGGGAGTGGCAGGCAGAGGGAGAGGGAGAAGTAGGCTCCCTGCTGAGCAGGGAGCCCAATGCAGGGCTCCATCTCAGGACCCTGGGATCATGCCCTGAGCCAAAGGCAGATGCTTTTTTTTTTTTTTTTTACATTTGATAACAGTTTTTAGTTCAAGCTTTGTGCTTACTTTTTTTTTTCTATAATGATTTTTTATTATATTATGTTAGTCACCATACAGTACATCCCCTGTTTTCGATGTAAGGCTCGATGATTCATTAGTTGTGTATAACACTCAGTGCACCATGCAATATGTGCCCTCCTTACTACCCATCACCGGTCTATCCCATTCCCCCACCCCCTCCCCTCTGTAGCCCTCAGTTTGTTTCTCATAGTCCATAGTCTCTCATGTTTCATTCCCCCTTCTGATTACCCCCCCTTTCTTTATCCCTTTCTTCCCCTACTGATCATTCTAGTTCTTATGTTCCATAGATGAGAGAAATCATATGATAGTTGTCTTTCTCTGCTTGACTTATTTCACTAAGCATTATCTCCTCCAGTGCAAAGGCAGATGCTTAACCCACTGAGCAACCCAGGTGCCCCTATGGGATGTGGTATTATCCCCATTTTAAGGATGGAATGACTGAGGTTTAAAGAGGTTAAATATCACTCCCAACATCAGACAACACAGTAAAGATTAAAACACAGGTCTGTCCATTTTTCAAAGACTTTTTCTAGTTATAATAAAATCCCACTCTACCATATTACCACAGAGAGAGACAGAGAGAGAGAAGCACAGAGAAACAGAATTTTGGTTTAAAAATTCAAGCTAGTATAGTAGGAAATCTTAAGAATGTAATGGAAGTAAGGTTGTTTAAAGCTTTTCTACTTTATTTGATGATAGCGGTTGTCATTTATTGAGCTTTTACTATCAGTCTGACAGGATTTTAAGGGTTTTTTATATGTATTATTTAATTTTAATCTCACAACAACTCAATCAAGTAGATATTATTTTCCCCAAGTTTAGGGTTGAGGAAACTGAGGAACAGAGGTTAAATATTTTGGCCATGGTCACACAACTACTAATTGGCAGTTGTGAAAAACATGGCAATCTAGAATCCAGAGTCGAGACACTTAAACACTATATTTTTACTGATTTTGAAAAATTATATTAACAATTAACTCCTAAGAACTTTTGAAAGTGAAATTTATAATAGCTAGAAGTACTGGTTAAGGTAGAAAAAGCTACCTCTATATTGACTAGCAAAATTTTTAAAAGGAAAGAAAGAATATTAGCTTGGAAGAGAATGTGTGAAGTCAGGTAATATTTGACAGAAGTCAACATATTCCTCCTGTTAGAGCCTTTGAGTGAGGAGAAATGAAGAGCCGGGTAAGCTATTTGTTCTCTGGTTAGGAAAAATGAAAATTGAAATTGCAGATGCTTATCTCAGAAAGATTGCTTGAGGATCTTAAATGAAAAAGAACCACTTGCTTTAATTTGCTGATCAGGGGTGCCTGGGTGGGTCAGTTGGTTAAGCATCTGCCTTAGGCTCAGGTCATGATCCCAGAGTCCTGGGATCTGCCCCGCAACAGGTTCCCTACTTATTGGGAAGCCTGCTTCTCCCTCTCCCTCTGCCTGTTGCTCCCCCTGCTTGCTTTCTCTCTCTCTCTCTCTCTCTTTCTCTCACTATCTCTTTCTCCCTGTCAAATAAATAAATAAATCTTAAAAAAATAATTTGCTGATCAGTAAATAATTTATTCATCCATTCTTTCATCAAGTATTTATTGAAAGCTGACTATGTGCCAGGCATTGTGGAGATACCATACCTTACCGTACATACCATACCATACTTAATGAAAAAGTAACTCTGCATACCACTTTACAACTTTCAAGTGTACAAAGCACTTTCAGATAAATTCTGCCCCACTGGACACTTTCAGATAAATTCTGCCCATTGGATCTTTAGAACTAATCTATGAAGTTGGTTGAGCAGGTATTTAAATCACCATTTCACAGAGGAGGAAAGAGAGAACCGGTGAAATTGAATGCCTGTCTGAGTTTAAAACATTTATTTGATTCTTAACCACATGTAAGGCAAAGGTACTCTGCTAGGTTTGGTGAATGCAAAATAGCCCAAGACAGGGGCTCTACTTCTGAAATTTTTAATGTAACTGGAGAAACAAAATGTCTACTCGTAAAGATAAAGAAATATAATAGTTTATGATTTATAACTAATGAGTGATACAAGGAATGTAGAATCAAAAGAATTTAGAGAAAGAAAAGGTCTTTTGGGTTTGAAATGGTTTGGGGAAAGTGATAGGATTTGAGCTTGATTTTGAAATAAAGGCAAGATTTAGATACAGGGAAAACAGGGGGACATATCCAGAAAGAAAGAACAATAGGAGGAAATACAGAAATGGAAAAGGTGTGTTGCATTTTTTGTATGATGTGGTTTAGATCAATTTGGGCTAATTACATATCAATAGCAAAATTTAAGCAAAGAGCAAATCATGCTTCAAAAGTAAAGAATTTTTGCTACAAAATTACTCTAAACCCAGTTCAACAGACAACGAAAGAATTAATATTGAATGATAGCGACTCCTAGCTTTCTTCCCTAAGCTAATATAATTTTAAATACTATTTTATGGTCATCTCTCCATGTTTAAAGACAGTGTCTGAAATTATCTGGTGTTGGCACTTAAATCTGATAAATCCCCTTGAGGGATCACTCTAGGGGAAACCGACCAAATATTGTAAGCCATTGCCCCTGTCCTTGAAGAGTAGAATCTTTATGTCTCACCTCCTTACTTACCTTTTACTTCTTAACATATGGCAACCTGAAAACAGCTAACACAAGCTTTGGAATCCAATTATAATATCACTACCTCCACTGGTCTCACTCCATAGTTTGTAGGAAGCTTATTATTTCTTTTAAATAAATGGGAAAAAGAAAAAAAATTCTTACTGAATTTGAAGCATAGTTTTTAAGGCAAACTGTGTAAAGTAAATCCAGGACTTGTTTTGGTTGTCACACACAATATGGCACATTGAGCAATAAGAAACATGACACAATTTTTGTCTGCATTAGCAAAGGTAAATGCTAGTTTTGGTGATAGAAGATTAAATTGAAAATTATTAGTGGATTAAAATAATATGAGTTTATTTCTCATTCATGTGAAATCCATTTGGTAGTGGTGAAAATGTATGCTTGGGACTCAGGCCATCAAAGGTACAATTTTCTTCAACATGCAGCTTCTAATGTCACCTTACAATTCAAACCTAGTTGGTGGATGTGTGGAGAGTGAAAGGTTTATGAACTATGGCCATATCTGGAAATAAAAAAAATTGCTTAACTCTATTTCCATTAGCCAGAAGTCAGTCACATGCTCCTACCTAATTCTTTGGCAGCCTGAGAAGTGTGGTCTCTGATTAGGTAGTCACTATCCAGCCATTACTCTACAAAGCAAGAATCTTTGCTGGATAGCTGCCATTGTCCAATTTCTTCTAGAACAATCTCTTCTTTGCACTATTTTTTCAGCTTAGGAGTGATGAAGAAAGATGGTGAAAGTTTACATAAACTTCTATTTCAAGAGACATGATTTCTAGTCAGTGCCTTTATATGAAGTTTTCTAAATATGCAATATGTGCAACAGGCAACAAAACATGAAATTTACTCTGTGACACAAGACAATCTCTATTAAAAGGTATCTTCAAGGGGTAGATAATCTATTAAAGGCTTGTAAAAGGATTCCATTCAATGATTTTCTCTGTTGCTACAAAAATCCATATCATAGAGAACATCTCATCAGAATATCCAATGGAGAAGCCATAACCTGAACTGAGGTTCACCACAACCACTTATTATGGTTTCTTCAGCTTTCTAGTCATTGACAGTAAGCAAGCTCCTGTAATGAAGAAAAAGAGCCTCTTTATTAATCATGCTTAGCCATGCTGGAAATTATACTATTTTTGAATGAAAAATAATTCATGCCTGTATGGGTTGGACTGTGTCCCCCTAAAATTCCTTTGTTAAAGTCCTAAACCCTAGTACCTCACACTGTGACTTTATTTGGAAATATGGTTGTTGCAGATGTAATTAGTTAAAATGATGTTATTAGGGTGGGTCCTAATCCAGTATAACTGGTGTCCTTATAAAATGGGGAAATTTGGGCACAGAGACATGTACATAGAATGATGTATGAAGGCAGAGATTGGTATGATGCTTCTAAACACTAAGAAATGCCAAAAATTGATAGCAAACCACCAGAGGCTAGAGGAGAGGCATAGAACAGATATTTTCTCACAGCCTTTGGAAGGAACCAAGCTTCCCAATACCTTAATCTTGGATTACAGCCTCTAGAACTATGAGTCAATAAATTTCTGTTGTTTAAGCCACCCAGTATGTGGTATTTTGTTACAGCAGCCCTAGCAAACTAATGCAGTGCTTCAGTATATAAGATATTCTATGGTCAGCAATGCTACAAGGTAATTATCTTAAAGTGTCAATGGTGATGAGAGTGGTACATGTTTGGTGTAATTGGCAATCTAGCACAGACTGCGAAGTCAATAACTGCTGACATTCATAAGCAATAATTGGAGTCCTAGGAAACTGGAAACTTTTGCTTTGTACATATGGGTGGAGGGTGGAAGGTATTGAAGGGAGGAGACAATAGAATAGCAGGGGCAGCAGGGTCCAAGAACCATATCTTGGGTATGGCAAATCCCTCTAAGAAAGTGACATTAGAAATTCTGGCATTTTGGGGCACCTGGGTGGCTCATTCCGTTAAGCACCTGCCTTCAGCTCAGGTCATGATCCCAGGGTCCTGGGATCAAGCCAGCATTGAGCTCCCTGCTCAGCAGGGAGTCTGCTTCTCCCTCTTCCCCACCTCCTGCTCCCCACTTGTGTACTCTCTCTCTCTCTCAAAAACAAATAAATAAATAAAAATTTTAAAAAGAAGTTCTGGCGTTTGAATTTTCTCGTTTGCTCAGATACCTGATGCATTAATGCAGTGCAGGGTCTCCTACGGCTTCATGTTAGAAAATACATGTTCAGGTAACATTTTAAAAGTAGACAATTGGGGCATCTGGGTGGCTCAGTAGGTTAATATCTAACTCTTGATCTCAGCTCAGGTCTTGATCTCAGGGTCGTGAGTCCAAGCCCCCTGTTGGGCTCCACACTGGACTAGAGCCTACTTTAAAAAAAATTTAAATAAAAGCAAAGTAAACAGTTAATTTCTGTTCTTGAATCTATATATGTATTAATATCAAGGAAATTCCATATTACTTTAATTGTGTTTCTAGTGGCATGATGGTATCGACTTAGTTTTTTCTATTGCATATTTAGAATTCTTTAAATTTGTTTGGCAAATGTGTTTTCAGTATGTTCCAATGTTTTGTTGAAGCAGAAAATTAGTTGTACAGTTCTAGGATAATATAATTCCTAGTAATGTCAAAAGAGATGTTTCTGTATCATTCACTATCAAGTTTAAGGAATTTACAGAGAAAAGAAAATAGAATACTTGAGATTTGGTTTAAGACCTGTTGAAATTTGTATGCTTTCAATGAATATTTATGGCAGTGTAGTATCCCTGGCCTCTGAAGTTATTTTTCTTAAGATTCAGTTTTTGACAGTAGACTACTAAAAACATGTATAATTCTCCATTTGTGACATTTGCTGCAGAATATACCCAAAACTATTCTATATAAAGACATTTGCATTTCAGAAATTCAAAAATCTATTAATTTTTATTTGCTTTAACTGGTTCACATATCAGCAGTTGTACCTTAAAAGCTGAGTGATAGTTAAAAAAATCTTTTTTCTTTAACTTTTCATTTTGAAATAAAGTCAGAATCACAGAAATACTATAAAAAAAGAATGATTTCTATATACTCTTCAGTTGGATCCCCCAAATACTAAAATGTTACCTTACCACATTTGCTGTCTCTGTCTGTCTCTCTGTCTGTCTTTCTCTCCTCTGTCATATGTATATGATTTTTTTCAGGACTATTTAAGAAAAGGTTGGGGATACAATTTCATCTATCTCTAAATATGCTAATATGTATTTCCTTAAAATGTGCATTCTATTACATAACCATAGATACTTATCACTATGAGGAACTTAAAAATGATAAAATAATATGTGATTTTCAGTCCTGTTTAATTTTACCAATTATCACACTAATGTTCTTCACCAGAAAGGAAAAAAATCTGGTCTAGGATTATTTTCTGGATTCACATGTTGCATTTCATTTTTACATTACTTTAGTCTCCTTTAATCAGACTTCTCAAAAGTCGTTGTTCTTCTTTCTTGACATTTTTGGACAGTAGAGGCCACTTATTTTGTCAAATGTCCCTCAGTTTAGGTTTGCCTGATGTTTCCTTTTTGATTAGATTTAATTTACACATTTTTGACAGGAATATTATAGAATTAATATTGGTTCTTTTCATCATGTACGATGAGGTCCATGATGGCAATTTGTCCCGTTACTAGTGATGTTAACTTTGATCATTTGGTTAAAGGAGTGTCTTCCAGGTTTCTCCACTATAAATTTACTTGTTTTCTCTTTACAGTTAATATATACATTTTTGGAAAGATAATTTGAGACTAATGAAATATCTTGTTTCCCATCTTTCATTGGCTTCAGTATCCACTGATGATCCTTGTCTCAAACAATTATTGTGGTGGTAGCTGCCAAGTGATGATTTTCTAATTTGTTCATTTCTTTTTTACTATTTGGAATTCTAATGCAATGATGAGTTTTCCCTTCTCCCCTATTTATTTTATCCATTTACACATATATTAATATGCACTCATGTTTTTAAATTTTATTCTATGGATTATTGTCTGTTACTGCATTATTTATTGTGATTCTTAAATTGTTCCTGATTTGGCAAGTGTTAGCCCCTTCTAGCTGACTTCTAGGTTTTTTTTTAACATGTCTTAATCATTATTTGACCATTTCCTCATTTTCTGGCATAAGTTTCTGCAGGCTTATCTTGTACTTTCCCTGCACCAAACCTTCCCAAGCAACCTGTTCCTACTAGAAAATTGTATTTAGAAACCAACATCTGGGTGCTAGCTGAGCTCATTGGTTCCTACTGGTCTGTTCTTGCTTCTAGATCCTATATATACATATATATAACTATAGAATATAAATATAATATGCTACATATTATATTTATTATCTATATATACATTATATATGTATATATGTATATAATTATATATGCACATTATAAATATACACATATATTTGTGTAAATATGCATATATATGTCTTGTATTTATTTTTTAGGATATATATGTGTATATGTAAAACCCAGAATATGTATGTGTCTATATATTAATATATATTAATGCTGATACTTTCAAATCCAATAAACAACAGGTGATTTATTCTTGCTTTCCTGTTTCCATATTTTTAATTCTTCTCCAACAGCAGAAAGCCTGATTCTGATTATCTACAATATATTTACTTATTTGATCAGTCCTACAATATATTTAAACTAGTTTCAAAAAGGCTAACCCAATCCACTAGGAAAACAAATTAACCAATTAAAGTGTGCACTATTTGTTTATAGTTCTAATTATCTTTATTCCAAGGGCTTATGATCAAAATACTTTGTTCAAAAGTACTTTGACTTAGCCTTACTGCAATGTGATGATATTATTTAGTTCAAATACATTTATTTTATTTGTATTTCATTTTTTTGTCACTTTCCTATCCATTGCCCTTTTGTTATACTATATATACTAAAATAGTTAAAATATGGGGTGTCTGGCTGGCTCAGTTGGTGGAACATGTGACTCTTGATCTTGGGGTTGTGAGTTTGAGCCCCACATTGGGTGTAGAGATTACTTAAAAATAAAATCTTTATTTAAAAAAACAAAATATACTAAATATACTAAAATAATCAAATAGTATTTCAAATTCTTTACTCGAAGTTATTCTATTCACCATATCTATTATAATTTTAATTATTTACCTTTGGGATTTCATCCCCTAAAATCTTTAATAGTATTTTGTGTCATTGTGTTTTGCACAGATGTTTAGCTGTAAATGTTATCAAATGCTGTTTATTTTTTCTAAATGAATAAAATTGCCATTATTATGCTCATAAAGTTTCTTGAATAATCTTAGTCTGAATGCTAGGTGTTGTTTTGCCATATGTAGAAACTGGTATATTATGCATTGAACAAAAACATAATATTTTTCTCATTTTCCTATTTTTAATAGTCTATAACATGTTATTTCAACCTGGATTTAAATCTTGATTGCCTAGGACTATTATTAATATGCTTTTCACTCTATTCAAGTTTAACAAATTTGACCCCCGCTGCCAATCTTTGTGCTCCTGTTTTTCAGGTGATTTTCTTCTATCTTAAAAGTTTGGGGCATTGAAATAATTATGGAATTATTTCAGGTAAAATAAATAACCAGAATCAAGTGACTTTTGTCATTAGAAAAATTATGTGTAGACTGTTTCATCAAACTTCAAACCATGCAATTTTTCAACTAGAGTGTCTATCATTTAATATTCAAATTATATGCCTATGTCCCTGAACTGGTAGAAAATACATTTAGTTAATAATTGTTCAGTTATTTTTATTTTATAGCTTAAAAAATGTTATTTGGTTATCATGGGTATTAAAGATAAAGTAAATCCTCAGTCTACTTTATTAGTGTTTTATCTGTGCTATGTTCTCCTGAGGCTAGAAATTTCTGAATTTTTTTTTCATTTCTTCATCTATGTTTTTCAAAAATGAGTTTAATTATCCAAAAAATTTTATTTAATTTTCTTGTTTAATGGTTTTGTATTTTGTGTTTTCTGATGTTGATAATTTCATTGATTTTCTTTTGACATCTGGAATAGATGATACATTAGCTTATAATTCTCTATGACATTATATAATATTAAAAATGTATATAATTCTGCTAAATTTGAATACTGGTTAGAGTTAAGATGGTAGAGGAGTGGGGGTCCTCTTCTTCAGCTGGTCCCCTGAGTCGAGCTGGATAGGTACCAGACCATTGTGAACACCCACAGAATCAGCCTGAGATATAGGAAGATACACCTGGACCTATACATATGAACATCTCCAGCACTGAGTATTGAGGTATGAAGCAGGGAGCTGTGAATCTGCACACAGATATCAGAAGATAAATGGAAGGGGGAGGGAGCCTCTGTGTTTGGACGCCGGGAAGTGGTAGTCACCTGCACTGGGGAACAGCGGACTTGAGGACCGGCACCCACAAGAGAGCAGACTGGGAGCGTAAGCCTGGGAACGCGCGTGACAAGTCTGAAAACTGGACCTCCGGAGCCTGCGTGAACCACAATGAAACGGAGCTCTGGAGCGTGCGGGGGCGGCTGGTGGCTGGTGGCTGACGGTGTTAAAAACACAAAGGACAGAGACTCGCCGGCCCTGGGAATGAGGGCTGGGAGAGCGGCTGTGGGGCACACATCACGGGACACTGCAGGGTTTAGCAGCACCAACAGAAACAGAGTTAAGGTGGCCAGAGGAGCTCAGTGGAGAGTGAACTGCAATCTCTCTGTTCTGAGACAGAGGCTGTGATTCCGCCACTGCTGCTCTAACTCTCAGAAGACTCACAGAAAACCGCCAAGAAAAGCCGCCAGAGAACAAAAGCTTGGAAATACTGGCTCACAGTGTGCCCATCCCCAGCCCCCTTTGCAGGGGATAGGGAGACTCTACCCAAACAGGGTTGCCTGAGTATCAGTGCAGAAGGCCCCTCCCCCAGAAGGCAGGCTGAAAAATCAAGAAGCCCACACCCTTAAGGTCACTATAAAACAAGTGCACACTGCCTGGGTCTTGGTCAATAATTTGGGCTCTGGACAACCCCTCAACCTCTCATCAGAATGACAAGAAGCAGAAATTCCCCTGAGCAAAGAAAAGATGATGGGTCTGTGGCCTCTGCCACAGAACTAATGGATATGGATATAACCAAATTATCAGAAATGGAGTTCAGAGTAACAATGGTCAAGATGATGTGTAGGCTTGAAAAAAATATTAATGAAAATATTAATGAGAATATAGAATCTCTAAGGGCAGAAATGAGAGCGAATCTGGCAAAAACTAAAAATGCTATGAATCAAATGCAGTCTAAACTAGATGCACTGACAGCCAGGGTAAATGAGGCAGAAGAATGAATCAGCAAATTGGAGGATGGGATGGTAGAAGAGAAAGCTTAAACAGAAACTTGGCTCAAAAAAATCCAATCTCAAGAATGTAGATTAAGAGAGTTTACTGACTCAATGAAATGTTCCAACATCAGAATCATCAGCATCCCTGAGGGGGTAGAGAAAAAAAGAGGTCTAGAAGAGATATTTGAACAAATTGTAGCTGAAAATTTCCCTAATCTGGCAAAGGAAATAAGCATTCATGTCCAAGAGGCAGAGAGGACCTCTCCCAAGCTCAACCATGACAAACCTATGCCACTTCACATCATAGTGCAATTTGCAAATATTAGATCCAAGCATACAGTATTGAAAACGGCCAGGGTAAAGAAATTTCTCATGTACCAAGGCAAAAGTATCAGGATTATGTCAGACCTGTCTACACAGACCTGGAGAAAGGGTTGGGGGGCATTTTTAAAGCTCTTTCAGAGAAAAACATGCAGCCAAGGATCCTTTATCCACCAAGACTGTCATTAGAATTGATGGAGAGATAAGGAACTTCCAGAATCGCCAGTCATTGACCAATTTCATAACAATGAAACTAGCCCTACAGGAGATATTAAGGGGGGTTCTATAAAAGTAAAAAGGCCCCAGGAGTGATACAGAACAGAAAGTCGTAATCTATAGAAACAAAGACTTTACTGGCAACATGACATCATTAAAATCATATCTCTCAATAATCAGTCTAAATATAAATGACCTAAATGCTCCCATAAACGCCACAGGGTTGCAGATTGGATAAAAAGACATGACCCATTCATTTGCTGTCTACAAGAGACTCATTTTGAACCTAAAGATACATTCAGACTGAAAGTAAAGGGATGGAATACAATTTTTCATGCCAATGGTCCTCAAAAGAAAGCTGGGGTAGCAATTCTCATATCAGACAGATTGGATTTTAAACTAAAGACTATAGTTAGAGCTACAGAAGGGCACTATATTATTCTTAAAGGATGTATCCAAACAGTGGATATGACAATTATAAATACATATGCCCCCAACAAGGGAACAGCAAGATACACAAGCCAACTCTTAACCACAATAAAGAGACATATAGATAAAAATATGTTAAGAGTAGGGGACCTCAACACTCCACTATCAGCAATAGGTAGATCACCTAAGCAGAAAATCAACAAAGAAACAAGAGCTTTGAATGCCATACTAGACCAGTTGGACCTCATAGATATATACAGAACACTACACCCCAGAACAAAAGAATACTCATTCTATTCTAATGCACATGGAACATTCTCCAGAGTAGATCATGTTCTGGGTCACAAAAAAGGTCTCAACTGATACCAAAAGACTGAAATTCTTCCCTCATATTCTCAGACCACAATGCTTTGAAATTGGAACTCAATCACAAGGAAAAATTTGGAAAAAACTGAAACACTTGGAGACTAAGAACCATCCTGCTCAAGAATGATTCGATAAACCAGGAAATCAAAAATCAATTTAAACAATTTATGGAGACCAAGAAGAATGAAAACACAACAATCCTAAACCGATGGGACACTGCAAAGGCAGTCCTAAGGGAAAAATACATAGCCATCCAAGCGTCACTCAAAAGAATAGAAAAATCTAAAATGCAGTTTTTATATTCTCACCTCAAGAAGCTGGAACAGCAACAGAAGAACAGGCCTAACCCACGCATGAGAAAGCAGTTGATCAAGATTAGAGCAGAGATCAATGAATTAGAAACCAGGAGCACAGTAGAGCAGATCAACAGAGCTAGAAGCTGGTTCTTTGAAAGAATAAATAAAATAGATAAGCCACTGGCAAGACTTATACAAAAGAATAGAGAAATGACCCAAATTAATAAAATTATGAATGAAAAGGGAGAGGTCGCGACCAACACCAATGAAATAGGAAGGATCATTAGAAACTTTTATAAACAGATTTATGCCAATAAATTAAGCAACCTGGAATAGATGGATGCCTTCCTGGAAACCTAAAACTACCAAGACTGAAAGAGGAAGAAATTGACTTTTAAACAGACCAATTAATTATGAAGATATTGAAGCAGTGATTAAAAACCTTCCAAAAAACAGAACTCCAGGGCCTGATGGATTCCCCGGGAATTCTACCAAACATTCAAAGAAGAAATAATACCTATTCTCCTGAAGCTGTTTCAAAAAATAGAAACAGAAGGAAAAACAAGGCCAATATTACCTTGATCCCCAAACCAGGCAAAGACCCCCAAAGACCCAATCAAAAAGGAGAATTGCAGACTGATATCCCTGATGAATATGGATGCCAAAATTCTCAACAAGATCCTAGCTAATAGTATCCAACAGTACATTAAAAGGATTATCAATCATGATCACGTGGGATTCATCCCTGGGATGCAAGGGTGGTTCAACATTCACAAATTGATCAGTGTGATATATCATTTCAACAATAAAAGAGTCAAGAACCATATGATCCTCTCAATTGATGCAGAAAAAGCATTTGACAAAATACAGCAGCCTTTCCTGATTAAAACCCTTCAGAGTGTAGGGATAGAGGATACATTCCTCAATCTCATATAAACCATCTATGAAAAGCCTACAGCAAATATCATTCTCAATGGGGAAAAGCTGGAAGCCTTTCCCTTAAGATCAGGAACACGACAAGGATGCCCACTCTCGCCACTATTATTCAACATAGTACTAGAAGTCCTTGCAACAGCAATCAGACAGCAAAAAGCGATAAAGGGTATCCAGATTGGCAAAGAAGAAGTCAAAATGTCTCTCTTCGCAGATGACATGATACTCTATATGGAAAACCCAAAAGAATCCACTCCCAAGCTATTAGAAGTTATAGAGCAATTCAGTAATGTGGCGGGATACAAAATCAATGCTCAGAAATCAGTTGCATTTCTATACACGAACAATGAAACTAAAGAAAGAGAAATTAGGGAATCCATTCTATTTACAATAGCACCAAAATTCATACGTTATCTCGGAATTAACTTAAGCAGAGATGTAGAGGGTCTATATTCTAGAAACTACAGATCACTGTTGAAAGACATTGAAGAAGACACAAAAAGATGGAAAAATATTCCATGCTCATGGATCAGAAGAATTAACATAGTTAAAATGTTCATGCTACCCAGAGCAATCTACACTTTCAATGCTATCCCGATCAAAATATCAATGGCACTTTTCAAGGAACTGGAACAAACAGCCCTTAAATTTGTGTGGAACCAGAAAAGGCCCCAATTCGCCAAAGAACTGTTGAAAAGGAAAAACAAAGCTGTGGGCATCACAATGCTGGATTTCAAGCTGTACTACAAAGCTGTGATCACAAAGACAGCATGGTACTGGCACAAAAACAGACACATAGACCAATGGAACAGAATAGAGAACCCAGAAATGGACCCTCGGCTCTTTGGGCAACGAATCTTTGATAAAGCAGGAAAAAAGATCCAGTGGAAAAAAGACAGTCTCTTCAATAAGTGGTTATGGGAAAATTGGACAGCTACATGCACAAGAAGGAAACTTGACCACTCTCTCACACCATACACAAAGATAAACTCCAAATGGATGAAAGACCTCAATGTGAGACAGGAATCCATCAAAATCCTAGAGGAGAGCATAGGCAGCAACCTCTACGACATCGGCCACAGCAACCTTTTTCATGACATATCTCCAAAGGCAAGAGAAACAAAAGATAAAATGAACTTGTGGGACTTCATCAAGATAAAAAGCTTCTGCACAGCCAAGGAAACAGTCAAAAAAACTAAGAGGCAGCCACGGAATGGGAGAAGATATTTGCAAATGACACTACAGATAAAAGACTGGTATCCAAGATCTACAAAGAATTTCTCAAACTCAATACACAAGAAACAAATAAACAAATCATAAAATGGGCAGAAGATATGAACAGACACTTTTCCATTGAAGACATACAAATGGCTAACAGACACATGAAAAAATGTTCAAAATCATTAGCCATCAGGGAAATTCAAATCAAAACCACACCAAGATACCACCTTATACCAGTTAGAATGGGAAAAAATGGACAAGCCAAGAACCAACAATTGCTGGAGAGGATGTGTAAAAGGGGATCCCTCCTACATTGTTGGTGGGAATGCAAGCGGTACAGCCACTCTGGAAAACAGTGTGGAGGTCCCTTAAAAAGTTAAAAATTGAGCTACCTTATGATCCAGGTATTGCACTACTGGGTATTTACCCCAAAGATACAGAGATAGTGAAGAGAAGGGCCATGTGCACCCCAGTGTTCATAGCAGCAATGTCCACAATAGCTAAATCGTGGAAGGAGCCGAGATGCCCTTCAACAGATAACTGGATTAAGAAGATATGGTCCATATATACAATGGAATATTGCTCAGCTATCAAAAAGAACAATTTCTCAACATTTGCTGCAACATGGACGGCATTGGAGGAGATAATGCTAAGTGAAATAAGTCAAGCAGAGAAAGAAAATTATCATATGGTTTCATCTATGGAACATAAGAACTAGGAAGATCGGTAGGGGAAGAAAGGGATAAAGAAAGGGGGTAATCAGAAGGGCGAATGAAGCATGAGAGACTATGGACTCTGAGAAACAAACTGAGGACTTCAGAGGGGAGGGGAGTGGGGGAATGGGATAGGCTGGTGATGGGTAGTAAGGAGGGCACGTATTGCATGGTACACTGGGTTTTATACACAACTAATGAATCATGGAACTTTACATCAAAACCAGGGATGTACTGTATGGGGACTAACATAATATAATAAAAAATATTATTATAAAAATTAAAGAAGAAAAAAATCAAAAAAATGAATACTGGTTATTTTTTGTGCTGGGAAAATGTCTAACAATAAACATATACTTACTAAATGTGACTACAGATCATTACAATTAATGATAATTGATATTGCTTATTATTTAATGATTCACATCATAATGGAATAATTTGGGGAGTTTAATTAATAATGCAACAGTACCATTTTAGAAGAACAAAAACAAACACAAAAACTAAAAAAAACAAAAAAACTCAGCAGTGTATAAGAACTATAACATGAAATGCCTAACCAGAACCAGATCTGGTTTTCTAATATACTTACCAGTATTTTTTATTAGATATATTTAATAACACATTAAACATTGAGTTGCTTCTTGTAAAAAAATCAATGTATTAAATAAAATCTGTCGTTGAACAGAGAGAATTTAATCTAAAGAATTATTAACTATATATCAAGTTATTAGATAGGTAATAGAAAAAGTAAATGCTTTGGTAATTCTTGAATTTCCCCTTTTTTTATTAGTATTATGTTCAGTTAGCCAACCTACAGTATATCATTAGTTTTTGATGTAGTGTTCAATGATTCATTAGTTGCATATAATGCCCAGTGCTCATAAGCTCATCAAAGAGACCTTATTCCTTCTCTGCAATTTTAGCATGGTGCCTACACAAAGCAGTATTTGACCAGTGCTAGCAGGGTTATGCTGAATATCATTGCCCTTCCTCAGGAGCATACAATGAAACCTAGTTTCTGATCACAAACAAACCTAAACCCACCAAACTGGCCTAGTCTTTGAAGACATCTCTGTCCAATACTTATTACACTTCTTTGCTGATGACCTCCAAGACTGTTTCCAATCCAGACTTCTCCAGATCCATCTGACATTTTATGGTTATTTCTAACTGAATATTCTTTTTTTTTTAAAAAGATTTATTTATTTATTTATTTATTTGACAGAGATAGAGACAGCCAGCGAGAGAGGGAACACAAGCAGGGGGAGTGGGAGAGGAAGAAGCAGGCTCATAGCAGAGGAGCCTGATGTGGGGCTCGATCCCACAATGCTGGGATCACACCCTGAGCCGGAGGCAGACGCTTAACCGCTGTGCAACCCAGGCGCCCCATCTAACTGAATATTCTATAGGTACCTCAAATTCACATTTTTTTTTTAATAAGAGAAGAAAGGGCATGAGAATGGCTTTTTACCCACCACATCCTTTCTGCTTAAAGTTGTTAATACTCTTTTTAAGTATAGGCAGACAATTTAAAGATTATTGACAACATACTAATCTACAAAATAAGTCTTTAACAAATTTCAAGGAATTTGTATTATAATATTTGTATTATTATCTATATCTTCAGAACATGTTTCACTTAAAGTAGAAATCAATACCAAAAATGAAATTAAACAGAGGATTTTCATGTGAGCTGTTGTGTGTGATATTAAAAGGAGTTAGTTCCTAATTTAATTTTTCCCTATTTTGATTACTGTGTACATGGTATATATTATTTTCATCTTTTTACTTTCAGTCTATTTGTATTTTTGAATCTAAAATGTGTTTCCTATAGACTACATATAGTCAGGTTATGTGTTTGTTTTTAAAATCTATTCTGTCAATTTTTGCCTTTTGGTTGGAATGTTTGATTCATTGTAGCGTAATGTAGTTACTGATAAGATAGAATTTAAGTATGGCATTCTGTTGTTTTCTATTTGTCTTACGTCCTTTCTGCTGCTTTATTACTCCACTACTGTGTTCTTTTGTGTTAGTTTGCATTGTATCACTTACATTTTTTTCTCTATATTTTGAATGATTTGGTTATTGAAGGGTTATGCTGGGAAAAACAATTAACAACCTAATCTAGGTCTAATTAATACCAACTTAATCATATAGAAATTTTGTTTCAATATATTTTCATTCTCTTCCCCTTCTGTGTGTTTTTGTCATACACATTATATCTTTATACATGATAAACACATCAGCCAGGCTTTATAATTATTATTTTATATACTTGTATTTTAAATCAGAAAAATTGTTACCTGTACTTATTATTTCTCTCTGTGTCTTCAAGTAACTGTGTAGTGTCCTTTCACCCGAGCTGCCAGATTTCTTTTAGTGTTTCTACTAGGGGAAGTCTACCAGTAATACATTTTCCAGTTGTTGTTTATCTATGAACATCTTAATTTCTTCTTTGTTTTTAAGGAATATTTTTGTTGGATATAGACTTTTTGTTGACAATCTTTCTTTCAACATTTTGAACCTCCTCCACTACCTCTGGTCCCATAGATTCAGGTGAGAAGTCAGCTTTTTATCTTATTGAAGATCATTCATTCTGGCTATTCTCTTCCTCTTTTTATAATTCTCTTTTTGCGTTTGGGTTTCAACAGTCAGACTATGATGGATCTACATGTGGACTTCAAAGAGTTCATCTTACTTGGAACTCATTGCACTTCTTGGATATGTAGATTAATGTTTTCCATCAAATTTGGGCAATTTTCAGCCCTTATTTCTTAAAATATTAATTCTGCCCCGTTCTGCCTCTCCTCTCCATTCTGCATGTGTAAGTGTGATTGAAGATGGCTCCCAGATCCCTGAGGCTCTGTTCAATTTTCTTAGTCTTTTTGTTATTGTTATTCCTTTCACTGGGTACTCCCAACTGACCTGTCTTCAAGTATGCTGTTTCTTTCTTCTGTCTGTTCAAATATGCTGTTGAACTCCTCTAGTAGATATTTCATCTGTTACTGCAATTTAAGTTTCAGAATTTCTACTTGATTCTTTTTAATATAATTTCTCTATCTTTGTTGATATTTGCTGAGGCATTACGGTCATGCTTTCCTTTAGCTCTTTAGACATGGTTTCCTTGAGTTCCTTCAGCATATTTGTAATAGCCGATTTAAAGTCTTTTTTCTAGTCAGTCAAATTGCTTGACTATCTCAGGAATAGTTTCAATTAACATTTTTTTCCAGCCCAGGCCATACTTTCCTATTTCTTGATATATCTTGAAGTATTTTTTGTTGTTGAAAACTGGATTTCAGTAATATAATGTGACAACTCTAGAAATCAGATTTACCTTTCCCCAAGGTTTATTGCTGTCACTGTCATTCTTGTTGCTGTTTGTTTAGTGACTTTTCTGGACTAATTTGATAATGTCTATATTCCATTCAGCTACTGGATTCTGCTTAGTTAGCTTAATGATCAACTAACAATTGAACACAGATCTTCAGATTCCTTTAAATAGTTAATTTTTCAACTTTTTCTGAGGGGCTCTGTGTTTGTGTATTGGAGCATGCTTTCAACGCTCACACAGTTGTTGTTTAGCTTTCACTTCCAAATTGTGCAGAGCCTCAAGGTGAGCCCAGATAGGAGATCAACACCTTCTTTGTCTTTTTATTTTTTTTTTTAGAGTCTCCATGTTTTTACTTAAATTGCAGTTAGTTAACATACAGTATAATATTAGTTTCAGGTGTAGAATTTAGTGATTCATCACTTACATACAACACCCAGTGTTTATCACAAGAGACTTCCTCAATACCCATCACCTATTTAACCCATTCCCCTGCCCAGCTCCCCTTCAGTAACCATCAGTTTGTTCTCTATAGTTAACAGTCTACTTCTTGGTGTGCCTCTCTTCTCCCCCACCCATGTTCATTTGTTTTGTTTCTTAAATTCCACATATGAGTGAAATCATATAGTATTTGTCTTTTTTCTGATTTATTTAACTTAGCATAATACTCTATAGCTCCAACCATGTCATTGCAATTGGCAAGATTCCATTCTTTTTATAGGTGAGTAATATTCCACTATATATATATATATACCACTTCTTTATCCATTCATTAGTTGATGGATATTTGGGCTGTTTCTATGATTTGGCTATTGTTGATAATGCTGCTATAAATACCAGCATGCATGTATCCCTTCAAATCAATATTTTTGTATCCATTGGGTAAATACATAGTAGGGCAATTGCCGGATCATAGGGTAGTTCTATTTTTAACTTTTTGAGGAACCTCCATACTGTTTTCCAGAGTGGCTGCACCAGTTTGTATTCCCACCAAAGTGCAAGAGGGTTTCCCTTTCCTCATATCCTCACCAACACCTGCTGTTTCCTGTGTTGTTAATTTTAGGCATTCTGACTGGTGTGAGGTGGTATCTCATTGTAATTTTGAATTGTATTTCCCTGATGACGAGTGATGTTGAACATCTTTTCATGAGTCTATTATCCATCCTCTTTGTCTTCTTTGAAAAAATGTCTATTCATATCTTCTGCTCATTTTTTAACTGTATTATTTGTTTTTTGGGTGTTGAGTTTGATAAGTCCTTTATATATTTTGGATACTACCTGTATATATTTTGGATACTACCCTTTATTGGATATGTCATTTGCAAATATCTTCTCCCATTCAGGAAGTTGTCTTTTAGTTTTATTGATTGCTTGCTTTGCTGTGCAGAAGCTTTTCATTTTGTTGAAGTCCCAACAGTTTATTTTTGCTTCTGTTTCCCTTGTCTTAGGAGACATATCTAGTAAGAAGTTGCTAAGGCCAATATCAAAGAGGTTACAACATGTGTTTTCCTCTAGGATTTTAATCGTTTCCAAGATCAGGACCTTCTTAATTCTTTCATGGGCATCCCCACCTCCCTGCATATGCACTTAGCCTTCTAAATCTCCAGTAATATGCCAGAGATTTTTATTTTATTTTATTTTATTTTATTTTATTTTATTTTATTTTATTTTATTTTTTAAAGATTTTATTTATTTATTTGATGGAGAGAAAGACAGCCAGTGAGAGAGGGAACACAAGCAGGGGGAGTGGGAGAGGAAGAAGCAGGCTCCCAGTGGAGGAGCCTGATGTGGGGCTCGATCCCAGGATGCCGGGATCACGCCCTGAGCCGAAGGCAGACACCCAATGACTGAGCCACCCAGGCACCCCCCCAGAGCTTTTTAAAACTTCCTGTGGACAACTCTTCCTCAGACCTTCTTTTTAAGTTTTTGGCCAGCCTCTTGTTTGCCCCCACTTGCATTTACATCTTAGGCAGCTAAAATAGTAAATAGTTGCCTCAGGATAAAATTTTTCCTGTGGATTGGGCTGAAGTTGGGAGGTCAAGTCAAATAATAACACCCAGTGAATGGTTTTTTTTCCAGGGAGTTGCCAGCCAGGTCAAGTAGGGAAAATGGTCTAGAGATAAGACTTTTTTAAAAACTCCAAATCTTGTCTTTTTCCTCTAGTGGATGCAAGCATGCTGGTTCTCACAGCTCCCATATTTGTGAGACTAGTAATTTTCAAAGATATTGTAGGGATGGATATAGGTTAAGTTAAATACCACAAACTCTGATGTTCTTACCAATTCATCAATTTTTCTTTAATGCTCTTTGCATTTGCTGCATTTGGTTAGTCTCCAGATTTTGAAGAAGTTGACTTTGAACATTTTCCAGTGTTTTCTTACTTTTATGAAAGGATATATTAACTAAGGTCATCTCAACCTTACCCTAAAACATGTACTTTTAACCACTGCCCCATACTTTTCTTCCTTTGGTTAACCAGAGTTATTCTTTACTTTTTTAAAGATTTGTTTATTTATTTATTTGAGAGAGAGAGCAGGAGCACAAGCATGGGGAGGGGAGGGACAGAGGGAGAAGGAGAAACAGGGAGCCCAATTAAGGACTTGATCCCAGACCCCAAGATGATGACATGAGCCAAAGGCAGATGCTTAACTGACTGAGCCACCTAGGCACTCCCAGAGTTGTTTTTTTTTTTTAAGATTTTATTTATTTATTCGACAGAGAGAGACAGCCAGTGAGAGAGGGAACACAAGCAGGGGGAGTGGGAGAGGAAGAAGCAGGCTCATAGCGGAAGAGCCTGATGTGGGGCTCGATCCCGTAACGCCGGGATCACACCCTGAGCCGAAGGCAGACGCTTAACCGCTGTGCCACCCAGGCACCCCACTCCCAGAGTTGTTTTTAAGTTTTTTCTTAGAAATCTCTTCCTCCAGGGGTGCCTGGGTGATTCAGTCAGTTAAGTGTCTGACTCTTAATTTTGGCTCAGGACATGATCTCAGGGTTGGGAGATCAAGCCCTGCGTTGGGCTCCATACTCAGCAGGTAGTCTGCTTGAGATTCTCTCTCCCTCTCCCTCTGCCCCTACCCCCATGCATGCACTCTCTCTCTCTCCCTCTCTAAAATTAATAAATAAATCTTTATTTAAAAAAAAAGAAATCACAGGCACCTGGGTGGCTCAGCTGGTTAAGCATCTGTCTTTGGCTCAGGTCATGATCCCAGGACCCTGTGATTGAACCCTGAGTCAGGCTCCCTGTAAGGGGACTGCTTCTCCCTCTCCCTCTGCCTCGTCCCCTCCACTGGTGTGCTTGTGCTCTCTCTTTCTCTCTTCCACTCAAATAAAAAAGCAAAATATTAAAAAATGAAAGAAAGAAAGAAAGAAAGAAAGAAAGAAAGAAAGAAAGAAAGAAAGAAAAAGAAAGAAAGAGAAAAATCACTTCTTCCAAGTTGCCTAGAGGGAGCTTGGTCCCCCTGTGCCCTATAATAGCATCCTGTATCCTGTTGTTCTTTAACAACAAATAAACAGGCAGTTATAATATGATGTGATATTCCTCCCATGAGACTGTGGCCTTCTTGAGAATAGGAACAGTTATTTCTCATGAACTCAAACATATAGAGCATAGGGATAATGTGCATTTAATGTAGGGGCACAGGTGTTTTATTCTGAATTTTTAAAAGTCAACAGGTAAAAGATTCAGAAGGAAACGAAACTGGGAACAGATTGAATACACTTTTTCTAAAAACAGTTCCCTTAAGAAAAACTCCCATTTCACTTAGTCTTGTTACTAAATTAATTGCTGTTCTTAATCCTTTTCTAATCTATGCATAAGGTTCTCAACTGGCCCTAAGGCATTTGCTTCATTAGCATATGAGTCATTCTGAAGTATTATAAATATTCGCAAAGTCTTTTCTCTCATCTCTTGACAATTGTCACTACTATAAAGGAGTGTTTTTCCATAGACAAACACAATAAATTCATCTCTAATTCAATTTGTTGAAACAAGACTGGTATAGCAGAAAAGGAGGAAAAATCTTAAAGATGCAGCAGGGCAGTTTCATTCTACAGCTTTCTCTTTGGAAAAAAAAAGATTAAAGAGAAATTCAGGTAAAACACTCCTACAACAATATTTCAGGACTTAAACTTTGGGACTACAGCCAATCTCCAACCTAATCTCTGGACCAGCCCTGTAAGTGAAATGTAATAATTGCTCTGCCACGCATCAGCATAGAAAGCAACCTCACAGTTTTGTGTTTTCTGCCTTAAGATGTTGGTGTTCTTGGTTGTTATTGAAAAAGACCTGAGGCATTTGGAAAAACTACTTGACAAAACAAAATTGAACAAATATGCGGAGCAAAGGGGAAGAGATGACAGGACTAGTGGGGGAAGATGGAAAATGATGTTTCAAGTAGGAAAGTTGGGAGTCATAATTTGTATATAAAGGTTAAGAGGGAAGGCAGAAACACCAGCTACATGTTGAATTAGAACAACAAGAAAAATTCTTGTCTGTGTTTTGGCAGAGCCCACAGGTTTGGCAGTCTTGGGGCTTGGACATGTGATTTATAAATCAAAGTAAACCAAACTGCTTTGGATTGTTTAGACTTTTTTATTATTATTCTGGACTTCACTCGCTTCTCTACTTTTATTTTATTTTTATATAGTTTTCTAAAACACCTGGGGTTAAGAGGTAATTTTTTATATAGCATTTAGTTAAAAGTGAGACCAATGGAGGTACCAACTAAATAAAAAATAATTTTCAAAATTTAATAAAACTGTAGACCATACCACAGCTGAAAGCATTTTCTCAGGAACTGTCAAGGCTGAGTTCCAAGTCAGGATGCTGTGTTGATAGCCAGGTTGTACTGACTTACTTAGTGAATATGCCATGCCATGCCATGGCTCTGTGCTTATGCTTTTCTCTTTGTCTAGAATATCTTTTTCAATCTTGAATACCTGACAAATTTCTAACACATTCCTTAATAGCAAGCCAAATAACTCATACTCCATTTTCTTCCTTTAAAGTATAGTGAGTATGCTTAAATCTTCTGGAGCCAGATTGCCTGCCAGCTTTGCTAGTTCCACTCTGTGAGATCTTGCACAAGTTACTGAAGCTCTCTGGGCCTCAGTCTCCTCATCTGTAGAATGAACATATTAGAATCTACTATATAATGTACTTGTGGAGATTTAATAAATAATTATGCAAAGCCATTAGACATTGCTAATGATGTATCAGGTCTTCTATAAGTGTATGCTTTTATTATCTCTCCCCCATAGTTCATTGATTCTTTGTGTCCACTCTGTCCCTTCACTGCAGGTAGTTGCCAGAATATCTGTTTTCTGGGACTAAACCATGAGCTTAAGGGCAGAGACCATATTGGAGTCATATTTGTATGCCCAGCATGTAACAGTACCAGGCAAAGAGTGTGTGTTTAAATGTCATTTCATTGCTCTTACTCTCTCTCTTCGATGGCTCTACTTTCTCCTCCAGGCCTGTAATTCCCAGAATTCCCACAGGATATGTTTTTATCTGCACTAATTTCCTCTGTTTTGACTGTCCAGTGTCTGCTGATGACCCTCCAATTTACTCACCAGCCACATATTCCCAGCAGCACTCCGCACACTGGCTTTCTACTATTGCCAGGATATCTCTCCTTGGAAATGCTGTCACCACCTCAAGTAAATTCTGTTCCCAAATTCAACTTTGCATCTTCCCTCTCAAGCTACCTATTTTCTTGCCAACATTGTGATTGAAATGCCTAAGCAAAGCTGCTTTCATCATTGTACATTATCTTGTGTTTGTGTTTTATGCTGTTGGAGTTCAAAATGGTAGAGATCAGAGCTTTATAATTCTGAGTATCAAATTTGAGCACAAATATTCACGGTAAATTATAGATAATTATTCTACAGAATCCAAGAAGCAAAGAGAGTAGTATTGATTGAAAATATAATCACTCTCTTCACTTACCTACTCCAGCTGTAGTGCTCCCTCAGTGTCCCACTTCCTCATATTCCAGCTCTTTTTCTCTTTTACTCTTTACTCCTTTGTATGCCTTTTTCCTTTCATATTCTATCACAGTCTTTGTCTCATCTTAGTCTGTCTTCTTTCTTTTTTTATTTTTGTTCTTATACAAAGCTTGTTTTAAAAGGTTTTACTCCACCTAAAATGACTTCCCTAGACGTCTGGCTTCCTAGTTCACCCTCCAAAATAAAAACAAACCTAAGAAGTTTGAAGTCAATTTAACATTGTAGGGATGTTTCCTATGCTTTGTTGTCATAAACAAACCATATACATATGGAGTAAGAAGGATTATTTGGTTTAGCAAAGATAGTTGAGGTAAGGGAGTAGGAATGCAGTTTCAAAGATTACAGAGTAGGTAAAGGCCATTTCATAGTGCCTTAGGTAGGGTACAAAATTTTCTGGCTAGAGAAATTAAGAAAGCTAATGGTGATCATGTATTCAAAATACTCTGATGCAGTTTCTCACTCTCAACTGCTTCTCTGATCATCACTTCTAGGCTATTCAGAATGAGCAAAACTGATTTGCCAGGTTCCTTTTCTGCAACTGATAAATACAATTCAATAAGCTAAACAACATAGATCTAGTTATTAGTAAGGATGATAGGGAGAATAGTTATTCCACCTGATTCTTTTTTAAAAAAATATTTATTTGAGAGAGAGAGAGAGCATGAGCAAGAGGGGCAGAAAGAAAGAGAGAGAGAGAGAGAGAGAGTGAATGACAGAAAGACTCTCCAGCAGTCTCCCCGCTAAGGGAAGAACCCTATGTGGGGCTCAGTCTCATGACCCTGGGATCATGACCTGACCTGAAATCAAGAGCCAGATGCTTAATCGCCTGAGCCACCCAGGCATCCCCACCTGATTCTTAAGATCAAAAACAAAACAATTATTTACAGTAAATAGAATCCCAGAAAGGCTTATGAATTTCTTATTTTTTTGTGCATGTATAATTCTCTGGGAGGCCACATGCCATTAGCATTATAGGTAGTAAGAAAACTTCTGGGAATGACATAGAGGATGGTATTATTCAAATCAGCACATCAGACTTATTCCTCTTCTTGACACTCCAGATTAAGAAGAGGGAGTATTCAATGTTCATAGCAGCATTGTCCACAATAGCCAAAGCGTGGAAGGAGCCGAGATGCCCTTCAACAGATGACTGGATTAAGAAGTTGTGGTCCAGGGGCGCCTGGGTGGCACAGCGGTTAAGCGTCTGCCTTGGGCTCAGGGCGTGGTCCCGATGATATGGGATCGAGCCCCACATCAGGCTCCTCCGCTATGAGCCTGCTTCTTCCTCTCCCACTCCCCCTGCTTGTGTTCCCTCTCTCGCTGGCTGTCTCTATCTCTGTCAAATAAATAAATAAAATCTTTAAAAAAAAAAAAAGAAGTTGTGGTCCAGAGAGAGTTAAGATGGCTGAGGAGTAGGGGACCCCTTTTTCAGCTGGTCCCCTGAGTCGAGCTGGATAGGTACCAGACCAGCCTAAACAACCATGGAATCAGCCTGAGACACAGGAAGATACATCTGGATCTCTACAAATGAACATCTCCAGTGCTGAGTATTGAGGTACGAAGTGGGGAGCCGTGAAACCGCGCACAGATATTGGAAGATAAATGGAAGGGGGAGGGAGCCACCGTGTTTGGGTGCCGGGAAGCGGTAGCCACCTGCACGGGGGAGCGGGCAGACTCACCGACGGCACCTGCGAGAGAGTGGACTGAGACCGGTGAGCCGAGCCAGGAGCTCGTGCCACCAGGCATCTCGCGGAACACCGGAATCCCAGTGAGCTCACTGGATCCAGACTGAGACCGAGCGCTCCCAGAGCACACGCTGGGCGGCTGGTGGCTGGCGGGCCACCTGCACTGGGGAGCGGGCGGACTCATGGTCAGCACCCGCGAAACAGCAGACTGAGACCCTGAACCGGGAGCGAGCGCCACCAGGGTTCTCACGGAACTCCGGAATCCCGGTATGCTCACCAGAAATAGACTGACACCTGAAGATCCGGGAGTGCGCGGGGGCAGCTGGCAGCTGGTGGCTGGCGGCGTTAGCAACACAAAGGACAGAGACGCGCCGGCCCTGGAAGTGAGGGCAGGGATGCCCGGTGTGGGGCGCACATCACGGGATGCTGCAGGGTTGAGCAGCACCAACAGTGACGGAGTTAAAGTGGCCAGAACATCAGTGGAGAACGGGCCGCAATCCCTCTGTTCTGAGACAGAGGCTGGGATTCGGCCACTATTGCTCTGACTCTCAGAAGAGGCACAGCAGACCACCAGGGAAAGCTGCCAGAGAACAAAAGCCTGGAAATACCGGCTCAGAGAGTGCCCATCCCTATCCCCCCTCGCAGGGGACACGGAGACTCTACCCAAACAGGGTTGCCTGAGTATCGGCGTGGCAGGCCCCTCCCCCAGAACACAGAAGGCAGGCTGAAAAATCAAGAAGCCCACAACCCGGGGCACCTGGGTGGTGCAGTCATTGAGCGTCTGTCTTCAGCTTAGGGCGTGATCCAGGCGTTCCAGAAAGGAGTCCCTCATCGGGCTCCTCTGCTGGGAGCCTGCTTCTTCCTCTCCCACTCCCCTGCTTCTGTTCCCATTCTTGCTGACTCTCTCTCTCTCTCAGATAAATAAATAAATAAAATCTTTAAAGAAGAAGCCCACATCCCTAAGATCCCTATAAAACAAGGGGCACAGCCTGGGACCCAGTCAATAATTTGGGCTCTGGACAACCCCGCAACCTCTCCTCATCAGAATGACAAGAAGGAGAAGCCCCCCTGCCCCAGCAAAGAAAAGACAGTGAGTCTGTGGCCTCTGCCACAGAAATAATGGATATGGATGTAACCAAGTTATCAGAAATGGAATTCAGAGTAATGATGGTCAAAATGATGAGTAGAATTGAAAAAAGTATTAACGAAAAGGTTACTGAGAATATAGAATCCCTAAGGACAGAAATAAGAGCGAATCTGACAGAAATTAAAAATTCTATGAGCCAAATGCAGGCAAAACTAGAGGCTCTGACGGCCAGGTTCACCGAAGCAGAGGAAAGGGTTAGTGAATTGGAGGATGGGTTAATAGAGGAAAAAACGAAAATAGAAGCTGGTCTTAAAAAAATCCACACCCACGAATGTAGGTTATGGGAGATCACTGACTCAATGAAACGATCCAATGTTAGAATCATCGGCATCCCCGAGGGGGTGGAGAAAAACAGAGGTCTAGAAGAGATATTTGAACAAATTGTAGCTGAAAACTTCCCTAATCTAGCGAGGGAAACAAACATTCGTGTCCAAGAGGCAGAGAGGACCCCTCCCAAGCTCAACCACGACAAACCTACGCCACGTCACATCATAGTGCATTTTGCAAATATTAGATCCAAGGATACAGTATTGAAAGTGGCCAGGGCAAAGAAATTTCTCACATACCAAGGCAAAGGCATCAGAATTACGTCAGACCTGTCTACACAGACCTGGAATGAGAGAAAGGGTTGGGGGAGCATATTTAAAGATCTTTCAGAGAAAAACATGCACCCAAGGATCCTTTATCCAGCAAGGCTGTCATTCAGAATTGATGGAGAAATAAAGTCATTTCAGAATCGCCAGTCACTAACCAATTTTGTAACCACGAAACCAGCCCTACAGGAGATATTACGGGGGGTTCTGTAAAAGTAAAAAGGCCCCAAGAGTGATACAGAACAGAAAGTCACAGCCAATACAAACAAAGACTTTACTGGCAACATGGCATCATTAAAATCATATCTCTCAGTACTCAGTCTTAATGTTAATGGCTTAAATGCTCCCCTAAAACACCACAGGGTTGCAGATTGGATAAAAAGAAATGACCCATCCATTTGCTGTCTACAAGAGACTCATTTCGAACCCAAAGATGCATTCAGACTGAGAGTAAGGGGATGGAGTACCATCTTTCACGCAAATGGACCTCAAAAGAAAGCTGGGGTAGCAATTCTCATATCAGATAAATTGGATTTTAAACTACAGACTATAGTTAGAGATGCAAAAGGGCACTATATTATTCTTAAAGGAAGTATTCAACAAGTGGATATGACAATTATAAATATATATGCCCCCAACAGGGGAGCAGCAAGATGCACAAGCCAACTCTTAACCAGAATAAAGAGGCATACAGATAAAAATACATTAATAGTAGGGGACCTCAGCACTCCACTAACAGAAATAGACAGAACACCCTGGCAAAAACTAAGCAAAGAATCAAAGGCTTTGAATGCCATACTCGATGAGTTGGACCTCATAGATATATATAGAACACTACACCCCAGAACCAAAGAATACTCATTCTATTCTAATGCCCATGGAACATTCTCAAGAATAGACCATGTTCTGGGACACAAAACAGGTCTCAACCGATACCAAAAGATTGAAATTATCCCCTGCATATTCTCAGACCACAATGCTCTGAAATTGGAACTCAACCACAAGGAAAAATTTGGAAGAAACTCAAACATTGGAGACTAAGAACCATCCTGCTCAGGAATGACTCGATAAACCAGGAAATCAAAAATCAACTTAAACAATTTATGGAGACCAACGAGAATGAAAACACAACAGTCCAAAACCTATGGGATACTGCAAAGGCAGTCCTAAGGGGGAAATATATAGCCATCCAAGCCTCACTCAAAAGAATAGAAAAATCTAAAATGCAGTTTTTATATTCTCACCTCAAGAAGCTGGAACACCAACAGAGGGACAGGCCTAATCCACGCACGAAGAAGCAGTTGACCAAAATTAGAGCAGAAATCAATCAATCAGAAACCAGAAGTACAGTAGAGCAGATCAACAGGACTAGAAGCTGGTTCTTTGAGAGAATCAATAAAATTGACAGACCACTGGCAACACTTATCCAAAAGAAAAGAGAAAGGACCCAGATTATTAAAATTATGAATGCAAAAGGAGAGGTCACGACGACCACCATTGAAATTGGAAGGATTATTAGAAATTTTTATCAACAGCTATATGCCAATAAACTAAGCAATCTGGAAGAGATGGAATCCTTCCTGGAAACCTATAAACTACCAAGATTGAAACAGAAAGAAATTGATTTCTTAAACAGGCCAATTAATTATGAAGAAATTGAGTCAGTGATAAAAAACCTTCCAAATAACAAAACTCCAGGCCCAGATGGTTTTCCTGGGGAATTCTACCAAACATTCAAAGAAGAAATAATACCTATTTTCCTAAAGCTATTTCAAAAAAATAGAAACAGAAGGAAAGCTACCAAACTCATTCTATGAGGCCAATATTACCTTGATCCCCAAACCAGGCAAAGACCCCCTCAAAAAGGAGAATTACAGACTGATTTCCCTAATGAATATGGACGCCAAAATCCTCAACAAGATCCTTGCTAATAGAATCCAACAGTACACTAAAAGGATTATCCATCACGATCAAGTGGGATTCATACCTGGGATGAAAGCGTGGTTCAATATTCACAAATCAATCAGCGTGATACATCATATCAACAAGAAAAGACTCAGGAACCATATGATCCTCTCAATTGATGCCGAAAAAGCATTTGACAAAATACAGCATTCTTTCTGATTAAAACCCTTCGGAGTGTAGGGATAGAGGGTACATTTCTCAATCTCATAAAAACCATCTAAAAAGCCTACTGCAAATATTATTCTCAATGGGGAAAAGCTGGAAGCCTTTCCCTTAAGATCAGGAACACAACAAGGATGCCCACTCTCGCCACTATTATTCAACATAGTACTAGAAGTCCTTGCAACAGCAATCAGACGACAAAAAGGGATCAAAGGTATCCAAATCGGCAAAGAAGAAGTCAAAATGTCTCTCTTCGCAGATAACATGATACTCTACATGGAAAACCCAAAAGAAGCCACTCCCAAACTATTAGAAGTTATAGAGCAATTCAGTAATGTGGCGGGATATAAAATCAATGCTCAGAAATCAGTTGCATTTCTATACACGAATAACGAGACCGAAGAAAGAGAAATTAGGGAATCCATCCCATTTACAATAGCACCAAAAACCATACGTTACCTTGGAATTAACTTAACCAGAGACATAAAGGACCTATATTCTAGAAACTATAAATCACTCTTGAAAGACATTGAAGAAGACATAAAAAGATGTAAAAATAGTCCATGCTCATGCATCAGAAGAATTAACATAGTTAAAATGTCCATGCTACCCAGAGCAATCTACACTTTCAATGCTATCCTGATCAAAATACCGAGGACATTTTTCAAAGAACTGGAACAAATAGTCCTTAAATTTGTATGGAAACAGAAAAGGCCCCGAATCTCCAAGGAACTGTTGAAAAGGAAAAACAAAGCTGGGGGCATCACAATGCCGGATTTCGAGCTGTACTACAAAGCTGTGATCACAAAGACAGCATTGTACTGGCACAAAAACAGACACACAGACCAATGGAACAGAATAGAGAGGCCAGAAATGGACCCTCGGCTCTTTGGGCAACTAATATTTGATAAAGCAGGAAAAAAGATCCTGTGGGAAAAGACAGTCTCTTCAATAAATGGTGCTGGGAAAATGGACAGCTACATGCAAAAGAATGAAACTTGACCACTATCTCACACCATACACAAAAATAAACTCCAAATGGATGAAAGACCTCAATGTGAGGCAGGAATCCATCAAAATTCTAAAGGAGAACATAGGCAGCAACCTCTACGACATCAGCCAAAGCAACCTTTTTCATGACACATCCCCAAAGGCAAGAGAAACAAAAGATAAAATGAACTTATGGGACTTCATCAAGATTAAAAGTTTCTGCACAGCCAAGGAAACAGTCAGAAAAACTAAGAGGCAGCCCACGGAATGGGAGATGATATTTGCAAATGACACTACAGATAAAGGACTGGTATCCAAGATCTACAAAGAACTTCTCAAACTCAATACACGAGAAACAAATAAACAAATCATAAAATGGGCAGAAGATATGAACAGACACTTTTCCAATGAAGACATACAAATGGCTAACAGACACATGAAAAAATATTCAAAATCATTAGCCATCAGGGAAATTCAAATCAAAACCACACTGAGATACGACCTTACGCCAGTTAGAATGGCAAAAATACACAAGGCAAGAGACAACAATTGTTGGAGAGGATGTGGAGAAAGGGGATCCCTCCTACATTGTTGGTGGGAATGCAAGTTGGTACAGCCACTCTGGAAAACAGTGTGGAGGTCCCTTAAAAAGTTAAAAATTGAGCTACCCTATGATCCAGCCATTGCACTACTGGGTGTTTACCCCAAAGATAGACATAGTAAAGAGAAGGGCCATATGCACCCCAATGTTCATAGCAGCAATGTCCACAATAGCTAAATTGTGGAAGGAGCTGAAATGCCCTTCAACAGATGACTGGATTAAGAAGTTGTGGTCCATATATACAATGGAATATTACTCAGCTATCAGAAAGAACGAGTTCTCAACATTTGCTTCAACATGGACGGCACTGGAGGCGATAATGCTAAGTGAAATAAGTCAAGCAGAGAAAGACAATTATCATATGGTTTCTCTCATTTATGGAACATAAGAACTAGGAAGATCAGTGGGGGAAGAAAGGGATAAAGAAAGGGGGGTAATCAGAAGGGGGAATGAAGCATGAGAGACTATGGACTATGAGAAACAAACTGAGGGCCTCAGAGGGGAGGGGGTGGGGTATGGGATAGGCTGGTGATGGGTAGTAAGGAGGGCACATATTTCATGGTGTACTGGGTGTTATACGCAACTAATGAGTCATCGAACTTTACATTGGAAACCGGGGATGTACTGTATGGTTACTAACATAGTATAATAAAAAAACATTAAAATAAAAAAAAAATAAGAAGAGGGAATGTTAAGTGTGTCAGCCTTTCAGGAGACAGATGAAGACAGGGGAGCACAATTCAAGGAAAGTAGGATTAAGTATAGACAATCAACCGAAGGAAAACTCAAACAAAAGAGAGAAACCTTTAACAAACCAATCAAGTAGAATAGAAAATATGCAAAAATAGTTGATTTTTAAAGCCTTGCAAGCATAAAAATCTAATACTGATGTAAAATAATCTAGATAGTTCACATGTCTACAGATGCATGCTGAGTATATTAATGAACCTCATTAAATATACCTGGTTTCTTAGTATCAAGGAGGGTCTAATATACCCAGAGAGAGTATTGCTGATACTGGTGTGACTAAGAGAGAAGTGGAGTCTTATTGCTTCCAAATAGGGTTCTTTTCCCATCTCTCCTCTTCATTTTTTTCTGCTTCTCCATTCACCACATTAAACTACCAAGCCTTTCCCTTTTCTCTTTTACAGGGTCAAGTAATCCCAGTAAGTAACTTGCAGAGGGCTTTTGAGAAAGGCTTTCCTCTGGATGGAACGGACCTATTGCAGAGAACAGATTGTGAGTTGGAGAGAGGTCAGAAAACAATACCTGCCCACATCCTGCAGCCTTTACAATTTCAGTGAACCTGGTGTGCACGTGCGTGTGCATGCACGCACGCACACACACACACATCTAATATCCAAAATATTAAAATATTTATGGAACATATACCCTCATTCTCTAATCATCTTTCATTCTTCTTTTTCAGAAACAGTAAGAAAATAAAATTCATAAAAAACAATCTTTCTCCGTGAATAATATCCAGCCCATGCAGGCATACCACTTTTTCATGTAGTGTTGGGTGCTTTGTACTGATACTTTTCCTATCTGTTGTGATACCCTTGAGCTCCCCAGTTGCTTTCTTGCCTTGTTCGTTGTTATGGGGGGATAATTCAGAAACATTCTCAACTGTGGGAATCCATTTGATGTGCATATACTCCTATCCTGTTGTATGTATAGTATATATTTTACATATGCACACCTAAATATATTTACATGTTGACTAGGAGTTAGTATCTTTCATTTTATATTTTTAAGTATGTCTTTCAGAGGACAAGGTCATTTGACATTTATACATTTTCTTAGCAATTAGAAAAAAGTAACAGTTCCAGAGCATGTTCATTATTTGAGACTACCTTGCTGTTACAGAAATAATATTGAGACCTTAGGGTGTTTTTCTCACCAAATGTTATTAATTTATTTAAGAGGATGAGAAGCAAAAGCTGTAATAACTTTTAGCAAACATTTCTGCCTGCAATCAAAACCATTTGTGCTCCTTTTCCAATCACCAGAGAGATTAAAATCATAACCATTTTACAAGACTGCGTTTTTGACAGATTCTCTAATAAAAGGGATAAAGCTGATAATGCAGGTGGTAAGAAATTATTCCCCTGAATGCTGGTAAGGTTATGAAGTCTGCATTTTTCAAAGAGCTAGTTTTGGTGGATAGATTTCAATTGTGCTTGCGATACAGAGTCCTCCTATGTTAGAGATTAAAGACTCCTTTATCAGCAATGACTTGGAGATCTGAAATGAAATATAGATCCAATTAATTTCATATTCCTGTGTCAGAGATGTTCTTTTCTCCTTTCATGAGGAAACTGGCCATTTGGATTCTATAGAGTTTTATGTGAAGCTTCCATGGTGATACCCTTATCTGGGTAAAACAAAGACCTTGGCTGGGCCTTTAGTTGGATCAGATGTGACTGAGGATTTGAGGATTTGAAGCATCTTGTGTCAAGCTGAAAATAACACTCTTTTCCACTTGTAATGTGATACCTGGGCTAGCAGAATTTTTCAGCCTTACCTAATTCCATTGTCCCATACTGATTGTTATATTTCCACATACTGAGAGGAATCTATTATGTGCTGGAATTTTCAGAGGAAAATTTCTTTTGTTTTCCTTTCTTTCCTCTTTTAAATGTACTTCCAATTCTGTTTTAAAGTTCAGCATGATCTTTTAAAATGAGGAACCATAGTTTCAATTTCTACCTTTATCATTAACTTGTATGACTTTCAGCAAGTCCATTAACCTTCCAGATTAAAACTGTCTGTATTGTTACCTTAGGTTAATATTTTGCTGTTGCTGTTGAAAATGATGATGATGATGATGTTTTGTTTTTGTGCAGATGAACTATTAATAACTTTCAGAACATCATTCCCCTGAGCACATAAGGAGTAGCTCCTTCCATGAGAACAAGAGGAAGTAGGAATAGCTTGTAACCTGAGCCAGAAAAGAATGGACCATTCCTTGAGCTAGCGTTAATCATTTCTGCTTTGTAATTCTGCCCAGAACAAAGGGGATCCCTTCAGAAACGAATTATGCAGTGGAAGGTCTAATGAGTGATAATTTGGGTAAGGATGAGGTAGAGATCTTTAGTGTGGTTATGGAACACTGATGGTCTCCAGGAATTTAGCATCAGATACTTGGGACTCAGAATATTGCAATCAGTTGTGCTCCATGTTCACATTTATTACTAACTATGCTTAGTCTAAAGTTTCCAAAAGGTTTACATTTAGAGGTAAGGTAAAACAGATGGAAGATGATTGCAAAGGTAATGTCACTCAAGCTTGCACTATGATGTGTTTTTTGAGTGGGGAAAAAAAGAAAGGGTGGAGTTACAGTTAACTCACTGGAAAGCACATATATCGAAAGTAGTATTCCCATTCTATCACTCTCGATCCCCTTACTCTGTGTAATTTTTCCAATATCACATATATTTTCTGTTTATTTATATTCTGTCTCTCCAACTAAAAAGCAAGCTCCATGAACTCTAGTGCATGGAGCCTGACATATAGATGGCATTCAAAAATTATGTGCTGATCCATAATATGACACCTCAAAATACGCCACATTGGCATAAGGATTATTTTGAACTGAAGGCAACTGAGAAAAAAACAGACACAGGAAGAACTTTCTGCACTCCCCCATCTATCTAAAAGCAGGGCACAAATTTCCTTTGTGAACATGTTGCCCTCTCCCATACCATGAAGAGGAGACCAACTCTTAATGCCAGAGACGGAGATAGCACTGAGATGAGCCTGCACGAACAAGTCTTACTAAATAACCCCTACCTAGCATTCGTTTTCCCCGTATATTTACCTTCCCATAGTTACCACCCCTAGAAGTCCAAACTCCCTTTTCTTTGTCTAGTCATTTTTTCACAATTTATTGTCCTTTATTAAAAATGGCTATGTCAACCCTGAATTCTAACCATTTCTTTTGATCCTTTTATTTTTTTGTGTATGTGAAGCTCCAGTGCATGTAAAATATAGTTTGTATTCCTATTTTCCTACTCATCTATCTTTTATAAGTTTAATTTGCAAGTCCCAGCCATGAACCTGAGCAGGTAGAAGAAAAGTTTTCCCTCTCCTACAGTTCAATGAATAATTACCCAGATCCTGAAGGTTATCTTTTTCTATGCCACAACCCGTAGAAACTACCATTTCCAATGTTAATCAGTGGGGAATTACAAATGATGGGAGTCCTTTATTTCCTTGCCATTTGGAAAGAAGAAGGTATTATCAAAATCTGATTATGTCCCAGAGGGTATATCTCACATACAGATGCTGGTTGTCTAATGTAAGTAAAATTAGCACAGAATAATAAGTACAGAAAAATGTGGTATTAGCTATCATTTGAGTACTTTATAGATGCTTTTTGAGTTTTGTATTGTTTAATCCTCTATGAGGTAGATATGATTCTAGTCCTGTTTTACAAATGAGGAAACAGGCACAAAAGGCCAAGTAAGTGGCCCAGGAGCCAAGATTAGACTCTGAATTTGAAACTAGGAAGCCTAACTACAGTACATACACACTCGCCTACTACACTGCTACATACTGTATGCTGACAGTTAGCAATAGTAACATGATTGAGGCAAAAATTAAGTTTAAAAAGGCAGTCAGGGAAGATGTCACTTTCTGAGATCATAAGCAAGCAAGAGTTCATAAGGGCATTAAGTATACCTTATCCCGCTGCACTTCAATTAACAATGGGGGCCAAGTGATAGGAAAAAGATAGAAAACAAAACTAGTAAGAACTCGTCTTTCTCTCTAATTATTTTTAGAACAATTCTTTTATATCATCTATATTTTGAACAATGGTTAGATATGGGGTAAAGATGGCAATGAATTGTTTTATAGGCAGCTGGGGGAAAAGGATCTAGATGATAAAACAAATGGCAAACAAGATGAAGAAGATGAATCAAACCCTATAACTGAAACCCTATGAGTAGAAAAAAATAAGTGAATAGACCCATGAGGAATAATTGGCCTATAGAAGTTCCCACAGGAAACTGAATAGCAATGAAGAAGAAGGCCAGAGAGCTGCCCAAATAGGCACTTATGGAGGACTTGAAGCTTTCACTAAGAAAGAATTTTCAACAAAACAAACTCACATTAAGTTTAACTTAATATTTTACAGCAATTTGATGTTAGGAAATAGAACTGTTAAGTGGAGCAGGACTCTGCTTCTCTCGCCATTTTGTTTTCTCCCCTGTCTGGTATACCTAAATATTAACCAAATTTTAATTGATGAATCTGAACTTAGGATAAGAAGAGTTTATTGGGCTATTTAATTGTACTCCTATAATAAGGGTGTACTTACCACAGGGACAAAATATTTTATGTTTGAGCCAGGGCACTTTGCATTCTGTTCGTTTGGGATCATCTTTGCTTGTCTTAATGATGTTTATGTTGTATTTTACTGGTCAACTCTCCTAATTTATTTTTTTACTTAAAGTCCATTATATTTTACAGAGATTTAAATAATAAGAAAATAATGGTATATATTTACCCAGTGTAGTTACTATTTCCAATGCTCTTTATTTCTTTTGTGTAGATGTGTGTTTCCATCTGGTATCTATTTCCTTCTGCCCTAAGACCTTCTTTTAACATTTCTTGTATTAATGATCTGTTGGTGATTATTTCATCTTTTTGTTTCTCAAAAAGTCTATTTTACCTTTTCTATGAAAAGATATTTCCATTGGGTTATAGAAGTCCAGGCTGATTGTTTTATTTTTTTTTTCAGCACTTCAAAAAAATTGCCCATCTTCTCACTATATTGTTTCTAATGAGAAATCTGCTATCTTCCTTTTCTCCGCTACTCTGTACATATATTGGTTTTTTTTTTTTTCTGGTTGCTTGTAAGAGTTTCTCTTGAGCACTAGTCTTAAGCAATTCGATTTGATATGATTCAGTGTTGTCTCCTCTATTTCTTCTTATTTTTTATTGTAATAAGAACACTTCACATACAATCTATCCTCTTGACAAATTTTTAAGTGCACAATTCTTCCTTCCTTTATTTTATTATATTAAGTAGCCTCCATGCCCCACATGGAGCCCAGCATGGGGCTTGAACTCATGACCTTGAGATCAACACCCGAGCCAAGATCAAGAGTTGGATGCTCAACCAACTGAGCCACTCAGGCGCCCCCAATTCCTTCCTTTAGATATGATACTAATTGCAGTCATGTCCCTGTCAAGGCTTGCAAATCTGAGAATCATTTTCCTCCTTTCAGTAGCCTGAACAGCTTTCTACTCTCGTTTATGTGTTTAAAACTTCAGTCTCAGAGGACGGTTTCCCTTGTTTCCACATATCCCTTGGTTAAGAAATGCTGTAACTCTAGCCATGTATGTAGTCCTCATGTCACTTGCTGTCTTATTCATTCTGCTCTAGCAATAGCCTTCCTTTAGTTACTTGAAGACAATGAGCTCTCTCCTATCTCAGAGATTTCACATCCATTGTTGTCTTTTCCTAGAATACTTTTCTTCCTGTCCATCAAGAAACTAATTCCTGCTCATTGCTCAGGATGCATCTTTAAAAGAACTTTAGTTAGGTAGCAGTTCCTACACTAGATTAAGCCCTCCCTTATTATTCTTATAGAATGCTGGTTTCTTAGAATTTATCAAAATGTATAACTGTATTTATTCAAGTTTTTATTATCATCTTTCCCCACTTACTGGTGTAAGAGCAAATACAAATTCAAATAAGTGGCTTAAAAATTTTCCCTAATGAAGAGAAGGGAAGAAATCCCCTTCCTCCTTTTTCTCTTGTTATTTCTTTCCCTGTCCTCTTCATATATGTGTAAATCTTTTTAAGTACTAAATAAAATTCTTATCAGTCTCACCACTCAGGAATTTTTCTTCAAGGACCTGAAAGTCATCTTGTTGAAATGTAATCATCGAAGAATATAATGTGTCCTGGCAGGACATATGCCTAAATTCAGCTGCCACATGACTCCAAAGGGCAAAACCTACCTTCAGTCTTAAAGAGAGCAGAAAATTAGCCATTTTATCTTGAGAGCATGAATATAATGTCTTGTATCTATTTAGTTATATAAAAGAGTGATATTTCTTGCTGTCTTTGTAATCTCTTTTGCAGATTGCCTGTAATGTGCATTGCATTCTTATTTATTGCTTATTCAATGATAAAACTGTTTTCTTTGTCTGCTACTTTTGCAGATATGCTTTCTATGCTGGGAGGAGTTTTTGTTTATAATTCTATTTCCCCAATAATGGTGAGCTCCATGAGAACAATAACCAGGTCTGTTTTGTTTGCCACTGTATTCTCCATGCATACACAGTGACCTGATGATAGGTCAAATAACTGTTTAACGAAAGAGTGAATGAAGAACCTAGCAGGAGATTCCATTTTTTCACCCACTTTCCCTACAGGGCCATTACGAGGACCAAATGGAGTCAGACCAACCTAATTCGGAGCTTTAGTTCCATCAGTATTTTGTAGTGTGATAAGGACAGGTTGCTTAAACTCCCTGAGCTTGAATTTTCTTATCTGTAGAACAGGGATAATAATAACACCTATCTCAGAAGACTGTTGTGAGCATAAATTGATAGAATAAGCAACATGGTGCCTGCCTGTACATAAGGAACAATAAATTCAGCTTGTAAATGTTCATTATGATCATTTACCCCAAATATATAAACATTTTTGTTGGGACCCACACATCACAATGATAAGGACTACTGTGGATTGGAAGAGGTATGAAAAATTGCCTTTGATATTTTATCAGAAAATTTTGTAATTCTGTCACCCCTGTCCTCAGATTTATTTGAGCTTTTTCATTAGGCTGATAATATGGGACTGTAGCTTTTATCCCAACCATTCTCCCTACATTTCCTCACTGATCCATAAGTGATACTTCACTCAGCCAGGAATTTAGAGTGTAAGTGTGAGGTATGTCAGGGTGCCTATAAGCCATAGGTAAGCAAAATATAGACTTAATGTTCTCAGAGTCTGGCCTTTTCCATTTTCTCTCCTGATCAGTTGGTATCTTCTCTCTGTGGATCACTATCTTCCTGTCTCAACTCAGGTAGGAGAGACTTCTCTTATTTGTTCAAGTAGGTGAGCCCAATAAGGTTATTTGTGGATTTGCAGTCTTTTTAAATTTGCTTTAACAGACCTAGCATAAATCATGCTATACTTTCACTTTCCCTCCCCACATTTCCCATCCCCTTACCTCACTCTAAACATCCTTAAGTAGCCACAACATGGTCAGTGCAAAAACCATCAACTGTCATGGTTTTAAGTATTTTAGAAAAGAAGGCTACAAAGGGTGTGTGAGGGTGGGGCACATACACGCATGCGCACACACACACTTAGAGTGAGAGAGAGAAAAAAAAAAGAGTTATTCATGAAAGATCACTGAGTCAAGATTAAGAAAGCTGGCTTTCTCTGCCGGAACTACCAGTGTGTCATCCTGTGAACTCAGGCTAATGATTTAATTTCTTAGTTCATCTATTTTTCATTATTAAAATTGGAGCTGATGGTACCTTTCTGCAAACTAATTGGCTACACCTACCACAGTATTAGGCACAAGTAGATCACTCAGTGTCTGTAGATTAATTGATCGATCCATAGAAAAGTTATATGTGAAAATGATGAGGGTATTTTAAATCCCCAGGATAAATGCTTCCAATGCATTTAATATAATATGCTATGTAATAATGTAATACTATACCTCATTATAGTACTGTCCTTAGAATTCAACATTTTCAAACACTTTAGTAAGGAAACCTCTAAGAATGGGAATCATGTTCTTTTTAACATTTAAGTATGTCAGTTTAACATGGAAGCACCGGACTCAGAAGTTAGCTTATGAACCCTGTGCAAAGAAAATGGGTTGCTGAGGTGCTTTTATGCTCAGCCATAGGAACATATCTCACAGTGAGATAAAGTAATAACAGTGATTTCCTTGTGTGACCCATAAGCTGATTCTGGTGGCAGTTGCCAGAAGAATTCCACACGTTGTTAGGATAGCTACATGGTTTCTGCAACCATATTTGCTGAACTTCAAATCACAACATGTTATTCAACTAATTGTTTTTCTTGATTTATAAATACCTGCAAAAGGTCTTAAAAATTATTCAGGTTAAGCAATGTTGCATTCTACCTTGAATGAATCACCTTTATTGAGAATAATAAAATTATGGGACATCTGGATTATCTGTCCTGGACGATTTGGAACCGATGGTTATCAAGTACACAGCCAAGATGATTACTTTGAAGAGGACACAATTCACTGAAATGTAATAAGGTTTGTGTGTTTATTTAAACACTAGTCTTACTCTTTTATAGTCATACCTTATATTAATATATGTGAGGTGCCCTAAAAAAAGAATAATAACAAAATGACAGAATCTGTTGTTTTTCTTCCCCAGAGTTAATTGATTGCCCCAGTAGGTAATAATTCCTTGTTTCTCTGTCTTTAAAAAAAAAGGTGGTTATTAATAGACTACAGTACAGTTGTGATTCAACCACACTTCTATACTTCAGACAAAATGGCTTGGTACATCTATTATTTGGCATAATAGAGTTCTTTGTCACTGAACTTTCACAAAGGATCAATCTAATATTTTCAGGAAGTAGATATCCTGATTTCCCCTTGACGCGTACATAGCTATAGGATGCCATTATCCCCGTAACAATACTTTTTTTTAAAACTATCATTATCTTTAAAGAAAATAAAAACATCTGCAGCCCTTTTAACTTTCTTGTTTTAGAAATCACAATTGAGCTTTTCTCTTGTTATCATCAGCATATATGACATTTTTCCCTCTAAAGAGTTCTAGCTTCTCCA
This sequence comes from Ursus americanus, assembly GCF_024610735.1. Taxonomy (NCBI): domain Eukaryota; kingdom Metazoa; phylum Chordata; class Mammalia; order Carnivora; family Ursidae; genus Ursus; species Ursus americanus. Next base: position 33,908,815 of record NC_142164.1, on the reverse strand, counting down.
TATGTCCTCCATGCACCCATATGAAGTACTAGATTTCTTGTTTTCAACAAGTTAGAAGTCACTGTTGCTAATCGTCTTTGTTCCTTTCTCTGACTCTCTACTAGCCTCGAGCCTGGGAAAGGTAGAATAGGGATGGCTGACAATTCACAGGCCAGAAGAAACCATCTGGGCCTGCTTCTACCATCCTCCTGCTTGCCAAATTCATAGGCCTCAGGACTATACAGCCCCATAACTCCTGAATTAGTACATGTTTGGGAGCTTTCCCAGATTTAACTTGAATTAGGGGCCACTTTTTACAAATTTATAGCACCAGCAGGCTGAGCAAAGGTATTATCCTCTCCAGGCTTCTTAAGATTAAAGAAATTTCATTTATATCCAAAAGAGAAGTGCCTTACAAAATAGATGGCTGTGGATGGGGGAGTGGGCAAAATCAAATTATTATTTAATTCTCTATTATTACTTTCAGCCAAAATAGAATTGAAAGCCCTAGAAGTATTACTAGAAGAATGAAATAGGAAACATATCTCATTAGCATACAAACTTAATTTTATTGTGATATCACAACACTGTCAATCAAATTGGAAACTCGTTTCTCACCTATTGAGTAGAAATGAGCATTATTATTTTTTTCTTGAAAAACTTTCTTCTGTAACATTGGAAAAAACCAAGAGGAACTCTTTTCAGTTCTTTTTGCTAAATCATTCTGTCCAGTTCTAATGCTGCCTCTCAGAGAGCATTGCAAAGAACCTCTCTACACTAAAAGACAGAAGAGAGTACACTGACACAGTGCTGCCACCTCAAGACCACTTGAAAATGAAAATCAGACAATCAAGGTTGGCTTGGTGTGTTGGTGGTCTTTAGGGGGCTCTAAATGCTCAGTCTCTACCTTCACATCTACTAGCTCCATCAGGTTTTTTTGTTCAAATGTCTTTTTCAGGGGCCCTTGGGTGGCTCAGTCGGTTAGGCATCTGCCTCTGGCTCAGGTCACGATCCCGGGGTCCTAGGATCAAGCCCCAGGTTGCATCGGGCTCCCTGCTCAGTGGAGAGTCTGCTTCTCCCTCTCCCTCTGCCCCCCCCCTGCTTGTGCACGTTCTCTCTCTCTCTCAAATAAATAGATACAATCTTTAAAAAAAAAAAGAAGAAAAAAATGTATTGTTTCAGCATATTTAAGCAATCAAATATGATAGTTTATTTCTACCCCCCTGGAGGTTAATCTGTTGTGGTTGCTTCCTAGTTTGCAAGTAGCCAGAATTGATTGATAGGTAACACTAAATAAAATAAGACTATTTTGAATAGAATAGAATTGATTGCTACAGAAATACTATACTTATACTAAATACTGTACTTAAACACTAAGTCCTTGACAGAAAATATCCTCAGTTTGCTTAGTGTTTTTAACCCTGAGGTTATATACATGAGTATGAAAATGTTTTTTTGTAAAGTCAAGTAATTTTGTGATCCTCCCTAGACACATCCAGAGAGTACCAAATTAATGGGCAGATGACACTGCAGTGTCATTGAAAGAACATGGGCTTTTGACTCAGACAGATGGCCTTTGGCAAGTTATTTAACTTGCCTGAGTGCCAGTTTCTTTAGGTGGAAAATACGAATGACTGCTAATTCAAAGGGTGGTAGAGAAGATTAAAACAGAAAGTGTTTGCAAAACATCCAGCACAGTGCATGGTGTACACTAGGAGTTCAAGAGAAGATGCTCATTATATGAAAACCTAACTTCCAGAACATTTGAAAATGTACTTTAAAAATTACAATTTTTATTTTCTACATGTTTTCAGGTTAGAAAGTGCATTTGATGTTAATGAGAGTCCTGTTAGATAGGAAATGTACTTATTATATCCTCATTTTACAAATGAAAAGTCTGAGAACCCAATAGGTATGCAACTTACCCTAAATAATCCAGTTAGCAAGTGGCAGACACAAGGGTAAAATATGGTTCTTTTTTCCCCCTAAGTCTGCTGCTGTCTCAATGATGTAGAATAGTCACGACTTTGGAGGAATTAAAATACAAGTGTAAAGGGGGAAAAATTGTAACTGAGGGAAAATAATTTGTTATTTATAATCACCATGCAATTTCTATGGAGAGCTGATCCTAAGGTCAGCCCTTTGCTACCAGAGTTGCATTGTAATTGTGAAGTTAAAAGAGTAAGAAAGAGCTGAATCGCTCTGCTGCACAGGAAAAGGTAAAACTGTTGGAGGTGTGGCATGCTTGATTTGGGAGGCCAAAGCCAACAAGGTAGATCAGTGAAAAGCGAGATCTGGGGGATGAGGGCATTGGTGAAGAACTTTAGAGGGAAAACAGAAATACCTCATTGATATTTTCTTATAATTTTGCTTTTGGGGTGTGACATAAACCTAACCTCCACTCCCCAAACAAATCATCAGCAAAATATCAGTTTACTAATACTGATGTAGGAAAGACATTAGGGTTTGAAGCCGACGGCTAAGAAAGAATTCTTAAGATGTCTTTGGTGCAAAAAGGTAATTTTATTAAAGCACAGGGACAGGACCCATGGGCAGAAAGAGCTGCAATGGGGTCATGAGGAATGGCCCATTATATACTTTCAAGTTGGTCGGAAGTTAGGGATCATGTAAGTCTCTAAGGAATTTTGGAAGCAAGGTTCCCAGGACCTTGAAAGTGCTAGCTATTATTGGGAAAAGGTCATTTATTACCATCTAATAAAACCTTAGTCATGAGACCCTTCAGATGTATATCAGTGGGCCATATGCTTAGGGGATGATTGCCAAAACATATCTTGGGGGGTTTAGAGATAAAGGAAGTTTCCAAAGGAATTTTTATATGTTAAAGTAGACTTACAGGATCCTGGGGGAGTGGGGGCTCAGGCTAGGATTGCCTTTTGCCCTTAGCAAAATATTAACATTGAGGCAATTGAGTCCCTAGAGGAATGTCACTCTGCCTGTTTCAAGGACTTGTCAATGGACTGTAGGAAATAAGGAAATTTAATAATTTTTCTTCCACCTTTATTTCCCACATCAATACTACTGGTAGAGTCAATTCTTTTTGGGTATAGAAAATGACAAGGTATATTACAGGTTAGTTGGAATTGTTTCCATCTTCACCGGACACCCATCATATCTGGGTTACAAAAGAGTGAATTGTTATCTTAATCTTTATAGATAATTAAGGGTACTCTTTAATGGTCTTTGTGTGTTCACAGATGCAGATGCTATAAATTCCAGTATGGCTGAGCAGGTGATATAAGAGAGGGAGGCAGGCTGAGGGGAGAGCGCGTGCCTCTTCTAAAGGGGACTGCCTTAACTCAGACCTCACAGATGGCTGCAGCGCAGAAATCAGTTTTGCCAGATCTGATTTTTTTTTCCAAAAAGAGAAAAAAAAATCACAGGACGAATGCTGGTCTGAAATATTATATGGACTTTTTGGATATTAAAATATCTACCATATTTTAAAAACACAATGAAATAAACAAGCAAACATCAAACACTCTGTTAGCCACGCAAAGCAATCTACAAGCTGGAGATGCCTCTGAACCACCTGCTTACGACTTCTGCTGCCAGTATTCCTCTTCTTCCACATGCTACAAATGAAGTTTGACAAGCACTATTATATATACATCCTAAACACCTCAGGCTAGGGTTTTCATAAATAATTGTATGACCTTGGGAGAGTATCTGTTTTCTCTGTACATCTGTTTCCTCGTCTACAAAGTGGGAAAAATCATTGTCCTTACCTCATAGGATTGTTGTAAGGATTCAATATATTAATGCATTGTTCTCTTCATTCGCTTTTCGATCATCTTCTTTTATAATCACTCAAAGTCTGTATTTAGCTCTAGTTAATTTCTAACCAACAGTGGCATCACTCACCAATAGTGGCATTGCTCAAGAAGGAAGTCTTCTCTTATATTTTATTTTATTTTAGTCCCTAGCAATAGTCAATAACCAAGTTATGCTTTTGACCAGTACCATGTCTCTTCAAATTTTACTAAGGCCACAGGTACATTTCTTTCTTTCTTTCTTTCTTTCTTTCTTTCTTTCTTTCTTTCTTTCTTTCTTTCTCCTTCTTTCTTTCTTTCTTTCTTTCTGAGTGGGAGGGGCAGAGGAAGAGGGAGAGAGAGAATCTTAAGCAGGCTTCATGCCTGGCACTGAGCCTGACATGGGGCTTGATCTCACCACCTGGAGATCATGACCTGAGCTAAAATCAAGGGTCAGAAACTTAACTGACTGAGCCACCTAGGTGCCCCACCACAAATACATTTCTAACGAACTCTAGTAGGATGTTCCTTGTCAGTGTTCCTATTATATAATGCTGGGCAAGTGGGCTTTTTACTGGCACTGTTTTCATCTCACTGTTTTGTCCTAAAAATTCTTTATTTGTTCTTCATCCACTACTTAAGACCAAGTCAGTTTTGTTTGTTTTCATTTTTTTGTTTACAAAAATAAATGCTTATAAAAATTCAAATAATGTGAAAAACTGAAACATGATTTTTTAAAAAATCAGTGAAATCCTCCCAACGAGATAAAACTACCACATTTTACATCCTGTTTCAAAATGTGCTTTTCTCATGCATCATTGTGTTGTGGACATTTTCTCTAGTCAATAAATCTTACTCACTAAACAAAGGTAGCATCATTTGTAAATAGCTTTCTAACATTCTTTTATGTGGAAATATCATGATTTATTTAACCAAACCTCTATGGATGGGCATTTACATTATTCTCTTTTTTTTCATCTTTAAGCAATGCAAAGATGACTATTTTTATACATATCTTTCCTTTTTCTGACAATTTTTATGATGATATATTCCTAGTAGGGGAATTTCCTGAGTATCTATACAAATATAAAAATTTAATACTTATTGGCAAATAACTTTCTGGAAAATTTTATTTTGAAACTTGAAGAGACCAAGAATGAGTGTTCATTTTCCTACATGCTCACCAATACTGGATATTTTAATTTATCTTTTATTCCTTCACGTCTGCTAGGCTCATAAAAGACAAACGCCATTTCATTGTTGGTTTGTTGTTGTTTTTTGTTTGTCTGTTTGCATTTCTTTGGTCAAAGACCTTTTCATACATTTATTGACAGATTTTTGTTTTTGTTATGAATTGTCTGTTGCTGCTTGTTGCAAACATTTCTATCAGAATATTCATTCCTTTTCTTACTAACTTATAAGGACTCATTTTTAAAAGATTTATTTATTTATTTTAGAGGCTGGGGAGGGACAAAGGGAGAGGTAGAGAAAAACCCAAGCAGACTCTGTGCTGAGCCCTGAGCCCAATAAGGGGCTTGATCTCAAGATTCTGAGATCATGACCTGAGCTGAAACCCAGAGTCAAGTGCTTAACCAACTGAGTCACCCAGGTGTACCTATAAGGACTCTTTTTATATAAACTCTTTGACAGAAGTACTGCAAATATTTATGCAGATATTTCTCTCCTTGTCAGTTTTCCACGAATTTCTAGAAGCACGTTGCTGAGGAACAGTGATAGTAATTAGTAAAACCATTATGTAGTCTTCACTATGTGCCAGGCTGTATTCTAAATTAATTATGTGGATTAGTTCATGTAATCCTGTCTACAAACCTACTATTCTTATTCTTATTTTCAGATGATGAAACTGAGATACAAAGCAGGTATGTGACTTGACCAAGGCTCTGCAACTAGTGGTTCTGCTGGGATTTGAAGCACTGTATTCTGGCTACACTCCATGCTCTTAATCACCGTCAAAGATAAATAAAGTCAGATACCAGTTAAAGTAGTAAGAATAGATTTTATTGAGTAATACTATACTATACTATTACAATAGGGAAAATAGTTCAGCATGAACTAAATTCAAATTCAATTTGTACAAAAGTGACAGAAGCCAAGCATGACAGACTATATATTGTATTCTTCAATTTACATAAAATTTTAAAACAGACAAAATTCATAGATGTTGGAAGTCAAGATAATGATTATATTTGGAGAGGAGGGGGGTAAAAGAGGGGATTCTGGGGTCCTGGTAATAATCTATTTCTTAATCTGGGTGCTTTTATAAGAATGCTCATTGTGTATAAAATGCATTGAATTATATAGACTTATGATTTGTATACTTTTATGTATATATACATGTGTAAACACATATATACATGTGTATGTATACACATGAATATATAAAAGTGCACATGTATAGTTTATAAAATTTTCTGATATTATTTTTATATTTGGCATCTGGTATTGTTGAAAGTCTAAGAACAGCCCTATCATATTTTCCCTTAGTAGATGACTATAGCAGACACATTTAGTTGCCTATGCATTAGCCAATCCCATTTTACTTCTTATATGCCACAAAGTCCACTGTTAATAATAGAGCATGAAAATGTCAGCTACTCACTTCCCTAGCCTCCCTTACAGCCACAGTGTAGTCATGTGGCCGTGTTCTAGCTCAAGAGACGTAAGGAAAATTTTGCTAGATCATTCTAAGAATGATATTCTCGGGCACCTGGGTGGGTCAGTTGGTTGGGCATCTGACTCTTGATTTCGGCTCAAGTCATGATCTCAGGGTCATGGGATTGAGCCCCAAGTTGGGCTCTGTGCTCAGTGCAGAGTCAGCTTACAATTCTCTCTCTTTCCATCTGTCCCTTCCCCCCCACCCCACTCCCACACACAATCTCTCTCTCTAAAAAGAAAGAAAGAGAGAGAGAGAAACATTTTCCTCACTAATAAATGGAGAGAGAGGTGTGGAGAGAGGATGAGTCAGGAGGCTATCTGTTTCCAGCTGTCACACAGACCCCACTGGAGCTGCCACCACTATGGATGCTCATGAAGATCTGATGTACCAGGTGAAGCTGGCCAAGCAGTCTTGATGATAGGATGAAATGGTAGAATTAATGAAAAAAGTAGCAGGGATGAATGTTGAGACGACACCCAAAGAAAGAAACATCCTATCTGTTGCACACAGAAATGTGATTGGAGCTAGCTATAAGATCCTCCTGGAAAATAATCAGCAGCATTGAACAGGAAGAAGAAAACAAGGGAGGAGTAGGCAAACTGAAAATAATTCAGGAATATTGGCACGTGGTTGAGATTGAGCTACGGTTAATCTTTTTTTTTTAAGATTTTATTTATTTATTTGACACACAGAGACAGACAGAGGGAACACAAGCAGGGGGAGTGGGAGAGGGAGAAACAGGCTTCCCGCTGAGCAGGGAGCCTGATGTGGGGCTCGATCCCAGGACCCAGGGATCATGACCTGACCCAAAGGCAGATGCTTAACGACTGAGCCACCCAGGTGCCCCTAGGGTTAATCTTTTATGACAGTTTGGAAACACTGGACAAACACTTGACTCTAGTGGCTAACACTGGTGAGTCCAAAGTTTTCTATTACAAAACAAAAGGGGATTATCACAGATGTCTGGCTGAATTTCCTACAGGAAGGAGGCTGTGGAGAACAGCCTAGTGGCTTTAAAGCTGCTAATGATATTGCAATGATAGAACTTGGGCCACCGCATCTCATTCACTTAGGTCTTGCTCTCAATTTTCCTGTATTCTACTATGAAATTCTTAATTCCTCTGACCAAGCCTGCAGGGTGGCCAAAGTGGCTTTTGGTGATGCAGTTAAAGAAATGGATATGCTGAGTGAAGGAAGTTCTAAGAACTCTATACTTATGATGCCGTTGTTACGTGATAATCTGATACTGTGGACTTCAGACACTCAGGATGATAGGAAAGAGCAGAATAAAGAATTTCTGCAGCATATAGAAGATGAAAATCAGTGACACCTAAAAGCCAACAAGAGAAACCATCTCTGACCTCCCTACTCCTTCCCATCCCCCGCCCCCACCTTTTGGAAATTCCCCATTGTCACTGAGGAACACCAAATATGACTTTTACATTTGGTCTCAGAATTTAGGTTTCTGCCCCATTGGTTTTTTAAAAAGCATTTTTTCAAAAGTTCTTAAAGGCAAGAATGAATATCTGTGGATTTTACTGGTTCCACCTTTTTGGTTCTTTAAGACACTAGCAGGACTGCACAGAAGCTTTTCGGTATTACTGTATTATCTCCTGACAGATGGGGCAAGATCATCATTAGAAATGGAAATTACATTCAAAAGCCATTTGACTTCTAGGTGATGCAAGCATCAAAGAGAAGGTTAATCACACTATGGAGGCCTAAGTGGTATAATTTTTTCTTTCTTTAATTGGTTAAATCAAATTGTATGTCAATGTTTAAAATTAATTGGGTGTTACCTTGAGACAGTTGAGATTGTTTGGGGAGTTTGCTGTTATGGTTTTGCTGTAGAAAGTGCTTCAGACTTGGGGCACTGGGGTGGCCCAGTCGGTTAAGTAGCTGCCTTTGGCTCAGGTCATGATCCCAGGGTTCTGGGATGGAGCCTCATATTGGGATCCCTGCTTATTGGGGAGCCTGCTTCTCCCTCTCCCTCTGCCTGCTGCTCTGCCTACTTGTGCTCTCAATCTACCTCTATGTCTTTCTCAAATAAATAAAAACTTTCAAAAAAAAAGTGCTTCAGACTCTCCTGAAATGTTGCTGAAAAGCATGATGCTGGTAACAGGTCAACAATTGTTGAATCTCATTCTTGCCTACTTTTTACTCGTCCTGTAAAGGAGGTTAGCATTGAAGGTGGTATGGAGGTCTGTGTGGGTGTTCAATTCTTTGTTTTTTCTTCTTTCCTTTCTACCAGGTGTCCTCCTCTACTTCACTCCCTCAGCTTTGTTCAGTGTGTGTAACTTGAAGCTCATTTGTACTACTGGCTATCTGCCTGGAGCCACAGATACAGAATCTGTATTGTTCTTACCTCAACACAGCATGGAATTAACATTAAACTTCATTAAAAAAACCTGAATATTATTGCAATTTCATTCTTTGTACTTTGAAAATAAAACCTCTAGTCAAATAAATAACTAGATAGGTGATAGATAGATGATTGATTGATAGATAGATAGATAGATACACAGACACACAGACAATGAGGAGAAAGTATCTATCCTCTACTTCTACTTTTGGGTGTAGCTATCTATGTAAAGACTTAATGAGACATGACACAATAGTCATGTTGACCATGAGAGAAAAAAATGAAGACAAAAGTCTTCATGCTAAGGATGGTGATGTGAAAAGATATAAAGGGCCCAGATCCTGTGGATGTCATTGAGCCACTGTACCAATTCTGGAACAACCTCTTTTGGATTGCTTCTAATGTGAGGAAAATAAAAACAAAACAAAAATGGAAATACCTATTTTTAAACAACTTTAAACCATTCATTCTTTGAGTTGTAGCCAACAATATCTTCATGCTATAGTGGTCTTCTTCTTATATCTGGGTATCTATAACAGTCCATCTCCAAAGTTAAATCATGAGGGATACCTCTGTATTGTTTTGTCATTTTAAACTTTTCTTGGGGGGCACTTGGGTGGCTCAGTCATTGAGCGTCTGCCTTCGGCTCAGGGCATGACCCTGGCGTTATGGGATCGAGCCCCACATCGGGCTCCTCTGCTGGGAGCCTGCTTCTTCCTCTCCCACTCCCCCTGCTTGTGTTCCCTCTCTCGCTGACTGTCTCTCTCTCTCTCTCAAATAAATAAATAAAATCTTTTAAAAATATATAAATAAATAAATAAACTTTTCTTGGAACAGTGAAGCCTTTTGATTTGCAGCCTCAGGACTTCTGTTGTTTCTGGAAGATTTTCTTCTTTTATACTTGTCAATATTTTGTCCTTGTTGCTATATTCTTTTTTTTCTTTTTACCAGGCATTTCAGTTGTCCAGATTTTGAATCCCCATTTTATGAGTATTTACCCTATTTTGTTCATAATGGGTCTTCTTCTTTATCTTTTTTGGCATTATCTGTTATGCGCTCACTCCTGTCTTCCAGTTTTCACCAATAAAAACTCCCACCAATTTTCTACTTCAATTGCATTTTAACATTAGGTGATACTATTATATTTCCTCAATTTGTTTTCTGGCTGACTTAATGCTCTCAGCTGTCCATCCAATTTGAGAAATAGCAGTGAGGTTTTTGTTTTTGTTCTTTTAATTCTTTCTTATTCTTGTATCCCACCAAATTACATTGCTTTCTCTATAGTTGATTCTTAGTGTATACTTTTTTTAATTAAATTTTGTTAGTAAACATACAGTGCAATATTCGTTTCTGGAGTAGAATCTACTGATTCATCACTTACATAAAACACCCAGTACTCATCACAAGTGCTCTTGTTAGTACCCATCACCTTTCTAGTCCATCCCACCCACTTCCCTCCATCAACTTCAGTTTGTTCTCTATTGTTAAAAGTCACTTATGGCTTGTTTAACTCCCTCCATTTTTTCTTTCTTTTCCCTCTTCCCTTTTCCCTCATCTTTTTTCTTTCTTAAATTCCCTTAGTGTATACATCTAAGGTCATCCAAAATACTTTATATGATATTCCTCTAAATTGTGTCATATGATTGGGAGACTGTCTTAATTTCAATGATACTTTAGTTTTGTTTACCCTTTTTATGCCCCCCTTGGGAAGGAGTGATATAAACCTGAATTTATACCACTTTCATTCATTTTTTTAAATATTTATTTATTTATTTATTTATTTGAGAGAGAGTGTGTGTGTGCAGGAGGAGGGGCAGAGGGAGAGGGAGTGGAGCAGACTCCCCACTGAGGGCAGAGCCTGACATGGGGCAGGATCCCAGAACCCTGAGATCATGACCTGAAATTAAGAGTCAGATGCTTAACTGACTGAGCCATCCAGGTGCCTCTGTACCACTTTCATTCTTAAAGCATATACGGCTCTCTGCTTTGGTTATTTTATGGTCATAGTTTGTCTTCTGTCCATAAACAAAGTAGAGTTTTCTTGGCTGCCACCTTAGAACAGTCATTCCAATCTTTGAATACTGCTTTCACATACCATCTGAACTTTAGCTTTATACTAAGTAGTTCTAAGAAAGAGAAAAATGATGTAAAATAAAAAAGGAATATGAATTATTTAGTCATGTGATACATTTTTATTGTGAAACTTCCCCAGTTTTTTATATGGCTTTGAAACCGGTATTTTTACAATTTCATATGAGAATAGAAGCCTATATTCTTGTCCATTTGTATGTTTCTGTCTTCGTTCACATCATTTAATGATTTATGGGGTGATGTTTAGTAGACCAATATAATTGAAATTCATAACTGAAACAAATATGTTATTTCACACAGTGCCCTTATGAGACCATACACATATTCTAACTTTATTGGCATTACTGCAAATCTGGGTGCATTTCAATTTTGGTAGCTGCCATCAGAGACAGTTGATGTATCACACGAGAAAATAACTTTCATTATCTTATAATTACACTTCAATTTAGATCCTAAATGGTAATGTGAAATTTGTCTTCTAACCTCTTTTTCTAGGCTTGACTTTTGAAGACAATTTATACCTACATGTTGTGTACTCCTACTTATGTTAGTTTATTCTCTTCTGCCATCTAAGGCAGTGTTTTTAAGATAAGTGCTTTAATCATAAGAGCAAACAATGCCATGTACCATGCTGTGGAAATTAATGTAAAATCACAAATATAAATTTTTAATGTTAAAAAATTTTATTTCTGCATTAATGCTGTGTTACGTAGTATAATAAGCGTGTTCCTTGAACAGTTAAAGAGCAGTGTTTTTTGCTTTGTTTTATTTTGTTTTGAGTTCCAGATGACAAATACCAAAGAAAGTTTGCACCAAGGGACAGGTTTTCACGTTTGTGTCATAAATTGCGGATTTTTATGTTCCATTTGAAATATAATTGTAAGCCAACATCCCAAATACTGAATTATTCACTGTGCTTAATAAGGCCAGCCTGCCTTCCTTCCTCCTTCCTTCCCTCCTTCTCTCTTTCTTTAAGGTATCAGTAAATTCACTGTAGATATTTCTTGGAAATAACAGATGGTTGTGCCATCATAAATTAATCTTCAGATTTGAAGATGTGAAGAAAATAAAAATAATTTGCACTTCTGGATTGTAAGAGCAGACAAGACACAGAAAATTTGTATATATATATTGACTATGATTAGAAAAATCAATCATAGGAAAATCAATCATAGGAAAATCAGTCAAAATCAATCACTGGCTCTTAATTTGATGGTTAAGGTGACAGCAGTGACCCAGGCAGGCTAAATTTCAAAGCTAGTGGGGAAAGGATAGGTGAACAGGTAGAATGCTGATGATTTGCTGACATCATTATAAACGAATTCCTGAGAGGGATAATCAATAGCTTAAATTGGTAGTCAATCAAATGTGGTTAACTTGTGCTTTATCTTGGCTGGCAACAGAGTCCTAAGGAATCTGATCTAGTGTGTAAAGTCACAGAAACAGGAGGCTTCAGAAAGTGGCGATGGCAATTTCAGATTTATTGCAGCACTGTATGTTTATAGGTGTTATATCAAATTTTGAGCAAAACTCCTGGCAGGTGGAGGAAATATAGACAAAGGTAATTGGTGATACATGAAAAGTTTTTCAAGGCCCCAAACATACTCTACTTTCCAATATTCAGGGTCCAGACAAGGCTTCAGTTTCAATGAAAATTAACACTCAGAAACCAAGACCTAGCTCAATAGGACAAATTGGATATATATGGTTTAATAGAGAAGTTGAGGAATATCAGACATTTGACTTAGAGCAACAGGATTAATTCAAAATCTTACTCAGTGATTGAGATTCATCTCCTTGTGTACACTTTACCCTGGTCAGGTATGGCTTCAGATCTTGAGTAGGAAGATGTAAGTAGCTTACACATGAATGATACTAAGACAGGATTATAAAACAAGTTTGGAGATTAAAGATCCCCCCTTTTTTTCAATTTGTATATCTTACGAATTTTATCACAGTGCCCATCCATTAGTAGATGGCTCTTGAACTGGAGAATATCTGGCTTCACACAGAGCGTGATACGATAAGGTTTAAATGAAATAATATTTTCTATGCAATACTTCTTTACAAGGCTGGCCAGAGGCCAAACTATAAATGAGGTAAAATTTGCCTTTGGGGACTTTTCTTTTTTTTTTTCAAGATTTTATTTATTTATTTGACAGAGAGAGAGAGACAGCCAGCGAGAGAGGGAACACAAGCAGGGGGAGTGGGAGAGGAAGAAGCAGCCTCCCGGTGGAGGAGCCTGATGTGGGGCTCGATCCCAGAACGCTGAGATCACGCCCTGGGCCGAAGGCAGACGCTTAACGACTGAGCCACCCAGGCGCCCCCTGGGGACTTTTCATTTTGAGTGGCCTCCCCATCTTTGAATGCTTCGGGATTCTCAATGGGAATTGAGAGGCAAATTGGGGCTTTGCCAAGTCAGTTGATTCCTCATCTCTGTTTTCAAAGTTTATCTCCAGCAAAGTGGTGAAAGATGTTAAGTTGGTCCTCTGTTCACCCCATCTTTCTGTCCCTTCTGTTGTTGTTTTCAAGCAGTCCCCTGATGTCCCTTCTGTCTTCCCTTGCTTCCTTTACATATCATGAGACCAAGACAGAAAATCATCTTAGAGTTTTCTCCATGTTTGTACTCATTCCATTGCTTCCTGGACATTGACATTACATTTACAATAAAATGAATTCCTACAATATGGTTACTAATATATTTCTTCTCCAGTGTAAGAGAATACATGATGCAAATGGTCTTGGCCTTTTTAGGATTATAGAATGAAGACTGGAGAAAGAAGAACATTTTGAGCTTTTGGATGCACAGCATATAGTCAGCTACCTAGCCTACAGTATTGGTCATGACAGTGTACTCAGATACAACTCCAAAACATCAAGAAAATGTTTCTACTAGACTTACAGATATAAATGTAAAATATATATGTAAAAAGTTGGAGATGGAGAACTAGTGAATAGCTTATTGCAGTTCTATAAATAACAGTATCAGCTTCTCCATTGAAGAAAACATTTCTTTTACTTTGGCATTTATGAAAAATGAATGACTTCTATATATGCTGATATATTTTAGTAGCCTACCTTCTACCATCCACTGATGTCTAATTGGACTGTTGTCACTAATGCTATTACCATTGGCTCCCATGTTACTATGTTTTCTGATTAAAAATCAAGCTGAAAGAAAAATATTAAGAATAGCAGTCTATATTAGTGTACTGCTTTTAAATTTTTCAATGCCTGTCCTCATCTAGCAACTTCATTCTCTTTTCAAAACAACTCTGACAGTTAGGGAGAGTGTGCATGATCCACACTTTATAGATAAGGAAATGGAAGCACAGAAGCTGTGACTTGTGCATAATCACACAGCTAATTAGTGGCAGAGCTGGACTGGGCGCTCCATATCTTCCTGTTGTACACCATGCTGTTTCTATTACAAACAAGTAAAACTGGAGGGAAAATGAAAGAAAACTATTAATTTTCATTTTCTCTTTCCATTTGAAACAGAAGCAGTCATCATAATAATATCTATAATCAGTGCTTTGGGACTATTCCTGTCTATCTGAAAGAAAGGATACAGTAAACACCTGCTATTTATCTGACATGGCTTATGAGTTCATAAAGGCTAATGCTCTGGTTAACTGGTGACCAGAAAGAGTTAATCAGCTCTTCCTGAAAGCTCTGTTCACTTTCACAGAATCATTAGCGGTGGAAAGAATAGGTAATTATCTAATAATAAGATAATTGAATTTTCCTTTAAACTAGTTCTAATTGTTACAGTAAAGGTTCTACCTACATTTACTATACTGTAAATAACAGGTAACATTGACTTGTTATATAGTGGAGTATTTTACTTTAAAAATACTTCAGTATATACAGTATGATATAAGTGTGTATACAAATTAAGACAACTTCACAGTAGGGACAGTTAATTAGCATTTGAAGTAACTTACCTTGGAATCCACAAAACAGAAATAGTTACTTAGCATTTCCAATATCATTGTCAAAATCTATATCAGAAATTTTGTAATTAAAATAAGAGATGTTAGAGATGTTAAAGATTGCACAGGTCATGCTACTCTTAGGAGAAGCAGGTATATGAATCTGACAATCCCAGTAACCTATGATCCTCTGTGCAGAGCTCAATATCGAGATCCCCATTGACTCTGTGTCCCTCCACTTCACAGAGGACTCTGTCTAATGAGACTACCACATTGGCTTCTCCTGCTGGAGGAATATCATTGTATCTGCCCTAGAATAAATCTTTCCTACAATACGTCAGTCTGTGTGTCTCAGTGCAGAGTGGAAATTCACTTGAGCTACATGCAGTCATGAATGTTTTTGTGCTTACAAATATTTGTACATGTGACAGAATTTGGTCAAAGACCTATTTTCAATGAAGCATACCACCAAGGGGTGAGGTTTGGGGATAGAAACTGTACAGCCTCTGCCAATTTCTAATCAGTTAAGGCTCTCTTTATTTACTGAAAGGACTTGATGATTGTTAAAGGGTAAAATTGCTGTAGGACTCTTGTGAAAGATTGTGTGATGCAACAAGGACTCTGCTAAGCATATTACCTACTTTCTCTTAATCTTTATAGCACTCTTATAATTTTTATTTTTTATCTTATTTTGATTGTCCTCATTTTTCTGATAAGGAAACTGAAACTGAAAGGAATTAGGTAACTTGAGCAAGATCTCACAGCTGCTAAGTGGTAGAGCTGAGACTTTTATACAGATCCATTTACTGCAAAATGTAAATAAATATGGTCTAATGTTTGCCGAAATGTAAGACATGTACATCTGTGCTACACATGGATTATTTTGGGTGAAGCACAGAGATAGCCTTTACAAATAATAACTCAGTGAGAAAGCTATTTTCTTAACAATCTTCTTTTTATTATTCTGATTGCCCAATCGAAAATGACTCTCATCCCAGTCACTCTCTTTCATATTACTCCATTTTATTTTCTTCAGTGAATTTGCTCCAACTTAAATGAACTCATGTGCTTATTTGTACTGATTGCTATTTTCTCCCAGTTAGGGTTCCAGTGAGGCTAGGTGCCTTCCTGGCACAGAGTAGGAGGACAACATATATTAATTGTATGAATGAGTGGATTATGTTAAGTTAAGGAGAAAGTTTCAATTTGGTGCTAATGAGTCTTTAACATCTTTCTAACATTTGAAAATCTTCTTGTTTCATAAATAGGAAACAGGCTTGGGATTAGAGCATTTGGCAGAAGCTAGAAATCTTTATAACTAGCAATCCTGACTTTCTACTTAAGCTATTTCCTTTTTCATTTTTATATATACACATTTTTAAAATGAGCGTGTTAGGAGAAAATAATAAATAAATGAGTGTACAGGTATTGGAAAGTTATGGCAGTGATTATGAATGTTACATTCCATCATCAATGAAAATGAAGGAAAGAATATCTTGTACTGGAGAAATAAATAAAATGTGCTTAAAAATGCAGTTAAACAATTCAGTTGAATAGCAAGGCTCTAGGGGAGTTCCCAAAGAAATCTGTCATGGTTCCTACTCTCAGTTCAAATGGGAAGACAACATATATTAATTGCTGTTGTTATATGATAAATGATCAAGATATAGATCATAATGCAAAAGGAAATTTTTACAAGGGGAGAAATTGATTTGGGCTTGGGTAGACAGGAAAAAATAACTTCATAGGGGTAGAATTCAGTTGTGTTCTAAAAATAGACTCCTACTATACACCCACTTACTGATTCAACCAACAAAGTCTACAGTGAGGAAAATAATGTACCAGGCATTCTGGCAGAAACTACCCTAAAGGAACTTCCTCCTGCTCTGAGAACAATCACAATCTAGTGAGGGATCGACTTATAGTACTTAACTCCTATATAACTTATATAAGGTGAAAGCTGATTCAGAGAAAAGAGTGACCAAATTGCATCTGAGGGGGAATGATCAAATCAAGAAAAGCTTCCTACAGGTGATGGCTCTTGAGTTAACTCTTTAAGGAGGAAGAATCTATGCATAGTTGGGCTACTGAAGGATGGATGACAAGCTAAGCTGAATAGAAGTAGAGGCAGGTATCAATATGGATGTTAAGGAAACTGGCTTGATCAGCATGAATGGAAACTGGCTCAATTTATGTAGAAGGTTCATATTGGGAAGTAGAGGGAGACAATTTTAACTAGGTAATGAGTGGTCAGAGTAGGTTTGAGTTCTAAAGCTTATGTAATTTGGGGCCCTCTTTAAGAGAAATAGTATAAAATTTTGAAAGCAATTTTAGGTGTAAGCAAACATATTTAGAAGGAGAAAAGCAATCTTAACAAACTTCAAGTTTTAGAAAGCTGACAAATATTTTTAACATCTAGAAAAATAACATTTCTATTAAAACTCCACTTGAACACCTCTACAGTACCTTTCTTTAAACAAGTTTTGCTTGACACTTGTTGATTTCCTCTTCATTAGATAATAGTTTTGTAATATAAATGTCCATGGAAAGAATAAAGAGATGATTGCTTTTAACCTGTAGTGTGGTAGGATTTTTTTTTTTTTCACTGCTAGTTCAAAACCAGTTCTTTCAGCTTCACCACTCATTATAAATAATGTCATGTAAATTTTTAGGATTGTCAAATTTGATAAAACTGCTATCGAATTTCTTTCATATGTAAGCTGAAAGATTCTTTGACACTTCAGATTTTCTTGGGCAATGACTAATCTTAGACACTCTTTGAATTTATGGCACTCATTAACAAATTTGTCATCAGTGCACTCATTATAATAGCAAATTACGAATTTTGTGTTATCTTTGTCAGTTTCAGATA
Organism: Ursus americanus; assembly: GCF_024610735.1. Lineage (NCBI taxonomy): Eukaryota > Metazoa > Chordata > Mammalia > Carnivora > Ursidae > Ursus > Ursus americanus. The sequence continues at coordinate 33,891,129 of NC_142164.1, read as the reverse complement.
ACTTGTCAACTACTCTTTAGTCAGAGTATAAAAAGGCCTATGACTGTGATCCCTCCAATGCCATCTGACATGAGGCAAAATCAGAGTGGAAGGAAACAGGGGTCCTAACTGAATCAAGTTAAAGTATGATACTTTTGCAAACTTTTCAGAAATTCATGGCCATATGAACACATGGTTAAGGCCCTGCCAGAGTCTTGAAAGGGACCAATGCAAGTGAGGTACGTACAGATTATGTTCAATTAATTTCACGGAAATTCCACCTCTGGTTGACATTTTTGAGATTTTTGAATGCCAAGCTGAGGAGAGTAAACCTAAAAGTTATATTTGATGAAGAAATAAGACACATAGAATAATGGATGTAAACTAAGGGATTATAAAATGCTAGGGTGGATTTTTTAAATGTAAATTCTAGAATAAATTTCCATACAAAGTGTTATGCTAGTGGTCAAAGGACAACTGCTCTTTTAGGGGTGAACTTTGCTTACCTCTAAACACTGCTCCTATAAAGGAGCTATGAATACAATGACTATTACTTTATTTTGCAGCAAACTGCATGAGTCAAATTAATATCCTCCAGGACACTGCCAAACTTGAAGAATCTAAAGAGCAATAAGGAATGGTTAAGGAAAATGTTCTAATGTGTTAAACAGTGAAAAGTACTGATCATTTTAAGGTTTATCAGCTAAATGCACCTTGAAGCTAAAATTTTCATGGAACAGCAAACTCTGGATCATGCTGCAGCATTAAAGCTTGAAGCTAAGTTTCTCCAGAGCCTAGTTCTGGAGGAAAGAAACTGAAGTATTTTTTTATCACTAGTACAGTAACCATTTCAGTGGTATGCCCTGTATGACTAGAGAATCTCCTTTACCTTCAGAAAAGGGAAGCATAGGGGCGCCTGGGTGGCTCAGTCGTTAAGTGTCTGCCTTCAGCTCAGGTCTTGATCCCAGGGACCTGGGATTGAGCCCCGCATCCGGCTCCCTGCTCAGCGGGGAGCTTGCTTCTCCCTCTCCCACTCCCCCTGCTGGTGTTCCCTCTCTCACTGTGTCTCTCTCTGTCAAATAAATAAAATCTTTAAAAAAAAAAGAAAGGAAAGGGAGGCATAGCAGTAAAACAACTGATGATACAAAGGAGTAAGGTTAAGCAACAAAAATTAAATGGCTTTTGTTTGTTTTTCTGTTCTTTTGTTTTAAAGAGTAATATATTCACATCCAGCAGGTGTAGTCAAATTATTTTGTAGTGTTTGTTAATGTTTGCTAAATAAGTTGATAATGGTCACCATATCTGAGGATTTACAATGAGCCATTCTAACTTACTCTGCGTTTCCAGCTCCAGGCAAAATGTCTGAATGAGGGTCACGAATTTTCTCACATCACAACTCAGACTGGCAAAGAAAAGGAAATGACTCTTGCAGAATAAAAGAGACATAAGAGAAATAACAACTAAAGATAATGTATAGAGGGTGTTGGTGAAGTGGGAAAGCTAGGTTGTTGTCTAACAGAGTCGAAGAATGAATCTCGAGGACAAAGGAGAGTGAGCAAAGCGATAGAGTTTTATTAAGCAAGGATACAGAAAAAGCTCTCAGCAGTGAGAGGGATCCTGACAGGTTTGCCACTGAGGGCTTTTAGGGTTGGTCTTTTATAGAAGGCTAACCAGGGAACTTAAATCTTTTTGAATTCTTTACTTGATAACACCTTCGTATAAGTAGGACTTGTGACAACATCTTTAATGGCTTACTTCTTTTTAGGGTCTGTTTATTTTCTTTTGAACACAGGAGGCTGTCATAAATAAGACTCTCCCCTCAGACACCTAGGGCAGGGTGGTCTGGAGTATTCCCTTATCTCTGGTTTCCTTACACCTCCACATCTTCGGATTTCTGTGAGTCTGATCATGGAGCCCCCTATCTATCTCTCGCTACCTAGTCCTTTTCTCATTGGGATCCTGATTGGACCAAAATCAACGGTGAAATGTGTTGAGAAAATCAGATCAATTGAAATATAGACTGAGTATTAGGTGATGGTATGGAATTAACATTAATTCTGGGGGGGTGTGATGATGGCATGGTGTTTATGTTAGCAAAAAGTGTATATCATGCATCCTGAAGTATTTGTGGGTGGAATGACATGATGTCTGGTATTATAATTAAAATGGTCCAATACCCACACATTATAGAGTTAGGACCTGATAGAGGAAACAAAACTGGCCAAAGGTTGATGATAGTTGAAACTGGTAATGCAGACGTAGGAATTCTCTACATGATTTTCTCTGCTTTTGTGTACGTTTGGAAAGATAGAGGGTTAGTTTTCTCATCCCCAGTGTTTCCCTTTTCTCCTTGTTGTGCCCCCAGCACTGTGCCCCTCCTTCTCAGCAGTATATTGAGTGATGGTCTTTGTTTCTTTTGAACAACAGCACAGAAGACACACTAATATAGGCTGAGAATAAATCTGAAAGCTACCCATAAATACATTCTGTGCAGGGCCTACACATACTGTCATGGGTATTTCATAAATATAGTTAGGCAATATTATCTCTTAGTTATAATTTTAGAACTGATTAATGTATTAAAAATTGTGTTAGTACTAATAGAGAACTTCGGTTGAATAAAACATTTCAATAATAAATATCATGTACTGAGCATCTACTCTGAACTAGGCACAGCAGTAATTGCTTTACTTACATTATTATTCTCACTTAATTCTCCCATTAGCTTTGTGAGGATAACATTACCTTCATTTCATAAATAATGAATTGCAGTGAAGTAACTTGTTCTGTGTGATCCCATGGCATGATGTTTGTTTTTCTGTTAAGGTCTTTCAGGTCATTTCTGTGATTATTTGATTCTAATTAAAAAGAAACAGAAAGAGAGAAAAGGGAAAGAATGTTTATTGCTTCTGTCCATTGTGTAAGGCAGGAAATGTGCTAGATATTTCATAAATGTTATCTCATTCCACAGCAAGCTTGTGAGGTAGTTAGAATCATTGATATTTTTCTCAGTATTATAGATGAGAAACTGAGTGTCAGCCTTGTCAATTAATTTCTGCAAGACCACATAGCTGGTAAATTTGTATCATCCAGTAAATTTGTATTATCCTATCTATTGTCTGTCTCTGAAGTCTGTGTCCTTTACAAAAACTATATAGCTATTATCTTAGAGATAAGTAATAAATCTGTTCATTCTAGAACTATATATGGAACACTGACTTTGTAGCCAGCCATGTGTTGCATGCAAGGAAGAGTACAAGAAAGGTTTGATGAAGTGATTCCTACACTTAGAGAAGTATGTAATCTAGCTGAGGAGAGAGGAAGCATAAGCATATACAGTAACGGATAATATGAGAATGCATGCATTAGACTAACATTTTAAGAGACTAAATTTGGGTCTGTATTAAAATGCAAATAGCACTGAGAGAGTTTTGCACTTAAAACGTAGTAGTGTATATTGGGAAATATTTTATGGACAAGTATTCAAAGATCAATATTTTTTCTAAGATAGGAGTTTGACAAATTATGCATTTAAAATTTTTCCTATTTTTAGCATTTAATATTGTTATTCCTGGGAATTCATAGTCAAAGTGGTTTGAAATAAAAATGAATTATACCATTAAGAAAACTTGAATCGATAAGTGAATAATGGGAAACACTTCAATACTAAATATCAAGGTTTGTTCAACTCAATAATTCTAGAGTTTGAAAGTATAGTAAAGAAAACCATTAAGGAAAAAAATGTGGTCCTCTTTAGTCTTAAAATATGTACTCTTTTATCTTCAAGACAAAGATTGCATATCCCTACCCACGAAGTTTGTGTTACAGATCATATTTAAGTAACCATCCCCAACATTGGGAGGGAAACTGGGAAACCCTCTAGTTATGTGGGATATCTTACCAGACTGGTAATCAGGAGATATGCGATCCAGTCCTGGACCTACCACTAACTAGCAGAGTGCTCTCATACAATCCCCCCACAAGCCTCAATTTCTCCATCTGTAAGAAATGTAATGATTGAACTAGGTGATCTCCAAGATTCCTTCCAATTTTGACCTCCCAGGTTTTGATAAGATACATAATGTAAGACCAGCAAGATGCTTCGTTGTTGCCTTTTATATGTGTAGGGAGTGTATCAATACTTACATCTGAAGCACAGCTTTTCTCATATGTGTTACCAAAGTCATCACATTTGTACCCAAAAGAAGGGTGGAACTAGTCAGTGTGTGCCCATTGGTCTTGCTCAGAAATAGAGATCACTATCTCTATATACACTATACGACTATGATTGTATGACTTTATCCGTGCTAGGAAATCTCTTGTCTACGGATATACCTGGACCCCAAAATTGGACAGGTGCCATGGTTGTAGTTTAATTCTTTTCACTTATTTCTTTGATCTCTAGTAAAGAATTGATAGCTCTGAGATAGGTAGTAACATTATAGGCTTCATCAGACAGTGACATCTCACATTCATTTCTTTGACAGCATGAGGATAGTGAGCAACAGTAATGGAAAGAGTACCAAAGGGTATCACCTCCAGTCTCACTCAAAGAAAACTTTATTTCATGTTTATAACAAGTGGTAAGGGAGTTTTTCGCCCTAAAAAGATACTTTATCTCTGGCAGCCAGGAGACCCTCAGTGGCTCTTTGAGAAGTATGGAGGGCAATTCTGGAAGCCCATGAATTTATCTTGCTTCCTTTTTTTTTTTTTAAAGATTTTATTTATTTATTGCCAGAGAGAGAGATAGCCAGTGAAAGAGGGAACACAAGCAGGGGGAGTGGGAGAGGAAGAAGCAGGCTCCCAGCAGAGGAGCCTGATGCGGGGCTCAATCCCAGATCACGCCCTGAGACAAAGGCAGACGCTTAACGACTGAGCTACCCAGGCGCCCCTTATCTTGCTTCCTAACATGAAAGAGGAAATCGGCCTCCCTGCTTATTGTTAATATCATAGTGATGTAGAAGACCTCTGTTATAAAGAACCTCAATATTCTGTACTGTATTACCCTGTAGGTCAAATGCAGTCCACAACTACTCACCTAGTTACCTACTTGTCTGTTTCTCTGTCTCTCCCTCCCTCTCTGCACCATATGGAATATCTTCAATGTAACTGCTCTCTTTTTTTTCTCCAGACAAAGGCATTCTAACAGGCTTGCCTCCATATTTCATCTGTTTGAGAATTATTTTATCAGTTCATTTCGTATTTTTCCTATATGCTAGTAACATAACTACACTTCTTTAAAACTATTCACGTAGAACAGATTTTTCCCCCTAATTTATTGGAATGGATTTTAAAATCTGTGGCCCTTCACCTGAAGTTAATGAGTATTATTACTGTGGCTGTTCATGGCAGTTAGACATATCACCTTGAATATTATTTCTTTTTCCCATCTCTAAAACAGTGACAGCAGGTCTATTGAAACTTTCTGCTTAATAACTTCATCCTGCAAAAATGAAAATTATTCATTGAGGGACCATTTATTCTCTTGTTATGTGTACAAAACATTAAAATTCTGCTGTCTTAAAAAACAGGAGCTGTCATAGAGTTAGGGTAAAATTATGAGAGTGTTCTAGTTAAAAAGTGACACTTGGAAGGCAAATACAACACTTTAATAAGCTTAGGAAAGATGCCAGGAATTTAGTCCCTTTTGAAAAACATTGGCTATGCCAATTCCAAAGGATGCCAGGCATTTTCTCTCCTCAACCACCCTGGAATCCCTACAATATAAGTACAGTACTTTGAAAGGTGTTTGCAGGATTATGGAAAGCACATGTAGAATTCAATTGCTAAAATCTGTTTCTGTCCAGATTAATGAGTGGAGACAAAACATCTGCCAGTAAACTCCATTTGGCTATATTCCTTTAGACTGCCTGAAAAAGGTACAGATGCCTTTCTTCCTATTTCACTACACATTCATAAGCTTTCTGAGAAAATGAGAACTTTAAAATTATTTCTAGTTTTTTTCACAGTTATCTGTTTTGTTCTTTTAATCTAGCATATTCTTTTAGTCTAGCATACTGCATTGAAACAGTCTTAACTCTCTTTATGGCATTGCTGCCATGGAAATTAGCATGGCTCTAGGATTGGAGAGTGTTGACAAAATCAGTCTTCTGACTGTCATCCTTAAAACGAATTATATGGCAAACATTTTGCCCCTAGAATGTTTCATAGAAAGAAAATATGGATCATTTTATAGTTCAGGCTTTTTCAACTATAGGAATATAGGCAACCCTACTTACACCTATAGACTGGGCTATAGATTTCCCCAAGTAGATATTTGCTTTCTTATTCTTCTTCTTGTTTTTATTGAAGTAAAGCTCTCTCCTTTTCCATATCTTTTGATTTTTCAAATATTGTAAGTCTGAAAACTTACATTGACATTAACTAATACCCTTTTCAATAAAGAGGGTCTTCCCAGGCTACAGCAGAAGCAATGCCAAGAAACAGAAGGCATAATAAGTTATTGGGGCAGTAAGTGAATATCACAACTGAGACTTCTAAAACTGATTCCTAAATTTGGGGAACAGGAAGATTTTCAGTACCTGCTGATGAGGTAGTCAAAAATGTTCATAATACTTTTTCTCCACTGGCAGAGAAACATAAGTGCATGAAAAAGTGTTTTAGAAGCTATTCCTCATACAAGTGTCGGCCGAATGAAACTCAATATCCAAGTGTTGATGAGTCTCTATTACTGTCAGCTGAATGTATTTGTCACTGCCAAATGCTGTACAGCTTCATGAGCCTTCAGTAGAATTCTCTACCAGCCTTAGTTGATGTGAGACTCATACCTAAAGCACAGAAGGCTGGTAATTTATCATTTTGACTTGAAATACAGAGAAAAAAAGAAAAGCCATATTTAACTGGCATATACTTTTGGAAGTTTGATTCTGATTATTTGAACTTTGGGATAGCTAAAGATTCGCAGAACATGCCATTTATTTGTTTTTTAAATAGACTATTTTTTAGAGCCATTTTAGGTGCACACAAAACTAAGCAAAAGGTATAGAGGTCTTTCATATGCAGCCTGCCCCTACACATGCACCACCTCCCCCACCTATTTTATTTTAATATTCGAATAGCACATGCTCCCCCTCCTCCCCATCTCCCATGGAATTGAGTTAAGGAACAGGCAGGGCTAAGTAGGGAGAACCGGGTAGGGGGGCATGGAATCAGGTTCATAAAATTCAAAAATGCCAGAGATGAAAGGAAACCAGAGATAAGGGAATAAACCAGACCATCCTGTCCTAGGTGTCAGCGATGGAGTCTTGTTATAACAGCTGCTGTGACCAACCAAAAGTTACCTGACCCTAAAAAGGAAGTAAGCCATTAAAGGTATTATCACCAGTCCTTAATCAATGGTGTTAATCAATAGAGATGTCAAACAGATTTAAGGCCCCGGCTTAGCTTTCTAAAGAAGACCATCCCTAAAAGCCCTCAGTGGCAACCCTGTCGGGACCCCTCTCACTCCTGAGAGTTTTTTCTGCATCCTTGCTTAATAAACTTCTATTGCTTTTCTCACTCTCCTTTGTCCGTGAGACTCATTCTTCGACTCCATGAGACAAGAAACTAGCCCTCCCACACCAGAATGTGTCAGTCAAATTGCTTGACTTTATAATTAAGGAATGTTTCAAAGCTATCATCTTGATTGAAGATCCATTCTCATTATTCAGAACATTATATGTAGATGCAGTAGATTTAGGAAATTGGGGTGAACGTATGCTGACTCCAGGTTGACTACTCTGGATTAATTTTTCTTTCTCTTTTTTTTTTTTTTCATTTTAAAAATTAAAACTCTGACCTCTTCCGTTCTGGTGGAGTGCAGATAAGACATACAGTAACTTGAGGATATTAGGTACTTCAGTTTTGGTTAATGCATGTTTATTTTGATTTATAAGTAAAGCTGGAACTAGGGCAAAGAGACTACGACTTTGTCTCAGGACATTAAAATTGAAGGGAGGGAAATAATGATAATACTGCTCATTTTAAAAGTATAGTAACCAGAATAAATAGGAATCTGCCAGAAAGTGGGCTGACTCATTTCTGTGCTACATCATGAATTTTAATTCAATTAACTCAAGTTTATTACATTGTCTTTATTGTATTGTTTACCTACTGAATAAAATATCTGCCCCCCAAAGTCCTACTTTGACATCATGCAAATCTACATCAACTCTTACTTGTTTACAGACCAATTTTAGTTTTAAATTTTTCTTATTAAACATCAATTCTATCCACTTGAGTTTATTGCTGATACTAATTTTATCTCAGAGGCATCTGAGCTAATTTGAACTAACTGAATTAAAATAATAAGATTTTGTCAACAAAAGTCTTTTAAAATTAACACGGCATAGAATTTAGTTAACTTAAAAGTAAGAAACATAGTTGTTCAGTACTTTTTCAGTTCATTTGACTTAGATGACATAGACTGAGAAATCTGACTTAGATGACATAGACTGAGAAACAGTGCCAACTCTTTTCTGTACAAGGATTTTGAAGACTAATGTTTATCCTATCTTGGCATCAGGAAGTTTATAAGGATAGCTCAGCAAAGATATGAAAAAGCCAATGAATACTGTATCTCCCCTGTGGGATTTTTAATAAGTCACTAATCCAGTTGGGAAAGAAAAGTCTTAAACAACCATGTTTATTAGGTTAAAAATGCTCTTGTGAACCCTGTACCACCCCAAACACAGAAAATGTTCTCTAGTAATTTTTAAGTAGGGAATGGTGGTGATCACTGGCCAGCTTTTTTAACTAACATACCCAAATTCACCTCCTCAGATTCTGCTGTCCTCCAAAGAGGGACTGCTTCTCAACAAAGAACTCAAACATAAATAAATGCAATAGATTTTAACCACACTCCCCATCTGTAATACTTAATTGTCCAGCAAGTACAGGCTGGCTTGCAATAAGTAAGTTTGGGTGGGTACATAGTGACAATTTTAGATGTATGAAAGAGAGAAATATTAGCATAAATTTCTTTTCTGCAAAGAAGACATCTAATGAGAACATCTGAGAAGAAATATGATTTCTGCTTTTGGATGTAGAATATCTTGGGAAAGAATAAACATGAAGAAAGTCTTGTATATTCATAATTATGATAATATCTAATGATTAAATAAGAGACACATTTTTATATTTGGAAAGAGACTTGTATTTGTTATATTTTGCACAAGAGAGATAGATTTGCTTCTGTGGCTATTTTTACTATGAGGTTCTTATCTCCAAACTTTAGTGCTTCAAAAGTCCTTTTCTGGAGAGATGTACAGATGGTGTTAGGATAACCTTTGATACTACAATCAGGTCAAAATGAAGGAGGAGAGAGAGACAGAATTTTCAATTTAGGAATACTGTTTTGGAGATGCAAAGCCTTATCTAGTGTTATTACTTGATTTGGAGCCTTAGAATTAAAGAAGAAAGAAAAATTTAAAAAGCTTTGAGGGGTGCCTGGGTGGTTCAGTCATTAAGCGTCTGCCTTCAGCTCAGGTCATGATCCCAGCATTCTGGGATCCAGCCCCACATCGGGCTCCCTGCTCAGTGAGAAGCCTGCTTCTCCCTCTCACCTCCCCCTGCTTGTGTTCCCTCTCTTGCGGCCTCTCTCTTTGTCAAATGAATAAATAAAATCTTAAAAAAAAAGTCTGAGTAGTCTGTAAAAAAGAGAAAACCATTGTAAGTCACCTATTCACAAAGCTGTAGTGGAAACCTAATGCCAAAAATGCTGATTCTGCATAATTATCTATGTAGAAAATTGCAAGGAAGATGACATGATACTCTATATGGAAAACCCAAAAGAAGCCACTCCCAAATTATTAGAAGTTATAGTGCAATTCAGTAACGTGGCGGGATACAAAATCAATGCTCAGAAATCTGTTGCATTTCTGTACACGAATAACGAGACCAAAGAAAGAGAAATTAGGGAATCCATCCCATTTACAATAGCACCAAAAACCATACGTTACCTTGGAATTAACTTAACCAGAGACGTAAAGGACCTATATTCTAGAAACTATAAATCACTCTTGAAAGACATTGAGGAAGACATAAAAAGATGGAAAGATATTCCATGCTCATGGATCGGAAGAATTAACATAGTTAAAATGTCCATGCTACCCAGAGCAATCTACACTTTCAATGCTATCCCGATCAAAATACCGAGGACATTTTTCAAGGAACTGGACCAAATAGTCCTTAAATTTGTATGGAAACAGAAAAGGCCCCGAATCTCCAAGGAACTGTTGAAAAGGAAAAACAAAGCTGGGGGCATCACAATGCCGGATTTCGAGCTGTACTACAAAGCTGTGATCACAAAGACAGCATGGTACTGGCACAAAAACAGACACATAGACCAATGGAACAGAATAGAGAGCCCAGAAATGGACCCTCGGCTCTTTGGGCAACTAATATTTGATAAAGCAAGAAAAAACATCTGGTGGGAAAAAGACAGTCTCTTCAATAAATGGTGCTGGGAAAATTGGACAGCTACATGCAAAAGAATGAAACTTGACCACTATCTCACACCATACACAAAAATAAACTCCAAATGGATGAAAGACCTCAATGTGAGACAGGAATCCATCAAAATTCTAGAGGAAAACATAGGCAGCAACCTCTACGACATCGGCCAAAGCAACCTTTTTCATGACACATCCCCAAAGGCAAGAGAAACAAAAGATAAAATGAATTTATGGGACTTCATCAAGATTAAAAGTTTCTGCACAGCCAAGGAAACAGTCAGAAAAACTAAGAGGCAGCCCACGGAATGGGAGAATATATTTGCAAATGACACTACAGATAAAGGACTGGTATCCAAGATCTACAAAGAACTTCTCAAACTCAATACACGAGAAACAAATAAACAAATCAAAAAATGGGCAGAAGATATGAACAGACACTTTTCCAATGAAGACATACAAATGGCTAACAGACACATGAAAAAATGTTCAAAATCATTAGCCATCAGGGAAATTCAAATCAAAACCACACTGAGATACCACCTTACGCCAGTTAGAATGGCAAAAATAGACAAGGCAAGAGACAACAATTGCTGGAGAGGATGTGGAGAAAGGGGATCGCTCCTACATTGTTGGTGGGAATGCAAGTTGGTATAGCCACTCTGGAAAACAGTGTGGAGGTCCCTTAAAAAGTTAAAAATTGAGCTACCCTATGATCCAGCCATTGCACTACTAGGTGTTTACCCCAAAGATACAGACGTAGTGAAGAGAAGGGCCATATGCACCCCAATGTTCATAGCAGCAATGTCCACAATAGCTAAATCGTGGAAGGAGCCGAGATGCCCTTCAACAGATGACTGGATTAAGAAGTTGTGGTCCATATATACAATGGAACATTACTCAGCTATCAGAAAGAACGATTTCTCGGGGCGCCTGGGCGGCGCAGCAGTTAAGCATCTGCCTTCGGCTCAGGGCGTGATCCCGGCGTTATGGGATCGAGCCCCACATCAGGCTCTTCCACTATGAGCCTGCTTCTTCCACTCCCCCTGCTTGTGTTCCCTCTCTCGCTGGCTGTCTCTATCTCTGTCGAATAAATAAATAAATCTTTAAAAAAAAAAAAAAAGAAAGAACGATTTCTCAACATTTGCTTCAACATGGACGGCACTGGAGGAGATAATGCTAAGTGAAATAATTCAAGCAGAGAAAGACAACTATCATATGATTTCTCTCATCTATGGAACATAAGAACTAGGATGATCGGTAGGGGAAGAAAGGGATAAAGAAAGGGGGGGGTAATCAGAAGGGGGAATGAAACATGAGAGACTATGGACTATGAGAAACAAACTGAGGGCCTCAGAGGGGAGGGTGTGGGGGAATGGGATAGACCGGTGATGGGTAGTAAGGAGGGCACATATTGCATGGTGCACTGGGTGTTATACGCAACTAATGAATCATCGAGCCTTACATCGGAAACCGGGGATGTACTGTATGGTGACTAACATAATATAATAAAAAATCATTAAAAAAAAAAAAGAAATTCAACAGATTTCTGCACATTGATTTTGTATCCTGAGACTTTACTGAATGTATTTATCAGTTCTAATAGCTTTTTGGTGGTGCTTTTAGGGTTTTCTAGATACAGTATCATGTCATCTGCAGATAGTGAAAGTTTTACTTCTTTCTTACCAAATTGGATGCTTTTCATTTCATTTTGTTGTCTGATTGCTGTGGCTAGGACTTCCAGTACCATGTTGAATAAAAATGGTGAGAGTGGACATCCTTTTCTTGTTCCTGACCTTAGGGGGAAAGCTCTCAGTTTTTTCCATTGAGTAGGATGCGACAAGAAAAAAAGAAATGAAAATTGAAAACATGGTTTGCTTTACGAAAACCATGAAAACATGGTTTTTCCTTTATGTAGAAGATATTGTATAAAGCTTAGTATCCTGGTATTATTGGGAATCTAGAAGTATTGAAGATAACTGTTAAATATTTTACAGTCATTTCTAGGGTTGGCACAGGAAGACTACAGATGGACTCAAAGATTAAGAAAATATACAGGTCTTTGAAAGACATCCCCAGCAGCAACATGATCTATGAGCCATTTGTTTTATTCAAGCTAAAATATCTGGAGAGCAAGAGTAGTCCCTGGGACATGAGGAGAGATAAAGGACTAGAATGAAATTCTATCTGATGACTCAGTATTTTATTTTCATCTGGTGCCATTTATTACAAAGTAAATATCATACAAATAAAATTTTATTTTTTCTGGTCCTTTTATATAAGAATCAAAATGGCATGTGATTAAGGGAAATAGTTATTTAATGCTCAAGAATTCCTTTAAAATAGCATACTGCATAAATGCTACAGTTAACATATCCTTCCCATTGCTGGTGACTCTGTTCGCTGGCCCAACAGATGCACATTTGTCAGGAGGAGCTGTTTTCTCCCAAAGTTTGTGTGAAGTTGGAGAAGTGGGTACTGATAGTAAATACAAAAGTGGATGGTGGCTGCCAGTGAACTGTTAGGGATGAAGGACTTACTAGTATGCTTCAGATGGGGACCACAGGTTAAAAAGTTCATAATGTGATCTCAAATATTTATACTATTTGTGATTATTCTTTCAGAATAAAGGCTTAGTTGCTGCTTGCCCTCAGAAAGTAGTGTTCCCTTTTTTTTAATCAAAAGAGAACATTGATACTTTTGATAAAAAGGAGTATGCACCCAACCAATCCAACAAACATTTATTGAGTGGCTACTATGTGTCAGTTACGGCAGTAAGAGTTATGCATAGCCAATAAATAATACATACAAAGTCTTTGCCTTTATGAGGTTTATAGCACATCAGGGAAACCAAACATTTAAAAAGATCCTTTATTTGTTTTTTTAAATAAATATTATAAAGACTATGACATTTTTTAAAAAGAGAGAAAAATGAGAGAAAATGCCATGATATATGTAACATACACAGATGGCCTTTCTGAAGATGTGACATTTAATCTGAGATCTAAAATATGAGGAGCCATTAGCCAGGTGAAAGTAGAGGGGTCATTTCAAACAGAGGCACTAGCATGTACAAAAGCTCTAGAGATAGGAAAAAGCTTGGAGAATTCAAGGAAGTAAAATAGATGTATCTGAATGGTAGTAAATGATAGGAATAGTAAATAGAGGTTGGCAAGATAGGTATCAGCCAGATCAAGCCGGGTCTTGTAAGGGCATGGAACAGAATGTAGACTTTATTTTTAGTGCATTGGGAAGTCATAAAACAGTTTTAGGCAGGGGGATGACATGATGAACATTTTAATGTTTTAAAAGCTTGCTCAGGCTTCTGTAGCTCCAGCATGAAATCAGGAAAAACAGGAAGACATTTGAGCCTTTTTATTTGTGTGATTTCCCTTATCTTAGTATTGTGGAAAGAAAGCACAAGATTCATCCCTGAGGGTTGGTTTCTCATACTGACTGCATCCCTGAAGAAGTGTAGAGCTGTGAACAAGTTAATAAGAATACCTCACATTTGTTTAGTGCTTATACTATTGCAAAATATTTTATCTGCATTTTAAGTCACACAACAACCCCAACAGGTATATAGCACAGATTTTATTATTTCAAAAGTGAAATAGGTAAATAACTGTAAAAGTCATACAGTCACTTAATATCTGCTAAGGAACCAGGGCATGGGTTTTCTCACTCCTCATTCAGTTATTTTTCCAACTCTGCCATGCTAACTTCCATATTATTTCCCTATCTATCTCAATTTCTCCATATATCTAACAGAAATAATAATCTCTCTCTTGTCCAATAATCATAGGAGTTGGGTGGTTCAAATGAGATACAGAACATGAAAAATATTTTTAAAAATTGGAAGTACTATTCAAAAATAGTATCTTATAATTCTAAAACCCAGCACTCCTATAAATGCTGGTCAGAATTAAGGGGGATGCAAACATGCATTCATAAAGAAACAGAAGAACAATTTAGCCCCAGGGAGATATTACTTCTAGGTATGCTTCCAGGTAAGAAAGTTGCTCTAGGATTCTAGCCCAGAATAAGATGATTTTTGCACAAGTGAGAGCTACTCATGCCTGTGAGCAGGTCTAGAGGAGGGCCTGAATCTTAGGTTTATCACCCCTGTACCCATTGCAGGGAGGGCAACATATGAGTCACACAGTAAACAACTGTTGAGCAGAAGATTCTTCTCCAGCCCCTCTGGAGGGAAGCAATGGGTTCAGTTCATTTGGTCACATGGCATCCCTTATACCCCAATGAATGTATTTCTCAAACTGGGCTCTAATAATCACTGATTCCCTAAAGATGTTACTAGGTACTCTGAGAAAACAGTTTCATGTTCACTAAGTTTGGGAAATTATAAAGTCTGTATCACTAACATAGAACTTCATAAAATATTAAAAGTCCCAATAATTCTTGTAGTAATTATTAATCTGCCTCCTTATTTTTAGGCTATCATTTTCCACAAATTTAGAGCACCTCTTTTCTCAGGTTACCAATACCTTACACTTTTGGGAACATAGTTGGAAAAATGCCTTATTCATTTTACTATACATGCTTCTATTACCCTTATGCAACCACCATCTCTTACTATGGTACCACACACCTGCCCCTCTCCTATTCAGAGACAAAGGACTAGATAGGCCCTTAGTTAAGAATTACTGATATCCTGTGCTTTCCTAGCTGAATTATCCTAGGTAAAAGAATGGAAGTTAAGAGGCATTCATGGTAATATCATGGCCCTTTGTGATCTAAAGCATGCCTGGATGTGTAAAATTTGAGAGACACAGGTGAGTGGTAAATAATGAAATACAGGAACCAAGACTATCTTCATTATCATGTTAAATATGACTTATACTGGAAAACAATCTGCCTAACACATTATGAGGCAGTCATGCCTAGTATATGTCATGGAAGACTAGAGTCACCTAGTAAATGACTGTTGATTCTCTTACTCATTATTAAGTTTAGAGTCAAATCTCTGAGAATATTTGCCCTTGGGAGGTGTGTGTGCATGTGCACATTCACATGTGTTTGTACATTTCTACTATCCAGGAATCCCACCTTAGGGTATACACACAAAAGAAATAAGTGCAGGGGTGCCTGGGTGGCTCAGTTGGTTAAGCATCAGCTCTTAATTTCGGCTCAGGTCATAATCTCAGGGTTGTGAGATCAAGCCCCACATTGGGCTCCACACTGGATGTGGAGCCTGCTTAGGATTCTCTCTCTCTCTCTCCCTCTCCCTCTCTCCCCTCTCTAAAAAAAAAAAAGAAATAAGTGTATGTTTGATATTTGCACCACAAGACATGTAAAAAACTTTATAAAAATTTATTTATAATACCCAAAACTTAAAATAACACAGATGGCCAACTATACAATGTTTAAATTAATTTCTGTAAATTTATGTGAGGGAAAAATGAAAAGAACAATCTGCTACTACCTGGAACAATGTGATTGCATCTTATTTACATTAATGTTAAAAGAAACAGTACATACTCTATTATATTTATGTGAAATTTAAGAAGAGCCAATATTAGTATATGATGGTAGAAATCAGAATAGTGGTTACCTCAGGGGGCTCTTGACTGGGAAGTAGGATGAAGGTTTTGAGTATGTATCTATCTAGTGTGGGTGGTACCAGTGTAGCAGGAATTGCCTCTGTTTTGTACAGAAAGGGAATGGTAACTTATGAGACAACTGTGTCCAGAATTTCTAAAGGGTGACAAGTGGTAAATACTGGTCTATAGTTGAACCAGGAGCATTAATCAACATTGCCAAGGGACAAACTCCAGAGAGAACAAGGGGAAAATGGGATAGAGAGAGGAGGGACCAATGTTCCATTTATATGTAGCATGGCCACCTAGTTTCTTTTTCTATAAAAGATATAAGTTGTGGGGCACCTGGGTGGCTCAGTCAGTTAAGCATCCAACTTTTGGCTTTGGCTCAGGTCGTGATCTCATGGTCCTGGGATCTCCCAGTCCTGGGTCCCGGGATCCAGCCTCCCAGGCCAGGCTCCTTGCTCAGCAGGGAGTCTGCTTCTCCCTCTCCCTCTGCCCCTCTGCCCACTCTTGTGCATGCACTCTCTAAATAAATAAATAAATAAATAAATAAATAAATAAATAAATAAATCTTTAAAAAAAGAAAAGAAAGGTTGTATATTAAGTAGAATGAATTTTATGTTTTAACACAGTGAGAAAACAAATATGGAATTTTTTTTTTTAATTTTGCTTACTGATGGTGTTTCTTCATTTAGGGTTTGTTTTGATAGCCTATTCTCATGCCCAGAACTCAAATAAATTCACCTGTTAATCACAATTTCTTAGTCAGTATTGAAATCTCATGTGATTTAGCTAGACAAAGAAATGTTGCAAGGATGATTAAGGAAGAAGGAAAAGTATGTGAGATGGTGTAGAAGCTGAAAAGGCATAATTCCTTTGAATAATTATAAAGATTTCATTATGGCTGAAATCAGAGGTATTTTAGAGATTGGTGGGAGAGGGCAAGAAAAGTAGCGGGCAACAAGTCATGGAGGGAGGTAAATGCTCTTAGTCAGCTATTCCCATTCTATTGGCATTTAAAACACTTTGTAGAAAGACAATGATCAAGTCCATATGTAGTTCCTTGGCTTTATAAAGTGAGGTAGCACACAGACAATATACACAGACGGTGCCCGACTTACGTTGGCTCAACTTAAGATTTTTTTTACTTTATGATGGTGCAACAGCCATATATATTCCATAGAAACCATACTCCAAATTTTAAATTTTGATCCTTTCCCAGTCTAGAGATACGCAGTTCAATCCTCTCTCATGATAACTGAGCAGCCGCAGCTCCCAGTCAGCCACCGATCACAAGGTTAAACAACTGACATACTGACAACATTGTGTCCCCATACAACCATGCTGTTGTTCACTTTCAGTATAGTATTCAGTAAATTACATGAGATAGTCAATACTTTATTATAAAATTGGCTTTGTGTTAGATGATTTTGCCCAACTATAGGCTAACGGAAGTGTGGGAACATTTAAGGTAGACTAGGCTAAGCTATGTTGTTTGGTAGGTTAGGTGTATTAAATGCATTTTTGACTTAGGATATTTTCAACTTACAGTGAGTTCATTGGGACATAACCCCATCATAAGTCAAGAAAGATCTGTATTAGAACTTAGCACATCTCTAGAGAAATATAGCTATGTCAGAAAAGAAGGAAATTTCGTCTAATTTTATTTATGGTGTTAACTATATCATTATCATTATCATTATCATTATCATTATCATTATCCCTTTTTAACAGATCAGAAAGTTGGTCCAGAGGAGTTACCTGATTTACCCAACATGGCACAGCTCATAAGTAGTAGAACCAGGATCTAAATCAGGCAGTCCTTGGTTCTATAGTCCATGCTCTCAACCACTAAATGATGCTGCTTTATTGTCTGATTGATCAGAAACTTTTATGTATACATCTTTAAAATGCATTCATGAATTTAGATTTCACTAAGAGAGTAATGGAGTATTGGGAACTCACTAAGTAGTGGTTCCTATAGAGTATATTTGTTGGAAAGTCATGCATATAAGAATGATTGGATGATCATACAATTTAGATTCCAGTCTATTCATATTTAAAATACAAGGACAGTAAAAGGTTCATCAGCTTGAAATTAGTTTTTAAATGATGTCAATGCATTCAAGTCAATTTGAGAGGATTAAGGGATAATATGGATTTACCAAAGTACTTTGAGATACTAAGGAACCGTGAGGGCACTTGCAGGATTACACAGGATATTTAACAGCTTCAAGTCTAGCTCCGAGTTTTTAATTACTCACTTTAACTTTTGAAACTCACTTTACTGAATGAAATGGTGGCTATACTGGTTACCAAAGCAAAAGTCACAAGTCTGAACCATCATAGGTTTGAAGTAGTGATATTTTAAGCCATTTGACACTGTCGACTGCTTCAGACTATCTCTTTAGGGTGCCACCAGGAAAGGAACAAGGCTGGGAGCCTAGAAGTCACAGGGCTGTGTTTCCCCCCCCTTCTCACTTCAGAGAGAATGGCCCTGTTGTTGTCTCTTCCACAGAGTAAGCTTTTACATACAGTTTCTTAGAACAAAAAGTTCTATGGCTTAAATGCTCTTAAACAACATTGGGCATCATTTAATTAAGTTTTCATTCATTTCACTTAGTATTCACTAAGGTTATATAATCACACACATTAGGGTGGCTATTATTTTTTTAAAAAGGAAATTAACAAGTGTTGGTAAGGATATAGAGGAACTGGAACACTTGTGTATTTCTGATGGAAGTATAAAATGGTGTAGCTGCTCTGGAGAACAGTATAGTGATTCCGAAATAAATTAAACATAGAATTACCATATGAACCAGGAATTTCACTTCTGGGTATATACCCAAAAGAAGTGAAAGCAGTGACTCAAATTGATATTTGTACTCCCATGTTCATGGCAGCAATTATCCACAACAGCCAAATATCCATCATTGGATGAATAGATTTAAAAAAGTGGTATGTACATACAATGGAATATTATTATCTTTAAGAAAGAAAGGAATTCTGACACATGCTATAACATGCATGAACCTTGAAGATATTATGCTTAGTGACATAAGCCAGTCACAGAAAGGCCAAACATTCATTTATGTGAGATACCTAGAACAGTCACATTCAAAAAGACAGAAAGTAAAATGGCAGTTGGCAGGGGCTGGAGGAGAGGGGATAGGGAGTTAGTATTTAACGAGTACAGAGTTTTAGTTTTGCAAGATGAAAAAGTTCTGAAGGTGGATGGTGGTAATGGTTGCACAACAATGTGAATGTATTTAATGCCACAGAACCACTTAAAAATGGTTAAAATGATAATTGTTATGTATATTTTGCTACAATAGAAAATACATTTAAAAAATAGCTCATAGGAGTGTCTGGGTAGTTCAGTCGGTTAAGCGTCTGACTCTTGATTTCAACTCAGGTCATGATCTCAGGGTCGTGAGATCGAGCCCCACGTTGGGCTCCATGCTGGGCATGGAGTCTGCTTAAGATTCTCTCTCTCCCTCTCTACCCCTCACATCCCCCCAGCTTGCGTGCACTCTCTCTCTCTTTAAAAAAAAACAAAACTAGCTTATAGATACAGACAACAGATTGGTGGTTGGCAGAGGTGGGGGTTGGGGGTGGTCAAAATGGGTGAAGAGGTTCAAAAGGTACAAACTTCCAATTATAAAATAAACAAGTCATGGGGATATAATGTCTTGGATGGTGACTATAATTACTAATACTCTATAACATGTTTAAAAGTAGCTAAGAGGGGCGCCTGGGTGGCACTGTGGTTAAGTGTCTGCCTTCGGCTCAGGGCGTGATCCTAGCGTTATGGGATCGAGCCCCACATCAGGCTCTTCCACTATGAGCCTGCTTCTTCCTCTCCCACTCCCCCTGCTTGTGTTCCCTCTCTCGCTGGCTGTCTCTATCTCTGGCAAATGAATAAATAAATAAAATCTTTAAAAAAAAAATAAATAAAAGTAGCTAAGAGAGTAGATCTTAAAAATTCTCATTACAAGAAAAAAAATTATAACTATATGGTGATAGATGTTAATTAGACTTATTGTGGTGATCATTTCACAATATATACAAATATCAAATCATTATGTTGTACACCTGAAACTAATATAATATGTCAATTATATCTCAATTTAAAAAGTTAAACATACCTACCTACTATGATTCAGCATTCCATTCCTAGGCAGTTATGCAAGAAATGAAAGCTTATTCCCATACAAAGATTTGTACATAATTGTTCATTACAGCTTTTTGTATAATAACCAACAATCTTAAAGCAACCCAATGTGCACCCACTGGTAAATGAATAAACACATTGTGGTATATCCATGGAAAGAAATACTACTTAGCTATTAAAAGGAATTAACTACTAATAATCCAACAATGTGTCTACATCTCAAATAATTATGCTTAGTGAAAGAAGGCAGACAAAAAGAGTATATATGTATGGTTCCATTTATATAAATTTCTAGTAAATGCAAATTAACCTGTATTGACAAAAAGCAAATGAGTGTTTGCTTGGGAAGGAGGGAGCAGGAATGGCAAAAGTGACACAAGGCAACTTTTGGGAATTATGGATAATATGTTGACTATCTTCATTGTGGTGATAGTATCATGGTCAAAACTTATCAAACTGTACCCTTTAAATATGTGCAGCTTATTCTATGTAGGTTATACCTCATTGAAGTTTTTAAAAACAAAAATAAAATGAAAAACAGCCTGGCAGTATTTAAACCTGCAGATTAAAGATAAAACATTTTCCCAAAGACTATCAGGTGACAGCTTCTACTGTACGTGAAGGACACCAAAGACTACAAGATAGTTTTTAAAAAGTACTTGTTCTGGATAAGAATTTTGGTTCTGCTTACTAAACAGAATAATTATAGTAAAGATAAAGGAAATGCAAAAAGAACAAAAGATTAATAAAGGTTTTACACAGCAAGCACTTTGACCAATGTAAAATAATTGGTCCTTAATCATTCATTAAGCAGTTAGCACTAAATTATGAATGGGTCATGTGATGCACTTGACCATCTTAACATACCCATTTACACAATACAGTTCAAGTAGCTCCTGTGCTTGGGTATAGCAAATGATTCCCGATGGGCTAAAACCGCTCTTGCACTTTTACTTTCTCTTCAGCAGGTTAAATCACTTTAACTTGTGTTGTTGGAGCCTAAGGGACTGTTTCTGAACCCAAGACTATCCATTAGTTAAACATGATTTTGTTAAGAACATTACAAAGAGGTGGCTTTAAGCCATTGATTTTATCAACGCAATTTGGAAAGATTCAGACTTGGACGTCAAAATACTATGAGTCATCCAACATTATAGAGGTAACTGTTTACGATCCTGGAAATAAAAAGCAGACCTTGTAAACATTTAAAAAAAAAATCTTCCCAGTGATTAAATGAGACCCATGTTACAGATCACCAAACATAGCAACTTAGAATGCAAATGCTTACCTTTCAGGAAAAAAAAAGTCCAAGAACTGACCTTTCTTAATGATATGTTAATGAAATATCAAGGAAGGTTGGGATTTACCAAACCTTATTCTACTTTGTACAAGTTCTCTCCTGCTTCCTAAAAGCTGACTGTAACTGAGGTGGAAAGGTCTTTAGAACTCTTTTATTTCTGTAGTACACAGGAACTGTAGCTGAAAGTTTCCAGACTGGAGAGGAGTTATTAAACCTGATTTGGGACCCACCTGTTCCTTAGTATGCGCTGCAAATTGGGATCTCTATAGCGAAGCCTCTTCTTTTTGTAGCCAAAAAGCTATGTATCTTTTGTGAGTTAAATTTTGAAATTGGTTTTATTTCTAATGACTTTTAGTCATTTAAAAAGACTTCATTTGAATTTCTAAAATATATTCCTTTGGGTGCCTGAGTAACTCAGTCAGTTAAACATCTGCCTTCGGCTCAGGTCCTGATCCCCAGGTGCTGGGATCGAGTCCTGCATTGGGCTCCCTGCTTGGTGGGCAGCCTGCTTCTCCCTCTGCCTCTTTCCTCTCTCTCTGTCTCTCATGAATAAATAAATAAAATACTTAAAATAAAAATAAAGAATAAAAATATATTCCTTTTTTTCCCATGTGTATTAACATTTCATTTTACTTTGAAACTGAAGGACAAGGTGGCTCAGTATAATAGAAACGTACCAGGCTCCTCCTCTTTTTTTTTTTTTTTTGTATATTGTAAGAGGTAAGGATGAGGATTCAGAGCTCAAATACGTAAAGTGACCCTTAATTTTCAGCTCCTCTCTTGATAAAGGATTTTTTTGTTGTTGCTTTAACTTTATTATTTTTAAAATTTTAATTATACTTATTTTGAAAGAGGTAATGTTCTCATGATTCAAAATTCAGAATGTAAAAAAGGATACAAGATGAAAAAATTTTTCTTGCTTTTGTTCCCTAAATACCCAGCTCAATTGCATAATACCTAGCTGTATTTTTAGTTTATTTCCAGAACACTTTATGCATGTATATGTGTATGCATACACAAACATCCACATACAAAATCAAATACAATGATCTTTTTTAGGTTCTGCTAACGTACTATACATTCATTTGTGCATCACTTTTTTTTTTTCATTTTACAATATATCTTGGAGACTGTTCCATTATGACACAAAAAGCTTCTATGTGTTTGTTATGCTTTTTTTCAGCTGCATAGTATTCTGTATTGCTGTATTATAATTCATTTTAAGCAATTCTGTACAGATAGCATTTAGGTTCAATTTTTTTGCTATTACAAATAATCCTTCAGCAAACAACCTTGTGCATACATCATTTCTGCAAGATAAATTACAAAAAGTAGAAATGCCATGAAGCTGTTGACCCCTAATTCTTGTTTAGGATCAATTTTCTCTGTCTTCTTGAGTGGCTTTTGGTATATTTTTCTAAAATATTATCCATTTCATTATGGTATTCAAATTTATTTGCACAGTGTTGAACAAAGTAGTCTCTTACCATTGTCTGTGATGCTTCCATCTGTGCTTATTTTATTCTTCATTTTAACCCCCCCTCTTGTTTTATTTTTTTTTTATTAGTAACTAATTGCCAATGTTATGGTTATTCAAAGAGCCAACTATTTTTTTTATTTATTAAATTTTCTTTTAACTGTTTAATTCCTAACTTCTGATATTATTTGACTTATTTTCTATTTGTCTTTTTTCCTTTTTCTGGCTTGATGATTTCTGTATTTTTTAGTTCTTTTTTTTTAGATTTTATTTATTTATTCGACAGAGATAGAGACAGCCAGCGAGAGAGGGAACACAAGCAGGGGGAGTGGGAGAGGAAGAAGCACGCTCATAGTGGAAGAGCCTGATGTGGGGCTCGATCCCATAACGCTAGGATCACGCCCTGAGCTGAAGGCAGACACTTAACCGCTGTGCCACCCAGGTGCCCCTGTATTTTTTAGTTTTTAATATTGTTGTTAATATAAATACTTAAAACTGTGGAATTTTATTTGGGCACTGCTCTCGAAACATCACATAGGTTCTGATAAGTGGTGTTTCTATTATGATCATTTATTAGATATTCTAATGTAAGGTTTTATTTTCTCTTTGAATTGTTTAAGATAAAGTGTCTAAAGCATGATTTTTTGTCTCCTGGTTTTGTTAACAAGTTCCACTTTGATTGAATTTTAATTAATGATTATTGATTGTGTTGTTTTGTTTTTCATGTATTTTAAAAAACAATGATATTTTTCTTCTAGCAAAATATAGTCATTTTTTTGAAAATATTCCAAGGGATCCCTTAGTACAAAGTATATTCTTTATTTCATGGTATAGAATATATACTTATCAAATAACTACACCTTACTAATTGTGTTATTTACACCTTCTGTATTTATTCCTTGTCCACTTGGCCTGAAATGAACTGAGTGAATAAATAAATCTATTGCCAATAATGCATTTCTCTTTACTTTTTCTTTGTTACACTTTAGTTTTGACTATGTAAATGTTGCTTTCATGTTGTTTGATGCATAGATATTTATAATTATTATAACTTTATTGTGGTTATAACTTTCAGTATTTGTACAATGCTACATTTTTGTTTCATTTAAAACTTTTGCCTCAGATTCAACCTTGTCTGATATTAAGGTTATGGATTCTACTACTTTTTATGTACACCTTTTCATGTTATTTTATTTTCAATCTTTCTAAATCATTTCATTGTCATTATCCATTCTTTTTCTACTGTGGTATAATTGACATTAATATTATATTAGTTTCAGGTATACAACATAGTGATTATACATTACACTGAGCATTTGTATACATTGCAAAATGGTCACTATGATAAGTCTAGTTACCATCTGTTGCCTTACAAAATTAATACAATATTATGGACTGTATTCCCCATGCTTTACATTAAGTTCCTATGACTTATTTATTTTATAACTGGAAGTTTGTAATTTCTAATCTCCTTCACTCATTCACCTCCCCAACCCCTCCACTCTGGCAGTCACCAATCTGTTCTCGGTATCTGAGTTTGGGTTTTGTTTTGTTTGCTTGTTTTTTGTTTTGTTTTGTTTGAGAATCCACATATAAGTGAAATTATGCAATATTTGTCCTTCTCTGTCTGACTTATTTCATTTAGCATAATACCCTCAAGGTCCATCCATGTTGCCCCCAATGACAACATTCCTTTTTACAGCTGACTAGTGTTACATTGTGGATATTTACCACATCTTCTTTATCCATTCATCCATCTATGGACACTTAGGTTGCTTCCATATTTTGGCTATATAATTAATGCTGCAATGAACATAGGGGTGCATATATTTTTTCAAATTAGTGTTTTCCCCTCTGGATAGATACCCAAGAGTGGAGTTACTGGATCATATGGTAGTTATACTTCAAATTTTTTAAGGAACCTTCATACTGTTTTCACAGTGGCTGTATGAGTTTACATTCCCACCAACAGTGCATGAGGGTTTCCTTTTTTCCACATCCTTGCCAACACTTGTTATTTCTTGCTCTTTTGATACTAGCCATTCTGACAAGTAGGAAGTGATAGCTCATTGTGGTTTTGATTTGCATTTCCCTGATTATTAGTGATGTTGAGTATCTTTTCATGTATCTGTTGGCCATCTGGATGTCTTCTGTGGAAAAATGTCTATTCAGATCCTCTTAATCAAATTATTTTTTGTTATTGAGTTGTACAAGTTCTTTATGTATTTTTGATATTAAACCATTGTCAGATATATGATTTGAAAATATAAATGTAATACATCACATCAATAAAATGAAAGATAAAAATTATGTGGTCATCTCAATATACACAGAAAAAGCATTTGACAAAATACAACATCTTTTCATGATAAAAACCATTAACAGACTGGGTATGGAAGGAACATACCTCAGCATAATAAAGGCCATATACAGCAAACCTACAGCTAACACTATATTCAATGGAGAACAATTGAAAGTGTTTCCTTCACTACCAGGAACAAAGCAAGGATGTTGCCTCTCTCCACTCCTGTTCAATATAGCACTGGAAGTCCTAGCTACAGCAATTAGACAAAAGAAAGAAATAAAGGGCAACCAAATTGTAAAGAAAGAAGTGACATTGTCATTATTTGCTGATGATAAGATCTGATCCTATATATAGAAAACCCCAAAGAATCAGTAAAGTGGAAGGAAGAAAAATCAACTTACAGATATCAGTGGTATTCCTTTACATTAATGTTGAAGAATCTGTAAAAGAAGTAAAGAAAATCATACCATTCACAATAGCATCAAAAACAATAAAATGCTTGGGAATAAATTTAACCAAGGAAATGAAAGATTTGTGCAAAGAAAACTATAAAACCTTGCTGAAAGAAATTGAAGAAAACACAAACAAATGGAAAGATACCCCACGTTCATGAATCAGAAGAATTAATATTGTTAAAATGGGCATGCTATCCAAAGCCATCCACAGATTCAACACAGCCCCCATCAGAATACCAAAGGCATTCCTTGCAGAAATAAAAGAAACAATCCTACAACAAATCCTTGATTTGGAACTACAAAAGACCCCAAACAGCCAAAGTAATCCCAAGAGAAAAGAACAGAGTCAGAGGTATCACACTTCCAGATTTCCAACTATACTACAAAGTGATTGTGATAAAAACAATGCAATATGGTACCAGCACAAAGATAGACACATCGAAGAATGGAACAGAATAGAGACCCCACAATTAAACCCTGGCATATATGGTCAACTAACATTCAACAAGGGAACCAAGGATACCCAATGGGGAAAGGATAGTCTCTTCAAAAACGGTGCTAAAAAAAACTGGGAAACACATGCAAAACAATGAAATTAAACTTCTATCTCATACCACTCTCAAAAATCAACTCATTGGGACTCCTGGGTGGCTCAGTTGGCTAAGCATCTGCCTTCAGCTCAGATCATGATCCCACGGTCCTGGGACCAAGTCCCGCATTGGGCTCCCTGCTCAGTGGGGAGCCTGCTTCTCCCTCTGCCTGCTGCTCCCCCTGCTTGTGCTCTCTCTCTCTGTCAAATAAATAAACAAAATCTTTAAAAAAATTAACTCAAAATGTATCAAAGACTTGAACAGAAGACCTAGAAGAAAACGTAGGGAGGAAGTTCAATATTGGTCTTGGCAATAATTTTTGTGGCATGATGCCAAAAGCATAAATAACAAAAGAAAAAAATCAACAAATGAGACTACATCAAACTCAAAATCTTCTGCACAGGAAAAGAAACAGTTAATGAAATGAAAAGACAACCTACAGAACAAGAGACAATTTTTGCAAACCATATATTGGGTAAGGGAAATGGACAACAGACCATGAAAAAGTATTTAACATTACTAATTTTCAGGGAAATGCAAATATGCTAAGTGAAATAAGTCAAGCAGAAAAAGACAATTATCATATGGTTTCACTCATTTGTGGAACATGAGGAATAGCAGGGAGATTGGTAGGAGAAGGAAGGGGGAAATGAAGGTGGGGTAAACAGAGGGGAAATGAACCACGACAGACTATGGACTCCAGGAAACAAACTGAGGGTTTTAGAGGGGAGGGGGTTGGGGGGATGGGCTAGCTTGGTGATGGGTATTAAGGAGGGCACGTATTGCATGGAGCACTGGGTGTTTATTTGCAAAAAATGAATCATGTAATACTACATTAAAAACTAATGATGTACTGTATGGTGAATAGCATATCATAATAAAAAGAAAAAAGCAAATTAAAACCATAATGAGGCATCACCTCACACTTGTTAGAATGGCTGCCATCAAGAAGATGAGAATCAACAGGTGCTGACAAGGATATGGTAGAAAGGGAACCCTTACACATTGCTGGTGGGAATGTAAATTGGTCCAACCACTATAGAAAAGAATACGGAGGGTTCTTCAAAAAATTATAAATAGAGCTTCCATATGATCCAGCAGTTCCACTTCTGAGTATATACCCAAAGAAATGAAAACAGGATTTTGATGAGATATATACACTCCCAGGTTTATCACAGCATTATCCACAATAGTCAAGATATGGAAACAACCCAAATGCCCATCAACAGATGAATGGATAAAAATATGTGGTACATATACAGAATGGACTATTATTCAGCCCTGAGAAAGGAAGTTATCCTCCCATTTGCAAAAACATGAATGGAACTTGAACATATTATGCCAAATGAGATCAGTCAGACAGAGAAAGACAAGTACTATATGATATCGCTTATATGTGAAATCTAAAAAAAATTAAACTTGGAAAAACTAGAGAATAAAATGATGGTTATGAGGATTTGTGGGGGGATAAGAGTTATGGTGTGTAAGGCTACAAACTTGTAATGGGTAGTAAATAAGCCATAGAGATCTAATGCACCTTATAATAAATACAGACAATAATATTGTAGAATAATTATGTAATGTGATAAATATCACCATATCAGCAATCATATTACAATATATATGTATCAAAGTAATATGCTGTACACCTTAAACTCATATAATGATACACATCACATTTATTCAATAAAAAATAAGCTCTTCAACACACCAAATATTATATATATTTTATATATAGTTTATTTATACATATATGACAGGGAAATGGGTAGAACTACAAAGAGAAATTGATAAATCCACGTTCAAAATTTGATATTTTAAAAACCCTCTTTCTGTTACTAATAAATTGCATCAAATATTATAAAAATATAGAAGACTTGAACCATGCTATTAAGGTTTATTTCATAGGATATTGTATATATGTTCTCCACATACTTACTTTCTGAAAGTAAGCTTGATTTTGATGAATGATTGCTTTTTGTTTTTATTTTCACTAACTCCCCATCATCATCCATATGTAGGCAGTACATTGTGGTTAGTCTTTTAGAATCATTTGGATTTTTCTGGAGGAAAGCCAAAAACACTGAAAGGATATTAAAGTTAAATATGTTCAAAGTGTTTCTTAAATATCTAGACTTGTTTGTGATGCAGATCTTAGGAGCAAACAAAAAGCACACCTTTCTTTTCCTTTTTGATCAATGATGTAAAATCCCAAGAATTAGGAATACGTTTGTAACACTGAGAGCTGAGCCTCATGTGGACATTAATGAAAAGAGTGGTTGGCATTTAACTCCTATAAATAAAGCTTCTGAATAGAACTACTTCAGAGATCAATATTGTCCAATTCAGAACAATGAGCCTTCTGAGTTGTAAAGAACGAGAGAAAATCAATCAATCAAGAAAATGTTCTAACTTTGTTGTTAGAATTCTCAATTTTGTTTTTTAAAAATGTGCTATTTATCCTCTTATTCCCTACTAGTTCCTGTAATGTAGTGAAATAAACACATTTTAAAAACAACAGTATGCCAGTCCTTCAATAGGGATACGTGAACTATTCTGGGTATCTGTCAAGACAGGGTGTGTCTTTATGTGAATTATTCTCATAAATGGTGTCAAATCATATTCATATAAAATTTGTTACTGTTCATATAATCAGTACAGTAATGGTCTATTTCATTTTTACAGTTTAGAACAGGTTCAAGACTGTCTCTAGGATGATGGCATTCTCACAGGTATTCTGATATATTTTGAGTGGGAAAGTTCTATATGGTTATTTGAATGTTCTTTATCACCAGGTACATTTTGTGGCTTAAAGTGAACTCACACTATATATAAAAAAGGACTGCTGGTTATTCTCAGTTGTCAAACCATCATGTGGAACTATAGCTCTTCCTGCTATGAAAACTTTCTAACTGATCTACCATAAATAGTTGCTATTATGAATCACAGTAGTTCTTCATTCCCCCACCAAATTTTGGAAATATCATAGTATTTTGGAATACACATTTGAATAAGCCTATTGCTGGGTGAATTTCCAGTGCTTTGTACAAAATTTGTCTTTTCTTTCTTGTTGATTTTAGGGTTATTTGTTTTCTTTGCCATTCTCAGTTTCACTATAATGCATCTGAGTATGTGTTCCCCCCCCCGGGGGTCTCATTATGCTTCTTGAATCCAAAAATACATCTATATCCTCATTATGAAAAATTTTTTGTCACCTTTTGAATATTGCCTCTACCTTAATCAGTCTCTTCTCTTCTTCAAGATCTTCTACAAGAGGTACGCATTTATTCTGCTTGATGTTCTCAGAGCTTCCTGGATCTATGGTTTGGTGTCTAACATTAATTTGGGTGAAATTCTGTCAATATTTAATGTTCCTTCTATTCCTTTCTCTCTTCTCCTTCTGGAATTCCCATTATGCATATGTTGTATCTTTTGTAATTGTCCCACAGTTCTTTAATATTCTGTTCTTACTCCCCCTCCCCAGGCTTTTTTTCTCTTTGTTTTTCAGTTTTATTGGTTTCTTCTGAAATATCCTCAAGTTCAGAGATTCTCTCCTCAGCTGTGACCAGTCTACTAATAAGCCCATCAAACTCTTCATTTCTGTTAGTGTTTTGAATGTCCAGTATTTCCTTTTGTTTTCGTTAGAATTTTCATCTCATTGCTTACATTTTCCATCTGTTCTTGCATACTTTAAGCTTTATATATTAGAGCCCTTAGCTTCTTAATCATAGTTGTTTTAAATTACTAGTCTGACAATTCCAACATTCCTGCTATATCTAAGTCTGGTTCTGATGCTTGCTCTCTCTTCAAACTGTGTGTGTGTGTGTGTGTGTGTGTGTGTTTGCCTCTTAGTATGTCTTGTAATTTTTTTCTTGATAGCCAAACATGATATATGCATAAAAGGAACTGCTGTAAATAGGCCTTTAGTAATGTGGCATTAAGGTGTTCGGGGAGAGAAAGTGTTCTATAGTCCTATGAGTAGGTCTAAGTCTTTTAGTGAGTCAGAACCTCTGTACTCTGAACTTCACATGTAGAGTTGGCCCTTGAACAAGAGTGAGTTAAGAGCACCCACTCCCCTGCACTGTCAAAATCCATGTATTACTTTTGACTCCTAAAAAGTCGACTACTAACAGCCTGCTATTGCCTGGAAACCTTACCAATAACATAGTCAACTAAGACTATTTTGTATGCCGTGTGTATTATATACTGTATTCTTATGATAAAGTAAGCTAGAGAAGAAAAAATGTTATTAAGAAAATCATAAGGAAGAGAAAATACATTTGCAGTACTGGACTCTAAAACGTTGCTGTGTAAGTGGACCCATGCAGTTGAAACCCATGCTGTTCAAGGTTCAACTGTACTTCTCAGTCCCCACCCCTTCCTTCAATGGGACAGGATGGTTAGAGTAGGCTGGAGTTTGGTATTTTCCTCTTCCCTGCTAGAGGGCTCTGATAAAACCCCAGCAGTTTATTTATTTTTTTTTTAATAATGATTTTTTATTATATTATGTTAGTCACCATACAGTACATCCCTGGTTTTCGATGTAAGGCTCGATGATTCATTAGTTGTGTATAACACCCAGTGCACCATGCAATATGTGCCCTCCTTACTACCCATCACCTGCCTATCCCATTCCCCCACCCCCTCCCCTCTGAAGCCCTGTTTGTATCCCAGAGTCCACAGTCTCTCATGGTTCATTCCCCCTTCTGTTTACCGCCCCCCTTCATTCTTCCCTTCCTTCTCCTACAGATCTTCCGATTTCTTATGCTCCACAAATGAGTGAAACCATATGATAATGGTCTTTCTCTGCTTGACTTATTTCACTTAGCATTCTCTCCTCCAGTCCCGTCCATGTTGCTGCAACTGTTGGGTAATTGTTCGTTCTGATGGCTGAGTAATATTCCATTGTATATATGGACCACAACTTCTTAATCCAGTCATCTGTTGCAGGGCATCTCGGCTCCTTCCACGATTTAGCTATTGTGGACAGAGCTGCTATGAGCATTGGGGTGCATATGGCCCTTCTCTTCACTACGTCTGTATCTTTGAAAACCCCAGCAGTTTAGGCTCTGGTTAAATAGTTTTTCCTGAGGGTAGGCCAGGGAATTTTTCTCTGATAGTCACTGTGACAACCTGGTCAAGCTCCTAGAGGTAAAAGTCATGAAAGTGTTTGGGCTCCCAATGAGTGGTTCTCCCTGGAGAACTTTCTTATTTTCTTATTTTCATAGATATGTGCCGTTTACCCTCTGCTGCCTAGCAGAGCCCCTAGATGTTCCCGCCCACTGCTTTTGTGGTCCCATTTCACACAATTCTATGCTGTTTTAATCTGGCCAAGTTTTGCCCAGGTGGTCTTTGAAGACAGGAAACTGGAACCTTTGATCATGCTACCTGAGTAGAATCACAGTCTGTGTCTTCTAAGCTGCCTCGAGCTTTCTTTGGGTAATGTTCAGTTACAGAGATAGCGTTCCTCTCTGTGCCAAGAAACGAAGGCAGATAGTAAAACCTCTCACTGTTCATGCACAACCAATCACAGGCACGAAAAAGAGAAAGTTAGTAAATTCTGAGAGCAGCAGTACAGCAGGGAGAAAGAAGCCATTCTCAAGAGAGAGGCATCGAACATTCTGAAGAAAATGTGTGGCAGTTCCAGATCTTTAATAGATCTGGTCAGTAGCAAAGCAAGAAAAGGGATTGGTGGGGCCATGAAAATAAAGCTGTAGAAGACTATACAGAAAGTGTGAAGTTTGAGGTGTTGCAGATGGGAAGATAGAATCTTCTTTTTTTAAGATTTTATTTATTTATTCATGAGAGATGGTGGGTGGGGGAAGAGAGAAAGAGACAGAGACAGAGACAGAGGCAGAAGGAGAAGCAGGCTCCCTATTCAGCGGAACTCGATCCCAGGACCCAAGGATCATGACCTGAGCCAAAGGCAGATGCTTAGCAGACTGAGCCACCCAGGTGCCTGGAAGATAGAATCTTCTGCAATTAATGTGTCTGATACAAATAATACACTGCACAAATGCAGACTGGTGTCAGTCATAGATCCAGAATGAAGGCAGTGGAAGAAGATATGGATTCTATCAGAATAGAGACAGTCCTTTTAAGCCCTGCCTTGCTAAAGGCTTCACCAATTTAGTAACAAACAATGGATATTAATGGTTGAAACACAAAACATAATAGCTATAATTTTTTGTATAATTGTGCCTACCTTGTTGTAAGCTGTATATAGCTCATTTGATAGGGTGAACTTGATTATTCTCAATTAATTTTTTCTGTTGTCAATCTAAAGTCTTAAGTAAAATAATCCATGCTAATGTTGTTACAAACATGTCTGGACTGAAAACGGTAGGCATGATCCTGAAGTTTGGGACAGGCAGGTGAAGAAAACTGCCCCTTTATAGAATGAGACATGAATAAGGTCTGGCCCTTTTTGAGCGTGTGTGTGTCCCTTCATGCATTAAAATCTGTAGGTCCAAGGGCTCATGGACATTTAAAACAAAGGCATGCCTTTAGAAATGTGCAACTTCTCCACACATTACTGATGACATGCTTTGAGATCTCCTGTACAGAATCTGATAATTCCTAACTACATTGGAATCTCAGTAAAAAATGTGATATATAGTAGACTATTTTGCATTTGAGACAGGCACCTAGAAAGAGTGGGAGAATAAGAGAAGGGAAGTATCATTTACAGGGTACTAAAAAACAGTTTATTATCAAAATTGATTAATATTTCTAGTAAGTTCAGAAGTACATCTATATGTGGATTCAAATACATATATTTTGATTACATTTTCGTTAACACGCAAAGACTTTTTAGATGACTGGTTTGCAAACGTGCCTTAAAGTGTGTGTGGTGTGTGCGTGTGTTTTCCCCTACAGATTACGATTTTCTTCTTTTTTTCCAAAGATTTTTATTTATTTGACAGAGAGACAGTCAACGAGAGAGGGAACACAAGCAGGGGGAGCGGGAGAGGAAGAAGCAGGCTTCCAGCACAGCAGGGAGCCCGATGCGAGGCTAGATCCCAGGACCCCGGGGATCACGCCCTGAGCCGAAGGCAGACACCTAATGACTGAGCCACCCAGGCCCGCAGATTACAATCTTCTTAAGGTCAAGGACCCCATTCTTTTCTTTCTACACAAATACACACATGTGCACATGTGCACTATATTTGCTTAAATAAAGTGTAGAAAACAAATATTTAAATAACTTACAGTCCAACAGTGAACCATCATAAGAACATGAAGAGAGGTATGATGAGTTAAAGAGAAACTGGTTTTAGTGCTGGTCATTTCATTATGCTATAGTACAGGTACAAAGGCAAATAAAGTCAGAAGGAAGGTTGTAACCAAGTCATTTGGTAACCAGAGCATAGACAGGGCCTATAGATGCAGTGACAGGGAAGGGCTTGGGAAATTATAAAGCAGTGGCAGTAGACTTAGTTATGTTTTAAATGTGTAGGAATGAGTGGGAAATGACCCTGACATTGCATATGCTTGATTTCAGGAGAAATGGCTATTGCTTTTCCAGAGATAAAGACAAAACCTACAGACAAGATTGGTTGTAGTTTCACCCCACTGACTTTGAACACAAGAATTGTAGTAATTAGATGGGTTGGACTCTGCTCTCATCCATAAAATCACATATACTCATACACATACACACAAAACTTGGAAAAAATCAATGAAACCGGTTATGATGATAATGAATATTCTTAAAATGGAGGTGTTTTACTTCATTTACATATTTACTTATTAAACATGGATTTCTTGATTACTCCTTTGTCAGGCACTGTTCTGAATACTGAGGATGCAAAGCTGAATAGAGCTGAATAGTATACATTCCCTGACCTCAACAAGTTCTAAAAGATTCTGATCAGGAAACTGTCAAATGCTTCGCTTTCTTTATTACTGGTTTAGGTGTTTAGACATACTAAGACATAATTATGCAGTGAGAAATACGCAGCATTTCACTAACACACAGAAAAATTGCCTTCAATGGGAGGACTCGCTAGTACTTGGGTTTGATGGGTTAGGTTAAGACGCATAATTCTATACAGGTAAAGTGGGATGTAATAGGTCAGATGGCAAGAACTGGACTGGTTGGTTTCTTGAATAAATGAGTGCAAGAACAGAATTCCACTGTAAAACTGAAGTTTTCCCTGATAATCCTTGATGCTGGGAACATAAAGAAAAATCACAGGTGAATACCAAGCCTCCAAGCCCAGACTGGGACTGCAATATCCATTTGCTTAAGTGTAAGTCAAAGTAGCAGCTCCAGTTTCTCAGCCTTCAGAGAGTCTTTATGTGGTTTTGTAGTAATAATCCATTTTTCACACTCTAAGGAGAAGCAATGTAATACAAAATACCCTTCACAATTCATTTCTAAGATGGCATTGACTACTAAGCTATCGGTTCAAATTCTTGTTTGTGGGAAAGCTAGGAGACACTATTTTCCTCAGCAATTTGCACTGATAGAATCTAATGTGGTAATGTGATTCCCAAACGGCCCAGTGACATCAGGTAAGCCTGCAAAATGAAGACTATGAATGATGAATGCAAACTTTCTACAAGCAAAATGATTTAGAGGATAAGATAAATTCCTCTTGAAGATGGAAATAGGTTCTAGCTGAATAGAAAGATAATTACCCTTCATCAGGCTCTTATCCTGTTGCTACTATCTAAATATGAAACATCACAACATTACTAATTTGGCACTTCAGCGATGATGCTAACTTGATAAAAAGTCAGTACACAGTCCAAATACACGCCAAATTTCCAGGGGCAGATGTGACAATTCTTTTGTTACTGGATATTTATTCAAAATAGGAGACTCAAAGTACTGAGAAGTACTATTCCTTCGAAAGTTGAAGCAAGGTTTCAGGGAATTGCTTTGCACTGCAGTAAGTAGTACAAAATCACACAACAGAATTTCCAGCCACATATGCTTAATCACACACATGCAGGAAGTTGAAAACCAGATTTTTATTTGGAAGGGAATCAGAATTTTGATTTTATGCACTGGGCATGGGTTCCCAAATTTCCAGACCTTCTATCCTTGATGTAATAAAAGGAAAGGGCTTTGCTTAAGAGGGAATTAGCTCTCATTTCATATCTAAAGGCATTGTTAATTACCTGATTTTCATCTAAAAACAAAAGGCCTCTATCAATTTATTCTTTATTACCTCTGTGATGTTTTAGGCTTTTAGTGAAAAGATTTTGCATATTTTTGTTTTGCAAATTTATTACTACTTTATTTTATGCTATTGTAATTCTTTGCTTTTACATTTATATTAACATTGTTTGTTGGTGGTATATAGAAATGCAATTCGATTTTTTATATTGACCTTGTACCCAAAGCATTTGCTAAAATCACTAATTAATACTAAAAATTTGGGGGGGGGCAGCTTCTTTAGGATATTCTACATAGCCATGAAAATAAACACACATTTGCTTCTTCTTCTCCAATCTATTTATGTGGTTGGAATTTTCAGTACAGTGTTGATTAAAAATGGAGAGGGTGAACATCTTTGTATTGTTCCCACTCTTAGGTGGAAAACATTAAATGTTTCAGCATTAAGTTTAGGGTTACTTTTAGGTTTATCATAAATGTGCTTTATCATTTTGAAGAAATTTCTTTCCACTTCTACTTTGCTAAAAGGTTCTTTTTTTAAAAAAATCAGGAATGGGAATTGATATTTGTCTCATGTATTTTCTGCATCCATCGAGATGATCATGTGTTTTCCTCTTTTGTTCTATTAATGTAGTCAATTATATTGGTTGACTTTCCAATGTTGGACCAAGCTTGCAATCATGAGATAAAACCCACCCAGATACAATGATTTATCACTTTTATATATTGCTGAACTTGATTTGTTAATATTTTAAATGAATTTGTGTGTGTGTGTGTGTGTAAGTAAAACAATAGAAGTTTATTAAGTGAGGAGACAGAAAAAGCTCTCAAGAGTGAAAGGGGTCCCGACAGGGTTGCCAGTGAGGGCCTTTAGGGTTGGTCTTTTATAGAAAGCTAACCAGGGAACTTAAATCCTTTAACATCTCTATTGATAACACCTTCAATGGCTTACTTCCTTTTTAGGGTCTGGTTATTCTATGTTGGTCACAGGTGATTATCATAAAGATGCCCACCACATATGCATAGAGCAGGGTGGTTCTCCACCCTGCGCAGCTATATATTTATACTCACAGAGGATATTGATCTATAATTTTCTTTGCTTGTAATATCGTTTTCAACTTTTGGTGTCTGTGTTATATTTGCTTCATAAAAAAGGATTGCAGAGTATTCCTCTGGATCTGAAGTTTCTATTAATGACAAGATTTTAATTACAAATTTAGATTGTCAGCTACTTTGAGACAATTTGCTAAGTCTTTAAAAGAAATTGTCCATTTTGTCAATGTTCTTGAATTACTGGCATAAAGTTGTTCATAATACTCCATTATTATTTTTAATGTCTCTAGTATCCAGAGTTATGACTTCTTTTTCATATATGATTTGACTAATTCATACTCACTTAGTTTCTTGATTATTCTCCCTAGCTATTTATAAATTTTAACAGCCATTTCAAGGAACCAATGTTTTGCTTTGTTGGCGTCCTCTATTATTTCCACTTATTATTAATATATCTTCCCTTCAAATTACTTTGGTTTTGAATTAGTATATTTTAGCTTTGTTAACTACAGAGTTTATTCATCTACTTTTACTCTAATTACTGACATTATTGGATCTAGTCTACCATCTTAGGATTTGTTTTCTATTTCTCCCATCTGTTCTTCGTACCTCTTTTCTATTTTCCTGTCTTCTTTTGGATAGAGTATGTACAATTCCATTTGTTCTCCTTTATGGGCTATTTACTTAGTGTTTTACATTTTTATGGTATACTTTAAAATTAAAATATAATTTAAAAACCATGAAATTTAAGCCCTAGGTACAACTAATTATATTGTCTGTATAGATTTGTCTATTCTGGACATTTCCTATAAATTGAATTATTTAGTATGTGGTTTTGTTTTTGTTTTTTTGAGACAGACAGAGAGAGAGAGAGAGAGCAAGGGGGGAGGGCAGAGGGAGAGAATCTTCAAGCAAATACCCTGCTGAGCCAAAATCAAGAGTCAGATGCTTAACCGACTGAGCCACCCAGGCACCCCTATGGTTTTGTTTTAAATAGACATTTTCTGGGGCGCCTGGGTGGCTTAGTCATAAAGCGTCTGCCTTTGGCCGAGGGCCTGATCCCAGGGTCCTGGGATCGAGCCCCGCATCAGGCTCCCTGCTCTGCTGGGAGCCTGCTTCTTCCTCTCCCACTCCCTCTGCTTGTGTTCCCTCTCTTGCTGGCTGTCTCTCTCTGTGTGTCAAATAAATAAATAAAATCTTTTTAAAAAATAAATAAATAAATAAATAAATAAATAGACATTTTCTCATGTACCATTTTCATTCCCTTGCCATTTCTTTACTGTACTTTGGGGGATCATTTTCTTGGTGCTTGTCCAGAGTATTAAAATTAATTAACATAACACTATTTTAAATTAGTACCAAGTCAATGTCATTAATACAGAAAACTTTGGGGATGCCTGGGTGGCTCCGTCAGTTAAGTATCTGCCTTCAGCTCAGGTCATGATCCCAGGGTCCTGGGATCTCCCACATTGGGCTCCGTGCTCGGCGGGGAGCCTGCTTCTCCCTCTGCCGCTGCTCCCCCTGCTCTCTGACAAATAAATAAATAAAATCTTAAAAAAAGAGAGAGAGAGAGAGAAAGAAAACTTTGTTCCTGTATTAGCTCCATTGCCTTGTTAGGATTGCTAATTGTAGCAAGGATTTGTATGTAGGAATTTGATGATAGCTGAGAGTCTTCTCAGATTTTGGTTGAGCATGTGCACACAGCCCTACACATTCACATTGTCTTCTAGATTTCCGGTGATATGTCAGAACTTTCCAAAGCTCCTATGGGTATCTCATTCCTTAGGCTTTCCTTTTAAGGTTTTTGCTACTCTCTTTTGCCCCAATTAATATGCACCACCCTAGGCATCTGATATTTTAAACAATTTTTAAAAAATGTTTTGACAGG
Organism: Ursus americanus; assembly: GCF_024610735.1. NCBI lineage: Eukaryota > Metazoa > Chordata > Mammalia > Carnivora > Ursidae > Ursus > Ursus americanus. The sequence continues at coordinate 33,852,766 of NC_142164.1, read as the reverse complement.
GGCGCCTGGGTGGCTCAGTCATTAAGCGTCTGCCTTTGGCTCAGGGTGTGATCCCAGGACCCTGGGATCGAGCCCCACATCGAGCTCCCTGCTCTGCTGGGAGCCTGCTTCTTCCTCTCCCACTCCCCCTGCTTGTGTTCCCACTCTCGCTGGCTGGCTCTCTCTCTGTCAAATAAATAAATAAAATCTTTTAAAAAAATGTTTTGACAAATAACCCAGGGAATGTTTGTTTTGTTGTTGTTGTTGTTTTACTTTCAGGTCAGGTCAAATAGACTGCCTTGCATGTGGGGTCTTCCAGGGAACCACCAGACAAAAAAACAACAATTTTCTGGGAATGAAGATTTGAAAGGAGCTCCAACTCTGTTTTGTCCCCTCCAGTGGCTGTCCGACTGCTGGTTTTCACCATGGTTGTGGGTTGTTGGTTTTCAAGTTTACTATGAACCTCACTGGGGGCAGGGTAGGAGAACAAGAACCGAGCAAATTAAAGAGGCACAGAACTCACTGTTCTTACTGAGATTCAGCTTATATTCTAGAATAAATGTTCTCTAGATTGCTGCAAGCAATTAATTTTCAGCATCCAGAAAATGCTGATCCTGACAATTTTTGCTCTTTAGTTATTCTTGATTTTCAGATATCTTCATTCTGCTATTTTTATTGATACTTTGTAGATTAGTGATTACTTTACTAATTACATTATATGTCCTTTATTTGTTCTCTTCCTTGAATTAATATTATACAGTTTTACATACAGCCTAAGCACCTTACAGTAGTGTATTTAACCCCTCTTATCTTTTTTGTTATTGCCATTGGAGATTTTATTTCTACGTATGTCCAAGCCCAGAATACCTTATTATATTTGTGTTAATTGGTCAATAGTTTTTTACATGAATTAAGAACAAAAATAAGTCTTTTATATTGGTTCACATATTAAATTTTTGGTTCTCATTATTCTTTTTTTTAGATTTGATTTCTTATCAAGTATAATTTTCCTTTAGCCTGATGAAATTCCTTTAGCATTTCTTTTAGCATAGGTCTACTGGTGAAAATTTTTCTCATTTTTTAATTTATTTGGGTATTTTTATTTTGCCTTTATTTTTGAAGTGTATTTTCATCAGGTAAACTTCCGGAGTTCTTTTTTCTGGGATCTGCCTTTTATGCTCCAGCCCACTCAGCTTCCCTAAACTCTGTCTCTTGAATTCAGGGGAACCATCCTATTCTAGACAGAGTACCTCCTGCTGCTTTGTGGTGTGGAATATGCTTTCAGGCAAAAAGTCAGTGTTACCATAGGGCTCACCTCATTTCTTTTCCCTGTGCTGTCTGTTGTCCAGTGTATGAAAATAGTTATTTCACATATTTGGTCCAATTTTCTAGTTATTTTCAGTAGGAGGATAAACCTAGTCTCTGTTATTTCACCATAGCCAGAAATAAGACGTATATATCATCTACTTTTTTATTGCTCACAGGATGAGCATGTTTCTAGTGTTGTGGTAAGTGCTGAAGAAGTGTGCATACATTAAGATGACTTGACACCCAGGATGTATCTTAATTTCAATATATTTCTGATTCAGCCCTAACCTCAGGTAGCAATAGACAGTCACTTTGGCAAGAGATTATATTTTAGACTTCATTTCCTGTTTTAGCACTAAAATTTATATGTTCTCGAAATACAAATTATATTTGAATGATTAAGTTATATCAAGAAGGGTCCTTCTAACTCTTAAGATTTTCCTTGGGGAATCGTGGGTGACTCAAACATATACTCCCACTCGGTTGCTTAAATCTGGCAACTGTTTACTTCCAATCAATAAGAACATCCTTTCCCACATTTTTAGTAAGATAAAACTTTGATTAACCAAAACCTAACTAACCGAAGCCTGTAATTGACTTGTTTTTCTCTGATATTATGCTTTTGTTTAGCTTTGTTTATTTGTTTGAAGGAAACTAATGACAAGAAACAGTCTGTTGTAGCAATTCAAAAGTAATGAAGGAAATGGAAGATTAGGGTAATTTCTCCAGAAAACTTATCTTAGTACTTCTCAAAGTGCTATAGATGGTAGGCAAAAAAGAATGATGACTCATATGCATACTGTCAGCCCCCAAACAGACATCACCATACAAAGACCGGCACTACTTTACATCCCCTTCCACATACATGAATCTGGCTACCCTTGGATAACTTAGTTTCTTCCTCTGTTTTGTCCTCAAACTTCTTTTGAAGCAATACTTCCCCTTAACATAATTTATGAGGCGAGAAAAAAAAGACAATGACTTTGTGGGGTTCCATGTTCTCTTAAAATCACCAAATTTTTGAGTTGGATAACTTTAGAAATAAATTATTTCTGTCACCCATCTGATGCATTTGTTTATAAAACAAATTCCTACTGAACATCTATTATGTCCTCAACATGTGCTAAGTTACCAGGGATTCAAAGGTGGATAAGAATAATTCCCTACCCTCTGGAAAGTTGAACATCTCAAATGATGAGGACTTACTAACTGCTGAAATCATCCATTTCTTTTTTTTTTTTATTAATAATGATTTTTTATTATATTATGTTAGTCACCATACAGTACATCCCCGGTTTTCGATGTAAGGCTCGATGATTCATTAGTTGTGTATAACACCCAGTGCACCATGCAATATGTGCCCTCCTTACTACCCATCACCGGTCTATCCCATTCCCCCACCCCCCTCCCCTCTGTAGCCCTCAGTTTGTTTCTCATAGTCCATAGTCTCTCATGTTTCATTCCCCCTTCTGTGAAATCATCCATTTCTTTTTCAGACTCCTTAATAATTATGCCCTTCTTTCTTACTTTAAGTCAAAATTAGTTTACTTACCATTTCACCCAATGACCCTGAACAATACATATTAAATCTATCTTCCATGATAAATTCAAAAAGGGCCAACATGACATATAGCACATATTAGGCACTCAATAATGATTTAATGAGCGAATGAAATTGTTATTGGGCTTTTATCCTCATGCTTCAATTCTCTTTTCTAACCAAGTTCATTCTTTATTTCTTGACTAAACAATCCCAATTGGATCAAATATCACTAACATGACGTTGTTCAGTCCTCAACAACCATTCTAACTGCTTTCCTCTTACACTCTTTTCAGCTTGTTACTGTCATCTTAAAGTATGAGAAAGGAACCATACGTTCCCAGGATGATTTGGAGGTAGAAGAAATGTCCTGGTGCATATATTCTGGTTTTCAGATACGATTAGTCCAGTCATCCCTATTTTCTATCTTTCAACTTGTCAAATGTTAGTGCTGAAACAGAAATTCCAGTTTGTTAATTCTAACCTCTTTGTGAAGGTTTAGAAAAGTGAGATGATTATGTGCCCAAGGTCACAAAATTAGTAAACAGTAGAATTGAATTGTGTTTCCCAACTAGTGATGTAATTGATTCCCTAGGGAATATTTGGAAAAGTTTGTCAAGATGCTTACCGGAATTTAGTAGGTGAAAGCCAACAATACTAAAATCAGATAACATCCAGGAAGAATTGCCCCATGTAAAATGTCAATAGAACCTCCAGTGAAAAACACTTCAAACTCAGGTGTCCTGACTCCTACATGCAGATTCAAAATGATAATCCTGAGAAGTCCGGTAGATTGAGTTACTAAGCTAAATTCTTCCTCACAGTCACCTCATCCTATTTCATGTAACTTTACAATCCCTCCACAAAAGGGTTCATATACTTTCCCAGCTCCTTAACTTTGGACTTGGTCATATAATTTGTTTCAGTCAATGGGACATGAGTAAATATAATACAATGCAGGTATTTGAATTGTGCTAACAGAATTTGTTGTGCCCTTAGCCAGTCTAGAGTAGCTGATATATAGTTGTGAAAGAAATATGTTTATTATTATATACCACTGAGATTTTGTAATTCAACAACAGATGATTGATAAAAAAATTGAGAAGAATTTAGTGATTTAAACACTGTTTCCCAATCTGTGTTACATGATAGTAGCCTCCTAAGATGATCTCAGGTTTGGCATAAGTAGGGAATGACATGATCAAATAATTTCAAGAAAGACTGAGTAGTTTTTCATATAACATATTAAAGTAATAAGTTCTACTAAAAAACAAAGTTATCTAAAATTTGTTTAAATTACTTTTTTAAACACACACCCCATTTTCTACATACCTATTATAATCCAGATATGTTGGAAAAGTTCTTCACGAGAATTTATTTACTAAGGCACGAAGATAGATTTGGAACTTTAAAAATGGATTTTCAACCAAATGAGAGGAAACAAAAGAGAGTCTCTAACAGCCAATTGTTAAGACTGTGACTACAATGTGAGTACCCTGGTTAGTTGAGAAAGGACTATATTCTCATCTCATCTCTCTTCTGTATCTTCAATATATTTCTGTTCATTGTCCCTGCACTTTAATATGTAAACATGCTCAATCCTATTCCATCTTTAAAAACAAACCAAAACAAACCAGGCAAAACAGCTCTTAAACCTAGTTTTTCTGTTTTAACTTATTTGTTTCCTTTTCTTATCAGCCATACTTCTAAGAGAAGAGTCTCTAGTAGTTGTCTGCTTCCCACATAACCTTTCACTCATTTAAAAATATATGATTTACATTTGTATTAATACATTGCTCTTAAAATATATAATTTTAACATATAGAAGTGTGTAAAATACAAAATGTGTGTGTGTGTGTGCATGCATGAAAGGTGGATTCAGGGCTGACATGCTGTCATAGCCTAGAAAATGCTTCTGAGGCTTTCAAGATCTCTTGAAGAAGAGAATTTCATTCTTCAAGAATGAAACTTCATTCTCCTTGACATTGTGCAAGAGCCAAGGGACCACCAGCAGAGCCAAAGCCTTACCTCTTATGGAAAAGAGAGACTAGATTACATAGTCATCTGAGGGAGCCCATCTGGTAGAAATCCATTAGAAAGAGGAACACCGATGCCTTGCTTCAGATAGTCCCTGCTGCCTTGCTTCGGATGGTCGATGCTTACCAGATTCTGCTCACTTCAGTGCTTCTAAAAGTTTGAAGCTATGGTGACCTGACCTATTTCTAGTCCGTGTAGTTGGAAGAGAAATGGGGAGACTTGAGAGCAGAGAGACATTCTCCACACATTGTGGCAGAGGGGGAAAATCAGCAGACCCTTCAGGGTCAGTCATCTCTTACTGGTTTACTGAATGTTAGGGAACTGTAATGATGTGACATGTATGATTCTATGAAATCCCCAAATTATGAGGATGTAGAAAAAAAATTAAAACTCAGTTAAAAGAATGAGTGACATGAAGGAACAAAAGTCAGTCTCAATGTGTAAGACAATTGTATACCATTGAAATAGAGTGCAAGGTAATAAAATATAAAAGAAGAAGAAAAAAGGAGGAGAATTCTCAATGAAAATATAGTTAGAACTATATAAAATAGACTTTCTGGAAGTACCTTTTAAGCCCTGATTTTTAATTTTTGGAAATCAGTAAATAATTACTAGTGAAACATTATTTAATGGCCTGGATCATGTGAAATTTGCCAGGCACTCTTCCTAAGGAATATATATGTATTAACTAATTTAAACCTCAAAACATAAAACAGAACACCATATGGAGTGGGTACTATTATTATCATAATCTTTATTTTATAGATAAGAAAACTGAATCTAAGGAAAATTTCAGGGTTACAAAGTTTTTAAGTGACAAAGCTGGGATTTGAATAGAACTACTCTATACACTAATAACTGGACTGTATTATTTTCTTATACAAGAAAAAATCACTAGATGGAATCATAGCAATAGTAAAATATGTTTTAAACATAGTAATACTTAGTTTTACAGATTGAAAATGATGAGGGAGCAGAAAGCTAGCTGAAGACAAAGCAAAAGCTAACACCCTGCAACCTCCCCCCTCACCCACTCCTGGGTGGGATATGTGTGACATTCTTCCAGGAAGCTCCCAACTATCTTAATATTAATACCTTGCTAGAGGGGAAAACAACCTTAACTTGACAAAGTCAATGCCTCTGGTATCCTGTAGGTCCTCTTAAGCATGTGGAAGTTCTCTTGAAAACCTCCCTTTTCCTCACCTCCCCCAACTCCCAAGTATATAATCAGCCATCTCTCACAACCCCGGTGCAGCAGCTCTTTCTCTTCCTTTTTCTCTCTGGCCCTCTCTCTTTTCCCTTTGTGTGTGTGTGTATGTGTGTGTATGTGTATCACACAGAGAGCTAACAAAATAAACTAAAATCACTAATTTCCAATAAAGGGTAATCCTTTCCTAGGAGAGAAGAGATGTATGACTGCTGCGCTTATAACCTTGGCAGCACTAGGAGCAAATTCACTACAGTTGGGGTAAGGAGACACCAGCCAATCTTTACAAATATTTATTGGCCAGCTGACTGTGGTTTAGAGCAAGAGATAAGAATCCAGAGGAGTTGTGATCACAAAATCAATTTCCACTTACCTGCCTAAGTTTTCCATGGAGCCTTCCTTGAATGCATGGGTGAGGCATGCTGAGAGCTAGAGATGAGGTTAAGAGGACTGAGAGAGACTCCAATCAAGGCAAATTCAGGTTTTGCTGAGTGAGGCACTAATGGCCTGCTCAAAGCTGGTGTCAGAGAAGCAGAATGGAAAGTTCTCCTAAGGCACAGCCAGGGTAAATATGAAGATTAAATAGCACTTCTGATTGTCATGAAAAAATGGTAAATCAGCTTAAAAACAGGATATATATATATATGCACATTGCAGAAAGCAGGAAGCTGGGCTTAACACAAAGAAAAATGCCCAAGCAATACTGAATAAATCTGTGGAGAGCTGAATTTGCAACAAATCCCAGATCCAGCTCAATCACAGCTTAGATGGACTCAGGCCATTACGTTATTGCCTCACACAGGAAGACGTGTGCCCTTTTCTCAAGGTTAATATAATATAGTTCAGCCTCTACTGCTTTTTTACACACAATACCTGCCATACTATCAAAATAATATGAAAAATGTACAGAAGTGGAATACATGACCCATAATAAAGAGAGAAATCAAACAAAGGTAGACAACAAATATTCACCCAGATACAGGAATTAGGAGAGAAAGATTTTTAAGTAAATATGATAAATAATGTGGAAGAGTCTAGAGAAAAAAGTGAATGATATGTTTGAAGAGAGGTGGAATTTAAGCAGAAGAATGCAAAACATATAAAATAATTAAGTGAAAATAAATTTTTAAAAAATATTTATTTGAGAGAAAGAGAGAGAGCACATGAGTAGGGGAAGGGGCAGACAGAGAGGGACAGAATCTCAAGCAAATTCCCCACTGACCACAGAGCCCAATGCAGGACTCGATCCCATGACCCTGAGATCACGACCTGAGCCAAAAATCAAGAGTTGGACATTCAGCCGACTGAGCCACCCTGGTGCCCTGAATGGAAATGAAAATTAAGTGGAAAATTAAATTAAAAAATTAAGTGGAAAATGCAAAAGACAGCATTGGATTTGAAAACTCATTCAGCAGGCTTAATAGCAGAACATACATGGCAGAATAAATGGTCAGGGACTTTGAAGAAAGTCAGTAGAAATTTATCCAAACTGAAGCAGAGAAAAAAAAAAACCTGAAATCTGAAAGATGAGGGCAGTGCCAAATGGTTTAGCATGTGTAATGGGAGTTGGACAAAGGAATGAGAGTAAGAATGGAACAGCAAAAAATTTTTGAAGAGATGATTAAGATTTTTTTTCATGATTGATAAAAGACCCCACATTTCCAACCAAGATCGGTGAATTTCAAGTAGGTTAAATCATGAGAAAGTCACAATTAGGCGCATCATTGTCAAAGTGCTAACAAAATGTATATATAAAATTTCTATTCTATCTTTCATCTGTCCCTCATCTATATATCTGCGGTGGGCTATGTGATGCATTATCAAGAGCTAAAGGACTTTTTCCTCAAGTTACTAAGAATGCTCTTGACAGATAGCCTTCAGTTTTCAGCCCTTACCAGAAATTGCCCTTATCTGAGATGAGTAACTCTTTCCAAGATCACAGCTTCTTTCTGGGAATAACTTGCATCCAATTATTGGTGTCAATGTGGGAATATAAAACCTTAAAATCACAGGACAAATTTGAAGGTTCATCCCAGTTTCACAGCCCTCAATGGGAGAGGCTAAGACATTTGTTGAGATAGCTTTATATACCAACTTCTCTGCCAAATTCTACTTCCTTCTCTTCTGCAGTTATTAATATGGAGAATATCTCCAATAAAATTTCTTAATGGGAATCTCCAAGAGTCTGCTTCCCAACAAACTGCTTTGCACATGCAACAGTATGTGTATACATGCATGTAAGTTACTGACTAGATTATGAAAATTATGAAAATCAAAAATAATAACAATATGTTGTGGTATATATAACATATATAGAATAAAATCTATGAAAAAAATAACCTGAAGGACTAGAAATGGATACATGAAATTATACTATTTGAAGATTTTTCATCTGGTAAAAATTTTTGCCTGGTATTTGAAGACAGATGAAGATAAATTAAAGATACACGTTCTAAACTTTAGAGTAACTATTAAAAATATCTTAAACAGTCACCAAGAAAAATAAGGTTAAATACTAAGAATATTACATCAATCCAAAAGAAGTGGGGCAAGAAGGAACAGAAGAAAAAAAGAACAGATGAGACAAACACCAAGTAGTATGTTTTAACCAAACATATCAATAATTACAGCAAATATACATTATGAAACAATCCACTTAGCAGGCAGTGATGGTCAGACTGGATGAAAAGGCAAGACCCAACTCTATGTTGTTTATTAAAAAAGAGAGAGAGACTCTGAACTCTAGGAAACAAACTGAGGGTTGCTGGAGGAGAGATGGGTGGAGGGATGGGGTAATTGGGTGATGCGCATTAAGGAGAGCACTTGAAGTAATGAGCACTGGCTGTTGTATGCAACTAATGAATCACTGAATTCTACCTCTGAAATTAATAATACAGTATATGTTAATTACATTTAATTTAAATTAAAAAATTTTAAAAAGGGAAAAACTACTGATTATATAAAAAGTCACAGAAAGACTGAAAGTAAAAAGGAGGGGTGATAAAGCATGCAGACACTAAGCATGAGAAAACCCATGCAGCTACATATCTAATATCAGATAAAAGAGAATTAACTCAAGGTGTATTACTAGTGATAAATGTTGAAGTGTCAAATAATCAAGGAGCTATAACAGCCATAAATGTGTGGGCACCTAACAACAGAGCTTCAGAGGCAATAAAGAAAAACAGACTGAAGTAAAGTGAGAAACAGAAAAATCAACAATCATACTTGGAAAATTCCACAATCCTGTCTCAGAAACTGATAGAACAAATAGTCAAAAATTCAGTAATGATATAGCTTATTTGAATAATACCATCAACAAATATGATCTAAATGACGTTCATACAATACAACATAGACCCAAGAGCTACAGAAACATATATCCCTTGTTAGTGTGCATAGTGTTCAGCAATGTAGATCTTATGTTAGGCAATAAAACATGTCTCAATAAATTGCAAATAATCTACATCAGAGATAATATATTCTCTGGCCACAACATAATTAAATTAGAAATAATTAAGGGACAGCTGGGTGGCTCAGTTGGTTAAGTGTCTGCCTTTGGCTCAGGTCATAATCCCAGGGTCCTGGGATTGAGTCCCACATTGGGCTCCTTGCTCACTGGGGAGCCTGCTTCTCCCTCTGCCTGCCACTCCCCCTGCTTCTGCTCTCTCTCTCTGACAAATAAATAAAATCTTTTTGAAAATTAGAAATAATTAAAAATAAGCTATCTAGGAAATTACTAAATGTTTAGAAATTAAGCAATACATTTCTAAATAAAGATCAAATATGAAATTCTAAGGAAAATTAGGAACTACTTAGAACTGAATAATAATGAAATAATAATGAAAGCATAACATATCAAAATTTGTGGGGATGCAGCCAAAGTAGTAGTAAAATAATTTTATCTTTAAATGCACACATTAGAACATAAGAATGGTTTAAAAGTAGTGATGTATGTTTCCACCCTAAAGATCCAAAAAGGAAAAAAGGTAAGACTCAAACTCAAAGTTAGTATAACACAATGATAAAAATAAGAGCAACAATTAACAAGACAGAAAATGAACAGTGGTGTCTTGAAAATATTTTTAAGATTTATGAACAACTAGCAAGAATGTAGAAGAAAAACAATGGGGTAAAAACACAAGTAACAACAAAAATAAAGAAGAAAATTTTGGGAGATGATCCTTCATGAATTTCTCATTTTTCTCTGAAGTCTGGGTGTACAGTATCCATCCTGGCTCTCTCCACATCACCCCCTTGGGACTTGAGGGGGAAGGGGATCTGATGTGATCATGTAGTTTATACTGACCACTATGCCATGAGTAATAAATTTTTATAATTTCTTTGTACTCATTCTTTTATGGGCCAAATATATGGAAATATGACCAAGTACTATATGTTAATAATTCAATAAATTCCAAGAAAGTCACCATTTCCTTAAAAAACACAATATAACAAAACTGAACAGAATAAAAATGGATATTACAGTATATCCAATAAATAAATTGAATTAAAAATAGAACGATTTCCACAAAGAAAACTTTTGACTCAGAAGGCTTCACTCTCTACTTTCATCAACTATTTAAGCAAAAATTAATAACAGTTTTATGCAAAATCTCTCAGAAAATAAAAGAGGAGGGGCAGCTTTGTAACCCATTTTATAAGACCAACATAACCTGATTGTAAAACCTGATGAGCACATAACAAGTAAAGAAAGTTATAGATCAACATCCTGTATGTGCACAGATATAAAATTCTTAATGAAATATTAACAAATCAAATACAGCAATATATGGCAAAGATAATGCATTATGAACAAGTGCTGCTTATCAAAAGAATGCATAGTTATTTATGTGTGAATCCTAAGGAATCCATAGAACAACAATCACAACACAACTGGAACCATAACTAATATGAAATCAATTGTATTCTTACATAATAGCATCAAAAAACTGGGAAATAAGATGGAAAGCATATGAACAATAGCATAAAAACGCAAATCACTAGTAATAAAACTAATGAAAGTTGTGCAATACTTCTACACTAAAAACTGCAAAATCTTGCTGGGAATATTAAAAAGAGGTATCAATATTTAAGTTTCACCCATAGAGATTCTTAATTGATCTATAGTAGTGCTTTTCAGAAAGGTCCCAGCTGATTACAATGTTAAGCAAAGCATTAGGAGCAGCTGGTCTAGGGAGACAAACCATAAGAGACTCTTAACTATAGGAAACAAACTGAGGGTTGCTGGAGGGGAGGCGGGGGATGGGGTAACTGGGTAATGGACATTAAGGAGGGCAGGTGATGTAATGAGCACTGGGTGTTATATACAACTGATGAATCACTGACCTCTACTTCCAAAACTAATAATACACTATATGTTAATTAATTGAATTTAAAAAAAAAAGAGTAACTGGTCTAATATGGATTTTTAATTTAACCATGAATGGTCACAGGAGAAATTTTGGAAAATGTGGTAGAAAGCCTGTGATTTCAACTATCATTCCCCAGATTAAATGTCTTGTCCACATCTTTGATTTGAGCTTCATTTCTGCAAACCCAAATGCCTATCATGCACTTCCACACGTATATTACACCTGCACTTCAAACTCAGAAATTCAACATTAAAGCCATCCCTACCCCTTTCAACTCTGCTGACTTTTCATTCTCTTTTTTTCGTTAACGGAAGCAAAAATCAAATAAGGAATTAGGGAGATACCCTAAACTTCTACATCACTTCCTTAATTCATCTTTGGAATGACCATCTCCATTCATACCCAACTAGTCAAATACTCATATCTATTCCAGTAAATATCCTTGAAATCTACCCCCAATGCTTCATTTCCCTAATAATCATGTCATTTTAGCCACTCATCATCAAAAGTGCAATAGGCTCAAAAGTGGTCCTCAAGTACCTATATTCTTACAATCTCTTCTCCACACTGTCACCAGTAATCTTTTTAAAACACAAATCTGATCATTTTACTCTACTTAACACTTACTATCCAAAGTGATGATCAAGACTATTTATGCTATTTGGAAGAAAGTATTCTACCTTCTTTTTATATTAATGTTACCTTAGCTTTGAATATTTTATTTTAGATGCTTTATAATGTATATAATATATTCATTAAGCTATTCATAAATATACAATAATGTACATTCATTGGATGTTTATATTCACTTATTTTTTTAATGGATTGGGATACACAATCAAAAATTGGGAGACCAATGGCCCATGAGAAAAAGCCCAACTCACTTAGCATAATGTCCAAAGCCTCCCCATATCTTGCCTCAGCTACTTTCTCTAGCTTTAGCTCCTACCACTCTGCTCTCCAACATCCTTATGCAAGGAATGCAAGTGGGACTTTTCCTTTCTACCATCACTGCTCTTGGTTCCTGCTGCTATTACATTTATTGACATTGCACACCTATTGCCCTTATCATAAGATATTTATGCATTTTTGTTCACACCAGACTTTTACATTAAATTAGTAAGTTCTATGAGCTTAAGAACACTTCCTTATTGTCCAAATTTTCTAAATCAACACCTGACACATACTAGGCATTCGATATCATTGAGTTGGTTATACAGACACCCGTTTCCTACCTACCTCATTCTTTTGCTGAAGTTGTAGAACCTCAGCTAATACTCTGTGGTATCATATGTTTATAATAATGTCCCTGTGTATTCACCTGACAACATGCCTTTCTTAAAATCTATTATTATTTCTTTTGGGGAGCTTTTCTTTAATCATCATAAGATCATAAATGAGGATTAGAAAAGGCAAGACACTATTTTGTGTCTTGTCGCACAGTGATTCTAGAAACATTACTCATCCTTTCCTTACATTTTCTAATCATTACCAATTCTTTCTTTAGATTATGGGTTTATGAAGCAAGTATGCAGATTATTTTATATTCATTAAATAAAGGGATATTATAGTTCATAATAACTTTTAAAATCTCATTAAGACAAGATTATTGGAAAGTTGAATGAAAGAATGAATTATTTTGATTTCTACTAGAATTCAGTTTGAAATGTTTTTCCTTCCATTGATAGGAGTTATTGATATTTTAATTTTTTTACTTATTTTATCTCAATTTCTACATTATAAATTAAGTGAGAAAAACACATATTTGCTGCAATTTTAAAGTACACAGAGTAAAATTTCAAATTTCTTCTTCAATACTGCCCCCTACTCTTACTCTCCTCCCTATAGGTAAACTTAGGTATTGTTACCGCTTTTTAATATTCCCAGCAAGATATTGTAGTTTCCCCTCTTTGTTACTCAGTGATTGATGAATAGATTAATTGATTCAACAGTTATCTATTGAATACCTAATTAGTGCCACACACTATGCTGGAGACACAGGATGAATAAGAAAAAATATGGTCTTCGTGATGCTCAGAGTGGAGTAGGAGGACAATGAATGAGTGTGTAAGTGATCAGTAATTTCAGGCTACATTAATACTCAGAAGAAAATAAACAAAGGGAATGAAATACTGGCTGGAGAAAGCCACTCTGGATATGGTGTGTTAATCTTGTTCCTCTGAGAAGCAGAAACCAAGTTGAGAAGTAAAAGCAGTTTATTGTTTATTGGGGAAAATGCCTGTGAGAGAAAATGTAGGTTGAGGCAGAGGAGGCTGAGAGACTCCTAATGGTAAGGACAGAGAAGATGGTAGGTTGGACTAGGGTGGGAACAGTGGTATGGTAGATGGATTTAAGATCTATCCTTTCATAATTATATTTACTAGACTATACATATTGTGCACTGATTTTTTTCAATAAAAATATATATTTGACAGATCATTCCATGTCAGTTATATAAATCTGTTGCTTTAAAAAAAAAAGAGATTTATTTATTTGGGGGGGAGTGGGGGAGAGGGGCAGAGGGAGAGAAACCCAAGCAGACTCCACACTGAGCACGGAGCCCACCATGGAGCTCAATCTCATGACCCTGAGATCATGACCTTAGAGCTGAAACCAAGAGTCTGATGCTCAACCAACTGCACCACCCAGGAGCAGCTGTTACTTTCTTTTTTAACTGGTATATAGTATTCTAAACCAGATTTGATTTACCTATATTACTTTTCTGGATATATAGGGAAATACATTTTTTCCCCTTTCTTGATGCTACAGTGAATATTCTTGTAAGTGCCTCACTATGAAGAGTGGAAACATTACTCAGAATAGACTTAAAGTGGAATTACTGTGCATATTTTAAAATTGAATAGGCATTGGCAATTATTCTCCTAAAAGTCGGTACTAATATATACTCCAATGAGGAGTGTATGAGATGGAACTTTGCTCATATTTTGCTAATATTGGATATTATCAATCTTTAATGTTTTTCAAACTGAGGGGGAAACAATTGTTTTTAGATGGGTGGTATTGAGGAAAAGAGAAGTCAACTTTGTTGCATTTAAGGACCATCACAGCATCTATCCATCCTTTCTATTTGCCAGATTAGATAAACCAAATATTAGTATGTTCATTTCCTAGGACTGTCATAACAAATTGTCACAAACTTGATAGCTTGAAACAACAGAAAGTGGGGCGCCTGGGTGGCTCAGCTAGTTAAGTGGGTGCCTTTGGCTCAGGTCATGATCCCAGGGTCTTTGGATCAAGCCTTGCATCGGGCTCCTTGCTCAGCAGTGAGTCTGCTTCTTTCTCTGCCTGCCACTCTCCCTGCTTGTGCTCTCTCTCTGACAAATAAAATCTTTTTAAAAAATTAAAAATATATAAATTAAATAAATAAAACAACAGAAATTAATTATCTCACAGTTCTGGAAACCAGAAATCTAAAATCATGGCGCTGGCAGAGCCTCATATCCTCTGGCTCTGAGGGAGAATCTGTTCCATGTCCCCTCTTGCATTGCATTACTGTCAGAATTGCTTGCTATTTCTTGGCTTGTTGGTTTCATCACCCTAATTTCTGATTGTTTGTTCACACAGCTTTTTTCTCTGTGTGTGTCAAAACTCTATCCCTCTTTTATAAGGATACATGTGACTGCATTTAGGACCCACCCCAATAATCCAGAATATACTCAAGATACTTAAGTTAATCAGATATTTTCCCATATAAGGTAATATTTAAAGGTTTTGGGGATTAGGATATTGACATATCTTTTGGTAGGCATACAGTTCACCTCGCTGAAATTAATGAACTCACATTTCCTCTCTTATTAGGATCACTACATGAAAGCAAGTGGTAGAGGGAGTAGAATTCAGGATTCAAGAGATTTCCTGATTACCAATAAAGTCTGACTACTGACTTTAGTCATTTCTGTTTTCTTTTACATAAATTATCTGTTCAAAGCCTCTGCCCCTATTCTCCTGAGATGTTAGTCTGCTTTTTTCTTTTATTTATTGGTAATTTATGTAAATTTTTTATATTGTTTGTTTTTTCAGTTGTATTAACCCTTTATCAGATATGTGATTTGCAAATATTTTCTCCCATTCCTTTTCATTTTGTTGATGGTATTCCTTACTGTGCAGAAGCTTTCTATTTTGCCAAGACTGATGTCAAAGAAGTTACCTGCTATGTTCTCTTTTTTCTAGGAGTTTTATGGTTTTTGATCTTATGTTTTAGTCTTTAATCATTTTGAGTTGAGTTTTGTGTATGGTATAAGATAGGGATCCAGTTTCATTCTTTTGCATATGGCTGCTCAGTTCTCCCAACAATTATTGAAGTGACTATCCTTTTCCCATTAGATATTTTTGGCTCCATTGACATAAAGTAATTCACCATATATGCATGGGTTTATTTCTGGGCTCTCTATTCCATTCCATTGATATCTGCATCTGTTTTTATGCAAATATCATACCGTTTTGATTACTGTAGCTTTATAATACAATTTGAAATCAGGAAACATGATGCCTCCAGCTATGTTCTTTTGCCTATTTGGGGTTTTTTTGTGGCCTCACCCAAATTTTAGGATTTTTTGTTGTATTTCTGTGAAAATTTCCATTGGAATTTTGATAGGGATTGAACTGAATCTGTAGACTGCTTTGAGTAGTACGGACATTTTGGCACTATTAAGTCCTCCAATCCATGAGCATGGAATATCTTTCCAATTTTTGTGACCTCTTCAGTTTCTTTCATCAATTTCAATAGTTCAATAGTTCAATCTCATCAATAGTTTTCAGCAAAAGATCTTTCACCTTCTTGATTAAGTTTATTCCTATGTATTTTATTATTTTGATGCAATTATAAATGGGATTGTTTTCCTAATTTCTCTTTTTGATAGTTCATTATTAGCATATAAAATGCAGCTGACTTTTGTATATTGATTTTGTATCCTGTGATTCAACTGAATTTATTTGTTTGTTCTAGCCATATTTTGGTAGTCTTTAATGTTTTCTATGCACACTATTATGTCATCTGCAAATAGAGACATTTACTTCTTCCATTTTGGTTTCAATGCTTTTTATTTCTTTTTTCTTACCAAATTTCTCTGGCTAGGACTGCCAGCACTATATGAATGAAAGTGGTGAGAGTGGGCATAATTGCCTTGTTCCTGATCTTAGAGGAATACTTTCAGCTTTTTACCATTGAGTATGATGTTAGCTGTGAGTTTGTCATATACAAACTTTATTGTGTTGAGGTACATTCCCTCTATATCCACTTTGTTGAGAGTTTTTATCATGAGTGGATGTTGAATTTTGTCAAATATTTCTTCTGCATCTATTAAGACAGTCATGTGATTTTTATCCTTCATTTTGTTAATGTGGTGTATCACATTAATTTGTAGATGTTGAACCAGCTTGCATTTCTGGAATAAATCCCAATTAATTGTGGTGAATGGTCTTTTTAATATATTGTTGAATTCAGTTTGCTAATATTTTGTTGAGGATATTTGCATCTATGCTCTTCAGGCATATTGGCCTGTAGTTTCCTTTTCTTGTAGTGGCCTTGTCTGGGTTTTAAAATCAGGGTAATGTTGGCCTCCTAAAGTGAATTTAGAAGTGTTCCTTTATGCTTCATTAAGTATTCAATCATTAAAACCTTTTAGAGAAGTATTAAAATCTTCACTTTATTTATAAGTAAACTGGAACTTAAAGCAATTTAATAACTTGCCTAAGATCAAACTCAACCTTGGGTCTATTATAGACTCTATTCTGTTCCATTGAATATTTTCATTTTAAATAGTCCGTCCCTTAAAATGTTAGTTTCTAATAATTGAATTTTAGAAAAAAAAGGAATTCTCTTAAATAATAAAATAGACCATTCAAAGCATTTATTCCAATGATAAAGAAATACATTAAGCTATATGTTAACACAGATATAATGTAGACAATAAGTATAGGGATGGAAATAGTGTTTGGGTATGAGGCTTGAGGGAGGTACTGGATAGTAGACGTGAGCACATAAGAAGCTGAACATAAGACTCATAATGTTGATTGCATCTTTCTAATTAGGCTCACTTATAGCCCTGTAAATGTACTATTAGACATGCTTTCATTTAGATGAAAAAATAAAACAGCAAAAATTATTCTCTATATAGAAAGTATAAAATACAAAACACCTGCACAAACAGACATAAACATTTAAGCACATATTTAAACAAAGAAAATTAGTTTCTTTTCAGATTGTGTGTTTGAATTAAAATGACTTCTCAGGTCTGATCGTATAAACATATGATACCTCAAGCAATAATCACGTAAACAAAAATACATAATTCATGATAAAAGATAATGGTCATTTCAATCTGATTTTAGTTAGATTTTAGTTAGGAGGAGGATGGTTTTGTTTTTGTCGGCTTTCTTCTTCTTGGTGGGGGAACTGACAATGGAAATTGATGTTGCAATGGATATTTGAATGTCAGAGTCCACAGCCATCTCGTATGATATAAGCAACACAGTACACAGACCATCTGGGCTTACTGCCATTATCCTGCAAACTGGCTAGGCATGAGTGATCCTCTGAAGCCTAATTCCAAAGCACCCTGGTTTACTTGTTTCAAAGCACTTCATTTGCCCGTATTTTGGAGCAGGTGCAAAGCCATTCTGGAGTTTCCTGCTGAGGTTTATGCAAATGGATGGCTTAACTGGACTGTGGGCTCGGATTTCCTACTGCCTAAGTACTGAGGCATGATTTGGCTTATATTTCCCTCTCAACTAAATTCATTCTCTTTCTACAGTTTCTTTCAGCTCTTCTGTCCAAATTATACCTTGTTATTATCTAGTACAATGTTTCTCAAATGAAAAAAAATGAAAGCATGATCACAGTTAATGGTGAATTATCAATTAAAGGAATCTATAGACCAATGCCTAAGGAGTCATAGTTGTGTGAAATAATTTTTATCCAAGAGTCATTTGGATGACTTTAGATAGGTCACTCTACCTCTCTGGGCTCTTCTGCTTACCTTATGGATCTTGCATAAGAATTAACCGAGTTACTAAGTGAGAATGCATTAAGATATATAAAATATTCTACCACTATATTAGGTTAGCATGAGAGAGAATGTGAGCAAGATTATTAGTGAGGAGCTTTAAGAAGGGCAAGATAAAGTGGCCCCCACCTTGATTTTCCCATTCCTACCTCAGGTAACTTGTATGGATGATAAAATAAAGGATATGACAACGGTTTTTGGCAGACAGTTACTTACCCACAGTTACCTGGTTACTTACCCACAGTCCTTTTCCTCCACATCCTAAGCAAATGAAGGAGCTAGTGTAAAGACTCTAAAGTAGAATAGTGATTACCAGTGTAGATGGGTGAGGGAGTAGATGAGGACAGAAGAATAGGGATGGGCCATACTATATAGGGTTTTTGGCATAGCACACACTGTGGGTTGCCTACCCAAAATCCACCCTCACGTCCTTTCTTTATCGTTGATAAGGTTCTGATTTCTATACTCAAACAAGGTGATCTTGCTTTCTCCCTGGCCCCAGGGATTAAAGTCTCATTAGTCTAATACAATCATAGTCATTCCTTATGGATCATTCTGTGAATGGGCAAGTGATCCAATACTAGCCAAGGTGATATAAGGCAATGTCTGCAAGGAAACTTCTCAAGTGCTTTTCTTCTATGATTATAAAAGACACTTACTGAGGAGAAATTCTCTGCCTTTGGTCAATATCATGTGAGCTTCAACCATCCCATAAATTTAGAAACAAGAAAATTGTAGAGAAGCTAACATAAGAGCACTGAAGTTGACAAGTTACTGAATTAACTAACCCTGGAAACACTCTGTATCCGTTCTTCTTGTTTTAGGGTATAATAACATTTCTGTATTGTTTATCATTCTGTTAAATGGGCCTAGACAAAATGCCATAGCATAATCCTTACATTCTAAATTGAGAAATTATTGTAGAAAGGGGAGTTGCTACAGGCCCACATTATGTACATTACCTCTAAATAGGAATAATTCCAATATTAGATTATAAATCAAATTATGTCAATTATTTGCCAAAGGCATTTCAGTAGTTCTCCATTGTTCTCCATATAAAAGTCCTTGCTAAGCATTTTACAAGCTGGCCCCTTCCTAACACATCAGTTTCATCTTGTGCAAATATTCTTTCACAGCCTGCACTGTTGCCATAATAAAATTCTTTCAGTTACTATAAATCTCATGGAAATTATATTGCTCTAGGAAATTTATATTGCTTGGAATACTCTTTCCCTCTACCTATGGCTGGATGATAATTATGCATTCTTCACGTATTAGCTGAAACGCTCCTTTCAAGAATCCTTCCTAGATCACTTAAATGAGATTACTTGCCCTTGCAATATGCTCTAGTAGCAACTTTACTTATTATATGATAGTAAAACCTACTTTAATGTAATTGCTTGCCTGGTTATCTATCTTCCCAACCAAGCTATACACTCCATTAGGGCAGCAACAGTGTTAGTCATGCTCACCATTTTATATTCTTCTCAGTTTCTAGAGTATAAAAAAATGCTCAAGAAACATATTTGAGTAATTAAAAAATAAAATATCTATAAATATAGTGTTCTGCTCCAGGAATGAGAAAGGTTGACAGGTAAGGGTAATAAGCATATCATCTCCTTTGAGAAAAGCAGTGCTTGCTCATTATGGAAATAAATCTGAAAAGAACATAGAATTAATGAGGAATTGTTAGAACTAATAAGGGGATGAAACAAAGGTTGACACTTTCCAGAGGAACCTACAAAATATATAACATTTTAATACCAGAAATAAGCAGGTAGATAATATAATTTAAATAAAATATGATTACAATAATAATAAAGGCAGTATTTAGGAATTAAAAATATTTTGGAAAAAACCTCTCTGACAAAAGCTTCCAAACAGTAATAAAGGATACAGAAAATGATCTAAATTTTAAAAAGGAGGTATTCCATGGTCTCAGATGGAATGGTTTGATATTATAAGGATCACAATATATATAAATTGATCTGCAAATTGAAGGAAATACCCTTCACAATTTCAGCTGGATTTTTGTTTTTTGAGGAACATGATAAACTTAAGACAAAATTTATATGGAGGATAAAGATTTTCATCTCAGTCTTTAAAATTAAGGCTAATGAAGGAAGACATGCCAAAACCTGTGTGGTATTGACCAAAGGGGGGAAAGACACCAAGGGAGAAGAATTGAACACTCTGAGGCAGACTAATGTGATATGATGTGATGTGATGTATGTGTGTGTGCACACAAACTTAAAGGGAACACTATGAATCAGTGGAGAAAAGATGTATTTTTTAATAGGTGGTTTTGGAAAAACTTGTTCATTAAACTAAATGAAACTAAATTTCTGTTTAACATGTAATATAAAGGTACATCTATTAAAGATCTTAATATCAAAGTTAATTGTGTATTTAACAGAAAAATATCTTAATATCTTTGTGATCCAGTAGCAGGGAAGATCTTCTTAAATACAATCTCAAAAGTGTAAATTACAAGGCAGAAAATTTGATAAAGTTGATTGATCCAAAATTAAGGATTTCTAGACAGTATATACAAAATTAAAAGCCAGCTGAACACATTCACATAAAACATATCCTTTAACCATTGCTTATAGGCAACAGTAAGAATTATGAGTGAGGATAAAAAAGAATAAATATGTACAAACAAATAACTTGAAAAAGGCTTTGACTGGACCAATAATGAATATTTACCATAAACTGAGAAGTATCATTAACTCATCCTCTGTACTTTTGTCAGGAGAAAGAGAAAGAGAGGAAGAAAGAGAGAGAGAGAGAAAGAAATGTGCAGTAGTAAGATTTATCTTCAAAATAACCTTTTTATGTTATCTAGGTTAGTAAAGCTTGCAGCAAGAAAGCAGCCTAAATGGGGATTCATATTATATTTTCAAAGGAATAATAAATATGTTTCAGTATCAAAATAGTTTTTCCTTTAAATTTACACTCCTTGATTAATTACTCTTCACAGTATTTAATTCATTTTGAGATATCAATTAATAAATGATAGTTTTAATTTCTAATGTTTTTCAGAAAAGGATATAATATGAAAAAACTTGAGAGGCACAGGACTAGGAAATGTAGTCAGGAGTGTTACCTCTGCTCCTCACTGGTGTGACCTTTGCTTTACAGCCTTCCTTCCCTAGGTCTGTTTCATCATATCAAACATAAAGAGTTTGTACTAAAGTGATAGTATCTTCACCCAACCCTCTCCTTCCACCCTGGTCAAAATTAATCCTAATACCAATAAGCATGTATAGTTTTTAAAGATCCTCAGATAATACTGATGTGCAGTGGGGTATGGGCACCATTACATAAGATGATACAAGGTTGAACAATGTTCAACCCTCACAACTCTCTGAAATGTGTTATTCTATCTTTAGTGTTGTTGGTGTGTTATACAGCAGTTCACGGGTGATGGAAGGAATCTGGGAAAATCTTCAAATGAAACCAAAGCTTATTGTACAGTCTAGTCATGAAGCTTAAAGATTTATTTGACTGACAGTATATTTAAAGATCAGCAAAATGCCTAAGGCACGCTCAGTCACTTGGACCTGTGAAACTGCTGCTGCTTTTGTCCTCTTTTTTACTTGGCTCGAGTGTGTGTCTGGCGAAGGACAGATTTGCTATCAACTTCCATAAATTTTAGTATTTCCATTAAATGTGAGAATGTGTTGTATAGGATATCTAAGTTTATAGCTTTCTCTATTCACATTCATTACATTGTAATACTGTACATAATTACTTAATATTACATTAATGACTTTGCAGACTTCTCTCTCTTTTGAACCAAATTAAGCAGTTTATTCCAGAGACACAAAGAATTCTACGAATCACATTTCAGAAAGGCAAAGTAGATCCTGAGGTTGACTGATAATTTGGTCCAAAAGAAATAAGTGAAGTTGAATGGAAAAAACCCTGTTTGTTTGTTTGTTTGTTTTGAGTTAGAAAACAGTTCCAAAGAACTCCCAAACAATGTTTGGTTCTTATTCAGACTTCATAGGTAATGTAATTTAGCTGGGATAATGGCAATTACTGGGAGTAACAGCACACTCCACGTTGGCTCAATTAGTGAATTTCCTATGTAGCGGGAAGTAAATCACATTGTCAGTTCTCACCCTGATTCTTTCTCCAACGCACAAAACAAACAGCAGGGTTTAAGGAGTGTTTTACAGCAATTTGGTATTAGGTGATATTAGGACAGGAGAGAAATACAGACTATAAAGTATTAAAAATAAGCTTTACTCCTAGAATGGCAATAATTATTGTATGGTATACATGATAAATTTATCATTTTTTTAAATTTGTCAGAGAAGGTACAGCATACCTCAGAATTAGTGTGGGTTCAATTCCAGACTACTGCAATAAACAACAAATATCGCAACAAAGTGAGTCAAATGACTTTTTTTGTTTCTAGTGTACATAAAAGTTATGTTTACACTATACTGTAGTCTATTAAGTGTGCAATAGCATTATGTCTAAAAAACAATGTGCATACCTTAATTTTTTTTTTAAAAAAGCTGTATTGCTAAAAAATGCCAACCATCATCTGAGCTTTCAGTGAGTTATAATCACCGATCACAGATCACTATAACAAATATAATACTAATGAAAAAAAATGAAATATTGTGAGAATTACCAAAATGTGACAGAGACATGTAGTGAGCAAATGCTCTTAGAAAACTGGCACCAATATGCTTGTTTGATGCAGGGTTGCCACAAACTTTCAATTTGTGAAAAGCATAATATCTGCAAAGTGCAAAATGAGGTATGCCTGCATTTATGACATAGAAGCAGCCAATCACCAGAGAAAATGGGACATATTGTTTCTAAAGGAACAGCCAGCCTTCTTAGCCATAATTTGCCTAGAAGCTATTATTTTTTTTCCTTAAAAAAAAAGATTTATTTGAGAGAGAGAGAGAGAGTGTGTGTGTGTGTGTGTGTAAGTGGGAGGAGGGGCAGAGAAAGAGAACTTCAAGCAGACTCCGTGCTGAGTGGGAACTCTGACGCAGGGATCAATCCAAGACCCATGAGATCATGACCTGAGCTGAAATCACAAGTCAGACACTTAACCAACTGAGACACCCAGGTGCCCCAGAAGCTATTATTTTCTATTAAAAAAAAAAAGTAGTGAGAAAATTGTCGGAGAAAAAAAATACTTATATAAGATAAAATTGTTATTTACAATACTTTGTGATCTAATGAGAAAAAGAAATCTTAAGGAAGTTCCTTAAGTTGCTAAGCAGAATGATGAGTGTGAAAATGTAAGATGAGAGAAGCTGAGCAAAATCTAAATGGATATGCATAATAAGAAGAAAAACAAATAAAATTTGGGGAGAAAAGAAACATCAAGAAGGGTGTTTAATGAACAAAACAGGTTGCTAAGTATGACTTTTCCTATGGGCTCAGAGTTTTAGCAAAGACTTGAAAGCTAAGAGAACAACAAAATAGGGGTTAAGTTATCCTCACATGCTTAATTAAGTAAGATGGTACACCCAAGCATCCCAAGATATTGTGAAATGGTTATATCTTTAAAATTGGCCTGCCAACAGAAAGCACCCATTGCCAAGTTATATAAGGGAGGGCAAAAAACTCATTTTTGAAAAAGACTAAAGGCACATAAGTTTTGGCTTAATAAGCCTGTAGTACAGAGCAGAGAGAGACATGGGGAAAGTATATAGAAATTCACCTCCACCAATGATGGGGCAAAGGTACACATTTACCATGAAACAGTTATGGGTCCTCTGGGAGTAAACAAAACTGGGTCATCTTGAAATAGGTTCTGCGCAAGAGGGCTGCCAGATCACAGACCCCCAAAATAGATGTTGCATCAGACACTGGGATCTAGATGAAAAGCAGTCATAAAGAATCAGTGAAGAAATGTATCATCCATAACTCAAAACTGTCTTGAGCTCCTTAGCGGAGGAATTCACAAGAACCAACAAATGTGTCTCAATACAAGAAAGAATTAGCACTTGAAATGTAGGTGCATAAACGGGTAACAGACACAGATTACAATGGCATTAAGTCATGCCGCATTTTCAATAATGGCAGTGTTAGCTATCAGACTAACTCTACCATCAGTAACAAATATGAGCTCTGGAATATGAATATTTAAAGACCACAAACATTAAATGAGATCTACTATTTTCTGCTTTAAGTTTTATTACTGTGGCAAATTATACATAACAAAGTTTACTATATAAACCATTTTAAGGTGAACAATTCAGTGACATTTAGCAAATTCATAATATTGTGCAACACTAACCACTATCTAGGCCCAGAACATTTTCATCACCCCAAAAGGAAGCCCATTATCCATTAAGCAGTTGTTCATTTCCCCATCTCCCCAGCTCCTGGCTACCACAAATCTGTTTTCTGTTTTTTAGGAATTTGCCGATACTAGATATTTAAGATAAATGGATTCATATGCAGCCTTTGTGTCTACCTTCTTTTACACAGTGTTTCCATGGCTCTTCTATGTTATAGCATGTATCAGAATTTCATTCCTTATTCTTTTTATGATATACTAAGTTTTATTTATCCATTCATCAGTTGCTGGACATTTGGGTTGTTTCTACCTTTTAGGTCTTATGAATAGTGTAACTATATTAACATGTTTGTACAAATCTTAATTTAAGCATCTGCTTTCAATTCTACTGAACGCATACCTAGGAGTGTGTAATGGGCCATATGGTAATTTTGTTAATTTTTTGAGGAACCATTAAACTTTTTCACAGCAACTATGCCAATTTATATTCCTACCGCCAACATATGACAGCCAATTCCTCTAGATCCTCAACATTTATTATTTACTGTGGTTTTGATTATACACATTCTAGTGGGTATGAAGTGGTATATCATTGTGATTTTGATTTGCATTTCCCTAATGACTAATAATGTTGAGCATCTTTTCACATGCTTGTTATCCACTTTTGTATCTTCTTTGGAGAAATGTCTATTCATGTCCTTTGCTCATTTTGTAAACTGAGTTGTCTTTTTATTGTTGAGCTGCATTATATATATATATATATACACACACACACACACACACTCTTGAAAGTGTTCTTTGATGCATTAAAGGTTTAATTTTGATAAAGTCCAATTCATCTATTTTTTTCTATTGTTGCTTGTGGTTTGGGGATCTTATCTAAGGAAACATTTTTGAGTCCAAATCAGGAAGATTTATCCCTATGTTTTCTTGCAAGAATTGTGTAGTTTTAACTCTTACATTTATATATTTGATCCATGTTGAGTTAGTTTTTGTACAAGATGTGAAGTCTAGTTGTTCCAGCACTGTTTGTTGAAAGGACCATACTTCTCCCATTGAATGGTCTTGGCACTCTCGTCAAAAATCAATTGCTTATTGGTGGATGGATTTATTTTCAGATTTTCAATTCTATTTCATTGGCCTATGGGTCTGTCCTTATGCCAGTACTACCCTGGTTTAATTACTGTAGCTTTGTTGTATATTTTGAAGCCAGGACATGCCTCCAACTTTGTTCTTTTTCAAGATTTGTTTAGCTAGCTGGGGTCCCTTGTAATTCCACATGAATTTAAGGATCAGCTTTTCTATTTCTGTAAAAAAAGAAATCTGCATTTCATAGGGATTACACTGAATCTGTAAGTTACTTTGAGAGGTATTGTCATTCTAACAGCATTTAGTTTTCTAACCCATGAACATGAAATGTCTTCCCACTTATTTAGATCTTTAAATTTTTTCAGCAATGATTTACAGTTTTAAGTGAACATGTCTTTCACTTCCATGGTTAAATTTAATTTTAGGCATTTTAATCTTTTGGATTCTATTATAAATGGAATGTTTTCTTAATTTTTTTCAGACTGCCCATTGCTATTATATAAAAATACGACTGATTTTTGCATGTCTTGTGTCCTGAGATTTTGTTGAATTCAATTATTGGTTCTCATAGTTTATTGTGGATTCTTTAGGATTTTTTTTTAAGATTGTATTTATTTATTTATTTGACAGAGAGAGACAGCAGAGAGACAGGGAACACAAGCAGGGCGAGTGGGAGAGGAAGACGCAGGCTCCAAGCGGAGGAGCCTGATGTGGCACTCGATCCCAGAACACCGGCATCATGCCCTGAGCCGAAGGCAGACGCTTAACGACTGTGCCACCCAGGCGCCCTCTTTAGGATTTTCTATATATAAGATCATGTCATCTGCAAATAGAGACAGTTTTACTTCTTTTCCATTTTGGATGACTCCTAATTCCTCTGTCTAGAACTTCAGTACAGTATTAACAGAAATGATGAAAGTGTGCATTTTTGTTTTGTTACTGATCTGAAGGGGAAAGCTTTCAATCTTTCACCAATGACTATGATGTTAGATGTGGTTTTTTTTTCCGTATACTGCCTTTAGTATGTTGAGAAAGTTTACTTTTATTCTTAGATTTTTGAGTGTTTTTATTATGAAAGAGTATTGGATTTTGTCAGATGCTTTTCTGAATCAGTCAGGAAGATTATGTATTCTTTTCCTTCATTGTGTTAATGCAGTATATTACATTTGGTCAGTTTTCATATATTGAACCACCTATGCATTCCTGGCAAAAATTCCACTTGGTCATTATGAATAATCTTTGGATATGCTCTAGATTCAGTTTGCTAGTATTTTGTTGAGTATTTTTGCATCTACATACATAAAGAATATGTTCTACCTTTTTTTTAAATCATGTCTTTGCCTGGCTTTGTTATCAGAGTAATGTTGGTCTCATAGGATGTTACAAATTGTTCCCTCCTCTTCTATATTTTGAAAGAGTTTGAGAACGATTGGTACTCCTCTTTTCCCCCCCAGCTTTATAAACATATAATTAACAAATAGAAATTGTATATATTTAAAGTGTGCAATGAGGGGGCCTACCTGGGTCAGTTGGTGGAGCATGTGTCTCTTGATCTTGGGGTTGTGAGTTCGAGTCCCACATTGGGTGTAGAGATTACTTGAAGTGTGTAATGTGATATTTTGATATACATATACGCATTGTGAAATGATTGCCACAATCAAGCTAATTAACATTTCCATCATCTCACATAGTTATCTTTTTGTGTGTGAGTATGTGTGGTGAGAATATGTAAAATCTATTCTCTTAGCAAATTTCAAGTATGCAATACAGTATTATTAATTATAGTCACCATTCTGTATATTGGATATCCATAACTGTTATACTTCTCTAAATGTTTGGTAGAATTCACCAGTGCAGCTATCTGCTCTTAGACTTTTCCTTGTGAGATTTTTTATTTCTCTTATGATCTCTTTACTTTTAATAGGTCTATTCAGATTTTTCATTCTTCTTGATTGGTTTGGTAGTTTGCATGTTTCTAGAAATTTGTCCATTTCATTTAGGTTATCTTGTTTTCTGGCATACAATTGTTCATAGTTTTCCCTTATAATAGTTTTTTTTTAATTTCAGTAAGTTTAGGTATTAATGGCCTCACATTCATTTCTGATTTTAGCAGCTTGAGACTTCTTGTTTTTTTCAAAGAATAAACTTTTGGTTTCATTAATTCTATTGATTTTTTTCCTATTGTCTATTTTGTTTATCAATATTCCAGTATTTAGTATTTCCTAAATGAAATTTACTTCTAACTGGCCTTTTTTCATGTATGCAATTCTTAGTTTGCATTGAAAATGAAGGATATAGGTCCAGCAGAGTGCAACAGCCTTGCTAATTAAAGCTTCCAGAGCATTTGAAAATTCATGGAAAGAATTCTGGGATGGAGGGACCCACAGAAGGAGGTGACCCAAAATTTATATACAAATTATCCTTATATACTCTGCCAACACTGTACATATAGGGTGGGACTCCAAGCAACCCTGTAGAAAAGCAACTTCTGGAAACTGAGTAGATTTTTTTGTAGTTGCCAATGGTTAAAGAAACATAGTTATGAATTCAAATCTTGCTAATTTAGAGGAGTTTGATAAACAGTCAGGGTTTCTATTTGAAACTCAGAAGGCTTACACTTTGCCATATACCAGGACTATGTACTATGCCTGACAAAGAAGGGCAAAACTAAATTAGTCCTGCCCTAGAAAGCCTAAAACCAAGTATTCAGATGATCAAGATGATTTGCTAGTAATTTTACTGCCTACTATGCAAAATTTCATATTCTTTGGGGAAAATAACAGAGTCCAGAGTCAATAGAACAAATACCCGGCAATTCTCAGTAAATAAGCAAAATATCTAGACATGTAAAGAAGCAGGAAAATGTGACCCCCCAAACAAGATAATGGACAATGGAATCAGATACACAGATAACCCCGATGTTGAAATTTGCGGACAAAGGCATTAAAATAGCTATTACAAATATGCTAATGTATTTATAAGAAAATGTGACCATAAAAAACAAGATGGTGAATTGCAAAGTGATACGAAGTCTTCAAATAGAAGCAAATGGAAATCCGAGAACTGAAAAATATAAAATCTGAAATAAAAAAATCATTAGATGTAATTAATAGTAGATTTGACAGTGCAGAAGAAAGGAACAGGGAAGTTGAAAGCAGTAAAATTATCCCAACTGAAGCACTGAGAAAAGAAGAAAATGAATGGAGCCTCGATAACTTGTAGGACAATATTATATGGTCTATCATACAATGAGGAAAAGACAGAAGAGGGGGGAAAAGATGTTTGAAAAATGATGGCTGAAAAATTAATTGAAAAAATCACCCCTAAATCCAAAAAGCCAAGCAAACTCTAGGCAGCATAAATGCCAAGAATGCTGCATTAAGCAAATCATAATGAAGCTGCTATAATAGAAAGATAAAGGGAAAACCGTTAGCAGCTAGGACAAAAAAAAGACACGATACAAAGAGGGAACAGTGATAAGAAGAGTATCTGACTTTTCTTCATTGACGGTAGAGAACAGAAGACAACATCTTCAATGTGAAAAAAAAAAGTTAACCTGTGTCTTAATCTTCTATTGCTTTTGTAACAAATTATCACAAGTTTGGTGACTAAGGGAGGAGTGGGGGGGAATGGGGTAATTGGGTGATGAGCATTGAATAAGGCATGTGATGTGATTAGCACTGGGTGTTATACGCAACCAATAAATTATTGAACACTACATCTGAAACTAATGATGTACTATATATCGGCTAATTGAATTTAAATAAAAAATAAATAAAGCAAATTTGGTGGCTAAAATAACATAAATTTGTTATCATACAGTTTTGGAAGTCAAGAGTCTGAAATGGGTTTCACTGGACTAAAATCAGGGTGTCACCCAGGCTGCACAGCTTCTGGAGGTTCTAAGAGAGTGTTTATTCCCTTGTTTTTTCCAGCTTTAAAAAGCTTCCTGCATACATTGTTTCGTGGTCCTTTCTCTATCTGCAAAGCCAGCGATATAGCATCTTCCAATCTCTTCCTAACTCTGACCCTCCTACCTTCCTCTTACAAGGTCTCTTACGATTACATTTGGCCCACATGGATAATTCAGTATAATCTCCCATCAAGATCCTTAATCATATCGGAAAAATTGTTTTTACTATGTAAAGGTAACTATTCACAAGTTTCAAGCATTAGGTTATAGACGTCTTTGG
Source organism: Ursus americanus (assembly GCF_024610735.1). Lineage (NCBI taxonomy): Eukaryota > Metazoa > Chordata > Mammalia > Carnivora > Ursidae > Ursus > Ursus americanus. Next base: position 33,822,730 of record NC_142164.1, on the reverse strand, counting down.
GAAGGCATTATTTTGCCTACCAAAAAGGAAAATATTCTTCAAAAATAAAGATAAAGACAGCAACGGCAACAAAATCTGAGGGAATTCATCTCTAGTAGCACAGCAGAACTAGGGTCTAAAGCTGAGAAGAAATGATACCAGATAAAAGCCTGGATCTTCAGGAAAGAATGAAGAGAATTAGAATAAGGCAAATATAGAGGAAAATATAATAGTGTGTTTTTTTTAATATTTGCAAGAGAAAATAAAGGCAAGGAAACTTCCAGTAATGGTAAGATAAACCATCATATAATTCCTCATGTAGATTATAACAATTGGACAAAAATTATTTTAAGAGGGGCGCCTGGGTGGCACAGCGGTTAAGCGTCTGCCTTCTGCTCAGGGCGTGATCCCAGCGTTCTGGGATTGAGCCCCACATCGGGCTCCTCGGCTGGGAGCCTGCCTCTTCCTCTCCCACTCCCCCTGCTTGTGTTCCCTCTCTCGCTAGCTGTCTCTCTCTCTCTAATAATAAATAAATAAAATCTTTAAAAAAATTATTTTAAGAAAAACGATTTGAAAATATTGGAGAAAGACTGCAAGCAGGTTGAAACTTGTTAAGGGTTTATTCTTGAATAACTTCTACTGCATAGAGAACTTTAAGTTTGTATATTCTTTTCCTGGAAGCACTATCCAATTCCCAAATCCTGGTAGTGGAAAACCTCAGCTACTGACTAGGGGTGGCAGATTACAGAACTGCCATCAGCAGAGCAGCTAGAAATTTAAAGTGAAAATTTTAATGGGGAGAAAGCTATAAAAAGGCTGATGCCCAAATACAAAATTTGTCCAAATCTCTAATCTTAAAATTAGGCATATAGACATTTAGATAACCCTAGGGAATCTGTTGAAAAATCAGAAAGAATCTAGACAGTGAGAACTTATCTTCATACACAGAACTCTTCATGATCAGATTTGGGGCTTTGCTGTGATTTTGACATAATATTCTCTAACACACACACACACACACACACACACACACACACACGGCTTAAACAATATAAAGTGCAGGCTTTAATGACTTGAGATGTTAGAAGGGAGAAATCAAGGCTGGAAGAACAACTGAAAATTTAGGGGGGAAACTCTAGAAACAAAGGAACACAAAATGAGCAAAAATCTTGGAACAAATCTGCCCAATTTTCTTTAACTATGAAATTACACAAAGAGAGCCACACATCCAGCAGCTAGAAGTCAAAAAATCTAAGCAATGATGTCAGTTGTTGTACATCATTGGAAGAAAGATTTTGAATCTTGAGTCCATGCAAGTTCAGTGTAAATAAATAGAAATCTTCACATAAACAAATTCCAGTGTAACTACAGTGTATAATCTACAATGGCCAATTTTTTTTTTTTATCAAAAACTACTTGACATGCAGAGAAACAGGAAAGTGTGGCACAAACTCAGAAAATGAAGCAGTGAACAGAAACTGGCTCTGAGTTCAGAAGTAAGGATGAGCAGACAAAACTAAGCTGCAGAGCAACATTATATACAGTGTTGCAGTGGTGGATACATGACTCTACTCATTGTCAAAATACGTAGAACCATACACCACAAAGAGTAAACTTTGATGTATGCAAACCTAAAAAAAAAAATTAGCCAGAATGTCAGAGGGAAACCAGGATGGCATGCAGATTATGACAAATGTATTACAAATGCATGAAATAATTTCACTGAAATGAGTGGGAAAAAGGAGCTGACCTAAGTGTCTTTGTTTGAATAATGTAAGGCTAAATTTAAACAAAAAATGTGTACGTGTACATCAATCTTTTTTTAAATTTAAATTCAATTAGCCAACATAAAGTGTACATGAATATTGTACTTTAGTTGGTAAAGTTGTTTCTCAGAGTTATGGGTGGACAATTATGAAACTACTTTACACATATATGATTTGAATACATAAGTAAATATATTGTAGATAATGAAGGCTGAATTTCTCACTTTCAGCTAAAGAATCTACAAATAGGGGCACCTGGGTGGCTCAGTTTGTTAAGCGTCTGCATTCCGCTCAGGTCATGATCCCAGGGTCCTGGGATTGAGTTCTGCATCGGGCTCTCTGCTCAGCAAGGAGCCTGCTTCTCCTTTTCCCTCTGCCACTCCACCTGCTTATACTCTCTGGCTCTCTCTATCTCTCTGTCAAATAAAATCTTAAAAAAAAAAAAAAAGAATGTACAAATAGCAAGCAGGAAAAGCCAGAGTGAGTATATGGTGCCATATTAGAGCCAGAGGTATCATTGGAATGCATGCGTATTTTATTATAAATACAAATACATACATACATAAAGGGACATAGGTAGATAAATATAGCAATATGTTTGTACACTGGGTTAGGCCACATCTAAACATATAGTTCTGTCTACTAAAGGGGCCTTGGAAAATACAGTGAAATTGCAGGAGTATGCCTAACACACATCTTAGCTTCTAAATACCATTTTCCAGTAAACAAGAACAACAAGAAAAACAAAGAACAGGGCTCCTTGAAGCAATGGCTGATTCAAGGGCTAAAGTAGGAAAAATACAACATGAGCCTGAAGCATCTCAGAGTTCCTGGAAGTGAGGAAGTGCTCAGAATACAAAGGATGGGGGTATATCAAAAGAACACAGGAACCAAAGGGACACAGCTCTGAAAGAGCTTCTAAATAAAATAACCTGAGCAACAAAATAAATATTAAGACTATCAGTTTATAACCATCAAATGAAACAAATACACATGAAATCATACTCATAAGAATAAATTATTGAATAAATAAAGGAAAGAAACAAATCATTTTTATAGAATTCCAAATAATAAATACAGAAAAAATACAGGAAATAGAAAATCACCACTAGAACACTATAGTAATAATTGCTGGAAGGAAGATCCATAGAGAGATGTTATAATAGTTGGTGAAAACAAAGATAAAAACAGAATATTTGCATAGCTTCCAACTATCTCACTCAAGAATGCTTTACAAGTCATGTTAACTCAAGGGTCAGTAAACTACAGCCCATGGGCCAGCTTACTTTGATTTTTTTTATTTTTTAAGTATTTATTTATTTATTTATTTATTTACTCTTAAGCAGGCTCCAAGCTCAGTACAGAGCCCCAGCACGGGGCTCCACCTCATGACCCTGAGATCATGACCTGAGCCAAAATCAATATTTGGATGCTTAACCAACTGAGCCACCCAGGTGCCCCAAGTCAGCTTATTTTTATATGATTAAAGTTTTATCAGAACACCATTATATCCTTATGTTAACGTATTTTCTCTGGCTGCTTTCATGCTACAGTGGCAAAGGTGAGTTATTGCAGTGGGAACCATAGGGCCAATAAGGCCAAAAATATTTACCCTCTGACATTTTACAGAAAAATTTTGCCAAACCCTGATATAAAAAATAAAGGCGTTACATCTAGAATATATAAATAATTCTTACAGCTAAATAAGAAGAAATACAACAATTACAAACAGGCAAATTATTTGAAAAGGCATATCAGTATACCAAAGAAGATATACAAACTACTAGTATAAGTACATGAAAAAATACCTGTAATTTCTCAGGAAATGCAAATTAACAACACAATTAGATATCACTACAAACCCGTTAAACTGTCTATAATGAAGGACCAACAAAACCAATTGTTGGTGATGATGTAGAGAAACTGAAACCTTAGTACCTTGCTAGTGAGAATATAAAATGTACAGCCACTTTTGAAAAGAGTTTGGCAGTTACTAAAAAGTCAAACGTATGCTTACCATAGGACGCAGAAATTCTATTAGATATATAACTAAGATAAATGGAAATCAAATCTTATGCAAATGTTCCAAGTAGATTTTTTTTTCTTGGTGGTAAAAAACTGGAAACTACCCAGCAACTGACTAAAAGAGATTGCCTGAGATCACATAGTTAATAAGTGGTGGTTCTGAGTTTTGAACCTAGGAAGTTTCATTCTAGAATCCAAGCACTTAACCACTCTACTGTCTCTCACATGTGACAGTAATATCTGTGTTAAAGGTATAAAATTCTCTCCATTATAAAGAAAAGGAACAGCTACATGGTTAAAAATTAATCAGAACATGCACTGAAACCCAAAAATCAAAGCACACTGAAGTGATATGATCAGCAAGGAGATACCAGCATGATTCATGGTATTTACCATTCCAGGTATGAAGCAAAAGGATCAATTAAAACAAAAGGGGTTACTACTGAAGTCAATAACCAGGAGAACTTAGATCTCTCGTTCAAAAGAGATTAAATATATATATGTGTATATATATATATATATATATATATATATGGTTATGTATATTTGGATATATACATATGGAGATATATATATACACACACACGTTTTGAGAAGTGCAGGATATATTTGAAATTATAGGTCAGGACCAAATTATCAGGACGTTCAGCATTTGTCTAAGATGATTTAGTAATTGAGAGCATAACAATCAGTTTTGTTTTTATATTCCACATCCTCTTTAAATAGGTAAAGTCTTAACATACATCAGAGAAAGCGGGAAAGTACTTGGCAACTACCTACTTTTTATAAATTTATAAATTGCCCAAGTTGTTAATTAGGGCTGAAAAGATGTCTGTTGTCAGACAAGGAAGGGGGCTACACCTGAAAAGCATTTGCCTTCCTCTCCATTCTCCTCAAAGATTTGACTGGCCTTTCATTTGTCTGGCTCAATAAAGAATGACTTAAAAGGTCAGAGCTATTGCTGTGCCAACCGAGAGACAGAACACGTAGAATACAGAAAATTTGCAATGATATGCTGCGTGCTTGCAAAACGTCTTCCTTAATCTGGGATAGCATTACTGACTTAAGGCTGATGTCTCTGAACTTGGATTCACCTGCTTGGACTGCCGTACCTTGCTGAGTGGCTTTGGCTGACACCTGCCAGATACCCATCTATGCCAAATTCCCAATATTAGCATCTTTTGAGAGCCATATTTGGTTCTGTTCACTTTGCACTTTCCTTTAATAAATTTAAAAGTAGTTTAGACCACTTTAAAACAATTTGGTTCCACACTGTGACTTTAGACAATCTCATTTTTCTCTTGTCAAGCAGAAATGATGTTTCTTTCAGGCAATTTTATTTATGCTCCAGCTTCCATTAATATCTTAACTTTACTTAGCTGCACTTGTTTCATGTGAATAAGCTTTTGGTTTTGATTGCCTATTTAAAATGAATGATTGATCTTATCAGTCCATCAGAAATTTAAACTATTTGGTTAGGCATTGGAAGTTACAAAAGCCATTATCTTTTGGAGACAGGATACTTGATGGTGTTTCAATAAATGGTTTAGAGAGAGCAGCATTCCTGGTTTACATCAATCAGTTTGTACAGTATATATATTCTGTGCCTTTGAGAATACAGGAATAGGACAGAGAGAGCTGAATAGACATAACATAAACAATGATTCAATGTATTAAAATGCTTTCAAGAAAGCACCATTTTTTATTACCCATATGCCAACCATCCAAATAGTTGGTTTAAAAAAAAACTTTAAAGGAAATCTGATGAATTATTGATATCAAATATCTCCTCTAATACCAAGTTTCAGAAGGACTTTGAATTGTGTCTCCAGAGATCATTTTGGTCTGTTTCTATTATGTATTGTTTTTGCTGATTTTTATTCATGTAGCCTTTTCTTCTTTTGTATCTGATTATTCTTTATTTTTCTCTGGCCATTGTATTTGAACTATTCTTTGAAGAAACAGTTTTCACCAGGAGGGATTTGCATTTGCTTCTGCTGCATGCCTATTAACACTAGCAATTTGAGATCATCTCAATCCAATTTTAGAAATAATATGTCCTGCCTACCCATCAGTGGGTTCTCAAATTTAAACTTTGTCTCTCTAACCCTGAAAGGTATTTCAAAGTTCTACTCAGCCTCTCAGACTCTCGGTTGCCTCCTCTGGAATCACCCAATACCCTAATGATCAATTGGTAAGTATTTTAAGTTCTGCAAGCCACAAGGTCTCTGATCTACCCACATATCACCGCTGTTGTAGCATGAAAGTAAATACAGGCAATACATAAATAAATAGGTGGTTCTATGTTCTAATAAAACTTTATATACAAAAATAGGAGGTGGGCTGATATGGCCTGTAGGCCATAATTTGCCAATCCTGCCACAAAAGTAAAATGGCTCCATATGTCCAGCCACCTCCAAAGCTTCCATACTATCCCAAATTTTAGCACAGTAACTTTATACTATCTTGTTAGCTTCCAAATACCTCTGAGCAGATGATTTTTTGTTTTACTTTAATCAGCTATCTTAATTGTTTTAAGTGGGATAATTAGTCCAAAGTACCTACCCACCTTTACTGGAAATGCAAGTACTGTTAATAGGATTTTGGTTTAAGAAAACTCCATGAAAGGAAAAGCTATTAATTCTAAGAAAACTTAGAATTTCTTTTTTTTTTTTAAGATTTTATTTATTTATTTATTTGACAGAGAGAGAGACAGCGAGAGAGGGAACACAAGCAGGGGGAGTGGGAAAGGGAGAAGGAGGCTTCCCGCTGAGCAGGGAGCCCAATGCGGGGCTTGACCCAGGACTCTGGGATCACGCCCTGAGCTGAAGGCAGACACTTAATGACTGAGCCACCCAGGTGCCTCTAGAAAACTTAGACTTTCTACTGGTTAGAATCTAATTAACTATCTGTATTTTGTCAGAAGTATATTTTTATTAAAATCTGTAAGGGCTCAAAGCATCCCCACTAAGATCAGGAACAAGGCAAGGATGTTTGTTCTAACCACTCTTTTTTAACATTATACTAAAAGTGCTAGCTAATGCAATAAGACAAGAAAAGGAAATACAAAAGGTATACAGACTGGGAAGGAAGATCTAAAATCACCTTTATTCACAGATGACATGATTGTCTATGTAGAAAATCTGCAAGAATCAACAACAAATGTCCTGGAACCAAAAATCAATTATAGTAAGGATGCAGGATACAAGGTAAATACAGAAAAGTCAGCCACTTTCTTATATACCAGCAGTGAATAAGTAGAATTTGAAAATTAAAAAATACCATACATTAGCATCCCCAAAATGAAATACTCAAGTATAAATCTAACAAAATTTGTATAAGATCTATATGAGGAAAATTTGAAACTCTGATAAATTAAATCAAAGAACTAAATAAATGGAGAGATACCCCATGCTCATAGATAGGAAGACTTAACATCGTCAAGATGTCAGTTCTTCACAACCTGATTTATAGAGTGAATGCAATCCCAGTCAAAGTCTCAGCAAGTTATTTTGCGGATATAGACAAACTGATTGTAAAGTTTAAATGGAGAGACAAAGACCCAACAGTGCCAGCACAATATTGCCAAAAAACAAGTCGGGGGACTGACACAACTTCAAAACTTACTATAAAGCTATAGTAACCAAGACAATATGGTATTGCTAAAAGAATAGACAAAAGATAACTGGAACAGAATAAAAAGCCCAGAAATATATCCATATATATAATCAATTAATCTTTGACAAAGAAGCAAAGACAACACAATGGAGAAAAAATAGTCTTTTCAACAAATGGCACTGGAATAACTGGATATCTACATGCAAAAAAAATCTAGACACAGATCTTATGCACTTCACAAAATTAACTCAAAATGGACACAGACCTAACTGTAAAATATAAAACTATAAAATTCCAAGAAGATAACATAGGGAAAAGCCTAGATGACCTTGGGTATGGCAATTTTTTTAGATATAACACCAAAGGTATAACCCACAAAAGAAATAGTTGATAAGTTAGTTCTTCATTAAAATTAAAAACTTCTGCTATGTGAAAGACAACGTCAAGAGAAAGAGAAGACCAGCCAAAGACTGGAAGAAAATATTTGCAACAGACTTCTGATAAAAGACTGTTATCCAAAATATACTAAGAACTCTTAAAACTCAAAATAAAAAAATTAAAAAATTAAAAAATGTGCCAGACATTAACAGACACATCACCAAAGAAAATATACAGATGGAAAATAAGTATAAGAAAAGATGTTCCACATAATATGTTATCAGGGAATTGCAAATTAAAACAATGAGATATCACCACACACCTTTTAAAATGGCCAAAATCTAGAATCCTGATAACACCAAATGGTGGTGACGATGTGGAGCAACAGGAACTCTCATCTATTTCTTATGGAAATGCAAAATGGTACAGTCACTTTGGAAGCCAGTTTGGTGATTTCTCACAAAACTAAACATACTCTTAGGGCATCTGGGTGGCTCTGTCAGTTAAGCAGCTGACCCTTGTTATTGGCTCAGGTCATGGTCAGCTCAGGTGGTGAGATCGAGTCCCGTGTTGAGCTCCATGCTGGGCATGGAGCCTGCTTAAGATTCTCTCTCTCTGCCCCTCCCCCTTCTAAAAAACAAACTAACAAACTTTCCATACCATCCAGCAATCATACTGCTTGGTATCTACCCAAAGGAGTTAAAAACTTGTTTCTACACAATAACCTGCACATGGATGTTTATAGCAGCTTTGTTTATAATCCCCCAAATTTGGAAGCAACTAAGACTTCCTTCAGTAAGTAAATGGTTAAATAAACTGTGGAACATTCAGAAAATGGAGTATTATTCAGCACTGAAAAGAAATGAGCTATTAAGCCATGAAAACATGTGGGGGAAATTCAAATGGCTATGTACTGTATGATTCCAACTATATGACACTCTGAAAAGGCAGAACTATGAATTCAATAAAAAGATCTGTGGTTTCCAGGGGTTTTGGGGGGTGGGGAGAATGAATAAGCAGAGCACAGAGGATTTCTGGGGCAGTGGAAATACTATATATGATACTATAATGATAGATGCATGTCATTATACATTTCACTAGACCCATAGATTATACATCAAGAGTCGATCTTAATATAAACTATAGACTTTGGGTGATTATGATGTTTACTGGTTTTAATAAATGTACATCTCTAGTGGAGGATATTGATAATAGGGAGGCTATGCAAGTGTAGGGGCAGGAGGTATATAGGAAATCTCTTTATCTTCCTCTTCACTTTGCTGTGAACCTAAATATGTTCTAAAATTGTCTTTGAAGAAATGTAAGAATAAAAATTAAAAATTCTTTGGTAAAAAAGCAACCTCTAAACAGCTATTTCCCCCCAGGGATTAATTATCAGAAGCTTAGAAATTGTCTTTTATGTCCATGGGTATGAAATATTAAATATTCATTGAGCAATTTCGTGTGTTTTCCATTTGATTAACCCCTAAAACTACAAACTTGAAATATTTTCATTTCATTATCCAAAGCAAGACATAAAGGGGATGATCCTGATCTCTGGGAAAGGCCTCCCAACCCATTTTTCTATATTGCCACTGGTTACACTCTACAGAATTTGCCATGTGTGAATAGGGTGGCATGCTATATAGACTCCTTAAGAATGGAACAGATCCTTTACCAGCTTACTCTTCATAAATAGCTGGGAATTCAGGGTTCCTTTTAAATCTTAACAATCACAGTTGCATGCTTCAATTAGCAATATAACTCTCTCAAAAACTTAATAGTCTTCTATTATAGTCAGTTTCACGTGCCAAAAACCTTAACAACAGTTCTGTTCAACACATATTTTCTAGAAATATTTTATTTATTGGATTTAATACTTCCATTTTTAAATTTTTATTTAAATTCAATTTAATTAACATATAGCATATTATTAGTTTCAGAGGTGGAATTTAGTGATTCATCAGTTGCATACGACACCCTGTGCTCATTTCTTCAAGTGCCCTCCTTAATGCCCATCACCTGGTTACCCCATCTCCCCACCCACCCCCCTCTAGCCGCCCTCAGTTTATTTCCTAGAGTTAAGAGTCTCTTATGGTTTGTGTCCTTCTCTGTTTTTGACTTATTTTATTTTTCCTTGCCTTACCCTATGTTTATCTGTTTTGTTTCTTAAATTCCACATATAAGTGAAATTATATCTTTGTCTTTCTCTGACTTATTTTGCTTAGCATATGAACACCCAAAAAACAACAACAAAAATCCAGTCAAGAAATACGTCCATTTTTATATCTCAAATTAATGGCCAGTTACTTAAGCCAAGGAGGTTCAGAATGAAAGCTACTCTCTTAGACACTTTTCCCTGAGTCATTACTCCCAATGTAAAAGATTTATTGAACATAACAGTCTTAATTTGACCTTTGCTTTGAAACACCTATATCCATCTGTAGAGTTTAACAATAGGTGTGGAGGCTTATTCTTAATTGGCTCTCTGCTTCAAGGATTAGTTTCACTTGAATCTGAGTCTTTCAAAGTCTCCCTTCATTTTATCCCTTATTGTTTATCTTCCAAGAAGCAGTTACTTTTTCCAACATTGTAATGTCCCTAATCTCTAACTCTCTTCTTTTTTTCTGAACTCATTTTTTTCTTGTCAAATGTTGCCAAAAGCAACTAACTCCTGCTAATAACAGTCTTCTTTCCAGGGCGCCTGGGTGGCACAGCAGTTAAGCATCTGCCTTTGGCTCAGGGTGTGATCCTGGCATTATGGGATCGAGCCCTGCATCCGGCTCCTCTGCTATGAGCCTGCTTCTTCCTCTCCCACTCCCCCTGCTTGTGTTTCCTCTCTTGCTGGCTGTCTCTATCTCTGTCAAATAAATAAATAAAATCTTTAAAAAAAAATTCTTCTTTCCAAACTCTTCTGAAGCTGCAAGTTCATTAGGTATATTAGCTACATTCCAATATATAACAGAAGACCTATTTGGCAAATGTTTTGTCAATATATCCTCATCTTTCCAGCCTCAAATAGTAGTTTTCTCTTACAAACATTACTGAACTTCAAAGATAATGTTATTTATCATAGGGGATTTTTTTTGGGGGGGTGGGGTTACGGTGCTCTACTTCTGTTATCAACATTTGTATCAGTCAGGAAAGGCTGGATTATGCTATAAAGAGCAAACAACCCCCAACTGTCAGTGGCTTAAAAAGAACAAGGTGCATTTCTTGCCTCACTACTTGTGCATTTTGTGTTCACAGGGTTCTCAGCTTCACGTCATTTCCATACAAGGGTGCAGAGTGATGGAAACTCCACCATCATAAATGTTACTGGTAGCTGCAGCAGGAAAAGGCAAAACAGAGAACTGATCACAAGCTCTTAAAGGCTTCCACACAGAAGTGACACATATCACTTATACTTTCATTTCATTGGTCAAAGCAAATGACTAACTTTAAGAAAGGAGGGAAGTGCTCTTGTGGGCCCCAAAGACAGGAAAAGCAGACATATAGTGAGCATCACTAGCATCTGCCATATAGAAAAGGTCTTTAGAAATCATCTAGTTAAATTTCATCATTTGATACTTGAAACTCCTGAGACCCATAAAAGAGGAATTGCTTTTTCACATAGACAATACTGGCCTAAATCCTGGACTAGAAACAGTTCCCTGAAGACTATTACCATCTTTCTACTATGTGGTTTTATTTCACCTGATTCTTTCCAGTCTCTCATGTGATACTATAATTTTTAGGAGCTTGATACTTCAGTTTACATGTGCAACTAACATATGGAAATGAGTTAAAACTAAGGTATGGCACACTTAAATTTATAAGTGTATACATCACTAACAAAATTGAATTATGTGACTCTATATCAGTGGCATTAAATTAGAGTCATGTAACATAATAGTGGTTGAAAGCTTATTTTTTATCAATAGCTAATGATAAACCCCAAATAAAATAGCTTTATAAGCAGGAGGGCATCTGGGTGGCTCAGTCAGTTAAGCATCTGCCTTCTGCTCAGGTCATGATCTCAGGGTCCTGAGATCGAGTCCCACAACAGGCTCTCTGCTCAGCAGGAGTCTTCTTCTCTTTCTCACTCTCCCTCTGTGCTCTTTCTCTGTCAAATAAAGTCTTTATAATATAATCTTTATAAGCAGAGAATACCTTATACATTGAAGACTTTCATATTTAGAAAAAAATACAAAATAGTCAACCAAATTAACCTTTCAAAATTAAGATGAGCCAAAATATCTATATATTAACTATATTCAATATATCCTAAAAGATTTTTTTTTAATTTAAAGTCTTTCCTTCATATATCCTCAACTACTTTGAATGCTATATTTCTACAGTAGCACACCAATATGGTATATCAGACTCAAGGAAATAGGAAAATTTATAATTTTCACTTGTTCTAAAAATAGTTATATTAAACCTAGGCTATTAGATTTCCAAATGTTCAACCAATAGAGTCATATAGTTTATGTCTTCTATATATTTTATGAGCTTTTTCTTTTGATTGAGTTATTAATACATTGATATAATGAAATATTTGAAAATGACTCCAAGGCTACTAAGCAACAACCTTAAAAATACTGACAATAAAATGGTAAATACAAAATTTGCTTAATATTGTACTAGACTTATCAGGCAGGAAACACTACCTGTTCTACCAACATGCTTTCCTAAAGAAGCTGCCTGATACCTACCTATTGATTAGGAAGTTTTATATTGTGTGACCTTTTCACCTTTTATAGCAGATTGGATAGATTCACATTGGGCAGTGACCAAAATGTAGCCAATCCATGGGCTTGCTAGCAACTTATGATTTATAATCTGATTAAAAAACAAAACCAGAATATGACTTTGTCTAGTCAGTCACCAGTGAGGTATTTATGTGAAGTCATAAAGATCTAGTGTTTACCTAATGTGTGGGGGGGAGGGTGCTGAAATCAAGAGTGTGCCAACTAAAGCCATGTTGAAGGCAAAATTATGAAGGAACAATAAAGAAAGACCATAGAGTGTATGGATGCCAGGCAAAGGAGAATGGAGCAAACTGTTAAAGAAGAAAGGATAAGGGGAAAAAAAAGGGAGTGAAAGTGAAAATCTCTGGTGTAACTACCTTGACTTCTTTTTTTTTTTTTAAAGACTTTATTTATTTATTTATTTGACAGAGAGAGAGACAACACAGGCAGGGAGAGTGGGAGAGGAAGAAGCAGGCTCCCAGCAGAGGAGCCCGACGTGGGGCTTGGTCCCAGGACTCCGGGACCACGCCCTGAGCTGAAGGCAGATGCCTAATGACTGAGCCACCCAGGCGCCCCTACCTTGATTTCTTGAACAGTTTTCAGTTTTAGTCTCCATATACCATAACTCTTTGTTTTGAAATCATTTCAATTTTTCTCTGGTCCTTGCACTTAACATAAACTGAACTAAAGCAATATTTCATTTTTAAAGAGATTAAAGATTTTCTGTTCCTAAATACAAAAATGCAAAAAGAATATTAAAAGGATAAAATAGAAAATACAACCTTGACTTTGAGGAAAATGTACTTTAAAATTAGTTTTGGTATCTGTGTTATCATGGAAGTAAATGTTCTCACGTGAACATTACTTGCTCCAGTGTAAAGGCTTTAATTGCTGTTATGCTTTTCTTTTTTTTTTTCTTGAGAGAGAGAGAGAGAGGACATGCAGGGGAGGGGCAGATGGAGAGGGGAGAGAGAATCTCAAGCAGGCTCCACACTCAGCGCAAAGCTGGACATGGGGCTCAAACTCACAATCTCACAAACTGAGCTGAAACCTAGAGGCCCCTGCTTAACTGACTGAGCCACCCAGGTGCCCTAAGTTACCTTTTTGTTTTATTTTATTGAAAGATTTCTACTTTCTTCATGCAACAAGGATTCTTTTTACTTTAATAACATATTGCTTTTCTTGTATAATTACTGAACATTGAGGCCATTGAAACTTGTTTTATATTGCTAATGGCTTTTCTAAATGTAATTGCATTTCTGAGTTGAAATGTCCATATAGACATACTATATATGGTAATCATTTGAACTCACCTCTCGGCAGTTAAATAAAGCAGATTCTATTATGCAGATTAATAAGCATCTTACTGACATCTTTGTGTTGTATTTATAATGGATTATAATTAGGATCATCTGTAATCACAGATCAGTTTATTATTGTCACTGTCTTTTGTTGTAAGAGTTTTATTGAACATAAAATTCACCCATTTAACATGTATATATAGCTTACTCATTTTTCATATATTCACAGTAACAGAACAATCACAAACCACAATAAATTTTAGAATTTTTTTAATCACCCGAAAAGGAAATCCCATACCCTTAGCTATCACTCTCCAATTTCATATTCCTCCATCCATATGTGACAGCTCATCTACTTTCTGTCTCTATAGACTTGACTATTCTGGACATTTAAATTCATGGCCTTCTGTAATTGGCTTCTTTCTCTTAGGATACAGTTTTCAAGGGTCATCTACATATAACATGTATCATGACTTTATTCCTTGTTAATGCTAAATAATAGTCCATTAGATGGCTTTTACCATATTTTATTTATCTGTTCATTGGTTGACCGAAGTTTGGCTTGTTTTGACCTTTTGGCTATTATAAATAATGCTGCTATGAGCATTCATGTACAACTTTTTGTGTGAACCTACATTTTCATTTCTTTTGGAAGTTCATAATTGATGCATCATTGAGTAACTCTATATTTAATTATTTGAGAAATTTCCAGACTGTTTTCCACAGTAATCATACTTATTTCCATTAGTATGAGCAGTGTATAAATATTCCAACTACTCCACATCTCACCAACACTTGTTATTGTTAAGTGTTTTGATTATATCCATCATAATGAATATGAAGTGGTATCTCATTTTAGCTTTGATTTGCATTTCCCTGATGATTAATGATGTTGAACAACTTTTTATATGCTTATTGGCTTTGTTTATCTTTAGAGAAAAATCTACTCAGATTCCTTCCCATTTTTGAATTGGGTTACTTGTCTTTTTATTATTGAGTCCTGAAAGTTCTTTATATATTCTAGATGCAAGTCCTTATCAGGTCTGTGATTTGCAAATACTTTCTCCCATTCTGGGGGTTGTCTTTTCACTTTCTTGATAGTGCTCATTGAAGTACAAAAGATTTTATTTTATTTGTTTTTTATTTTTTTTAAAGGTTGTATTTATTTGACAGAAAGAGACACAGTGAGAGAGGGAACAGAAGCAGGGGGAGTGGGAGAGGAAGAAGCAGGCTTCCCGCTGAGCAGGGAGCCCAATGTGGGGCTCGATCCCAGGACCCTGGGATTATGACCTGGGCCGAAGGCAGACACGTAATCACTGAGCCACCCAGGTGCCCCCAAAGGATTTTAATTTTGATGAAATAAAATGTAACTATTTCTTCTCTGGTTGCTCTTTCTGCTTTTACTTTTATTTTTAATTCCAGTATATTTAAGATACACTGTTATATTATTTCCTGGTGTACAATATAGTGATTCCACAATTCTATACATTACTCAGGGCTCATCAAGGTAAGTGTACTCTTAATCCCCTTCACCTATTTAACTCATCCCCCCAATCACCTCCCCTCTGGTAACCATCAGGTTGTTCTCTATACTTGATTCTAGTTTTTTGTTTGTTTGTCCCTTCGTATCTTTGTTCATTTGGTTTTTTTCTTAAATATCACATATGAGCTCCTAGGTGACTTGGTCAGTTGAGCATCCAACTTTTGATTTCAGCTCAGGTTGTGATCTTGGAGTCATGGAATCAAGCTCCCATGTCAGACTCTGTGCTCAGTGGGGAGTCTGCTTGAGAGTCTCTCTCTCCCTCTCCCTCTCCCTCTGCCCCTCCCCCCCAACTCTCTCTCTCCCTCTCTTAAGTAAATAAATCTTTAAAAAACTTTCACATATGAGTGAAATCGTATGGGCCTTGTCCTCTGGCTGACTAGTTTCACTTAGCATTATACCCTCTAGAGCCATCCATGTTTTTGCAAATGGCAAGATTTCATAGCTGAGGAATTCTCCATTGTGTGTGTGTGTGTATATATATATATATATATATATATATATATATATATATATATATACCACATCTTCTTTATCCATTCATCAGTCGATGGACGTTTGGGTTCTTTCCATAATTTGGCTATTGTTGATAATGCCACTATAAACATTGGGGTGTTAGTGCCCCTATGAATCACTATTTTTGTATCCTTTGGGTAAATACCTAGTAGTGCAATTGCTGGGTTGTAGGGTAGTTCTATTTTTAGCTTTTAGGAGAACCTCCATACTGTTTTCCACAGTGGCTGCACCAGTTTGCATTCCCATCAACAGTGCGCTAGTGCACAAGAGTTCTTTTTTCTCCACACCCTCTCCAACATTTATTGTTTCTTGTGTTGTTGATTTTAGCCATTCTGACAGGTGTGAGGTGATATCTCATTTTGGTTTTGATTTGCATTTCCCTGATGATGAGTGATATTGAACATCTTTTCATGTGTCTGTTGGCCATCTGAATGTCTTCTTTGGAGAAATGTCTGTTCATGTCTTCTGCCCATTTTAAATTGGATTATTTGTTTTTTGGATGCTAAGTTGTATAGATTCTTTATATATTTTGGATACTAACCCTTTATTGGCTATGTCATTTGCAAATATTTTCTCCCATTCTGTAGGGTGTCTGTTAGTTTTGTTGTTTCCTTTGCTGTGCAGAAGATTTTTATTTTGATAGAGTCCCATAGTTTATTTTTGCTTTTGTTTCCCTTGCCTCAGGAGACACATCTAGAAAAATATTGCTGTGTCTGATGTCAGAGAAATTACTGCTTTGCTCTCTTCTAGGATTTTTATGATTTCAAGTCTCACATTTAGGTCCTTAATCCATTTTGAGTTTATTTTTGTGTATGGTGTAAGAAAGTGGACTAGTTTCATCCTTTTGCATGTTGCTGTCCAATTTTCCCAACACCATTTTTTAGAAAAGATGGTCTTCCCATTGCATATTCTTTCCTCCTTTGTTAAAGATTAATTAACCATATAACTATGGGTTTATTTCTGGGTGTTCTATTTTGTTCTATTGATCTATTTGTCTATATCTGTGCCAGTACCAGACTGTATTGATTACGACAGCTTTGTAGTATATCCTGAAATCTGGGATTTTGATACTTCCAGTTTCATTCATCTTTTTCAAGATTGCTTTGGTTATTGGGATGTGATACACACAAATATTAGGATTATTTGTTCTAGTTCAGTGAAAAATGCTGTTGATATTTCTGTCTTTTAAGAAAACGTCTGGTTAGTCTACATAGTGAAACCATTTTTCCCCCATGGCTATAGACACAATTTTAATATTTATTTCTCCAATCCCTAAATAATGGAATCTATTCATTTATATTTCCTCTTTTTTTGAAAACCAACTTTTTTTAAAAAACTTAGAATAAAATTTCAAGCCACTGGTAAGTTTATTTTCTTATAGGTATGGAAAGGTTTAAATGACTTTTTTTAAGTTGAAGTTTGCTTTGTAATTATGTAAACCCATTTTTTATTTTAATTATTGTAGCATTTAATAATTTCGGGGTTTTGGTAATCCATGGTTGTTGTTAGAAATTCTTTGTTGTTTGTGTCTACCTTTAATCTGTTAATAAATCCTAATGCTTTACAGAAACAAATGATCATGTGAGATATAAATCTAAGTGTGCAGGATGGTGGCAGCCATGAATACACATAAGATAGATATCTCACTGTGGGGAGCACAGTTGAGTGATAGCCCCAGCTCCTGCTTGTCTGTATTCACCACCATATTAGTGCCAAGATCACACCTTCCCTGGACTGTTCATGGCTACTAACTGAACATGACACTGATTCTATTTCAGGCCCATTCCTGTGGGTCATGGGATTCCATTAATGGACAGTTTGGTTTGCAGACTCCCCATAAATCTGGCCAAAACTGTGTTACAACTCCACTGCTCTCTGACACTTTATCTACCAAATCCTACTTTGTTCCACTCTCCTTTAATAAGTGTCATAGTCTGAAGCCTCTCTGTGCATACCTATTTTAGTCTGTAACCTTGCTCTGCTTCCTCCTGCTTCCTCCCTATTTATCCTTCACAGAATCCACTAATTTTATCTTATATTTAATTGCATCTGCGAGTGTGCTCCTCAGAGGACTTAAACTAACAAAATAATGTTATATAGCTTCCTCCAAATCATAAAAATGAATATGAATCTTGGTTGTGACATAGATATCCTTAATGGAATGGAGGGTCAGAGTCATTATTTGAGCCACCAGTAAAGATTTACATAAAATTAGTCTCCAGGAGAGAGATCCCTAAGAAACATTTTCACACATATCCACAAGGGTCAATGCCCTTAAGGGAAAGAGAATATAGGAGGAGAGAAATTGGTGAGTTTCGAGGAAATGAAACTATGCTCCAAGATATAATAACAGAAAGTTGAAGCCATAGCCACTGAGGAGAGGGCAGTTATGACTAGACATTTTGAATATAAGAAAGTGTGAAGGGCCTAATACTATGGCACTTGAGGAAAATTGAATGTCTTGTTACTTTGCAAAAATAATTTCCTACCCCTCAGGGATCCATACAAACAGTATTTAGATGGGTGGTTTCTCACTGAGAAGCAGATTAAAATACTTCATCTGATCTAAAATGAAAGAAGAATGCTAATAGTTGATTTTCTATTTCAGAAAACATTAACACAAGATTCTGGTTAAGGGGACAAACTCTGAAGTCATATGTGAACTCAGGATGTGGATCAGCCACTCAAAAGATGTAGCTGAGACCTAGCTTTATCATTACACACTGAAGATAATACTGCCTACTTTATAAAGATACTGGGAGAATATAAGATCATACATGCAATGTGAAGGATGCATGCCAAATCCTCAAACAATAATACATTTAAAAGAAAGGAAAAATGGCTATACAAAAGCAAGTAGTGAAGGATGTGATAAACTAGTAAAATTCCTAGCTGACTTTCCAAGGCGTGCCCCAACATGCACACAGAGCCCCTCAGAAAGGACTGAGAGGATTATTCATTCCAGGCATTTAAGGAAATTTCTGCTGATCCTTACCTATTAAACTAACTGGAAAGAGATATCAGAGTCCACACATGAAAAAGATACAGAATTTATAGACAGCATAGAAAAGTCATTAGACAAACAGTAGCAACAACAAACCCTGGGAAGGAGAGAAAATCTGATTTTCAGGGTTGTCACAGTATATAAAATATGTACTGTGTGTTTTATAAATATATAAACACAATATATATACTATAAACACACAGTATATATAAAAATATAATCATATATAAAATCATGTACAAAACAATCACATAAGATAATAGAAAACAAATAGCAAAACAGAAGTAAATATAACCTTATCAATAATAACATTCAATTTAAATGGAATAAACTCCAATTAGAAGGAAGAGATGTTCAGCTTAGATAAAAATAAACAATCTAACTATATGTGGTCTACAAATGACTCACTTTAGATTCAAACACATAACTCAGTTGAAAGTAAAGAAATGGCAACAGATATGCCATGAAACCAGTAACCAAAAGACTTTAAGACAAAAATTGTTATTAGA
Organism: Ursus americanus; assembly: GCF_024610735.1. NCBI lineage: Eukaryota > Metazoa > Chordata > Mammalia > Carnivora > Ursidae > Ursus > Ursus americanus. Next base: position 33,803,361 of record NC_142164.1, on the reverse strand, counting down.
GAAAAAAGGTATATTGTGTAATGATAAAAAACTCAATTTATCAAGAAGATATAACAATTATAACATTTAACAACAGAGTCCCAAAATACATGAAGCAAAAACAGATAGAATTGAAGGGAGAATAGACAATTCAAAAATTATAGTTAGAGTCTTCAATTCCCACTTTCAGTAATGGGTAGAACAACTATAGGTCTTAAAAACCCCACTTTATTATGTAAGTAATGAATCATGAAACATTACATCAAAAACTAGGGATATACTGTATGGTGACTAACATAACATAATAAAAAATATTTAGAGTGGGAAAAAATAAAAATTAAAAAAGTAAAAAAAAAACAAAAACAAAAAACCCACTTTCATTAATGGATAGAACAACTAGACAGAAGATCAGCTAGGAAGGAAATAGAAGATTTTAACAACCCTATGAACCAAGTAGCTCTAACAGACATCTATAGAATACTCTACCTGACTACAACAGAATGCACATTCTTCTCAAGTACACATGGAACATTCTGTAGGACAAACCATATGCTAGGCCATAAAACAAGTCTCAATATAATTAAGAGGACTAAAGTCATATAAAACTTGTTGCCTGACCAGTGGATTAAAGTTAGAAATTATTTCCAGAAGTAAATTTGAGAAATTCACAAATATGTGGAAATTGAAGCATAGTTAAATAAGCAATGAGTCAAAGAAGAAGTAAAAAGAGAAATCAAAAACATAAGATGCTACAATTTGTATGCAATTCAGTTAAAGTTACTTAGAGGGAAATTTATATCTGTAAATGCCTATATTAAATAGATCTCAAATCAATAACCTAAGCTCACACCTTAAGAAACTAGAAAAAGAGGGGTGCCTGGGTGGCACAGTCGTTAAGCGTCTGCCTTTGGCTCAGGGTGTGATCCCAGCATTCTGGGATCAAGCCCCACATCAGGCTTCTCCACTGGGAGCCTGCTTCTTCCTCTCCCACTCCCCCTGCTTGTGTTCCCGCTCTCACTGGCTGTCTCTCTCTGTCAAATAAATAAATAAAATCTTAAAAAAAAAAAAGAAAGTAGAAAAAGAAACCAACCAAAAGAAGCAAGCAAAAAGGAGTAAAGAAGTTATTTTTGCGTAAATAAATGAAATAGAGTATATTAAACAATGGAGGAAAATCAATAAAATTAAAAGTTGGCTTTTTGCAAAAATCAACAAAGTAGACAACTCTTAGCTAGACTGACCAAGAAAAAAGAAGACTCAAATTATTAAAATTGAGAATGAAGCATGGCACAATATTATCAACCTTAAAAAACATAAAAAGTATTGGGGCGCCTGGGTAGCGCAGTCGTTAGGCGTCTGCCTTTGGCTCAGGGCATGATCCTGGCGTTCCAGGATCGAGTCCCACATCAGGCTCCTGGGCTGGGAGCCTGCTTCTTCCTCTTCCTCTCCCCTGCTGTGTTCCCTCTCTCTGGCTGTCTCTCTGTCACATAAATAAATAAAATCTTTAAAAAATAATAATAAAATAAAAAAATAAAATAAAAAGTATTATTACAGAATAGTATGAATGACTATATGTCAAAAAATTAGATAACCTAAATGAAATGGATATATTCATAGGATGTAATCTTCTGAAGCTAACCTAGGAAGAAATAAAAAATCTGAATATATTTATAACAAGTAAAATGATTTAATTAGTAACCAAAAAACTTCTTACAAAGAAAAGTTCAGGACCAGGTGGCTTCACTGGTGAATTTTATCTAAAATTTAAAAAAGAATTAGCACCAATCCATCTCAAACTCTTCCAAAGTATAGAAGAAAAGAGAATACTTCCTAATTCATTCTGATATCAGTTTTACCTGATAACAAGACCACAAAATACATCACATGAAAATAAAACTACAGACCATTATAAATTATGAATATAGACCAAAAAACCTCACCAAAATTCAACCAAACCCAACATTATATTAAAAAAGGGTTATACAACATGATCAATAGGGATTTATCCCAGGAATATAAGATGACTTCAACATGCAAAATTTAATCACTATAATACATCATAATACATATGATTATTTCAATAGACTCAGAAAAGAGCATTTGACAAAATCCACTTTTTTGAAAACAAAACAAAACACAAATAACCTTAAACTGCTAAAAGACATCTAGCTAGTGTCAGACTTAATGGTGGAAGAAATGCTTTCTCCCTAAGATTTAGGAAGAAGATGAGGGTGTTCATTCTCATATCCACTATTCATTGTTGTACTGGATGTTCTAGAAAAGGCAATTAGGCAAGAAAATGAAATAATACCATCCAGATTGGAAAGAAGTAAAATTATGTTTGCAGATGACAATATCTAATGTATAGAAAATTCCAAGCATCCACAAGAAAACTACTAGAGCTGATAAAGAAGTTCAGCAAGTTTGGAGAATATCTGGTCAACATTCAAAATTCAATTGCATTTCTATATACCAATAATGTACAATGCAAGAATAAAATTTAGAAACAATTACATTCACAATGGCATCAAAATGAATAAAATATAGTTGGAAATAAATTTAACAAAAGAAATACAAGACTTGAATACTGAAATTTACAATATATCATTGAAAGAAATTTTTAAAAACCTAAATAAATGGAAGAACATTTCTTGTTCATGGATTGGAAGACTTAATATTGTTAAGAACTAATTACTCCCCCTGCCCCAGCAAACTGATTTGCAATCATCAAAATCCCAGTAGACTTTTAGGAGAAATTGATAAGATTCTTCCAAAATTTATATGAAAATATAAGAGGCTCAGGATAGCCAAAGCTATCCTGAACAAAAAATACAAAGGGAGGACTCACTCTACTCAAGGTCCAAAGTTACACTAATCAAGACTATCTTGTACTGGCATGAGAACAGACTTATAGTTCAGTAGACTAGAATGGGAGTCCAGAAATAAACCCACACATTTATGGCAATTGATTTTGACAAGGTTGCTAAGCAATTCCATGGGGAAAGGAATAGTTTTTTTCAACAAATGTTGCTGAAACAACTGGATATCCTCATGCAATCAAATGAAGGTGGATCTCTACCTCACATGATATATAAAAATTAACTCAAAGACCTATGCATGGGGTGTCTGGGTGGCTCAGTTGGTTAAGCATCTGCATTCGGCTCAGGTCATGGTCCCAGGGTCCTGTGATCGAGCCCCACCTCGAGCTCCCAGCTCAGCAGAGAGCCTGCTTTTCCCTCTTCTTCTCCCCCTGCTTGTGCTCTCTCTCTCTCAAATAAATAAATTAAATCATTGAAAAAAAAGACCTATGTGTAAGAGCTGAAACTATTAAACTATTAGAAGTAATCAAAGGGGTAAACCTTCATGGCTTGGACTTAATTATGGTTTCCTAGAGAAGACACCAAAAGCACAAGTAACAAAAGGAAAAAAAATAGTTAAGTAAGACTTCATTAAGATAAGAAACGTACATGCATTAGAAGACAGCAAAAAGAGAACACACAGAAGGGGAGAAAATAGTTGCAAATCATATACCAGGTAAGGATCTAGTATCCAGAATATATAAAGAACTCCCACAACTCAACAACAAAAAGTCAAACAACCCAATTTAAAAATAGGAGAATAACATGAATAGTTATTTCTCCAAAGAATATATACAGATAACCATCAAATAATATGAAAAGGTGCTCAATATTATTAGTCATGAAAGAAATGTAAAGCAAACCCACAATGAGACACCACTGCACATCCACCAGAATGGCTATAATGAAAAGTTGGATGATAACAACTTCTTTCAAGGATGTGGAAAAATTGGAGTCCTCATACACTGCTGGTAGGAATGTAAAATGATGCACTTTGGAAAACAGTTGCAGTTCCTCAGAAAGTTAGAGTTATCATATGACCCAGTAATTTCAGTTTTTGATATATTGCCATAAAATATGAAAACATAAATCCATGAAATCCTTATATATGAATGTTCATGGCACCATTATCTACAATATTCAAAAAATGGAAATAGCCCTCATGTCAATCAACTAGTGAATGGATAAACAGAATGTGGTATATCCACAAGTGAAATATTATTCAGCCACGAAAAGAAATGAAAGAATGATCCATGCTATGACATGGATGAGGCTTTAAAGTGTTATGCTAGGGGTGCCTGGATGGCTCAGTCAGTTAAGCGTCTGCCGTCAGCTCAGGTCATGATCCCAGGGTCTTGGGATTGAGCCCCCACATTGGGCTCTCTGTTCAGTGGGGAGCCTGCCTCTCCCTCTCCCTCTGCCTGCCTCTCTACCTACTTGTGCTCTCTCTCTCTGTCAAATAAGTAAATAAAATCTTAAAAAAATAAATGAAGTATTATGCTAAATGAACAAAATCAGACATGAAAGGCTACATATTGTATGATTCCATTTATGAATGTCCATAATTGGCACATTAATAGAGACCAAAAACAGATTGGTAGTAAAAGGGAGTATGTGTTTGTGGGAGGGGTGGGTGGAAACTAATAGGTGCAGGGCTTCCTTTTGGGATGATGACAATGTTCTGAGCTAGATAGTGTGGATGGTTGTAACTTTGTGAATATACTAAAACCACAGAGTTGTACACTTTAAAAATGTTAAAATGGTGAATTTTATGTGCATTTTATCACAATAAAAAATAATACCAATTTAGTAAAGTCTCTGAACAGAATGCCAATATATACATATCAATTTTATTTCTGTATCTCTCAATAAGCAAATCAAAAATTAAAGTTAAAAAAATAAACCCACAGTAGCACTAACAGTGTCAAACCAAGAAATAAATCTACATGGGAATCTACAAACATTATTGAAAGACATTAAAGAAACCCTAAATAAATAAAAGAAATATACTATATCCCTCTATTAGAATGCTCAATATTATAAACTGACATCTCTCCAAAATTTAATCCATAGATCCAATGAATTCAATCCTCAAAATCCTAGTTTTCTTTGTGTTTGTGGGAACTGTCAGTTTCATTTTAAAATTTCTATGCACAGTATTGTATTTGTGCAGGGTCATCAAATAGACTAGTGGAACAGAATAGAGCTCAGATTCAGACCCACATGTATATAGACAAGTAAGTCATAACACAGCTGCCATAGCTCAGGAGTGGGGCAAGAATAATCTTTTAAACAAATGCTGCTAGGATAATTGATACCCAAATGAAAATAAAATGAAATTGGATATCTACTTCACATTATAAAACAAAACAAACAAACAAACAAAAACCTGCAGTTAGATTTTAAGAATGAAATGGGATAGAAGAAAAGTAAAGATCTGCAAAATCACGTACAAGAATATCTTTATGACCTTGACATAGGTAGCAACTTCTTGAATTCAGAGTTCACTAACTATAAAATAAATGATAGATAAATCTTGCCTCAATATAATTAAGAACTTTTTTAACAAAATATATCATTGATGGAGTGAAGGTGCAAGTCATGGAATAAGGGAAGATATTTATAGCACAAAGAAATGAATAAAAGGATTTATATCAGGAATATATAAAGAAATCTTATAAATCAAAAAAAAAAAAAAAAAGATAGGTACACCAGAAGAAAACCAGAAAATGACTTGAACAAGTACTAATTGAACAGAAAAACAATTAGCCATTAAGTATATGAAAAATTTCTCAACCTGACTACTCATTAAGGAAATGCAAAATAAAACCACATTGTGATAATACTACACGCCCCCCAAAATGGTTGAAATTAAAAACCCTGTCAAATACAAAATGTAGGCAAGTTTATAGAATAACTATGTCTCTTATGCTCTGCTACTGCGAGTGTACAACCACTTTGACAATATATAAGAAACCTTAACCTTGTGATTTGTGATTACACTTTCACCTAGTGATTTCTTTCACAAAACTATATCCTATAGCAGTGGTTGGTAAACTATTGTCCTTGGGGCAAATCTGCCCCCAAGAGATAAAAATGGCTTTTATATTTTAAATGCTTGTGAAAACAGCAAAGACCAAGGAGGCAGGAGGCCTAGAAGCAATTGCATATGCTGTCCTTTTTTCTCTGTATTTAGTAGAAGTTCCTGAACATAATAGGTACTGGAGCTGAGAGAAGCGTATCGTACATGCTCAAAACTATCAGAAGGCTCTTGGGTAGGAAAGGAGTGGCAGGGATAAAATAGATCTTTGATCACTGCAAAAGGACTACAATTTTTGATAGGTTCCAGTTCCAAGATGGCGGAGGAGCAGGAGACCTAAAGTCCGTCTGGTCCCAGGAATTCAGCTAGAGGGCTACCAAACCATTCTGAATAAATATGAACATAACTGGAAAACGAAGAAAAGAGTAGCAGAAACTCTATGAACAGAAAAGCGACCACTTTCTGCAAGGAGAAAAGATGGTGGAGGGCTAGGGGACCCCTTTCTCAGCTGGTCCCCTGAGTCGAGCTGTATATCTACCAGACCATCCTGAAAAGCCACGGAATCAGCCTGAGACACAGGAAGATACATATGGATCTCTACAAATGAACATCTCCAGCGCTGAATATTGAGGTATGAAGCAGGGAGCTGTGAATACGCACACAGATATCGGAAGATAACCAGAAGGGGGACGGAGCTGACGTGCTCAGGCACTGGGAAGCAGTAGCCACTTTTACTGGGGAGTGGGCCAGAGTCATGGATTGGCACCTGAGAGAGAGCAGACTGTGACCATGAGCCTTGGAACGTACGTGCGACCAGACTGAAAACCAGTGCTCCGGAGCATGTGCAAACCACACTGAAACAGGGAGCTTGGGAGCGCATGGGAACCAGGGGCGGCTGGCGGTGTTAGAAGCACAAAGGACAGAGACATGCCGGCCCTGGAAGTGAGGTCTGGGAGAGCAGCTGTGGGGCACACAACACGGGACCCTGCAGGGTTTTTAGCAGCACTGACAGAAACAGAGTTAGGTGGCCAAGAGAGCTCAGTGGAGAGTGGACTGTGATCTCTCTGTTATGCAACAGTGGCTAGGATTACGGCCACTGCTGCTCCGACTCTCAGAAGAGTCAAAGAAAACCTCCAGGGAAAGCCGCCAGAAAACAAAAGCCCAGAAATACCAGCTCACATTGTGCCCATCCCCATTCCCCCTTGCAGGGGACAGGGAGACTCTACCCAAACAGGGTTGCCTGAATATCATTGCAGCAGGCCCCTCCCCCAGAAGGCCACCTGAAAATCAAGAAGCCACATCCCTAAGGTCCCTACAAAACAAGTGCACACTGCCTGGGTCCTGGTCAATAATTTGGGCTCTGGACATCCCCGCAACCTCTCCTCATCAGAAAGACGAGGAGGAGAAATCCCCCCCAGAAAAGAAAAGATAATGAGTCTGTGGCCTCTGTCACAGAACTGATGTGTATGGATATAACCAAACTATCAGAAATGGAGTTCAGAGTAACAAGGTCAAGAAGATGTGTAGACTTGAAAAAAAACTAATGAAAATATTAATGAGAATATAGAATCTCTAAGGGCAGAAATTAGAGTGAATCTGGCAGAAATTAAAAATACTATGAATCAAATGCAGTCTAAACTAGATGCTCTGACGGCCAGGGTAAATGAGGCAAAAGAACAAATTAGTGAATTGGAGGATGGGATGGTAGAAGAGAAAGATAAAACAGAAACTTGGCTCAAAAAAATCCAATCTCAAGAATGTAGATTATGGGAGATTACGGGCTCAATGAAACGTTCCAATGTCAGAATCATCGGCATCCCCAAGAGGGTAGAGAAAGAGAGAGGCCTAGAAGAGATATTTGAAGAAATTGTAGCTGAGAACTTCCCTCATCTGGCAAAGGAAACAAGCATTCATGTCCAAGAGCCAGAGAGGACCCCTCCCAAGGTCAATGAGAACAGACCTACACCACATCAAGTCATAGTGCATTTCGCAAATATTAGATCCAATGATACAGTATTGAAATGGCCAGGGGGAAGAAAATCCTTACATACAGAGGGAAATATATCAGAATAACATCAGACCTGTCTACAGAGACCTGGCAGGCTAGGAAGTGTTGGCAGGGAATTTTCAAAGCTCTATCTGAGAAGAACATGCAGCCAAGGATCCTTTATCCAGCAAGGCTGTCATTCAGAATTGATGGAGAGATAAGGACCTTCCAAGATCGGCAGAAACTGAAGGAATTCGTAACCACCTAACCAGCCCTACAGGAGATATTAAGGGGGTTCTATAATAGTAAAAAGGCCCCAGGAGTGATACAGAACAGAAAGTCACAATCTATAGAAACAAAGACTTTACAGGCAACACGACATCATTAAAATCATATCTCTCAATAATCACTCTCAATGTGAATGGCCTAAATGCTCCCATAAAGTGCCACAGGGTTGCAGATTGGTAAAAACACATGACCCATCCATTTGTTGTCTACCAGAGACTCATTTTGAACCTAAGGATACATCCAGACTGAAAGTGAAGGAATGGAAAACCATTTTTCATGCCAATGGCCCTCAAAAGAAAGCTGGGGTAGCAATTCTCATATCAGACAGATTAGATTTTAAAATAAAGATTGTTGTTAGAGATACAGAAGGACCCTATATTATTATTAAAAGATGTATCCAACAAGGGGATATGACAATTATAAATATCTATGCCCCCAACAGGGGAGCAGCTGGATACACAAGCCAACTCTTAACCAGAATAAAAAGGCATATAGGGGGAGAGTTAAGATGGAGGAGAAGTAGGGGACCCATTTTTCAGCTGGTCCCCTGAGTCTGGTTGGATAGGTACCAGACCAGCCTGACATCCACAGAATCAGCCTAAGACGCAGGGAGATACATCTGGATCTCTACAAATGAACATCTCCAGCGCTGAGTATTGAGGTACGAAGCGGGGAGCCTTGAAACCGCACCAGATATCAGAAGATAAACTGAAGGGGGAGGGAGCCTCCGTGTTCGGCGGTGGGAACTGGTAGCCACCTGCACAGGGGAGTGGGAGGACTCACGGACTGACACCCACGAGAGAGCAGACTGTGACCGTGAGCCAGAGAACGCGCGCCACCAGACTTTTCACGGAGCACCGGTGTGCTCACTGGAACCAGACTGAGACCCCAAGCTCCAGGAGCGCGCGGGGGCGGCTGGCAGCTGGCGGTGTTAGAAACACAAAGGATAGAGACGCACCGGCCCTGGAAGTGAGGGCTGGGATGCCGGGTGTGGGGCACACATCCCAGGACACTGCAGGGTTGAGCAGCACCAACAGAAACAGAGTTAAAGTGGCCAGAACATCAGTGGAGAACGGTCCGCGATCCCTCTGTTCTGAGACAGAGGCTGAGATTCGGCCACTGCTGCTCTGACTCTCAGAAGAGGCACAGCAAACCCCAGGGAAAGCAGCCAGAGAACAAAAGCCTGGAAATACCGGCTCACAGTGTGCCCATCACCATCCTCCCTCACAGGGGACACAGAGATTCTACCCAAACAGGGTTGCCTGAGTATCCACGTGGCAGGCCCCTCCCCCAGAGGGCAGGCTGAAAAACCAAGAAGCCCACATCCCTAAGATTCCTATAAAACAAGGGTGCACAGCCTGGGTCCCAGTCAATAATTTGGGCTCTGGACAACCCCGCAACCTCTCCTCATCATAAAGACGAGAATGAGAAATCCCCCCCAGCAAAGAAAAGACAATGAGTCTGTGGCCTCTGCCACAGAACTAATGGATATGGATATAACCAAATTTTCAGAAATGGAATTCAGAGTAACAATGGTCAAGATGATGTGTAGACTTGAAAAAAGCATTAACAAAAATGTTAATGAGAATATAGAATCTCTAAGGGCAGAAATGAGAATGAATCTGGCAGAAAATAAAGATTCTATGAGCCAAATGCAGTTAAAACTAGAGGCTCTGACGGTCAGGGTAAATGAGGCAGAAGAACGTATCAGCGAATTGGAGGATGGGTTAGTAGAAGAAAAAGCTAAAATAGAATCTGGACTCAAAAAATTCCACACTCAGGAATGTAGGTTACAGGAGATTACTGACTCATTGAAACGTTCCAAAGTCAGAATCTTCAGCATCCCCGAGGGGGTGGAGAAAAACAGAGGTCTAGAAGAGATATTTGAACAAAATGTAGCTGAAAACTTCCCTAATCTAGGAAGGGAAACAAACATTTGTGTCCAAGAGGCAGAGAGGACCCCTCCCAAGCTCAACCATGACAAACCTACGCCACGTCACATCATAGTGCAATTTGCAATATTAGATCCAAGGATACAGTATTGAAAGTGGCCAGGGCAAAGAAATTTCTCACGTACCAAGGCAAAGGTATCAAAATTATGTCAGACCTGTCTACACAGACCTGGAATGAGAGAAAGGGTTAGGGGGGCATTTTTAAAGCTCTTTCAGAGAAAAACATGCAGCCAAGGATCCTTTATCCAGCAAGTCGGTCACTCAGAATTGATGGAGAGATAAGGACCTTCCAAAATTGCCAGTCATTGACCAATTTCATAACCACGAAACCAGCCCTACAGGAGATATTAAGGGGGGTTCTATAAAAGTAAAAAGGCCCCAAGAGTGATACAGAACAGAAAGTCACAATCTATAGAAACACTTTACTGGTGACATGGCATCATTAAAATCATATCTCTCAATAATCAGTCTCAATGTAAATGGCCTAAATGCTCCCATAAAACACCACAGGGTTGCAGATTGGATAAAAAGACATGACCCACCCAATTGCTGTCTACAAGAGACACATTTTGAACCTAAAGATACATTCAGACTGAAAGTAAAGGGATAGAATACCATCTTTCACGCCAATGGACCTCAAAAGAAAGCTGGGGTACCAATTCTCATATCAGACAGATTGGATTTTAAACTAAACCTATAGTTAGAGCTACAGAAGGGCACTATATTATTCTTAAAGGATGTATCCAACAAGTGGATATGACAATTATAAATATCTATGCCCCCAACAGGGGAGCAGCAAGATACACAAGCCAACTCTTAACCACAAGAAAGAGACATATAGATAAAAATACACTAATAGTAGGAGACCTCAACACTCCACTATCAGCAATAGACAGATCACCTAAGCAAGAAATCAGCAAAGAAACAAGAGCTTTGAATGCCATACTCGACAAGTTGGACCTCATAGATATATAGAGAACACTACACCCCAGAACCAAAGAATACTCATTTTATTCTAATGCCCATGGAACATTCTCAAGAACAGACCATGTTATGGATCATAAAACAGGTCTCAACCGATACCAAAAGACTGGAATTATTCCCTGCATATTCTCAGACCACAACGCTCTGAAATTGGAACTCAACCACAAGGAAAAATTTGGAAGAAACTCAAACATTGGAGACTAAGAACCATCCTGCTCAGGAATGACTCAATAAACCAGGAAATCAAAAATCAACTTAAACAATTTATGGAGACCAACGAGAATGAAAACACAACGGTCCAAAACCTATGGGATACTGCAAAGGCAGTCCTAAGGGGGAAATACATAGCCATCCAAGTCTCACTCAAAAGAATAGAAAAATCTAAAATGCAGTTTTTATATTCTCACCTCAAGAAGCTGGAACAGCAACAGAGAGACAGGCCTAATCCACTCACGAGGAAGCAGTTGACCAAGATTAGAGCAGAAATCAATGAATTAGAAACCAGGAGTACAGTAGAGCAGATCAACAGAACTTGAAGCTGGTTCTTTGAGAGAATCAATAAAATTGACAGACCACTGGCAAGACTTATCCAAAAGAATAGAGAAAGGACCCAAATTAATAAAATTATGAATGAAAAAGGAGAGGTAACAACCAACACCAATGAAATTGGAAGGATTATTAGAAACTTTTATCAACAGCTATATACCAATAAATTAAGCAATCTAGAAGAGATGGAGGCCTTCCTAGAAACCTACCAAGACTGAAACAGGAAGAAATTGATTTTTTAAACAGGCCAATTAATTATGAAGAAATTGAGTCAGTGATAAACAACGTTCCAAAAAACAAAACTCCAGGCCCGGATGGTTTTCCTCGGGAATTCTACCAAACATTCAAAGAAGAAATAATACCTATTCTCCTAAAGCTATTTCAAAAAATAGAAACAGAAAGAAAACTACCAAACTCATTCTATGAGGACAATATTACCTGATCCCCAAATCAGGCAAAGACACCATCAAAAAGGAGAATTACAGACCGATTTCCCTAATGAATATGGACGCCAAAATCCTCAACAAGATCCTGGCTGATAGAATCCAACAGTACATTAAAAGGATTGTCCATCATTATCACGTGGGATTCATCCCTGGGATGCAGGGGTGGTTCAACATTCGCAAATCGATCACTGTGATATATCATATTATCAAGAAAAGAGTCAAGAACTATATGATCCTCTCAATTGATGCAGAAAAAGCAATTTGACAAAATACAGCATCCTTTCCTGATTAAAACCCTTCAGAGTGTAGGGATAGAGGGTACATTCCTCATTCTCATAAAAACCATCTATGAAAAGCCTACAGCAAATATCATTCTCAATGGGGAAAAGCTGGAAGCCTTTCCCTTAAGATCAGGAACACGACAAGGATGCCCACTCTCGCCACTATTATTCAACATAGTACTAGAAGTCCTTGCAACAGCAATCAGACGACAAAAAGGGATAAACAGTATCCAAATTGGCAAAGAAGAAGTCAAACTGTCTCTCTTCGCAGATGACATGATACTCTATATGGAAAACCCAAAAGAATCCACTCCCAAACTACTAGAAGTTATAGAGCAATTCAGTAATGTGGCAGGATGCAAAATCAATGCTCAGAAATCAGTTGCATTTCTATACACGAACAATGAGACTGAAAAAAGAGAAATTAGGGAATCCATCCCATTTACAATAGCACCAAAAACCATACGTTACCTTGGAATTAACTTAACCAGAGACGTAAAGCATCTATATTCTAGAAACTATAAATCACTCTTGAAAGACATTGAAGAAGACACAAAAAGATGTAAAAATAGTCCATGCTCATGCATCAGAAGAATTAACATAGTTAAAATGTCCATGCTACCCAGAGCAATCTACACTTTCAATGCTATCCTGATCAAAATACCAATGACATTTTTCAAGGAACTGGAACAAATAGTCCTTAAATTTGTATGGAACCAGAAAAGGCCCCGAATACCAAAGAACTGTTGAAAAGGAAAAACAAAGCTGGGGGCATCACAATGCCCGATTTCAAGCTGTACTACAAAGCTGTGATCACAAAGACAGCATGATACTGGCACAAAAACAGACACATAGACCAATGGAACAGAATAGAGAACCCAGAGGGGCGCCTGGGTGGCACAGCGGTTAGGCGTCTGCCTTCGGCTCAGGGCGTGATCCCGGCGTTACGGGGTCGAGCCCCACGTCAGGCTCTTCCGCTGTGAGCCTGCTTCTTCCTCTCCCACTCCCCCTGCTTGTGTTCCCTCTCTCGCTGGCTGTCTCTCTCTGTCGAATAAATAAATAAAATCTATAAAAAAAAAAAAAAAGAATAGAGAACCCAGAAATGGACCCTTGACTCTTTGGGCAACTAATCTTTGATAAAGCAGGAAAAAACATCCAGTGGAAAAAAGACAGTCTCTTCAATAAATGGTACTGGGAAAATTGGACAGCTACATGCAAAAGAATGAAACCTGACCACTCTCTCACACCATACACAAAGATAAACTCCAAATGGACAAAAGACCTTGATGTGAGACAGGCATCCATCAAAATCCTAGAGTGGAACATAGGCAGCAACCTCTACGACATCGGCCAAAGCAACATTTTTTATGACACATCTCCAAAGGCAAGAGAAACAAAAGATAAAATGAACTTGTGGGACTTCATCAAGATAAAAAGCTTCTGCACAGCCAAGGAAACAGTCAAAAAAAAACTAAGAGGCAGCCCACAGAATGGGAGAATACATTTGCAAATGATGCTACAGATAAAAGACTGGTATCCAAGATCTACAAAGAACTTCTCAAACTCAATGCACAAGAAACAAATAAACAAATCATAAAATGGGCAGAAGATATGAACAGACACTTTTCCAATGATGACATACAAATGGCTAACAGACACATGAAAAAATGTTCAAAATCATTAGCCATCAGGGAAATTCAAATCAAAACCACACTAAGATACCACCTTACACCAGTTAGAATGGCAAAAATGGACAAGGCAAGAAACAACAAATGTTGGAGAGGATGTGGAGAAAGGCGATCCCTCTTACACTGTTGGTGGGAATGCAAGTTGGTACAGCCACTCTGGAAAACAGTGTGGAGGTCCCTTAAAAAGTTAAAAATTGAGCTACCCTATGACCCAGCCATTGCACTACTGGGTATTTACCCCAAAGATACAGACATAGTGAAGAGAAGGGCCATATGCACCCCAATGTTCGTAGCAGCATTGTCGACAATAGCTAAAGTGTGGAAGGAGCCGAGATGCCCTTCAACAGATGACTGGGTTAAGAAGATGTGGTCCATATATACAGTGGAATATTACTCAGCCATCAGAAGGAACGATTACCCAACATTTGCAGTAACATCGTCGGAACTGGAGGAGATTATGCTAAGTGAAATAAGTCAAGCAGAGAAAGACAATATCATATGGTTTCACTCATTTATGGAACATAAGAAATAGCAGGAAGATCGGTATGAGAAGGAAGGAAAGAATGAAGGGGGGGTAATTAGAAGGCAGAATGAACCACGAGAGACTGTGGACTCTGGGAAACAAACTGAGGGCTTCAGAGGGGTGGGGATGGGGGATTGGGATAGACCTGTGATGGGTATTAAGGAGGGCACATATTGCATGGTGCACTGGGTGTTATACACAAATAATGAATCTTGGAACATTGCATCAAAAACTGGGGGTGTACTGTATGGTGACTAATATAACAAAATAAAAATTATTAACAAAATAAATAAATGCTTGTGAAAACAAATTAATGACAAAATAATTATGTGACAGAGATCATATGTGGTCAGTAAAGCCTAAAATATTTATTACCTAGCCCTCAACAGAAAATGTTTGCTGAGTCTTGCCCTATTGTGATCTGTATGCATGTATCCCAAGACATGTATATAAGAATATTCACAGTAGCATTATTTATAAAAGCTTTGTCCAGGGCACCTGGGTGGCTCAGTCAGTTAAACATCTGACTTTGGCTCCAGTCAAGATCTCAGGGTCCTGAGATCCAGCCCTGAGTCAGACTCCCTGCAGGGAGTCTGCATCTCCCTTGCCCTCTATCCCTCCCCCGGCTTGTACACACACCCGTTCTCTCTCTCTCTTCCACAAATAAATAAATAAAATCTTTCAAAAAAAAAGTGTTGTCCTTCTTTTAGTTGCCCTTAAAGCAGATTCTAAGAAAAGATTTTAATTCAGGTAGTTTATTTTGGAGGTGATCCTCAGAAATACAAATTAAAGAAGCAAGAACGAGACAAGGAAAAAGGGAAAACTAATAGTTTACTTTATTAAACTAAGTAGTATTCTTGGTAACTGAGGCTCACTTTTGTTATGAGAAGTACATAGAATTTATGTCAAAATTGTCCCTCCAAAGGACTGCTGTCCCTCATTGGTTTAAAACTGATCATGGGAAAAGTAGCTCCTATGCTCTAGTGAGCTGTCCTGCTAGCAAGCAAAACAATCAACTGAGGCTTTGGGAAAAGACCTGAAGCAAAAGGAAAGCAAAAATACCAAAATGGCTGTAGTCACTGATTCACTTGGGTTGCTTCTGGCCCATCACGCAGTGGTACTGCTGACCACAGCTGTGACTGAAATCTGATGGTGGCCGCAGGAACATGGTGCAGGACATAAACTAGAAAAGTCCAAATATCAACAGGAAATCAATATATAAATTATAGCATATCCATACAGCAGTAAAAATAAAGCAAGTAAAACTAAAAACTGCAATATGCATTAATCTGAAAAACAGTGAAAAAAGCAAGACACAAATATATACAATGTGAATACAGTTATGTAAATGTCAAAATCTGGCAAAACTAAACAGTTGTTTAGGGATACATACTCATGTGACTTCTGTGATATAAAGATTATCTAGGAAGCAATTGAGTATGTCAAGATGGTGGTTAGCTCCAAGGAGCAAAGAATGGTTTTTGATCAGCAAGGGTCTACACAGGATTTCCAGGGTGCTGCAATGTTCTCTTTCTTGATTTAGGTGGGTTACACAGCTGTTCCCTCTGTAATTACTTATTAAACTACATATTTTTCATACTTACCATTGACCTGAATGTACCGTTGTCTACATTGCCAGTATCTCTACATTGCTAAATCCAGTTATCCCTGTGCCTCTTAACTTACCTATACTCAACTGTTGATACAATTAACCATTCCCTTCTTAAAACCATTACTTGACTTGGCCTCCAGAACTTCATACATTCCTATGGTCTTGTCTCTCCTTCTGTTCCCTTGCTGTTCACATAGTAGTGTCCCAGGACTCAGTCCTTGCTTAGACTTCTTCATCTCCAGTTGAACTCTTGGTGATCGAATTAGTCTAATGATCTTCATTGCTATTTATTTTCTGATGATTCTTAAATTTTTTATATTTATTATTTTATTTTAAGTTTTTATTTTCATTCCAGTTAGTTAACTTACAGTGTTATATTAGTTGCAGGTGTACAATAGAGTGATTCAACACTTCCATACAACACCCAGTGCTCATCACGACAAGTGCACTCCTTAATCGCCATCACCTGTTTCACCCATCCCCCCAATCAACCTCCTGATGATTCTTAAATTTGTATCTCTAGCCACTCAGATATGTCTCCTGAAATACAGACTTATGTGCCAAATTACCAACTTGACATTTTCACTGAGATGTCCAATAAGCATCTTGAGCCTACCATGTTCAAATTGAATCCTTGATCTTCCTATCGAGGTGCCTACTTCTCCCACTGCCTTCCCTGTATCAGTAAATGGCACTACATACTTTTAGCTATCAGGCCTGAAACCCTAGAGTCATCCTGGATGCCATTCTTCCTCTTTCAGCCACATCCTAACCATAAGCAAATCTTGTGGTCGTATCTCCAAATATACAGAAAATTTGATCACGCTGTTACTTTCTACTGCTACTTCTGTGATCCAGGCTACCATCATTCTCTCATCTAAATCATAGCAATAGTTCTTTAACTGAACTTTGTACTTAAATCCTTGTTCCTTCAATCTATTCTCAGCACAGCATCTATTGTAATCTTTTCAAAATTATAATTGTAATCATATCACTCATCTGCTCAAAGTCCTCTGGTAGTTTCCATTTTCACTCAGAGTAAAATTCAAAGCCCTTGTGGTGATTCACAAGGTCCCACACAGCAGGCCCCTGCCTTAACTCTCTGACATTTGTTACTTTTCTACTATTCACTCAACTCCAGCCACACTGACTTCCTTGCTGTTACTAGAACATGCCAGTCATGCTTCTGGCTCAAGTCCATTGTGTTAGATTGTCCTTCTCAGATAACCACATGATTGACTCCTTCATATTTTGGCTCAAATGTCACCTTTTCAGTGAGGCATTTCCCGACCACTCTATTTAAAACTACAACTTCTACACATACACACACCCTATTCCCATTTCCTGCTTCATTTTTCTCTATACCACTTATCACTATTTGATATAATATGTATCAAACATTATATTTATATTTATATTATATATCAGATATTATATACATATGAGATAATATATATCAAATATTATATATCAGGTAATATATATCAGATAATACATATTGTAGATATCAGATATTATATATGTATCATATATACATCTATGTATATATGTATGTATAGTATATATTATATACATATATATTGTTTGATTCTACCAAAAAGAATGTAAACTCTATAATAGCAATGATTTTTTGTCTAGTTTGTTACCTGCCATGATTCCAGAACTTAGAGCAATGTCTGCCAACTTGTAGTCTCTCAATAAATATTTATTGAAATGAAGGAGAAAAGGAAGCCAGATAAAGCTCCTTGAATTTTCCAAGTCTCAACTGGCATTTTCTGAGATTTCCAGTTTTTTAATCATCCTAGTATTTGTTATTTTTAATCAGCTCACATCCATTTCCATGTAGTGAAAACCAGTAAGGAGCTGATTAAAAAAAAAAAAGAAAAAAAAAGAATAAGCAGCCTTTTTTTCTAAGATAGCCCAGAAATGAAAAGTTACAAGACAGCAAATGGTTTTATTATAGAGGGGGTTAGAGGAGCCCAAGCAAGGAAAAGCAGTGATGTTAAAATGTCAAGCAAGCCACTCTTCCTCTTTCTTTGAAGATAAATACATATACACATATATGTGCACAGATGGAGTTGTATAGGCACAGCAAAATAGGCCCTGAGGAGTTCATGTAGATACATGAGAATATTGACATTGATAGGTTATACAATTCACCCACAGTCACACAGCTAACTGTTAGAGCTGGGGCAAGAGAAAATTCAAATCTCCCAACTATTAACAAATGCTCCTTCATCTTTACCCCACTACCACTGTGAGGGAGAGTTTCCATTCCTTTGGGTCAATGATGAAAATTATCAGCAGTATTTGTGTGGTGTGGGGAGGGGATATTTGCATAGGTGTCTAATATCATGAAGAGGAAGAAGAATCTTAACTTTTATTCCTACCACAGTAAGTGGAAACACTGTGTGAATGCCAGCCCTCCAAGTCTACAAATGCATGGTTTAATCATCTCTCTCTGTCTCTTTCTCTCTCTCACACACACACATACACATGCATACACACATATGAACATATGTATGAACATATATGTACACACAGACACTGCTAGTCTATATGGGTTTCTGTGGACATTAGAAAAAACTACCCTCTCTTAATTGTTAAATCAGAAAAGAGGTGGCCCCTTGGGCACATGGTTTGGTGATCAGATATATCCTTTGGGCAAGAAAAAAGGCACCCCTTCCTCCTGGCATATCCACCACTACACCAAAGCACATGTGGAGCACAGGCTGGATTGCAGCATCCTCTGGCCCCTGCACATGCACAGGCACACACACAAGTGCAATGAATGTACACACATACATATGCACACATACATACACACACATACGAGCACATGCTTTGGGTTAGCTAATTCATATTCATATCATGTCAACTTGACTTGTCAAATATTAAAGTAAATGTTGGGCTATTTTTGTTTTCATATTTTCAGAATTCCTGTTTCCATCAGTGAATTTTCACAATACACAGAGAGCATGAAGCAGTTAAGTGATTTTATAGATATTGACGTTATTTTTCAAGGGAGCAAGGGGCAATAAGACCTCAACAGACAGACAGGCAAATAAGAATAATGGAATCATTTGGTATGAGTTAGGAACATTGGCATTCTTCTAGACTGAAGGGAGAGAAAGTAATAGCTGGCTCTACATCTTTCTTTTTGAATCTAAGATGGAACGGGGAATGTGGAGAAATTGAGGGCTTTTTGACACAGCAAAGAATCAGTATTTTAAACCTCAGAACTGTAATCATTAATGTGAAATGATGGAGGAGGTGACTGGATTATGATTTTTGCTCTGCCTTAGGGGTTGTTATTCTGGACATGAGGGATATTTCTGCCTTCTACATCTCCACTCTACTGTGACCATTCTCTGAAGTTCAATGACTAAGTAAAAACCGAATGTCACCTTGATATTTCATTTTTCAGGCAGCAATGCATTTGATAAGGAAGAAAGGAGAAGTAGCAGAGTAAGCAAAGGAAACAGACCAATATCACTTCCCACAACACCTGATGGCTACTTAGCTTAGTGGACTAGAACACTAAAATAGCAAGGTCAATTTATAAACATACTGGATGCTCTGTGCAAAGCATGTACTAAAGTTTTTGGAAATATAAAGATGATTCAAATATAGACTTATCAGAAGAAAGTCATTTATGCCAGAACAGAACAATGTGAAGAGGAGTTTTGAATGCAAAGCTGAAAAGACTGCCCTTGATTCTAATAGGACAGTGTTTTTCAGCTTTGAATGAGCATCAAAATCCCTTAGGGAGCCTGGTAAATGCACAATATCTGTGGCCTTGGAAATTACATTTTTTTTTCAAGTTTTCCAGGTTATTTTGATTTAAGCCAGATTTGAAAAACAGTCACAGGCAGAGGGGAGCCATTGAATATTTGAAATCAGGGGGTGGAGAAATCATGTTTGCTTAAGCAATTCCACTCTGACAAGTATGCTTATGTAACATGGAATAACATGCATGTGTAACATAGAGAGGGATGACTAGAAGAAGGCCTAACCTCTTCTGTGGACTCCTTTGTTTTCTTCTAATCTCTGATTACAGAATGTCACCCTCCCATCTAGCACTAATTTGAGAATCAGTGTTTTGATGACCAGGAACGTTGAATGGAAAGGTTATGGCTTCTCAGCTCAAGGCCATTCTCATTCCTGGAAAACAATTTCAACGTCAGTTTGAAAAAGCAAATTTAATATACAAGAAAAACCCTGTGATATTTTTTCATATTAATGTCCAATATTTCCTTCCAGGAGGGGTTCAAAGAAGAAGAAAAAGGAAAGGGAGTTTATTTAGACCTTTGATCTGAAAAGATTGCTAAATTGTAGTCTCCGTGCTTAAGGAGCTACCATTCTCTTTCAAATTATTTGCTAACCGCCCTCCATTTGTAGAATGCCATAATGAACCTTACTTATTTAGAAGTGCAGAAAGACTTGAGTTGCAGCCTGCCTGCTAAGAGTGAGATTTGAAAAAAGATTAAATAACACATCAAACAAAGTCTAATCAAAAGCAAAGTAAAATAATTCACAGGGAGTGTACAGTGAACTGGGTAGGAATGAAGGTCCTCCGGAGCCAGATTGTCTGCATTGATAATCCAGCTTTTCTGCCTACTACTTCTTGATGATTGGACAAGTCAGGTAACCTCTCTGTACCTCAGCATCCTCATCTATAAAATGGGAACTGCAATAGAATCTACCTCAAGAGGTTGCCGTGAACTCTCAGTGAATCGGTGTGTGCATAGTGCTGAAAACATCACCTCGTACATAGTAGGCTCTTTTAAAAATCCTCAATAAATATATTTATTGATTAATTATTTCTGTTCAATTAAACTCTGTGGAAAACACCAGAACAAGATCTCTGGCCTCCACAAATTACTATCTGATAGGAAATGATAGGGACGGAGTAAAACCTCATAATCTGGTGTCAGGAAGACCTCTGTGTGAATCTTGGCCCTACTTTTTACTATTGTGTGGCTTTGTTTTCATATCTGTAAAATGGGGATAATAATACTACCTAGTTGATAGACTATAATATAATAAAATGAGATCATCTGTTACATAATGGTTTGATAATATAAGCCTTCAAAACAAGCATTTATTAAAATTTGATCATTATTAGTAGTAACTAATGGTATAGAGACCTGAGATCTCTAATCAAAGTAGTCAGGAGATGATTATGATGTACGGTCATTTTCTCTTCTGTAAAACTCCATGAGAAATGAAACATGTAAGTAGTTGGATGCTTTCAGAAAGGTTTTTAAAAAAAAGGTTTTCAAAATATTCACGGAGCACAGTAATTCTATAGAGCAGTGGTTCTCCAACTGTGGTCCCTGGAACAACCACATCAACATCATCTGAGAACTTGATCAAAATGCAAATTTTAGGGCCTCATCCCAGACCTAGTAAATCAGAAATTCCTAGGGTGGAACCCACTGATCTGTGTTGCAAGAAGCTCTTTAGGTGTTCAATGTCTTATTTTTTTTAATTGAGATATAATTGACATATTATATTAGTTTCAGATGTCTGACATAATATGATATTTGTATATACTGCAAAATGATCACCACTAAGTCTAGTTCATATGCATCACCACACATAGTTAAAAAAAATTTTTTTTCTTATGATTGAAGAGGAAAATTGCCCAGAGCAGGCTCAGGCCAGCAGGCCCCAGAAGATGGAAAGTTACTAGCAATAGCAAGAGATAACCAGAAGTCCCGCTGGCAGAAAGACATAACTGACCATTTCTGCTTCTGTAGACAGGCTTCCCCCCACGAGCTTCCTAACCTCCCTAACTGCTGCCCTAACCGCTGCTCCTGCTTAAAGCAAACCACCCCCCAAATTAAACCCACCTACCAGCAGTCAGCACAGTCCTTGGAACCTGATCCCCTGCACTGCCCTATAAAATCTCTGTAACACCCCTACCTGGGGCCCAGAATTTCGAGTGCGAGCCTCTCTGGGTCTGCCAGTGTAAAATAAACCTCAGTTCTCCTACTTCTCCAAGTGTCACTTGGTTTCTCACTGGTCTGACTATTTTTCACAACATCATGAGGACTTTTACGTTCTATTTTCTTAACAATTTTCAAATATACAAATATACAAAATAGTCACCATGCTATACATTATATCCTTGGGACTTATTTATTTTATAATTCTAAGTTTGTACCTTTTGATAACCTTCACCAACTTTGCCCACCCCACCCTTAGCCCCAGCAACCACAAATCTGATTTCTGTATCTGTGAGTTAGGTTTAATTATTTTAAATTTTTGTTTTTGTTTTGTTTTTAGATTTCACCTGTAAGTGAGATCTTATGGTATTTTCCTTTCTTTGATTTATTTCACTTGGCATAATGCCCTCAAGGTCCATCCATGTTGTCACAAATGGCAGAATTTCCTCATTTTTTATGGCTGAATAACATCCTATTGTATACATAGACACCACATTTTCTTTATCCATTCATCCATTGATAGCCACTTAAATTGCTTTTATGTCTTTGCTATTATAAATAATGCTGCAATGAACAAGGGAGTGCAGATATCCTTTCAAGTTAGTGTTTTTGTTTCCTTCAGATATATACCCAGAAGTGGAATTGCCAGATCATATGGTAGTTAGTAGGCTTTTAATAAATATCAGCCATTGTTACTGCATGCAACATAGAAGTACAGAAAATACTTGGAGAATACACATGATTTGAGGTCAAGTGGTATTATTAGGAAACACTTTCTAGAAGAGTTATGTTTTAAAATAGAATTTGAGGGAGACTGGGGAAGAAGGAGCATCTTCCAAGGCCCACTGAAACATTGTCATATATTGAAAGTAGCATGCTACATTGTGGTATATTGAAGGCATTGGAAGATATGAGCTCCAAAGTCAGTATTGCCATTTATTAGTTATATTAATTACATCATATAAGTTTTATAAATTTCAGTTTCTTAACCTGTAAAACAGTACAAAGAGGATCTTTGCCGCCTACACAGAGTATAAATTAGAAAAAGGAGTATTTCTATGCCAAGGGAGGTGATATATATGATAATTTGAAAACTGTTAAGTGCTATGCAAATTAAGTTTCACTATAAATGTTAAGTATATGATGCTCTAACACTTTGTAGTAGGATACAGTTCAATAAGAATAGGAGAGACTGTGATCTAGTAGAAAAATTGTGGGCTTTGGAGCAAAATACCTGGCTTTCAAATTTCCAGCACTGCTAGTTGGGTAAAATATGTCATCAATAAAATGGGATAATAATATATACTTCCTAGTGCTACTATGTAGGTTAAATGAGATAGTATATGCAAATGTATGACAGACTTCAGCATTATTTAGCACTTAAAATTTAAAAATATTAAAATTAAGATAGTTAAATAAGCTATATACAACTGAAGAGTCTGAGTAAGGGAAACACAAATTATAAGAACTGGAAATTAACACAAAGGTTATCTAGTTTACCCTCACTTATAAGTTCATAATAACATATATTGGGCTATCACTTTGTGCCAAACACTATAGTCAGTACAACTTGCAATGCCAGTGCTAGCAGCATTGACTGATGTGGGCTCAATTTATAGTCTCTCTTTCCCTCTATTCTGTTCACTGATACATCTCCAACACCTGGAATAGTGCCTGGAACATATCGGCATTCAATAAATACCTGTTGATTGAATGGAAAAAGAACTTGAAATGTAAATAAGCAGAATGGAATTTTTGTAAGGGGTGAGCGATTCTTTTCAGTATACCTGAAAACATATCATGTAAGTAGAGTTTTTCTGCTCATCCTCTATATCTAAAGACCACCCTCAGGGAAAGGCAGCCAAATTTCACCAAAGCCCCTCTTCCAGGCCCCAAATCCTTGTCTCAGTTAGACTTTCAATTGCTTTGCCCCAGGAATCACCAGGGTCACCTCTAATCTTCATATGCTTTTGTGAGGAATCATGAGAACCACTGAGGTCCTTACTTCCATGACTCTAAAAGTGAGGGCAAACTGGAATGGAGGCTCTTACTCACTGTATTTCTCTGCCCCAGCTCATTACACCATGGTCACTTCACACACTGCTGGCATGGGCTATCTTAGCAAGGTCCTTGTCTTAAGAAATCTCTAGATCAGAAATGGACACCATTTCTATGTTCCTGTGAGCTTCCAAACTTCAAGAACAATTTCAAGAAATCTGTCTCCTTGCATGTTTCTAATGAGAACAGCAGGCCCACCTGCTGTTCTCATCTCATCAAGCATCTAAGCCAAGGAACATGACGCTAGTGTTTCCTTTTCGAAAGGCATTTCCAGTGTTCAAATGTCTTTTTGGAATTTCCCCTTTACTTGGCATAGAAAGAGAACACCAAGGAAGAGAAAAGAGTATTCATTCTCTCACTAACAAACACCCTACACAGGCTCCCACAAAAATTTTTTCCATAGTTAATCCTCTCCTGTAGATTGAGAAAGAGGATAGAAATGGTTTCACAGTCTAGTCCCAAATTGGTGGCCAAAGAGGGTATTTTCTTTAAACTATGGGGGTACTTAGCAACTTTTGTTTTGGTTCAGTGATTTTTTAAAAAAGATTTTATTTATTTGAGAGAGAGAGCATGCACGCGTACACATGCACACACATATACGAGTGGTGGGGGGCAGGGGTAGGGTGCGGTAGGGGCAGAGGGAGCAGACTCCCCGCTGAGCAGAAAGTCTGAGGCAGGGCTCCATCCCAAGACCCTGAGATCATGACCTGAGCCGAAGCCACACGCTTCAGGCAGATGCTTAACTGATTGAGCCACTCAGGCGCTCTGGCTCAGTGATTTTTACCACCAATTCTGTGGATACAGGAAAAATCAGACAATAGAACAAATATCAATCAATGCCTTTGTGTGGGTGTGTGTGTATCAAACTATCTATAGCTATATTTACATCTATATTTATATCTATCCATCATTCACCTATCTACCTATCCATCTATGTATCTGTGTATTGATTTATCTATCTGTGGTTCTGTGGGATAAAAAAAAATCCGCAAGTTCCATGAGGGAAAAAATTGAGCTTCCTTTGTTTACTGTTCTAACCCCAACATCTGGAACAGTTCCTGGCACATGAAAGTCAATAAATATTATTCAGTATATCAAGAGATCAAAAAGGTAAAGGAGTTATACAGATTCTTTGAGCCATTGAGTTTGCTGAATCATCAGACCTGTCAAAATATAGAGACGTTGAAACTGTTGATGTCAGTGCTGCAGTGGTGTTATCTTAGGTGTCGGGGAAATACACCAAGAAATAATTTGCTTGAGACTGAGTGTGTGCATACTGTTTTTGTGTCTGTGTCCATGTATGTCTGCATTGGTATCTTAAATATTTCAAATTCTATGACAATTTTCAATGCATTCTTGTTCTATTGGGACTTTAAAATATTGGTTGAGAGAAAAAATGGTAAGAAGGGGTTTGGAATCAATCAGAATATAATTGCTAGCTTTTCCTTTGTATGCATTTGCTGATTTCAATATTGTTTGCTAGGATCTTTAAAGGTCAAATGAATCAAAGCATATGAAAAGGCATTTTAGTCATTAAAGACCGTAAGGAAAACATGAATGTAGCTTCTTTTATTGAGAATTACATTATTCATTTATTCACCATCTTATGAAAAAGTAAAATGGATAGACATCATCTAATAACTTTCATTAGTAAATTCTATGTTTTTTATATTGTGTTTCAATGACTAAACATAAAAATATTCAAATGATGTATATTTAATAGAGCATACTATATGCATTCTATAAAGATGCATATAAAAATTAATAGAGTTCTGGGGCGCCTGGGTGGCTCAGTTAGTTAAGCGTCTGCCTTCAGCTCAGATCATGATCCCAGGGTCCTGGGGTCTAGCCCCACGTGGGACTCCCTGCTCAGAGGGGAGCCTGCTTCTCCCTCTGCCTGCTGCTTCCCCTGCTCTCTCTCTCTGTCTTTGGCAAATAAATAAATAAAATCTTCCAAAAAAATTAACAGAGTTCTAAGACTGCAGTGAAAAGCATCACACTTATAATACTAAGAGATTGCAAAAGGAAATTCAAATCAATTATAAAAAATTAAGTGAGTAAATGAATCAGGTCTCAGCATGATCAGGATTCACTCCACACAATCAGAAATTGCCTTTCAGATTATTTTCCACTTGAAGTCTATTGATGTTTTCTGCTGAAATGTACAAAGCACTGCAGTGAAAAAAAAATCATAAGAAAATAATTTAAAACCCTAAACTGAGTTCTCTGTGTTGTGGTTTTTTTCCTCAGTGACCACAGAACAATGTTAGTGAGTCTTGAATTGTCCATGTAGCAAGTTGATTTCCTCAAGGGAACAGAAGTAATGTATTGACTTATTGACTTAATGGCAGTGTCCTTACTTCCTGTGACATTCAGTTGTTAACCTGCTTTATAGTTTCAGTCAGCCAGGCTATCCAACAGAACATGAAGTTATTTTCCTAGTTAGAAGTGTTTCTGCTCTTTATCTTCATCTTTAACATAAAAACATTAGAAGCGAAAGAAATTAACTGTGAAAACTCAGTATCTGCAATTCTAATTCATAAGATAAATTATTTCTACCTCTTCCCATAAGCTTTTTCTAAATAATGTCATGATATTTTAAAGGATCTCATAGCATTCTCTTTTATTTTTTATAGCAAATATCACACCATTGTTTTGGTGCTTCTTTGTTCAACTCCTGCTTCCTTACTAGACTGTAAGAACTTAAATTATGCCCATTTTTATCACCCCAGGACCTAGCATAGTGCTGGGCTCATAGTAAGTACTCAGAAAATATTTATTCAAATGAATGATGTTTCTGTCTTAAAATGTCTTAAGTATTATTTTTTTCCAGTTTTACTGAGATATAATTGACCTACAGCACTGTATAAGTTTAACGTCTATAGCATAATGGCTCAATTTACATATATTATAAAATGATTTCCACAGTAAGTTTACTTTACTTCTGCCATGTTATACAAATATTAAGTATTATTTTAAAGTACTTTTTTAAAAAAAGAAAAATATGTATGAGACCTTGATAATAGTACTTGGAGTGGAATACAGTCTTATTTATCTAATGACAAAATGACACTCATTTTGTAGTTGGCATTGGATTTTATATTAAATACATTATGCCATGCAATATATAAATGTGCAAAACCTCTATTCTACATCTTAGGGGTACCCGAATTAGAGATCCATACTTGAGACTTGATCACTTGGTACCTCAAATATCGTAAGTGAAATCTGTAGGAAAGGATTTAATAATTAAGCATAAAGGATATAAATGTTTTTCAACTGGTGAAATGCACAGTATTCCAAATCAGTAGTTGATATGTAGATTTGCACAAGTCCCATTGCTCTTGCATGAACAACATATATGAATCTAACAAACAAGGCAACATAAGACCATTTGTGTAGTGCTTGAGCTCTGGAGTCCCATTATTCTTGCATCCTGTAGTCAGAATATCATTGTGTCTGCCTTCAGGTGAATCTTTCACATAAGGTAACAGTTGGAAAGCCTAGAGCAGTGGTACATCCAGTAAATTTGCAGGGGAGGAGATATAAATGCCCAGTCTACCTGTAAGTATAGGACACTACCAATAATTACAAAAAGAACCTGTCATATGCTGAAGTTGGCTTAGGTCAATATGCATCAACTCTTAAATCCCTGCTTATAAGAATTTTCCATAGGAACCCACTTATAGTATTGGACACATGCCAACCCTATAATCTTTAAAAAAGAGTAATAATGGCATGGTTCGAAATGATAATATAAATAAAAAAGTAATATTTCATAAACTATTTTCCACTATTTTTATACATCTGTTTTCTCACGTGAGAGTGCAATCCTGCGAGAAGAGTAAAAGCTTTTGTTATCCCCATTTTATGGTGAAATTAAGTGACATGACATTAATTTAGCAGGTAAAATTTAGACCTGCCTCCCAGCTCAGTACAGTGATTTTTTGTTTTTATCTGCTAAAAAGTTTTGCACAGCTACTTTCAAAACCAGCCTGGAATCCTAAGATAGTCTCAGTAGTTTCTAAGATAAACATTTCATTCTCCTAGAAGTCAGGAGAGTTGAGAAAGGTCAGAAGCAGTATGTTCTGGAAAAAGCTTAAATGAAAACCACTAGCAATACTCAAAACTGCCAGGGGTTTGCTCTGAAACAAAACAGTACTTTTGCTTCTCATTTTGCTTCTTATATTAAGTGCTCTATTAGATCTTCCGGGATTCTCATCAAACAATCTTAAGTATAGCAAATGGAAATACTAAAATAAGTATATACTGAAGTAGAAAATAAAAGAGCAATAAGTGGTGTGCTAGATTTGGAGTTTGTGTATAATATAGTTTAAAACATTGCTGGGCTTTTTTAATAAAGTGTACTCTTTGAATTACTGGCCATTATAAAAGAAGATTCAGTCTAAAACATTACCATAAGCTAAGCTAATTTTATAGTAACTTTATAGTAACACGCATTTCATTAAGTATTAACCAGGTGCATTTCTCTGAACATTCCCCATGAATTGCCCAGTACATTCCCAGAAGAATTTTCCAATGGTTTCACTGAAAGAATTTTCCAATGGTTCATTTTTCTAATGAATCAAGTAGTAATGTAGGTTTTGAATCTGTTTGTATCACTTAATAGTAGCATTTAATTCAATATATCTTTTTATCTTAATTGTATTCTTGCAGGTGCATTTTTACTTTTTAAAATTCTTAGAGAACAGAATTCACTCAACTGAAATGCACCAATAAGAGAATTTTTTAAAATGTCATTCCCTTGGGTTAAAAGCTACAAAGCTTGATTCAAGTTAACTGTGAGGTGAAATCCAGCAGAAAAGCTGTTTTGTTTGATTCAATTGTTTTCAAAATTGTAGCAAGGGAAAGAAAGAATGAAAGCATAGACCTTTAATCTTGGATCAATTGCGGCCAGAAGTCTGAAGCACTCTGTCGAAATTGCTTAGAAGACTGCTTCTCTAAGAAACCCTCCTATGGTAAAAAGTGATCAATAAGGTGGAATTGTAGGGAATGAGAAAATGCGACACAAGGAATGAAGAGAAGTAGGGGGCCAAAGAAACCTCTTTCTGAGCTATGCTGTGGACTTGAGACCATTTGCTGCACCTCGAGAATAGAAAAGCCAAAGCCTCTCTTTTTATTTAGCCTCAAGGAAAAGAGAAAGCAAGAGAGCCTAGAGGCTAAGAGCTAGAATAAAGAATCCCCTGAAAGCATGCTGTCTTAAACTCCAGATTGAAGATTTCTGTTAGTAAGGAACTTGCTGCCATCCCGTGCATTCTTCTTTATGGAGTGCCCGCTAAGTGGCAGGCATCGTGCTTAGTATGTAGGCTTTGGAGTTTAGGGTAGGGGCAGGATGAAACGGGAGTAAAGCAAAGTTAACAATAACGTGACTGCAACCCTTGAGGATTAGAGAAGGTAGGCAGACAGGAAAAAGTTATAATAAAATATGGAAAGCATTTTAATTAAGGATGGTACAATATTAATCATAACTAACATTTATCAAGTGCTGACGATCTTCACATGCATTAATAACTCATTTAATCCTACTAACAGCATTATGAAGTAGGTGTTAATATTATACTCATTTTACAAATAAGGGAACTGGTCTAAGGTCTCATACAGCTTGTAAGAGACAAAACACAGAGTCATACCCACAAAATCTAGCTCCAAATCTCATGGGATTAATTTCTCCAAGGACTTTTTAATATATAAAAACCATTTGCAGACACAGGAAGGACTTCAAAAGCGAGGTGACATTAGATCACAGCAGGGAAAGAAAAATTGGAGTACACTAGGCAGAGAGGAGGAAGGCAATGACAGGCTAAAAGAATAGTACAGACAGGGTCCCCTGAGTGGCACAGTGGGATACGTATGGGACTCTTTGTTTCTGCTCAGGTGATCTCTGGATTGTGTGAGGGTTTGTGAGATGGAGCCCTACGTAGGGCTCAGCACTCAGTGGGGCAGGAAGTGGGGTGGTATTTGCTTAAGACTCTCTTTCCCTCTCCCTCTGCTGCTATACTCCACACTCTCCCACTCTCTCTCTTTCTCTAAAATAAATAAGTAAATCAGAAAGAAAGAAGAAAGAAAGAAAGAAAGAAAGAAAGAAAGAAAGAAAGAAAGAAAGAAGAAAGAAAGAAGAAAGAAAGAAAGAGAAAGAAAGAAAGAAAGAAAGAAAGAAAGAAAGAAAGAAAGAAAGAAAGAAAGAAGGAAGAAAGAAAAAGAAAGAAAGAAAGAACAGGACAAGCAGAAATAGGAAAATGCATAGCAGGGTCAGGCTAGTGTGAGGAATCTGTTCTACACAAATTGCTGAAGGCAGATTGCAGGGGGAGGAAATTGTGGATTATCAAGAGAGAGTGGGGCCTGGCTGTGAAGAACCTTCACCCAGAGCAGGCAGGATAAGCAGTGGAGAGCTAGTAATTACAGCGTAAGTGATAGAAAGTGGTTATTATCACAGCAGAAACAAAATTCAAGTGGTCAGAGAGGACTTTGGTTTTACCTATAATTTCAGAATCTTTACATTCAAATGTACTTAAAGCAGTATATATGTATTTAAGAATAAGTCAAAATGTTAAGAAAAGGAAAACTGAAATTTGGTGAAGCAATGATTACAAATTGTTCTCATGGCAACTTATTTTACCATGAATATCACCTTTATGTAATGAGTTGGTAAATATACTGGTTTTTAAAAATGAGTATTTTTAAAGAAAAGCAAATCAAAGGTGATTAAATATGAACTATATTTCTAACTATTTTGGGGGGATAGACTCACATTTGAGCATATGCAATCAAACACACAACTCCACCTTTTGCTGCAAAGTAGATATCCAATGTGGAGGCTAAGTGCCTGAGTGGAAATAATAAGACACTAAAGGCTAACTGAAAATGTAAAGCAACAACAGCATATGCCAGAATGACATGGCATTAGAACCTTGGTTGTTGAATCCATTTAGCTAAAGATAGTTTCTAGAAAGCCACACACCTTTTCAAACCAGTTCTCTTCGCCTTACTCCCGAGATCAATCTTTGACCAAATAATAAGTAAGCAAAATTGATGTTTTCCCATTGCTTCAAAACTGCCCCACCACCATCCTTGTCTTTTTCTGATTTCTTCTCCTCCCTTTCACTGCATCCTCAGATTGCCTTCCAAGCTAATCAGGCTTTCAATTCATTCATTCATTCATTCATTCATTCATTCATTCATTCATTCAGCAAATGATTGCTATGATCCAGACAGAAAGTTAGATGCTGGCAACACACAAGTAAATAACTTATGTTCTCTTCTGTCAAACAGTTGTAGACTGTTGGTGTTTATAGGTGCAAAAGCAGATTATCTTATTTGAGAAATTTGTTAGGAATATAGATTTAGAAGCCACAGATATATTAATGATGTGAAAGCATGGTAGGTAGAAACAGAACCCATCTAACCAAAACCTTTCTTGGTAATAGTATATAATCTAGATATTTGCTTGCCCCTTGTTTCCTATCAAAATTTTCTGGAGCTACATTCTATTCTTAAGAGAATGCATTCTTCTGTAGGGTTATTTTGATAAGCAAATCAAACTCAAGATGATTTTATGTGTTGTGATCCTTCTTTAGCAGGCTATTCTAATAATTACAGATTCTCATTCTTCTCCCCATCTTCATTTGTTTTGCAAAAAGAAGCTGCTCTGACAACTGACAATGATCAGAGCTACACAGCTACAATAATTTACAGTTTGTCTTTTGATAACTCTTCCTCACCCACAAGGGGTGGCCTCTATAGGGAAACATATTTGGACAAGAACTGACCTCTCAGCCAGGATGAGTTATCCCAAGTCTTGTCTGGCCCACTCACATGCTCTGTTTTGGAATTCGGAGTTTGTAACTGGAGAGAGTAGATCAGTGAGCATCAGGCATTGAGTTTGCAATGTATGTAAACTGGGGACAAAATGACAATGACAGTGTTTAAGTAGAGCAGAGAAAGTGTAATTAGAACTGCGAGAGAGAGAGAGAGAGAGAGAGAGAGAGAGAGAGAGAGAGAGAGAGGCGCCAAGGGATCCTGTGATTTTACCAAGTGAGAGAATGAAAGAGAAGCTGCCTTTTTCCTGACTGTTTTGAAATTCCTAATGCTATTTCCCCATTAAGTATGGTTGTTCTTAATACAAAAAGATAGACTCGAATCTGCTTTCTATCTGAAAAGCACTTCCTCTGTCTTTGGCTGGTAAAGCAGGAGAACTGTAGCGTCAGAGAAAATAAATGATTTAAGTAAGCTGCAGTATTTTTAAACATGAGCTCACATGCTTTTCCAAGCATCCACCTGCTGTCAGTATTCTATGACACTGTGTCAAGACAAGGGAAAGGGCTATGGGGAAAAGGATCATCTAAGATGATCATCTCATCTAAGCCCTCAGCTATAGGGTAAAAGGAAACTTTGAGCTCAGGTGTATACCAGATAGAGCTTTGAAGACAAAGCCATGGGTAGAAGTGAAGTATATTTACCTGAATGATCCACACTGTGTGGCATGACACTATAGTCACTATGAGATTTGAGATCCTAACCCAATCCCAATCCCTTTCCATCAGAGACTACTTTCCACACTGCCCTATTTTGACTATGCATGGAGTATTGCACACTTAAACATAAATAATCTAGATAGTCCCAGAAAGAGTTACCAGGATTTTAAAGGAGATAGTCATCTTAACTGAGAGAAGAGGTAGGAAGAATATGAAAACTACTATCTTTAAATGCATGGAATCATATGATAGCTACCAGTAGCAAATTGAACTATATTTTCTTTGTACTTATACCTAGGGCAGAAAAAGCTTTCTTCCCAAAACATATGTAACAGAAATTTTAAATTCATTCTGATTAGACCACCTTTGACAAAAGAAATGGAGTTATCCTATGGGGTTAGGCCAGTCAGAGAAGCTACATAGGTGCTAAACCATTGGGTATAGGAAATGAATGCTTGGAAGGCAACCACATTATCCACTAAGAACTGTCTTCTTGTCTATCCAACATGAATACCTAGTCCCTTTTTATAAACAGCTTAAAATGTGCAGTAAGCACACTCACAACATCCATCCAAAGAAAACTGTTCAATATCTCATCCAGTTATTAAAGCTGGACCAAGTCCAGTATCTCAGGGTTATGTACTGTCCTTGCCATCAAGTCCAGAGATGGCTACTTCATAGTGTGGTGACATACCCTAAAAATGATAATTTATCCATTCCCAATGCAAGCAACATACAATGGTGGAAAAGACTGGAATAACTAATTAAAATTCCTATTCAGAGAAGAGAATAAATAGTAAACAATATATTGATTCATGGTGTATATCTCATGCCATTGGATAGGAATACTAAGGGCTCACTATCCTCACAAATTGAATTCATCAGACAATGTTGTACCTGTAATTTAGAAGGATCTCCATTGTTCTTCATATTCTGTTTCAACTCTATGGGAGAATCCCCTTTGTCCATTGCCCTCCATAGGAACATCTACAATGGTCATTGAGAAGAATTCACATTTTGTGGGACCGGGGGGTGGTAGTACAGTCTGTTGTTGTTTTATAGTCTGTGTTTGAGAAATGGAGTAATAGATTTCCCTAGGGGTTGATAGGTTGGTAATCAGAATCAAAGATTATCTAGTGTTTTAAACATGAGATTTATTTCTCTCTCTTAGAAACAGAGCTTTGTGCTCTGCTCACCACCTCCCACCCCCAGTCAACCTATAATTTTAGATTTATTGGCCCTCGTTTCCATCTTAGCTTCTTACTTTTCAAACATATTGAGATTCTTTTGTTAGGAAAGCTCCTCTTAGAATGTTATGGAGATAATATTATTTTGAAGAATGTATTAAGAAGTTATTATTTATTAATGATTTTCTAGGATAAACAACTTAATGGAAAACATAGGAATTGAACATGAGCAAAGGCACATAAAGGCATAAGCAAATATAGTGTGTTTGAGGGGACAAGGAGGAGACTAGTCTAACTGGATCTAAGGATATATATTAGGGATATATAAAAGAGGAAACTAACAAGAGCTCTTGAGTGCCTATTACATACCAGATAGGAGCTCTGCACTTTTCAGGTAGTATTTCTTGAGCATATATAATCCATATTTAAGAATTGTCAATTCTAACACAAAACTATATGTAGAATCTGATTCTTTTCTCCAATTTCATCTGATTTTAGCCACTTTCACCAGTCACCTGGATTATTGCAATAACTTCCTGACCGGTATGCTCGCTAACAATATTCAATTTAACACAAAAGACAGAAAAAAAACCAAAGGAAATGCAGAGATTGTCAGAAGGATTAAAGAATCCCAATGTAATGTTCTGTTCACAAGAGGTGCACTTTTAATATAATGTCACAGGTAGTTGAAAGTAAATTGATGAAAAAGCATATACCAAAACACATTAGTGTTGATGGAGGATAAATTACCAAGGAAGTCTCAGTTGATAGACTCATACAGTCTTTTTCCAAGGCAACCTGCTTCACTGAGTTTTCCCCAAAGCGCAGGACTGGCACTTACGGATCTGTTTCCATTTCCTCCTCCCTTTGTCCCACTCCCGCTTTCTTTCTCCCTTTCTTCCCTTCTCTTATTTTCTAATTCTTCTTCTCCTTAATTAACCATAGAGTAGAATTGTTCACAGGGCTGAAAACTTAACTGGACAACAACCTATAGGTTATTAAGTAAAAGCTTTCCAAAAAACCCTAGTGCCTCCTCAGGACATAGGCAACACCACTGAATCACTGGTTTCTTGGCACTGCAAATCTGCCAGGAAGGACCTTCATTTTATTTTGTAAAATGTTTATTACATGGGAATTTAAAAAGGTATTCAATATAAACAGTAAGCATAAGGAATCTGAAGAGACTACATTAATATCAGATATAACAGATTTCAAGAAAAAAAGTATTAATAGGGGTAAAAGACAACGTGGGGCTTGATCTCACAACCCCTGAGATCACAACCTGAGCTGAAACCAAGTCAGACACTTAACCAACTAAGCCACCCAGGCACTCCAGTAAAGGACGTTTTATAATCATAAAAGTTCAATTCTTTCAGAAAATATAACAATCATAAATATGTATATGCCTGATAGCAAATAAAAATATATTGAGCTACATTTGATAGACTTAAAGTGATAAATAAGTAAATATGAAATCATAGTTGGAGATGTTAACATTCTTTCACAGCAATAGGTAGAACAATCAGACAAAAACTCAGGAAACACATAGATGATATGAATTATATTATCAACCACCTTGACTAAATTGATATTTATAGATAACTATGCCCAACAATTGCAGAATATACATCATTTGCAAGAGCAAGGGCATATGTTACATTAAACAAAATAGAGCATATTCTGGGCCATAAAAGTCTTCAGAAGTTTAAAAAGTCTTTAGAAGTTTAAAAAGTTTGAAATCACCTTCATTTGTTCTGTGACCACAAAGGAATTATCTTAGACATCAATAACAATAGGACATCTAGGAAAACCTTGCATATTAGAAAATTAAACAATAAACTTCTAAGTTATTCACAAATCAAGAAAGAAATCACAGGAGAAAATAGAAAAAATACTTTGTACAGAATAATTGTTAAAACATTAAATACCAAACTTCGTGGGATATAACTAAAGAAGTGCTTGTAGAGGAATATGTAGGTTTCAATACTTAACACTAGAAGAAAATGAATGATTCTTAAAGCCATGACCTAAAGCAAGGGTCAGCAAATTATAGCCTTAATGCCTTATCTGGACCACCACCTATTTTTGTAAACAAAGTTTTAGTGGGATAGTCATGTCCATATGCTGTCTATGGCTACTTTTGTGCTACAATGGCAGAGTTGAGTTGTTGTGTTAGGGATCATCTGGCCTGCAAAGCCTAAAGGATTTTCTGCATCTCTTTACAAAAAAAGTTTTCTGATCCCTGACCTAAAGTCCTACCTTAATAAACTAGATAAAAATAAAATAAAATAAAATAAAATAAACCCAAAGTAAGTAGAAGAAAGGCAATAAAAACAAGAGCATATTACAACAAAATAGAAATCAGAGAAACAAAAGAGAAAAATACCTAAGCAAAAGGGTAGTTCAATATCTGGAAAACTAATTTTGGCAAGGTACAAAGGACTGCCACCCAAGTGAAATTCCTGGAAAAAAAATTTCAGCAAATTACTCTCAGTTTGATAAAAAAATATCTACAGAAAACCTAGTACCATACTTAATGGTATATCTGTGAATATTTTCCTCTGAAGATTAGGAACAAAGCATTATCCTGGAGGTCCAGACCATTAAGAAAGAAATTAAAAAGCACTAGGAAGGAAGAAATAAAACTGTCTCTGTTGTCTTATAGATCATCTTATGTATCTACAGCCACAGTAAAAACTAATAAGTGAATTTAGCAAGGAAGAAGGATACAGGTCAATAAATAAATGTCAAATTAAGTGTAAAAAGTTAATGTCATTTAAAAATTATAAAAAACAAAGTAATTAAGGATCAACTGAGAAAATTCTATATAAGCCTTCTATGCTGAAAATGGCAAAATATTAATAACAGAAATTAGA
Organism: Ursus americanus; assembly: GCF_024610735.1. NCBI lineage: Eukaryota > Metazoa > Chordata > Mammalia > Carnivora > Ursidae > Ursus > Ursus americanus. The sequence continues at coordinate 33,766,613 of NC_142164.1, read as the reverse complement.
GGCAATCATAATAAATTGAATTATATGCCTTGCTTCTGGATCAAAAGTGTCAATATTGGTAAGACAATAATATTTCAGATATTATCCATACATTCTGCACAATCTTAAATCCTAATTCTAGAAGGAATTTTTGTAGAAATTGATAAACCAAATTCTATGCAGAAATTAAAAGAGCCAAGAACATCAAAATAAATTTTGAAAAATAAAATAACAATTAAACTTGTAATAACCCAAGGGCCTAGTTTATGCATAAGGGCATTTAATTATTTCTCTCGTTGATTTGGTGAGCACAAAAAATTCTCCGCCCACAGTATATGAAATTATCCCTTTAGTAATTATAACTTGTGAGTTACACTTACTTAGTTTTCTCCTCTATATCCACCTTTTATCCTAGAAAGCAAACATCAAGCACTTTAATTATTTTTTTAGAAAAATATTGCTTCTCCTGGGTGTTATACGCAAGTAATGAATCATGGAACATTACATCAAAAACTAGGGATGTACTATATTGTGACTAACATAACATAATAAAAAATTATTATAAAAAAAGAAAACTATTGCTTCTCAAAGATGCAAAATATAGGACAGAATGACAAGGCTGGACGTTACAGAAGAGGAGGCAAGACACTAAATGTGGGATAGGGATGGACAGGAAGACATAAAACACTACTGAGAACATTAAAGATAAATATTGCCTCTTCCAAAATTTTACTGAAGTCTAATCCCCGGTATTGGGAGAGAAGAGATTTTGGCCCAAACAGTGAATCTCCCCACTGCCACCCCCACCCCCAGAAAAACAGTGAATCTTCCCAAAAAATCCTCTTCAGAGAGCTCTGTACCTAAAATCGCAGCCATTAAGCAACTACTTAAAATGAAAGCAGAGTTGGGCTAAAAGCTAGACTTACAGTTTATTTTTCTCCATATCACTGGAATCATTTCAAGTACCAAGTGAACTGGGAAAATATTTATGGGAAACCAAATTGAAAGCTATCCTAAGATTCTTTTCTACTTAGAACCGTGGCCCCAAGAAACAATTAATTTTGTATGATCATATTTTTAGTTTTTGACATTTCCATAATGACTTGCAGGTCATTTTCTCTAGATCAGTATTATGTTTCAGAAGACAAAACTAACCCTGTTGCTGTACTACCCAAATGTGACAGAGATGAGCACATACTGTGATGTAAAACACAAGGAACTAAATATTTGATTGTATTTCATTTGTGTTAACCTTTCCAACTCTTTGATGAAGGATGAACTGAAATTTCAGTGTTCTAATGTCTCCAATGTAATCTTACTTCATATAAATTTTGGCGATACCACTTGGTTTTATTTTTATTTATTTGTTTATTTGTTTATTTTAAAAGATTTTATTTATTTATTGGACAGAGAGAAACACAGTGAAAGAGGGAACACCAGTAGGGGGAGTGGGAAAGGGAGAAGCAGGCTTCCCTCTGAGCAGGGAGCCCGATGTGATGCGGGGCTCAATCCCAGGACCCTGGGATCATGACCTGAGCCAAAGGCAGATGCTTAACAACTGAGCCACCCAGGTGCCCCAACTACTTGGTTTTAAATAAACAAAGCAGATGATAAGATTACAGTTGACCCGTGAACAACACAGAGGTTAGGGGCACCAAGCCCCACGCAGACAAAAATCCATATAACTTTTGACTCCTCCAGAAGTTACCTACTAATAGACTACTGTTGCCTGAAAGTCTTACTGATAACAGAAACATTTGATTAACACATATTTTATATATTACATGTATTATGTGTTTTATTCTTGCAATAAAGTAAGCTACAGAAAAGAAAATGTTATTTAGAAAATCTATAAGGAAAATACATTCAAAATATTGTACTATAAAAAATCCACATATAAGTGGACCCACACAGTTCAAACCCATGTTGTTCAAAGGTCAACTATATAAGCATTTTGCTGAATATGCCTCTTTTCCAAACTAGAGATGACAATCTGAGAGAATTATTTGATGCTTTTCTTCTAAAAGTACAAAAATAATGTATATTAGCTTATCAGGCTTTTTGAAATGTACTTTTTAAAAAAGGCATTGGATGCTACATTCTGTTATCATGTTAGAGGAAAATTAGAATATTAAAATCATGTCAGAGTACATTTTCACTAAATATAATGATTTTACTCACTACAAAAATATTTTCTTATGGCTAATTCTAATTTATTTATGTTTTAATATCTTTAATAATTTATTATAGAAATATTTATATAATATATAATCATTTCAGATTATACCTCTTATAAGGCCAAAATTTTTACTCCCAAAAGACAAGTTTAATAATATTTTTAAAATTAATAGAATATGATTTGGATTTATCCCTAGCTTTTATGTGTCTTTTTAATTTTAATTAATCCTCTATTGCTAGATGTGTAGTTGCTTTTAATGTTTGTTCTTGCAAACAATTCTGCAGGAATACTCTTGCATAGATATACATCTGTGTATTATAAGTATTTCTATAGAATACATTTCTAAAAATGAATTTTCTAAGTCAAAGGGTATGTGTATTTTACAATGTTATGCTGCCAAAATGCAACACTCCTTCCAAAATAGATAGGTTGTGTTTTTTCCTGGGATCCCTACCAACAATGAGTTTCATCCAAATTTGCCTACCCTATAGGCAAAGATGTAACTCTGTAAGATCTCATTGTTATTGTAATTTACCTTTAATTTTTGGTTAGGCTGAGCAATTTTTATATGATTATTATCCCTAAATGCTGCTTCTTCGAATTGCTTGTTCATGTCCATTTTTTCCTAGTGTGTTGTTTTTTTCTCACTGAATTTTAAGAGTTTCTATATTATAGTAAAGAAATTATTCTTTTATGTCCTTTTTGAAATGAACCATAATACTTATATATATAAAATTACTGGTAAATAGATAATACCATTAACTTTTTAAAAACTTGGTTAAATAATTTACCAAAATGATTGAATAAAATTTGTCTAGCCTAAAATTGTGGATAATTTTGTAAGAGTAAAGTGAACTTGACATTCATTGAATGTCTGCTTTGTGTTAGAAACTCTGCTATGTATGGTCACGTACATTTTCTGTCTAAATCCTTTCAGAAACCTAGTGAGGTGGTTATTTTTAATCTCTAGTTCTATGGATGAGGAGAAAAAGTCTAATAATTTAAGCAAATTAGTCAAGGACTAGCAGCAAGTAAATAGAAGTAGGAATTTAACCTGGGTCTTTCTGATTATTACAATCTAGTTGTGTAAAAATTCAGTCATGATTTATAACATCAACTATGTCTTGCTCATACAAAGCAATCAATAACATTGTTTGAAAAACTGAATGAATATAGTCAAGTAGATCAGCTTGACTGAAAAGTGTCCTAGTACTTGGCAGTGAGTCTAGTGTTGGTTATATATACCATTTCTGAGAGTGTGGGCCCAGCCACTGCCAAGCATTACCTTTAATTCCAGTAAGTATTACGAGAACGGAGTCAAGAGAATTAATATATACTAAAGGAAAATTTGTATCCCTGAAATTGTCTTTTTAGAAGAACTACATCAAGAGTATATGTGCAACACATCAGGGAACATCTAGCTACATTCCAAGCCTAAAAAATGTTTATTTAGTTGCCTCACTACCCTCACCTCTGAGTAGGTAGTTAAATGATAACATAGATTATATTTGCATCATGCTGCTGACAACTCTAACTTTTTATTTTGCCATATAGAAGCAGTCATGCTGTTTACACAGAACAAGAGACTGTTTTTGTTCCAAATAATTTTCCAGGACACAAACAGTTTCCCAGAAAAAAAAATCTTATGGAAAATCATAAGTTTTTTAAAAGATTTTATTTATTTACCTGAGAGAGAGAGAGTGATAGAGCAATGGGGGGGGGCAGAGGGAGAGGGAGAAGCAGGCTCCCCACTGAGCAGGGAGCCCAACACAGGACTGGATCCCAGGACCCCAGGATCATGAGCTGAGCCGAAGGCAGACTGAGCCACCCAGGGTCCCCCAAAATTATAAATTTTTGATGCTATCAGTCAGTTGAACAACGTACACTAACACACAAGAGAGAACTTAAATTACCTACTCAATTAATTTCTACTCTTGCCTCTGAACATATAATTTAATTTTCCTTTTGTACAAAAATAGGTGGGAAGCAGCAAAAAAGTATTCCATAAATTAGTAAAATAGGAAACAGAAAATGATATCATTCTAAGAAACACTACCAGTTACTACCTTTGTCAGTTCATCTGAGTGATTTGATAATGTTTGATCATGTTTGATCATGTTTGATATTCCAATGAACAAGCCATTCAATAAATAGCTTTTACTGATATTTAAAAAATTAATTTGACATAGCACAGAATAGTAGACCATTGAAAATAGAAGCACTCTTGGATCTTCTAGACCAGCTTTTCTCAACTCAACTACCTATTAGAATTTATCTGTTGATGGGGCCCTGGTACCTTATTTTTTGAAAAGCCCACCAGATTATTATTTTTTTAATGTTCAGCCATAGTTGAGAATCACTAATCTTCTTAGGTTTGGTTAGTTTGAAAACATTTTTGCCCAACACAATTTTACAGCAAAATTAAAAGGTTCAGAGATACTTGGCCGTGACTCCATTTTTACCTTGTAGTAGCAATTAAGTTGAGTCTTTTAAGTCACTGGGTTTTTTTTTTTAAGTGACTTTTATGTCACTGACTTTTAAATCATTGTTTCAAGCAGTTTCATCATTTTCACTTTATTGTTCTCCCAATTATTATCTGATGATTGAGTTGATGAAATTTATGTAATAAACCCACATATCAATTTAAAATAAATGTCTTTTATAAACAGTCAAGCCTCAAATTTAACCATTTTGTAGTTTCTTAAGGCAAATATATTTGAGTAATCAAATTTGATTACTTTGATACAAAGTAATTTGAGTAATTACTCAAATATATTTGAGTAATCAAAATGATATTCTCTTTCTATGCTTGATAAATCTCTACTTATTCCTTGAATTTTACTTTCTCTATGAAACCTTCCTCTATACTTTCACAGCTATTTTTTTTCTTGACTGTGTCAGGTAAGTTATTAGCATAAATAATAAAATGAATATGAAATATTTAATACATATAATCTATAATCACTTTATCATTAATGGGGTTTTTTGTCATAATAGTCCCTGGTACAGGAAAGTAAACAGATTATCTCATAAAAATTTTATTATAAATGACAGCATACATACCTTTATATCATTATATTTATATATTATATTTTATTATTCAATGAGGTGACAGTTTTGTCTTCAGCATAGAAATGAGGAGCATTTTAAAGGAAGATTTTTCAAAGAAACAAGAGGAACAGATTCCAAACTAGCCAAAATGGGGGATAGTGTCCAGATGTGAATACTCTAAGATTTCTTTTTTTTAAATATTTTTTATTTTAATCTTTTAAATACATGTTTTTTAAGATTTTATTTTAAAGTAATCTCTACACCCAACGTGAGGCTTGAACTCAGGACCTCAAGATTAAGAGTCACATGCTCTACTGACTGAGCCAGCCAGGTGCCCCTAAGATTTCTCAATAAATACAAAGTTTTTACAGTTATCGAGAAGTCATAGTGATTGAAAATATAAGCAGCCTGTTTAATTCATACAAATATGTACACTGACATTTTATTCCAGGAAGATAATCTTAGAAGGTGTTGGACATGTTAGGGCTAATTTAATTATCTGCATTAAAAAGGTAATTTAGGATGGGTGTAGAAAGGTAAATTAAGTCAAGAAGCCAGTGTAAGATAAGTTACTAACCATTTGTTTTTCAGTAATGAGTAGCTTGACTAAAGTCTATTGCTGTATTCTGTTTTCAGACTGATTTGGATATGCATAGTATTTGATGAGAAAAGGTCAAAACAATCTGATGCATTTATTTACCAAAGTAGAGACCAACCAAACTAATTCCTTAGAAGATAAGAAAAAAAGATATTTCTCTCTCTGCATAATCATGAACTGTCATTCAATTTAGGAGAGATTGGAAAACAAACCACCCAATACTTTCAATGATTTGATACACTGCCTGTGAGGAAGACCTGGGATTCAACAGTAGTATTGCTTGCAAATCAGCAGTGCCATTATATTCCAGCTTCAAAATGAAACAGACTTAACCTCACTTTCTGCTGCTGCTAATCTTTCAGACTCATATAAATTGTATAAACATAAAGTCCATCTGTGGTCATTCCTCTCTTGTTCCTCATCCAAATGAAAAGCCACTTAAGAATGCGGTATCAGTATGGTCACCATGTGTTGCTATTGCTAGCATTCTACTTTTATTGTCTGATTTGTGGAAAATACGGTTTAGCTTTTCCTCAAAGTCATGTTTTCTTACTATAAATTATTTCCGCGCAGTTTTGCCACACACTTTTTAGTATTCCAGAAAAAGGAGTGCTGAAGAGCTCATGAAGCTTATAGTGGTTCCCCCCACCAGATGAAGAAAGATTATATATGTGGTCATTGACACACCACAGGTCTAATTACAAAAACATAGGCTACCAATGCAAGTCTATCACAGAGAGGTGGCATTTTTCCAAGGTGATAATACTCATGCCATTAGCCAGATTACCCATCTGGATCCATCTTTTCTGAACAGTTAGTGCCTCTGTAAAACTGGCATATTTTATGAGACAGCACAATGCCATACAAACATATGGACAAAAGTATAAACAAGCCAAAGATGCCGAACAAGAAATTTGTTTAATAAGGCAGAAATTCCAGCCAGAATTTCCAATACAATTGCCTTCTACTAGTTTACGCTTTCAAATCAGAAGAATTACTGTTGTATATCCTCAGGACTAAAAGTTAAATTCAGAGGAGACTAAAGTTAATGGAAGGGGTGTGGTGTGTGTGTGTGTGTGTGTGTGTGTGTGTGTGTGTGTGTGTGTGTAGGTATATATAAAGCAATCAGATAGATATATTTCTATGTAAATGACAGTTTAAATCAGAGAAGAAAATACTCTAGGGTCACAGAGAGGGAAGAAAAGTATTTGTCATATATGATAAACAACTTTTCTTCAGTTTTAGTATATAGTCAATGACTTCTATATTCATATGTTTCTGTAAAACCCCAATTTAAGAAAACTGTTCAGCTTGAAAAAATTTTAAACAATAAAAATTTCATGGAAAGTTATAAAAGCATCTGCAAAAATGAAACACTTGAGATTATAGTTTTCTGTTTTCCTGTCCTTTTAAAAAATTATACCCACATATGCACATGCACAAATTGGTGAACAGTGTATACAAAACTCACCTTCAGAAGTTGTTAACTGATTATTTCCATCCTCCACCCAACCGGGTATTTTGATTCATTTGGTACAGGTGAGGATAATTATTATTTCAGGAAATTTTATTGTTCACATACTCAACTTATTCTAACATACTTTGAGGAATATTGTCAAATAGGATTGAGGTCAAATACTTTACAAAAAAAGTTTACTTAGGGTTTCTCACTGGCCCTTCAGTAGCAAATCCAATGATAATATTTTACCTTCTTAGAGCTTCTGATTTTTTTTTTTTCATGCCATTGTCAAGACGGAGAGAAACTTAGGGTAGGAAAATAAATTTTGTCTTTGGTCTACACACAAACACAAGGTTAGTTAATTTCTCTTTTTAGAGAAGTTTCAATTTGTCTTTTCTGGTCTCTGTGACTTCAAATAAATGACTTACACCAAACTGTTAACTCTTAATTATTATTCGTTATGGCTCCAAATTAGAATTAATAGGGATAAAGATCTACAGATATAATTTATATGATTTGGGTAAAGAGACAAGGGCCAGAATCTAACCTTAGGCTCTCCAGAACCACTGGACCTAAAGGAATATACTGTGAAATCCTTGATTGATAGTCTATTTGCATACAACAGAAATATGAAAGAAATAAAATAGCAAAATGATTTAGGTACATACTCAAAACATTTTAGGTCATAAATTGAAAAAATAATATGTTAAATTATATATGTGCAAGATCTATTATAGCTCTTCCCCATCATACTGAGAATTTGAACTCTGAAAATAAATTAACTCATCAATCACAATACAGCAAGAATATAATTGCCCTCAGTTTGGCTGGTAAATGATGTCTTAATCATAAATTTCAATTAATAGCTTTATATTTGTCTTCTTGACAAATCAACTCCGATATTTTGTTTTTATTTGTTTATTTTTATTAGGTTCAACATTTACCTCTTGGACTTCAAATTTTATCTGGGAGATATGTTTGATGAATGAAGCATTTCCCAAATTATTGCACTTCTGAAACAATAGGAATTACACATTTGGAAATAAGAGAACAAAAGAACAAAGTTCAGGATTCTTTTTCTTATTTATGTAAATACTCTATTCCAAACCTATGAGGCTAAGAAGCATTTTAAGGTTGTTTGCTTGCTTATTTATTCCCTCTCTTCAGAGGCCACACTTTCTATGTCATTTTCATCAGGCGTTTCAAGTTTACATGGCATCCAGCAAATTTCTTATTTGAGACCTCAACCGAGTTGATGATGCCAGGCCATACATCCCATGCTGTGGTTCCAGAAAATGAATAAGGTGCAGGGATAATGTTAGGGCTTTTGGGGGAATATCAGAATTGCCCTCTTGGGAGGTGTAAGACCTACCATAGGTATGTTCATTAACCTGTTCTTCAGTTTACAAGCATACTCAATACCTGTAGCCCTTTACTTTCTCCCTCTTGCCATTAATCTTCACTGTCCAGCTTAGTTTCCATGGACATCTATTCTACATCTTTACATCTTTACAATATTATCAGCCCCTTTTCTTCATTATCTTTTCACTGCAGTCACTGGGCAAGAAGCCAATCTTGTCAGGACTATCATACTCACACAGGTTGCTCACAGGCTGTGTGGTTTAGATTACAATGTGATTGTTTCTTTCTAGGGTAGTTCAATGCAACACCTTCATAATCATTCTCTGGGTCTGACTTAAGATTCTCTGTACTATCTTTTGATAGTACATGAGTAACATGAGATAAAAATCATACTACCATGCCAACTGCTTCCCATGCATATTTACAGTCTTCAGCCTAAACTGAGCCATAAATGCCACCAAACTCTCCTCTATCCCTTATCTGTTTTCTCTCCCATTCTCCATAGCAGCTATTCTTAATTCTCCTCGAAAGTTCAAGTTACCACCTACCACCCTCCCTTTGATCAGATGAACACGAATTCTTCCTCATTGAGAAAAGTTAAGAAATAATACTCCACTGAGGTATTACCATAAGTTCTAGAGTATTATCAGTGTATTTTTCTCCTCCCCACATTTCAGCATCAAGATTTTATTTATTTATTTATTTGTGTGTGTGAGAGAGAGACAGGGAGCGAGCACACAAGCACGGGCAGCAGCAGGCAGAGGGAGAAGCAGGCTACCCGGGATGCGGGACCCTGGAATCATGAACTGAGGCATCCTTGGGATCATGAACTGAGCCGAAGGCAGACGCTTAACCGACTGAGCCACTCAGGCATCCTCCCACATTTCAGCATCTCAAAACAGTAACCTGCATTGTTGGCAATAATAATCTTTTCACCTATAATCTGCTTCCTACTCACTACCTCATTCTTAGCAACGTACCTTTATTTATTATCCTCTCTCCTTGATCTTGACCTGTCTATAGTGGCTCCTTCCCACCACCATTTATATATTCTGAAGCCTCTTCCAGCAAGCAAGCAAGAGGGAGGGAGGGAGGTACTGCACTCACTACATATGGCTCAAATTTTTACAACCAAACTTTATGAATGGGATTTTGACTATTTTACCTCCTTGTTCCTAATCTCACTAGCCCCTGGTTTTAACTACTTCTGTGAAATTTCTTATGCAAATGATGTAATTTGGGGGGGAATGTTTCGGTGAGTTTTGGTAGGGTCCAGAGCCCACGGCCAAAAAAAAAATTCTTGATACATATTTGGTGCAAAACGGTGGTTTTATTAAAACATGGGGACAGGACCTGTGGTTGGAAAGACCGGCTCCTGCCTGCTGCTCCCTGCTTCCCTGGGATTGTTGAGAACAACTGATTACAAGCTTTGGGGTTACAGACAGAAGTAGAGATAAGGGAAGTTTCAAAAGGATTTTCATATGCTAAAGAAGACTCACAGGATCCTGGAGGTCTTGCTATTGTCAAACTAAGGTTGTTTTTCTCTCTAGCAAGGCATTAACATCGAGACAGTTGGGAGCTTCCGGGAGGAACATTATACTCTGCCTGCTTCAAGTATTTGTCAATGGGATGCAGGTTGTAAGGGCATTTAATTTTATCTACATTTCCTTCTGCCTGGTTTCCCACATCACAAAGATCACTTAGAAATTCTTTGTTGTATACCTAATGGATACTTCTCTATATTTACCTTACTAGACTGCTCTTGTATTTGTCAATGTTGATCATTCCCTCTTTCTTACAACACCTTCTTTAAATTCTATGGCATCACATTTTTCTATTTTCTCTTCTACCTTTTTAATCATTTGTCTTCAGGGGCTCCTTATTTCCTCCCCACCCCTTAAATGCTATTGTTTTTATAAAGTTTTATTCTACGCCCTTTTTTATACTGTATATTCTCATTTCCATGTCTTCAATATACTGATAATTCCCTAATCTTTCACTCTGGCCTGCATATCTGTCCTTTTATAGAGGCAAGTACACATCTCGCAATTGGACATGTTCCCATGAGTGCTCCAAGGATTCGTTAACACTTAACATGCCCCACATTAAATTTCTTCAACTCTTACTTCCTATCTTGTTCCTCCTTCATTGTAACACACGGAATGACATTTTATTTGTTTATTTGTAAATATTTTTAAATTTAAATTCAATTAATTAATATATAATGTATCATTGGTTTCAGAGGTAGAGGTCAGTGATTCATCAGTCTTATATAATACCCAGTGCTCATTACATCACGTGACCTCCGGAATGGCGTTTTAATGCACCTGGTGACCCCAGTTAAAAACCTGGTTTCTTCTCTCCTTCACCTTTCACTGCAATAATTCACCATGCAATCATTCCTCCTACTTAATATGTATATAATCAGTCCCATTTTTCTTACCCTGCTGCCACTTCCTTTGCTCATCTTGTTTCAGCCATTAAGACTCCAGTAACCTTTTCCCTACATCCTGTTATCCCAGTGATCCTCCCCCACTGCCAGCCAGAGTCAGCATTCTAAATCTGCATTTTAATAAGACCACCCTCAGTTCCTTAGTTATGCCTTGATATCTCTTATCTCCACACCTTTGTTGTTCCTCCAGCCTGGAACACTATTTACTATCACCTCTACTTCCTCCTATTCTAGCTAATGTTTAGTCTTCCTTCATAGCTCACATTTCTGAATGTGAGTTGTTCCTGAATCTCAAAACATGTTTTAGAGGTTTCCCTTACATATTTCCATAACATTTACCTCATTTATTGCACTTAACACAACAACTTTTATCTAATTGCTTACTTTGTGTGTGTGTGTTTATTTCTCCCAGGTTGCATATGACTTTTGGTCTTTGCCTACCTCTATTAAAAAAAATAATTCAAGTAAATTTGAAGATCAAATTGGCTTTATTAAATGATTCATGAATGGAGTAGCATTCCTTCTAGCACGTAGAGGAAAGCTCCAAGTTGGGCAAAAAAGGTTTTAACAGAAAGGAGGGTGGGGGGGTTCCTGGGTGGCTCAGGAAGTTGAGTGTCTGCCTTCTGCTCAGGTCATGATCTCCAAGCCCTGAGTCAGGCTTTCTGCTCAGCACTGAGTCTGTTTCTCTCTCTCCCTCTACTCATTCTCTTTCTTAAATAAATAAAATCTTTAAAAAAAAAAAAAGAAAGAAAAGAGGGTGGGTCGATAAAGTTATTAACAAAAGAAAAGGATTGTTTCAGGTAAGGTTACTTTCCCTTAGGAGGAAGAGAAGGGGGTCTTATTGATGAGGGAACGTTAGACAAGCTGAGGACAAAGCAGAAGCTGACACCCACCGCCCCATGGGATATTTGTGACATTCCTCAGGCGCTCCTGGCTGCCCTAAAGCTAAGGAAAGGTAAAACAATTTACAGAGATCATAATCCTGCAAGACATGAGTCTCCCTCAGTTTGCAAATGTCTTAGCCATCTACAAGAACAAAGCATTTCTAGCAATAAACTTGCTTCAAGAAGGAAATGTAGATACAATTAAATGTCCTTATAATTTGCAACCCATTGACAAATACTTGAAGAGGGCAGAGTATAATGTTCTTCCAGGAAGTTCCCCACTATCTTCTTGTTAATGCCTTGTTAGAGGGAAAAAAAACCTTAACTTGACGATGGCAAGGCCTCCCATCATATCCTGTGAGTCTTCTTTAACATATGAATCTCGTTTTGAAACCTCCCTTTTCTTTACCTCCTCCAACCCCATAGTATATAATCAGCCACCCCTCACAACCCTGGGGCAGCAGCACTTTTGTCTCTGTGTTTTAATAAACCACTATTTTGCACCAAAGACATCTCAAGAATTCTTTCTTGGTCATCCGCTCCAGACTCCACCCCACTGAACCTCACCTATGTTCCAAAACCACATCAGTATCATGTAGATAACTTCATCTTCCTTTGGAGCAAGGAGACAACCCATGTGACAGATTTCCTCATTGGTGCTGATCAGAAAATTCCTGACTGCCCGGGTTAAGACTTATATTTCTGGGAGAGGTTGAAACTGCAGTTAGATTAGGTATTAAAACCATGGTTTGGTGACTTGACCTAAGTGATGCCATTTTAAGTCTGTGGTTTTCTTTTTAAAACTCTCCAGTCTCTTCACTCATTGTTTGCAGTGTAATGCTGTAATTCTAGCCACTCAGGCTTTCTTTCTTGGATCACTTAGGCTCCCAACTCCCGAGTCTTTGCCCTTGCTCTTCTCATAAGGGGAATGTCCCCATCCTCAATTTGCTTAATTAACTCCTATTTATCCTATTGAGCTAAACCTCACTTCCTCAGGAAAGCCCTATATAATCCACCAGACTGGCGCTGATCACTTTGCTCTTTTTTTCATAGCATTTATCAAGGTTTAATGTTATATGCTTCTATGAATTATTTGATTAATATCTACATGCCCACACATCAAAGTTCCAAGAGAATAGAGATCTCTAGTACCTATAATGTAAATTGGTCAAGTAATGAATAATTGAATACATGCTGTGTCTGCAAGCCCTTCTGTTAAATAAGTAAATATTCTCAAAGAAGGGTGACATGTTAATTTCCAATCAGGCATAAAAACCTTTATATAGATTAATTTATCACCTTTGAAAAATGTACATGCTCCTGAAGGAATAATGCAGAGGACAGAAACATTTTAATAAAAGAAGGAAGAGACAAGTGAGTCCAGGTCATAGATGTGCTACTCAGAGAGGTCACCACCAGATAGGACATCAAAATGTGTTTTCTCATTTGTAAACTGAGAAACCTACTAGTACTTACATCAAAGCAGAGTTGCGAATATTGGTGAGTACTTAGCATATCGTATGTAACTAAGTAAGCAATCAGTAAATGCTATGTACTCAATTTCCTTCAATGAATATTAATTGTACCCAGTATAAGCAACATAATGGAATCAGGTACTCAAGTAGGAAGTTCAAAAGTATATAAAAGAATTTTGGCCACAAACTCCAGCCCCTAAATTAGGGTCTCATTTCAAATGCTAAAAACAGATCCTGGAGTCCTAGGTTATCCACACAAACTGTTAGCATACGTCCAGACATGATTAACTTAAAATATGGTTCATTCAGAAAAAGTAAGGATAAGTACTTGATAGTTCTCGTTATTGCTCCATTTTAAGAAATGGTAGATTGGATAAACTCACACCATAGATCAGGCTTTCATAAACTGGGCTTTGAAGGCCTTGAAGAATTTTGTAATCTTAGTAAGGCTTTGTTTTAGTTGTAATCGTACTTTTCACTAACCTCCAGCAGTGGAAATTATCATAACAAAACATCTGGCATCATACAGTTATATATATAGGGGTGTGTGTGTGTGTGTGTCCATATATATATATTCTGCAATATATATTAATATATATTATAATTAATATATGCAATATATATTATTGTATTAATTGCCTTGCTTTCACTTATTACAACTTGCAGAGTTTCATGTACGAGCATATAGAAATCTGCTTCATTCTTTTTAACAGATGAATATTATTCCATTGTAGTGATGACTTTTATTTTGATTTATCTTTCATTAGTTTAGTTCAACCTCACAACCATCGATGGATCATTTATAATTCTTTGATATTTCAAACAATGTTGCAGTAAATAAACTGACAACCATATCTTGTCATACTTTGTGAGTAGAAACAAAGAGTAAATTTTAAACAATGGATTTGTTAAGTCAAAGGTTTATATTTTTGTTTTTATTTTGAAGTGCACTTAGTAGTTGCTTGTCAAATGAATAGATGAGTGAAGGAATGATTCTGGAATACATGTATCAAAAGATTTGCAGGTGCAGATGTGAGGAGTTCTGTATTTGCCACACTTTAACGTATGTGTGCATGTGCATTTATAAGTTTGTAAATTTGTGTAAATGGCATGTGGTTTCTGATTACCCAGAAATGATTCAAACTTAATATTGTTTGTTAAATCTGCTGTTATTGAAAATATTTCACTATCTCTAACTTCACCCACTTTTTAATAATTTCTTCATCTTTCCTGAGTCCCGTGTGTTTGAAGGCAAAGAAAATTTCTGAAATATTTGAATATCAGCTCACCCCTTAGCCTTTTTTGGAACTTTTTTCAAGGAATGCCCCTCCACTCACACACACTCCATCCCTTTATTTACTTTATTTACTTTGCTTACCCCCTTACCTTTATTTACTTTATGTACTCCTTCCCCAAATCTGAGCATCTTCATTGTATATCTTTAGAAATAATCTCTTACATAATTTGTGTGGCCCATGTTCTCAGAATTATATATCATTTGATTAAGTTGGGATAATTTGAAAAACTTAAAGAGTAGAAAGTTACCAGATGCATCTAATTCTAAGGTACAATAAATCTGGGCAAATTTGCTTTTTTAGCCACACTTTCTATTTAATTAGAAATTGCCTCAGACTACAAAGAAGGGAAAGGAGGACATTTTATAAGAGGGTAAATAAAGATTTGGGTTCATCTTCAAACAGTCAATTAATAAACACCCAATATCCAAACCTAAGCAACTGAGGAACTTACATTTCCTTTCTTTCATATGTAAGATCACGGTGCCCTTAATAATTCGTTTTACACTTGAAAGTTGCCTTTAATATCCTTTTGATTTCACTACGGAGTGTGTTTGCTTGGGTAAAAGGATGATGAGATAGCCTTTGCTGGGGAATAGCTATTTATGATTTTCTTTGAGCCTTACCTCCTTTTAGGATAGGGTCTTCTAACTGAACATGGTTACACACTACTACTATATAAAGCAATCCAATCCATCCCTACTGAATATTACCGACAATCTGTGCTTTCCACCACTACGGATTTCTTTTGAAAAACAAGCTTTAAATGTCTTCTTCCCCCAACTGGAGAGGGTGTAAATCTGCAATTTCCCACTTAAACCACTAGATGGCAAATATGCAACAATAAGTCAAAATGCTGCTGTGTTTTCAGAACCCCCAGGGGGAGTTCAAATAGTTTGGGCATTAAGTCAGTAAAAAGTGAAATATAGGTGTCTTAAAACACAATGCAATGACAGTATCCATGAAATAAGGAGTCAATCGAACACTACTAAATGCAAACATGATGGAGACATCTCCTTGGCAATTTGTTAACACATTCTTATAAACAAGCATTCAGACTCCTTCATTCCGTGACAAAAACTACCTAAATTTCAAAGTCAAAGAGTATAATTAGTAGTTCAGGACAAAAGTCATATATTGCAAGTAAGTAATGGAGTTCTTGGATTTGTTTCCAGGTTCACGTTACCAGATACTTGTTGGGATTTAAAATGATCTCATAGGGCTAGGTATCTATCAGGATTCCATAGTTTTACTTAAAGATTTTGTAAGAATGTCTAACTTGCCTGTATATCTTCATTCCATGTGACCCAGTAATTCCACACCTGGGAGACTATCTAAGCAAACAATGCCAAATACAGAAATAAATATTTACAATCTGTTCTATAAAGCATTATAATATCTGAACATCAGAAACAATGGAAATATCTGATAATAGGGTGAAATTAAGAAATTGTTAGTGTTCCCATGTGATGGAATCTTATGCCTCTGTTTAAAATTATCTTCATCAAAACTCTGTAATGGTCTAGAACATATGTATAGTGTAAAGAGTTAGAAAACAAGATTCTAAATCTCTATATGGTATATATAAAAATACTATGCTTAGAAGAATGACTACAGGAAAATATACCAAAATATTGAATTATCTTTTTTTTAATTGTCTTTGAGGAGTGAACTTGTGTATTATTTTCCCTTGTTCCTATTTTTTTTTCTATTTTCCAATGGTCTATAATTTTTCTGAATGGTCTGACATAAACATGTATTGTTTTATAATGTGAAAAATAAAGCAAATATTTAAAAAGAGAAAAAGTATTATTGACAAAGGCAGTTCAACAAATTGAGGACAGAATGAAAATAGGGACAGGATTTGCATATTTTAATTTTTCTCTAATCCATGTTTGGGGTGATAATTGGGGGCAAAAAAAGAGGACATAAGGCAATGGCATCTGGAGGTAACTAACTTCCACCTGCTCAAACAAAGCTAACTTCTTCCTCTTTGCAAAAGCAGTATTCACTCTCTCTGGATATATATGAGTTTATTTCTAGATAAATCTGAATTTGGATAGAATAAGAGGTAAAGTAGCATTACCCTTTGGATTATTGTTTTCAACTTGTATTTTTATTGCAGATGGATGAACAATTACATTTGTTTCCTTTTATTATGTCTCCTCCCAGTGATCTCCTTTCATTCATGAATTTATTAAAAAATAATTATCAAGCACTTACAGCCTGTCAGACATTGTGCTAGATACTGGGGATAGAGCAGTGAATGAAAAAGACCTTAAGGGACAACGATAATATAAAAATAACCAAATAAATATGTAATTTGGGAGGAAAGTTATTTATGTATCTTTTCAAAAAACTCACACTAAATGTGTCCAAAATAAGATTAAAAAAATATTATGCAGAGTCCCAAGCAACCCTTGAACCTAATACCATATTCATATTGATTAGGTAGGGTTTATGAAGTTTAAGGAAGTTATTTGATATTGTCAGCTAAGTATAAATAATTGTCCTTTTTTAAAAGAAGACATTTTTTAAGTCTTTATTTAAATTCCAGTTAGTTAACTTACAGTGTAACATTAGTTTCAGGTGTACAATATAGTGATTCAACACTTCCATAAAACACCCAGTGCTCATTGCAACAAATACACTCCTTAATCCTCTTCACATATTGAGTTTAAATGATTTTCTTAAAGTTTTATTCAATAATATACAACTTTCTCTAATAAACAGTACACAAAAATGACTCATTTAATGAGCCACAGGTCTAAAATCTGTTATCTACGATTCCAAAATCCAAAAAAGCTCTAGGAACTGAAAGGTTTATTTATAAAGCATTTTGTGGCAAAACCTGATATTACCTAAACTAATTTGACTATAAAACATGACTTGAGCTGATATGAATCTACTTATGGTTTCTATTTATCACATCTAGTGTAAATATTTGTAAGTTTTGTTTCAGAACTTTTGCGTATTTAATTACATGGTGTTGTTGGTCCTTATCTAATGGGTGATAAATGGTATTTAATATATAGTATACAGTATATGCATCCATTACTTTTATCAAATTCAAAAAATTCTAAGCTGTGAGAAATACCTGTCCCAAAGAGTTTCAGATAAGCAATTCAGAACCTAAATTCAGGTTATCATAATAAATCCACATGAACTATCCACCTCTTACTTGAGCACGAAGACTCAAGTCACAGTGCACTAGGAGCACTAAATTAACTTACTGTATATCAGCCTAAGTAAGTTAGGGAATTCATAATGCTACTGGTACTTTATTGCTTTAGATAATAAAGAGAAGGTGCGATATCGGACAAAGGGCCAGTCTCACAACATAAAATTGAGAAAACCACCAAAAACTCAAGAGAAAAGGGGAATGGACAAAAAGAATGAACAGACAGTTTGTAAAAAAGATGTACCAATTAGCCCTAAACATACGAAAATATGGTAAACTTCACTCATAATAATAAGAGAAATGCAAATCAAAGCTCTACTGAATACTATTTCTCATTTATTAGTTTGGCAAAAATACAAAAGCTTGACAGTAAGCTTGTTTACAAGGTTGTAGTAAATGTTCACTCTAATATATTGCCAATGGGAATGCAAAATGGTACAAATCTTAAGGTGGAGAATTCAACAATATCTAACAAAAGTAAATATGTATTTACCCTTTGAATCAACAATCCCAATTCTTGACATCTCTCAACTAATTTGGGGGAAAAGACATATGCAAAAATTTATTCACCATGGCCTTATTTGTAATCACAACATTTTGGAAGCAAATGAAATGCCCACACTTGGGAGATGACTTGAGTAAAATCTGGCACATCAAAAGTAGAAAAATAATGAAAATCTCAATGAACTAATATTAAGTAATTTCCAGAATATGTCATTAAGTGAAACAAAAACAATTTGCAAAGGACTATATTCTGTATATTTTGTCTAAGAAAGACGGGACAATATGAGGGGTGTGTGTGTGTGTGTGTGTGTGTGTGTGTTTATTTTTACAAAAAGGGACACAAGAAAAGGAAACCAAAAGCTAAATTGGCATCTACAGAATGTGAGTGGTGATGGAGTAAAAGCAATAAAGAAGAGAATGAGACTTCTCCAAGTACTCTGTTAATATAAAGTTTTGATTTTCAAACCATGTTAATGTTTTACATATACAAAAACTGAAATTTAATTAACAAGAGTAGAAAAAAGTTAAAATTAAATACTAACATAAATAAATGGATTTACTTATTAATCAAATTAACAACAAAACAACACAGAAAATTAAACCAAGTAACATTTGAACATATTACTCTGACTATATATCCTCACTGGGATATATCATATAGACATAAAAACCTGCAAAAACATCAAGAAACTTTTCTTATTTTTGTATCAGCAGTGGTATATAGTAGTAATTATAAAACTATTTTGTGCAAACTACAGAATTGAGCAAATGAGTAAATATATTGATATTTAAGTTGTAAATGGTTCTGAAAGTGAGAAAAGGAAAATATAAATATGGACTAGGTAATGAAGAAAAAAAAAATCCTATGTATTGGACTGGAATTAGTTATCAGTATGAACTCATGAATCAAAAGCCTTATTCAATGAAAGGTCCTAGAACAATGATATTCCAGGAGCAATAAGAAAACCTATTGCCCAGATCTTGGTTTTAAATGTTCTTGTCCCCAAAAGGATCATGACTCCTTGAAGAAACAGCTGACTTCAGGTATGAGAGGGAAACTATAATAAGCTGGGAGTATCTTGTTGAGGTACAAAAGGAAAAATATCAAAAGGGTATGAGGACCAGCTTGAAGAAAAATCCACTGGATCAGTTTTGAAACAATCTGACTATTAAAAAAATAATAATAGCAATGGATTGAAACACATTGAATAAAAGATAATTCATGGATGCATAGTGACATTAAAAAAGTAAAGTGAGGGAAAGTTCTTTTTTGTAGAAAAGTCTAATAAATACAAAAAGAATAATAGAATTGGAAGGCCAACATTGAATTGAATAATAGCATTGAAAGACCACCATAATAATGATTGCTTCAGTTAGTAATATCAAGAGTCATCAAAGGGCAAAGGCTTGAGGAATTAGACATTCATATAGTCTAAATGAATCATCTGACAGATTACTTATTAATTACAAAGAAGAAAGTTACTTTTGCAAGAGAAATCTGTTGGATACCATGTTAACCAAGTGATCAGACTTGAAATTACCAATAATGAGACAAAATTACTTCCTGATGTGATGTACTAAGGAGGGTGGAAGAGCATCTATGTGGTCTTTCTGTCAAAAATTTTATACCTAAATCCAATCATGCAGAAATAATCAGACTAAGTCCAAATTGACATTGTGCAAAACAACTGGCCTGGACTCCTCAAAAATATCAGTTTCATTAAAAACAAAAAAGAAAAAATGGCTACAGAACTGTTCTAAATTAAAGAAGCTAAGAAGGCATGTCAAACAATTCCAATTCATGATCTTTGATTGGATTCTGGGTCAGAAAATAAAGACCTATAAAAACAACTGAGGAAGTATAGATATGGATTGTATATTAGACAATGGTATTATATAAATGTTGATCTTGAATGTGATCATTGCATTGTGGTTATGTATGCCCTTGTTCTTAGAAGATATATGGTAAAGTATTTAGGAATGAATTGTCATGAAATATGCGGCTCACTTTCAAAGTTAAGTTCTAAATACCTATGGGATATGGGGAGAAAAACTCATTCACTCAATACGTATGAGGGTGGAGAAACACACACACACATAAAGACAGAGCATGCACAAATGTGAAACCACTTTATGTTAATAACTGGTAAATCTAGGTGAAGAGTATGTGGTAGCTCATTATATTATTCTTGCAAGTTTTGTGCAGGTTTAAATTTTTTCAAAATAAAAACTTATGGAGAAAATATAGGCAGGAGTTATAGATGTATTTTCTGATAGTTTCACCATCAGTATGTGGTATATTACAATAAAACAAGTCTCAGGCTGAATTTTGACACACCTAAAAACATTAAAAGGCAAAAAAAAAGGCATATAATCTGTTCTCTACATTCTTTGAAGCCCTCATCATCTGTCTTCTTGAAAACTTAGACAACACTTTGCATCAAGGTTTCACTTAGAAATGGGTGCGCCAATGTTCTTTTTTTTCTTTAAGATTTTATTTATTTAATTATTTGACAGAGAGAGAGAGCAATAGAGGGAACACAAGCAGGGGGAGTGGGAGAGGGAGAAGCAGGCTTTCCGCTGAGCAGGGAGCCTGAGGCAGGTCTCCATCCCAGGAGCCTGGGATCATGACCCCAGCCAAAGACGCCTAACGACTGAGCCACCCAGGCGCCCCTGGGTGTACCCGTGTTCTGATGGCAAGATTAGCGAGGCTTTTAATTGCATCAGACAACAGATTCCGATATTAAGTTTTGAAGCTGAAGGTAGAGGATTGGCATCGATCCAACGTCTTGAATCAAGAGAGTTTCTTTGAAGTTGTTAGTTGGATTAGCCTACAAGATCCTTGTACACAGGGTGGAAGTTTCCATACGACTTTCTTGCCAACTGTAAACTTGAACTATTCTAATATCATTATGAAAACCCATGTCTTATACTAACTTTAAGATCCCATGTTGTACATTTAGATATAAATACTTGAACATATCCTTTCATGACTCTCTACCACAGGAATGTGAATCCCTGCATGAGAATACTTCAGAGGTTAACTAACTGCATTTGGGTTATACACTAATGTTGACCCACACCCATAACTGCATTACATTATTTATATCATTTTACAGTAAATCACAGTCAAAATGTTAGCCCAATGTCTTCCTTTCAGCAAATAATTATATTCTTTTTAAAAAGTAAACCTCGGTTTACTTTGCAAACCTCGGTTGTTCATTTATCCATTAATTTATTCATTTATTTATTAATGAGTTCATGAATTCACTCATTCAATATCTAACACATATTTATTGAGTGGTTATTATGTATTGGATATTGTGTTATGAAAGACACAAATAGAAATCAGATACAGTACCTGCCATCAAGCTGATCATAGAAACTGAGATGTATTGTATAATGTGCTATGTTCTAAAGAATAAGGGAATGTTCCACAGAACAATTGACCTTTGCTGTGGTTCTTCAAAGATAGGTGGAAAAGCAACAGGTGGATAAAGTTAAGAAAGGCAATCCAGGAGTAGAAAATTGGATGTGCAAAGGTATATTGATGAAAAATGGTGTGGCAAATGCAAAGAACTGGGACTATTTGATGCACTCAAAACATATGCAGCATGAAATGAAGTAGGTCAGAAAAATAAATTGGGATCAAAGTGTGATGTCTTTTTGTGTGTCACTTTAAAGCATTTATATTTGATGACTAAGTCAACCAGTGTTTTATAGACTTGCCTGTGTATAAAAATCACCTGACACTTGTAAACAATACAGATTCCAATACCCTACCCACAGAAATTATGCCTGAATACTTTGATAAGTGCTACTTTTTTTTAAAAGACTTTACTCATTCATTTGAGAGAGAGAGAGAGAGTGGGGTAAAGGGCAGAGGGAGAAGCAGACTCCCCACTGAGCAGGGCGCCTGATGCTGGACTCTATCCCAGGACTCCAGGATCATGACCTGAGCCAAAGGCAGACACCCAACCAACTGAGCCACCCAGGTGCCCAATAAGTGCTACTTTTAACAAGCCCCCCACCCATGGGGAGCTTCATAACATGGCATGTTTGGGAAATAATATTTTGTACCAATTTTATCCCATTTTGTGTTTGATATCTTAGGCTTCCATGAGGTATCTTGCTTGAGAAACAAACAGGAGTCTTCTGATTTAGTTTATTATATTATTTTATTTTATTTTCTGCAAATCACTGCTTTAGCAGCAGAGAAGAATGTGATATTCAAATTCATGTTTTAGAAATATAATTGGTAAAGATATGAAGAATATAATAGATCAGATAGAATGTAATGTGGGCTTCAGTTTAGGTCTCAGTAGTGGGGTTGAAGATGAGGAAATAGATTTAAGCTGTATTCAGAAGGCAGAACACCTGGGGCTAGTTTTGATTTTGAGTTGTGGGAGTTGTGGGAGAGAAGGAGATTCTGCGATGACTCATAGGTTTTTAGTTTTGGTGACTACGTAGATAGTGAATCAATTAATTGAGAAAAGAAAAATGAGGTGAAGTGTCAAATTTGGTATGATAGTTCAATTTGAGGAGACTCCAGTACATATAGGTAGAGTTAACTATAGATAACTGAAAAGGAAAGTCTGGGATTCAAAAGAGAAGGAAAACACAAATTTATTCGTCGTTCATATCTAGGTCGGGTTCTTAATCCAGGCTTCAGTAGTATATGAAACCTCTGAAAATGTATGTAAAATAGTGTGTGTGTGTGTGTGTGTGTGTGTGTGTGTGTGTGTGTGTTTCCCTGGGTGGGATGGACCTAGCTCTCATCTAATTTTTAAAAAGGTCCCTGACTCCCAAACAGATAAAAAGTGATCTAGGTAGTAGCTCAAGGTGAACTTGCATAAAGTCAGTGTCTTTGAGCATTGTTTGCATTTGGGTTATTTTGTCCTTAGGGGTGTAATAGCTCACTTGAATTTCCCTCAAAAATATAATGCCTATTTATAATACACAAATGAGAAATTTAGGTTTGGAATAATGATCTTTTGTATAAAACTCAAATTATTGTTATTATAACTACCAGTAGAATTACACTGGAAATTTCTTCCTATGTGCCTTGAATGTCTGAGATTAATTGGGAGAAGATTTAAGGATAAGCTTTATTTAATTCGTTCTTCAAATCACTGTTCTAACTTAGTAATTACTCACTTCTATAACTTAGTAATTATTCTGAATTTCAAAGAAGAGGTATATTGTGGGTGGACTTACTCATAACTTAGAAGAGAGAGAATTTATTTTATTCCATATTTTAACCCATGAATAAAAATATGTCCCTGACAATAATTGTTTTCAACCCTCCTTTATTAAACAGATTTTCTTTTTTGGAGTTTCTTGTTTTTTAATTTGGTTATTAGCAGGAAGCTATTTGTACCTTCAATGTATGTTCATTGCAAGTAATTTTTTTTTCTATGATGAATTTGAATGAATTTAAAGCTAAATGCAAACATAATATGTATATTTAATAATAGAAAAAGGAATAAAACATGATTTCCAGTGTTTCAAAAACTGAAGGAAGTTCCATTTCCTGTTAAGATGGAGTAAACATACTGGCTCTCCCTACTGAATGTACTCAAATTCCTGGACAGACTGAATGGAGCAGCTAACTGGGGCATCTGAAAAGTAAATGGTAGAAAGAAGATTGGGGAAAGAAATGAGAACTGGACAAATGAACAATCTGGAACTGAGCTGTCAATTTTTTTCCCACTTTTGTAGGTCCTGACTTGGACTCAAACACAGCCTATTCCTGGAACTGCACCATGCACAGATAGAAGTTCAAGGGAAGTCCTCTCTTTTCTGTTCTGAGGTAGGGGAAGAAGGATGCATAAGGGACAGAAAGAGTGGCAGATATCCTCTGTATTTCCCACCTCCTGGCCTGGCCTGCAAGGCAAGCTCTAATCCTAGTGCTTAAATTTGTGATAGTGGTGCAATAGCAGGCAAGCAGACACCTAAAGCTCTGAGGAAGAAAAATCCTTCTCAATTATTAGAAAAAGTGTGGCCCAAAAACTGTAGTGGGAAAAACTGTTGCTCTCTCTCTCTCCTCCTGCCACTTGGCCCCAAAGACAGCCAGGTATTGGAAGTTTGTGACAAAGCAGAAAGAAAAAGCACCGTGGTTTTCTAGTGAGATAACTAAAAAACAGGACTTTTTTTGAGATTGAGAATATGAAGGAGCTCGGGGAGAAGAATAAATTTGAAAATGGAATCCCATAAAGTTCTCAATGAATTCTGGACTCATTTCCAAGGTGTGCATGCATCAAATATGATTCTATACAACATACCATAGGTCTCAGACTGGCCCCTGGGAGGTGCACACAATGGGCAGATCCACATAACTGATAAAGCTTTGGAAAATGAACTTGCATAGGAACCATAGCCAAATGAAGACAAGTTGAAACATGTGGCCTAAACCTACTTGGCAAATTGACAATTTAAAAAATCTCAATAGGATTTTTTTTAAGACCCAGAATTGTATAATATTAAAAATGCCTAAGCAACAAATTAAAACTGTTCAATGTACAAAGAACAGGAAATTCTGACAAATTCTCGAGGGAGAACATAATCAACAGACATTAACCCTGAGATAACCCAAATGTTGTAATTATCCAAAAGAGTACATTGTAGTAGCTGTCATAACCATGTCTCATGAAGTAAGGGGAATAGTCTTGAAAGAGACAGAGAGAAAATCTCAGATTATATTACGTTGTAGTGATCAAAGCCCTATGGTACTGGCACAAAAACAGATATACAGATCAATGGAACAAAATAGGAAACCCAGAAATGAACCCACAACTATATGGTCAACTTATCTTCGACGAGGTAGGAAAGAATATCCAATGGAAAAAAAAAAAGACAGTCTCTTTAACAAATGGTGTTGGGAAAACTGGACAACAACATGCAAAAGAATGAAACTGGACCACTTTCTTACACCATACACAAAAATAAATTCAAAATGAATGAAAGACCTAAATGAGAGACAGGAAACCATGAAAATCCTAGAGAAGAACACCAGCAATAATCTCTTTGACATTGGCCTTGGCAAATTCTTACTAGATATGTCTCATGAGGCAAAGACAAAGGGAAACAAAAGCAAAAACAAACTATTGGGACTTCATCAAAATCAAAAGCTTCTGCACAGCAAAGAAAACAATCAACAAAACTAAAAGGCAACTTTTGGAATGGGAGAAGATATTTGCAAATGGCTTATCTGAAAAAGGGTTAGTATCCAAAATCTATAAAGAACTTATCAAACTCCATACCTGAAAAACAAATAATCCAGTTAAAAAATGGACAGAAGGCATGATAGACACTTTTTCAAAGAGGACATACATATGGCCAACAGACACATGAAAAGATGCTCAACATCACCCACCATCAGGGAAATACAAATCAAAACCATGACAAGATATGACCTCACACCTGTCAGAATGGCTAAAATTAACAACACAAGAAACAGCTGATGTTGGCGAGGATGCAGAGAAAGGGGAACCCTCTTACACTATTGGTGGGAATGCAAACTGGTACAGCCACTCTGGAAAATAGCATGGAGGTTCCTCAAAAAGTATTTGTAGTACTAGCAATTTACCCAAAGGATACAAAAATACTGATTCAAAGGGATACATTCACCCTAATGTTTATAACACCATTATCTACCATAGCCAAATTACGGAAAGAGCCCAAATGCCCATCGACTGATGAGTGGATAAAGAAGGGGTGGTATATACATATAATGGAATATTACTCAGCCATTAAAAATTAAGTGAAATAAGTCAGAGAAAGAAAAATACCATATGATTTCATACATATGTGGATTTTAAGAAATGAAACAGATGAATGTAAGGGAAGAAGAGAGAGGTAAAACAGAGAATAGACTCTTAAGAATAGAGAACAAACTGAGGGGGGTAGAGGGAAAGTGGATGGAGGGATGGATTAAATGGGTGATGAGGATTAAGGGCAGCACTTGTGATGACCACAGGGCATTGTATGTAAGTGATGAATCACTATATTATACACCAGAAACTAATATTACACTATATGTTAACTAACTGGAATTTGAACAAAAACTTGAAAAAAAAGGTAGAACATCTCAGAAGAGAAATATAAGACAAATATTTTAAAAATGTGACTTTCAGAAACAAAAATACATACACAACTAATGAATCATCGAGCCTTACATCGGAAACCGGGGATGTACTGTATGGTGACTAACATAATATAATAAAAAATCATTTAAAAAAAATACAAGAGAAATAAAAATGTCACCAAACAGACTCACCAAAAATCACCACACTTTGCCCCCCCCCCGAAATGGGCAAATAAGGTCTTCTGAGAAACTACTCCTCCATAAAAGCAGTGAGGACCCTGACACATGCCCTGGTGTCAAGCTCACTGAATGTGATCCTGGCTGCACACCAGAAACAGCCTCATCTCCTTGTGGAGTCAGCTGCAGCCCTATTTAGCCATGGTCTTGCCACCAGCCCCATTTGCCAAGGGACCTGGGAACATACATGTCCTTCTGTGCCGTCAATAACAGATCCCCTGAAATTGGACCTGACCAGGAGCCCTAAAGTGAACCTGTGACCCAGTTCCAGTACTGCTTAGCCATGGTCCAGGGCAGTCCTGCCTACCCAGGGATCTGAAAGGAGACACACCCATTCATGCCCCCATTGGCAAGTCTGTCATCTTTGCTCCCAGCTGTGGACAGTATGTGGCCCTGTGCTCAGCTACACCACATTCAGCCATGGTCTGGGGCCAGTCCTACATACCCAAAGACCTGCCCAGCTATCTGGAAGGAGGCTTCCCAGGAACCCAGAAGGAGCCACACCTCTGCACACCTGGCAGCCAGCCCCCTGTTTGTGAACCTAAATCAGATCCTTGTCCCAGTGCCAACCTTACAGACCAAGGTCCTGGAAGTAGTCTTATCTGCCTAGGGACCAAACAGGATCCATGCCTGCCCAAGCCCCTAATCATAGGCCTTTGACCTCAGATCTGACTTCGGACACTGAAGTAGCCCTGTGACCCAGCTCCAGCCTTGCTCAGTTGTGGTATCCTGTCTGCCAAGGGCCACAGTGAAAGGTATGCCCATTGGCCCTCTGGTTACATGGATAGAATTGTCACTTTACACAGCATTCCAATTCTGGGTACATTCACAAGATAAATGAAAAAATGTCAATACAAAAACTTGTACGTGAATGTTCATAACATCTTTATACATAATCAAAAAACTGGAAATCCAGTTTAACAAGTAAATGGAATGGTGAAATAAATGATGATATAGCCATTAAAAGATTTGAACTATTGAAACAACGTAGATGAATCTCAAAAACATTATGCTGAGTGAGAGATACCAGTTTTAAAGGGTTATATATTTTGTATGAATCTAAATGATGTTTTGGAAGATGCAAAATAATAGGGACAAAGAAGAGATCTGTGGTTTTTGGGAGTTACGGGTGGGGGAAAGCTTTAATTGCAAATGGACCATGAAACGAAATTTTGGGGAGTAAAGGAACTGTCTTGACACTAATTATTGTGGTGGTTGCAACAATACATTCATGTTCATTTTGAAAAGAAAGCAAATTTTATATTATCTTTTTTTAAGTTTAAATTTGAAATTTTCTTTTTTTTAAGATTTTATTTATTTATTTGACACACAGAGAGAGATAGTGAGCACAAGCAGGGTAAGTGGGAGAGGGAGAAGCAAGTGCCCAGCTGAGCAGGGAGCCCAACGTGGGGCTCGATCCCAGGACCCTGGGATCATGACCTGAGCCAAAGGAAGACACTTAATGACTGAGCCACCCAGGAACCCCTAAATTTGAAATTTTCTAATAAAAAGAACAGGTAGGGAATTTTCTACATGGATTCTAAGTTATGCCCTTAATAAACAGACTCAGCTCCATATCTCTCATTCTAAACAGTAATAAAATACCGAAGGTTAGTCTGCAAAATCCAGAGCCCTATAGGCAATAACAAAGATGTAGTCAGCATTCAATTTTATAAGGTAGTAAACAGTTTTGGAAAAATTTATCAACAAGGAACATGGAAAAATGAGAATTTTCACTGACACATATTAAACTAAATATTCAGTTAAATAGAAGTTAGTTCTTTCAGCATTCTTAATGAAGTCTTTGCTCCATTTTTAAAAATTGAAATGTAATAGATGTAGAATATTATGTAAGTTTAAGGTATATAAGGTGTTGATTTGATATTTATATATTACAATATTATTGCCACCATAGTGTAAGTTATGACTATCATATCATATAATTATTTCTTTTCCATGGTGGAAACAATTAAGATCTAGTCTCTTAGCAACTTTGAAGTTTATAATACAATATATATTTTTTAATGATTCTATTTATTTATTTGAGAGAGAGAGAGAGGGAGAGAGCATGAGCAGGGGGAGGGGCAGAGGAAAAAGCAGACTTCCTGTTGAGCAAGGAGCCCGATGAGAGGTTCGATCCCAGGACCCTGAAATCATGAATCATGAACTGAGGAGAAGTCAGATACACACACACACACACACACACACACACACACAATGGAATATTACTCAGCCATCAGAAAGGATGAATACTTACCATTTACATCAATGTGGATGGAACTGGAGGGTATTAAGCTGAGCGAAGTAAGTCAATCAGAGAAACAATTATCCTATGGTTTCACTCATATGTGGAATATACGAAACAACACAGAGAATTACAGAGGAAGTGAGGGAAAACTGAATGGGAAGTAATCAGAGAGGGAGACAAACCATGAGAGACCCTTAACTGTAGGAAACAAACTGAGGGTTGCTGAAGGGGAGGTGGGCGGGGTGATGAGGTAATTGGGTGATGGGAATTAAGGACGGCACATGATATGATGAGCACTGGGTGTTATATGCAACTGATGAATTATTGAACTCTACATCTAAAACTAAAGATGTACTGTATGCTGGCTAATTGAATTTAAATTAAAAAAAAAAAAAAGCCAGACCCTTAACCAACTGAGCCACCCAGGTGCCCCATAATACAATATTGTTGACTATAAGCACTATGCTGTCTGTGCATTAGCTCTCCAGGACTTATCTACTCGTTCCAAGTTTGTTCCTTTGAACAAAAATATTCCCAGCCCCCACCCCCACTCCCACCCTCTGGTAACCAGCATTCTACTGTTTTTATGAATTTGGTTTATTTAGATTCCACATATGAGTGAAATCATACAGTATTTGTCTTTCTCTGTCTGACTTACATCTCACTTAACATAATGCCCTCAAAATCCATCTGTATTGAAACAAATGGCAGGATTTCCTTCTCTCTTGTGGCTGAATAATATTCCATCATGTGTGCATGTATCACAACCTCTATCCATTCATCCATTGGCAGACAGTTAGGCTATTTTGATATCTTGGCTATTCTGAATAATGCTGCAATGAACATGGTGGTGCATATATCTCTTTATTACTCTATTTTCATTTCCTTTGGATATATAACCAGAACGGAATTGCTGGATCATATGGTAGATCTGTTTTACTCTTTTTGAGAAAGCTCAATACTGTTTTTCGTAGCAGCTGTAACAATTTACATTCCCACCAACAGTGTACAGGGGTTCCCTTTTCTCCCCATCCTCCCCAGCACTTGCTATCTCTTGTCTTTTTGATAATTACCATTCTAACAGGTGTGAGATGATAAACATTGTAGTTTGGGTTTGCATTTCTTGATAAGTGATGTTAAACACCCTTTCATGTACAAGTTGGCCATTTTATTTATTTATTTGTTTCCAAGTTGGCCATTTTAAGATCTTCTTTGGAAAAATGTCTATTCAGTACCCCTACCCGTTTTTAATCAGATTGTTCTTTTTTTTGTTTTGTTTTGAGTTGTATGAGTTATTTATACATTATGGATGTTAACCCCTTCTCTGACATATGGTTTGCAAATATTTTCTCTCATTCCATAGGTTGCCTTTTCATTTTGTTGATTGTTCTTTTGCTGTGCATAAGCATTTTATTCAGTTTTATTAAGTTTTTAATCTAATTCCAGTGTAGTTAACATATAGTGTTATATTATTTTCAGGCGTAGAACATAGTGATTCAACAATTCTATACACTACTCAGTGCTCATTGTGATTAAGTATACTTCGAATCCCCTTCACCTATTTCACTCATCCCCTCAACCACCTCCTCTCTGGTAACCACCAGTTTGTTCTCCTGGTTTGCCTCTCTCTCTCTTTTTTCCCCTTTGCTCATTTGTTTTGTTTCTTAAATTCCATATATGAGTGAAATCATATGGTATTTGTCTTTCTCTGACTGACTTATTTTGCTTAGCATAATACTCTCTAGCTCCATCCATGTTGCAAATGGCAAGATTTCGTTCTTTTTTATGGCTGAATACTATTCCATTGTATATATAACATTGTGTATACACACACACACACACACACACACAAACACCCCACCTCTTCTTTATCCGTTCATGTATTTATGGATATTGGGGCTGCTTTCATAATCGGCCATTGTAGATAATGCTGCAATAAACATAGGGGTGCATGTATCCCTTTGAATTAGTGTTTCTGTATTTTTAGGTAAATACCCGGTGGTACAATTACTGGATCATTAGATAATTCTATTTTTTAAAAAGATTTTATTTATTTATTTGACAGAGAGAAAGACAGTGAGAGAGAGAACACAAGCAGGGGGAGTGGGAGAGGGTGAAGCAGGCTTCCCACAGAACAGGGAGCCCGATGTGGGGCTCAACACCAGGACCCCAGGATCATGACCCGAGTTGAAGGCAGACACTTAACAACTGAGCTACCCAGATGCCCCAGATAATTCTATTTTTAGCTTTTTGGGGAATGTCTACACTGTCTTCCAGAGTGGCTGCACCAGTTTGCACTCCCACCAACAGTGCACAAAGGTTCCATTTTCTCCACATCCTCACCAGCAGTTGTTTCTCGCGTTGTTGATTTTAGCTATTCTGAGAGGTGTGAGGTTATATCTTGTAGTTTTGATTTGCATTTTCTTGTTTATGAGTGATGTTCAGCATCTTTTCATGTGTCTGTTGGTGATCTGTATGTCTTCTTTGGAGAAATGTTTGTTCATTCCATCTGCCCATTTTAAAACTGGATTATTTGGTTTTGGGGTGTTGCGTTGTATTACTTCTTTATATATTTTGGATACTAACACTTTATCAGATATGTCATTTGCAAATATCTTCTCTCATTCAGTGGGTTGTCTATTAGTTGTGTTGATTGTTTCCTTCACTGTGCAGAAGCTTTTTATTTTGATGTAGTCCCAATAGCTTACTTTTGCTTTTGTTTCCCTTGCCTCAGGAGACATATCTAGAGAGATGTTGCTATGACTGATGTCAGAGAAATTACTGCCTGTGGTCTCCTCTAGAATTTTTATGGTTTCAGGTCTCACATTTAGGTCCTTAATCCATTTTGAGTTTATTTTTGTGTATGGTATTAGTAAGTGGTCCAGTTTTATTCTTTTGCAAGTAGCTGTCCAGTTTTCCCAACACTATTTGTTGAAAAGACTGTTTTTTTTTCTATTCGATATTATTTTCTCCTTTAATTAATTGACCACATAATTATAGGTTTATTTCTGGGTTTTCTATTTTGTTCTGTTGATCCATGTGTCTACTTTTGTGCTCGTACCATACTATTTGGCTACATAAGCTTTTTAGTTTGATGTCCTACTTGTTGATTTTTACTTTTGTGGCTTGTGCTTTTGGTGTCATACACAAAAAGTTATTTTCCAGTCCCATGTCAAGAAGTTTATTCACTATGTTTAGTTCTAGGAGTTTTACGGTATCAGATGTCTTACCTTTAAGTCTTTAATCCATTTCAAGTTAATTTTGGGGAGTGTTGTAATTGCAGGTTCCAATTTCATTTCTCTGCATGCAGTTATCCAATTTTCCCAGCACCATTTCTCAAAAAGACTATTCTTTCCTCATTGACTGTTCTTGATTCCCTTGTCAAATATTAGTTGGGTTTATGTCTAGTCTGTATTCTGTTCCATTGGTCTGAGTGTCTCTTTTTATGCTGGTATCACACTGTTTTAATACTGTAGTTTTGTAGTATAGTTTCAAATCAGAAAGTGTGATGACTCTGGCTTTCTTCTTCTTTCTCATAATTCCTTGGCTATTTGAGGCCACATGTGGACATACAAGTTTCATAATTGTATTTTCTATTTCTGTGAAAAATGCCATTGAAATTTCAATAGGGATTATATTGAATTTATAGATGACTTTGGGTAGTACTATCATTTTAACAATATTAACACTTCCAATTTGTGAACATGGGATATCTTTCCATTTGTTTGTGTCTTCTTCAATTTATTTCAGTAAGGACTTGTAAATTTTATTGAAGAGATCTTTCACTTCCTTGGTTAAATTTTTTCCTAAATATTTTATTGTTTTTGATGCTATTACTTATGGCGTAGTTTTCTTTCTTTCTTTCTTTCTTTCTTTCTTTCTTTCTTTCTTTCTTTCTTTCTTTCTTTCTTTTCAGATGTTTTGGTGTTAGTGTATAGGAAAGCAACTGATTTCTGTATGTTGATTTTATATCCTGCAACTACTAAATTTATTGATTAGTTCCAACAGTTTCCTGGTTGAATCTTGAGGATTTTCTATATAGAGAGGATCATGTCACCTGCAAATGAAAACAATTTTACTTCTCCCTTTCTGATTTGGATACTTTCAATTTCTTCATCTTGCCTAATTGCTCTAGCTAGGATTTACAGTACGAAGTTGAAAAGGAGTGATGAGAGTGGGCACCCTTGTCTTGTTCCTGGTCTTAGAGGAAAAACGTTCAAGTTTTCACCATTGAGTATGGTATTAGCTGTGGGCTTGTCATACATGACCTTTTTTATGTTGAGGTTTGTCCCTACTATACCCAATTTGTTGATGATTTAAATCATAAAAAGATGTATTAAATGCATTGTCTGCATCTATTGAGATAATCATGTGATTTTTGTCTTCATTTCACATTTATTGATTTGTGTATGTTGAACCATCCTTGCATCCCAGGGATATATCCCACCTGGACATCCTTTCAATGTATTATTGAATTTGGCTTGCTAGTATTTTGTTGGGAAATTTTTAAAAAAATTTTTATTATGTTATGTTAGTCACCATACAGTACATCATTAGTTTTTGTTTGTATGTAACACCCAGTGCTCCATGCAATATGTGCCCTTCTTAATACCCATCACTGGCCTAGTCCAATCCCCCAACCCTTCTTGTTGGGAATTTTTTATATCTGTATTCATCAGGGATATTTGCCTGTAGTTTTCTGTTTTTGTAGTGTTTTTATCTGGCTTTGGTATCAGGGTAATGTGAACTTCATGAGTTTAGAAGTGTTCCCTCCTCTTCAATTTCTTAGAAGGGCTTGAGAAGAATTGACATTAATTGTTGAAATATTTGGTAGAATTCATCTGTGAAGCCATCTAGTCCTGAGCTTTTCTATATTGGTAAGTTTTTGATTGCTGATTCCACTTTCTTATTCATTTTTGGTCTATTCACATTTTCTATTTCCTCCTGATTCAGTCTTAGTAGGTTATATGTGTCTAGAATTTATCCATTTTTACTAGATTATCCAATTTTTGGCATATAATTGTTCACAGTAGTCTCGTATGATTCTATGCATTTCTGTAGTACCAGTTTTAATGCCTCCTTTTTCATTTCTGATTTTTTTTTGAGTTTTCTCTTTTTCTTAGTCTAGCTTAAGTATTGTCAATTCTGTTTATCTTTTCCAAAAACCAGCTCTTAGATTGCTGATTTTTTTCTATTGCTTTTCTGGTCTCTGTTTCATTAATTTTAACTCTGAGCTGTGTGTTTGCCTTCCTTTTTCTAAATTTGGGCTTAGTTTCTCTTTTAGGTCCTTAAGGTGTAAAGTTTGGTTGCTTGAGATCTTTTTACTTTTACTTTTACTAAATATGCATTTATTGCTATAAAGTTTCCTCTCAGAACTGCTTTTGCAGCATCCTATAGGTTTTGATACGTCATGTTTTATTTCATTTGTTTTGAGCTATCTTTTGATTTTACTTTTGATTTCTTCTTTGTCCCATTTGTTGTTTAAGATTGTGTTCCTTAATTGCTACATATTTGTAGATTTTCCAGCTTTTCTCTTTTGGATTTCGTTTCACACTATTGTGGTCAAAAAAAGTACTTGACATTATTTTTATCTTTTAAATTTGCTAAGACTTGTTTTGTAACCTATCATATAGTCAATCTTAGAGACTGTTTTGTGTGCACTGGGGAAGGACATGTTATCTGCTTTTGTTGGATAGATATTTGTAAATGTCTGCTAGGTTCATTTGGTTTAACATATGGTTCAAGTCCATTGGTTCCTTGTTGATTTTGTCTGGATTATCTATCCATTGTTGAAAGTAAGTTATTGAAGTCCTCTACTATTATTATATTGCCGTCTATTTCTCTCTTCAGATCTGTTACTATTTGCTTAATATATTTAGGTACTCCAATGTTGAGTGCATATAGATTTATGATTATTGTATCTTCTTCATGAATCAACCACTTTATCATTACATAATGACCTTCTTTGTCTCTTGTTACCATTTTTGGCTTAAAGTCTATTTTGTCTGATATAAGCATAGTTATTCTTACTTTCTTTTGTTTTCTACTTGCATGGAATATCTTTCTATCCCTTTATTTTGTGCCTGTGTATGTCTTTAAAACTCATGTGAGTCCTTTGTGGGCAGCATATAGTTAGGCCTTTTATTTTAAATTCATTCAGTCATTCTGTGCCTTTCGTTGGTGAATTCAATCCATTTACATTTAGAATTGTTATTGATAATTGAGGATTTACTAATATCATCTGATTGTTTTCTAGTTGTTTTGTGCATTCATTATTTTTCTTTTACCCTCTGTTTCTGCCTCCCTTTGTAAATTGGTGATTTTCCATGGTGGTATGCTTGATTCTTTCTCCCCCTTTTCTTTAATCTTTTATGCATCTACTCTAAATTTTTGCCTTGTGGTTACCATGAGGTTTACATAAGACAGCTCACAGAACAGTCCATTTTAAGCTGATAATCTTCAACCATTTATAAAACATCCATTTATTCCCCCTTTCGTATTTTTAATGTTATTATTTCCTTCTTTTTATGTTATTTATTTGATAACATATTGTAGTAGCTATACTTATTTGCAATACTCTTTTCCTTTAACCTTTATACTATAGTAAGTGGTTAACACAACATCTTACTACAGATTTTAAATTTTCTAAGTCTGACTGTATATTTACTTTAACCAGTGTATCGTATATTTTTGTATGTTTTCATGTCACTGATTACCATCTTTTCCTTTTACCTTGAAGAACTTCATTTAGCATTTCTTAAAAGGCATGTCTATTGATGATGAACTTCAGCTTTTGTTGTCCAGGAAAGTCCTTATTGCTTCTTCATTATTGAAGGGTAAGTTTGCTTGACAGAGTATACTTGGCTGATATTTATTTTTCATTCAACACTTTGAATATTCATTTCACTTTCTCCTAGCCTGTGTAGTTTCTACTGAGAAAACCATCGGTAGCCTATTGGGGGTTTCTTTGTAGGTTTCAATCTTTTTTCCCCTGCCTTCTTTCAGAATTATTTCTTTATCCCTGATTTCTGACTGTTTTATTATAATGTGTTTTGGAGAAGGTATTTTTGCATTTAGATAATAGCATGATCTATTAACTTCATGAACTTGGATATCCAATTGTCTCTCCAGGTTCAAGAAGTTCTCAGCTATTATTTATTTAAATTTTCTGCTCCATTCTCCCTCTCTTCTTCAGGAATCCTGATTATTCTATTTGGTTTTTTTTTGATATATTCTCATAGATCATGTAGGCATTCTTTGTTCTTTTTCATTTATTCTCTTTCTCCTCTAACTGGGTCATTTCAAAATTCTTATCCTCTTTTTTTTTTTAAAGATTTAATTTATTTATTTGACAGAGAGAAAGACAGCCAGCAAGAGAGGGAACACAAGCAGGGGGAGTGGGAGAGGAAAAAGCAGGCTCCCAGAGGAGGAGCCTGATGCGGGGCTCGATCCCAGGATCCAGGATCGATCCCAGGATCCAGGATCATGCCCTGAGCCAAAGGCAGACACTTAACGTGCTTAACGACTGAGCCACCCAGGCGCCCCCAAAAATTCTTATCCTCTAACTCACCTATTCTATCTTCCATTTGTTCTATTCTACTGCAGATGTTCTCTATTGCATTTTTATTTTATTCACTGAGTTCTTTAGCTCTAGAATTTCTGTTTGGTTCTTTTTCATGATTTCTGTTTCTGTTAAAATCTCATTTTGATCAATGTAATTCTTTTTGAGATTTTATTGAATTGTCTTTTTAACTTTTCTCATAGCTCAGTGAATTTCTTCAAAACAGCTATTTTTAATTCTTTATCAAATTGATCACAAAATTCCGTGCTTTTGAGGTCGATTATTGAAGAATAATTATTTCTTCTTGTGATGGTATGTTTCCTTGATTTTTTCATATTCTTTATAGATTTGTGTTGTTGCTTTCACATTTGAAGTAGCAGACACCTCCTTAAATCTTTGGTAGTTGCATTCAGATGAAGTATTCTCTTTGATGGTTTTGTTATTTTCTGGGATTTTCTCCACCTTTGTATGGATACACCTGCTCCACTTTTCTTGCTCCCTCTTGTGGTAGAATTCTTAAGCTTTTAAATGTCCTTTCTCCTTATTGTAACTAACCAGTTTGGCTACTGGAAACTCCTCTTTTGTTTTCCAGAAGGTGGCGCTATAGGTCAAGTTTGTGGTTTCCCCCTTGCTGTGCCTTTTTCTGGGCATGTTTCTTGTCTACTAGAACTCTCTCAGCATCACACAGAGAAGCATGCACAAAGAGCCAGCCACAGAGTTGGAAGAGGTATGGGTTTAGCACTCAGAGTGTTGGGGTGCCCACTGGTTGTGGTACTCACAAAAGCTCCCATGTACTCATGGGAGCACATGGAGTTGTGGTACTCATAAAAGCTGAATGCAATTCCTTTAATTCCCTTTGAAATTCTTATCTGCCTCTTTCCCAATCTCTTCCCTGCACAGTTTGGAAGTCTCACCTCCGTGCTTTGGGTGCTGTTGGAGAGAAACAGGTTTCTTCAGCTGACCTGCACAACTAGTGTGGCCAGGCACTCATTTACTGCTATCCTTTCCCCCATGGTGGAGGACACCATCACTAGATAGATCAGGCCCATGAAGAGTTTCTTTAGGGAAGGGGGTGCTGGAAAATTTTCTCTTATTGCTGTCTCCACTGCCACCAAACTCATCTTTTTTTTTTCTCCATTCACATGCTGGAATCTCCCCTCAGGAAGGCTAACTAGACTTCTGCAAATTCTCTCTCCTGCATGGGTATCTGCCCAGATCAGCACTCTGCAGACTTTTCCCTAGTCAGGACATGAGGGGTGTGGGCAGGTTTGCTGGCTCTGCTGGTTCTACAGATATACTGAGGTCTGTCTCCCTATTACCAGATACACAGGTGGGTAAGACTCCTTCAGAGTTTCTTGGCATATGGTGCTAGATTCCATAATACCTGCAAAGATGTTTTTGTGTGTGGATATATGTCTTTTTTATTGTTAAAACAGGGAAATAAAAAAAGGAACGTCTTATGTCACCACAATGCTCACATCACCTCACTCTATTTTTAAAATATGAATGTTTGTAAATGTTTCTTAAACTAATTTATGACTTAAAATATTATACTGCAAGAGAATTAAGGTGGTGGTGGTGGTTTTCTGTGTGTGTGTGGGGGGGTGTAAATGTGGTGACCATAAAATGTGATTCCAGGCTCTGTTCCTGTAAATTCTGATTTTGCAGTTCTGAGAGGGGTCCAGGATGGGGATCTAGGAAACTGTTTGTTTAAAAAGAATCCTCTTTTTTTTTTTTTTAAAGATTTTATTTATTTATTCGGCAGTGATAGAGACAGCCGGCGAGAGAGGGAACACAAGCAGGGGGAGTGGGAGAGGAAGAAGCAGGCTCATAGCAGAAGAGCCTGATGTGGAACTCGATCCCAGAACGCCAGGATCACGCCCTGAGCCGAAGGCAGACGTTTAACCGCTGTGCCACCCAGGCGCCCCCCCCCCAAAAAAAAATAAAAAATAAAAAAATAAAAAGAATCCTCTCTGATTCTAATACAGATGGTCAGCAAACCGCACTTTGATAAATACACATTTGGACCCTGATTGCTCATTCTATAAGATAACTGTTACTATGGCATTTTAAATAAGATTTCTTTAAAGAACAAACCTACTTCTAAAGTTTCAAAATTAATTTTATTTATTGCCCCTACATATACATGGTTGTCTTCTTCAATAAAATATCTATTTCATTACAACTTTCAAGGTATATGAGTATTGTTTTGTGTCCAACTAAGTTACCTGTGACTTTATAACAAGATATAAACCTCTCATCCCATTGATATAATTATCCACCTCTTGCCATTTTCACTTGTGTTATAGAATTCTTTCCTCCATTTCAATTCTGTCATTGTTTTCTCATTATATTTCCCTATTCTAATAAACTAATTTGATTATTGTTTTTTAGTAAAAAGAATAAATCGTGTCAGCACACATATGTTCTATCTTGATATCTTGACTCTTGTCCAGCTGTGTGACATCAACTCTGTTACATATATTTTCTGGTCCCCAGTTTCCATATATTTGTGAATTAGCATATATAACTTTTGTCATATTTTTCACGTCTAAAATGCTGATTCTTTGATTTGTATTGGAAAAAATTAAACTACCCCTAAAAACTTTATTTGTAGTATTGCTGCAAAACTTCAAAAAAGGTATAGCATTTGTTTAAGAAACAATTCTTTTAGAATTCTCCAAAATGATAATTTGCAGTTAAAAACAGCAAGAGAAATATAAGAACTCAAATCTTATAAAATCTTATAAAATTTTATTCACAAATTTATGTAAAATTTCCATTTCCCTCATCTTATAAAACTTGACTTCTTGGCCTTAACAAATCTTTTTAAGACCTGACCAAATTAAAAATAATAGCGTATTGGTATAAGTCTCCCCCAAGGCTGAATCATTTATTAATTTTCTTTAAAATAAATAACAAAAAATCCTTCTGTTGCCAGCAAAACTCTTATTTAAGCACAGGTCTTGAGATGTGGGTTTAGAGCTATCAATTATGCCTCCAGGAAATTATTATGATTGTGTTGTTCTCATATACTGTTCCTAAATATATTGTCTCAAAGTGTTGCTAGGGTTACTGAGGCAAGAAAAGTATTTCATGTTACCAGGAAATTCTATAGAAACTAAAAATATTTTTTTTTGAGTATATCATCTCGTAAAGAATATTGTTTAAAATTCCTGTCATCCCACCTAACAGTGTAAGAGCTAGGGAAGATAGAGAGAAAATCCTCTAAAATGAAAGAGGGTATGGAGAGGCATCTATTACATGTAGACAAAAAAAAAGTGACACTTCCAAGATGATGGCTGAGAGCAGAGAAGAAAATTAAAATGGATAAAATGATGAGATATGTTAAAGGTGGGGAATAATTCTTGAATCATGAAAGAAGTAAAAGTAGTAGCTAATGTTTCTTGAGTACCTGCTTTGTGCCTAACACTTTAAAACTGTATATATATTTTCTCATTAAATCTTCATGAAAATCTTAGCGGAGAGATCCTATTATTATAACCATTTTAAAGATTCATGGCCTATAACATAGGGATATTTGAGTAAATTGTTTAAGGTCACAGAAATACCATAGCCAGAATTTAACCCAGAGATCCTGTTTCCAGAGCCTGCGTGTTTAAATGCTATATTATATTGCTTATCATTTATAGATATAAATAAATGCTATGTTACCCATTATTTATCTACTCAATCCAGAAGAGTTTTTGAGCTTATACTATGTATTAAGAATTGTGCTTTGATCCTGGGGATAGAGAGGTGAGCAAACTAAGTATAGGGGAGGAGACACATAAATAAATTGAAATTTTTTTATAATGACTTGATATATGCTATGAAGGAAAGAAATTGTGTAACTTATTCTTAACACTATAGATTGTTAGTTCTGAAAGATGGCAACAAAATGTGCCAATGGGGAGAAGAAGGAGTGGTAAGATAATTAGATACAGACTAATCATATCATGAAGAATATGATGAGTAGCTATGTGATTTTAATAAATGTAGACTTTTATCTTGACTCTGACAGGGACCAGTGAGAGGAGGGTTTTATTTATTTATTTATTTTTTAAAGATTTTATTTATTCGACAGAGATAGAGACAGCCAGCGAGAGAGGGAACACAAGCAGGGGGAGTGGGAGAGGAAGAAGCAGGCTCCCAGCGGAGGAGCCTGACGTGGGGCTCGATCCCAGAACGCCGGGATCACGCCCTGAGCCTAAGGCAGACGCTTAACCACTGTGCCACCCAGGCGCCCCGAGAGGAGGGTTTTAAGGAAGCAAGCTACATGATCATATCTGTGTTTTAGAAAGATTACTATTGCTGTGGCTTAGAGAAAGTTTTAGTGAGGGACCAAGAAGTAGAGAAATTGGTAAAGAAGACGTTAGTGTTATCTACCAAGAGAGAAGTGGATGGATTGAAAATATGTAAAAAGATTTGACAGGACTTGGTGATTAAGTGGTTGTGGTTGACAGAATGCTGTGGTGATTTGTTGGGATTAGACTTCAAAAGTGCAGGTGAAGGGGGAAGGAGAGCATGTGTGTGTGTGT
Source organism: Ursus americanus (assembly GCF_024610735.1). Taxonomy (NCBI): domain Eukaryota; kingdom Metazoa; phylum Chordata; class Mammalia; order Carnivora; family Ursidae; genus Ursus; species Ursus americanus. The sequence continues at coordinate 33,725,521 of NC_142164.1, read as the reverse complement.
GTGTGTGTGTGTATGTGTGTGTGTTGTGAGACCGGCAGAGTGATCGAGATCACTTTGTGACATGTCTCAGTTATATGAGGTAAGTAGTGATATATGTATATATAGGTCTGGCTCTCAGAAGAGAGTTTTGCTGTAGATACAGCTTTGGAGTTATTATCATATTAATGGATATGGTTGAGCTTCCTCAAAAAGAATGCATAGAAGATATTTTCAAAACCCTTACTCTTAAGACAGTGGTTCACAAACTTCACTGAGTCTCAGAATCACTCTCTGAAATGGAAAATTCATATTCCCAGGCCCACACCTAGAGATTCTGATTTATTCCATCTGAGATAGAATGCAGGAGGCTTTATTTTAACTTATATCTTAAAAGATTCCAATGCAAATGAATCACAGAGCACAGTTTGAGAAACACTATGTAAAAGGTTAAACACGTAAAAGAAATAAGGAATTGCAAGGAACAATGAGTGAGAAGTACTTTGCTTATTCATGTTCATATTGCTCTATGTCCATTCTTTGGAAAAAGAATGGTAGTGCTATAATATATAATATATGTATAATAACATATGTATAATAAATATAATAAATACATTTAATATTCTAGCTAACCCTTAAAAAATTGATATTGATGTCGTAGAATTAATTTCTATGGTCATTCTTTGATAGGAAGTAATTAAATTCAGAAGTAATCTCTGTCAGGGCCAATAAGCTGTAGAAGAGTCTATCTGAATTCAAATGACTTTTCTTACACTGAAAATGTTAACAACGACAACAACAAAACAGTCTTCCACCTACTGATATATAAATCTGCTTCTAGGTAGCTGTGATTTTTTTCAAACCAAGTCAAATTTAAACAAGTCCACCTTACAAGAATGTTTTTCAAATTTGATGTATATTGCCATTAACCAAACATTATGTTAATCCTACTTCATTAACAAAATCAACTGTGCTGTAAGAAGGTATCAAAAAATATTACTGACTCAATTTAGTCTAGTACACTCGATAGTCTTGGAAAGCATGGGAAACAAGGAACACTAATTTCTGTCTACACAGTGACTTATTATTTCTGTTGTCCTTGCAATTCTAAATGCATAACATAGAAAAATAACAGTAAGAATAACGAGAAGAAAAAAATAGGCCAAAAATGTGTTTTCAGCCTGAGTCATTACCTGGTTGGATTATAGTATTCCAGCATATACTACAGGTAGACTTAAAACTCATGAATGATATGATGAACTACATTATTTTTTCTTTTTTTTTTTGTCTTAGAAACAGTTTCCTCTTGCTTTACGAACATGAAGATGATGTCTATTGACACTTATGTTTATCTTTAAAATATTTCATGACTAATAATTTGTAACTGAAGCTCTTAAAAAGAACGTAACAAACAACACTATTTGAATTAAGAAAATGCATAGATGATTACAGGTAACCACAATGAAACTTCTTCCTTTTGGATGATATGCCACACTAATAATACAACCATTTACTGTGTTAGGTGAAGTTCACACAATATCATTAAAGTAGACATTTAGAAAAGAATTTAGGAAGAGAAAAAGCCACAAGGGTGTATTGTAGTACTATGCTACATGACATGATGTTTAGTTATTTTCCTTATAAAATTAAACAATTTTTAAACAAACACTTAAGAAATTTACTATTTAAACAAACTAAAAATATGGATAGTCATGGTGCTTGAATAGGCTTAGAAAGCTAACTGAATCATTTAATTATTTTATCTCAGTTAATTCATTACAAAAGAATAAATGAGCTAAGGGCTGAGTATCTGATTGACAGATCAGAGTGGGGCAGAGTTGAAAAGGAATTGAGTCAATGGTAAGGGAGAGAGTCCTATGTTCCCACAGAAACCTCCATTGTGTTTAATACAGTAGCTTCTACTGGTTTTTGGGTTCTCTTATTTTCCAAGACTAAGAAAAAGAAGTACAAACAGCCATTCAACAAGATAAATAGAGACATGTAACCTAGGAAACCCTAAAAAGATCTAGTAGGGCCTGGAATCAATTGGACAACAATACTGATAGTCTGGAGGAAGAGAGAAAATTTATGTTTTAAGGGACAAAAAACATTATATATAGTATGCACATAGATGGACATAGACATAAAAATATGCATACAAATCCCTAAGAGCACTTACAAAGAAGCATCTAAATGAGTGAAAATACGTAACAAAGTATTTCTTTAGAGGTAAAAAAAAATGAAGACAAGGAGGAGTAAGAAATAGCGATATATTCCAGGTTACCTCTTGATTTTACAGATCAACCTCACTTAGCAAATATTCTGACTATGCATCTTTGTAAAATATAGTAAAAATTATATTCACATTTCTGCTGTTTCACAATATGTTTTTAAGTTAAACTTATCCCTTTGGAGTTCTTAAAATTTAGAATTAATTTCAAAAACTAGGAAAACTTCTTCAAGACTCCATAGAAAAAAATAGCATAAAAGTAAAATATTGGGAAGCCTGATTTAATATGATTAATTACATTAGCATATCACAGAAGAAAAAACACATGATCATATTGAAAGATACTAAAGACCTAGTTGATAAATTGCAAATCCATTCTTATTTTTAAAAAATTCTTGACATGATAAAAATATCTATTTGGAACATAAACAATAATTGTTTAAAAAGTACTGTGGTCAACATACAGTGTAATACAAGTTTCAGGTGTACAATATAGTGATTCAACACTTCCATACAACACCTGGTGCTCATCACAAGTGCCCTTTTTAATCCCCATCACCTATTCAACCCATCCCCCTACCTACCTCCCCTCTGACAACCATCAGTTTGTTCTCTATATGTTAACTAACTGGAAGTTAAATAAAAACTTAAAAAAAAAAAGAAAGATATAAGAGTTTCCACACATATGTATAGAAGCATATGGAAAAATAAAGAGTATTAGAGCCCTACCCCAAAAGAGTACTATGGTCATTCCCATTAAGTCAAGGAAAAAATAATACCAGGATATAATAGCACTTTGATTATTATATGAAAGTATACGCTGGAGATTCTTATCAATGCAATAAGGTCAAATAAACAAACAAGAGGTATAATTATTAATCACCATTAGTTGCAGATATATGACTGCATACAAGGAAAACAAAAAAACCCAAAAGAGCTTTTAAATTAATATATTTAAATAGTTTATGTAAATTAAATATGAAAAATGAACTATCCTGTACATCTGGAACAAACATTTATAAAATAAAACAAATAAAAGAAATCTTCACATTAAGCATGCATGCACAAAGGAAAGTACCTAGATGTAAACCTAATTAGGTAATGTTTGAGACTCATGATGAAGACCTAACAATTTTATTGAAAGACATTAAGTATTTAAAATCATTATTTTAAATTAAAAATGACAAGAGTCAGGAAATACTTTTAAGAATAATAAAAATTAGTGACCTGGGGCTCCTGGGTGGCATAGTCGTTAAGCGTCTGCCTTTGGCTCAGGGCGTGGTCCCAGAGTCCTGGGATCAAGCCCCACATCAGGCTCCTCTGCTGGGAGCCTGCTTCTTCCTCTCCCACTTCCCCTGCTTGTGTTCCCTCTCTCACTGGCTGTCTCTCTCTGTCAAATAAATAAAATCTTAATAAAATAAAATAAAATAAAATAAAATAAAATAAAATAAAATAAAATAAAATAAAATAAAAATTAGTGACTAACATTCAAAATATACTACAAAAGGGGGGAAAAAACCTCTTAAAACAAAATCTTGTTGCTGTAAGAACAAAATTTTGGAATAGAGTAGAATGGCCAGGAATAGAGCCAAGTACATGCAAGATTTTAGTATACACTAAAGGTAGTTTAAAATCAGTAGGGAAAGGATGGCTCTTTTAGTAAATGGTGCTGGAAAAACTAGTTAATAGTATGACAAAATCTTAAATCTCTTCCTAATAAAACATATCCAAATAAATTTCAAATAGCATAAAAGAGACAGAAGTCTAAAATAAAAAAAATGTAAAGAACCAGAAAATATTGATGAATATATATAAAGAGGAGGGCAATGGTCTTTCTTAAGTATGGCATTAAAGGCAGAGACCATTAAGAAAAAGACTAATAGAGTACATTATATGAACATGTTAAGCAGCTATATGCTGTATGCCTCAAAATGAAAATAGGCAGGATTTAAATGCAAATGACTGAGATATATTTGCATATGACAAATCTGTTACATATTCTACATGGGAAAATCTACTATACTATTATAAAGCCAAGATAGAAAAATACTCAACAGGAAAATGTGCAAAGGCATGTACAGATAATTGTAAAAAATATAAGAAAAAGTGCAAATGACAATAAAAGGTATAGTCTTGTTTGATTTCACTACTAATCAAATAAATATGAATTAAACCAGATGAGTTATCATTGTTCACCCATATTAGTGGAAGGATATGGAAGTAGACAATCTCATTCACTGTTGGTTAGCGTATAAATTGGTTTGATCTTGCTGTAAAACAATTTTGTCAATATGTATAAAAATTATATGTACTCATTGACTGAACAATTCTACCTCTAGAAATTTACCATAAATTGGTAATTCCAATAAAAGGACAACTTCAAAAGTGTGCAGAGATGCACATATAAGAATATTCAAATATAATATTGCTTATAATACAAATATGTAATCACTCTAAGCTTTCATCAATGTAGTCCAATTAAGCAAACATATACAATGAAATCATATGTCGCTATTAGCATTATTTACAAACACACAGACACACACACACAAACACACACACATACATACAGCATATGTTTTTTAAACCAACTTTTTGGAAAAATATATTATGTAAAATAAAATTGACCCATCTTAAAATGTTTTAATGATTTTTTTGTTCAGGTTTATGGTATATAATTGACACATAACAGTGTGTAAGTTTATTTGTATAGATTACAAAATGATTACCACAATAGGTTTAGTTAACACATTCATCACCTCACATAGTTACAATTTTTTTATTATATGTGGGGTGAGAACTTTTAAAATTTACTCTATAAATAATGCTGCAGTGGACATGGGGGGCACACATCTCTTTGATTGTGATTTTATTTCCTTTAGAGGTCTACTCTGAAGTAAAATTGCTGTATCATGTGATAGCTTTATTTATTTATTTTTTTTGAAAAATTTTTAAAAAGATTTTATTTATTCATTTGCCAGAGATAGAGACAGCCAGCGAGAGAGGGAACACAAGCAGGGGGAGTGGGAGAGGAAGAAGCAGGCTCCTAGTGGAGAAGCCCGATATGGGGCTCGATCCCAGAACTCTGGGATCACGCCCTGAGCCGAAGGCAGACGCTTAACCGCTGTGCCACCCAGGTGCCCCAGCTTTATTTTTTCCAAGATCAGGTGAGATCGGGCGTGTTCAGGGTGGTATGGCCGTAGACACTTTATTTTTAAACTTTTTGAGGAACATTCATACTGCTTTCCATAGTGGCTGTACCAATTTCCAGTTCCACCAACAGTGCACAAGGGTTCCCTTTTCTCCACATTATCACTAACACTTACCTCTTTTTAAATATATATATATATATATATATATATATATATATATATATATATATATCCATTCTAACAGGTATGAGGTGATACTCCGTTGTGAATTTGATTTGCAATTCCCTTATGATTAGTAATGTTGAGCACCTTTTCATGCATCCGTTGGACTTTTGAATATCTTCACTGGAAAAATTTTTATTCAGGTCCTTTGCTTACTTTTTAATTGGATTATTTGGGTTTGTTTTTGTTGTTGTTGCTATTGAGTTGTATGAGTTCCTTATATATTTTGGATATTAAGCCTTTAACAAATACGTGTTCTGTAAATATTTTATCTCATGCTGCAGATGGCCTTTTCATTTTGTTGATCATTTCTTTCACTACACGCATACTTGTTAGTTTGATGTAGTCCTACTTGTTTAATTTTGCATTTGTTCCTTGTGTTTTGGGTGCCATATCCATAAAATCATTGCCAAGACCAATGTCAAGGAGACTTTTCCCTGTTTTCTTTTAGGAGTTATGTAGGTTCTGATCTTACATTTAAATGTTAAATTTATTCAAGTTATTTTTTGTGAGTAGTATAAGCTAGGAGACTGGTTTCATTCTTTTGCATGTGAATATCTAGTTTTCTCAGCGGAATTTATTAAAGAGACTATCTTTTCTCCACTGAGTATGCTTCACTCCCCTGGTAAATATTAGTTGACCATATATGCATGGGTTTATTTCTAGGTGATCTATTTTGTTCTATGGCTCTATGTGTCTGTTTTTATGCCAATACCATACTGGTTTGATTACCATAGCTTTGCAGTATAGCTTGAAGTCAGAGGTTTGATGCCTCCAGCTTTGTTCTTCTTTCGCAGGATTGCTTTGGCTCTTTGGGGCCATTTGTGATTCCATCTGAATTTTATTTTATTTTTTTTTAAAGATTTTATTTATTCATTTGACAGAGAGAGACAGCCAGTGAGAGAGGGAACACAAGCAGGGGGAGCAGGAGAGGAAGAAGCAGGCTCCTAGTGGAGAAGCCCAATTTGGGGCTCAATCCCAGAACTCCGGGATCACGCCCTGAGCTGAAGGCAGACGCTTAATGACTGTGCCACCCAGGCACCCCTCCATCTGAATTTTAGAGCCATTTTTTCTATTACTGATAAAAATGCCATTGGAATCTTGATACGAATTGCACTGAATCTATAGATAACTTTCAGTAATGTGGACATTCTGGCAATATTAATTCTTCTAATCCATTAAAATGGGATATCTTTCCATTTATTTTTGTTTCCTTCAATTTCTTCATCAATGTCTTCTAGTTTTCAGTGTACAGATATTTCACTTGGTCAAATTTATTCCTTAGTATTTTATTCTTTTGATGTTATTGTGAATGGGATTTTTTTCTTTATTTTTCATATAATTCATCGTTAATATATAGATATGCTACTGAATTCTGTATATTGATTTTATAGCCTGCAACTTTACTGAATTCATTCATTAGTTTTAATAGTTTCTTGGTGGAGTCTTTAGGGTTTTTTTATATATATAAAAGATCATGTAATCTGCAAACAAACACAATTTTATTCTTCCTTTATGATTCAGGTGCTTTTTACTTCCTGATTGCTTTGGCTAGGATTTCCAGTACTATGTTGAATAAGAGTGGTGAGAGTGGGCACCATTGTCTTGTTCCTAATCTCAAAGGGAATCTTTCAACCTTTCACCACTGAGTATGATATTAGCTGTGCATTTATTTTATATGGCCTTTATTATATTCAGATATGTTCCTTCTATACCCAGCTTGTTGAACTTTCCATCATGAAAGATATTCTATTTTGTCAGATACTTTTTCTCCACCTTTTGAAATGATCATGTGATTTTTATCTTTTATTCTATTAATTCACATTTATTGATCGGTGTATGTTGGATCGTCCTTGTATCCCAGAGATGAATCCCACTTAATCATTATGTATGATCCTTTTAGTGTGCTATTGAATTTGTTTTGCACATATTTTGTTGAGAATTTTTGCATATATATTCATTAGGGATATGCTGGTTGGTAGCTTTCTTTTCTTGTAGAGTCCTTATCTGGCTTTGGTATCAAGATAATACTGGCCTCATAAAATGTGTTTGAGAGTATTCCTTCCTCTTCAATTTGTTGGAAGAGTTTGAGGATTGACATTCATTTTTCCTTAAATGCTTGGTAGAATCCACCAGTGAAACTATTTGGTCCTGAGCTTTTTTGTTTTGTGGTTGGGAGGCTTTTATTACTGATTCAATATCCTTACTCATTATTGATCTTTCAGATTTTTCTATATCTTTGTGACTCAGTCTTGATAGGTTGTATGTTTCTAGGAATTTATCCATTTCTTCTAGGTCATCCCAATTTGTTGTCATATAGTTGTTTACAGTAGTCTCATGATTCTTTTATTTCCATGGTATCAGTTTTAATGTCTCCTTTTTCATAATTTTATTTTATTTAGAGTTTTATATATTTGTAATTTATAATTTTATTTTTTTGGATCTTCTCTCTTTTTTTCCTAGTCTAGGTAAAGGTTTGTTAATTTTATCTTTTCAAAGAACTAATTCTTGGTGTTGTTATTCTTTTCCACTATTTTCTTATTCTTTATTTGATTTTTTTTCTCCTCTAGTCTTAATTTCCTTTTTCCGATAACTTTGAGCTACTTTGTTCTTTTTTCTAGTTTCATGAGGTATAAAATTATGTTGCTTCTTTGATATATTCATTTTTTGTTGTGTTTATTGCTATAAATTTTTCTGTAAGAGCAGCTCTTGCTACATCCCATAAGTTTTGGTATGCTGTTTGTTCATTTTCACTTGTGTCAAGATTTTTAAAATTTCTTTAAGAAATCTTTTGATTTCTTCTTTGATCCATTGGTTGTCCAGGACTGTGTTTCATTTCCATGTATTTGTGAATTTACCAGCTCTCCTCCTTTTATTGATTTTTAGTTTTATTCCATTGTGATCAGAAAAGGTACTTGATACTGGGGCGCATGGGTGGCGCAGTCGTTCAGCATCTGCCTTCGGCTCAGGGCATGATCCCGGCATTCTGGGATGGAGCCCCACATCAGGCTCCTCTGCTGGGAGCCTGCTTCTTCCTCTCCCACTCCCCCTGCTTGTGTTCCCTCTCTTGCTGGCTGTCTCTGCCAAATAAATAAATAAAATCTTTAAAAAAAAAAAAAGAAAAGGTACTTGATATAATTTCTTTCTTCTTGAATTTGTTCAGACTTATTTTGTGACCTAACATATATCTATCCTGTATGTCTGTTAGGCCCTTTTGGTCTACAGTGTTGTTCAGATCTGCTGCTTCCTCATTGACTCTCTCTGGATGATCTATCTATTGTTGAGAGTGGGATATATTATAGTCCCCAACTATATTGTATAGCTGTTTATTACTCCTTTTAGTATTTGCTTTATATATTTAGGTGCTCCAATATTGGGTGCATAAATATTTACAATTGTGGTATCTTCTTGCTTGATTGTCCATTTTGTCATTATCATGTCTAAGAATTACACCCTAGTTATAGAACCTGAAGATTCTTAAAATAAGTGTTTTTAAATAAATGTTTAATATATTTTTGTTGATATTTATGTGTATATTAGATGTGTACAGTATGAGGTTTATGCTGAAGTTTTCTTTTTTTTTTTTTTTTGCCTATAGATGTTCAATTGCTTCAACACCATTTATTGAAAAGGCTATTTGAGCATCTTTGTCCATCTTTTATATTATCTTCATAGTGGTGGTTGTGAAATAGTATCTCATTATGATTTTGATTTGCATTCCCATAATGTATACTAACATATAGCATCTTTTCAAATGTTTAATGGCCATTTCTCAATTTTCTTTGGCTAAATCTCCATTCAAATCCTTTCCAAATGTTTAACTTATTATTTATTTTTAATTGATAAGAAGATTTTGTATATTGTGTATACTAGACTTTTATCACATATATGGTAAAAATTTTTTTTTAAAACCAGAAATTCTGTTCTTAAAATTTTTTCAAATTTGACTGTAGTTGACACACAATGCTAGAACTTTAAGTACAATAAGTGAAATAAAATAATTTACTTGAGGGATTCAACTTCAGATTTGAGCTGGCAGAATAAATAAGCTGTGAACGTGAAAATAGGTCAATAAACATTATCTAGCCTGAGGAACAGAAAGAAAAAATAATGTAGGAAATAAACAGTCTCAGAAGTCTGTGGCAATCCAACAAGCATATCAACATACACATAATTAGATTCTCAGGAAAAGCAAGAAAGAGGCAGAAAGACTATTTGAAGAATTAATGATGAAAAATATACCAATTATGATGAATAATATTTATCTGTACATCCAGGAAGCTCAACAAACTCCAAGTAGGATAAACTCAAAGTGGCCACAAAATAGACACATTATAAGTAAACTGTTGAAAGACAAAGAGAAAATCTTGAAAGCAGCAGGAACAAGTGACTTATCTCATACAAGGCATCTTCAATAAAATTAACAACTAATTATTTATCTGAAATTTAAAACCCTTTCATGATTAAAAAAGTACTCAGAAACTATGAATAGAACCTGATAAAGTACATCTACAGAAAATCTACAGCTAGCATTGTACTTAATTACGAAAAACTGAAAACTTTACCACCAATATCAGAAACAAAACAGGGATATCTGTTCTTGCTGCTTTTATTCAACATTGGATTGAAGTTTTTTTTTTAAAAGATTTTATTTATTTGACAGAGAGACAGCCAGTGAGAGAGGGAACACAGGCAGGGGGAGTGGGAGAGGAAGAAGCAGGCTCCCAGCAGAGGAGCCTGATGTAGGGCTCGATCCCAGAACACTGGGATCACGCCCTGAGCCAAAGGCAGACGCTTAACAACTGCGCCACCCAGGCGCCCCTGGATTGAAGTTTTAACCAAAGCTAAAAACAATTTCAGCAAGGTTGAAGGATGCATGACCAATGTAGAAAAATTAATTGTATTTCCATACCCTAGCCAAGAAATATCAAAAAGGAAATTTAAAAAATAATTAAATTCATTAAAATAGCATCAAAAATAAAAATACTTAGGAATAAGTTTAACAAAAGAAGTACATGGCTTGTACACTGAAAACTATGAAACATTGTTGAAAGCAATTAAGGAAAATCTAGATAAGTGGGAAAACATCCTGTATTCATGGATTATAAGATTTAATTTTGTTAAGATGGCAGTGCTCACTGGGTTTTATACACAACTGATGAATTATTAAACACTACATCTGAAATTAATGATGTAATATATGTTGACTAATTGAATTTAAATTTAAAAAAAGATGACAGCGCTCACTAAATTGATCTACAGGTTCTGCGAAGTGCCTATTAGTGTCCCCATTGGCTTCTTTGTAGAAATTGACAAGATGATCCTAAAATTGATATGAAAACTCAAAGGATACAGAATAGCTAAAATATTCTTTGAAAAGAGTATGGTTGGAATATTTACAATTCCTGGTTTCAAAACTTCGTACAAAGCTACAGTATTCAAGACAGAGTAGCAGTGCCATAGAAATGGGCATATAGGTTAAAGGAACATAATTGAGAGCCCAGAAGCAAACCCTTATATTATGGACAATGAATTTTGACAAAGGTACCAAGAAAATTTAATGATGACAGAATATATTTTGAAAAACGGTGCTGGGACAATGGGATATCCACATGCAAATGGATGAATTTGGATGCCCACTTCATACCACATATAAATATTAACTCAAAATATACCTAAATGTAAGAGGTAAAAGTATGTAACTCTTAAGAAAAAAAAAAAAAAGCATAGGAAAACATCTTCATGACCTTGAATTAGACAGGAGTTTCTTAGGCCAAAGACAAATTTTTCTGTTCTCACAATACTCTGTGCATAAATGTTCATTGCAGCTTTATCTATAACAGCCAAAAACTATAAATAGCCTGGATGTCTTTCAATGGGAGAATGGATAAACTGAAGTTCATTTTTCCTATGGAATACTACTCATAAATCAAAGGAATGAACTATTGATTCACACAACGACTTGAATGAACTTCATGAATATTGTGCTAAGTGAAAAAAAAACAATCTGAAAAGGTTATATTCTATATGATTCCACTTATATACTACTCTCGATATACCAAAACTATAGAGATGGAGAACAGATTAGTGGTTGTCAGGGAATAGGGATGGAAGTCTGTAGGGAGGTCATTATCATTATAAAAGGGCAACACAAGGGGTCTTTGTGATGACAGCACTGTTCTGTATCTTGACTGTGGTGGTGGATACACAAACCTACACATGTGATAAAATTGTATAGAGCTAAATATACATGTGCATACACACAGATGAGTACAAGTAAGGCAGGGGTCATCTGAATTAAAAAGTAATGTATATAGAGGAGCAGAGGATACTTCCTCACAGGTCTATTTAACAGTTTTCATTGTAGGAAATGAAATGTTCTAGGGCTTCATTCAATTTACCTGAATGGAGAATTGAGCCTCTGCCCTAAACAAATGCGTGTATATAGATGTATGACTCTTGAGATCTAAAGGAAATCAAACAGTACTATTGGTTGATGTAAAAAGGGAAGTTGAATTACATAAAATAATATGTAATTGGATGATTCTAAAGTTTGAGATTTTTATAGCTTAATGTTATATACACTGTCATGTTGTGAAATTGCTAAATCAATTCAGTTAAATATATTATCATAAATTTTTAGTGAACAGAATATAAAGCAGTAGGGTTTCAATATAATGGGAAATTTTACTTGTTATTTCCTTTTCCAGAATATTTTGAAAAATCATGCCCAGCTGACAGTTACATGCATAATAAGACCAGAGATTTTTGTATTTTAAAGTTTGTTTTATACTAATGTTCATTTTAAAAGTAATTGAATAAATTATGTTTACTTTCATATTTTGAAAATTTGTGTACTAATTAATAGTAATTAAAAGTCAATTTTTAAATAGAAGCAAAAACACAAGATGCATCATAATTTCTCAAACAGATTACAAAAAGACTTAGAATGTTCCATAAGATCATGTCCAGGATGCATAAAGAATTCCTACTAATCAGTAAGAAAAGGACAGACAATACTCATCAAAAAGATATTCAGGGGCACCTGGGTGGCTCAGTCAGTTAAGTGTCCAACTCTTGATTTCAACTCTGGTCACGGTGTAGGGTTGTGGGGCTCCACGCTGATTGTGGGGCCTGCTTGGAATTCTCTCTTTCCCTCTCCCTTTGCCCCTCCCCCCACACTCTCTCTTTCTAAAAAAAAAAGAGAGAGAGAGAATATTCAAATATCCAATAAATGTGTGTAAAGATGTTTATCTAATTAATCCTTAGGCAAATATAAGTTAAAATCACAATGAAATAATAGTGCACAGCATCCAGAATGATTATAATTTTCAATACTGGCATTATCAATTGTTATAATATATGGAATGGTAAGAATCCTATATACTGCTGGTGAGAGAGGAAATTGGTACTACTTTTAGCAGTAAGGCTAAGTAAAGCTGAGTATATACCTATGGCTAGCAAATTTACTCCTAAGTAGATGCCCAACAGAAATACCTACAAATGTCTACCAAAAGAAATAAATACTTATAGCCATATTCTTGGTAATAGACTAAAACTTGAAATAAGCATAATATCTCATCAATAGTAAAATGCATAAATTATGGCTATTTACATAAGTGGATAGTATATAGCAATGAAAAATAATGAGCAACATGGATAAATCTCACAATCACTGTATGAATTAAGGAAGTAATAATGTGATAAATTTGTATAGAACTAACCACACAAATACATACATAAATGAGTACGAGCAAAACTGGAATGCTGAATAAGATAGGTGGATTATATCAATGTCAATATCTTGGTTGTGATATTTTACTATAGTTTTGCAAGATGTTATGATCAGGGAAACTGAATAAATGTACATAGGATCTCTCTTATTTTTGTTTTACAAATTCATATGAATCTACAATAAACTCAAAATCAAAGGATTATTTTTTAAAACAGGCTATACTATACAAAGCTAATGCTTTTAAAGGTAATTATGAGCCTAGAGAAAAATATTTTCAGCAAGATAAGTATTTTTAGCATATTTGGCTTCATTGTCCACAGTTGGTAGTGTCACTGACAGAATCCATGTCTCTGCTAAGGTATTACTCAGATACTTTAGAAATTAACAGGGGTGGATGAGAATTTCTATTCTTGACATAACTAGTAATCATTGTTCTTTTGGATTGCATGATAGTCTCAAAATGAATGTCAATTTGAGGCCATTTAAGTGGTTCCTAGTTCAGTCATTTCTGAATACATACTATCTACAGTTTTGCCTCCCAAACAATTGCTATGGAACCACAGGTGCTCACATTGAGAGTCCAGATTTTTTCAAAACTTTGTAACATGTAAACTCATCTATAGTAAAAGAGATTAGGAAGGAGATATCTGGGATTAAAAATAGAAAAGCATTACCTTACCCTGAAATGTGTGTATTTCTTACTAAAAGACGTAGTTTGAAATCATCTAAGCAAAAAAGAAAAAAAAAAAACCCACAATATTGAGTTGGGGTCCTTGAATCCTGTTTCTACCATGTCAGAAAAAAAAATAAACTGAACTATACTTTTAAAATATCTTAGGACTTATTTATCTGGATAGCTCATTCATAATCATATTCATAGCAGGTGGTTTTAGTTATTGAATGAATGAGTGTAATTGAATGAAATTGAATTGGCTATATAAGACCACCCAGTGTTACGAGCAAAAGGAAAATATTCTAGGCATATAGTAAATGCTTCATATAGATACACATTTGGTTTCAGGAGTCAACAGGAGCCTGGCTTAATTGAAGAAATTCATGTACAGGAAAAGCGGAAGGTAAGGCTAGAGAAATAGGGGTCCTAGGTTGTGGATGAGAACTGAAAATCATGTTATAAAGGTTGAATATTATCTGATAGGTACGGGAGAAGCCTGGTTAAGAAGTAACTTCCTATTAGGTAAAATAAGTGATGTGTAGCATCCTCCTCAGATGTGAGTCCAATAGGCAGATGGATGAATCAGTTAATTTTCACACATACTGCTTCTCCATTTGTACCATTAACTTTCAATAACATTATACAAATATGGGACACATTCAGGGGGAATTTTAGTTTCTGAAAATAGTGACAGTTTGGTAGAGAGACTTCCATTTGTCTTATACTATATATAGCTCAACCCCACCCAAAACCAGTGATATTTATTGTAGTGATCATGGAACCTGATCTTTAGATAAAATTATACTCAAGTTATACTAAAGCAATAGTGATTTTTCAAATGAACAAAGCATTTGTCAGTATTCATACCCATTTATACCCATAATATATATGTGTATATATACTTTTGTAAAATCAGGAAACATAAAATGCCACAGATTACAGTAACACATAATATTGAGAGCCAGATTTTTAATGTGTAGAGGATCAAAGGAGAAACTAAAACAATCTCTGGTACTGTAAACAGTACAAAAAATGCAATTCTAGTATTGTTGCACATGATAACATGCAATATCCTTTTATAAAAATGCTAAGAAAGCAAAAGACAGACTGAAGCTCTCCTATATATTAAATAGTAATCACTGATACTATGTGATTCTGCAAAGAGAGACCCAGGAGTATAGAGAACAAGTGACATCTTCACATGCATATAGTGACTTTTAACATCCAATTTCTAGCTAGAATCAAGTTGGAAACAATCATGTCTTACTTTACCCTACCCACTGACCAATGATATTTGGATCTGAAAATTACATGGTAAATGCAGTAACATTTTGCCACGAAATATAAAATCCTATTTGACATTGGTAGTATCCAAAAGGATAGTAGGCAGCTAAACCCATAATGTCTCATAATTATCAAGGATTCAATATAAAACTCTTAAAGATCTGGATGAGGCAATGGATGTTTTCCAATTGATGTCAAGCCTTATGATTATGATTTAAGATTATTGATGATATTGGGAGTAAGGAATGATTCTTACTTATTTTTTATATTTGATTTTCTTGGTGTAACAAATGAAATTCTAATAAATTAAATCAACCACACTTTTACACAGCAGAAATTGGGGAAAACAAATTAGTAAAAGATCCATTGTCAAAAACGCACACACACACACAAAGAACCAACTTCATGGTTACCACAAAAAGAATGATTAGCTGAGTTCAATTATAACTGCAAGCAAACTAAGGATATCATGATGATCTATCTGCAAAAGGAGCATGTACCAGATATGTCACTTTGAGCTCTTTCTTCCTTTCTCACATTGAATACATTATCAAGTCCCATCCATTTTAGCTATATATTAAAAAAATATTTTTAAAAGATATATTTTTAGTCCATCCCTTTTTTTTCATTTCACCAGGAGCCAAGCCACTGTCTTTTTCCTTGGACTATTGTAACAAGCTCCTAATATTTTCCCCATTTCTCCCTTTGTTCACTTTTAAGCATTCTCCCCCAACCCCCACCCAATTCAATCAGAATTATTTTTAGGATGCGTAAATCTCAACAGATAAGCTTCCTGTTTAAAACCCTTCTATTGCTTCCCACCACACTTACTGAGGGATAAAACTCTGGTTCTAAGGCCAGAACACTTGAGTTTGAATCCTGTTTGTACTACATACTAGTGACCATGGGCAAGTCACTTAACCTCTGTGTTGCTCATTTATCTTTAAAATGAGAGTACTGATAGTACCGACCTCATAAGGTCTTCACGAGGATTCAACATGATAATACAAGTAAAGCACTTAAAACAATATCTGACACTCTTGTGACCTTATTGCTCTAAATACTAAACACTTAGATAAGATCTTGTATGACTTGACAGTTGCCTGTCTCTTAAACCTCATCTTGTGCCTCTTTCCCCTTCAATATACTCCAATCACACTGGCCCTTTTATTGTTTTTGTCCAAACTCATATAACACATTACCACTTCATTAAGTTTGCATACACTCTCCATCTACTGATTCTTCCCCTTACATTTCACTTGGTTGGTGCCCATTCATTTTTCTGGTTTCAACTTAAAAGTTACTTCTCACAAAGGAGCTGTTCCTAATTATTTAACCTAAAGTATCTCACACTGTTGTTCTCTCTTATTGCACCTAGTTTTATTTTCCTTCCTAGAACATATTTACTTTTTTATTTGCATGTTTGTTTTTGTTTAATGTCTGTTTCCCTCACTAGACTGTAATCTCTATTTTGGTAGAAAACTTTTTTTTAATGTTATGTTAAAAATTATCTGATACAAAGTAGGTTCCCAATAAATGTTTGCAGATAAAGAGAGGCAAACCAGAAAACAGACTCTTAACTATAGAGAACAAACTGAGGGTTACTGAAAGGGTGGGGGGTGGGGGTTGGGTTAAATGGGTGATGGGTATTAAAGAGGGCACTTGTGATGAGCACTGTGTTTAAGTGATGAATCACTAAATTCTACACCTAAAACTAACATTATAGTGTATGTTAACTAACTGGAATTTAAATAAAAACCTGAAAAATAAAAACAAATAAATATTTGCTGGAATGGAAAGAAATACTTAAAAGAAATGATTATACATCATTTATATGAACCAGCAGGAAATGAAACAGATTATAATGGGAAGGGCGAATCTTAAAGGGAAAGCGTTTAATATTGAGAACAAAATGTGAACAAAAGCATAGCTAGGAAGATAAGACATATTTGAAAGCATATAGTAGCTGACCAGTTTGGCTGGAACAGAGCAAATAGTAAAAACAGGTATAATAATGTACAAGATTAGAGTCAGCTTGAGGCCAGATCAAAGTTTTGTTCCTATAGTTCATATATATTTATCATATGAAATATGTATAATCTTACATACACAATATGATATACTACATATTATTTCACAACAGGATGGCTATTTGTCCTTCAAACAACAAATGTTGAGTCACAAATTTTTATTATCATTATACCTAATGTTTGTTCCGTTTGCCCACTTATCTATTTAAGCTTTTATTTGTTTCAAATATCTATAGTGAATTATCTACTTTTGAAAATTTCGCAGTATAATGTTTTCATTATGAAAAGCTATGTAAGAGAGAAAACATGACAATTTAGTGCTTTGTAAATTCCCTTGGTTATAAATGGACAGTGAGTTTTCTTCATAGCAGATTTACATGAAATGATTTTCCAGCTTCTATTGATTTCCAGGGTTAACTCTTTGAAGATGATGGGAGTCCGAGTAACCATTCTTTAGGCATTTCTATTTTGAAGGCAAACATGGGCAATCCTAGCAGTTTTATATGAAAGAATGTTATCTTTCAATTAAAATAATGTAGAAAAGTATTCCAAGTGTTTTTTGCTGATATTTCCAGGTGCATAATGTTTATTTTGTCTCCCAGGAGAAAAACATATTAAAGAGTCCTGCTGCTAGAAGTGAATTGGAGAGTTCAGATAGTCCAGCTTCCTGCTCCTAGGTAAGACAGCACCAAACTAGAGTTATCTATTCTATTATTAAACACTACAGCGGAAGGGGATACTTGTAATATGCTTATTTGGGGGCTCAAGAAATAATGATGCAGATTATCCTTACTGTTTCTGAGAAAGCAGGATATGGTTCTCTTTTTAGGTATTTGTTTTAAATGAGCTTATTCTACTCAGCAATTTGGAAATCACATCTCTTTTCAGGGTATTTCTTTATACCCTACCCTAATTGTTTCCTCTCTATATAACCAACGATTAGGACAGTAAACTTCTTTCTCAATTTGATGTCTTATGCTCCCAAACTCTTTCTCCTTTAGTATTTTCCCATCCAGAGCCCCTTTCCTCTAGAGATCTGTTGTCCAGCAACATTAGGATGGATGATGAGGTGACCAGACAAATGAATCCTGGCTCATGTGATGGTTAGCTAAAGTATTGCCTTTAATGTTTTCATCCTCTTAATGCACAATTGAAGTCCTTAAAGAGTGATGAATGCTGACAACAATATAAAGAGCTATGGTGTAAAACTTTGTATAAAAAGATCTCTGCTTTTCAAATCATCCCACTTTAAGTTGAAAAACTTAGAGGTGATTCCATAAAGGGAATATTTTCATATTAAAGTGTATAATACACATAAGACAGTACTGTTACCAGAGAAACTGCCCTTTTGAATATATCACATAGGGCTTCTCTATAAATACCCAGTCAGTTGCATTGATTTAAAGAATGTTAAATTTTCCTTGGTTTGAAACAACATAAAATCCACCCTTTCTAAAAAATGGATAATATCAAGATTTTTTTAAAAAACCTAATTATTTCCATGCCCTCATAATTTTGTTGGAATGATGGTATGAATTGATATTTAATAATAATAGTACAGTATTATCTATGTTTCAGGTTTTATCAATTTTTTTAGTAATTTTGTAATCATATTATTAAGAATGATTTTAAACAATTTTTTAAAATGATGACAAATTTGGAAATACTTCCCTCTGCCAGCATCATCAGTTGCAATTTACCTGGGAAATATTTTATTATACCAAATATATGTTTGAAATACAACCTTAAATAATAATAATTGATGTATCGATTTAAAAAAAATCCTATTACTATTGTTACCACTGGAAGAGACTTCAAGTATCATCTAGCTCAGATATTTTTTTAAAAGATTTTATTTATTTGTTTGGCAGAGAGAGAGAGATCACAAGCAGACGGAACTGCAGGCAGAGGGAGGAGAACCAGACTTCCTGCTGAGCAGGGAGCCCAATGAGGGGCTTGATCCCAGAACCCTGGGATTATGACCTGAGCTGAAGGCAGACACTTAATGGACTGAGCCACCCAGGTACCCCTAGATCAGATATTCTTAACTAAAATTCATGATGAGGGACGTCTGGGTGGCTCGGTTAAGCAGCTGCCTTCAGCTCAGGTCATGATCCCAGTGTCCTGAGATGGAGTCCCACATCAGGCTTCTGGCTCAGCAGGGAGCCTGCTTCTCCATCTGCCTGCCACTCCCCCTGCTTGTACTCACTCTCTCTCTCTCATTGTCTCTCTGACAAATAAATAAATAAATCTTTAAA
This sequence comes from Ursus americanus, assembly GCF_024610735.1. NCBI lineage: Eukaryota > Metazoa > Chordata > Mammalia > Carnivora > Ursidae > Ursus > Ursus americanus. Next base: position 33,705,961 of record NC_142164.1, on the reverse strand, counting down.
AAGAATAAAATTCATGATAAGTCCCAGTCACCACCCTTATTTATGGGCTCCGGAACATGCACCCCCAAAATTACATACAAAATTCTGTTTATTTATGAATTATTCATTTTTCTAAAGAGAGGAGCCCTAGTCCTTCAAATGTCTGAATCTACAGATGCTAAAAGTGTGTTCTAATAATTTTTTTCCCAAGGTCACATACAGTTGCTGGAAGAGCCTCTATTAGAACCCAAGAAACCAGTCAATCCAGTATTCTTTCATTAATACCCACTACCTGTAATTCATGTAGTTTGTATTTTGTTACTCTGTTTTATTTATTTATTTTTAAAAATTTTATTTATTGATCTGACGAAGAGAGAGAGAGTGAGCACAAGCAGGGGGAGGGGCAGAAGGAGAGGGAGAAGAAGGCTCTCCACTGAGCAGGGAGCCTGATATGGGGCTCAATCCCAGGACCCTGGGATCATGACCTGAGCCGAAGGCAGAAGCTTAACTGACTGAGCCACCCAGGTGCCCCTGTTATTCTGTTTTAAATCCATGGCTATAATTTAAATATTTTGGAAAGTATTGGAACTTTCATGCACTGCTGGTAGGAAGGTAATTGTTACAAACATTGGAAAACTATCTGGTGGTATTTACTAAAACTGAACATATACATTTCCTATGACCCAGAAATTCCACTCTTAAGCATAATCCAGCAGAAATACACATGTATGTTCACCACAGGACATGTGCATTACTCTTCATTGCAGAACTCTTCATTATGCCTCCAACTGGAAGCTATCCACATTGCCCATCAATGGTAGAGTAGACAAATAAACCATAGTATACTCATATAACATAATACTATATAGCAATGACAAAGAATGCTCTACAACTACATACAACAACATGGTTGTATCTCAGAAACACAATGTTGAGGCAAGAAAAGTCAAATACAGGGGCGCCTGGGTGGCTCAGTTGTTAAGCGTCTGCCTTCAGCTCAGGGCGTAATCCCGGCGTTCTGGGATCAAGCCCCACATCAGGCTCTTCTGCTGGGAGCCTGCTTCTTCCTCTCCCACTCCCCCTGCTTGTGTTCCCTCTCTCGCTGGCTGTCTATCTCTGTCAAATAAAAAAAAATTTAAGTAAAGTCAAATACAGAAAGATTATATATTGCATGATTTTATTTAAATAAAATACCCCTAAGGAGTAGTGAATGGGGGGGGAGACATAGGGATGTCTTCTGTGATTCTGTTTATTAACCTAGGTAATGATTATCCAGGTTTGTTCAGCTTATTAAAACTCAGTAATCTGGGGGCACCTGGGTGGCTTAGTCAGTTAAGCGTCCAATTCTTGATTTTGGCTCAGGTCATGATCTCAGAGTCATGAGATTGAGCCCCATGTCTGGCTCCATGTTCAGCGTGGAGCCTGCCTGGGATTCTCTCTCTCCCTCTGCCTCTCCCCTCTCAAAAAACCCCTCAGCAATCTGTACACTTAACGATGTATGTTCTTTATGCTGTGGCATAATTATAAAAATACATAAAATATTTTTAGCAAATAGGATGATAGTACCATGAACACAATCATTTTCATAAATACTACTATCAGGGAAATGAAGATAAACTAACATTTACTGAACACCTAGTGTGCATTCTTCAGTAAGCATTTCATCATGTGTGACATCTCAATTAATACTGATAAATAACCTTGTTAGAGAGGTGTTATCCTGATTCTCAAAAAAAATATGTGCCCAGGGCTACATAACTAATAACTCCCTTTATAAAAGACCTTAGTGAGCTGATTACATTGTCCTTAAGAGAGAATAAGGTAAGTCTTTAAAAAGTTCAATGGACTAAACCATATGAGCCTTGAGTTCTAACCCTAGCCTTATTGTTCATTTACGCATTCATTTATATGATAATATTTAAGTAGTCACTGTGTGCCTATGTGCCAGAAAGATAAATGTTACCTGTCATGGGACTCAGTAAATACATGTGCTGGTCTAAATGATCTCAGATTTTTCTTTCAACTTTAACATCAATTCTATCATTTCCTTCACTGCTGCTTTTCCCAAACTGGCTTATGTAGGACTCTAGTTTGTTGGCTGCTATTAGGAATTATAGAAAAATGGTATCATGATCAAATGAGCTTGAGAAACATTTCTTTAATCAAGGTGGACCAGATGTCTTTACAGGGGACACTTATAGAAGCCTGTACCATGATAATGTGCACTGAATTATCAAGAAGGAGAATAGAGTATGCAGCATCTCTCTAATTTATTTGATTACAAACCCTTGCCATTTCATGGAATATACTTCCCAAGGAAAAGTTCTTAAGAAAAAATAACTAAACACAGTTTGAGCCACAGGAAACTTACCTGAAATTAAGCTATTTCACATTAATTCTTTTTTGTGAGGCAACCACAAATAAATAAGTTATTATTCCCTTTTATAAATCAGTTTAATTGCAGCTCTTCTACATATTCATAGAACTAAGATACAGATAGATATAGATGGAGATAGATATAGATATATAAAATGTCATCACACTCTGTTCTTCTAACCACCCATGAAGTACTTTGAATTTTACTTCTTCACTATTTCAAAAACTATAATTAGGACTATCACTCTATATAACTAAACAGAAATCTAATAAAAATACCAAAGTGAGGAAATTCCCTTAGTGTGTTTATCTAGAAGATATTTTTTCAAGAGAGGAGGGGGGCAGGGCCATAGTGGGAGGGAAGGACAGTGGGAGAGGGAGAGGGAGAGAGAATTTTAAGCAGGCTCCACGCCCAGCACAGGGCTTGATCTCACAACCCTGAGATCATGACCCAAGCTGAAATCAAGAGTTGGACATTTAACTGACTGAGCCACTCAGGCACCCCTATCTAGAAGATATTATTAATAATTCTAAGATATAACTTCATAATTTTATGTTTTATGTTTTAGGTAATTCATAATAATTTTTAAAAAAGTAAATTTTGGGGATGCCTGGGTGGCTCGGTTGGTTGAGCATCTGCCTTTGACTCAGGTCATGATCCCAGGGTCCTGGGATCAGGCCTGCATCGGGCTTTCCACTCTGCAGGGGGCCTGCTTCTCCCTCTCCCTCTGCCTGTCACTCCCTTGCTTGTGCTCACTCTGTCTCTCTGTCAAATAAATAATGAAATCTTCGAAAAAAATTTTTAAAAAATAAAAAAATAAAAATGAAAGAAGTAAATTAAAAAATTTATAATTGGCAAATAGTTGAATGCATGAGGTGAGTGTTCTTCATCAAGAAATCATGAGTAATAGGGGGCGCCTGGGTGGCACAGCGGTTAAGCGTCTGCCTTCGGCTCAGGGCGTGATCCTGGCGATCTGGGATCGAGCCCCACATCAGGCTCTTCTGCTATGGGCCTGCTTCTTCCTCTCCCACTCCCCCTGCTTGTGTTCCCTCTCTCGCTGGCTGTCTCTATCTCTGTCAAATAAATAAAATCTTTAAAAAAAAAAAAAAAAAAAAAAAAAAAAAAAAAAGAAATCATGAGTAATAAGGAAAGTGTGTCATTTCAATTAAGATATCATACACATATGGCATATTTTAATTTTTGAATAAAATATTAAAACACATTGAAGCTTGAAGTTTTTTATACTAAAAAGAAGATTAATTGAATTACCATTCATTTATCTTTTAATAGTTTATATTGGTAGATTATTAATAAAAATGAATTTCATTTCAAATAGTAGAAGAAAAAGTGGATTATGTTATAAAGCCAAATAAGAGCTACTTTCCCCTCTGGATCATCATGCAAATTCCCATGGTCAAGTGGACCAGAAATAATTACAATGGACTTTGTGATTATAAAATTAAAGCCAAAAATGTGGATTTCAATGGACTGAATGATGTGTTTCCCTCAAAATTCATATGTTGAAACCCTAATCTCAAAGTGATGGTATTTGGAGTTTTGGGGAAATAGTTAACTCATGAGAATAGAGCCCTTATGAATAAAATGCCAAAGAGGTACCTAGCCCTCTTTCTCTGAAGTGAGGATACAAGTGAGCAGTCTACAACCTAGCAAAAGGTTCTCACCAGAACCCAACCATACTGGCACACTAATCTCAAATTTCCAGCCTTCAGAACTGTGAGAAATAAATTTCTGTTGTGCATAAGCCACCCAGTCTATGGTATTTTATTATAGCACCTGTACTAAGACATAGACTGTGACTCATTGTATCAGAAGGCCAAGTTGCACCATCTTCAAATTGCTAAATCAATTCTTCCTTTTCATTGGCCACTCCAAGGAAGAGTTTGCTCAGTTTGTCAACCTGATTTTGCAAAGAGCTTTCCTTCACAATTATCTACCAACTTAATAATTCAGAGGTCAGTATAATAGAATTTTTTGTCGATTGTGAACTTTGCCTGATTTAATTTGGTATGCCATCTTTTACAGAAACTTTATTATCATGTCACTGATTACGATGCAAAGATTTAATCCAAATATTTCTAACTAGTAGAAGTTTTTATGCATCTTCAGGCAGATTTTTTCCCTTTAACTTACATTTTTATCTTTAAGGCTTTTGCATAGTTAGAAAAAAAAGCTTCAATAATCCTGCAGAGTTATGTCCTGGGTTATGGCATGGTATTGACTAAATCCTTTTGCTAGAAATTCTTAAAATTCATTTTATTCCTCAATGTTAATTTCATCACTAAGTTTACATTTAATTATCTCGTCCAAATATTCCCTGGTTGGAACTACAGTTGAAATTTTCTCTTTTGGTGGTGAGGATAATAAGTGTTGCTTAGATGCCTTGAAATATCATGGTCTATCTGATTAAAAAATGGATAGCACTTTTATTTCCTATATGATCATAATGGAAACATTTTGAAAACTGGAAAAGATATAATTAAAATTGATCACTTAAGATATAATTGGATTCTAGTAACACTAGGAGAGCCCACCTATTGTTAATATAACATCATGAAATTCCCCCAACTGCTAAGGAAACATTTTGTATCCTTGGAGCTAAAGTGATTTGCTGCATAGTTGGAAAGCAAAATTTGGTTTTGCTTTTACTTTAACCAATGTTCTGTTATCCCAATCTGCATTCGTACCATTGGATGAGTCATATAACAGTTTACTTATGCCAACCAGAAGAAGGGGGACAGAATTTATGCCCTATCTGAAGGACACAAACTTAAGACAATATATATTCTTTGCTTTTTGGGATCTGGAGCAATAATCTCAAAATTTAACAAAAAAGAACTCTTTATAAGGATGAAAAATTTTTCAAAGTCAAGAAAATGAGGAAATCTGAAATTACAATGAGTTTTAAAAAAATAAATTTTTGATCAATTTCTTAGAAATGCTTTCAGGTTTATTCATTTTTTTATCCTATGTAACTACTTATGAGAAACTGCATTGAGACAAAATAAGTTGGAGATGGAAATAGTTGGAGATAACTTGAAAACTCTGGATGGCATTTAAATCAGCAGGTCCTAATGATCGGAGACTAAGGATTCTAAAAGCAATGGTGCATGTTATTGCAAAGCTCTTTGCTGCTATTTTGAGGAAGCTGCTCAGAGCAGAAGTGCCAGAAGTCTGAAATAGAGTTCAATGCCCAATTTTACTAAAAGGATGATCCTGGAAAATTGTAGACCTGTTAGCTTAACTTCAGTACCTTGGATGATAGTGGAAAAAGTCATTACACTATCAATTTGAAAATGCCTACAGGGGCACAAAATGCTGAATAATGAGCAACATGGATTCACAAAGAACAAAGAACATCAGGCACATTTTATTTCCCCCTCTACCAAATTGCTATCATTTATAGAAAGGGAGGAAAAGATCATTATATGGCTGCAAACACCATTTTAATGTTTCCATATTACAGAATCAGTCTTTTCCATACTTTTCTCTAAGGCTAATCTTTAGAATAGGTAGTTATGGCGTTATTTCAGAGACTCTGGGAAGATTTTGCTGCCCTCCAAAGCAAGATATTAATATTGACTACTTTATTTCTTCGGCTTAAACCTCTGTGACACTACTAATAGGCTGTGTTACTTTGAGAAAATTAAGAAACATCTCTGATTTTGTTTCCATACCTGTGAAATTTGGAGATCTCTTATAGTGCTCTTGATCTGTTTTTGAAAATGAGTTGCAAATTCAAGGTAACACTTCAGACTGATTCATTAAATACAAGAAGCTTATCAAAAAGAAAGTATAAAGTCATGCAAATACTGTGACACAAACACAAATAAATGGAAGTAAGAACTACATTGGAAAATGGTTTAAGGAGAAGACAATGATGAGACAAATGATGGGTAACATGATACAGTGCACCTGTGTGCTGGGAATTTATCAGAATTTTTACACATGAAAGTTAAAAGAGACAAAATTAAAAACAAAATGACTTAAGACTATGGAATGTACAACTTACAGAATTTGAGAATATGATGATAGAATGTGATGACAAAAGGAAACAATGTGTAAAAACCCAGCAAGTAATATTCTGTCTCTGCTTGACATTGACTAAATCCTTACTATGACACAGGGAACTATGTTCACTTTAGGATTCTGTATTTAGAAAAGAACGTTGGTGTTTACAGTTGTTTAGAAGAATGCAAATAAAAAAGATGAAAGAAACCCAAGAGACTGGACAATTTAAAGCACCTTTTTCTTTGGGGTAGTGTGTATGTATATGTGCGTGCACGTGCGTGCACGTGCGCGCACACACACAACAGAGAGAGAGAGAGAGAAGCATGTGCTTGCTTTAGAAAATAACTACGGGCTGACTCAATGAGAGGGGGAATGTTGACCAATTAATTCAGTAAATTAATGCAGTAAATATTTATTTCCTCCCCAAGCTGCTTACTATTGTGCTAGAGAAAACCATGTGACATCATGTCTCATTTCATTTTCACTAGGAAGACAAAATTAACATAGTCATTCCAAACAAAATAAGCCTATAAAAGATGCATTATAATCCGATCCCAAAATGAGTAGCTCAGACAATAAATAACATCAGTGTAGAAAAAAGAGAGATAAAGATGGGCCATGCCACACCTGTTTTTCTCAGAGCTTGGATTTCCCTTACTCTCCCTGGTCCTTGCACCTGGCTAATATCAGGTCTCTGAGCTGTTAGAACCTCTAGAAGGCTGTTTCTGAACTATCATCTCTCCCATCTCTACAACAATGCACTTATACAACTGGGTTACGTACCCATTCTGTGTTCCCTCAGCATCTTGTGCTTGCCTGTGGCTCAGTTCCTGCACTGTGTTATAATTGCCTGTTTACTTGTCTGTGCACCCCAATAAAATGTGAGTTTCTTGAAAGCAAAGCCAGGCCTTATTTATTACTCTATCTGGTATCTACTATGTGGCTTAACATAGATTAGGAAGTTAATATTTGAGGACAATGGGAAAGAGATGAATACTGTATCATTGCCAAGTGCATTTCTTCCATCATAACATCTTGATAACAATAAGTTGCCAACAGACTTCTTTCAAAATGCTTCAACTGACAAGTAGGACTAGTGGGCCAAACATGCTGTCATGACAAGTTTATGAGATCATTCGTGATCATTTACGTACATTCTGTTCTAGTTTACCTCTATCTCTCTTTTCTATCCACTGTATTCCACAGTCATAAGGAACTACAGCTGACCCTTGAACAACATGGGTTTGAACTGCATAGATCCACCTATACACTGATTTTTGCAATAAATACAGTTTAGTACTGTCAACACATTTTTCTCTTCCTTATGATTTTCTTAATAATACTTTCTTTTCTCTAGCTCCCTTTATTATAAGAATACAGCACGTAATACATATAACATAGAAAATACGTGTTAATCAACTGCTTCTGTTATTGGTGGGGTTTCCAGTCAACAGTAGGCTATTAGTAGTTAAGTTTTTGGAGAGACAAAAGTTATATGTGGATTTTTGACTGCGTGGAGGGTCAGTGCCACTAACCCCCAACACTGTTCAAGGGTCAATTGTACTTGTAGTTCTTTTCTTTAACAATTCTTTTAAACAAGTCTTTTTTTTTTTTAAAAAAACAATTCATTCTCTAACCCTTCCTCTGGGTTGACTTTGGTGCCCTTGCTCTGTGCTCTAGAGCATGCTGTACTGATCTCTCTCTCTTTTTTAAAAGATTTTATTTGTTTATTGGACAGAGAGAGAGGCAGCAAGAGAGGGAACACCAGCAGGGGGAGTGGGAGAGGGAGAAGCAGGCTTCCCACTGAGCAGGGAGCCCAATGCGGGGCTTGAACCCAGGACCCTGGGATCATGACCTGAGCTGAAGGCAAATACCCAGGCGCCCCTCCTGTACTGATCTCTTAATGAATTCTTCCAGGAGTTCCTTGACATAAGGGACAGTGTCTTATTCATTGCCTTATGAACAGTGTTTAGTGAAGGGTTTGGCACAAAATAAGTTCACCATAAATATTGGGATATTAAATAAATGAATAGATTTGGAAGATCTTATGGAGTAGTTAAGTATACCTAAAGAAAACTGATGTCTTACTATACATTGGGTCCCACTCTATGTACTTATATAATAATTCATGAAATCATCTCAACGACATGGTAAGTCACTATTATGCCCATTTTACAAATAAAGAAATCAAGCCACAGAAATCTAAGTAATTTGTTCAAGGTTATACACATCTGGCAAGTGTCAGAGAAAATGTTATTAAGAACTATATCGTATTGTCTCTGTACTTAGGATCTATGCTGTCCATGAAAGATGGATAGGTTTGAGAATGAAAGAATCAAGGCAGAAAAGTATCCTTACAGAATCCTTACTATGAGGCATGACATGAGCTGAAGAACATATGATGTACAAGAAAATTGTTTTTAAAAAGACAATTAAGAGAATTATATAACTGATGTTGTTTTTTAAAAAAGATTTTTATTTATTTATTTATTTGTCAGAGAGGGAGAAAGTACAAGCAGGGAGAGCTGCAGGCAGAGGGAGAATCAGGCTCCCCGCTAAGCAAGGAGCTTGATGCAGGACTCGATCCCAGGAGCCTGAGATCATGACTTGAGCTGAAGGCAGATGCTTAAACAACTGAGCCACCCAGGCGTCCCAATTAATGTTGTTTTAAATATTTATACTGGGAAGTAGTGGAGGATGGACTTGGATAGGTAAAGAGGAAGATTGTAGATTGGACTGAATGCCAAAATGTGGAGTTTAGACTAAACAAGGAGGGGTAGGAACACAGTAGGTTCTTGAGTAAGTGAGTGACATGATAAGATAACTCTTGGGAATCTTAATATAAGGGGATCTGCACAGTTAAGAATGAAGAGAACTGCCGGCCAACTGGGGTTTTTAGGCCAATATTATTGTGGTAATTTTACCAATGTCCAAGGTCCAACTCTTACATCAAAAGGTTTAGAAAATATATGTGCTTCAAAGGTCATGATCTCAGGGTCATGGGATCGAGCCCCACATCAGGTTCCGCACTCAGCAGGGAGTCTGCTTGAGATTCTCCCTCTCCTGCTGCCCCTCCCCCCACTTGTGCACACACAGTCTCTCTCTCTAAAATAAATAAAATATTAAAAAAATAAAATCTTTGTTTCCCAAAGTTTAAGATTCTTGTGTGACTGACTCAAACAAAATGATCAATTAGCAAATATTTTTGAGCACCTATTCAACATCAGGCATCTTATTGATTGAAGACATTGAAGAATAGTAATGGAAGATGGATAAGATTCTTATCTTCATGGAGTACAGTAAATATAATCTGAAAAAGATGATGTATCTTACAAAAGTGGAAGAAGTGGTAGAAAAAATACAAAATGAGGGTCCCATGCTGGTCTAAAAGGCCAAGAAAAAAATCCCGAAAGAGGTTTCAAATAGGTGAAGACTTGCAAATAACAAGAATGAAGGGTAAAAGAGAAACGGACTCCAAGGAGAAAAAAATAACATGTAAAAAGGACTTGAGGTGACAGAGATCATATCATGTTCAAGGAACTGAAAGATGTTCTCTATGACTGGATCAGAGAGGGAAAATTACTCAAGATGATAACAGAGAGGAAGACTAAAGCCAAATCACACAAGATCTTATAAAATACTAAAAATTATTTTTGTCTGTAATGTTATCAGAAATTATAGGAGGATTTTAAGAATTCAGTGATCAGTTCATATGATTTGGTCTATTTTAAAAATCCCACTCACGGGCACCTGGGTGGCTCAGTTGTTTAAGCATCTGACTCTTGATTACAGCTCAGGTCATGAGATCGAGTCCTGCACAGAGCTCTACACTCAGTAGGGAGTCTGCTTGAGATTTTCTCGCTTTCCCTTTCCCTCTCTCCCGCCCCACTAAAATCAGTCAATCAATCTTAAAAAAACCCCACTCAGACTTCTTCTTCCGATAGACTGGTAGACTAGATAAGTTGACTGGCTTTTATAATCATACCAATTAAAAGTGCTGAATTTTTTTTTCTACATGCATTTGTGAGGAAGTAAGAAATACACAGTAAAAAATATATAAGTAAAAAAAACTAAGGAAAGGAGGAAACTGAAAAAGATGATCAAAGCTCTTTTTTTAAAAGATTTTATTTATTTATTTGACAGAGAGAGAGAGAGAGCCAGCGAGAGAGGGAACACAAGCAGGGGGAGTGGGAGAGGAAGAAGCAGGCTCCCAGCAGAGGACTCTGGGATCACGCCCTGAGCAGAAGGCAGACGCTTAACAACTGAGCCACCCAGGCATCCCAATGATCAAAGCTCTTAAATAAACTTATACCTAAGGGGGAATCTTCCAAATACGGTGAGCTTTAACATCAGTTTTCATGGCCTCTTGGAGTTTAAGAGACAGGTCATAAATCTCCGGTTCCATTCAAGTTAGAGAATAATATAAGACCCCCACATAAATCTTGAACCCCAAAGAAATAAAGCCATTCTTATAGGTTTATAAATAACCTGGCATATTAAAATGTAAGCTCTGGGTTTACTTCTGGGAATGGCTGAATAGAAGACATTAGACTAATCATCCTGAAAATAAAAAACTATAAACTCTGGAAAATATATATTTTGAAAAACCAGCTACTTGAAGACATTGGCAAATGAACAAAGAATGAAGACAATAGAAGGAGTTGATAGCTGGGTGGAGGAAATAATAATGAGCAAGTTTCCCATTTTGTATGGCTTTTAGCCTGAGGATAAGTCCTAATTATAGTACAGGTAGACCAAAATGCAGATAGAATCCTAACAGTTTTACTGGTTTGACCAACCAGAGAACAAAGTCTGGGTCAGTCACAGCAGCTGGAAAGTGGAAGAAGGATCATAAAGAATAAAGTCATAGATAGGGAGGTCCAGTTATGTACACAGGGTCAGCCTAAAGCTCTGGCTGACTTTTTTTTATAGTAATGGTTGCATAACTTGGTAAATTTATTAAAAGTCATTTAATTGTAAACGTAAAACAACTAAATTTTATGGTAGGTATGTTATACCTCAATAAAGTTTTTGTTTTGTTTTTTAAAGCCCCTCCACAGACTTGTGCTTCTGGCCATGACAAGTTAACTGTTTGTTTGTTGGTTGGTTTTGGTTTTGGTTTTCAATTTTCTCTTTTGATTATATTATATCAGTTATGGTAAAAGTTAATAGGAATACTCTGGCTGACTTTTGAATCATGTTTACATAAGACAGAGTTCAAGCAACCAAACTAGAGCTAGAAAAACTGAACTAATATTTTTAAGTTTGGGGTTTGAATTTAGACAAATCAGCTATTTGCCTAAAACAAAACAAAACAAAACAAAACCGGTACCCTTCCGAGGAAATAAAATAGAATCCAGAGTCTCTATATCAACTATTAAGAACAAGATGCAAAAAACTTACTAGAGCATATGAAGAAACAGGTAAACAGAACCCTTACTCAAAAAAGAAAAAAAAAAAAAAGATAATCAAAGAATGCCAACACTGACAACCAGAAATTTACATTATCAGAGAAATATTTTAAAACAGCTATTACAATTGTACTCAAGGACATAAATAAAATAAAAACATGCTCATAATGTATGAAATATAGGAAATCTCAACCAAGAAGGGAAACTATTAAAAAGAATCAAATGAAAAATCTAAAACATAAAAACACAATAGCTGAAATAAATTTTCACTAGAGAGGCTTAACAGCAAGTTGAAGATAATGTATGCAGGAGTCAGTAAATTTGATAATTGAGTAAAAATAATCCAGCCTGGAGGAAGAGAGAGGAGATTGAAAAAATAAACCAGTTTATTCAGTGATCTTTAAGGAAAAGTGTATTAAGTGAAAATGGAAATAACTTCTCTTAGAATTTAAAACCATAAGCATGGCATATATGGGTTTTTAACAAGAATTCGCATTACCTGGCTGGTCCAAAAACAATTAATTCTTAGAATTAGTTTAAAGTTCTCTAGCATCAGTTGTATTCACAGATAACTCCCTCAGAAGCAACCAGAAACATTATCTCTGAATCCATGTTCGTGCATGCCCCAAGAAAGGACGGCAGATTTATTTCTAAGAAAAAATCACTAAAACTATAAAACATGCAAAACAAAAGAAAACAAAACAAATATTCAAAAAATAAGAACAAGATACTACGAGCAGAAACAGCAGACAGAAAATTGGACCTGCAATGTTTTCAGATATTGGAATTCTCAGGCTCAAATCATAAGTGTTGTATATTTGATATTTTTAAAGTAATTTCTTTTGAAAGTATTAAAAATGTGTTATTGAATAAAAGACCACAAAAATTCATCAAGTAGATTGGAAAAAATAAAAACAGAATCTTTAATTAAATATAATGTTACAAAATAATGTATCAATAGACAGGAAAAATAAGAGATTTGACCCAGGTGAGGAGAGAATTAGTAACTGGAATATAGAATCTCAAGAGATTATTCAGATTTGTAGTACAAAGAGGTAATAGGGAACAAGAGATATGGGGGATGTAATTTTTACTTCTCTAGAGTAGAAAAGGAAGACAGATTACAGTGAAATAGTAAATTCAGTGTGCTAAAAGAAGATGCTTGGTAACCTAGGATTCCATAACTGGAAAAAACATTTTAATAAAGATATTTTCAAAAAATCAAAACTGAGAACACTTGCTACTGACTAAACCTAACTAAAGGGAACTCTGTAAAATACACTTTGGTAAAAGGATGACAGGTGAGAGAAGTAAAATTTTAGACTAACAGAAATTATTAACTGTCAATAAATCTAAAAAGTTGTTATTGTTCTCAATTATGCATAAAAATCCCCCCCAAGCATGGTGACAGAATGTGGTGACATTTTGTCATGCTCATGGATTCAATAGGACAAGAATTTAAACAATGTACTTTGGGATGATTTGTCTCTTTTCTAAGATAACTGGAGCTTCAACTTGAAAGATTTAAATGGCTAGGGTAACTCGACTAATCGGAAACTGAAACCATCTGAAGTCACCTTCATTCACATGTCTGTTGCCAGAACTGTATGACTCAAAGGCCAGGCTCATCTGGGACTACCCTTCAAAGAGAATGCCTGTAGCTTCTCCATGTGTCATAGACTTTTCACAGCATGACAACTGGATTCTGAGAAGTGTCCCAAGAGGGAACAGCAGGAGAATGAGTATGCCAAGAGGCCAAGGGAAAAGCTGAAGACATTTAAAAGCTAAGCTGATGTGTCATAGAATGTTACTTTTACCACGTATTGGTCAAGCAAGTTAGTAACGCTAGCCCATAATCAAAGGGCTGGTAAATAAATACCACCCCTTGACGGGACAGCAGCAAAATTACAATCTGCAGTGAACAATAAAGATGTCTTGTGAGGTTAAAATACACAATAGAGCTGTACTATTATATAACAAAAGCACATACGTTGGGTGAAAGTTTGATTGGCAACAAAATAGAAAATCCTTGTTATTTTAGAAGAAGATAAAAAATCACTTAAACTTAGAACCTTCTAAGTTATATATATATATACATGTTAAAATTACTAGCATGACCACTAAAGGAAAAGAAACAGAGTGAATGTATCTCAAAATATGACAGGGGAAATTAAAAAACTGATAGAAAACAAGGCCAAATAGGGAGAAAAGATACAGAAAGAGAATATAAATGGAAGCACAAAGAAAGTGATAGGAACATCATATTAGTAACCACAATAAAAAAGGACAAAGCTTTGAAAAGAGTGTAATAAAACAAAATCCAGCTATGTGTTGTCTATAAGATATGTACCAAAAGCATAAGGATACAAAAAGCTTGAAATTAAAAGAATGAAAAGCCCTACCAAGCAAATAATGAACCCTTGAGATGGCTATATTAATATAAGACAAAATAAATTTGAGTTTAAAAGGTTTTATTAGAGTTAAAAAGATCACCACAGAATGATAAAATATTCACTTAAAGTCAAAATTATAACAATTCTAAACTTCTAAATTTTGTTCTTTATAAAAAAAGTGAATAAAATTGACAAATGTTTGATAAGACTGATACAGGAAAAAAAGAAGATACTAAGAAGTAATATTGGAAATGAAGAGGATATAAGACAAGATGTTGCCGATATTATAAGGATAAAACAGAGCTATTCTAAACTTCTTTCAAAGAAATAAAAGCCTAGAGGAAATATAAACATTCTTAGAATATATAATTTACTAATGCTGACTGAAGAAGAAATAAAGAATGGAATCTCATAAGAATGAAAAATATTGAACCAATTGCTAAAAATATTCCTATAAAATATTTCCAATCCTAGGGGTGCCTGGGTGGCTCAGTCATTAAGTGTCTGCCTTTGGCTCAGGGCATGTTCCCCGAGTTCTGGGATGGAGCCGCACATCAGGCTCCTCTGCTGGGAGCCTGCTTTTTCCTCTCCCACTCCCCCTGCTTGTGCTCCCTCTCTCACTGGCTGTCTCTCTCTCTGTCAAATAAATAAATAAAATCTTTAAAAAAAAATTTCCAATCCTAAAACTTTTGACTGATAAATTCTAATAAACATTTACAGAACACTTTATGGTAGTCTTACACCAAACTTTTCTAGATAATGGCCCACTTGCTCACCAAAATCATTTTCTTTTTCTGAGCAGTCAGAAACTACATTTTCCCACCAGTTTGGATCTGAGAGCCATGTCATGGAAGAAGGCTTAGTTGTTGAATCAACACGTGGAAGATTGTGTTAGATCCAAACAGAATGTTACCTGAAGAAACTATAAGCTTTTTCTGTGTTAATCCAATGAGTTTGACAAGCTAATTCTAAATGTATGTGGATGAGCGAAGGGCCATAGAAATTATTGACCGATAGAATTTAATACTAAAAAATAAAATAATAAAAAAATTAACAAGTCAAGATATCTATGAATAAAAAAGTTAATACACTAAGACCAAGTTGGGTTTAACCTAGATATCTTTCAGTTACCTATTGCTGTGCAAAAAATCTACTCCAAAACTTAGTGGCTTAACACAACAAACATTTATTATTTTTGCATATAAGTCTACAGGTTCGATAGGTGGTTTTTCTGCCCTGAACCAAGTTCAGCTGATCTCACCTGAACTCCTTCACATATCTGTGCATGGCATATCCGTTGGAAGTTAGATGGCATAGGATGGTCTCAGCTGAAACTATTTGCCTCTGCTCCAGGAGGAATCTCATTCTTCAGCAAACTAGCTTGGACTTGCTTTCATAGTGGAAGCTGAGGTCCAAGAGTGAGAAAGCCCAGTAATGAAAGAGAGTGAGTGGAAACACACAAAACCTATTGAGTCTTAGGTTTGGAATTGGTATACCATAACTTCTGCTACATCTACTGAACAAAGTAAGTAACAAGGCCAGTTCAGAATTAGAGTGGTTAGGAACAAGAAAAACAAGGGGCAAAGTATAGGGATACAGGGAAAGCACTAATTGGAGACATCAATGCTATCAATCATTTAGTATGACTCACCACTTTAACAGGTCAAAGGAGAAAAATCATACGATCAGCTCAATATTGGGGAGAAAAATATTTCATTAAATTATCTATTTGTAAAAACAACTCTTTGGAAACCAATAACACATAGGAAATGTTTATTTGATAAAAGGTATCTACAAAACCCTACAGCAAATATTATATCTTATGGTTTGACACTGGAAAATTTCCCTCTGAGATCAGGAATGAGATGAGAGTCTTCAATATTAGCACTTCTATCTAACATTGTACAGGAGATCATAGCTAATATAGGATAGACCTCCTTCCCCATAGAAGATGCAAGAATTTGAAAGGAAAAAAATTAAACTGTCATTGTTCTCAGATGATATGATTACCCACTTTAAAAGCCAAGAAAAATCCACTCTAAATTATTAAAATGAACAAAAGTTGAGCCAGTCTGCTAGATTTAAAAATTCAATTTATAAAAAGTTTAATTTCTATACATTAACAACGAATGGAATATATATATTTAAATACTGTAAATAGCATAGAAATATAAATTTTCAAGGTCCAAGTCTTACAAAAGATGTGCAAAGCCTTATGGAGAAAATTCTAAAGCTTTATTTTAAAATATTAATAAGGGACCAAATAAAAGGGGAGATATTCTTTGTTCTTAGACTAGAAGACTTAATATTTTAAAGGTGTCAATCAATTCTCCACAAATTGATTTATAGACTTAAGGCAATGACAGTATTTGTCCCCAAAGTGTTATGGTTGTTGTTTGGGTGCTGGAACTGACAAGCTAATTCTAAATGTATGTGGATGAGCAAAAGTCTTAAGAATAATCAAGATATTCCTGAACAGGAACAATATACCTATTATTGTCATAAAAATACAATAAGGATTTTTGGTCTTAATGCAGGAATGTGTAAGTTAACCAAAATAGTAATACTGAGATCCTTTCCAAAGAAGACATACGGATGACCAACAGACATGAAAAGATGCTCAACATAACTAATCATCATAGAAATGCAAATCAAGACCATAATGAGATATCACCTCATAGCTGTCAGAATGGCTAAAATAAAAAACACAAGAAACAAGTGTTGGCAAGGATGCAGAGAAAAAAGAATCCTCATGCACTAATTTGAAAAGATATATGCACTCCTATGTTTATTGCAGCATTATTTACAATAGCCAAAATATGGAGGCAACCTGAGTGTTCATCCACAAATGAGTGGATAAAGAAGATGTGGTATATATATATATATACAATGGAATATTCCTCACCATAAAAAAGAATGAAATCTTGCCATTTGCAATGACACGGATGGAGCTAGAGGGTATAATGCTAAGTGAACTAATTAGGTCAGAGAAAGACAAATACCATATAATTTCACTCATATGTGGAATTTAAGAAAAAATAAAGAAAAATAGAGACAAGCAGAAAAACAGACTCTTAAGTGTAAAGAGAACAAATTGGTGGCTATCAGAGGGGAGGTGTGTGGGGGAATGAATAAGACAGGTAAAGGGGATTAAAAAAAAAGAACTGAGATCCTAGAAACAGACCCACTCATTAATGGAAATATTTTATCACAATCCTGTCATTAAGATCAGTGAGAAAGAAAATCGGATTTCACCAAATGTAGAGGAACCACTAATTAAACATTTGGAAACATGAATTAGACCTCTACCTAGCAAAATATACCAAAATTAGTTCTAAAGTATAAAATATTCCTAATTCTAAACTACAAAAGAGCTTAAAACAATGCAGAATATATCCTTATGACCATGTGGGAAACAGGCATTTTTTTAAGCATGACGCAAAATTTGCAAATCAAGTTAAAAATTAATAAATTCAGCCACATTAAAATTATAGACATCTGTTCAAAATATAGCATAAAGAGAAAAAAGATAAGGCAGAGAATGGAGCAAGATATTTGCAACATATATAACTGACAAAGGATTAATGTCCTATATATATGCATATATGCATATGTATATGAAGAAATGCTTTTAGTCAAGAAAAAGACTAACCTAGGAAGAAAAAAAATGGGCAAGACTTTAACAGGCATCTTATGGAGAAAGAAATCCAAATGATGAATAAATATATGAAAATATATATATAATCTCCACAGTAATCTAAAGATTGTTAAATATAAATATAATGAAGTAATATTTCATACTGTCCAGATTGGTGAAATCAAGAAACCTATTAATACCAAGTGCTGACAAAAAATATGGATCAGTGGGAGCTCAAACACTGCTGATAGGTGTATAAACTGTCACAACAGCATGGGAAATCTATTTAAGATCCCCATACCTTCAATAAAACAATTACTATTTTAAGAATATACCCTAGAATAGAGCTTTCCTATCCTAAGATTCATGAATAGAATTTAAAGGTCATTGATCGCTGAACACTACGTCTGAGACTAAAGATGTACTATATGTTGGCTAATTGAATTTCAATAAAAATATAAGGGTTATGTGATTTTGGATGGAAAAAAATTACCTTTTTATTTTCAGCAGTCCCTAAATCAAATTTAGCATTTCCTTTGTGTATGAATATAGACAACAAACCACAATAGTATGAGCAGTACCCATGACTTTGTCACCAATGAAACAAAGATATGTTCATATCACATTACAGTTACGGCAGATAACTGCATATAAGTATTCTTTACACTCATCGCTACTTCAAAATCAGATAGGTAATTAAACCTACCCCTAGATTTTGTTATTTAATGCATTGGGAAAGATATTTAATACTATATAACAAATTCATTAACATCTTCATAACTGTGTTTCAATGTAATTGGTTTCTTTTGTTATCCTATGATTTTATCTTATACACTTTCTGAGAAGGATTCCTGTAAGCTTCACCAGACTTCAAGAAAGGTCCTCAGCCCAGTTAAAAACTCTGCTCTAAAAAAACTTTTACACCTACATGGAAGAGTGCACAAAGTAGGACTATTAAAAGAGAAAAAAAGTATTGATAATCCAAATATCCATGAACAGTAGGATGAATAAATGTATTGTGGTATGTGGTATGTCATATGCAGTATATGAATATATACCACCATATATGAGTATTTTGCTACAGGGAAAATGAATGATTTACATACAAAAACATGGATAAGTCTCGAGTGAAAAACGGAAGTTGTAGAAGAACGCATACAGTATGATTCTATATGTAGAAAGTAGAAAAACATGCAAAATATTGTTTAGGGATGCAAATATGTAGTGAAGCTATGAAAAAATGAGAGGAAGAGATAAACATAAAACAGGGTCATGAGTTACCTCAGAGTTAGGAGGAAAAGGTATGGGATCAGAGAAGAAAATGCAGACACAATGTTCTTTTTCTTAACCTGGGTAGGAGGTACGCAGGTGATAGTCATAGCATAATTCTTTATAATTTATATAGAGTTCTTATTCTTCTATCTGCTCGATATTTACTGCTGAATATTTACTGAAAATAATTTTAAACGTCAACTATGTAGCTTGAAAACTTGAAGTGAATTTTCTGGGAGCTTATAAGCTATCTGTATGGGTATTAATGAATAGTGAACTTGCACTGGAGAAATAAAGATGAAACGTTTTGTTTTAGACCTTAAATTTTGAGAAGGCTATGAGACAATCCAGTAGAAATGTCTCTGGGCAGTTCTTATTTACATATCTGCTATATAAACAGAAACAGGAACCATAACTTCTTCGAACCAGAAAAGAATCATGGATCCATTTTCCACCTTAGTTCTTTAAAGATTTTACTTATTTAATTGAGAGAGCGTGAGAGCGCGCGTGCGTGCGTGAGCAGGGGGAGGGGCAGAATGAGAGGGGGAAGCAGACTCCCTACTGAGCAGGGAGCCAGATGCAGGACTAGATCCAGGACCCTGAGATCATGACCTGAGCCAAAGGCAGCCGCTTAACTGACTGAGCCACCCAGAGGCCCCTATTATCCCCATTTTTTTTTTTTTTGACTGGATTGGAGGTTTATTTGACTGAAGTGAAAGGCCATTGATCCAGTGGCTCCATGGATAGAAAACGTAAAAGATAATTTTCCCTTACTGTCATTGCTCATTTAAGGTTTAATTTGTTTTAGTTATTTAACAAGAAGCATTATTCTTTTTTAAACAATAGTGCAGCAGTGGAAAAAATGATTCTTCATCACTGAGATTTCTGTTTCTTTTTCTTTTTCTTTTTTTTTTTTGAGTTCAGGGATTCATCCGTTGCATATAACACCCAATGCTCATTACATCACGTGCCCTCCTTAATGCCCATCACCCTGTTACCCCATCCCCCACCCCCCTTATCCCCATTTTTAAAGATGAGGCAATCAAGACTCCTACTGGTAATGTGATTTGCTCAAGGTCTAGTAATTATTAAGTGGCAGAGTGTAAACTCAGGACAATGTCTGCTGACTCCTTGAGATCTTGTGTTTATTCACTATTTTACAGTAGTTTACATGTTGAAAGAAAGTGCAAGCTCTTGTCAGTTGGGTAATTGTACTCTAAGGATGTTTGCTGTAACTTTTTAGATTTGCATAATGAGATTAGCAATTAGAATGCTTGCTCCAGGTAACTAAAGTAACATCACCAATATTGCAATTAAAATGAAAAGAAGACTTGTGGTTGTTCGATTCTTTTTCTTAAAATCATTTCAAAACACTTTCCTATCTACTACTCATTTGCTACTTACAATACTCTTGTAAACTGGCTGAGGCAGATAATGATTTTATCATTGAGGAAATGAAGAAATGGAGCCAGAGAAAGGTAAAGCCAGCTGCAATATAACTACGAATAGAGTCTCACAAATCTCAAGATTTAGACATTTTTTAATTAAAGATTTTATTTATTTACTTGAGGGAGAGTGCTAGAGAGAGCAGGTGCAGGGGGAAGGGCAGAGAGAGAGGGAGAAGCAGACTCCCCATTGAGCAGGGAGCCTGAAGTGGGCTTGATCCCAGGACGCTGGGATCATGACCTGAACCAAGGGCAGACACTTAATTGACTGAGCCACCCAGGTGCCCCACAAGATTTAGACATTTTGCTAAATTCTACTGTCATATATAGTTGAAAGTTCCCTTAGAAAATCTACTATATCATCTTAAAACTTATACTACAACAAAAGTATATTCTAGGTGTTATATTATGCACAATCTTAATGCTTAAAGAGAATACTATGGTAAATAATTTCTGACAATTGATATATTTAGAAGACAAGGAACATTGTCAAAGGCAGAAATTCCTCAAATAACAGGATACATTTTAATGTGCTAACTAAATAACAAATTTTGATTTTGTTTTGTTCAAGAAGCTTTTGTTTCCCCATGCTATCATTTACTCTCACCAAGAAAGTTTTAATATAAAAAATTCCCTGTCTCAGCTTTGTCTACTTACCTCTGTTGGCCAGAGTTTGAAATTCTATCTTAAGTGGTTAGTTGGAATGGAAAATACAGATCACCTTCATGTTTTGTTTTGTATATTACTTTATTGTGTTAAGTTAAATTTTCATAATCAATGTGTACCACTTTTGTAATCAGAAAAAAGTAGACAAAAAAGATCATTTAAAAGGTTTTAAACTGTGATGCCTTCTCTAGAATTTTTCAGAAAACGTGATTTTATTTTGTTTTAATAGCCAAATGTAAGATAATACACTGGAATTTACTAGATCTGAAGTAGCATAATTGCTATAACTATATGTAGGTATTATGATTTATTGAATATGTACTATCGTTTTATGCTAATCTAATCAGATTATTTTAGAAAAAGTCAAGACCAGGAATCCTTAATGATGCATTTTGAAACAAATATAGTATTTGAAATATGCAAAAATAGATGTCATGAAGATTTTATGGGAAATATTTCTGCCAGCAATTTGGTTATTACTTAATTTACTCTTAAATTTAATAATCATAAGGAGGATACCCATCCTTAAAAGATAACCTGACACATATATGTTAGAAAATGCAATTAAATACATTCCTAGTTCTACCATGTTGAATCTGGACTTCAGCTTTAGAGCTCTGATTCAACATCTTTACATTAAGCCCCTTGAATCAATGTTTGATTCAAGTTATTCAAATCCTGCAGAAATGTATAGGTTAAAAGCTAGTCCCCAATGCCATTAAAGAGAACAGTGATGGGAATCACTTCAGTGTATGTAGAAAAGTCTGCTTAGAAAATGAACACTATTATAGAAGCAAAAAGCCTTAGAGAAGTAGTATTTTCCTTGTCTGGAAAAATGTTTTTAGATCCCTTGTTATATATGTGTTCTTTTGTTTCTTCCTAACTCTCACAAAATCTCATTGTTCTTCCACTGTATTTGGGTTAGACAAAATTATTTATGACACTTGTTAAAGACAGTTAAAGACTTTATTCAAAAGAGGACTGTCACGATAGGTGTAGGAACTCTTGCAATGGGATCTTACAGTGAGGGAGAGAGATTGGCCTCTGCTCCAAATACAAAGAAAAGTGGGAATTTATAGCCAAGGAACAGTGTGTGGTCAGTGGATGAAAAATTGCTGAGAGGGAACATCATGGACAAGGGAGGGATTCTAGCTAAACTGACCTAGAAGGATTCTTACTGAAAGCAGGCCAGGGTGATTAGGCAACACCTGGGAGATGGTAGAGGATAAGGAACCCAATTAGATATCAAGAGTGATCAAATATAAAGGATGGAGAACTCTGGTTAAACTGAGTTAGCAGGATTCTTGCTAAAATTATACAATTCCCAGACAAACACAGAAGTCCAAAAGTTGAAGTCTAATTGAAAAAGAGCTCAGAAGAGCCTGAGTAGAATTTGGTCAAGGAGAAAATCTTTGCCATTGAGCTCACTTTTAAATTTGATTGGGAGCCATCGTACTCCTTTGGGGGAGATAGGAACAGAATTTTACATTTTATGGTTGATTAAAAAAAAACGTGGCCACTCTCTCTTAGATACCATTGGTAAGCAATTATAAAGCAAATAAAACTTTATAAGTTTTTCAAGCCCTATGATATCTAAGTTATCCAATCACGCAATTGTTTGTAGCTCATATCGTTTTACTATTGATAGTAATTTGCTTCCCTTTCCTAGAAAAATCTGCCCACATTGGCCCTACCTATTGAGCAGTTAATCCCAAAGTTAAAAGGTAATTTTTGTACACAGTGAGGTACCACAGCTTGCTATGTGGTAACAAATGTATAATTTGAACAGCAACACATATAGGATATTATTCTAGTAATCACTCATTGGTATGAAAAATGTAAGATGGAGATGAGCAGAAGAGCACAAAAAAGAAACTGGTATCTGACAAATCTGCCATCCAACGAAAGTCCAAATCTAGAGCAGTGGTCTATAAAAGGTATATCTTTGTAAAGAAAAAGTTAACTTAGAATCAAGAGAAGGGGCACGGGGGAGCGGGCGGACTCACAGAGGGCACCCGCGAGAGAGCGGACTGAGACCGTTGAGCCGTGAACGCGCACCACCAGGCATCTCCCGGAACACCGGAATCCCGGTGTGCTCACGGGATCCAGACTGAGACCGGGAGCTCCCGGAGCGCGCGCGGGGCGGCTGGCGGCTGGCGGGCCACCTGCACGGGGGAGCGGGCGGACTCGCGGTCGGCACCCGCGAAACAGCAGACTGAGACCCTGAACCGGGTGCGCGCGCCACCAGGCTTCTCACGAAACTCCGGAATCGAGGTGTGCTCACCGGGCATAGACTGAGACCGGGAGACCCGGGAGCGTGCGGGGCGGCCGGTGGCTGGCGGCATTAGAAACACAAAGGACAGAGACGGGGCGGCAGGTGGCTGGCGGCACTAGAAACACAAAGGACAGAGACGCGCCGGCCCTGGAAGTGAGGGCAGGGATGCCGGGTGTGGGGCGCACATCCCGGGACGCTGCAGGGTTGAGCAGCACCAACAGTAACAGAGTTAAAGTGGCCAGAACATTAGTAGAGAACGGGCCGCAATCCCTCTGTTCTGTGACAGAGGCTGAAATTCGCCCACTGCTGCTCTGACTCTCAGAAGAGGCATAGCCGGCCGCCAGGGAAAGCCGCCAGAGAACAAAAGCCTGGAAATACCGGCTCACAGCGTGCCCATCCCCATCCCCCCTCGCAGGGGACACGGAGACTCTAACCAAACAGGGTTGCCTGAGTATCGGCGCGGCAGGCCCCTCCCCCAGAAGGCAGAAGGCAGGCTGAAAAATCAAGAAGCCCACAACCCGAGGCGCCTGGGTGGCGCAGTCATTGAGCGCCTGTCTCCGGCTTAGGGCGTGATCCCGGTGTTCCGGAAAGAAGTCCTTCATCCGGCTCCTCCGCTGGGAGCCTGCTTCTTCCTTTCTCACTCCCCTGCTTCTGTTCCGTTCTTGCTGACTGTCTGTCTCCCTCTCTCAGATAAATAAATAAATAAAATCTTTAAAGAAGAAGCCCACATCCCTAAGATCCCTATAAAACAAGGGGCACGGCCTGGGACCCAGTCAACAATTTTGGGCTCTGGACAACCCCGCAACCTCCCCTCATTAAAATGACAAGAAGGAGAAGCCCCCCCCAGCAAAGAAAAGACAGTGAGTCAGTGGCCTCTGCCACAGAAGTAACGGATATGGATGTAACCAAATTATCAGAAATGGAATTCAGAGTAACAATGGTCAAGATAATGAGTAGACTTGAAAAAAGTATTCAGGAAAATATTACTGAGAATATAGAATCCCTAAGTGCGGAAATGAGAGCGAATTTGACAGAAATTAAAAATTCTATGAGCCAAATGCAGGCAAAACTAGAGGCTCTGACGGCCAGGGTCACCGAAGCAGAGGAAAGGGTTAGTGAATTGGAGGATGGGTTAATAGAGGAAAAAATAAAAATAGAAGATGGTCTTAAAAAAATCCACGCCCACGAATGTTGGCTACGGGAGATTACTGACTCAACGAAACGATCCAATGTTAGAATCATCGGCATCCCCGAGGGGGTGGAGAAAAACAGAGGTCTAGAAGAGATATTTGAACAAATTGTAGCTGAAAACTTCCCTAATCTAGCAAGGGAAACAAACATTCGTGTCCAAGAGGCAGAGAGGACCCCTCCCAAGCTCAACCATGACAGACCTACACCACGTCACGTCATAGTGCAATTCGCAAATATGAGATCCAAGGATACAGTATTGAAAGCGGCCAGGGCAAAGAAATTTCTCACGTACCAAGGCAAAGGCATCAGAATTACGTCAGACCTGTCTACACAGACCTGGAATGAGAGAAAGGGTTGGGGGAGCATTTTTAAAGCTCTTTCAGAGAAAAACATGCAGCCAAGGATCCTTTATCCAGCAAGGCTGTCATTCAGAGTTGATGGAGAAATAAAGACATTTCAGAATCGACAGTCACTAGCCAATTTCGTAACCACGAAACCAGCCCTACAGGAGGTATTACAGGGGGTTCTATAAAAGTAAAAAGGCCCCAAGAGTGATACAAAACAGAAAGTCACAGCCAATACAAACAAAGACTTTACTGACAACATGGCAGAATTAAAAGCATATCTCTCAGTACTCAGCCTTAACATTAATGGTTTAAATTCTTGCTTTAAACGCCACAGGGTTGCAGATTGGATAAAAAGAAATGACCCATCCATTTGCTGTCTACAAGAGACTCATTTCGAACCCAAAGATGCATTCAGACTGAGAGTAAGAGGATGGAGTACCATCTTTCACGCAAATGGACCTCAAAAGAAAGCTGGGGTAGCAATTCTCATATCAGATAAATTGGATTTTAAACTACAGACTATAGTTAGAGATGCAGAAGGGCACTATATTATTCTTAAAGGAAGTATTCAACAAGTGGATATGACAATTATAAATATATATGCCCCCAACAGGGGAGCAGCAAGATACACAAGCCAACTCTTAACCAGAATAAAGAGACATATAGATAAAAATACATTAATAGTAGGTGACCTTAACACTCCACTCTCAGAAATAGAACACCCTGGCAAAAACTAAGCAAAGAATCAAAGGCTTTGAATGCCATACTCGACGAGTTGGACCTCTTAGATATATATAGAACACTACACCCCAGAACCAAAGAATACTCATTCTATTCTAATGCCCATGGAACATTCTCAAGAATAGACCATGTTCTGGGACACAAAACAGGTCTCAGTCGATACCAAAAGATTGAAATTATCCCCTGCATATTCTCAGACCACAACGCTCTGAAATTGGAACTCAACCACAAGGAAAAATTTGGAAGAAACTCAAACACTTGGAGACTAAGAACCATCCTGCTCAGGAATAACTCGATAAACCAGGAAATCAAAAATCAAATTAAACAATTTATGGAGACCAATGAGAATGAAAATACAACAGTCCAAAACCTATGGGATTCTGCAAAGGCAGTCCTAAGGGGGAAATACATAGCCATCCAAGCCTCACTCAAAAGAATAGAAAAATCTAAAATGCAGTTTTTATATTCTCACCTCAAGAAGCTGGAACAGCAACAGAGGGACAGGCCTAATCCACGCACAAGGAAGCAGTTGACCAAAATTAAAGCTGAAATCAATCAAGCAGAAACCAGAAGTACAGTAGAGCAGATCAACAGGACTAGAAGCTGGTTCTTGGAGAGAATCAATAAAATTGACAGACCACTGGCAAGACTTATCCAAAAGAAAAGAGAAAGGACCCAGATTATTAAAATTATGAATGAAAAAGGAGAGGTCACGACGAACACCATTGAAATTGGAAGCATTATTAGAAATTTTTATCAACAGCTATATGCCAATAAACTAAGCAATCTGGAAGAGATGGAATCCTTCCTGGAAACCTATAAACTACCAAGATTGAAAAAGGAAGAAATTGATTTCTTAAACAGGCCAATTAATTATGAAGAAATTGAGTCAGTGAAACAACCTTCCAAATAACAAAACTCCAGGCCCGGACGGTTTTCCTGGGGAATTCTACCAAACATTCAAAGAAGAAATAATACCTATTCTCCTAAAGCTATTTCAAAAAATAGAAACAGAAGGAAAGCTACCAAACTCATTCTATGAGGCCAATATTACCTTGATCCCCAAACCAGGCAAAGACCCCCTCAAAAAGGAGAATTACAGACCAATTTCCCTAATGAATATGGACGCCAAAATCCTCAACAAGATACTTGCTAATAGAATCCAACAGTTCATTAAAAGGATTATCCACCACGATCAAGTGGGATTCATACCTGGGATGCAAGCGTGGTTCAATATTCGCAAATCAATCAGCGTGATACATCATATCAACAAGAAAAGACTCAAGAACCATATGATCCTCTCAATCGATGCCGAAAAAGCATTTGACAAAATACAGCATCCTTTCCTGATTAAAACCCTTCAGAGTGTAGGAATAGAAGGTACATTTCTCAATCTCATAAAAGCCATCTATGAAAAGCCTACTGCAAATATTATTCTCAATGGGGAAAAGCTGGAAGCCTTTCCCTTAAGATCAGGAATACGACAAGGATGCCCACTCTCGCCACTATTATTCAACATAGTACTAGAAGTCCTTGCAACAGCAATCAGACAACAAAAAGGGATCAAAGGTATTCAAATCGGCAAAGAAGAAGTCAAAATGTCTCTCTTCACAGACGACATGATACTCTATATGGAAAACCCAAAAGAAGCCACTCCCAAACTATTAGAAGTTATAGAGCAATTCAGTAACGTGGCGGGATACAAAATCAATGCTCAGAAATCAGTTGCATTTCTGTACACGAATAACGAGAACGAAGAAAGAGAAATCAGGGAATCCATCCCATTTACAATAGCACCAAAAACCATACGTTACCTTGGAATTAACTTAACCAGAGACGTAAAGGACCTTTATTCTAGAAACTATAAATCACTCTTAAAAGACATTGAGGAAGACATAAAAAGATGGAAAGATATTCCATGCTCATGGATCGGAAGAATTAACATAGTTAAAATGTCCATGCTACCCAGAGCAATCTACACTTTCAATGCTATCCCGATCAAAATACCGAGAACGTTTTTCAAAGAACTGGACCAAATAGTCCTTAAATTTGCATGGAACCAGAAAAGACCCCGAATCTCCAAGGAACTGTTGAAAAGGAAAAACAAAGCTGGGGGCATCACAATGCCGGATTTCGAGCTGTACTACAAAGCTGTGATCACAAAGACAGCATGGTACTGGCACAAAAACAGACACATAGACCAATGGAACAGAATAGAGAGCCCAGAAATGGACCCTCAGCTCTTTGGGCAACTAATATTTGATAAAGCAGGAAAAAACATCCGGTGGGAAAAAGACAGTCTCTTCAATAAATGGTGCTGGGAAAATTGGACAGCTACATGCAAAAGAATGAAACTTGACCACTATCTCACACCATACACAAAAATAAACTCCAAATGGATGAAAGACCTCGATGTGAGACAGGAATCCATCAAAATTCTAGAGGAGAACATAGGCAGCAACCTCTACGACATCGGCCAAAGCAACCTTTTTCATGATACATCCCCAAAGGCAAGAGAAACAAAAGACAAAATGAATTTATGGTACTTCATCAAGATTAAAAGTTTCTGCACAGCCAAGGAAACAGTCAGAAAAACTAAGAGGCAGCCCACGGAATGGGAGATGATATTTGCAAATGACACTACAGATAAAGGACTGGTATCCAAGATGTACAAAGAACTTCTCAAACTCAATACACGAGAAACAAATAAACAAATCAAAAAATGGGCAGAAGATATGAACAGACACTTTTCCAATGAAGACATACAAATGGCTAACAGACACATGAAAAAATGTTCAAAATCATTAGCCATCAAGGAAATTCAAATCAAAACCACACTGAGATACCACCTTATGCCAGTTAGAATGGCAAAAATAGACAAGGCAAGAGACAACAATTGTTGGAGAGGATGTGGAGAAAGGGGATCCCTCCTACATTGTGGTGCAAATGCAAGTTGGCACAGCCGCTCTGGAAAACAGTGTGGAGGTCCCTTAAAAAGTTAAAAATTGAGCTACCCTATGATCCAGCCATTGCACTACTGGGTGTTTACCCCAAAGATACAGATGTAGTGAAGAGAAGGGCCATATGCACCCCAATGTTCATAGCAGCAATGTCCACAATAGCTAAATCGTGGAAGGAGCCGAGATGCCCTTCAACAGATGACTGGTTTAAGAAGTTGTGGTCCATATATACAATGGAATATTACTCAGCATTCAGAAAGAATGAGTTCTCAACATTTGCTACAACATGGACAGCACTGGAGGAGATAATGCTTAGTGAAATAAGTCAAGCAGAGAAAGACAACTATCATATGATTTCTCTCATCTATGGAACATAAGAACTAGAATGAGCAGTAGGGGAAGAAAGGGATAAAGAAAGGGGGGGTAATCAGAAGGGGGAATGAAATATGAGAGACTATGGACTATGAGAAACAAACTGAGGTCTACAGAGGGGAGGGGGGTGGGGGAATGGGATAGACCGGTGATGGGTAGTAAGGAGGGCACGTATTGCATGGTGCACTGGGTGTTATACACAACTAATGAATCATAGAGCCTTACATCGAAAACCGGGGATGTACTGTATGGTGACTAACATAATATAATAAAAAATCATTATAAAAAAAAAAAGAATCAAGAGAAGGCATTGAGAACTCTTAGTTTTAAAGATCAAAGTTAGTAAATGACAGCATCTAAAAGATGATAATTTAACCCCAATGTTTAAGATCATTGTTACTTTGAATTTCTATCTGATAGAGGAAATTCTTTTATCAGGACCAGCAAAATAGAGGCTGCTCTAGTGGCGTGGCCCACATCACAAATCGAAACCTAAGTCAGCCCATATTTACGGGAAACCCATATCAAGGAAACATACACCAACTACAAACCTCCAACTCAGCTTAGCTAATTCACCTGACCGAAGAAAACAGAACCTGCTAGCCTTACCAGGAAAGCCCTGACCTTCTAGCCAATCATGCCCTGTTTCCACGTTGCTGCTTCTAACACTCTATAAAACTCTCTCTTGCACAAAATTCTAAGGAAGAGTGCTCCACTCACTGCTTGTGAGTCACTTTATGCCCCCCCCCAATCCATGGGTTGTTTCCCCTAAACAAAGGACATCAAACTAGTTACTAAATTGTTTTATTTTTGTCATTTCACATATTTGTCACACTTTCCCTCCTACTGGAATGGCTCCAAGTAATTTTAGGATCCAGCGAGGGAGAGGTAGCACATAAAGTAACACATTTAGTGCAGTTTTGGCAGGAAGTCTTTGTGTGTTTGCCAATCATTCTGGTGAATGGTGAAATCACTGCTAGCTGTCCCAGTCTAGGAAGGCTTCCATGAATTCTCCTGCTCATCCTGCTACCTATCACATGAATGAAGGTGAGGAACAGAGTTTATTTCTCCCAGTACTAGAGATATACAGACAATGGAGACACAAAAGAAGCTAGTATGCAGAAAATTCGCCCTTATAACTCATATAGGAAAGGAACTATACAGGCTTTCCAAATGTGAAAAGAATTAAAATTTAATATGAACTATTAAATAAAAACCTTTGAAGCTTAAAATAAAATTCTATCAGTAACAAAAACAAATTTTGAACAACTATTCTAAAGAAAAAAAAAACACCAGAAGGATGAAAGAATAAACATAAATATATTAGACAATATTAAGAGAAATTTTTTTCTTCATTTTATTTCTTAAATCAGGTAAGACCATGAAAAGTGACATTTGTGACTGTAGTGTCTACAAAAAATATATGTATTGTCTTAAATAATTCCCTTAGGGAGCTAACATAGACACAAAATGTTAATCGTGACTTTTCAAATATCTACCCACCCTAGTCAAAATGAAAGCAAGTTCTTTAAAGTCTGCAATCATAGGTATCAGACTCTGTTGCATCATAAAAATACTCCAACAAAAAAATTATTGCTAGGGGCGCCTGGGTGGCGCAGTCCTTAAGCGTCTGCCTTCGGCTCAGGGAGCTCCTCCTCCGCTAGGAGCCTGCTTCTTCCTCTCCCCCTCCCCCTGCTTGTGTTCCCTCTCTTGCTGCCTGTCTATCTCTGTCAAATAAATAAATAAAATCTCAAAAAAAATTATTGCTAAAGATAATTATCGCTGTATCTTTTTTATATCTAATGTGGGTTTTTTGTTTTGTTTGGTTTTGGTCAGGGAAACAAAGGACTGCAGATAGATTATTTGGTATAAGGCTCTTGAATTCCAGGTAGAAGCCAGGTTGAGATTTAACGCATTTATGTATCGAGAAACATCAGCTGTACTCTGATGCTTTAAGATTACATTAGAATAAATTTATTCTGAATGGAAGATTCAAGGAAGGGAATACACTGTGTATATCTTTGGAAATCTTTTAAAGTTTACTTTTGGAGGGTTAAAGTTTTATCATGAATTATATATTTTTCCTAGGCAAGACCAGTTGTGTTTTCCTGGCATTTGTGACTCTTGTATACCTTAGAACTAACTGGTATTTTTAATAATGGAACTGAAAATGATTTTTTTTCAATGTAGTACTTTTTGTTGCTTTGCTTTTTTGATGGGATGCAAACTGCAAGCTATTTAACATACTCAAAGTGCTGCTAGAAAAAGCTGTCATTAGCATTTTGAATGTCTTTAAAAATCCTATCCAGTCTGATGGCATATGTATGGGATGATAATGAGTAAAAGAAATGATTTAAGGAATGAATAATGTTTTTGTATTCATAGGTACCATATCTACAGTGACAACTACAGCTGGGTAAATGGTCATGGAGTAGTATTATTCAGGCAGGCAGAAAATCTTGGTGTGGGGTTTAAGGAACAAATTATAACTTGAATTCCTCTGATGTTGTGCCAGTTATGAAAAGTGACACTTATAGGGTAAGACAGCCTTCCTGGAAACTCCAGTTATTACTGGCAAGTGCAAAATGAATTTTTCCGTACTGGTTATAAAAAGAAATTTGAGACATCACACTGTTTAAAAATACAGAGGTGGGAAAAAGTGAAAACCTCAACTTTAAAGGTAAATTCAAAGTGTCATACTCAAAATATATAAATCTAAGTAGGAGGGTAGAGACTTCAATATTATCTTGCTACTGAATCCATGTAGGTTTCTCACCAGGCTAAAAAGCAATAAAGTCAAAATGAAGCGGTAGAATTTAATCAATCAGGGAATACAAGACAATTCCCTTACTATGAGCGTGGAGTATATGGGTACAAATGTACACTGTTGGCAAAATCTAAATGTTATGAAGCAAGCATATGTTATCTAGGGGTACTTACATTCAGGAATAATATTGGTGCTGTCATCATTTTTGGCAAGGGGCTATATTCTAGGCTAGTTTGGATTATTTTTATTTTATTTTATTTTTATTTTTTAAAAGATTAATTTATGTATTTGAGAGAGAAACAGAGAGTGCAAGCAGGGGAAGGGGCAGAAGGAGAGGGGGAGAGAACCCCAAGCAGACTCTGCACTGAGTGTGGGGCTTGATCCCATGACCCCAATACCATGACGTGATCCAAAACCAAGAGTAGGACATTCAACCAACGGAGCCACCCAGGCACCCCTGGATTATTTTTAGAGAGAACGGAGTAAAACAAATGACTGCAACCATTTCAGTTATATGGGAAATGCTGCTCTTTTCCTGTCTCCTGTCATTGCATTGGTAGTTTCAATTAAATGCTGCAATCTTAAAAAGCATGTGATCACCAAGTTCGTTCTAATGACAGATGCTGGAGGCTGTATAAATGGAGATCATGATCAGTTGGTTATAGGACTTCTTGTTTCAATGGCATACTTACTTCTGATTATACAAACAGGAATGGCTGTACTTTCACTTAATATAGTTGGAAAAGACAGGGTATCATATTTATCTATTGTGATACCATAGTTTTCCCTCAGCTTCACAAATACTGAGTAAATTTCAGTGATTTTCCTTTTCAGTTTGGATTTCTTTCCTGTTTTGTAAGTGTGTCTACCTCTCTTGCCAAATATGTAAAATTTAACAGGCAGAAGTTATTTGTATTAATGTCAGGCTTTTATCCCTCAGTTAAGTAGTTGACTTTTTAAATTAGAAAAGTGGTTTATCTCAAAACATAGGATAATTCAAGGTAAATATTAAGAACCAACCTGCTAGCTTCTAGTATAACAGACTTGATATCACCCTATTATTTTGAACAAAAATAGGGCAGTTATAATATTAGCAAGATAACTTGTATTTTCTAAGACCAATTTATTATATATATTTTTAGGCAATAGCATCTTTTTCTCTTTCTTTTTTTTCTTTTCTTTTTCTATATTAGAAACAAAGTTGGTACCCTGCCTAATCAAAGAACGTTCGTAAGGTATCAACATTCTGAAACATTTCTTATGTTTTCCTTATCATTGTTTCATTTTCATCTTATGATAATGTAGAAATTGTTTACCTTTGCATTTGATTGCTTGTGTTTTCATTAAAATTGAAGCACTCAATTCCTATAGAGCTATTTTATAATATCACTGCTTGGAACTTAGATTTGATTATGCCAGTCTCTCTAAATTTAACACCTATAAAATAGAGAAGTTTAGGATAATATCATTCACCTCTGAGACAAATGTACTTCACTTGTCATCAGCACATGCTATCAGCATGGCAAGGAGGAATCTTTTTTTTTTTTTTTCTGATGTGTTTCTGCGTAGTACATCTGTTTACTTACAGCTCATCATGCAGGCCAGGAGACAAATTAAATTTCGTTTCTTCTGCAGATTTGACAGTGGCCACATTCTAGAACAAGTAAAGCTCTTTAACAAAATAATTTTACAGGGCAGTTCTTTGAAACAATGTGGTATTTTTTCCTCCCTTCTTTTTCTGACAAAGAAGAACTTTCAAAAAGTTAAAAACGTAATTCATACAAATATAAGTTCAATACATGCCAATTATTTATTGTTGTGGGTACTGGTAAGATGATGAAGTAGTTCTAAGAGAATCTAGAGCGTTGGATATTTATGAGCAAGTTGATAATGTTCAGAGCACACACACCCCAAAATATGACACCTTAGTATATTGAATATTTTAATCTGGAGGCACTTGAAAAAAATAGCAGAAGCAGAAAGGTCATTCCCCGCTTCTCACCCCCCTACACACACACCTGGCCCATCTCCCCAGAAGCAGGTCCTAATATTATCATCTGAGAAGTGTCTTCCTTCTACCTGGAGGAAAGGAACATCCTTGTCTGCAAGAAGAATCTTAACAAGCAAGCCTTGCTAAATTTCCTCCAACTTAGTACACTTGCTTCATACTTCTTAACCTATCATATTCCTCCACAACTATCTACTCTCTGTCATGCCTGGCATTAAGATACGCAGGCCTGGTTTTTTTGGAACTTCATTTCTTTATGAAAACTCCCCATGCACATAAAACTTAAATTTGTGTGTTTTTTTCCCTGTTAATCTGTCTTTGTTAGATAAACCTAGCCAGGGACCCCCAAGAAGGTTGAGGAAAATTTTTTCCTCCCCTGTAAAGTTAATAAAAGAAGGCTAGGATGCAATTATTAGGTTAAAAACAAAAGTAGTTTTATAAGTAGTTAATAAAAATAAACTTTGGGAGTTTATTTTCTATTGAAGAGAAATTATTTATATCTCTACCAGAAAAAATTCACATGTTATCATGTAACTTCACAAACTCTGGGAACTTGAAGCAATAGTAAGCAGTGAATCAAAGTATATAACCTTAAATAATCCTTGGGTGAGTCTGAAAAACGTTGCTTCTTTATGGTTATTGAAAAGACAGTATGGATTTTTCTTGACAAAATTAAAAATAGAACTACACTATGACCCAGGAATCAAACTACTGGGTATTTACCCCCAATATACAAAAACACTAATTTGAAGGGATACATGCACTGCTATGTTTATTGCAACATTATTTACAATAGCCAGATTATAGAAGCAACTCAAATGCCCATCAATAGATGAATGGATAAAGAAGATGTGGTATATACATAATGGAATATTATTAAGCTATAAAAAAGAATGAAATCTTACCATTTGCAACAATATGAGTGGATCTTGAGTATAGTGCTAAACAAAATAAACCAATGAGAGAAAGACAAATACCATATGATTTCACTCATATGTGGAATTTAAGAAACAAAACAAATGAACAAAGGAAAAAGGAAAGAAAGACAAACCAAAAAAGACTCTTAACTATAGAGAACAAACTGATGGTTACCAGAGTGGAGGTGGGTGGGGGGGATGGGTGAAACAGGTGAAGGGGATTAAGAGTACACTTATTTTGGGGCACCCGGGTGGCTCAGTCAGTTAAGTGGCTGCCTTCAGCTCAGGTCATGATCCTGGGGTCCTGGAATCGAGCCCCACATCAGGCTCCCTGCTTGGAGGAGAGTCTGCTTCTCCCTTTCATGCCCCCCCTGCTTGTGCTCTCTTGCTCTCTCTCTGTCAAATAAATAAACAAAATCTTTTTTTAAAAAAAGAGTACACTTATTATGATGAGCAAGGAGTAATGCATGGAACTGTTGAATTGCTATACTGTACACCTGAAACTAATATAATACTGGATATTAACTACACTAAAACTAAAATTTAAAGAAAAAGGAAAGACATTCTGCCCTTTTCCTTTTGTCTTATTTCCAAGTATTAAAGTTTCTTAACAATTCTTTTCATATGCAAAGCCTGAACAAAAATATCAGAAGACAATGTCCTCATATTTAAAATACATTTAATTTTGTAAATGTTTAAAAGTCTGTCATTCTAACTATGGCTTTCTAAAAACCCCGTTTGGGGCGCCTGGGTGGCGCAGTCGTTAAGGCGTCTGCCTTCGGCTCAGGGCGTGATCCCAGCGTTCTGGGATCGAGTCCCACATCAGGCTCCTCCGCTGTGAGCCTGCTTCTTCCTCTCCCACTCCCCCTGCTTGTGTTCCCTCTCTCGCTGGCTGTCTCTCTGTCACATAAATAAATAAAATCTTTAAAAAAATAAAAATAAAATAAAAATAAAAACCCCGTTTGATCCAATAAGTGAAGTTGATACAGCCACTCTTTTTAAAGATTTAATTTACTTATTTGAGAGAGGGAGAGAGTGCTCATGAGCAGGGGGACGGGCAGAGGGAGAGGGAGAAGCAGACTCCCCAGCAAGGAGGGAGCCCAACGTGGGGCTCAATCCCAAACCCTGAGATCATGACCTGAACCGAAGGTAGCTGCTTAACCAACTGAGCCACCCAGGCGCCCCAGATACAGTCACTTTTAAAAGAAATGTCAATTAAATGGATAGCTGAATATGGTACCTAATAATCTGAGCAAAAAGGCCAAGTTATTAACATTGTGTCCACCTCTTAAATTTCAGTATAATGGGTGGTTTTTGTTGTTGCATGACACTTGGGGTTCAGATATTCTTTCTTTCTTTTTTTTTTTAAAGATTTTATTTATTTATTTGACAGAGAGAGACAGCCAGCGAGAGAGGGAACACAAGCAGGGGGAGTGGGAGAGGAAGAAGCAGGCTCACAGTGGAGGAGCCTGATGTGGGGCTCAATCCCAGAACGCTGGGATCACGCCCTGAGCCGAAGGCAGACGCTTAATGACTGTGCCTCCCAGGCGCCCCCAGACATTCTTTCAATATCAAATAAACGTTGGTAAGGATAAGTTAAAATTGAATAGTATGACCTTTTGCTAGAAAGTCATTTGAAATATTTAGTCTTTCCTCACAGAATTCAAGAAAGCATGCCCATAGTCTCAAATTCTTCCCCCAACATTCTAATCACATGGTTCTCTAGCTCTTAAGTGCCTCTTCTCTGACATTTTCTATAAAAAATAAACACAAAAATTCAGTTCGACAAGAATTTTGCCTTCTTTTATGTGTTTCTAGGACCTACTGCGATGTTTGATTCATAATAGGTACTGAGAAATGTATATAAATGGATGGATGAATGGATGGATGGATGGATGGATAGATTGATGGATGGAGGAATAGACGGATGGATGGATGGATATGAGTCATGGACATGGCTGGCTCTGTCCCAACCTGAAGCCAGCCTTCCCTTCTCTGAGTTCATAGCAGTGAGAACCCTGTCCTCTTTTTTTTTTTTTAAGATTTTATTTATTTATTTGACAGAGACAGAGACAGCCAGCGAGAGAGGGAACACAAGCAAGGGGAGTGGGAGAGGAAGAAGCAGGCTCATAGCGGAGGAGCCTGATGTGGGGCTCGATCCCATAACGCCGGGATCACGCCCTGAGCCAAAGGCAGACGCTTAACCGCTGTGCCACCCAGGCGCCCCCCCATCCTCTTTTTAAAATATATATAGCTATATTAAATATAAAGAGTATGTTAGCTAATCCCCACACCATCGTGATTGTTTTTCTTATCTTCCCTTTTTCCATCCTCCCTCCCTCCCTCCCTTTCTTCCTTCCTTTTCTATCATTATTTATTCATTTGCAATTCTAGGTCTTCATTGTTAAGAAATAGTCAATCTGACCCAAAATAATAACTCTCATAATACAAGGATACCTGAAGTTTTAGTTTAACAATTTTGTGGGGTTTAATGTAGAAGCAAGAAGATGATGAAACAAAGAATGGGGATAAATCTAAAATGCAGGGAGAGGAAGGATTCCTCTAGTTGTGCTGAGGACTCAACAGAAAAAGTTTTGATGATAAGCCACCTGTACACAATTTGCCAAAGATTGACTTTGTCCACATCAAGCTTATTTTTATAAGGAAAACCATTTCAAGGTGTTATTGCTGGTGCCTGGTATCCAGAATATTCCAGAATATGTAACCACCATTTTATTTGAGACACTTCAAGCTCACCGACTTTTTAATCCCTTCTTAAGAATCCTAACATTTGGGACTGCAGATACAGAAAATAAAAGAACTAAAAAAAAAGGTTCTTTTTAAAAAGTTTTTATTTAAATTCCAGTTAGTTAACCTACAGTGTAATATTAGTTTCACCTACAGTGTAATATTAGTTTCAGGTGTATAATATAGTGATTCAACACTTCCATGCAACACGCTGTGATCATCACAAGTACACTCCTTAATCCCCATCACCTATTCCCCCCCCCCCACCTCTGCTCTGGTAACCATCAGTGTGTTTGTTCGCTATAGTTAAGAGTCTGTTTCTTGGTTTGCCTCTCTCTT
Source organism: Ursus americanus (assembly GCF_024610735.1). Taxonomy (NCBI): domain Eukaryota; kingdom Metazoa; phylum Chordata; class Mammalia; order Carnivora; family Ursidae; genus Ursus; species Ursus americanus. The sequence goes on along the minus strand of NC_142164.1, from coordinate 33,668,087 downwards.
TTTTCCCCTTTGCTCCTTTATTTTGTTTCTTAAATTCCACGTAGGAGTGAAATCATATGGTATTTGTCTTTCTCTGAGTTACTTATTTCACTTAGCATTATACTCTCTAGCTCCATCCATGTTGTTGCAAATGGCAAGATTTCATTCATTTGATGGCTGAGTAATATTCCATTGTATATATGTACCACATCTTTATCCATTCATCAGTGGGTGGACATTTGGGTTCTTTCTAAAATTTGGCTATTGTTGATAATGCTGCAATAAACAATAGGGTGCATGCACCCTTTTGTATTAGTATTGTTGTACCTGCTGGGTAAATACTTAGTAGTGCAATTGCGAGGTCATAGGGTAGTTCTATTTTTAACTTTCTAAGGAAACTTCATACTGTTTTCCAGAGTGGCTGCACTAGTTTGCATCCCACCAACAGTGCAGAAGGGCTCCCCTTTCTCCACATCTTTGCCAACACCTGTTAAAGAAAAAGATTCTTAACAGGTTTAGGCTCTTTCCTTGTTTGGACTTTCTTCTAGTTGCTATAGCTCTTTGATTACCAGAGCTACTATAAGGTTAATTTAGTCAGTTTCTGATTGTTTATTTAGTGTTTCTGTGCTGAAGCAAGAGCCCAAAGCTTTCTGGTCTGCCTTTCTGCTGATGTCCCACTCTACTTACAGTGTCCTTTGTAATTACATAATTTTCCTTTACAGTTTTCTTAGTTTTTTCATGCAGTTTTGAATGAGTGTCTGGGAACACTAGCTTTCAGCTTGAAGAACTTACTTAGTATTTCTTGTAAGGTCTGCTGGCAATAAATTCTCTGTTTCTGTCGATGAGACTGCCTTCATTTCACCTTTAATTTTGAAAAATAGGTTTGCTTGATACCAGGTTTGTGGTTAACAGTTTTTTATTTTGACTACTTTGAATATGTTGTCCTGCTGCTTTCTGGATTCCATTGTTTCTAATGAGAGGTCGACTTAATCTTAATGTGGTTTCCTTATACATAATTATTCTTTTCTTTTAATTTTTTCAAATGTTCAACTTATTTTACTGATTGATAAGCATTGTTGCTTATTTATTTGAAGTGCCTTTGTTTCAGGGACTTGACGGTTTAATGAAATCTAGGTAAGTTCTTTTTTTCTCTTGCTGCAGTCAAGCTTTTCATTATCTTTGGTATTCATCATTTTTACTATGAGGTATCTATCTTTGAATTTCTTTGCATTTATTTCCCATGGAGTTCACTGAGCTTCTTGAATGTGTAGATTAAAATTTTACTTTAAATTTTGAAAATTTTTATTTTTTTAAAGATTTTATTTATTTATTTATTTGACAAAGAGAGAGCACATAAACAGGGGGAGCAGCAGGCAGAGGGAGAGTGAGGCAAAGGGAGAGGGAGAAGGAAGGCTCCCCGCCAAGTAGGACCCTGAGATCATGACCTGAGCCGAAGGTAGACGCTTAACCAACTGAGCCACCCAGGCACACTAAATTTGGAAAATTTTTAGTCATTAATTTGTCAAATATTTTCCATCTCCTGTCTGTTTCTCTTCTTCTTCTTTTCTTAAGATTTATTTATTTATTTGAGAGAGAGAGAGCGCGTGAGCGTGTGTGCGTGAGTGGGGGCAGGGGCAGAGGGAGAGGGACACCAAGATCCTGACCTGACACACTCATTACACCGATGTTGCTGCACTTAATGGTGCTCCACATTTCTTTAAGACTTGGTGAATTTTTCTTTATTCATTTTTCTCTTTTTCTCAGACTAATATCAATTGATCTATTCTCAAATTCCCTTGATTCAAATCCAATTCAAATCTATTGTTGAGCCCCTGAATGAATTTTCATTTCACTTATTGTACTTTTGAGCACCAGAATTTCCATTTGGTTCTTTTTCATAATTTCTCCCTCATTATTGATATTCTCTATTTGATGAGACTTTATCATTATGCATTATTTCATTTTTAAGCATACTTCCCTTTCATTTGAATATTGTTATACTAGCTAATTTAAGGTCTTTTTGTTGTTGTTGTTAAATCAAAATCTGTTCACTTTCACAGGCAGTTTCTGTTGTCTGCTTTTCCCCTCCCTGGGTATAAGTCAGACTCTTCTGGGGTTTGTTGTTGCTGTTTTTGCATGTTTCATGATTGCTTGTTAGAAACTAGACACTTTAGAGAATAACTTCGTAGCAACTCTGAGTTCTGGTCTCCCCACTTCTGGGGCTTCTTGTTTTCATTTAATTGTTTATTTGTATATTGACTGGCCAGATTATTTTAGTGAAGCCTATCTGCACCTCCTGCCCCCCCAGTGTGGAGCCTTTGATTTTGTTCATTGGAGGGTGCAGTCTTGGGCATGGGTGCAGTCATTATGGAATAACGGAGTTTTCACTGGGCCTTCACTTACTATCTTTTTCTCTTACCACACTCACTTGTTAAGCTCCAGTAATTGGTGGTTGATTGCTTTATTGTTTTTAATAATATCTAGGACATAAATTGCTCCACAGACTGACCCAATTAAATTCAGGCTTCTTTACAAGTATAGTTTTTGAAGTCAGTCTTCGTAATTTGTTCTGAACATAGGAAGGCTCTTCTTACCTGTGCCCTTCACTGGTTCTTTCTGGTGGACTAGCTGGCATATGGTTGAGTTATATTTCTAATAAATCTACCTGTCTCCTCTGTTTTTCGCTATAACTTCCATTGTTTTTGAGAGAATCCTTAGGCTAGACACATTTACTCCGTGACAAATGAAATAAGTTCCTTTTGGGAAAGTTTCAGCCTGCCTCAATCCACAGGCAAAATTTTAGAGACTTGGCCCTTGCAGCTAGGGGTGCGGACAGTGACAGACTCCTTTCTGAGTTTAACTCCTGTTTTAGTTGATGAGCACTCAGCCAGGGGTGTAGGACAGCTGTAGTCTCTGACATCCTCAATTGGCCTCTCTCAGTGGGGGACTTTGCTTTATGAAGGAACCACGATGAGGGCGATTAATCAGGGCCCCAGTATTCTCATTGCACTGCACTCAAGGAGAGCCTACGCCCTACAATTGGAGGTTAATGAAAAAAAGGGAACTCTACCTCTCGGCAACAGTTAGCCTCTGCAAATTGCAGCTGGGGCAGGATGAGAAAGGCTGAAGTCCTGTCCCTCCTGGGAGATGCTATAGTTCTCAAACTTTAAGCTGTGGGAGTGAGTGAGAGATGCCTGTATTCTGGGCTACAACCATTTGGCTGGCTACTATTTATCATTCTGAGGCCAAGTCTTGTCTGTCATGCTGAGCTGGGAGGTGAGAGAAAAGGAAGTGGCTTTTCGTTCATTTGCCACATATTCTCACTATTCTTACTGAGCTTTAGTTCATTTATTTTTTTTTAATTTGTTTTTATTAAAATTATAATTGGCATACAACATTGTGTAAGTTTAAGGTAAACAACATGTTAGCATGATACATTTTTATATTGCAATATGATTCCCACCATAGCATTAGGTATCACCTTTATCATGTCCTGTAATTATCATTTCTTCTTTGTGATGAGAACATTTAAGATCTAGTCTAATCTCTTAGCAACTTGAGGTTTATAATACAGTATTACTGACTATAATCACTCTGCTGTATCTTAGATCTCCAAAATGTTATTTATTTATCTACTAGTTGCAAGTTTGTACCCTTAACAACATCATCCCAATTCCCCCATCCCTTAGCCCCTGATAGCCAACACCCTGCCTTCTGTTTTTATAAGTTTGGCTCTTTTAGATTGTACATATAAGTGATATACAGTACTTGTCTTTCTCTGTCTGACTTAGCATCATACCCTCAGTGTCCATCAATGTTGTTACAAGTGGCAGAATTTCCTGCTTTCTCATGAATGAATAATATCCCAGTGTGTGTGTGTGTGTGTGTGTGTGTGTGTGTGTGTGTGACATCTTCTTTATCCATTCATCCATTGAGGGATACTTAGATTGTTTTTATGTCTTGGCTATTGTGAATAATGCTGCAGTGAACAGCTATCTGCAGATAGCTCTTTGATATCCTGTGTTCATTTTCTTTGACTATATATAACCAGGAGTAAGATTGCTGGGTCATATGATAGTTCAAATTTTTTGTTTTTGAGAATCTGCCATACTGCTTTCTATAATGGCTATACCAAAGTTCATTTTCCTGATAAATGTTTCTTCATTTGCTCTGTGACCCTAGTTCAGACATTTCCAGAGACTTTAAATGGTTATTAATAATTGTCACCAGTTTACCTAGGGAGCAGGTTTGAGGAGCTTCTCATGTTATAATGTCAGAAAAGTTTTTCCCATTTTTATATTGGATTATTTGATTTTTATCATTGAGTTATAGTTATTTAAAAAATACATATGTATGGGGCGCCTGGGTGGCACAGCGGTTAAGCGTTTGCCTTCGGCTCAGGGCGTGATCCTGGCGTTATGGGATCGAGCCCCACATCAGGCTCTTCCGCTATGAGCCTGCTTCTTCCTCTCCCACTCCCCCTGCTTGTGTTCCCTCTCTCGCTGGCTGTCTCTATCTCTGTCGAATAAATAAATAAAATCTTTTAAAAAAAATACATATGTATGTATATATACATATATGTATAAGTGTGTGTAAAATATATGTAAAATAAATAAAATACCACTTCATTATCAGGTAATTGTTTTGCAAATATTTTTGTCCAAGTTTGTGGCTCACTTTACTTTCCTTGACAGGCACTTTTTTTTTTTTTAATTTGAGAGAGAGAGAGAGGGAAGGAGCACAAACAGGGTGAGGGGCAGAAGGCAGGGAGCCCAACATGGGACTTGATCCCAGGACTCCAGGATCATGACCTGAGGGGAAGGCAGAAGCTTAACCAACTGAGCCACCCAGGCGCCCTTGACAGGGACTTTTGAAGAGCAAGAGATTATAGTTTTGATGAAGTCCAATTTATCATATCTTAATGGTTTCTTATTTTTGTTTTCTATCAAAGGAAACTTTGCATAACCAAAGATCACAAAGATTTTATCATGTGCTCTTCTAGGAATTTTTTTACTTTTTAGTTTTACCTTATGTCTATAACCCATTTAAGTTCATTTTTTTGGAAGATACGGGTTGAGATTTATTTTCTTGGTGCTACTGTAAATGGTACTTTTTTTTGTTTTCCATTTGCCTATTGTTTATTTCTAACATATGGAAATAAAACTATATTTTTGCTTATTTACCTTATATCCTGCCACTTTGCTAAACACACTTATTAGTTCTAGTAGCTGTGGCAGATTCTTTAGGGGATTTTCTACAAAGACAATTGTCATCTGTAAATAAAGATTTTTATTTCTTCCTTTATAATCTGTATGAATTTATGTTTACTGTGTCTGTGGACTGGCTAGGACCTCTATTATGATGTCAAATAGGAATTGTGAGAGCAGATGTCCTTTTTATTATTTCTGATCTTGGGAAAAGACCATTCAGTCTTTTACTGCTAAGTATGATATTGACTGTAGTAGATACCCTATGTCCATATGAGGAAACTATCTTTTATTCCTTTTATCAGAGTTTTTACCATGAATGGATATTTAATTTTGTCAAGTACTTTTCTACATCTGTTAAGATAATAATTGTATTTCTTTTCTTTATTAGTGAATAATGTATACAAAATTTATTTTTTCATGTTAAAACAACCCTTTTGTTTCTGAGAATAGCTACACTTGGTCATAATATAATATAATATATATTGTATAATGTATATAATATATAATGACCAAGCATAGTATATATTTTTCCTGAATCCAATTTGCTACTATTCTGTGAAGGAATTTTGAGTCTGTGTTCCAGAGAAATACTTTTCCTCCAATGTTTTTGTCTGATTTGGTTTCATTTTGGCTTTAGTAGCATTGCTTAATGAGGTTAGAAGTGTCTGATGTTTTCATATTTTCTAGAAGTCTTTATATACACCTGACATTATTTCTTTCATAAATATCAGTATATTGCCAGGACTACCATCGTTGCTTGTAGTTTTTATTCTTGGAAATTTAAAATTTTTGAATTTATTCACCATATTAGAATCTTATATATAGTTGTATTTTTGAGTAAGTTCTGGTAGTTGGTGTCTTCTAAGAAATTGACCCATTTAATCTAAGCTATTAAACTTATTAGCACAAAGTTGTTCATAATATCCCTATATTATCTTTTTAATGACCATGGCATCTACAAAGAGATGCCTTCTTTCATTCTTGATATCTATAATTTGTATCTTTATTTGCTGTTGTTGGTATTATTGTTGTTTTTGTTAGTCTACATGAAGATATATTAGATTTATTGACCTTTTCAAAGACTCAGACTTTGATTTTCTCTCTTGTTTCTGTTCTCAATGTAATTGGTATCTGTTATCAGCCACATTATTCTCTTCTTTCTGCTCTATTTAGTTTATTTTTCTCTTCTTTTCCTAGTTTCTTAAGTTGGAATGTCAGAATGTTGATTTGAGAAAATTTTCCTTTCCAATATAAGCATTTAATGCTCCGCGTTTCGTTTTAAGTGTTACTTTAGCTGCCTCCCACAAATTTCGATATGTTGCATTTTCATTTTTATTCAATTCAAAATATTTATCTAATTATTTTTGTGATACTCTCCTTGATTCATGGATTATTTAAAAGTATGTTGTTTAATTTGCAAAAATTTCAGGCTTTCCAAATAACTTTCTATTAATACTTTCTAGTTTATTTCTGTTGTAGTCTAGGAAAACATTTTCATGGTCTCAATTGTTTTAAATATGGGGACATCTGTTTTATGGCCCAGAATATGGTTTATCTTCATGAATGTTACAAGTGTTACTTTCAAAGATTGTGTGCATTGTTTTTGTTGGGTAAAGGGTTCCATAAATGTCAATTAGGTCAAGTTGATTGATAGGTTCATCTATGTTTTTCTATCAGTTACTAAGAGATCACTCTTCAACTATAGCTGTGGATTTATCTATATGTCGACGTATTTTGAAGCTCTGTCCTTAGGAACTTATATTTTTAAAATTATAATCTCTTCCTGGGGAATCAACCCATTTGTTATCACATGATGTTCTTTAATATCCCAGCTAGTCTCATTGTACTGATTTCTACTGTTTGATATTAATATAGCTACTATAACCTTATTGTGATTAGTGTTTGCATGATATATCACTTTACATCCTTTTGCTTTTAGCCTCTCAATATTTTATATTCCAAGTGAATATAAAGTATAAAATGGCACTTAAGCCATTTATTTTAAGGCTTAATATAATGGCTGTATTTAAATCTACTATTTTTCTAACTCTTCCTTTTATGTTACAACATTTGATATTGTCCCATGGCTCAGGTGCTTTGTTCTGTTTTTGTTTTTGTTTTAATTCCTTTTCTTCTTTGTGTTTCAGTTTGGGTAATTTCCATTGAACTATCTTCAAGTACAAAAATTCTTTCCTTGGTTATGGTCAGCCTCCTGATGAGCCCATTGAAGACATTCTGTTATTCTGATATTGTCTTTTTATGTATAACATTTCCACTTGACATTTTTTTTAAAGTTTTATCTCTCTTCTAAAATTCTCCATCTGTTCTTGAAATTGTTCACCTTCTCCTCTAGATCCTTTAATATGTTAATTACAGTTACTTTAGTGTTCCATCCTCAAAGTTTTGATATTTATGTATTTTATCTGATTCTGTTGATTGATTTGCCTCTTATTAATATGATTTTTTTCTTGCCTTCTTGCACGTTTTAGTTTTCTTTAAATTTAATACCTGACATTGTGTATGGAACATTAGGGACTGAGATAAATGTTATTTTTGCCTAAAAATAGTCTTCTTTTCTTTTTTCAGGCTGTTAAGTGTACGAGGTTGAAAGTATCCAGTCAGGAATTTATTTGTATTTAGGCTTGCCCTGCTATTGTTTTCTGCGATGTACACAGGCTGCCATTAATTTGTACCTAGGCTAGAGGGAGTTTGGCAGTTAGTATTTTTCTCTATTAGTTCTCAACCCTATTTCAACCTTGCCTGAACACATGGTGGAGAGTGGCCCACTCTTCTGATTTTTTCCACTCCCTACCGACAGCCCACTGTGGCTCATTATCAGGGGCTAGATTCATGGTAGAAGCCACAGGGAAGAATGTTGGTTGTCCTGATCTAGCTTCATGTTCCAGCAGATGTATGCCTGGGCTCAAAGGTGGAGCTTTCTTGGCATTCCTGCCTCTAACCTTAATGGCAAGAAGCCAAACCCTGCCTTTTATCTGAAGTGGATTCTATGCAGGGGATAATCTCCTGCCCCTCACCCAGTTGTAGGTGGGATCTCATGGTACTGATACAGGATTCTGGGCCAAGAATTATTTTATGCTCTAGGAAGCCAGTTTTATTTCTTCTACACTTTCCCTAGCCACAATGTCCCTTGCCTAGTAGCTTAAAGCTCTGTAATTAAAAAATGTGTTGGGAGTGATGTCAGTCAAAACGGCAGCATAAGGACCTCTGAAAATTCTTTTCTTCACAATCAAAAAATGGTAAAAAAATAACTTTTTCAAAACTCTGGAAATTAATCAAAGCCTTATAGCAACCTGGGGAGCATTTACTTAAGAAAAATAGCTTGATCTCAGTAAGAAGAGTTAGGTAAGCAATAAATATAATTTAAATTTTTTATTAAGGACACAAAATTCTCAATGTCAAGGCCCCATTTTCCAACTCTAAAAAATATAGTGTTTGTACTAGACTTTACAGTCTCTAACAGGAACATTTGATAACCAATGATTCTACTTTTAATAGGAAGAATTACAGTCCTAATGGCCTTCCAGAAAGATAATTTGTATCTAGATATACCATTAGTGTCATGATATAGACAGTCACTTTGTCTATCAATTTTAAGCTTTTTTTTAATTCACTAGCAAAAATATTCAAAACTAAAATTATTGAATTATTAAAATAGTTCCCATAAACTAAAATTTTAATTACTTGTCTTAATTCTTTATATACAATTTTATCTCAAGAGGAAGAAATCCAATCAAAACTTTGTAACATACCATAAACAGACATAGATATTTAATACTTTCTTCCTAAACCAATATTGAGACTTTAGAAAAGCTGTAGAGATAAAAATTTGCAAATATGCTAAATTTCTGTACTGTAATATGTATACTTTTATTGTAGGAATAGAAAATCATTTAGACAATGTTGCCATTGCAAAATGTAAGTACCACCAAACTGATCTCTCCTTACTGCTATCTCCTCCCTTCCTCTCCTGAATCCTTCACTAATTCAAGAAAGGATCCATGTCACAACTGAGAAGTCAAATGGAGAGCCAGAGGCTACTATTTCTTCCTAAATATTTCAGCTGATTCATACTCATTTAAGAATCCATGTACAAACTTACTTGGTGTCTAAAACTATTTTAGTGGGACATGTGGGTAGTTCAGTGGGTTAAGTGCCTGACTCTCAGTTTTGGTTCTGGTCATGACCTCATGGGTCATGGGATCAAGCCCGGCAGCCGGCTCCCTGCTCAGCACCCAGTCTGCTTGAAGTTTCTCTTCCTCTGCCCCTTCCCCCCCACTCTCTCTCTCTCAAATAAGTAAATCTTTTAAAAAATAATAAGTTAAAACTCTCTTAGCAATCCCCGCAAATTTAATATGAAAATCAAAAGTTCACTGCACAATAAGCACAAAGAAATCACAGAGGAAAGAAATAAGAAATCATCTAATATTACAGAATAAGAAAATAAAAAAACCAATGACTCACTTAGGAACATTATAGTTCTTAAGCAGGCACTGCAGTAAAAACCACCACCTGCTATATATATATATATATAAAATAAGTTGCACACACACACACACACACATATGGAAAGTTGAATACAGTTTGGGTCCAACTAAAAATCATAAATATTTTTATTCTTTCCCCAATTACTAGATGCTTTAAAATCTGTATATAGGAAAGGTAACCCCAAACCAGGTATATTCTAGCATAGTCCCTCTTTCTATTATTGGGTCCAGAGAATTTCTACTTCCGGAAAAGAAATTCAGAAGGAAGGGAATCACATGGAGAAGAGTAAAAAGCAAGGAAGCTCATGAATAAAACACCCAGATTTATTTGAAGGAAGGCACATGTAGATAACAAGTAATATTTTAACCTTTGGAAGGACCTATGTAGGGTTCTAGACAAAATTTGGGTTCCCAGTAGTTTGAATTTCAGATAAAAAAATTTTAAGAATGGTGTAATATATCCTATGCAATGTTTGGAATATATACTGAAAATTTATTTGTTTATTCTGAAATTGAAATTTAGCTGGTCCTCAACAACCCTAAGCTACCCCAAATGTATAAATAATTGAATCACTATACTCGCATTTGTACTTACTAAAATATTTGCTTATAATAAAGAGTAGTGCAGGGGCACCTGGGTATCTTAGTTGGTGCAGTCTGCTTGGGATTCCTTCCCCCTTGCTCTCCCTCTCCCTCTGCTTCTCCCCTGACTCCTGCATGTTCATGCATACTGTCTCTCACTCTAAAAAAATAAATAAACAAAATCTTGAAAACAAGTAGTGCAGATCTCCTTCCCAGTTACAACGGATTCTATCAATGAGACCTTATTTATAAGAGAAGTATGGGTGAGCCTCAGCACCAGATTTCCTAAAGATTGCCATTCCTTACTTTTTTCAAAAAATGGATCACCTATGCAGGAAAAATTGTCCATATTGCCTTGTGGAATTCATTATAAATTTAGTGGAAATATTTTAGTTTCTTAGAGAGCAGAGTAATTACACTAATGGTGTCCTTAGGTAACCACATGAATTAAATACTTTGATATACAAGTCGTGGGTTGTGTTTTTGTTTTTGTTTTTGTTTTGTTTCTTTCCTATGGCAATTAAGCTGATTTGCAAAACAAAAAAATTCCTACTTAAAGTGTTTAATACAAGTATATTAGTCCCTGCTAAGCTGTTTCAAATCCTGTCGCATATTTCTATAGATCCACACTGTAGGAGACTTGTTTTAACAGTTGTTTTAAATAATGCCAAACTTTCTCAATTTTAATTTTAAGCTATTGTTATTTCATTCGCTTTCAGCATTAGCTCAGAAGCAGATCTTCTTTTATTTCTAAACACCTTCAATTTAGTTTGATTTTAATTTCTCTTAAAATGTTGAAAAATTGGTAAGAGCATAAAGTAATGAGCACAGAGATTTTCATTTGTATGCTGATCACCCTAGAAGGTGCTGGCTTTTACTAATGTTTTAAAGATCTCTACTCCTTGGAAAGCTAGAATGCTCACTGAGTTCTTTTTTCAAATAAAATACAAGGAATTTCAAAGTAGCAGGAATAGAGAAACTTATGGGTCCTGAAGGGCAGGTGCAAGGCTGTGCACTCAGGTTACCATAACATGAACATGGGAATTGGAACTACCAGATATCTAGGCAGGTAGGCTTCAGAAAAAAAATCTAGAGGTAAAGAAGCTGTTTGGTCCATTAAGAGAAAGGCATAGTCCCCAGCACATTGAAGTCCTGGGAGATCCGCTTCATGATGACAGGGAATATCTTTTTTTTTTCTGTGTCTTTCCCTCTTATTTTTTCATTCCTCTTCTCTTATTATTTTTCTTGCTACCTTCATCTTGCTGTCTGTTTGATGCCCTTACTTACCTTTTCTACTGCTTGGCCATAGCTTTAAGTTAAAATAACACCAGCACCTTCCTGCAGCAATGTCGTTTCACTCCCCCAGGAACCTTTTTTTTCTATAAGCCCTTATAGAGAAACAGAAGAGTAAGAACTAGATCACATTTGACATACAATGCCTCATTGCATTTCGAATAGAATCTTATAAAATGTACTTTCTTCAGTCTCGATGTGTTTACAATGAAAGTTTGCCCAGTTATCCTGAAGTTCATTTACTTGTTTACTAAAACTTTTTTAAAAATGTAATCTTGCATACTTAATTTGGGGATTAATTTGGGGAAGATAAGAATTACAAATGGGAATTCCTTGAATGAATTCCTTTCATGCATTATCATATATTTTACCTAATATAACTTTTGAGTATAAAATACTACGTTCCCCTATTTAGAAAGTTGAAATTACAGACCATACTTCGAGAGCTAGTTCTTTTGTAACATTGATCTACTTTTTATTCCATTTTCTGAAGCTCTAGTGCATTCACCAGACAGAATGAAATTAAAATCTGCATGAACTGTGTACACTTAAAATAAGCATTTTATGTAAATATTAGTAAGACTGATTAAAATTTAAACATACACAAGAAAATTATTAATGTCGGGACTGAAAGAAATGGTGATTAGTTTTTCACCAGAAAGAACTGGTGATTTTCCACTGTAAACTTTAATGTTTTTTTCTTTTGACTAAATGCTAGAAAATAACTAGAGCTAATTGGAGATTTACCTATAGTCCCTGGTTAGTAGCTACTTTTTGTTTTTTTACTTCTTATCTATTCTGAAAACTTTTATGTTCTTCCTGCCTTAGAGATGATTTTCATCTTCACCATCTTATTTGACTTATGTGAGTAAGTCCAAGTTTTCCTTTTTTCCTATGAACAGAGTGCATAAAATCTAATCTTCTATTTGTGTATGCTGTAACACATGCTCGAAATTGTAAGGCACCCGAAAGTTTGTTTTGACCCTTAAGATGACTTATCTACCTTTGCCACTAAGCCTAAATTTTTCCTGTAAGTTAACACATTGAAACAATTGCTTGAAATACACACATTATCAGAGACATATCAAACAATTACGCATCATCAGGCAGTACTACCTCCATTCCAAAAGCATCTCAGCTCAGTAACCCAGTAAATATTTAAGAAGATAAGATAAAAGGAAGGAGAGTGAGTCTCACTGGGGGGAAAGGCCCCAGACGGATATTTCAAAAAAGGGGATTTATGAAAATTCCTCACTCCATCAATCCCATCCTATTACTCCAGAATTGAGGTGGGTACTCTTCCTGCCATTACAACCATTAAAACATTGAATATGTTTGTGTCAATGGTGATCTCCTTCCTCCTGCACATGTATTGATACCATCCTCTTTCCCTGTTTTTATTCCTCATCAAGTCACCACATACCTTCACTTACTCTAAGTTGACAAAACTATATAAAATGAACAAAACAACACCAAATTGAATTTGTACAATTCAAAGGCATTTAAAGAAGTGATCTTAAAAATGAAGACACCGCTGATAAGAAAATCGTCTTAGGTGGAAAATAGCAAGTGTTATGCAGGTATCTAGTCTCCCATTGATTCATCTTGAAGTCTCAGATGAAAACGTTTACCCTCAGCGAAGAATGAGTAGAAATATTTGTGAGTTGACTTCTGCCATTGGAAGGGCAAAGGAGATGATTTTAGAGTGGTATGGAGGAAGAATGGAGCTCGATCAACATAGAGGAGAGACTCATGGGAAATCATTGGTCACTGGGTCATAGACAACAAGAGACTATGCGTCACTGCTTCAAGAGAGAACAAAAACTAAAAGAGAAAGGTAGAGATAGAAACTACAGAAATCATAAAAATTTTTGCTGTTAAATAAAATAATCACTTCAGTTTAAAAAGCAAAAATGAAAAGGAACTTGGCAGCATTAAATTGTATACGAAAATGTTCATGTCTTAATTCTCATGTAATTCTGCATGAGTTTGCTTTTCTTAAGAAGCCTTTTGCACCTTGGATACATCCTTTAACGCCCTAGTACATGATGTGAGAAGGAATAAAAAGATCAGTCTGTTTTTACAGCTAGGAAAAACAGTGTTTTTCAGTAACCATAGGATTTAATAATTACTGATGTTTATCAAAAGTAATTCATGTCTAGTAGGTTTCAGAACCAAGTGTACAGGGGAACACTAGAAGACAAAGGAGAAAATGTCCATTTCGTGGTTGACAATGAAACTGATAACAGTGAAAAAAGTGGTTCAGCAAAAAGGCTTAACACATTTAAAAGTAAAACCCTGCTGATAAGAAGGGAAAAAATAGGACAGAAAAGTTATATCATGCCATGCCCCTCCTAAAACCTTTCAGTGACTTTGCACACAGAGCTACGCATGATTTGGCCCTTGCCTACCTTTCTAAATCTTATGTCTTGCTGGTCTTCCTCCTCCCACTCAACACCCTAGCCATGGTGAGCATCAGTACCTTTGCACAAGTTATTGTCTCTCTTTGCCTCTCCATCCTCCAACTCAAAGCTGGTTTACATTTACCCTTCAGATCTCAATTAACCGTAGGCTAAATTCGAGTTGCATTTTATTATATCCTCAGGATATAGATAGATAGATAGATAGAGTAGATATTAATTATGTAGAAGATGTATAGATATATTAACTAGATATAAATTAACAAATGTGCCATTTTATCAAATAGAGAATTTATTTTTGAAGAAAAACCTCCTTAATCTTACTACATGATAAGCATAGTACAGCTAGGAAGAAGATATACTTAAAAAAAACAGTATCAGTCCATCTTATTGGAACTTGTCATCAAGTATTCTTACTGTTCCATAAAAGAAAACACTGAAGCAATTGAGAGGTTGTTGGTGGGAGACAAGTATGGCCCCATATTGAAGTTCCCCTACAAAGTACATGGTAATGATGTGGCTGATTCAAATGCTTTGGAAGTTGCCATCTTTGGATAAGCAGCAGAAGAATATATGCAATACAACTTCTTTCTTGGATGGACATTAAAAAAAAAGATTTTATTTATCTATTTATTTTAGTGGGGGAGGAGCAGAGGGAGAGTGAGAGAGAAACCCAAGCAGACTCTGTGCTGAGCATGGAGCATGACACAGGGCTCATTCTCATGACCCTGAGATGATGACCTGAGCCAAAATCAAGCGTCAGAAACTTAGCTGACTGAGCTGACCCAGGTGTCCCTTGGATGCATACTTTTATGTACTGAAAATAAATGATTCAGAGGTCCCTGTTACTGGTTGGGGAATACTTTATTATACATACTTAATGACAATAGACCATTTCTTATTCTTTACACAAAACTGGTCCTGGAGGTTTTGACAACTTTCAATTAGTAGCAGATAGTTTAACAAGAATAAAGCTGTTTCTTGAAAAAAATAAGTACTAGACATGGTGCTAAAATCTTTTTGAGGAAGGTATAAGATAGATGGGTAGATAGATATAGATAGATATCTACATATACCTTGTCAATTTTGTTCACCTTTTCTTTGAAGTCTATGTTATACAGTGGTACTCAATTGGTATTTGTTAAATGAATGAATAAAGAGTGATTGTCATTTTATAGAAATCAGAAACCTATAGATTTAAAAACTTGCCCAAGATCATTTAGCTAGTAAGTGGTGGACTATAGTCATATTTGATGCTCAGAATGTACCAGATTTTTTCCGTAAGACTTCACTATACACTGCCTCCTTATTTTGTGGTCATTAGGTAACAAATAACAACAAACTGGTTTACTGTTTTAACTGTATAAAATCTCTTTCATTTATTTTGTGTATCTTAAAATTATAAGATTAGTTTTGCATATTATTATTATTACTTCACTATGATTATTTCTTTTTTTAAAAACAGGTTTTTAAAAATATTATTTATTTATTTATTTATATGGCAGAGAGAAAGAGACCATGAGAGAGACAACACAAGCAGGGGGAGTGGGGGAGTGGGAGAGGGAGAAGCAGGCTTCCCACAGAGCAGGGAGCCTGATGTGGGGCTTGATCCCAGGACCCTGGGATCACGACCTAAGCCGAAAGCAGACACCCAATGACTGAGCCACCCAGGCACCTCACTATGATTATTTCTTAGAAATTTTAACAAGCTACTACGTATCATAATTTACTGTTCAGAAGACAGGTCAAGTGAGTCCTATTACAAGCTTTCATTTGTCTCCAAAAATACATTTTATTGGCAGCAAAATAAGTTGATCAGTTTATGATTGGAGCCAATGCCCTCTGTAAATGGAAACATGGCTGCTTGACTTCTCATCTCCTCTCCACAAGGGAATATAATCAAATGCACAATCTCACATATCATTCACTACATCATATATTTAATTATTGTTTCACTTGAAGTGCTTTTTAATGGTATGTAAATAAAGATTAAATAGCTACACTGACTACCATCGTTTTCAGCAATAGAATCAGATGCTACAAACAAGTAATGAGCAATTTTTTTGTACGTGTCAGGCACTGACTTTAGTTAGCCCTTTGCATCCCTCAGCATTTTAATTTTCATAGCAATTAGAATTCAGTGAAATCCTTTGGACATGTGAAAATATTTTTTTTAAGAAGTAGCCACTATTGGGGTGCCTGGGTTGCTTGGTCAATTGAGCATCTAACTCTTGGTTTCAGCTTGGGTCATGATCTCAGGGTCCTGGGATCAAACCCTGCATTGGGGCTCTGCACGCAGCATAAAGTTGCTTGTCCCTCTCCTTCCTACCCCTCTCTGGAGAGCATACGTGAGCTCTCTAAAATAAATAAATAAAATCTTAAAAAAAAATAACCACTACTCACATCAAAACTGAGTTCAAGTTCAGAGACAAAATAAAGAAAAAAGCTATAAAACTGGCTTTGATACCTTAGTATTATTTGCTGAATTTTTAGACTCAGTTACTTTAATTAAATTTTGCTCTAATCAAGGACTTAAGAGTTCATTACTCCTTGATTTATTTGTTCTCCTTGATAATTGCAGCAGTGTTTTTGTTTATTTGTTTTGTTTTGCTTCCTAAGGCCAGGATAATCAAACTAACTGGGATAATCAGACTAACTAGCTGATTTTTTTATACTTAGCTGAAAGATAAAATACAAGTATACAAATTCTAGATTTGCAAATAGTGTCATTACCATATATTTTAAAAATATAACAGAGAAAATGTACTGAACTATCACATACAAATTAAAGTTGACCTATCATTTTACCGTAGAAGACAAGATCAAATTTAGGCACAGATTGATCAAGTTCTTCTATAAATGACAATTCTGGACTCCTGGTGAAAATCTAGTCAGTTTTTACTTATGCCCAAGATTCATCCTGCAAAGTAAGAAACATTTTATTTGGTGTGTTTTAGTGGGATTTTTTTCCATCAAAGTGTTTGAAAACACTTTGTTTACTTAAAAGATACTTTAAAAAATTATACTGGAAAGAAAAAAACGTGATTACATTGAATTGGGAAATGTTATTTGAATTTTCAAATATCTATAATATGTCCAAACATTTGGATGTTAAGAAATGTGGAGATAGATTTAGCTCTGATACTTCATATATCTACAACCTGGGCCAAGGTCTGATACTTCATATATCTATGAACTTGGCCAAGTTCTACATAATAAGCTTATTTCCTCATTTAAAAAACACTGATAATTTAAAAAATCTATATTGCAGAGAAGTTTCAAGGACTAGTGATTATGTATGGAGTTTAGCATATTGCTTCCTTCCCGCATATTACTAGGCAATCAGGAAACTGCAGCTACTCTTATTAGGGTAGACACAAGATATCTATAGATACTGTTTAGTTAGTGTGTGTGTGTGTGTGAGTTTTGTCAAACTCCTTACACAGGAATTTGAGAAGACTAATCACTGAACCAGTTAGCTTTTGCTGTGTAACAAACAACTTCAAGATCCCAGTGGCAAACAACAATAAGGACTTATTGTTTATGCATCTGAGATTGAACCAGGCAGTTCTGCATATGTTGTCTGGGTTTACTTATGTTTGTGGTTTAGCTGGCTGGTCAACTGCCTCAGCTGGGGTGGATAGGGTGACTTAACTCTGTTCCACATGTTTTTTGTCCTCCAATAGAAGCATTAGCAGGCCAAATTCAGCCCACCACCGTTTTTGTAAAGTTTTGTGAAGTTTTACTGGAACACAGACCTACCCATTGGTTTATATATTATATACAGCTGCCTTTGTACTGCAACAGCAGTGTGATGTAGTTGTAGCAGAACTATATGGCTTGCAAAACCTAAAATATTTATTATCTATACTTTTATAGAAAAAGTTTGCCTATCCCTGCTCTAAAAGACTAGTGCCAACATGTTCTCCTGGTGATGATAATGATAGAAGAGTAGGCATCAAGTCATAGGCCAATTATGAGCCTCTGTGTCACATATGGTAATACCCAATAGGTCAAAATAAGTCAAATGCCTCAGCCCAAAGTCAAGAGGCAAGGCACTGTGAAGTTACATTGTAAAGGGTGTGGGCACAAGAAGGGTGAACTGATTGGGGCCAATAATGTAATCTACTACAATTATTTTCTTAATCTTTCTTTTTGAGAAGTAGTCACATATGTGCACTTTTTTAGAACACACTACTTTCCCTCACTTCCAGCAACACTTTTAACACACAAAGAACCAAACATCTACCCCTGGGGTCAGTAAACTTTTTCCATAAAGGGCTAAATATTAAATATTTTAGACTTTGTTTGCCATATGATCTCCATCACAACTACTCAAATATGTCATTGTAACATGGAAGAAGCCATAGACAATATGTAGACAAATGAGTGTAGCTATGTTCCAATAAAACTTATTTACAAAACAGGCAATAGTTTACCTGTGCCTAATCCCCCATATATGTAAAATAAGAAAATTGGGGCACAAAGAGTTGAGATGTCTTTCCCAGGATCACAAAACTAATTGATATCAGCTGGGATCAAGAGCTGTAGTGATATTGTGGCCAATTCAGAAGAAATGTTTTGTTTGGTTCCACATAAGCTTTTAATAAGATTTGAATTGTTTTTTGATACGTTAAAAATTGGGAGAATTCATAGACAAATCTGGATGTCCAGGTTTTCTTAAATATTGGAACATAATGAAATTCTGGACTGAAATCACACATTGCAACGATTGGTTGGAGCCAAGTAACTACCGTTCCGTGAGATATACCGTCAGTTCCACCATTTACTGTAACCATGCATTTGGTCCAGCTCACTCATTTACATTATTTTACTGGCCTCTGTGGGCATATGAGTTTACTACCATGGACTTGGAACCCGGTCCCCTTCTGATCTCTCAGTCTTGGGTCTTTTCCACTTGAGTACTTTATCTGATCAAGTCACTCTGATATGGCAAGTTTGGGGTTTTTAACTTGGTTTTAAACTTTAAGAACTGCTTTGTCTTTGAAGAAGTATTTCCTTCCTCTATGGATCTGTGGAGATGATGAGACTTTCTAACTTAATTAGTTTAGAATCCATAAAAATGTGTTTCAGAGAAGTGATTTGTGACCAAATCTCTCCTTTATTACAGTTGAAAGTATAATTTGCAATATCTACTGAGGTGATTTTAAACTGTGGACTGTCTTTAATAAATATTTCTTAGCACCTGAGCTAGAAATATTGGAAGAGAAAGTGAACAAAAAAGAAAGTGATTTAAGGGAAACTGCTCCCTGCACACACTTCTGCACCTACCTTATTAAAATTTTATGGTCATTAAATGAATTTTAGGATGGAGAATTATTTGGTGTCACAACAGTTGATAGATTCACATTCACAGAGAGTCTTTGTCTTCATGTGAAAATTGGTGAAAGTAATGACATTCCTAGAAAATCCCACTTTATGCACTGAGGTTTGTATATGCCACTTATCTTTCTGATGATTAGCTTCCTTTGCTCAAGGCTTCAAATCAACTACCTGATTACAATTAAAGATACTTCATCATACAAATTTGTATCATACAATAAATATCTCCAGATAGCCCCCCCCAAAGACTTCTAGCAAATCACATATCACAGACCGAAGGTGATGCTTATGGAAAGAGAAAAAGAAAATGGGAGAAAAATCACATTAATTAGCTTTTACTACAATGCCAATCAATGTGGGAGGGCCTTGATAGACAATTTGCCCTCATTTAATCCACAAGACAACCCAGTGGAAGAAGCGCTTTTACTATTCTCATGGTATAGTACAGGAAACTGAAGCTCAGAGTACATAAGTAACCTACCCAAAGCCATCCAGTTAAGTGGCAAAACCTGGATTTTTTGTGCAGGTTTTAAGATTCCTGTGTAGTTAGCTTTCATTTTAGCTAGCTAGCTCGACTAGCTTAGAGCAAGGCCCAATCAAGGCTAAACACAAGGATCAAAGATAAAATAAGCAAAGCTACTGTAAGGCTTCCAGATTATCAAAAGACATCTCTTTGTGACTATACACAGAGTCTAATGCTGTTGTGCTTACTCTGGCAGTCAAATGAAAAATTCCTTCTTTGGAAGGTTTGCTCACAGAAGTGTTCCCAATTTGCAGAATTCTAATAAAAGGCTTTCAAACATTTCATCAATCCATCCTGAGCTATTGTGGCATTCTTTTTGTCGAAGATTTTGAGTGAGTTTATTTGCCTGTGATTATTAAGGCTCTTGTAGAGGCATAAAAAGTAAGCTCTCTTAAAAAAGAATTTAACTCATTAAGTTCTGTTCTGCCTAACCTGCACACTTGCCTTGTTTGGTCGTCCCCTCAGAGAAAATTGATGCATATTCCCCTTGTCCTGTAAAACTGCCGCCAATTTTGCTGAGAGAAAATTTCTAAGAAAGCATCTTGGCATGGGATAAGGTGAAGTCTTACATGGAAATAAATGGAAATAGTTTTCAAAAGAGCTATTTAAGCAGTTGAGTGCAATTTGCAACAGGATTTTGTACACACTGTTGCATGCCTAATTGAGCATGAAGTTGCATGTGCAAAACATCAGATGTTCAAAAAAGATTTTGTGCACAGACTGACATTGTATATCACTATCCATTTCGTCATTGACGTAAATGACCCAAACAGTACACAAATAGCTTATATATGCTTTCTGTTGCAGAAACACTCCTTCAACATTTAAAAGCATTGATTTGTGAAAAAAGTGGAAGTTCACTTGACAGGCTAGCCATACTGAAATGATGATAATAATCACATTTTTTAATTTTTATCTTCCTATCTCCATCTCCTTCATTGTTTACTGGTTATATTTTTTATTATTTTTGTAATGATTTTCAATTTTTTTCTGATCCTCTCCAGGATGCTTTAATTATATTAACAATATTAAAATAGTCATGATTAAGCAAGGCAACAAAACTTAAGTAAAATAGAGATTTACATGTGTAAATTCTCGCACAATCAAGTTGAGTCCATCATAGTTAATAATACAGTTGTTTTTGGAAAACTGGTTCATGGAACTTGAAATAGGAGGAAAATGTAATTTTTAATAATATACTGAAATTAGGATGCTTGGATTTTTTTTTACATACGTGATATAATTAATTATGTAGAACCTCAAGAATGGTTATGGGAAAGGGCACCTGGGTGGCAGTTGGTTACATGTCCAACTCTTGGTTTCAGCTCAGGTCATGATCTCAGGGTCCTGGGATCAAGCCCTACCTTGGGCTCTCTGCTTAGCTGGGAGTCTGCTTCTCCCTTTGCCCCACCCTGCTCACGTGTGTGTGTACACACACATGCACGCTCTCTCTCTCTAATAAATAAATTAAATCTTTAAAGAAAACCCCAAAGTAACATGTGGTAAGTACCGATAAAGTTCTAGTGGGACTAGAGAGGACTTGGAAGGTTTAAGGAAGGATGTGGCATTTGAACTTGACCTCAAAGAATGAATAACGGCAAGCGGGGGCGCCTGGGTGGCACAGCGGTTAAGCGTCTGCCTTCCGCTCAGGGCGTGATCCTGGCGTTACGGGATCGAGCCCCACATCAGGCTCCTCCGCTATGAGCCTGCTTCTTCCTCTCCCACTCCCCCTGCTTGTGTTCCCTCTCTCGATGGCTGTCTCTATCTCTGTCAAATAAATAAATAAAATCTTAAAAAAAAAAAAGAATGAATAAGGGCAAGCAAAGGCAAACTAAAACTTGTAATTTTACAGCAATTTTAAGTTTACAGAATACACTTACATGTTTCCTCATTTCACTTTCCCAGCAATTCGTTCATAGAACTAGAGAAATGTTTTCCCTATTCCACAGATAAGAAAAATTATAGTTGAGACCATACACCTAGGAAGCTGCGGAGATGTAAAATGAATGTTTCACTCCAATCCTACTGACCAACCACATCACACTGACACTTCTAAAGGGATTTAGAAACACAGGAATTCCTATAAGAATACAGGAATGGGCATTTCAGGCAGAGAAAATAGTATGCACACAATCACATTGGAATAAATGTTGTATACCTTAGAGACTGCAAGCAATTTAGTCTGGCTGGATTGCAAAGAATACAAAGGAAGTAGAGAGACTAGAGAGCAAAGAGCAAAGGTGGTTTAGGACAAGATAGTAGATAATTTTGAATATCAGATTAAAGCATCTATAAGCAATAGGCATCTAATTAAATTTTTAGAAAGATGTGATTGTTGTAGTGATTTATTAAAATCATGCATTGATTTGTAGGATTGAAATGTAGTTTGAAAAAGACTGGGAACTGAAATAAGGAAAACAAGGATCTCATAATTGCCTAGGTGAGAGCAATGAGGGTGTAAATTAGTCGAGAGAACTATGAATCAAGACTTCTATCTCCAGCAATATGATTAACTAGATATTTTGACACAAAGCCCCAACAATCTCAAAAATGCAGAAGTGATAGATAAAATCTAAATCAGAAAATATTTTCAGAAAAGATTAAAGATATTAAATAAAAAGATTAATATAATGGCAATTATCAGAACAAAAAATAAAATCTTCCTAAATACCCACATTAATATAAAAGAGAGTGAAGAAATCTCATTGGAAAAAACTTTAGATACAGAGTTTGATAGAGAGCAGAACTAAGACTAAATATATCATATATATTAATATAATCTTGACACAGATTGAAAGAAAAAATGTTTAGATTGACTGAGAAAGCAGAATCCAAATTTTATACAAAGTTTACACTTGATACGAAGTCATCTAACATAAACAGCTTCAAAAGGTTAACAATAAAAGGCTACTCATTTTCATACCAAAACAGCAAATAGAGAGCATAAGTCAAGATCTTGATTTCTAACAAGGTAGAATTCAGACTAACAGACATGAAAAGAAACACTTCATAATATATGTCTACAATTCACAATGATATAATCAATGTCGCATAGCTAAATATTTTCCTGGTACCCTGGGTTATAAAGAATATATCTTTTTTTTCTCCAAGTGCTTATCAAACATTTGTGAAAACTGACCACATATTTGGCTGTTGTAAAAAATCTCCATTCCAGAAAATGGAAATGTTAGAGATAGAATTCTCTGACTACAGTGTGATAAAACTAGACATTAATAAAAAAAATTTTGTAAAGATTTTTCGGCCTGGAAAATTGTTTAAAAGCATGCTAGTAAACAACTTCTAGGCCAAAGTAGAAAGATAAAACAAAAACTGGAGAATTTCTTGTAAATAACAATAATGGAATAATGGAATAAGAAATGCAAAAGCAGTTAGCAGTGGAAAATTATGGAAGTAAATACCTACATCAACAAAAGTGAAAAATCAAAATATATGAACTACTCAACTAAAAAAATTCAGAAAAATAATTTAAAACATAAAGCAAAGGAAAAAAATTAAAGAAATGAAGAAACCAGATATTAATGAATTAGAAAATAGAAAACTGTAGAATCATACATAAACAAAAAAGCTGGTTCGTTGTAAAAAAATGTTTTAAAAATGATACATCATTAACCTAATGAAAAGGGGAAAGAGACTACAAATTCACATAATCAGACATGACAAGTAGAAAGAAACCATCAATTAGACTATTTTAAATTAGACTATTTTGCACAAGTATATGCAATTCAATTTTAAAATCTAGGAAAATAATTCCCTAGGAAATACGGTTTACAAAATTTGATGGAGGTCAAAATAAAAATACCAATCAGACCATTTCCCGTAGAAAAAATAGAAACAATTATAAAGAATTCACCTGCAAGAAAAGCGCTAGACCTGTTTATCTTCCCAAGGAAACTCTGCAAAACTTTTAAAGATTTGTTAACCTCAATGCTTCTAAAACTATTACAGAGTATATATAAAGGAAGAAAATGTCCAAATTATTTTTATATGGCAAATATAACATTGATAATCAAATGAAAACTACAGTCTAGTATCACTTATAAATATTTAATGCAAAAACCTTACATAAAACATTAGCAAACAGAATCCAGCAGCACATTAAAAAATAACGTATGATTTGGGATTACATAACTAATTGGGATTTATTTGAGAATGCAGTAGTGGTTCAACATAAAGAGCAAATGAACACAATTACCATGTTAATAGAACAAAGAGGGGAAAAACACATTATCATCTTTATAAGATGCCTAAAAGGCATTCCACTAAATTCAGCAACCATTCATTTTTTCAAAAACATTAAATTAAATAGGAATCTATGTATACTTCCCTATGTAAAACCGTCAGTCTCTCAACCAACGTATTTCTCAATTGGTGTCACAGACTTCCCCCACTGAACAATGCTCACTCTCTCCACTATTACTTATACTGCATTAGATGTATTAGCCAGCATAATTGGATAGGAGAAAGCAATTGAAAATATAAATCTAGAAGAGGTAAGACTATCTGTTTGCAGATCATATGATTACATAACTGAAAACCCAAAAGATTCAATGGAAATATTATAAATATTTTTAAAATGTAGTAAAGTAGGAATCTATAAAATTAAGATACAGAACACAATAGATCTTATAAATAAAACCAAGTAAGTGAAAATAAACTCTAAGACACTGATGAGAGAAAATAATGAAGACACAAATAAATGGAAAGATATTTTGTATTCATGGATCAGACGAATTGATTGATAAAATGTCCATACTACCAAAGCCATCTATACATTCAAAGCAATCTCTATCAGAATTCCAATGGCATTTTTTCTATCATAGGTAGAAAAAACTATCCTAATATTTGTATGGAAGTACATTAGACGCTGGATAACCAAAGCAATCTTGAGAAAGATCACAGCTGGAGGCAATCATAATTCCTAATTTCAAACTATGTTACAAAGCTATAGTAATTAAATTAGTATGGTACATAAAAATAGACACATGGGCTAATGGAACAGAATTGAGGATTGGGAAATAAACCCTCATGTATGTGGTCAACTAATATTTGACAAGGGAGCCAAGAATATTCAGTGGGGAAAAGATAGTCTCTTCCATAAATGGTATTGGAGAAACTGGACATTCACATGCAAAAGAATGAAATTGGATCCCTATCTTACACCCATCACAAAAATTAACTCAAAATGGATTAAGGATTTAAATGTAAGACTGGAAGAAAATAAGGGCAAGGCCCCTTGACTTCAGTCTTGGTAATAATTTTTTGGGGGGATATAACACAAAAAGCAGAAGCAACAAAAGCAAAAATTAATGAGGGACTACAACAAACTAAAAAGCTTCTGCACAGCAAAAGTTAGAAACAACAAAATGAAAAGGCAACCTATGTAATACGGAAAATATTTGCAAATCATGTATGTGATAAAGGACTAATATCCAGATTTTTGGAAGAACTATAACTCAACATCAAAAAACCAAAGAATCCAATTTAAAAAATGGTCAGAGAACTTGAATAGAAATTTTTCCAAAGAAGACATACAGATGGCCACCTTGTACATGAAAAGATGCTCAACATCATTAATCATCAGGGAAATGCAGCTCAAAACCACAATGAGATATCATTTCATGCCTGTTAGAACGGCTATTATCAAAAACAAGAGGTAAAAAAAAAAAGGCTGGTGAGAATCTGGAGTAAAGGGAACCCTGGTGCATTGGTGTTGGGAATGTAAATTGGTATAACCACTATGGAAAATGGTATGGAGGCTCTTTTAAAAAATTAAAAAGAGAACTACCATATGATTCGGTAATCCCACTTCTGGGTATATATCCAAAGGAAAAGAAATCACTATGTCAAAGAGATATCGGCATCCCATGTTCATAGCAGTATTATTTACAATAGCCAAGACATGGAAACAACCTAAGTGTCCATCAACAAATTAGTGGATATAGAAGTTGTGGGATTATATATACATCCATCCATAATGGAAAATAGTTATTATGTGGCATATATACATGTATATGTATATGTGTGTATGTATGTATGTATGTAAATATATATATATATACATATATATCATTTAGTCATAAAAAGAAGAAAATCCTGCAATTTACAACAGCAAGGATGGGCTTTGTAGGCATTATGCTAATTGAAGTAAATCAGACAAAGACAAATACTGTATGATTTCACTTATATGTGGAATCTAAAAAACAAAATCTAAACTCAGAAAAAGATCAGATTTGTGGTTACCAGAGGTGGGGGCGTTGGAGGGAATTGAACGAAGTGGTCTAAAGGTACAACTTTTTATTATAAAACAAATAAGTACTGGGGATGCAATGTACAACATGGTGACTATAGTTAATACCACTGTTTGATGTATTTGAAAGTCGCTAAGAGAGTAAATCCTAAAAGTCCTCGTCACAAGAAAAAAAAATTTCAGTAACTATGAGGTGATGGATGTTAACTAAATTTATTGTGGCAATCATTTTGCAACATATGTATATCAAGTCATTATGCTGTATACCTTAAACTTATATAGTGCTGTATGCCAATTATATCTCAATAAGAGTGGGGGAAAAACCTAAAAAACCTAAATGCCCTTCAAGAGCAGAAGAGATAAATTGTGGTTGCATTCATGCAATGGAATAGTATGCACAATATAAATGGATATTATACATCTACAGCCATCAATAAGATGAATATTAAAAATATGAAAGCATATTGCATAAAATACAAATGATATAATTCCATTTAAATAAAAATTTAAAACATTTGGGTCAGTATTATATTATTTGGGGATACATACATATGTGGTTAAAGTATAAAAATGAATATTAAAGATAAATACAAAATTCAGGATTGTGGTTTCCCAGAAGAGGGAGGAACAATCAGGGAGAGAAGGGGAATGTGACCTGAGAAGAGATACGTACACCAGAGTTCTGTAATGTATTATGTATTGAACCACACTTAGTTGAAACTCAGATGCTCATTACATTATTTTTAATATATTTTTGTATGTCTAAAATATCACATAATATACTGACTTAATGAAGTACAAATTGTGAGACATTGTTATAAGATGTAGGATTAAGGGTGGATTTGAATTTAGCCAGGTCATTGGTGATCTTTCAGAGAGCAATTGGCACAGATAGGGCCAGATGCCATGTTGTGAAGAGTGAAGGAAAGACTTCAAGGTAGGGAAGTACAGGAATTGAGGACATTTTAGTTTTCCTAGAGGTGTGGTCTAAAAGAGGCTATAGTTAGAGGTTGGCAAAGGCAAGGCAGGGATTCTTAAAACAAGATTATAGGTCTAGGCTGAGGAAAAAAATGGTTTTGAAAGCTATGCATACAAAAGCGTTCAAATCTGAACTGATATTTGGTGGGCCCAGGTGGTGCATAAGTTCCATACAGAAACAGATTTGCGTTGGGAAGGAGTAGAGATTCTTCTCTGAAACTCTCCTAATAGTAAAAAGGAGAGGTGGGCAAGGATTCAGAGTTTGTGCTTGTCAAGCATTGTGCATAAAAAATCCCTGGGGAACGAAGGGATCACTCTTCCGAGCAGCAAATTAATAACATTGATCATACCATTGGAAATATGACTATTGTAAAAATGTGAATATATGCAAATGGTATATCATGGGTCTACTTGTTTCTCTAAATGATACGAATATTCATGTAACACAAACAACCTGTAATGACAGTGTAATTTTTTTCCCTCTAACAGCATAAAAATATTTTCTGTCAGATAATTTGATTTGGACAAAAATATATGTTAGTTTTTAAGTAAATTATGATATTTGTGTCACTGTGTAACAAGGTTGAATTAGCTGCCTGCATTATATAGGTTTAGACTCTCTGGAAGCCTCCGTAGTCTTTTTGAGATTCTCACCACTAGATGGTGATGCTGAGGAGCAAGGACTTCAATAAGGTCTCTGACAAGAACTACTTTACATCAACAGATTTTTTTCATCAGACTGTAAATTATCTGTAGTATAATAAATATCATTGTAACTTAAGCAACCAATTAGTAAGCACCCAAGTCTAGGACATGATTGAAAAAAAAATAACAAAAGGAGCAAAGACTTAAAAAGAATAATGTGTTTAGTATTGATGAACTTTCTACCTCACTAAACATGCTTTCAGAATTACTGTTTCACAAACTGAGGGCTACAGAGGGGAGGGGGGTGGGGGAATGGGATAGACCGGTGATGGGTAGTAAGGAGGGCACGTATTGCATGGTGCACTGGGTGTTATACACAACTAATGAATCATCGAGCCTTACATCGGAAACCGGGGATGTACTGTATGGTGACTAACATAATATAATAAAAAATCATTATTAAAAAAAAAAAAGAATTACTGTTTCAGAAAAAGCTAAATGTGTCTACTTGGAACGATGACTCATTATGAAGTCACCTTGAAACTTTAATGGCTCCCGATCTGAGCAAGTCCCCAAGTACTGTAGCCTGTACCTGCTGGCTGCAACCCAATGGTAAGCCAAGCTAGATGGGTAGAAATATGAGCCATATAGGCATGGCTCTAAACATTATTTTTTTTTCTGAAGTTGGCTTCCTTTTTGAAATGTTCGGTCTCATTCGATAAATAGTTGAAACTCCACTTTTAAAATTAGCCCTTACATTAACTGTCAGGAAAACATGGTTATATTCTGATTTTCTGCTTTCTGAGAAAAACTTCACTATGTTTAATTGGCTGCTAAGAAATTGTTTTGCCTGTTCTGGGTCTGGAGCAAGGTTCTTTTGCCCTCATTTGTTGCTGCTCTTCCTTACCAGAAAGAGCATCTTCAGACAATATTTGACTGGGGATACTATTCCCTCAGCTAATAAGTCACTGGTTGTGTATACCGGCATGTCACTAGTCTGCAGAATTAATAGTTAACGTGTTCTAAACAAATAGATACTAAGAACCTTCCCTTTATCACCAAGGTGTTTCTGTCTTCTGAAAAGTAGAAAATAGAAATAATAACTGATTGTGCAAATTTCCCCAAGCATAAGAGAAAATAATTCTTTTGGTTTTCCCATAAAATATGTTCTTTCTCTCTCAGATAAGCTTGGCAGCTAACAAGAGGGTCAAAAATAACTGAGATACCAAGTCTGGGTGACTGAAAAGATGATGGGACCAATTATCTAAAATAGTGAAGCAGGTTTAGGAGAGAATTTAATGTGAAATTGGTGGCAGGCAGATCCTGAAAAAGATCGCTAAAGGAGAGGGTAAAGGAGCTCTTCATATGAAAATATTATCTCGTAGAACTAAATCTCAGATGAGATATTCAATATTGACAGAATATTTAGAATATCCAATACTCATATGAATATTCAATATTAACAGAGAGCAGGTAAAAGTTAAATGACCTTCCAGTTATTTTTTCAGTACTACAAGTAAGTGCTTCTTCCGGAGCTTTCCTCTCGCAAAAGCTCCAGAAAGGCAAGTCCATTAAAAGCACCACTAAAATGCTTTCAAAATTCCATAAGTTGTGGGGGGGGCAGGGGTGGAAATGTCAAGTTTTTTAAACAAATCAAACTGTGACTGCACATAAAGTTATTTTACTTTTTTTTTTTAACTTGGCATTTATTTTCATCCTCCACAATAGCATGGTCCATTAGTTTCTATTTCCTAAGATAACTAGGGATGGCATTATCTTTATATAATTTCCATATACACTCAATGAGTGTTTTCCACCTATTAAATGCAATACGTAGAATTTGGAGTATTTATTAAAATAATGGCACAAAGTTCCAGACCACCATTCCCCCAAAATAAAAGCCTTACCTCTATGATTTAAAATTTCTTTCTCTGTCATAGTATTCCTCTTGAAGCTTTATCAGCAAACTGGCTTTAAAAAAGAAAGCTGCATTGATATTGATTTCATATTTAAGAAAATAATTTGTCTTTTAAAAAGAATGTAAATTTTCTCAACCATGAGCAAGCAGAGTGAGATTTGCCCCAACTTAATTGGATTGAATTTCAAAGATAAGCCCAATAGAAATTACTAATTTTCCCAGAGTCACACTATCTGTAATTGTGGTAGCTGACACCAGATGATAAATGACACCAACGTTACATTTACACTTAACTGAGTATAATTTCCATAAGTGAGACAAGGTCTCTGTGTCCATATGTTTTCTAAAATGTAATAATGATGGTAGCAATGAGAAGTATAAGGATGATGATAAAAATAACTCATTCATTGTGCACACTGTTAATGGACAGGCACCGTGCAAGGCACTTCACCTCTGCTATCTCATGTATTTGGGTGCTCTGTCTCACATCACAATAGCAGTCCACCAGAATTCTGTCTGAATTTGTCAGAATTTTTGGTAGGTAGCCCATAATGTATTTTACCTGCCCACGTTATTGATTTCAGTACTGTTGACATAAGGTGGGTCTCATATTCTATGTGAGTAGGTTATCTCATAAGAATTAACCCCAAACAAGCCTTTTAGCATCATCCAGAATTTATCCTTTAAATTTACTTACTGTGAAATGTATCCATTTAAAGTGTACAATCCTATGTATTTTTGTGTATTTATTGAGCTGAAAAACTATCACCACAATCTAATTTTAGAACATTTTCAACATCCCAAAATGGAATTCCATCTGCACCAATTAACCATCAATCCTGATCTCCCGCAAGTGCTCAGCCCTAGGCAACCACCAATCTACTTTCTCTGTATTTGGATTTGCTTCTTCTGAACAGTTCATATAAACTGAATCATATAACATGGTGTCCTTGCAAATTGACTTATCTCACTTTAGCATAATATTTTCAAGGTTCATCCATGTTGGAGCACTTCCCAGTACTTCATTCTTTTTCACTGCCAAATAATATTCCACTGTATAGACGTATCAAGTTTTTGTTTTATTTAAGTCAACATTGGGTTTTTGTGTGTGTGTGTGTGAGTTTGTTTTTCCAAATCAGTCAGTATGACTTTTGGAACTTCAGTTAAAAGGGGAATAATATTTTTGAAACACTTAAATAGAAAAATGCAGGTCAAACTCAGGAATGGTGATGTTAATATTTATGGTTCTCTCCAAGGTGTAACAAAAAGTACACTTGGAAGATTATATGGGACTAAAAAACTAAAACTTTTAATTAACTTATCCTCTAATTTCCTTTTTCTTTCTAGATGGCATAGGATGTATATATATTAAATATAAATTTTATAATATACACATAACATATTTTATATTTAATGCATGTCTTATACA
Organism: Ursus americanus; assembly: GCF_024610735.1. Classification (NCBI taxonomy): domain Eukaryota; kingdom Metazoa; phylum Chordata; class Mammalia; order Carnivora; family Ursidae; genus Ursus; species Ursus americanus. The sequence goes on along the minus strand of NC_142164.1, from coordinate 33,636,994 downwards.
TATATTTATATATTATATATTTCACATATAATATAAATATACATTTATATAAATATAGTAAAGGGCAAACTATAATCACTGTACAAACACATGTATCCATTAGGATGTTTTACATGAACCTGACTCTTATTTTGGTGATTGGAAATTAGGTTTTGATTTTCTAACTACAATTAAACTTGGTCTTAAGGAAAGGTTTTCCTAGGTGATGGTATCATATGAGGCATCTTCTAATCTTTATTGAGTGAATAACATTTTAATTTCAAATGAAATTATATATAAGTGATATAAATATATAACAGGTGCAAAACTTGCAGCATAAATTGAAACATAAGTGCTGTTATTTTCTGCTTAGACTGCAAGGTCCTAAAAAGAGATAATGAGAACATGCAGAGGTAAGTTAAAAAGAAAATAAATCTTGTTTTTTTAGTTGTTGTTGTAATCAACAGCCATGTTCTTTTGATACCAAACTCTAGGTCAGACTAGAAAATGACATAAAATAAATAAGAATTTTAAATAATAATGGAAAATGTCAGATAAAACTATTTGAAATTATGTAAATTTTAAACCAAGGGTTACACACAAAGAGATATACTGACAATGCATTATCAAAAAATAAATGAATAAATTAACACCAGTAGTGTTTGGAGAAACATATGAATAATCTGGTTTTCTTATGATGTTTATTTTCTTTCATTGTGTGTTAGAAAAAAGGCTTGTTGCGCTCAATTTAAGAACTTGTACTAGGTCTTTGGAAAACTTATGCATCCTATGAAAGAGGTTTATTTTCCTCGTTTGTATTAAATAGCTTTTTCATATCCTTTTTGGCTGTATTTTGCTTTTTTAGGATTAGATGATTAACACTGCTTAGATAATAACATCAGATCTAAACCACATAAGAGGTTTGGTTTTTACCTTGTTTTACATTCCAATGTACCAACAGAGTATATGTCTTGTACTTTTTGTCGTTGTTCCAATCCCCCAAATTATGACCTAGTTAATTCCAATATACTTTTTATATTTTTAAAACTCTTCAAAGTCCTTTATTTATGCAAGAATACAGTTTTAAGGTAATCAGACAATGTTCTAAGGCAGTGTTTCGTCAACTTGGCTGCACACGTTCAACATCTGGAAAGCTATAAAAATTTAGGGCTTCATTTACACTCTCAGAGAGTCTTATCACACTCTCAGAGAATTTTATATAATCCATGTGGTGTGTGGTTTTTTGGCATCTGGATTTTTCATAGCACCCCAGGTGATTTTAACATACAACCAATGCTCAGAACCACTGTTCTAGGAGTTTACATTAAACAGAGGCAATTTTCTGCAACAACTTTCATGACTAACAAGATATGGTATAACAATATTGTCCTACTAGCTCTTCCATTTTGGGGATCCACCAGAACCAGGAATTGAAGTTGGGAGGGTGAATTTTGTCCACATGGAAGCAGATTCATCTTCTAGAAGACCCAGAATTTCAATCAACTAACACTGAGGAGAAGCCCAGGCTTCTGTTGTTGTCGTTGGTGTTGTTTAATTCACTAAAATTAAAATACTTCCTAAAAGACAGAAAATTCTACACCATCATTCAGCAATGTGAAGCTGTTTATAAGCACTTTCTTGGTTTGGATTTATAGGGCAAAGTTCTAGAGGTTTATGACTTCCTATGTGCCATCTGGAGATGTGCCACCAGATGGCATGTGGGTGGCAATGATCATATGGCTGAAATAGAAAATTTCAAATGAATTTTAGGTAACTAAATCAGAGATTTTATCATGTTTCCCCAGAGACTCATGATTTTTCTATTGAACTAGAGCTGCATCAAGTCAAGCCTAAAAATAAATTCAACTCTGATAATTGTATGTTAGAGAGTAGCACCCAGTTTTGATTAAGATTTAAGTTTATTTATTGATTTTTAAAATGTTTTCTCAAATATTTAATATATTTGCTCACATATAAAGGGCTAATAATAAGAAGCAATAGTTCCTTACTCCCCAGAAGGAACCACTTTAATTGTTTTCCTGTTGGTTACTTATATGTTTCCTAATTTGTCTACATGATAGATGAGGATGTAGTGTTTTAAAAGAAAAACAAACATATATATAGAAGTTAGTAATATTTTCAAAAAAATATGATGGCTGACGACTAGTGCTTCAATGTAACACTGGCACTATAAACCAGAAAAGAAGTCATCCTGATTTTGCAGAGTTTTCCATGACATTACTCTACTCCTGGACACCTGATTATACCTCTTTGAGATACTGAAAACACTACAACATTTCTTCTGCTATTGACAGAAGTCTCTTGACTACCATAGGCTTTCTTTTTCTACTAACTGGTGCTTGACTCTTACCTCATAATTAATTATCTTCTGTTTTTTGTTTGTTTGTTTTTAGTTAATGTAGAAATTGACTTTTTGCTCCATATAAGTTTCCGAAATCCAGTGGTGAGAGACGTGTGGGCTCACTGTGTATATGAAGACCATTTTCTTCACAATTAGGGCAAATTTTACCTACTAATGGGGTTGGGTTTATTCTATTCCAAGACATTGCTACTAAATGTTTATTGCTTAATTATCTAATCCACATAGAAAAAATAGTTTCTCCACCAAAAGTTTCAGCAAGATTTAAAAGCATTTGCAAATTTCCCTTTAGCATGATTTCTAAAAACTTTACAAATTATGAATCTCAAGCCATTATGTTTTTGATGTGTTATGACCAAAGCAGAACCTTCCCTCCCTCTCTCTCTCTTCCTCTCTCCCACTCTCTCTTTCTTATAAGTATGTATAAATATGTAGCTCACAAAAATTAAAAATATTTTGAAATTCATTATTCTAGAACATAGATTAAGACAAATTAAAGCAAGAAATCAGAGTTTTTCTACTGAATTATAAAATAATTTCTTCATAATAGTCAATCAAGAAAAAATCTGCATGAGAAGAGGAAACAACATAACCTAGTAGGGCTACCACCCAAACAGAGATAGAAACACCACATTTTAGTCCCCAAAAAGGTATGGTAGTGATGGTGTAAGTAAGATAGAAATATTAAAAACTCATGAATACCATCTACTACAAAACTAGGTTTAAAACTATTTTTAAAATACCCCAAAATGAGTGATTAAGGATAGACTACCTGTAGGTACAAAGCCTACATAGTACGAGTACAGTGAAAAGTAGAGACAAGCAGCAGAGCATATGACAGATACAAGAGAACTCCCAATCACTAATAGGTTTTCACTGGAATGAGTAGTGGGCAATTTTGAGAATGGGTATTGAAAGTGGGAATGAGGGGCACCTGGGTGGCAAAGTTGGTTGTGTCCAACTCTTGCTTTCAGCCCAGGTCCTGATCTCAGAGTCATGAGATTGAGCCCTGCCTCTAGCTCTGCACTCAGCATAGAGTCTGCTTGAGAGTCTCTCTCCTTCTCCTTCTTCCCTTCTTGCTCATGCTCTCTCTCTCTCTCAAATCAATAAATAAATCTTTTAAAAAAGAAAAGAAAGTGGGAGTGATTTTTGTACATTCCAATTCACATATAGAGCAAAGGGTCCTTGGTGAGATCTGAAATTGCTGTAACAGTCTAGAACTTATGAACTCTAGGAAACAATCAGCTAAAGCTATCTGCAAGGACAAAACTTCACATTGAGAAGAAATTGTTGAGACTAGAATCCAAAGTAACGAGGACAGAGACAATGGGGGTGAGGAAGAGAGGTTCGGAAAAAGTAAATGAGAGAGGGCCTTTCCATCTCTAATTCTATGACTTTAAAACTTAAAAAAAAAAACTAAAGATGATTCTTGCTAGAAAAAACAAGGAAACTTGGCCAACTGAAGCAGTCTTGAACTCTTTTAAGGTGTTTCTGAGCAGCCAACCCAAAACACTTGTATTATAGCATGGATTTGTTTTTGGCTTGATCTCTCTTAGTTGATATCACTAAATAATTACTCCTCTAAGTCACAGAATAATAGACTCATTGGATATAGAATAAAGGCAAAGATAAATCAATACCTATATAATAGTAATACTTTAAAAAACTAAAATAACAAAACATCACAGATATTATAAACTATAATTCAACAAAGCCTTTCTTTAAAAATAGAGAGACTTGGAACTACATATTGCAAGGGCATGTTATGTTTCTTGGAATATTGACTTAAAATGGCCAAGCCTGAGACATTTACTAATAAAATTATTCTATCTCAAAGAAGTGAGAAAAAAAAAAAACATCCAGGAAAAATCATCAAGTCAAATCAAGTTTTCATCAGCCATTTCAACAGCAGTACTAAATATCAAAAGAGAGAAAGGAGTAACATACTTAAGATACTCAGGAGAAAATTTATTTAATCAAATTTATTTAATCAAACTGATTTTTCAACTTATAAAGCTACAAACAAACTTATGCAGAACTATGTATGGAACTGTATGACTGGAAAGACATTCATATAAAGACTGGTGGTGAGCTTTATTTTTTTTTAAGATTTTATTTATTTTTTTGACAGAGAGAGAGAGACAGACAGCGAGAGAGGGAACACAAGCAGGGGGAGTGGGAGAAGAAGAACCAGGCTCCCAACAGGACAGGGACCCCGATGTGGGGCTCAATCCCAGGACCCTGGGATCACACCCTGAGCAGAAGGCAGACGCTTAACAACTGAGCCACCCAGGTGCCCCATGTTGGTGAGCTTTAAGCTTACTTCGACCATTGAGCTAAGACTGAATAATATTGTAAAGAATAGAATACAGTATACAATGGCTATATGCTCAAACAACTTAGATATAATACAACTATAAAGAAGAGGAAGACAATGGACAGAGCCTATGAAAAAGAATATAATACATGTTGATTCCCATATAGTTGTGACCATGAATAAAATGATATAACTCTAAACTAAATTCTAGTAAAAAGAGAAGAAAGAAGAGATTAGCTAATACCTGAGTTGTTCATAGCAGGGAACCAATATTCTATAACCAAAAATAAAAGCAACCTAATAGTATTATGTAAAGATACTGATAAAAAGATAATTAAAATCAAACATTCCTAAACACTCAAAATTTACTCTACTCATATTAAAATAAACAAACAATGGGGAGCCTGAGTGGCTCGGTCAGTTAAGTGTCCAACTCTTGATCTCAGTTCAGGTCTTGATCTTGGGGTCGTGAGCTCAAGCCCCACATTGGACTCCATGCTGGGTATGGAGCCTACTTATAAATAAATAAATAAATTAATTAATTAATTAATATAATAAAAATAAACAAACAATGGAAGAATAAATCATAATCTATTAAATGGTTACACATAGTAGGTGGTAGGAAATAAGATAAGGGGAAGAAATAAAAGGTTGTCTTTTTAAGTACATCTTCTTTTCTGTGTTTGATTTTAAAATCATGTAAATATTTCATATAGCTATAAACAAAAAATAATTTTTAAATCCATAGAAATAAAATTTTTTAAAAAAGAAACTGCATTTTTACCCAATTAGTGCCCTCACCACACAGTAAAGTACATTAAAATGTTAAAGAGAGATTAAAGCACAGTAATATGATTGAACATTCCTAGTGAGATATAACCTAAGTAAAAATATAACTGCAAGACAAATCTTAAATTATATTCAGCAATCATACTGTGAGCAATAATGTTAGTATTGTTATTCTGAGACTGGTGTGTGGATACTGCGGTAAAAACAACTGAGGGATATTTAATTCTGTCATCCTCTGTGTCCTTGAGAACTGAGATTGTTGGCATGAGAGAAATAAAGACGTAAGATAACAAGATTTGGTAAAAATTCTGTAGACCAGTTTCGTCATTGGTAAAGGCCAAGAAACAGTGACAAACCCAATAGCAGTGAACCCCTTTAGTGCCCAAACTGTGGTCTCGAAATACCTTTTCCCGTTCAAAGGAACAAAGACCACGTGAAGAATATGTAATTCCTTATCAGAGACAGGAAGTGTACAAGATGACCCTGAAACAACTTGTCCTGACAAATAGAACAAAAACAATCAGAGATAACTAGTGGTGTGGTAAAAAGAAAACAAAGACAGTTATTGGTGTGGCAAAATAGTGTCACAATTAAAGAGTCAATTTGAAGAATGTCCCACTGGCCAAAGATAGACAAAAAGAAATTGAACATCAATATGGATGGTAATTTTGATGGACTGAAACATGAAATATTTTCAAACTCATCAGTTGATAATGCAGGCATACCTCAATTTATTGTGCATTGCTTTATTGCCCTCTACAGGTGTTGTTGTTTTTTGTTTTTGTTTTTGTTTTTGTTTTACAAATTTAAGGTCTGTGACAACCCCATATTGAGCAAATTTATGGGTGCCATTTTTCCAACAGCCTTTGCTCGCTTTATGTCTCTGTGTCACATATCAATAATGCTCGCAGACTTTTCCATTAGTATTATATTTGTTATGGTGTCACATATCAATAATGCTCGCAGACTTTTCCATTAGTATTATATTTGTTATGGTGATCTGTGATAAGTGATCTTTAATGTTAACTATTGTAATTGCTTTGGTGTACCATGAACTACACCCATATGATGGGGGAACTTATGTGTGTATTCTGACTGTTCCACCAACCAGCTATTTCCCTCTCTCTCTTCCTCTACTTGGGTCTTGCTGTTCCCTGAGACACAACAATATCAAAATTATGCCAGTTAATAACCCTACTGTGGCATCTAAGTATTCAAGTAAAAGGAAGAGTCACATGTCTCTCACGCTAAGTCAAAAGCTAGAAATTATTAAGCTTGGTGAGAAAATCATTTTGAAAGCTGAGATAAGCAAAAGCTAGGCCTCTTGCACCAAACAGCCAAGTTGTGAATACAAAGGACAATTCTTGAAAGAAATTAGAAGTACTATGCTAGTGAACACACAAATGATAGGAAAGTGAAATAGCCTTTTAATGTTGACATGGAGAAAGATTTAGAGGTCTGGATAGAAGATCAAATGAGCCACAGCATTCCCTTAGGCTAAAGCTTACTCCAGAGCGAGGCCCTAACTCTCTTCAATTCTATGAAGGCTGAGAGAGGTGAGGAAACTGCACACGAAAAGGTTGAAACTAGCAGAGGTTGGTTTATGAGGTTTAAGGAAAGAAGCCATCTCCATAATATAAACGTGCAAGGGGAAGCAGCAAGTGCTGATGGAGAAGCTGCAGCAGGTTCTCCAGGAGATCTGGCTCAGACAATTAATGAAGGCTGCTACACAAAACAATAGATTTTTAATCTAGATGAAACAGCTTTATATTGAAAGAAGATGCACCTAGGACTTTCATAGCTAAAGAGGAGAAATTAGTGCCTGACTTCAAAGTTTCAAAGGACAGGCTGACTCTTGTAAGGACTAATGCAGCTGGTGACTTTAAATTGAATAAATGATCATTTCCATTTCAAAAATCCTAGGGCCCTTAAGAATGATACTAAATCTACTCTGCCTATATTCTATGAATGGAACAACAAAACCTGGATGACAACACATCTGTTTACAACATGGTTTACAGAATATTTTAAGTCCACTATTGAGACCTACTGCTCAGAAAAAAAAAAAAAAAGATTTCTTTCAAAGTATTACTCCTCATGCTCAATGCCTCTGGTCACCCAAGAGCTCTGATGTAGATGGACAATAAAATTAATGTTGTTTTCATGGTTGCTAACACAACATCCATTCTGCAGCCCATAGATCAAGAAGTTATTTCAACTTTCAAGTCTTATTATTTAATAAATACATTTTGTAAGAATACAGCTGCCATAGAGAGTGATTCCTTTGATGGATCCGAGCAAAGTAAATTGAAAACCTTTTGGAAAGGACTCAACATTCTAGATGCTATTAAGAACACTTGTGATTCATGGGAAGAAGTCAAAATATTAACACTAACAGGAGTTTGGACGAAGTTGACTCCAACTCTCATGGATGACTTTGAGGGATCCAAGACTTCAATGGAGGAAATAACTGTGGATGAGGTAGAATTAGAAGTGGAGCCTGAAGATGTGACTGAATTGCTGTGATCTCGTGATAAAACTTGAATGGATGGGGAGATGCTTCTTATGGATGAGCAAAGAAAGTGGTCTCTTGAGATGGAATCTACCCATGGTGAAGATGTTGTAAAGATTATTGACATGACAACAAAGGATTTAGAATATTACATCAACTTAGTTGATAAAGCAGCAGCAAGGTTTGAGAGAACTAGTTTTGAAAAAAGTTCTACTGCAGGTAAAATGCTATTAAATAGCATCATAGGCTACAGAGAAATCATTTATGAAAAGAAGAGTCCATCAGTACCACAAACTTCATTGTCGTCTTATTTTAAGAAATTGCTACAGCCACCCCAACCCTCAGCAACCACCACCCTCATCAGCCTATAGCCATTGACATCAAGGCAAGAGCCTCCACCAGCAAAAAGATTATAGCTGACTGAAAACTCAGATGATGGTTAGCATTTTTTAGCAATAAAGTATTTTTTAATTAAAGTCCAAACATGTACACCGGATTTTTAAACATAATGCTATTGCACTCATACTTAATAGACTACAGTATAGTATAATATAACTTTCATACACACTGGGAAATTTAAAAAGATCATTTCACTCACTTCCTTATGATATTTGATTTATTGCTGTGGTTGGAACCAGCCTGTGATATCTTTGAGGTATGCCTGTAATAATAAAATCAATCACCATTAGAGATACAACTTATTATTTTGGAAATTAATGGGCAAATTGAAAAAAAGCCACAACTGTATATCTTACTTTTCTTGTATGAAATAAACTATTCAAAAATAAAAAAATAGTAGATGAAGGGAAATTTCTGTTTATAAAATTATTCCTGTTAGTAATTGAATAAAGGATAGAATATTGTCATTTTAAAACCACTAATGAATCGCTGGACCCAGGCATTGGACATCGAAGGAACCTGACATCACAAATAATTGCAATAACAGTAACGGCAACCTAAAATCCATTATGTGCCTCCTGGTGGAAGAATACACCACCACCTTTGAAGTGTTTATGAAAACAAAATGGAAACTTGATAAAGTTTTCAACTTTCATTGTTAATTTACAGAAGGTACAGAAAACACAGGGACAAAGTAGCTAAGATCACAGAGAAGTAATCTAAAATTGAAGACAAAAAAGAATCTTCAAAACAGCCAGAGAGAAACAATACTTTAGTAAGAAAACATTGAAATACATTGAACTTCTCATTAAAACCCATGGAGACTAGAAGGAAATGGCACCACATTTTTCAAATGCTGGAAGAAAAATATCAATCCCAAAGGCTATATCCAGCAAAAATATCCTCCAGGAATGACGAGGAAATCAGGATATTCTCAAATGAAAAAAAAAAAAAAACAGAGAATTGTCCCCAGCAGATTTACCTTAAAAGAATGGCTCTAAGGATGTTCTCTATATAGAAAAGAAATGATAAAATAAGGAATCTGAAATATCATGAAAGAGGAAAGAAAATGGTAAACAAAAATATCAGTAAATACATCTTCCTTCTCTTCTTGTATGTTATATATTGTATTTCATGGATAGAAGAAAATATTATAACACAGTCTGATTGTTTCTAAATGTATGTAGAGGAAATATTGAAGACAACTCATTATTAACTAGGGAGAATAAAAGGATTTAAAAAGAGATGAGATTTCTAAACTTCACTTGAACTGGTAGAATTATGACACCATTAGTCAGTGGTAAATTACGTTTGTGTAATGTAATTCCTAATAGATAACAAAGATAACAATAGATAAAATAGATAACAATAGATAAAAAAATCTACGTAAAGTGAAACACTCAAAAACATAAAAGGTGACCAAGAGCAATGCAGGAATGAGAAAACAGAAATGAAAAACAGAGAAAACAAACAGAAAACAAAAATAAAATAAAATGAAAGATCTAAACTCTAACATAACAGTAATTAAACTAAATGCAGGAAGACGCATCTAGATCTCTACAAATGAACATCTCCAGCGCTGAGTATTGAGGTACAAAGCGGGGAGCCATGAAATAGCGCACAGATATCAGAAGATAAACGGAACGGGGAGGGAGCCGCCGTGTTCGGGCGCCGGGAAGCGGCAGCCACCTGCACGGGGAAGCGGGCTGACTCGCGGACCCGGACCCACGAGAGAGCAGACTGAGACCATGAGCCGGGGAGTGCGCGCCATCAGACTGAAACGGAGCTCCGGTGCGCTCACTGGAACCAGACTGAGACTGGGAGCTCCGGGAGCGCGCAGGGGCGGCTGGCGGCTGGCGGCGTTAGAAACACAAAGGACAGAGACTCGCCGGCCCTGGAAGTGAGGGCTGGGACGCCAGCTGAGGGGCGCATGTCCCGGGACGCTGCAGGGTTGAGCAGCACCAACAGTAACAGAGTTAAAGTGGCCAGAACAGCAGTGGAGAATGGTTCGCGATCCCTCTGTTCTGAGACAGAGGCTGAGATAGGCCACTGCTGCTCTGACTCTCAGAAGAGGCACAGCAAACCGCCAGGGAAAGCCGCCAGAGAACAAAAGCCTGGAAATACCGGCTCACAGTATGTCCATCCCCATCCCCCCTCGCAGGGGACACGGAGACTCTACCCAAACAGGGTTGCCTGAGTATCCGCATGGCAGGCCCCTCCCCTAGAAGGCAGGCTGAAAAATCAAGAAGCCCACATCCCTAAGATCCCTCTAAAACAAGGGTGCACGGCCTGGGTCCCGGTCAATAATTTGGGCTCTGGACATCCCCGCAACCTTTCCTCATCAGAATGACGAGAATGAGAAGTCCCCCCCCAGCAAAGAAAAGACAATGAGTCTGTGGCCTCTGCCACAGAACTAATGGATATGGATATAACCGAATTATCAGAAATGGAATTCAGAGTAACAATGGTCAAGATGATGTGTAGACTTGAAAAAAGCATTAACGAAAATGTTAATGAGAATATAGAATCTCTAAGGGTGGAAATGAGAGCAAATCTGGCAGAAATTAAAAATTCTATGAGCCAAATGCAGTCAAAACTAGAGGCTCTGCCAGCCAGGGTGAATGAGGCAGAAGAACGTATCAGCGAATTGGAGGATGGGTTAGTAGAAGAAAAAGCTAAAATAGAATTTGGACTCAAAAATATCCATGGTCTGAAATGTAGGTTACGGGAGAATACTGACTCAATGAAACGTTCCAAAGTCAGAATCATCGGCAGCCCTGAGGGGGTGGAGAAAAACAGAGGTCTAGAAGAGATATTTGAACAAATTGTAGCTGAAAACTTCCCTAATCTAGCGAGGGAAACAAACATTCATGTCCAAGAGGCAGAGAGGACCCCTCCCAGGCTCAACCACGACAAACCTATGCCACGTCACATCATAGTGCATTTCGCAAATATTAGATCCAAGGATACAGTATTGAAAGTGGCCAAGGCAAAGAAATTTCTCACGTACCAAGGCAAAGGCATCAGAATTACGTCAGACCTGTCTACACAGACCTGGAATGAAAGAAAGGGTTGGGGGGCATTTTTAAAGCTCTTTCAGAGAAAAACATGCAGCCAAGGATCCTTTATCCAGCAAGGCTGTCATTCAGAATTGATGGAGAAATAAAGACCTTCCAGAATCGCCAGTCATTGACCAATTTCATATCCATGAAACCAGCCCTACAGGAGATATTAAAGGGGGTTCTATAAAAGTAAAAAGGCCCCAAGAGTGATATAGAACAGAAAGTCACAACCGATACAAACAAAGACTTTACTGGCAACATGACATCATTAAAATCATATTTCTCAATAATCAGTCTCAATGTAAATGGCATAAATGCTCCCATAAAACACCACAGGGTTGCAGATTGGATAAAAAGACATGACCCATCCATTTGCTGTCTACAAGAGACTCATTTTGAACCTGAAGATACATCCAGAATGAAAGTAAAGGGATGGAATACCATCTTTCATGCCAAAGGACCTCAAAAGAAAGCTGGGGTAGCAATTCTCATATCAGACAGATTGGATTTTAAACTAAAGACTATAGTTAGAGACACAGAAGGGCACTATATTATTCTTAAAGGATGTATCCAACAAGTGGATATGACAATTATAAATATATATGCCCCCAACAGGGGAGCAGCAAGATACAGAAGCCAACTCTTAACCACAAGAAATAGACATACAGATAAAAATACACTAATAGTAGGGGACCTCAACACTCCACTATCAGCAATAGACAGAGCACCGGAGCAGAAAACCAACATAGAAACAAGAGCTTTGAATGCCATACTCAATGAGTTGGACCTCATAGATATATATAGAACACTACACCCCAGACCCAAAGAATACTCATTCTATTCTAATGCCCATGGAATTTTCTCAAGAATAGACTATGTTCTGGGTCACAAAACAGGTCTCAACCGATACCAAAAGACTGAAATTATTCCCTGCATATTCTCAGACCACAATGCTCTGAAATTGGAACTCAACCACAAGGAAAAATTTGGAAGAAACTCAAACACTTGGAGACTAAGAACTATCCTGCTCAGGAATGACTCAATAAACCAGGAAATCAAAAATCAATTTAAACAATTTATGGAGACCAGCAAGAATGAAAACACAATGGTCCAAAACCTATGGGATACTGCAAAGGCAGTCCTAAGGGGGAAATACATAGCCATCCAAGCCTCACTCAAAAGAATAGAAAAATCTAAAATGCAGTTTTTATATTCTCACCTCAAGAAGCTGGAACAGCAACAGAGGGACAGGCCTAATCCACTCATGAGGAAGCAGTTGACCAAGATTAGAGCATAAATCAATGAATTAGAAACCAGGAGTACAGTAGAGCAGATCAACAGAACTAGAAGCTGGTTCTTTGAGAGAATCAATAAAATTGACAGACCACTGGCAAGACTTATCCAAAAGAATAGAGAAAGGACCCAAATTAATAAAATTATGAATGAAATGGAGAGGTCACAACCAACACCAATGAAATTGGAAGGATTATGAGAAACTTTTATCAACAGCTCTATGCCAATAAATTAAGCAATCTGGAGGAGATGGAGGCCTTCCTGGAAACCTATAAACTACCAAGACTGAAACAGGAAGAAATTGATTTTTTTAAAAGATTTTATTTATTTATTTGACAGAGATAGAGACAGCCAGCGAGAGAGGGAACACAAGCAGGGGGAGTGGGAGAGGAAGAAGCAGGCTCATAGTGGAGGAGCCTGACGTGGGGCTCGATCCCGTAACACTGGGATCACGCCCTGAGCCAAAGGCAGACGCTTAACCACTGTGCCACCAAGGCGCCCCAAGAAATTGATTTTTTAAGCAGGCCAATAATTATGAAGAGATTGAGTCAGTGATAAACAACCTTCCAAATAACAAAACTCCAGGCCTGAACGGTTTTCCTGGGAATTCTACCAAACATTCAAAGAAGAAATAATACCTATTCTCCTAAAGCTATTTCAAGAAATAGAAACAGAAGGAAAGCTACCAAACTCATTCTATGAGGCCAATATTACCTTGATCCCCAAACCAGGCAAAGACCCCATCAAAAAGAATTACAGACCGATTTCCCTAATAAATATGGATGCCAAAATCCTCAACAAATTCCTGGCTAATAGAATCCAACAGTACATTAAAAGGATTATCCATCATGACCAAGTGGGATTCATCCCCAGGATGCAAGGGTAGTATAACATTCGCAAATCGATCAGCGTGATACATCATATCAACAAGAAAAGAGTCAGGAACCATATGATCCTCTCAATTGATGCAGAAAAAGCATTTGACAAAATACAGCATCCTTTCCTGATTAAAACCCTTCAGAGTGTAGGGATAGAGGGTACATTCCTCAATCTCATAAAAACCATCTATGAAAAGCCTACAGCAAATATCATTCTCATACAGAGGGGAGGGGGGTGGGGGAATGGGATAGGCCGGTGATGGGTAGTAAGGAGGGCACATATTGCATGGTGCACTGGGTGTTATACACAACTAATGAATCATCGAGCCTTACATCGGAAACCGGGGATGTACTGTATGGTGACTAACATAATATAATAAAAAATCATTATAAAAAAAAATATCATTCTCAATGGGGAAAAGCTGGAAGCCTTTCCCTTAAGATCAGGAACACGACAAGGATGCCCAGTCTCGCCACTATTATTCAACATAGTACTAGAAGTCCTTGCAACAGGGGCGCCTGGGTGGCACAGTGGTTAAGCGTCTGCCTTCGGCTCAGGGCGTGATCCCGGCGTTCTGGGATTGAGCCCCACATCAGGCTCCTCTGCTATGAGCCTGCTTCTTCCTCTCCCACTCCCCCTGCTTGTGTTCCCTCTCTCGCTGGCTGTCTCTATCTGTCAAATAAATAAATAAAATCTTTAAGGGGCGCCTGGGTGGCACAGCAGTTAAGCGCCTGCCTTCGGCTCAGGGCGTGATCCCGGCGTTCTGGGATTGAGCCCCACATCGGGCTCCTCTGCTGTGAGCCTGCTTCTTCCTCTCCCACTCCCCCTGCTTGTGTTCCCCCTCTCGCTGGCTGTCTCTATCTCTGTCAAGTAAATAAATAAAATCTTTAAAAAAAAAAAATAGAAGTCCTTGCAACAGCAATCAGACAGCAAAAAGCGATAAAGGGTATCCAGATCGGCAAAGCAGAAGTCAAAATGTCTCTCTTTGCAGATGACATGATACTCTATATGGAAAACCCAAAAGAATCCATGCCCAAACTATTAGAAGTTATAGAGCAATTCAGTAATGTGGTGGGATACAAAATCAATGCTCAGAAATCAGTTGCATTTCTATACACAAATAATGAAACTGAAGAAAGAGAAATTAGGGAATCCACCCCATTTACAATAGCACCAAAAACCATATATTACCTTGGAATTAACTTAACCAGAGACGTAAAGGACTTATATTCTAGAAACTATAAATCACTCTTGAAAGACATTGAGGAAGACATAAGAAGATGGAAAAATATTCCATGCTCATGGATCGGAAGAATTAACATAGTTAAAATGTCCATGCTACCCAGAGCAATCTACACTTTCAATGCTATCCCCATCAAAATACCGAGGACATTTTTCAAAGAACTGGAATAGTCCTTAAATTTGTATGGAACCAGAAAAGGCCCCGAATTTCCAAGGAACTGTTGAAAAGGAAAAACAAAGCTGGGGGCATCACAATGCCGGATTTCGAGCTGTACTACAAAGCTGTGATCACAAAGACAGCATGGTACTGGCACAAAAACAGACACATAGACCAATGGAACAGAGTAGAGAGCCCAGAAATGGACCCTCGGCTCTTTGGGCAACTAATCTTTGATAAAGCAGGAAAAAACATCCGGTGGGAAAAAGACAGTCTCTTCAAAAAACGGTGCTGAGAAAATTGGACAGCTACATGCAAAAGAATGAACCTTGACCACTCTCTCACACCATACACAAAGATTAACTCCAAATGGATGAAAGACCTCGATGTGAGACAGGAATCCATCAAAATCCTAGAGGAGAGCAGAGGCAGCAACCTCTTCGACATCAGCCACAGCAATCTTTTTCATGACACATCTCCAAAGGCAAGAGAAACAAAAGATAAAATGAACTTGTGGGACTTCATCAAGATAAAAAGCTTCTGCACAGCCAAGGAAACAGTCAAAAAAACTAAGAGGCAGCCCACGGAATGGGAGAATATATTTGCAAATGATGTTATAGATAAAAGGCTGGTATCCAAGATCTACAAAGAACTTCTCAAACTCAATACGCGAGAAACAAACAAATCATAAAATGGGCAGAAGATATGAACAGACACTTTTCCAATGAAGACATACAAATGGCTAACAGACACATGAAAAAATGTTCAAAATCATTAGCCATCAGGGAAATTCAAATCAAAACCACACTAAGATACCACCTTACGTCAGTTAGAATGGCAAAAATAGACAAGGCAAGAAACAACAATTGTGGGAGAGGATGTGGAGAAAGGGGATCCCTCCTACATTGTTGGTGGGAATGCAAGTTGGTACAGCCACTCTGGAAAACAGTGTGGAGGTCCCTTAAAAGTTTTAAATTGAGCTACCCTATGACCCAGCCATTGTACTACTGGGTATTTACCCCAACGATACAGATGTAGTGAAGAGAAGGGCCATATGCACCCCAATGTTCATAACAGCATTGTCCACAATAGCTAAATCATGGAAGGAACCGAGATGCCCTTCAACAGACGACTGGATTAAGAAGATGTGATCCATATATACAATGGAATATTACTCAGCTATCAGAAAGAACGAATTCTCCACATTTGCTGCAACATGGACGGCACTGGAGGAGATAATGCTAAGTGAAATAAGTCAAGCAGAGAAAGACAATTATCATATGATTTCTCTCATCTATGGAACATAAGAACTAGGATGATCGGTAGGGGAAGAAAGGGATAAAGAAAGGGGGGGTAATCAGAAGGGGGAATGAAACATGAGAGACTATGGACTCTGAGAAACAAACTGAGGACTTCAGAGGGGATGGGGGTGGGGGAATGGGATAGGCCGGTGATGGGTAGTAAGGAGGGCACGTATTGCATGGTGCACTGGGTGTTATACGCAACTAATGAATCATCGAACTTTACATCAGAAACCAGGGATGTACTGTATGGTGACTAACATAATATAATAAAAAAAAAATTAAAAGAAAATAAAATAAAAACTAAATGTAAATGATCTAAATACACCAATTTAAAGACGAGGGTTGGTTCCCAACATCTTTTCACTATTGTAATCTTATCTTTTTAATTAGCATATGATGTTATTAGCTATAAAGTTGAAAAAGATCTTCAACACCTGTAGCAATATAGAAATTCAGAAGTTGAAAAATCAAAGTTCTGTTCTTGCATCCCATGGAATTATAACACATATTAATAGAATCCATGTTGATACTAATCTTTAAGTTTACATTTGTTGACTCAACTTAATGCCAATGTCATAGTGTTGTTTTTTGAGTTGTAAATGTTTCAGAAGCGGTTCAGTCCTGGAAATGATTGGAAGAAGATAATACTGCATGAAGGTAAAATTTATACCACGTTGTGAAATCTCACCTACAATAAACCAGTTTGATCCATTATTTAAGGTCATTATACAAGGAAATGTGGAAAAGAACAACAATTTAATATGTTTGTCATACATAGTTGGATGTATAAATTAGAAAATATGTTATGAATTTTTTAAAAAAAGATGATGTAAAGCAAACACTGGGTCATGTGTAGACTTTGATGTGCAGAGAGGTGTGTGTGTGTGTGTGTGAGCGCACGTGTGCATACACGTGTGCACAAATGGGATCCTAATGTATATATGACCAGAGCATATTTTATAACTCCTTTCCCTTAATAATATATCAGGACTCCTCTTCCAGTAAGATACTTTTACAAAATCATTCTAATGGCCAAATATCACTCCATTGTGTAATATACCCATCTTTTGGTAACCAGCCCCCTATTGTTGGTCATCTGGTTTGTTTCCAATCCTTTGCTACTATTAAAAACAAATAAAAAGTAAAAAACAAACAACAAAAAAGACAGGGGTTAGAAGAGTGTATTTTAAAAATAACCTAGCTATATACTGTCCATAAGAAATAAACATCAAATGTAATGATACAGGCAAGTTGAAAGTAAAGTGATGCAAAAATACATGCATGCAAACATTCATAAATATACAGCAGGCATAACTATATTAATATTAGATAAAGTAAACTCCAGAATTACTAGAGACATAAAGAGGCATTGTATAATGGCAAAAAGGTCAATCTACTAAGATGGTAGAGCAAGACATAGTTTGTGTAAGCACCAAGTGACAGCTACAAATATGTGAGGCGAAACGTGATATAACTGAAAGGAGAAAAAAAGAAAATCCACAATTATAATTGGAGATTTCAAGACCCCTTTCTTAACAATTAATAAAACAACCCAAAAATATCAGCAAGGATATAGAAGAAATCAACAATACCATTAACCAACAGTATGCAGTTGACAATTATAAAACAATTGACCAAATAACTGCAAAACCCATATTATTTTCAAGTCCCCAGAGAACGCATACCAAGGTAGAGTACATACTGGACCATAAAACAAACCTCGACATATTTAAAAGAATTGAAATTATAGAGTATATATTCTAACCATAATGAAATAAAAATAGATATAAAAAAATTAAAGGAAAATCTCCAAACACTAGGAAACTAAACAACACACATATAAATAACATATGAGCTAAAAAGAAAGTCTCAGGGAAATCAAGACATATGATGAACTGAGTTAAAATGAAAAAAGAACATATCAATTCTACTTTCATAGCCAAAAATATGAACCTTTGAGTGATGTCAGCAGGAATGGCAGAGGATGAACCTCCTAAACTTGTCTCCTCATTAAAAGAAATTTAGACATTGGCAAAACTTGTCAAAATCAACTTTTTCCAGAACTCTGAATATTAACCAAAGGCTTGCAATAATCATGGAGTGTTTATTCAAGAACAGAACGCTTTGTGGAACTTAATTTGTCCTCGTTTCAGCCTCCTCTTCCCAGGACCCTGGTAACCTTGAAAACAAATAACCCCACCCTCAGAGTGAAAAACAGCAGCCTAATGGCTAGGTGTGTGGGAAATGGGAAGATATTGGTCAAAGGGTGCAATTTTCTCGTTATAAAATGAATAATTCTGGAATCTAATGTACACCATGGTGATTATTGTTAACAATACTGAGTTATATACTTCAAGTTGCTAAGACACTAGCTTTTAAATCACACACAAAAAAAGAAATGGTAATTATGTTGGGTGTTGGAGGTGTTAACTAATAATCCTGTGGTAATCGTTTCAAAATACATGAGTGCATCAAATCCACATGTGGTACATCTTAAACTCACATGATGTTATATGTCAATTATATTTCAGTGAAGTTGGAAAAAATTAATTGTATTTATATACATTTGTAATGAATAATCCTAAAATGAAATTCAAGAAAATTTTTTTATGATAGCATCAAAAAGAGTAAGTAGGAATAATTTTAATAGTTTTAGTAAACTTGTACACTAAAAGTTACAAAACATTGTGAAAGAAACTACAGATGTTATGAATAATTGGAAAGATATCCATGTCTATGGCTTGGAAGACCTAATATTAAATAGCAAAACTATCCAAATTAAACTACAGATTCAATGCAATCCTTATCAAAATTCTGGCTGCTGTATTTTCAGAAATTGATGAGCTGTTTATAAAATTCATATGGAAATGCAAGTGACCCAAAATAACCAAAACAATATTGAAAGACAAGAGCAATGTCAGAGGACTCACACATCCAGACTTCGGAACTTACTACAAAGCTGCAGCAATCAAGACTCTATTGTACTGTCATAAAGATAGATAGATAGATAGATAGATAGATAGATAGATAGATAGATATAGGTATACGCACAAATGGAGAAAAGTCAAGATTCCAACAGTAAAATGTGACGTTTATGGTCAATGGTTTCTAGACCAGGGTATTGAGGCTGTTTAGTATGAGGGAAAATGGTGTTTTCCCCAACTTCACACCATGTACAAAAATAAATACAAAATTTTGACAGAAATTTGAACTATAATATCAAACACCTTAATGTAAGAAGTAAAAGTGTATAACACTATTAAGAATATATAGTCATAAGTCTTTGTAATCTCAAATTAGGTAATTATTTCTTAGAAATGACACCAAAATCACAAGCAACAAAAGAAAAAATAGATGAATCAAATTTGATAAAATGAAAAGCTTCTGGGCTTCAAAGGACGTTGTCAATAAATGGAAAAGACAGACAACAGAATGGGAGAAAATATTGTCAAATCATATATCTGATAAAGGATCTGTATCCAAAATATATAAATAAACCTTACAATTCAAAAATAAAAATAAAATGATCCCAATTTAAAAATGGGCAAAGGCTTTTTAAAAGACATTTCTTAAAAGAAGATATATAAGTTGTTAATAACCACATGGAGAGGTACACATTATTATTCATTAGGAAAATATAAATTAAAATCATAATGAAATATCACTTCCCACACACTAGGATGACTAGAATAAAAAATAATGAAACAACAAGTGTTGTGGGAGGAAATTGGAATCATGTTACATTGACAGTGGGGAGCTAGAATAGTATAGCTAATGTGGAAAACTGTTTGGCAGATTCTAAATAAGTTAAACATAGAGCTATCACTCCTTGCTACATACATAAGAGAATTAAAAATATATGTCTACACAAAAACTAGTACATAAATGTTCATAGCAGCATTATTCATCATAGCCAAAAGCTTAAAACCCAAATGTCCATCAATGAATGAATGGATATACACATTCCATACAATAGAATATTATTCAGTTGAAAAAAGGAATAGAATATACTTACACTTTCTACAATATGGATGAATCTTGAAATCATGCTAAATTTAAAAAGCCAGACACGAAAGGTCAAATTTGTATGAATTCATAGATAGGAAATTTCCAAAATAGGCAAATAAATGGATATTTAAAGTAAATTAGTGCTTTCCAGAGGCTGGAAGGATAAGTAGGAAAGACTACTAGTGGAATACTAAAAATTTTTTGGAATTAAACATTGGTGATGGTTGAACAACTTTTTCAATATACTAAAAAGTACTATATTGTACACTTTGAACTTCATAATGTAATTTTTATTGTGATTTTTATAAGGTGAATTTTATAAAGTATGAATTATACCTCAATAAAAATGCAATGAAAGATTTTTTAACAAGGTGATCTTAGAAAATTAAAAGTTCTACAAAAATAAATATATTGCCTTGGAATAAAATGATAAAGTCATAATAAATAGAACAAATAATATTAACTGGACCTACCACTAACACGTTATACAAAAATTAACTGAAAGTTAATTATGGGCTTAAATGTAAAACAGAAACTATGAAAGTTTTAGGGAAAAAAATGGGAGAAAATCTTTGAGATAGAGAACTGTGGATGAAGCCCTTAGACTTAATACCAAAATGTATGAAAAAAGGAAAATTTGATTAATTGTACCTCTTGAAAACCTTGAACTTTTTGCCCATCAAAGATGTGAAGATTTTAAAAAAAAAAGACTGCTAGCAAATATTTGCGAACCACATATGGAACAAAATATTTGGAATATATGAAAATTCTCAAAACTTGGTGTTTTTTTAAAAAAAATCCAATCAACGGGGGCCTGGATGGCTGAGGCAGTTAAGCACCTGCATTCCACTCTGGTCATGATCCCAAGATCCTGGGATAAAGCCTGGCCTAGGGCTCCCTGCTAAGCAGGGAGTCTGCTTCTCCCTCTCTCTTGGCCCCTCTCCCCTGCTTCTGCTCTCTCTCTCTCTCTCTCTGTTCTCTTTCTCTCTCAAATAAATAAATAAAATATTTTTAAAAATCCAATCAGAAAAAGGAAAAAAGACAAAGAGACATTTAGCCAAATAAGGCTATACCAATAGTAAATAAGCATACGAACATCACTAGCCATTAGGAAAATGCACATCGAGACCACATGAGCTATCACTACACACCTATGGCTAAATAATAACTAAATGGCCAAAATAAAAATAGTGACAACGTCAAATGCTGGTGAGGATATGAAGAAACTGGATTCCTCTGCAGGTGGGAATGTAAAATAACACAGCTTCTTTGGAAAAATGTTTGGCGGTATCTTAAAAAAACAAAACATGCAACTACCATATGACTCAGCAAATGCACTCCTGGGAATCTTTCCCAGAAAAAAATGAAAACTAATGTTCACACAGAAATCTGTACATGAATGTTAATAGTAGCTTTACTCACAATAGCCAAAATCTGGAAATAACCCAGATGTCTTTCAATGGGTAAATGAATAAATGACTCTTTTACATCCAGTCTTTCAATGGATAAATGGATAAATGACTCTTTTACATCCAGTCCATGGAGTCCAACTCGGCAATAAAAAAATGAACATGCTATTGATACAATCAACATCTTGGATGAATCTCCAAAGAATTATACTGTGTGGACAAAAGCCAATCCTAAAAGCTTACTCCCTGCATGATTCCATTTTTCCAGCAGTGCTGAGATTACAAAACTACAGAAATGTAGAACAGTTTAGTGGTTGTCAGGAGTCAAGGGGTTGTTGGGGAGGAGGGAAGTGCTTGTGGCTGTAAATGTGCAAGAGGAGAGGGATCCTATGGTTATGGAAACTTTCTGTATCTCAGTTGTATTAATGTCAATATTGTGGTTGTGAAATTATCCTATAGTTTTGCAAGAGATTACTGATGGAGAAAACAGGATCTCTGTATTATTTCTTACAATTGCATGTGAATCTACTATTACTTCAAAATAAAATACATAATTTTTAAAAAGGAGTCTAAAGATGTATTTTTCATTTGTGCTGTATAAGCCTTATTTACATGTGTATTCAAACAAAAATTTATGTCATTAGTGACAATTTGAACACTGATGGACATTTGATTATATTTAGGAATTATTATTAAAAATGTTTAGCTGTGATAGTGTTCCTCTTTTTATGCTTAAATTGTTTTTTCTTTAGAGATCCATACTGAAATACTTATGGATGTAAAGATACGGTCTGTATTTTGCTTCAAAATAATGTGATGGGAGGTAATGGATGGAACAAGATGCAAGGTTTACCCTGGGTCGATGATTGTTGAAGCTGTATAATAGGTATGTTGGTGTTAATATATTTTTCTCTTAAAATATACTTTTGTGAAAAAACTATATACCTTTGTGTGTTTAAATATGGCCATAATAAAGACATGCAGTCTCAATGAACCACAAACAAAATGCCTATTGCTAAAATCAAGAGAGATTTTGAAAGTAATCAGTGATCGGACTTTGCTCAATCAAGCACATACCGGACCAAAAAAAAATTTAGAAGAATGGTGCTTATAAAGGGCAGTCTCCTCCCTTTTTCTTATATATACCGTCGGTTTCAGCGTTACATAACTTATTTTCCTCACCTCCCATATCATTGCACTTACCAAGTTTCTAATTACCCAAATTCTACGCATATTTCCTCATCCATCTTAATAATAGGTAAATGATAGCTCTAGTGATAGTATTCACAATTAGTTTAGTATTAAATTAATAATAATAACAAAAAGCCATATTGGAATTTTTTTACTACAGAACACTGCCCCTTGAAAGCATGGTCTCCATGTTGTTAGGGTTATGGAAGGACCTAGACCCAAGCCATTCTTAATCACCCAAATCGTATTCTTTTCAGAGACTCGGGAAAACTATACCAGTTTATCACACTGGGAGAGTTAACTAAGTTAGCAGTTCTAAGGAGATAAACATACTAACAATACAGGGGGAATAAAGCGAGAAAATGTTGCTTGTGGTGGCATTTTCATTACAGAGCCAAATTCAACTGAATCATATTTCAAATCCTATAGTAGAGAAATGCATACTTTTCTCATAATGAAGTTTGTATATTTGGCTAAGAACACTTATCAAGATGTGAACCCTTCTTTATTATCTTGCTTGAGACAGCAAGAATTCTAGGATGGATATTAAGGAATAAGACAACGTGATCTGTGCATTGGGTGAGTAATTCATCCAGAATGGTTACAGCTTTTGAAGATGTTGAGTCACTCTAGTCATATTTCCATAGAGAATTTAATTTCTAGCAATTCTCTGCATTGTGTTACAGTGATGAATGAAATTTTCCAACATTTTATGTTCTGAAGAACACCAATGTAGCCAGAGTTTTAGGAATGGGGTGCCAAGGGAAGTCACAATCTTGGAAACAGATTCTATGAAGTAAGAAAAGCCCAGAAAGGGTAAGCAAAGAATATAAGGGGTAAAAGGACTCAGTGTTTTCTAAGTAAAAGATGGACATAGCAATAGTTAGTGACCTCTATTATGGCAAAGAAATCCATATTATTGATGAAACCTGGAGAGAGCTAGCAAAAGAACTACTGCCAACTACACAAATAAGCTGATTCTTTATAGAGGAGACAAAAAAGAGCCACTAAGTTTACAAAAAGGAATCCCAAAAGATCAGGAAAGGCTCTGAGGAGTAGAGTGCACACATCTCTTTCTCCCAAAGGATGTAGGGCTTATACACATGTTGCACATTGAGCTCAAGAAGTCAATCTTGGTAACTCAGTTAATTAACAATATCTCTATTCATATTCTTTCGATGTTCTTTACCATCTCTGGTCAGTGCATTCTTACTATCCCCCAACTGTGTAATGTGGTGTAAAAGATTTATCACATTATAAATATAAAAGTTTGAAAAGATACTTAGCAACAATTGATGTTGGTTCCAATCTGAATAGATACATGTCCATTCTGGGCACATAGGCTGTTCTGCAGTGAGTTCAGGTATCTCTGGGCCCCTGAACTTCACGCCAATCAACTTACTATAGAAAAATTGCTTAGATTAGATTAGATTAAAACTCTTCCCCTACATAAGACAACAAATGTTGTGACATTCAATTTATCGCATGCAACATTATCAAAGCAGAAAATGTTCCAATCAATAGATGTTTATTGTACTTCAGATTCTGTTTCAGCCGGTTTTGCCTCCAGTGTGAAATAATTAAGAAAATAGACCTTGTAGCTTTCAGATTTGTTTCAAATCACCTACATTAATGAGACAAATGCTAATCCATGGATTAAAGTACAAATCTCTTTTCAGCACATGATTTATTCCCTTTGTTTTTAGTTTTGTGCTTTTTTCAAAAATTCATTCCCTTTTGATTAATTTCTCCAGTAATAGATATCTCAGTCTGCAACTTTTAGTAACGGTGACTATCAGTACCATGAATTTTCTAGGAAGTTTTTTCTTGTATCAACTGCGACTTTGTCAAATAACTGAATACAAAGTAATAATATAAGCAAAATATAAATACAATTGAGCATAGTCTTGTAGAGAAGAGGAGGAGCAAGTCTTGCGAGAGGCAGTGCAGATTGTCGTTAAGGCACCAGTGTCCAGGTCAGCATTCAAGATTCTATCCCTGGGTATTTACCAGCTAGCTTTTTGACCCTAAGCCTGCGACTTCTTTTAGGACCTGACGCTCTGCATTTGGAAAATAACAGCTGGATCTCCAAAACTTTTTAAGTTTGGGCGTCTTTATGTTTTGATAGTATCCCATCTGGTAGTTTTAAGACAGAAAATATGGCATTTTTGTCATAAGGCACTGTCTGCTGTATTATCACATGCTTGAAGATATTCACCTGAACATACTTATTAAAAATTGACTAGGGGCACCTGAGTGACTCAGTCGGTTAAGCGTCTGACTCTTGGTTTTGGCTCAGATCATGATCTCAGGGTCATGGGATCAAGTACCCATTGGGCTCTGTGCTCAGCAAGGAGTTTGCTTGAGCTTCTCTTTCTCTTTCTCTCTCCATTTGCCCCTCTCCCCCAGTAAATAAATAAAATCTTTTTAAAAATCAGCTATATGGGGTGCCTGGGTGGCTCAGTCATTAAGTGTTTGCCTTCGGCTCAGGTCCTGATCCCAGAGTCCTGGGATCAAGCCCCACGTTGGGCTCCCTGCTCGGGGGTGGGGGGAGCCTGCTTCCCCATCTCTCACTCCCCCTGCTTATGTTCCCTCTCTAGCTGTCTCCCTCTGTCAAATAAATAAATAAATTCTTTTTTAAAAAATCGACTTTATGCTTGGCTATGTGATAGATATTATAGAGAAAACAAAATATGAATGAGACCCAGATCCTTCCCTTGGGGAAGCTTACTTGGTAGAATACAATAGAGGAATATGATATAGGTTTTTAAATATATTTCTAACAGAGGTCAAAGGAGAATAAGCATCAGGAGACAAGTAGAAATAAGATTCTATGGAAGTAGATAAAAGGAAGAAGTTCTCTTCAGCGAATGTGATCATTAAGGGCTTCATGGAGAAGGTGATATTTGAGCTGGGTCTTGAAAGAGTTTATATACGGCAAAAATGGAGAAGAAAACAGACAGAAACTGGGTACACAGAGGAAGAGGGACCGGAAGCTGTGAGGACTTCCTGTGATGCCATGAAGGTTTTAGTGTGTTGAAATTGTCAACAGACTGAGAAATTGAAGGCAGGGAGAATAGTTATATTTTATTGGAAGCAGCAGTCTTTGTTTTGTGGAATGTGACTCAGAGATTCCCTACAAAGCACACTCAATTTTTTGGGCACCCCTATGTCAGTCTTTTCTTTATTTGTGTATATTTCACTATATAATTTAAAACAAACTCTACTTGACATCCAGGCATTCATTATTACAAAAATAAATGCAAATTTTTGCATAGATAACCAATTTTTTATTAAGTCCTTCAACAACAAAGTGTGACATTGATAAAATGAGATTAAGCGTGTGGAGGCAATTCAAATTCCAGAAATGCTTTGTATAAACAAAGTGTAATAATCTATTTTCCATAGCAAAAATTGTCTTTCTATGTTAAGTCATGTGGAGTATTATTTAGTCAAGTGTGTGGTTAAGAATATCATTTCCTGTCATTGCTACTTTAAAATTTGTTAGCCCTCCTAAGTTAATTAATACTTAGTGACACAGATTTTCTGAAACAATTTGCAACTCAGGAGCTCTAGTCATTCCGTTCCCCCAGCATGCAATGAAGTTTGCTTCACTGAGGTGAAGCAGGCCACCTCAAAATTAGAGGAAAACAATCATCTGACTGAAGTTTAAACGATATCCTACACGTGATTAATTGTGTTTTGTCTTGCATTCCATTGGGGTTAGAATTCAGGGAGATCTCATTTTCCATTATTTCTATTCTGTATCTTCGTTTTGGAAAACTCATTCTACAAATTTATTCAGCAAGCACAAGCTTATTCTAAGGCATATACACTTTTGTCCCACTCTATTTATTTTTTATTTTTTAAAGATTTTATTTATTTATTTGACACAGAGAGAGAGACAGCCAGCGAGAGAGGGAACACAAGCAGGGGGAGTGGGAGAGGAAGAAGCAGACTGCCAGCGGGGCAGGGAGCCCAATGCGGGGTTCATCCCAAGACCCTGGGATCATGCCCTGAGCCGAAGGCAGATGCTTAACGATATTCAATATCAGGCGCCTCTGTCACACTCTCTTTGAAGGTGAATTAACATTGCTTACTTTTTTCCGGTTGCGAGGTCAAAGAATTTTGCGGGAGAATACGACAAATGCTACCAGCCTTCACTGCGCATGTGTGCTTAAGTATGTATGTGCGTATGTGAAGTGCATGGGCCTATTTGATCACCTCCTTTCTTCCATTTAACCCCAGACCCTTAAGTCTGGTTTTCAAACAGTACAACTCCAAAATTCTGAACAGGTTTGTTTGGATAGAAGTGCAGTACATTCAGCACAAAAGGGAAAAAGGGAAGAAGAGGGAACAAAGGGAGACAAATACAGAATAGATATTAGTCTTGTGGCCCAAACACAACCTCTAAGTCATTTGACGCTACAAACCACAGAGATGTGGAAAGCAGAGTCTTCCAGAAGAAGCCACTTTATAGGAGCTTTCATTTTCAACTTGTGTGAAAACCAAGGCTTTCAAGAATGAATGTTCTAAACTTTAAATGCCTGCAAGCATCTGATAGCTCACAAGCTATAGCCAGAATGGTCTGAATTTAGGTCAGGGCCTCTCTTTGAGAGAGGATACAATTTTTCTTTTCATCCCCTTTGTACTGTTTTGCCAGAACTTGAAACAGTTAAAATACTTAGAATTTAAAGTGGCAGATGTTACAGAAGCAGCTTCTGAGAAGCTCATGTATGTTCTTTAAAATCATTGTCTCTTCTAACTTAGATTGAATTCATTGTTATATTCAGACGAATGTTTACAGTTCTATGGATTTACTGGAAGAGGTCCAGAGTGCCACAACAGTGACAATTCGGGAATTATTGAATTCCAGTTCAGTATACTTCTCAGCCTCTGTGGCAGTTTTTAAAGGCCCTAGGCACAGAAATGAGTAACTACTGAATGTCTGCTAAGTGGAAAATATTGATCTGAGTGCTGAAATCGAGTAGTCCAAAATGAATTTCAGACGCAGTGTTCTCCAGGAGCTTACATTCTGGGTGAGAGCATGACGCAAACATCTCTGAAGGGATATCTATAATTTTGGATAATACATGCTAAGTACCTAGATGAGTACTAACCATAAGTTCTATTGGAGTTCCGAGGAAGCACAAATGATATTCATAAAGCTGAGAAGGTAAAAACATGTAAGAGCAGAGCATAGAGCATGAATAAATCTCTTTGTCCCAAGGATTGCTGTAAGGAAATGGATCGGCAACTCAAAAAGTTGAAGTGTTACGTATTTAAAGAAGTAGATTCTTTTGTGAACCTCCAAATAAGTAATGGCATCAAGTTTCCAAACACTGGGGCCCAGAGGAAACAGTGATTACAAGGCACAGAAAAGCTTTACTATATTTAAGTAGCTTGGTTTATTTTTGTGTGTTAAGGGAAAAAAAAAAGCAGATTGTCTTCTATATCTGAAAAAAATTGGTAAACCACACTTGGTTTGTGTTGTTAATTATTTTTTGCTAGCACCCACAAATGGACAGGTAAATGAAATACTTCACATTTTCTTCAATGCTGTCTCTTAAAAGACTTAAACAGCTAAGCCTAGGACAAGAGTAAAATTTAAAAGAAGGCTCCTTGTGGCTCTAAATACTCTTTTCTTAAGTTTTTATTCAAAATTCCAGTCAGTTAACATACAGTATTATGTTAGTTTCAGGCGTACAATAGAGCGATTCATCACTTCCATACATCACCTGATTCTCATCACAAGTGCCCTCCTTAATCCCCATTCCTATTTCCCCCATCCCCCCACCCACCTCTTCTCTGGTAACCATCAGATTGTTCTCTAGAGTTAATAGTCTGTTTCTTGGTTTGCTTCTCTCTTTTTTTCCCCCCTATGATCATTTGGTGTTTGTCTTTCTCTGACTGACTTCCTTTCCTTAGCATAATACTCTCTAGCTCCATCCATGTCACTGCAAATGACAAGATTTCATTCAAAAAAAAGTCATACAATTTAAAAACTCCAATATTCAATAAGAGTCTGTTTCTTGGTTTGCCTCTCAATCTTTCTTTTCTTTCCCTTTGCTCTTTTTTTCCTTAAATTCCACATATGAGTGAAATCATACGGTATTTGTCTTCCTCTGACTTATATTTCACTTAATTTAATATTGCTAGCTCCATCCATGTTGTTGCAAATGGCAAGATTTCATTCTTTTTTATGGGTAAGTAATATTATATATATATATATATATATATATATATATATATATATATATATATATATATATATATATCTCACATCTTCCTTATCCATTCATCAGCTGACACTTGGGCTGTTTCCGTAATTTGGCTATTGTTGATAATGCTGCTATAAATATAGGGGTGCATGTATCCCTTCGAATCAGTATTTTTGTATCCTTTGTGTAAACCTAGTAGTGTAATTGCTGGATCATAGGGTAGTTCTATTTTTAACTTTGTGAGGAACCTCCATACTGTTTTTCACAGTGGCTGCACCAGTTTGCATTCCCACCAACAGTGCAAGAGGGTTCCTCTTTCTCCACATCCTCCCCCAAACAGGTTGTCTCCTGTGTTGTTGATTTTAACCATTCTGACAGGTGTGAGGTGATATTTCATTGTAGTTTTGATTTGTATTTCCCTGATGATCAGTGATGTCTGTTGGTCCTCTGTATGTCTTCTTTGGAAAAATAGCTATTCATGTCTTCTGCCCATTTTTAATTGGATTATTCATTTTTGGGGTGTAGAGTTTTGTAAGTTTAGAGCACCAAATCCCCTACTTTCCTCAGCTCTGTAGATGGCTGTTGTGTCTATTCTCGCCTCAGCAGAAGTCTGGGGTTTTATTCTCTGGAGACATCTCTGAACTACAGGATACCAGCCACATACCTTAGCATCAACCCTAGCCCTAACCATAAAAAAATAAAATAAAATAAAATAAAATAAAATAAAATAAAATAAAATAAAATAATAAAATAAAATAAAGCTAAGCTGAGTAAACTTTGAATGAAGTCTCTTAGGCAGTCAAGAATTCAATTCTCTCACGACCTTGAGATAATCCTCTAGTATTTGGTCAGCACCATAGCCCAAGTGCAGATTCTATCTGCTTGGCAAAATGTGATTTCATCAAAAGTGATCCCATTACAATGTCTGTTATATTTGGCAAAGTTTAAGCCTACTCATTCTTGGGAGAAATCCAGGAATGACAGGTACTTAACAAATCCTCTTTTTGTGTGTTACTACCTGCTGATGGTGTCATGTTTTCCCAACTTAAGTTAGAGCACATTGATTTTTGTGTTGAACCATCTAAACTTCACAGACAAAACAGCACAACAGAAATTAAATTACATTTCAAATTGATGATATACTTTTGGAGAAAGCTGTGGAGACATACCTTTTTTCCTCAGAAGCAAAACATGACTGAAAATGTAGAAGTGTTAAGAAAGGGTCCTCCCTTACCTATTCTCGTAAAGCTATTTCAAAAAATAGAAACAGAAGGAAAGCTACCAAACTCATTCTATGAGGCCAATATTATTGATCCCCAAACCAGGCAAAGACCCCATCAAAAAGGAGAATTACAGACCGATTTCCCTAATAAATATGGATGCCAAAATCCTCAACAAGATCCTGGCTAATAGAATCCAACAGTACATTAAAAGGATTATCCATCACGATCAAGTGGGATTCATACCTGGGATGCAAGCGTGGTTCAACATTCGCAAATCGATCAGCGTGATACATCATATCAACAAGAAAAGAGTCAGGAACCATATGATCCTCTCAATTGATGCAGAAAAAGCATTTGACAAAATACAGCAGCCTTTCCTGATTAAAACCCTTCAGAGTGTAGGGATAGAGGGTACATTCCTCAATCTCATAAAAACCATCTATGAAAAGCCTACAGCAAATATCATTCTCAATGGGGAAAAGCTGGAAGCCTTTCCCTTAAGATCAGGAACACGACAAGGATGCCCACTCTCGCCACTATTATTCAACATAGTACTAGAAGTCCTTGCAACAGCAATCAGACAACAAAAAGGGATAAAGGGCATCCAAATCGGCAAAGAAGAAGTCAAAATGTCTCTCTTCGCAGATGACATGATACTCTATGTGGAAAACCCAAAAGAATCCATGCCCAAGCTATTAGAAGTTATAGAGCAATTCGGTAATGTGGCGGGATACAAAATCAATGCTCAGAAATCAGTTGCATTTCTATACACAAATAATGAGACTGAAGAAAGAGAAATTAGGGAATCCATCCCATTTACAATAGCACCAAAAACCATATATTACCTTGGAATTAACTTAACCAGAGATGTAAAGGACCTATATTCTAGAAACTATAAATCACTCTTGAAAGACATTGAGGAAGACATAAGAAGATGGAAAAATATTCCATGCTCATGGATCGGAAGAATTAACATAGTTAAAATGTCCATGCTACCCAGAGCAATCTACACTTTCAATGCTATCCCCATCAAAATACCGAGGACATTTTTCAAAGAACTGGAACAAATAGTCCTTAAATTTGTATGGAACCAGAAAAGGCCCCGAATTTCCAAGGAACTGTTGAAAAGGAAAAACAAAGCTGGGGGCATCACAATGCCGGATTTCGAGCTGTACTACAAAGCTGTGATCACAAAGACAGCATGGTACTGGCACAAAAACAGACACATAGACCAATGGAACAGAATAGAGAGCCCAGAAATGGACCCTCGGCTCTTTGGGCAACTAATCTTTGATAAAGCAGGAAAAAACATCTGATGGGAAAAAGACAGTCTCTTCAATAAATGGTGCCGGGAAAATTGGACAGCTACATGCAAAAGAATGAAACTTGACCAATCTCTCACACCATACACAAAAATAGACTCCAAATGGATGAAAGACCTCGATGTGAGACAGGAATCCATCAAAATTCTAGAGGAGAACATAGGCAGCAACCTCTACGACATCGGCCAAAGCAACCTTTTTCATGACGCATCTCCAAAGGCAAGAGAAACAAAAGATAAAATGAATTTATGGGACTTCATCATGATAAAAAGCTTCTGCACAGCCAAGGAAACAGTCAAAAAAACTAAGAGGTAGCCCACGGAATGGGAGAAGATATTTGCAAATGACACTACAGATAAAAGACTGGTATCCAAGATCTACAAAGAACTTCTCAAACTCAACACACGAAAATCAAATAAACAAATCAAAAAATGGGCAGAAGATATGAACAGACACTTTCCCAATGAAGACATACAAATGGCTAACAGACACATGAAAAAATGTTCAAAATCATTAGCCATCAGGGAAATTAAAATCAAAACCACCTTGAGATACCACCTTACGTCAGTTAGAATGGCAAAAATAGACAAGGCAAGAAAGAACAATTGTGGGAGAGGATGTGGAGAAAGGGGATCCCTCCTACATTGTTGGTGGGAATGCAAGTTGGTACAGCCACTCTGGAAAACAGTGTGGAGGTCCCTTAAAAAGTTTTAAATTGAGCTACCCTATGACCCAGCCATTGCACTACTGGGTGTTTACCCCAAAGATACAGATGTAGTGAAGAGAAGGGCCATATGCACCCCAATGTTCATAGCAGCATTGTCCACAATAGCTAAATCATGGAAGGAGCCGAGATGCCCTTCAACAGATGACTGGATTAAGAAGTTGTGATCCATATATACAATGGAATATTACTCAGCTATCAGAAAGAACGAATTCTCCACATTTGCTGCAACATGGACGGCACTGGAGGAGATAATGCTAAGTGAAATAAGTCAAGCAGAGAAAGACAATTATCATATGATTTCTCTCATCTATGGAACATAAGAACTAGGATGATCGGTAGGGGAAGAAAGGGATAAAGAAAGGGAGGGTAATCAGAAGGGGGAATGAAACAGGAGAGACTATGGACTATGAGAAACAAACTGAGGGCTTCAGAGGGGAGGGGGGTGGGGGAATGGGATAGACCGGTGATGGGTAGTAAGGAGGGCACATATTGCATGGTACACTGGATGTTATACGCAACTAATGAATCATCGAACTTTACATCGGAAACCGGGGATGTACTGTATGGTGACTAACATAATAATATAAAAAAATCATTAAAAAAATAAACAAATAAATAATAAAAATCTCTATTGGCTCCTTTAAAAAAAAAAAAAGAAAGGGTCCTCCCTGTTGAAAGAATTTGTCTCATTCAGTTTAGAGATACCCTGATTTATTTAAATTTCAGTCTTTTAAAAACATTTTTATTTAAATTCAATTAATTAACATATAATGTATTATTAGTTTCAGAGGTAAAGTTCAGAGATTCATCAGTTGTAAATAACACTCAGTGCTCATTACATCACGTGCCCTCCTTAATGCCCATTACCCTGTTACCCCATCCCAATTTCCAGTCTTGAACAAAATTTTTTTTTAAGATTTTATTTATTTATTTATTTATTTATTTATTTATTTATTTGACAGAGAGAGAGACAGCCAGCGAGAGAGGGAACACAAGAAGGGGGAGTGGGAGAGGAAGAAGCAGGCTCCCAGTGGAGGAGCCTGATGTGGGGCTCAATCCCAGACTGCTGGGATCACGCCCTGAGCCGAAGGCAGATGCTTAACGACTGAGCCACCCAGGTGCCCCTTGAACACAATTTTTTTAAGTGCATCCAGTTCTACATTTGTAATTCTTTTTTTAAAAAAAAGATTTATTTATTTGAGAGAGAGAGAACCAGAGAGAACGGGGAAAGGGGCAGAGAGAGAGGGCGACTTAAGTAGACTCTGCACTGAGTGTAGAGCCCAACACAGGGCTCAATCTCAGAGGAAGCTTGATCTCACAACCCTGAGATCCCAATCTGAGCCAAAACCAGAATCAGTTGCTGGACCGATTGTATCACCCAGGTGCTCCATAATTCTTTTTTAAAAGGAAAATGGTTAGCTCAGTTATCTCCAACAACTGTTTCCCTAAAGGGCTAGGAATCACTAAAACTTAGAAACTAATAAACCATAAACATTAGCTCTTTTTAACAATCCCTAGGTACAGCAAGAAGCCCAAAAGTAAAGCAAAGATTGTTAAAATACATTGTTATCTTGTTGCTTGATTTTTTCTCTTAAAACTAATTTATAAATTCTTCACTGTGGATACTTTATCTTTTCTGCATGCTAGAACACACTATGGATATTAAGAGTGATTACTGAATTAAAATTGCATGTATACAATATCAGTACCTATATAAATAGCTATGCATTATATAGCTATTCTTCTCATCCCTGAGAATGAGCAAGAAGAGAGATAAAGTCCCCATCCTTGTATTTATATTTCTGCTGTCACCATGGCATCTAAGTCATGGTAATTTTCTTCTTATTAATGTGATGAAACACAAAATATCATAGGAATTTAGGGTTTTGAGATCTTGCTATCCAGCAACTTCCTTTAAAAGAGGCCAAGTGAGGGTATTAAGGAGGACGCTTGTTATGACAAGCACTGGGTGTTGTATGTATGTGATGAATCACTAAATTCTACTCCTGAAACTAATAGTACACTATATGTTAACTAACTGGAATTTAAATAAAAACTTGAAACTATAAAAAATAAAAGAGGAAAAGTGATCTTCCTAAGGTTACAGAGAGAAAAACTGAGATTTCTGGCCTCTAGTCTACAACTCATTTAATTACATTATTTTCCATTACAAAATATTTAGCAATTAACTAATTTGGAATTCATGAAATTTTCAGGAAACATATTATTCCATTAACAACTCTCAGTCTGACTTCCCTCAGGCTACTTATTAAATGGAAGCACTTGCCAGTTTTCTCATTTATTCATGCATTCATGCCACAAATGTTTATTAAACCACTATCTATGAGATGGATAATGTTTCTGATACAGGACTGAGCAAGGCATATTCTCCTGCCCTATGTATCTTTGATAGTTAATGAAATGGATGCTTCATTCAATTTTTTCCTACCAGCTTTTTAAGTGCATGAAAAAAATTAATGTTCTGGGAGCTTCTAAA
Organism: Ursus americanus; assembly: GCF_024610735.1. NCBI lineage: Eukaryota > Metazoa > Chordata > Mammalia > Carnivora > Ursidae > Ursus > Ursus americanus. The sequence continues at coordinate 33,602,083 of NC_142164.1, read as the reverse complement.
ATTCCTAGTTGAAGTGTTTGGCTTTTTCCTATATTAGAGTAGCTAGTATCAAACTAACTCTCTTGCTACGAAACATAATGAAGGTGGAATAGAAATATAAACAGCTTTTTGAAGGCTTCAGAAAAAAATAAAAATACAACTTGAGGAGTCCCATCCCAGAGAGAAGAAAAATACATGCAGGCAATCCCTTAATTCTCAGTATAGTTTCCCCTTAAATTATTTTCCAATGAAATGTGTGGGATAGAGAGGCTAAAGAGAAAGTCCTACATTATGTGGCAATCTCATTGATATCTGAGATTATGTCATCAGTGTCATGTAAGGATAAGATAAAGGGTAGACTAAAAAAATGAAATAATTTCTTAGAACTTCCCAAATTGGACAAAGGATGCAGACCTACAGATTCCAGCAAGTTGAGTGAATTTTGCACAGGAAAAATCCAAAGAAAGACACATCAGGACACATCACAGTAAATTTAATAAAAACCAAGGACAAATAAAAGCTTTAAATAAGTAATGAGGGGAGAAAACACCTTAGGATGGGGCAGGGGGAGAGTAACAATTTGAAAGACAGGGGATTTCTCATTGAAAACAATGGAGACAAGAAAAAATGGCACAACAGTTTTCATATACTGAAAGAAAACTGTCAATCCAGCCTCCTATAGGAAGTAAAAATATCCTTCATGACTGATTGAAAATGAAGATATTTTCATATACAGGAAAACTAAGAGAATTTGTTGTCAGTGGACCTATAATAAAGAATGTCTAAAGGAAAGGCACTAAGAAAAGAAACTATAAAGGAAAAAAACTTGGAATTTACAAGAAAAAAAGAATACGGTATGCTAAAATATCGGTTAAATACAATAGACTTGCCTTCTCCACTTGAATTTTCTAAGATGTATTTAAGGATGGAAGCAAAAATTATAACACTATCTCATGTCATTCTAAATGTAGGTAAAGGAAACTTTTAAGACAAACATAAACAAAGAAGGGAAGATGGATGTAAAGGGAAGCCAGGTTTCTGTATTTCATTTGAATTTATCATTGACACCAGTAGAATATGGTTAAGTTATTACATAAAGTAAATACCTACAGCAACTACTAAAACAAGCTATACAAATACGCAAATTTAAAACAAGACAGAGCAATCAAAATAACATTCAAAAATTCTTCAAGTAACCAAAAGAAAAGAGGAACAAAAAAAAGGAAAAAATAAATAATAAAATGGAAATCTTAATCCCTCACATATCAACAAATGCATTAAAAGTAAATGGTCAAAATACATCAATAAAAAGAGATTCAAATATTTGCTGTCTCCATTATACTCCCTTCAGACATAACCATAGAAAACAAATGAAAGTAAATGGATAAAAAATATATATACCATGAATATATTAATCCAAAGAAAGCCAAAGGAAAAGATTTCCATAGTAGTGTCATAAAGAACATCACAGACGTTCTCATCAGTGGAAAAACACATAACTGATGAAAATTTTTAAGAAACTCTGAAAATTATCCTAAAGGCATACAGCAAATGAAGAAACCATTCAGCAGTGACATCAGCAAGATGGCAGATGGGAGATTCCAGCCATCATACCCACACAGAAATGTCAATTTGAACAACCAAACGTGGGCAGGAATACCCCTGCAGGAACTCAAGAGTGCAGTGAAAAGATTCCAGTAGCCTGTTTGAGCAAAAATTCTGAGACTAGATGCAAGACTTCAAGGAACATGAAAAAAGGAAGAACAAATTGACACAACCCATGTCACCTTGCTCCCAAGGCAGCATAGCTTCATTCTCAGAACTTTGCCTGCAAGGCCACTACTAGTTTGTTCCACCCAGATCACTGACAGTAGAGCGCAAGGCTGAAAATAGCCTGAGGGGGCTAGGAACAGAGAAAAGGGACAGGGTCTCGCAACAACCACAACACGGATCTGGAAAACCACACACAACCCTACTAACTGGTTCACAGATTCCACTGAGCGGCTCTGCCATGAACCCCATGGGACACTTGCCTGCAGCCTCCCTTAAGAGCCTGACGAGTGCCCCCAGCACTCTGTGTGTGCCCCTGAGACAGTACATATGAGCCTCTGCATTCAGTGTGCACATGCTGCCACAGATGGTGTGCACAAGCCTTCACAGGTGGTGAGAATGAGCTCCGCAGAGGAGGAGCACAAACTCCCGAAGAAAGCACATTGACATCAGCCATCAGTTACACTCTGCAGGATCAGGAGAAGGCACACAATTTTAAACACATCAGGGCACCACCTTGGGAAAAGGAACAAGAAGGCTCTCAACACCTAACCTGATTTTGTGGGATTGAGAGAAGGCACAAAATTCCAGGACTTCACCCCACAAGAGAGAATAAGTACATTGGGACAGGCACATCCATAGAAAATGTGACCACAAGTAATCACTTTCCTAAGCATAGAACATTTAAAAGTAATTCACCTGAGTCACTCTGAATTTGTGCCTTCAAGATTTTAGCAGATAATCTGCAAAAGCATCTTGTTATTGCAACATGCAAAAGAGGATTATTACTTTCCAAGAGATGCTTAGAATATTTTTGGCTCCACTTAGTGGAGTTTATATCTTGGAATCTACATTGCTCTTAATTGAAAGCCCCAGTTTATTAGAATGGTTTTAGTCTGCTAAACCCCAAGCATGGTTAGTTCTGGTGAACTGACTTCCTGAGAATATACGATGAAAGAATTTTCTCCCTCTTTTCCACTCAAATCTTGACTCATCTGATTTTGGCTGTAATGGTTTGAAATAATAAGTATCTCATTGACCTTATTGTTCGTTTACTCCAAACCCTAAGATCCTGAACTCTTGACAATATATCACATTGTCCTGCCCAGTAGAAAATGATCATTTGGAAAGGCTCTAAACAAGATGGGCCTGTATCAAAGTAGTAAATAAGAAATTGGAATTGAATTTTGATTGAGGTAACTACTTCAGGTCCATTGAGAATAATTCATGTTTGGATGATTCTCAGAATTTTTGGATTTGTATGCCTTATGCAGCTAATGAATTTCCTAGTCCTCAATGAATCATAATAGTAATTCATAGGTATCTATTAAAACTTTATGCTCCATCCACTCGAGAATTATTCCAAGCAGGTTCCAATGAGGCAAGTTAAAATACAAGAAGAGATTAAGCAAAAGCAAGAGAGAACAAACAAGATCAGATCACAAGGCAGTTCCACACCCAACTGATGAATATGCAAGCAGGTAGTGCTTGGCTTTTTTCATTTATATTTCTCTTTATAATACCATACAATGGTCCCCATACAGAAACCTGAAATCATAGTCTCACAAATGGTATTCTATGCAGTAACCTTTTGTCTATCCATAGTGAAATGTTTAAAAAAGTAAGCATAAAATTTGTTAATGATTACTCTCTGAGTTAGACAATTGGGGAAACTGGAGCCCATCGACATCAATTTATGTGTCAAAATCATGTGGCTGATAAGTTAGACATTCTGATTCCTACTTTCCTACTTTTTCTGTCATTCTATTTGCAAATATTTTGTTCTTGCATTGCTGTAAAAGGTTTTTGAATATAGCTCACTCACTTGAGCATTTGTCATTAATGATAGCTGTACATTGCCTGGCAATGATAGAAGAAAAACTATTTTCTACAGATATCACTACTTCTTTCAAGAAGGTGTATTATCACTCACCACAAAAATTCAGGGCATATTTATTGATAAGTTTATTGGATAAAGTTGAAATATGATTAGTCAGAAAACGTTAAAAAGTAATCCATAGAAATTAGTGGTGGAGAGTTTGTGCAAATCTGTTGAACTCCATTTTGTCTCTGCTTTGAACATTTTGGGAGATTGAATTGTGAGTTTATGTTGACTCATTGGCAGACCACAAATGCTTCCCGAGGAAAGCCAGTGTACCATCCATGCTGAGTTTTGAAATGTTGACAGGTCTGTCCTTCATTTCATTTTGAGTACATAGAAAGCTAAGCAAGTCAATTAAAATTACCACTCACAGGAAATGTAGGCAGCAAGGTTGACTAGCTCTGAGAAAGCCAGAATTATTCAAATGGAATGTATTTAATAGGGTCGTTGGCTAAGGAAGAAAAAGGTAATGCCAAGTTAAAAAAAATAATTATATGAATTGGCAGAGAGCACTGCCATGTAGTGCTAAGCAAAAAATACAGAGAATTCAACATTCCCATGGTGTTCTCAATTGCAGCCTTTCAACACTGGGTATTATTTTGCTTGGACTGAGACTCACTGCCTATGACTAGTGGTTAACATTAAAATAGCGTTCTCCTGGACCTCCTTACTGGGGGCATATGTTGCCATAATCACCAGAGCTGTGCAAGATGCAGAAGGTAATCTTTAATAGAGTGCTCTAATTGGACAAGGAGGAAAGTCGAACTGATGTGTACCTGGAACTGCTGTATGGACCAGTGGTTCTTCTGAGTGTAACTGAATAGATGCATCCTTACAATTGGAAATATCATTTGGATAATGAGGAAATGTTCGTTCACTCCAAGTGTAAGGGTGGAAGAATTTTTCCCCTAGCCTTCTAGGTTTTTTGTCTGTTCTATTAATTAAATTGACCTAAGACAGGTTAACAGGAGAAAAAGAAGTTTAATTACATACATTCAGGAACTTGATTAGAATATGAGATCCAAAGACAGGCAATTGAGGTTTATATGGCATCCTAAGCTAAGGAGAAGAGGGTAGGGGTCTGGGGCCTCAGAGGGAACGAGGGTAATTCACAGGACAATAAGAAGAGCAGATGTTTGGTAATTAGATATTTGTCATGCCATGCAGAGACAATGGGACACAAAAAGGAATGTGAACAGGCCCTGCTGAGTTTCCCACCAGCTTACCACACTGGCCCATATACTTTGTAGTTACCTCTGGTGATAGTTTTCCCGGACCAGGCTGTCTATCTAGATTATTTGGGGCTGTTAAGGGGGAGATGAAACTTCCTGAGTTTTTTGGGCTTTCATTGACTTCAGCTACATTTGAAAATCCTCAAAGTAATCCACCTGCCAATGTGGCACATTTTAGGGAGGCTCATTCCGAACCCCTTTGGAAGCAAACCACAATTTAATATCAAAGAGAGCTGTCCTGACTATAGCGTTAGTAATTGAGAAAGGAAAATCAGATTATTGATTTTAGGAACTTACTAGTAAGGCATTTATCTAATTCTCCCATTAGTAAACTAAATAAAATAGCCATTAACATAGAGTGGATCGCATGCTTAAACTGATTTTGACAATGATTGTGGCCAAGATTATGTGATGGAAGGAACAAATTTTGTCTCTATTTATTCCTAGCCTGGCACACAAAATGGAAACATATGCTACAAATGAAATTCATTTGAAAGAGAAAAATTTTTGTGTGTATGTTGCATGGTCTAAAGTACACTATGTAAAATACGGAATCTGAGTTACCCATGAGCTCATTTTGGAACATACAACCGAAAACAGGTATGGATACTGTCATCGTTTTTTATATTTAAAGTTACTTACTTGCATTAATCGAATACTTTGAGATTTTTAAAATTATTTTTATTTTTCTAAATATTATTTATTTATTTGAGAGAGAGCGAGAGAGAGCAAGCACACAAGTGGGAGGAGGGACAGCAGGAGAGGGAGAAGCAGACTCTCCTGCTGAGCAGGGAGCCATCCGTGGGGCTCCATCGCAGAATCCTGAGATCGTGACCTGAGCTGAAGGCAGACACAACCAACTGAGCCACCCAGGTGCCCCAAGATTTTTTTTTTAACTGCAAAGCCTTACACCTCATTGCTTTTTCCAGCTTATAGGTAGTTACCAACAGAACCAAAAGTCAGAAAGAAAAATCAAATCAAGGATCTGGTAAAAATTGGTCTCAAGACCTAAACAGATTTCATTTTTTAATTTTTTCATATATGTAGAAAAGTTGTTTACATGTAGAAAAGTAGTTCACAAATACAGTGTTAATTAAAGACAAGAAGAGCACTTGGGCTCTTTCCTGTCTCTCTCTCACATCCTTCCTCCTTACACATACACACAAAGCACACCCACATTCATCCCCAGGATCACACTGGTGGACCAATAATGTATAAGAATGGATTTTATAGGGGCGCCTGGGTGGCTCAGTAGTTAAGTGTCTGCCTTCACACCCAGGGCGTGATCCCAGGGTCCTGGGATCGAGCCCCACATCGGGCTCCTCCGCTGGGAGCCTGCTTCTTCCTCTCCCACTCCCCCTGCTTGTGTTCCCTCTCTCGTCGGCTGTCTCTCTCTCTGTCAAATAAATAAATAAAATATTTTAAAAAAGAATGGATTTTATAATTCTGATATTTATGAGAGATTAATATTTCCTTATACTATGCTTTTGGTCCTGGAAATTAAGCCAAAATTATTGTTTTTTAAATCAGTTTAGAAAATGAAATAGTTCTAATCTACATCTGCATATTGCTACAGAACATACATCAATACACCAAAATAGAAAATGAATTTCAATTTTTTTGATCATCAAGGTAATCATACTCTTCATTAATATTCCAGATGTTGGTAAATGTTATCCCATAGGACTCTGGTATCCTACATGTCACACTTTCAAAATATACTGTCTGAACATCTTGTGATATCTATGGAATTGTTTGCTTATGGGGGCTCACATGAATGAATGAATGAATGAATATTTATGGTAGGTCACAGTTTCCCCTCTAATGGACAACAATAACCATCTGTTCCTAAATATATTGTAATGCCTTACTTTACCTGGATGTAGTATATAATCTAAATTGGTTCCCACTGCAAAGAAAATCTAAATTTTTTAATTTTTATTTTTTAATTTTTTTAAACCGTATTTGGGATTATTACACTAAGAATTAACACAGGTAAAAATCAGATATGTCTTGACAGGAAATCAGCCAGGGTTTTCTCTCAGAACTTGTCATTAATTTTTTGAAATATTCAGCTTGGTTCAAAGAGAATTATACTGGCTCTACAGGAAAAGGCCAAATGATCAACCCAAGAAGATGTCATAGGGACTCAAGCCAGAGCTATAGGCAGCAAGGAGGAATGGAAACAGAAATCGAACACTAGGTTTTCCTGTTTATCTCTAGCTATCTTCTGAATAATTAATATAGACTGCCACAAAATCAATATGCATCTAGGAATTCCTGTTGTTCTCTTTAAAAATTAGCTAATAGAAGAAAATTTGATACATTTAAAAAAAACCCTTTAGTTTTCTAAATAGAGATTCCATTTTCCCCAAGCATTCATTATTTCCATATGTTTAAAACAGTTTCTGGATTGGGATGACTAACATGGTTAACACTGTTTCTAATGAGGTGTCTACGGTCTGTGTGTGTGTGTGTGTGTGTGTGTGTGTGTGTGTGTGTGTGTGTGTTGTTTTGCCTCCAGAATCTCTCAGTGTGTGTTGGCAGCCACAATGCCAAATTATCTTTCAGTGAAATGCTGTCAACTAAATTTGTTTCTAGTCAGCTTTAACTTATGTTCTAGCTTACTAGAACCTTCAAACACTCAGTTCAAAATCATTGATCTACAATTACTTCATGATACTCATGAATATAAACATTCGAAAGAAGTTCAATCTTCTGCAAAGTCAGAATCATCAGAATCTTCTTGTATGTGATAGCAATACTGGGAGTAACTCTCATCAGTGTTTCCTAGCGTATGTGTAAAAGTTGATAGTGAGGACTTGTGACTTACAACAGAAAAAAAGGCAAATACTGGGCTGGGTGCCAATTGCGGTGTGTGTGTGGGGGGTGGTTAACGTTTCTCAAAGAAGTTTCATTTGTACTTCTCAACAGTTTGTGAAGAAATAGACCTTAATGAAGGCTTTTAGCAAACTTGTATCTCCTGGTTTTTGATTGAGGGTTTGAACTGCGATGTTAAGTAACCTTTTCTAGGTCCTTGATCAGAAATCACCCTCCAAAGTTAAGTTGATATGACTTCATCTGTTGCTACAAACAAGCATGTTAATTTCCTTTGCTAACATTTTGAATTTAGTAAATGAAGACAGGGAAAAAATCTACAGAGAATCAAGATGTGTCAGATGGTAAAAAACAAAGAATTTGCATGTCTAAAATGACTTTTGGAATACTGATAGTGCATTAACGATTTATCTTTTAGATAAAAAGGTATTAATGGAAAGTAAAAATTGAAAATTTATTGGAAAATAATTTGAATCCTCTTTTCTCACGGATGTTAAGAATCAGGAGTTCTTAACTTGACACGACAGATTCCATTTTTCTATGTATACCCCAAACCACGTAAGTGAGCAAATGGTTGATTGAAGGTTTGGCTTTACATATTTTGATCAAAAACAGTCACTGTTTGTTTAGGATAGTGCCTAAAATTCTACCATTAGTATCAGTTCTATATTATGGAAATGTAGCTGGCCTTCAGAAGAATTGGATTTAGGTTCTTATTTACAATTTATGAATTACATCCAAGTTATTTAATCTCCCTAAATTTGAAATTCCCTTATCTGCTTTAGACTTAAAGGAGGATATTATATGTAATGATTTTTTGCAAAGTGCAAAATGCAATAAAAACATAAGGCTATATTGTCATTATCCTTTTGGGTTACGTTTTAACTCCCAGAGTTTCACATCCTGGGAAAAGGGTGACATTTTACCATTACATGTTAATAATAATTGCCGCCATTATTAACCACTCACTATGATACCAGGCCCAAGACATACATGATTATATTTAATCTATGTAATCCTCACCACAACTGCATGAGATTATACTGTTATTAGTGCCATTTAAACCTAAGGAAATTAAGGCTTTGAAACATCTGGCCAAATAGAGACCTGCATTTGGTGGATTTCAGCTTCACGATAGTTGCCTGATGCTAGCTTTTCTCAACTTTAAGATAGATTTGGCCACACCAGCACCACAGGGTTTGGGGCAGAATTGGATATAAAGACATTTAGTGGTTTTCAAGAACCATAGGATGACAGCAGTAGTAGTCAATTGCATGAGGGCTGGCCCTACTAGTCTCTTCCCTCTTCCCTGCCAAAGGATCTAGAATCAGCACTGTCCAATAGAACTTTCTTCAGTGATTAAAATGTCCCATATCTGTGTAGTCCAATACACTAACAATTAGCCACATGTGACTACCAAGCACTCTAAATGTAGCCAGTGCCACTGAGGAATTTACAAATTTTAGCTAATTTCAAATTTATTTTCAATAGCCACATGTATCTAGTGGCTACCATACTGGTAACACAGCTCTAAAGTATATGAGATTCATTATTTTGGAAACAAATGGATAAGGTAACTCTTAGTTTTCTAATAAAATATTTGAAAGAGCCTGTGTATACAGCAGACACAATAACTGATACATTTATACTTCTTTTCTTTTATTTCATCCAGGTAAATAAGGCACCATAATGTAATGAAAAGAGCAGTGGACCAGAAGGAAAATGCCCGGGTCCTCCTCCCAGATCTGGCACAAAGTAGCTGTGTGACCAAGAGCAAGTGGCTCCCATTTCCAGTCTTTAGTTTTCCCTTTCTACTTTTCTAACTAAATGAAGAGGCTTCTGAGATAACATTTAGAGGATTTGGGCAAATTACCTATGTATTGGTTTTCTTTTACAAAATACTAATGCACGTTTTTTATCTCTTTTAACCAAGCCCCCAAAAAACTACTTAATACTTGAAAAATACATTACCAGTTTTGTTTCTATTAACATCTGAAGTACTAAGTTTAATATTCCAAGCTCTGAGTGGGCTTATCAAGCAGAGACGCTTATCATTTCTAATGGCATTAACTCGATTAATACATATATTACTTAATTGGAGCTTATTCTTTTTTATCTCTACAAACAGTTTCCCACACTCATAAAATCGAAAGCAGTAAGTCTCTGTCATAATCCTCTCTGGACATTACTTACATGATTATTTCAATGTTATTAAAATGTGGCCAAAGAATAAAGATGAATTTCATATAAAACCCTTCCGACATCCACAGCTCAGGTAATAGGTAACTTGTGTCTTGTCTGCACATGACCTCAACTGTGCTATTTTATTTTATTTTGTCTAACACACAATACTGTTTAGTCTTCATTTTCAATGTATCCTAGTCTAAATTGCAAGCAAAGGATTTTGCCTCAGTATGTATTGTTCTAGAATAGTTCACAAAGTGTTGCCATTATTATAATTTACCCATAGCTTTATAGTAATTACACAAAATAACATTTTTGTTATTAGCTGTAGCAAATCTTTTTTGTTTTATTTTGTGTGTATGTGTGCTACCAGAAATGAGAAATTAGCTCCTGGGAAATTAATATAACCTTTGGCTAAATGTAGATTTTAAATATTAGATATCATATCCTGTGGCTAATCAGAAAACTTAGAATCCCAAAGCAAGAAATAGAAAATAAGACTGGTGGAAATAATTATTTTCTTTAGAATTCATTTTTTTAAAAAAGAACAAAAGATAAAGAAAAAATCTATCATGGACCAGTCATATTAAATATTTTAATTTGCTTCTCTCTCTTGAGCCGTCTGTAACTAGTAACTGCATTAATTGAAGAAACCTGCTTTTTGTTGTGCCTTCAGGCTACTGACATTTAGAAGTTTTTGTACATTTTAAAAACATCAGAATTCGAGTTCTAAGAGTTTATTATTTATTGAAATATAATATAATATATTTTGTCCCACGTGGGGTGTATACAATAAAGTACTTGTAAGTCCACATTCTAAGGTGCTGGGATATTCCACACAGAAATATCACAATGGTTTCTAACATCTGTTTCTCACTTTATAAAAGCTTTCATTTACATTACCTCATCAAGTCCTGTGGCAACCTTATAAGGAAGGACAATTATCATTTATTCTCATTAGCAGCTGAGAAAATCATGGCTCAGAGAGGTTATGAAACTCAAGATTATTTGATAGGCAAAAGAGTTGGAATTTCATGTGCACTGCTTGGAATTGAACCTGAATCAGAATAAGACAGGATTGTAGATTATAAAAGATGTTTAAAGATAAAAAAAAAAAAAAAAGCCATTTTGTGAAAATGCCCTTAGCCCAATTGGTGGCTTATTAGTTTTTAAAAACAATGTAGGAAATTCCCCCCCCCAGTTTTACTACCTAAATAATGAATTCAATCATATTAACAATACAAAACATTATTTTTACCATGCCTTAGAACTATGCATATTATTTTAACCTCTTCCACTGAGACAATTGCTAAAACTAACTTTGACATATTATTGATTTCCCATGGTTCTGCATAGATTTCTACCTAACTGCTGCAAGTGATCATGAAATCAGAAGAAAGCACAACAATATTCTAAAAGTTAAAAGACAAAGAACAGTGCTAAATAGCATAAGTTCTGTGAAGGAAAAAAATATGATCATGTTGCTAATAGCAAATATCAAAGGAAAACACTTAGGGGCACCTGGGTGTCTCAGTTGGTGAGGTTCAGGTCATGATCCTGGGGTCCTGGGATGGAGCCCCATGTCTGGCTCCCTGCTTAGCAGGGAGCTGCTTCTCCTTCTCCCTTGGCCCCTCCCCCCTGCTCATGCTCTCTCTCTCAAATAAATAAATGAAGTCTTTAAAAAAAAAAAAAAGAAAAGAAAGCAGTTATAATTGGCTGTCTTTCTATATCTACCAATCTTTTTCTAGTGATCAATATTATATATGTGTGCAGTTTTAGATATATGGCAACCAGATGACAAGACTCTTTAAGATAAGAGGAAAAATAAAGAAGGAATAAAGTTTCACATCTGGTATGGCAGTATGAGAAGTTTACCGATTTGCTACCCAGTGAAACAAACATAATTGGTAAAAGCTATTTAAAAAAAAAAAAAGTAAGGTCTCTGGAAATTGTCATAAGGACCTACAGCAAATGACAGAACATTTTTTCGGGAAAATCTACTAAAATTTGGTAATAATATGCTCCCTCCACCTGTCCCTACCTCAACTTAATAGAAAGTTAAATATGAAATTGTGTAACCAGGGAGATGAAGCTACCTTCTCCCTTGGCTCCCATTTAAGGGATAGGACACCTCCTCAAGAGGAATTGGATATCAACATTTCTCATCTTCTCCAAATTTAATTTGCAGGGACTAAATTCCTAGAAAGTGAAGCCAAGAGATCAGGGACCTCCTCCCTCTGCCCAGCTCCCAAGCACAACAGACCAAGAAAAACTAGGGCACCAATTGTCATCATCACATCTTGCTGGTACGACAGAGGTTCCACACGGAATGAAACGATTCAAGAAAATCGGAGGCTATCACTTCTGGCCAGCAACCAGACTAGTGGCTCGCAGATTTTGTGCAGGGAAAGAGTCAGTCCATAAGAAAAGAGGACTCCAAACCTCCCCCAAAGGAATTGACTTTATTTGAACAGAGTTTGAGGAAGTTCAGGCCTAAGGGCACTCTGAAAATCAATAGCTCTTCTTAGTTAAGAGCAACAAGCTAAACTATATGTCAGCTAGTTCACCAGAGAGAGCTATGGAAAGAGACAACTAAGAAGTGCCTTTCTGGGGTCAGATAAAAACTCAAACACGACCCCTGCACAAGTTTAAAGGGATCAAATTATAGAGCAATTTATGCCCCAAGACCTTGTCAACAACAATAGAGCAATCGGCTGGGAATTAGTGAAGCCTAACAACTGCATGTGATACTAAATGCAGCAGACAGCTGAAAACGGAGATCAGGAAAAGAAGACTAAAACCATTCTCATCCCATGGTGACTGTGTGCATGCCCACATTTGTGCCCTCTGGGAAGTGACATCAAAGGCTTCATAAGCAAAGGAAATCAAGTTCACTCAAATACTCTATCCAAGTAATTAAAACAAACAAACAAACAAACAAAACAAAACAACAGCAAAAATAGTCCCCTGAGAAGAGGGAAGGGAATCAGAATCCATATTTGCTACATTACCTAAAATGACTACTTGTCAACAAAAATTACAAGATATGCAAAGAATCAAGGTTGCATGAACCACAAAAAGGGGGGAAAAAAAGAAAAGCAGGGAACATAAACTTTTCACATAAGGGTCTGGGTGTGGGATGTAATAGACAAATGCTTCAATGCACCCATTTTAAATACATTTTAAAAACTGAAAAAAAACAAACAAACCCACAGTTAAGGAAGTAATGGAAACCTGTATGGCAATGCTTCATCAGTTAGAGACAATCAATAAAGAGAAATTATAAAAAGAATGAAAAAGAGTGAAGATAGCTTAAGGGACTTTTGGGACAACATCAAGTGGAATGACATTCACATTTTAAGGGTCCTAGAAGAAGAGGTGGAAAGGGGCAGAAAATGTATTTGAAGAAGTAATGGCTGAAATTTTCCCTAACCTGGGGGAGGAAAAAAATTATATTAAAAAACAATGGAAATTTTGGTGATTAAAAATTTTGATGAAATGAAGCATTCACTAGAGCGGCTCAAGAGTGGATTTTAACTGGCAGAAGAAAGAAGTAGCAAACTTGAAGGTAGATCAATAGAGATTATGCAATTCAAAGAACAGAGAGAAACAAGAATGAAAAAAAAATGAATACACCGTCAGAGACATGTGGGATACCATTAAACCAGGATATGTAATGGGAGTATCAGAAAGTGAGGAGAAAGAGAGTAGAAATGTTTAAAGAATTAGACTAAAACCTCCCAAATTTGATATATTAAAAAAAACATTATTCTACACATTCCTGAAACTCAACGAACTCCAGGAGTATAAATGAAAAAAGATCCATACCAAGACACATCATAATGAAAATATTGAATGCCAGGGCCTCCTGGGTGGCTCAGCTGGTTAAGTGTCTGACTCTTGATTTCAGCTCAGGTCATGCTCTCAGGGTCGTGAGATCGAGCCCTGCATTGGGCTCTGTGCTGTGTGTACAGCCTACTTGAGATTCTCTGTCTCTCTCCTCCACCCTCACCCGTCTCTCTCCTCTATTTTTCTCTCTCTCCCTCTCTAAAAAAATGTTGAAAGCCAGACACAAAGGAAAACCCTTGAACTCAGTGTCAGAAAAATGACCCGTCACGTAAAAGGAACCCTAATATGACTAACATTCTGACTTCTCATCAGAATCAACTGAGGCAAGAAGGCAGCAGGATGATATATTTAAAGTCCTAAAAGAAAAAAAAACTGTCAACCAAAAATATTGTATCCAATAAAAAATCTTTTTCAAACACAAAGAAAAAATAAAGATATTATCAAATAAGCAAAAATGGAGAGAATTTGCTGCTATCAGACCCATCTTATAAGAATATTAAAGGAAGTCATTTAGGCTGAAAGAATGTGACCAGAGAGTAATTTGAATCCACACAAGAAAGCAAAGAGTACTTGTTAAGGTAATCATGTAGGTAATTATAGAAGACAATTTTTTTTAAAGTGGGGCCCAATGTGGGACTTAAACTCACAACCCTAAGATCAAGACCTGAGCTGAGATCAAGAGTCACTCTCAACCAACTGAGCCACCCAGGTGCTGCTCTAAAAGGCATTCTGATTGCATATTTCTTGTTCTTTTGTCTCTCAACTGATATAAAAAGCAACTGTATTAAACCATATATATGTGTGTATTTGGGGCTCTAAGGCATCAAAACTGGAATATATTTATAATAAAAAGTTCAATATAACAAACTATAAATGTATAGTTTTTCTCCTTTCTTCTCCCTTCTCCTTTCTTCTCTTCTTTAAGAGATAAAAAATTGAATAAAGCAATATGATAACAAGGTAATTGAGTTTGGAACATATGCAAATATACTATATATAGCAATAATAATACAGAAAAAAGGAAGGAAGCTAGATAGTAGTAAAATTTCTGTATCTCACTGGAATTAAGTTAGTATAGATCTCAAGTAGACTCTTTTAAGTTAAGATGTATATCACGAGCACTAGATAAACCACTAAGAAATTCATCGAAAAATACAGTGAAAAGGTCATTACAGGAATTGTAAATATTACACTAGAAAATATTTATGAAATACAAATAAATCAATAAAGGAAAAACAGAGAAAAAATGGACACATAGAAAACAAAAGGTAAAATGGCAGATATAAATGCATCTATATCATTAATGACATTAAGTGTGAATATTTTAAACAATTAAATCAAAAGACAAAGACCGGATTGAAAAGAGATGCACCTATATCCTGTCTACAGAAGTTAAAAAGGGATATCTCATAATAATAAAAGCACTAATACAGCCAGAATATATAGCAATTATAAACATGTACGCATCTAAAAACAGAGCTTCAAAATAAATGCATGAAGTAAGCACTAACATATGAGAAGGGAGAAATTGAAAATCAAGTCCCGATAATAGAATAATCCCAATAATAATCCCAATCCCAACAATAGAATAACGAGGTAAATCAACAAGAAATAGAAGACTTTCAACAGCTATTCACCAATTTGCTCTAACAGGCATCTATAAAATACTCCACCCAACAACAACATAATATATATATATATAATATATTCTTCTCAAGCTCACATAGAACCTTCTCCAAGACAGACCACATGCCAGGCCAGAAGACAAACCTCAGTAAATTTAAGAGAATTAAAATAATAAAATGTGTCATCTCTGAACACAATGGAATGAAACTAAAAATTAATAACAGAAGGAGAACTGGAAATTGAGCAGCACATTCTTACACATCCAAACTTTTTCTAAACTTTTGAGATAAGTGAAAATTAAAAAAAAAAAACTGCAAGACAAAGGAAAATGAAAATAAAACCTACAGAAGCATATGAGATCCTAAAGCAGTTCTTTGAAGGCAGTTTATTGCTGTAGATGCCGACATTATACAAAAAAGAAAAGTAAAAAAATAATAATAAATAAATAATTTAAAAAATTAAAATTAAAAAAGAGAGATCACAAACCAACAACCACTTACCAGTAACAGCAAAATAAAAACACTTCACAACCGTTTATGGAACATTCTCCGGGACAGATCATATGTTAGGCCATAAAACCAGCCTCAATTAATTTAAAAAAGATTGAAATAATACAAAACATGTATTGCAATCACAATGGGGTAAAATGAGAAATCAATAACAAAGAAATTTGGAAATTAACAAATATGTGTAAATTAAGGAACACACTACTCAGTACCCAACGGATCCGTGAAAAAATGACAAGAGAAATTAGAAAATTCATTGAAAATACATTGAAAGAAGAAATGCCGAGCCGTTTGGAGGATGCCTTAAAATCATTCAAATCTTTCTGATCTCCATGATTTACAAACCACCAAAGAACTTAAATAGATTTACATGCCCTACAAATGTAGACATAATTCCTAAAGTATATGATTGATAACACATTTCTTCTCCAGTATCTATAAAATCTGTTGTTTATTGGTCCACATTTTTGCTTCAATCTTTTCATTTCCCCTCATCACTTCACCATGATTGCCTTTATACCTTCATAGTTGGCACATGATAAATAAGCAGAAATAGTTATAAGAATATTTAAGAATATTAAATTGAGGAATAATTTTTCATTTGTAATTTTGGACGTGCTGAAGTTGTGTTGCTTTTGAAACAATTACATTGTCATTAGCGTTATCAAGGGCATTTTATGCCAAAATTGAAGCTACTGTTGTTTTTTTCTTAAAGCTTTTGTTTATTTATTTGACAGAGAGACAACACAAGCAGGGGGAGTGGGAGAAGAAGCAGGCTCCCAGGGAGGAGCCCAATGCGGGGCTCGATCCCAGAACGCTGGTATCACGCCCTGAGCCGGCCCTGAGCCAAAGGCAGATGCTTAATGACTGAGCCACCCAGGCGCCCCGTAGCTTCTGCTTTGAACAAGGGTCTCAGGACACAGTGTGACTGTCAGGTTGCAAAATATTTGCTGCTGCTGCTACTGCCAGCATTAAATCATTATTTACTAAGTTCTAATAAAAAAATGTTTATAAGCCACTCAACTCCTCACTCCTTTTATCTGAGACGATGATGGAACACTTCAAATATATGTAAGTAGCATGTAATTATAAGTTTTAATTCTGAGTACCCAATAGCCATATGCTACTTTTATTCCTTTTTCAACTTATTCCCAGACTAGCACTACTTTCCCACTCATATATCCTGTTTTAATTTGGCTAAAAATTCATATTCTCATTCTATGCACATGGGAAAGATAACAGGTATACATTTTATAGGCACTTGTAAAAGTCATTTTAATTGGCTCTGTGCATCTAGTGAGCTGACAGTGCATAGCTGTTTTTTTTTTAAAAATCAATGCCATTTTGACACACACACAAACATTTGTTGAACTATAACAACCCCAAATGCAAATCCATTCTCTCATTAGGAGTAAATATGTCACGTTTGGTGTCACACTAACAACTAATTTGGAAGGTGAGAAGTCACTTCAGAATCTTAACTTATTTTGATTTTACTACCATAACATTTTGCCTAAATTTGCTGTGTTCCAAAGGCATGTTTCTTTGTCAGAGACATCAAATCCTGAGGGAGAAATAATCTAGCAGTCAGTTAGGGCATGAAAAGTCATTAAATTCTCACAAAAGCAATCACACAGGTGTCAGTAAAAATCAAAGATGTATCTGGGAATCTTTGACAGAAGGAGACTGAAGGCAGGGACTGAGTTAGGTCTCAGGGATGTGGGGAAGAGAAACCAATTTAAGTTCCAAGCTGGAAAGTGGAGGAAGGAGTACAAGAGCTGGGAAGAATTGAATTAGCCTTAGAGTAGGTAGGGATCTAGGTCCTGTAGGGAGAAACCTGTGACAAAGAGACTCCAGTTCTGCTTCCCCAGACTGCTCCCAAGATGAGGCCTCTTGTCCTTCCCAGAGAGTGTGGATCATTATTCTTAAAAGGTTTAGAAATTTTGAAGCATAAGATGACAAAATGCATAATGAAGCAGCCCAACAGCATTGTAAGTGTCAAGCAATTGCAAGAAAATGAGGAAAATTAGTGAGAGCAGATCATGAAGCTTTGTGTCAAACCTATCAAAGAAACTGTATTAAGGACAGGAAGCATAAAAATCAATGAGGGAGGGAAAAAGATAGAAGGAAGTTAATATACATTGTTAACGATCAGTGAAGAATAAATGGCAAGGTGCAGGTTAGTTTTTAAGTTAGAGAATGTGATAAACAGAAGTCACGCATTCTATGATGTCACCTAATAAAATGTCTTTCTCCTAGTAAGACAAAGAAAACACTAGTGACCCGTTCTTGTCTGGGCATGCCCTTTGACCTATTTGTGAAGAGCAGTAAATTATTTATACTTATGAAAATCTTGTGCTCAGTTGGCCCTGCTATCTCTTTTTAAGGGAGCTGGCCAGAGTTACAATTCAACCTGGAGTTCAGTGCTACTATAGCTTTTGCATTCACACCACTTGATTGGCAAGTTTTAGGTGGCCAATGACTCTTATATTTTTATGCATACATCTTTTTTTAATAATTTTTATTTTGTTATATTAGTCACCATACAGTACATCCCCAGTTTTTGATGCAATGTTCCATGATTCATTATTTTTATGCATACATCTTGTCTCCCTAACTATGCTGCTGAAGGACAGAGAACATGTATTTTATCTAGTATCTCCGAGATCTAGTGGTAAGGCCTTAATCAACATTTGATGATGGTGAAGAGGGATAATGAGAGACTGCATGGAGATTAAAACCATGGTGACATTTCATTAGTCCTATGATCTAAATAATGAATTGAACAGCCACAGATAAGATTATGATTGGCCATATGAAAATCCAAACCACCATCTCAGGAAATTTGGGTTGTCTAGACCAGCACTATGGTTAATGAATATGAATGAAATGAAATGAAAGCACGCCCTGCTTTCCCTTGAAGCATATTTTATGATACTGAATTATCCAAGTAATTGCTTTAAATCTTTATTTCATTTTTCATTGCACCACATGCATAAGAAAAATTTATCCTAGATATGACATGATAGATATGATAGATAGATATGATAAAGGTGAAGCATTAGGGCCAAAAAAGTGAGCCTCATTAAAAAAAATTAAGGGTAAATTCAAGATAAGTTTTAGGGCAATAATTGAATCTCAGCTTTCTCAACAATATCTTTCGAATGAGTATATGATTCAGAGTTACGCTTTCTAATTTGGTGGCAAATAAAATAAAACAAAACAAAACAAAATAAAATAAAAATAAACTGTCCCCAGAACACCTTTACTTTAACCTTAAACAACAGAATTTGTTTATACCAGCTAATGCAATAGATGTCAATGGGCAATCCCAGCTAATTAAGTGAGAATTTGTGCCACTCAATCTCTGAATAATAAGAACAGAGCAAATCATCCGTCAACCAGCCAGACTGAGGGGCCAACTAAATTGAATTCCTGTTTTGAAACTGTGCATCTCATTGTAGCTAAGTAGCAAATTTACATCATGTCATTCATTTTCTGCCTTTCTTCCTAAATAAAATTCTTCATTTAGAAAAAAAAATAGGAATCATAAATACAGTATGATTACCCTTACATCATGGTTTTCTCTTGTATAATTCCCATAGAAAGTGGGTGTCATTTATTTAGTCTAATGCTTCACCAGTACCTTGAAATTCCTAACTTTATGCATATTCTTTCCATAAGCCATTAAGCTGAAATGCATCTATGATGTAGTCGAACAGCATTCGTCACATAATATCCAATATTCATGCTTGTGTTTTTATAAGGGATGTACCTTCTAAGCAGAAGTTGTATATTGTTTGGCCAGAGTTCATGTGACTGAATCCATTGGCTTTCAGATATTCAATAAAGCAAAGAAAATATCAAGAGCGAGTTTTGACATATTTAAAGAAAGCTGTCACAGTAATGCACACTACTCATAAATCTATGGCATAACCTATAGACCGCTGAAGTTGTTTTTATTTTTGATTAAGTTCTGATGTTCAGAGCTTTCTTCTGTATATGTGCATTCAATTCAAGAACAAAAACATTTAAAAGTATATATATTCACAGAAACCCTGGTGGTTCCCAAAGTAAGAAGTAATTAAGATATAGGAACTCATGGGGATGGGGGGATGGGGTAACCAGGTGATGGGTATTGAGGCCATGTGTTGTGATGAGCACTGGGTATTATACGCAGCTAATGAATCATTGAACACTACATCAAAAACTAATGATGTACTATATGTTGGCTAACTGAACATAATAAGAAAAAAGATATAGGAAATCAAAGGCCAAGACAGCAAGAAAGTCCATTTATTCCATATCACATACTCGATTTCCAACCTTAGATAACAGAAACACAATAAAAAATCCTCCTTGCTCTAATCTGGGTGGAATATAGACCCTGTATATTGTCTCCCCAACTACAACAACAAACCTTTCATATGACCAGGGGGATAGAAATATTTTTTCTGCATATCAAACATTAGATATTTTGACTCAAATTTTGGAATAAAATGTATCTTTTCAACTCCACAGCATTTTTTGTAGCTTGGAAAAAAATTGTTCTCAAATGCCTTCTGTGCATATTTTCTTCTTCATATAAAGAATCTTAGCCAATTTAATAGAGAACGGTTTCTATTACCACATTTTCATGCCTCCCCCACAACTTTCGGTGGATGAAATCAAGAAAGGGTGACTATCTCTTTTGCAGGTTAATTTATATGTATAGCCATATAATAAACACTGGTTAAAAGAAATATTACACTAAAGTAATATTTTGTTGCCTTGTTTCTCTTCTTACTCATCTCTGCATTCAGTATCACAAAGTTAATTGTTATTGATACAATTAAATTCAATATATATTTACTGAGTACCTACTAGGCACAAGGGTGTACACCTGATATAAGGAAGGGTAAGATCTAGTTTTTGCCCATGTGATACTTCCAATCCTGCAAAGTAATAAGGCAAATATGCAAATGACTACCCACAATATTGATTAAATTGTCAATAGAAAAGTAGGGGCAAAATTCCAAAGGGAATCTAGGGAGCATGTGTAATGCTTGGGGTGGGTCTCAAAAAATATAGAAATTTTGATAAGGAATAAAGACTGTGAAGGCAGATGGAACTGCATGAGCCAAAACATAAAGATAGGAAACTGAAAAGTGGGTGTGAAAAACAGAAGTGAAAACTAGAGACAGAAATTTGGGTATAGTATTCTGAGTGATAAGATACAAGGAGGGAATCCTGGGAATGTCAGCCCATTGGCACGCATACTCTCACCATAAATTCATGCTTCATTCAGAAGCAGTGCTGTATGGCAAATCACGATGGTGACTAGGGTATGCAGTGAATTCACAGACAGCGATGCTGGCAGAAGTATAGCAAACAATGGAGGAAAATCCATACCTAAAGTAAGTTTCTATTCCAATGAAGACAACTCTGTCCACAACCCCTCACAACCATGATGGCAGGTCACTGACATCCTCCAATAAATGGAGGGGATCAGGATTGGTCACTGCTATAGATTGATTGTGGACACAACAGTGATGATAGCCAGGAATGTCTTGGGAGGTAAAGTCTATATAATTGAGCACAGGCATAATTTCCATCCCTGCCACCAAGACCATTTTCTCCTTCATGAGTTATTGTGAATAACCTCTGGATAGCTGAGGATAAAAGTTGCCTGACATCTACTGCATAGGTCATTTTGTCTACTTGATTATTGAAGGGCCACCTTTGCAGTAAATGCATCTAGGGAGAATTTACACAAGACACAAATATCTACATATTTGAGACCATTCTAAGAGGTCCATCCAAATTGCTCTTTCCCAAACCTCTTTTTTTTTTTTTAAAGATTTTATTTATTTATTTGACAGAGACAGCTAGCGAGAGAAGGAACACAAGCAGGGGGAGTGGGAGAGGAAGAAGCAGGCTCCTAGTGGAGGAGCCTGATGTGGGGTTCGATCCCAGGATGCTGGGATCACGCCCTGAGCCGAAGGCAGATGCTTAATGACTGAGCCACCCAGGCACCCCTCTTTCCCAAACCTCTTGTCATCAACCCTTTAATCTTGTTCCTGTTAAGTCCCTGACCATCTGGTCATTCTAATAGCTACTGTCCATGAATTACTGTAGATGCATTATTTAGGGCATTTTGCTCTGCAAGCAAACCGGGCCTCCAGATAAACACTGGAGTTCTGAGCTCTGCTCACATGGAGGATTGTCCTTTCTTGTTATCCATTAGGGATACTACCAAGTAGGGCTGTAATGTGTCAGTAATCCAACTCTGCCTTGTGATAGCATACTGTCTGATTGCGGAACCTTCTATAAATCAAACATGAGTCTTCTTCTCCTAAGCCAAATGATCATGGTGACCTCTTCATGGGGACATAGGAATAGACAGGGAGAAGTGGCATCCAGGAAGAGTCAGTGCTACTGGAATGCAAGCACCATGCTTGGCTGAAGTATTTGTGGCTTTAGCACCAACTTGAGAGTGACCCTACAGACTGCACTTCATGGCTTGGTTGATCAACCGTTGTATTTTTTAGTGATGGGAAGTTCCATATGCAAATAGATAAATAATAACATAATTATGTTCCATAGTCAGACATTTCATCTCTACCAAAGCATGGATGTCATAATGGAAGTTCTGGAAATGCCTTAATAGAAGTTCCTTTTAAGGGATTTTAGCAAACTAATAGCATATGATACAGCATTGCTAAAGTCCTCCCATTATTTGAATGGCTTTTCTTTTAAAATTTTTATCAATGAAAATTGTGAATAGAATATTCCCTTATGGAATAGCAGGGAGGTCGTTAGAAGGAAGGGAAAAATGAAGGAGAGGTAAACAGAGGAGGAAATGAACCACGAGTGACTATGGACTCCAGGAAACAAACTGGGGGTTTTAGAGGGGAGGGGGGTGGGGGGATAGGCTAGCCCAGTGAAGGGTATTAAGGAGGGCACATATTGCATGGAGCACTGGGTGTTATACACAAACAATGAATCATGGAACACTACATCAAAGTTAATGATGTACTGTATGGTGACTAACATATCATAATAAAAAAAATTTTAAAAAGAATATTCCCTTATGTTAACAGGAAAGAAATCCAATATGAAATTCCTATATCCACAAGAACACTGTGGGTTTTACCTAATGCACCAGGCTACAAAATTGCTTGCATAGATAAAGCAAAGTTGAGGACAGATGTAGTCTGAAATGGAAACACCAACATTATCTCAGCCTCTCAGGGAGTAAGTACCCTATCCTGAGTCGCAATCTCCTAGAATAAATTTAATTCATTACGATGGTTGTCACTAGTTGATACTCAAAACTTGACAAGTTTTATATATATATATATATATATATATATATATATATATATATATATATATATGCATCTGGATGGACGTGTGAGTTTTCTAAGACATTTTTGACTAACATTTATCCATCATGAAATGCTGAGGAAGACTGCTGGATGCGATAAGAAAGTAAGATGTATATAAGACAAACTGTTACATGACAACAGCTGGAGTCTTGAGGATTATGTAATTCAGAAAGTACTGTTGGTGTCTTTTATATATGGCCTTTTTCATATTTTACATTTATATGTAGCTCTGTGGTTTTCTAAATGAAAGATTCAGGTTTTGAAAGTCAATCTTGGTCCTAGTGTTTCCCAAATCTTGTTTTAATGTATGGAAGCATAAGAGGAGTAAGCAAAAATTTAGAGTTGTAACGTCTCTACAAAAAAACTCGTCTCAACACAAGTTTCTCAAAAAGATCTCCTATGAACATTTTGTGTTTATGTGTGAAATGAATTATTATTGGTGTGGAAGGGGAAAAATATTCAGCAGCAGTCATTCTGGTATCCAGACTGGAAAACATGGCTATTTGGGCAGCCCCTAAATTTTTTCTTAATTTATTCCAACTTCCTTGCAAAGCATGCCACATAGTGAAAACCCAGGGGGTATAAATCTGTTGTGAGGGCAGGAAAACTCCCACTGGCTGGGTGAATGTTTGCTTGCAGATAGAAAATTGATTGAGAAAAAAATCTCCTTTACTGAGCGACTTTGCATCAAGGAGACTGGGTGATGCAGAACAAAAGCATTGTATATTCATTGGCTGTGTTGGTACAAATGAAAGTGTCAAACTTATCTTTTGGCAATGTAAATTGACTCTACAGGCAAATAAACTGCAATAATATCAACAGGCCTCACATAAACTGAAGAAAATTGCCTTCCTAGAGTCATATATGCCAAGCCTGATTCAGAACATGGCACACTGCCTTCATATTGTTTGTGTCTAGGTGTCCTTCACTCATAAAGGTTAGCTGCAGGTACACTTACAGCTACTCTTCAGTATGGTACAGAGCCACGTAATGATGTAACAGAAAGCATGATTTATGGAGCAAGTCAAATAACTTAATTTTAGTGAGAAGTGAAGAAAATAGGGTGCTCTGAATTAATTTCTGATTAAGAGACAATTGAATAAAATATATTTTATGGAGGTATATTCCTATAAATCTTTCTGAAATATGCTGGTTCACATTCCTACCTAGCAGGCACATGGTGAAGGGTCTTGCAGGACTTTCTGATTTCTGTCAGTGAGTCAATAATTTTATCACTCACCCCTTTTATGTGAATACTTTCTTCTAGGAACATAATACTTATTGATTTGCTTAAAACTTTATGTAAGGTAGGCCTTCCAATAAACCACCTTTTAACAGTTGAGGACAGTTTGGAAGGGAGAGTTAGAACTAGGGTACTTTAAACATAGAGCCCACATTCTTAACCACTTTGTCGTGCTGCCCCAAAGCACAGTATACAATCACGTAGATGCTGAATATTGCATGTCTTTGATTATTTCTTCCTTGGTTTTCAGAACCAGTTCTCAAGTCATAATCAATCCCATACCATCCTTCAAATTGCCATTGCTTCTTAACAACCAATTCTTGGACATTTTCATATGTTTCCAGAACAAATACAGTGTATTCTAATTGACTGATCCATCTGTCTTCACTCTTCACCTGTGGTTCATTGTATACAATGTTACAAGATCAATCTTTTGGGAGCACAACCTGATTGATGTGTCTACGCACCTGTTCCTTGCTCTAATACAAGAATCCTTTGGTCTAGCCAAACCCATATCCTAATTCTATCCTTGTATCTTGCCCAGTCAGCCCATTTGTACCATCATTCTCCATTGGAATGCCTTCCTCTTCCCTACATACCTACTGGAAACCAATACCCATATTTCAGATCACATTTTAAGGTTTCCCCAATCTCCATAAAGAATATCAGCCTACAGCAACTATCTCATTACCTACACCAAACATTGACAACTATTCAACTTAAGATCTAGCTCTCTACTTTCACTTTGTAGGTAAAAGCTGAATTTAGAATTGATGACAGAGTTCTATGGTTGTAGAAGGTTTAGATAATGTTTAATTGAATATTAATTGACCCCAGAATATTCAGCAAAAATTCTCCTTTTACTTAAATTCATTTTTCTGGAAGAGAACATAAAATTCAGGTTAATTGACAATTAAGTTATTTTGAGTCTTATTAAAAGAAGGATTACTGTTTTGCCTATCCAGAGCCCAATTCTTTACTGCATAAAAATTATTGAGTACTAGGAATTTGTTTCGTGTTTCACAGTATCCTGTGAAATTTAAAAATTTTAAATTACTGGCAGTAAATTCTCTATGCGCTATGGAAAATACCCATTACCTAAGAGTAGAATGTGGAAGTGTGAACACTTTCAGGTTTGAGAACGACCATAATCATGGATATTTCAAAGTGTGTGTTTTTGAGAGGAGTGGAGAATTGAAAGATGAAAAATGCAATCATTAAAAAGAACAAAATATAATCAACATTCATTTCCAACCCGTGCACATAGAAGGATTGTTTATTTGGCTTACATATGTAGTCATAATTTATCAATCTTCATCTAATCATAAGCAAAGTATCCACAAATTTATAAGAGTTGCTTGTGATCAACAATATAGAAATCAGGGCAGTATTTATGGTCTTAAAAGATTTTACCAGAAAATGTGTTGATCCTGGAAATAAGTGAAGTAACCCTTATAAACATATGGGACACAGATCAGTACAATGAAACCCCATTTTCTTTTCTATTTTTTTATTTTTAAAGATTTTATTTATTTATTTGACAGAGAGACAGCCAGCAAGAGAGGGAACACAAGCAGGGGGAGTGGGAGAGGAAGAAGCAGGCTCCTAGCGGAGGAGCCTGATGTGGGGCTCGATCCCAGAACTCCAGAATCATGCCCTGAGCCGAAGGCAGACACTTAATGACTGAGCCACCCAGGCGCCCCAATGAAACCCCATTTTCAATGAAAAGTTGAATTGTAATTGCACAAGCTTTCTTTTAGGAGAAACTTTAACTTAGAGTAAACATAGGCAGTTAATAAACTTGAATTATATTATATAAGAGGTAATCATGGAAACGTTGGCAGAATGAAATGTCACAAAAAGCACTACCATTATCTAATGCATTCTTCATACTTGGTGACAAAAGAAATAATGATTAAAGTTATATTCTCAAAATCATCTGTCACTCCCACAGGTTAGCAATTTTCCCATGTAGCAGAAAATGCCTGTTATAAACAGATTTGTCACATGTCAATTAAAGAAAAATAAAGATTAAAGTCCTCCAATAATATGCTGGAGAAAAATAACATGTTTTGATATTTTAGCATTACCAAAGTTCACATTTCATTTTAGAACTGCCAGGAAAATAATAAAAAGTGCTGTGTGAAAAAAATGGTCTTTAAATTCAATTTCTCACTGATGTGTTAATGAACTTGAAAAAAATCAAAGTATAATATGAAAAGCACAAGGCAAGTTCCAAATAGGGCAAGACATTTTTAATAGCATACTTCAATAAACGTAGACATTACTCTTAATATTTTCATTACTGAAATTTTTACAAAGACATTTTCAATTAACAGCAAATCTGATTTTTCTGTCCACTATATTCTTAGAACCTAGAAAAATTTACCCAGAGTCTAAATAGAGCTAACAGTAACTGAGAAGAATAGGCTTTTCTTGGATGAATAGAAATCTCACGCAGGTATTCCTTCTTTTTTGTAATAAATGTGCAACTAAACGCATAGACGTTTTTATTTTTATTATTTCTCACTTTAAAAAATCAAGAGAGGAGCGCCTGGCTGGCTCAGTTAGTAGAGCATGTGACTCCTGATCTCGGGGTTGTGAGTTCAAGTCTCACATTGGTTATAGAGATTACTTAAAAATCATAATAAATAAATAAATAAATAAATAAATAAATAAATAAATAAATAGAATTTAAATAAAAACTTGGAAGAAAAATAAATAAATAAAAATTAAAAGCAAGAGGAAGTATGCAAGTTGTTTGGTAAAGCCAGTAATCACATTGAGATACTTTCTTTTTTCTAGTCAGTTCAGATTTTCATATAAAACAATATCCTTTAACATATAAGAGGTGTTTTGGGTGCCTGGGTGGCTGAGTCAGCTAATCAGCTGCCTTCTGCTCAGGTCATGATCCCGAGATCCTGGGATGGAGCCCTGTGTTGTCGGGCTCACTGCTCAATAGAGAGTCTACTTCTCCCTCACCCTCTACCTCTGCCCCTCTCCCCGATCATGCCCTCTTGTTTCTCTCAAATAAATAAATAAACTCTTTTAAAAAACAAGTAAGAGGTGTCTCACAGATAGAAATTTGCCAGAAATTTTATCATCAAAATTGAAATAATATGGGAAGTACAGATTCATAGAATATTTTCTGTGAAGGATGCAAACATAGGCATTATACTTTTTAATTTAATTGTTAAATCAGCAACATGTTTCTACTTAATAAACTTCTACAACTGGTGGTTGCCAGAGGGAAGGAGGATGGAGGTTATGGGTGAGATAGGTGAAGGGGATTAAGAGGAACAAACTTCCAGTTATAAAATAAATAAGTCATGGCAATAAAAAATCTAGCATAAGAGCTCTGCCACCACCACCAACCATGCTGCCCTACTCCATCGTCTACTTCCCTGTTTGCAGCTATGTGCACGCTGCTGACTGACCAGAGCCAGAGCTGGAAGGAGGAGGTGGTGACCATGGAGGCCTGGCTGCAGGGCTCACTCAAGGCCACCTGTCTATATGGGCAACTTCCGAAGTTCCAGAATGGAAACCTTACCCCGTGCCAGTCCAATGCCATCCTGTGATACCCAGACCACTCCCTTGGGCTGTCTGGGAAGGACCAGTGGGAGGTGGCTCTGGTGGACATGATGAATGATGGCAGGGAGAGTATCCACTGCAAATACCTCATCCTCCTCTACGCCACCTAGAGGTCAGGCGAGTAGGAGTATGTGAGGGCACTATTGGGCATCAGAAGATCTTGAGACCCTGCTGTCCCAGAACCAGGGGGGTTCAGCCCTTCATCGTGGGCAACAAGATCTCCTTCACAGACCTCAACCTGTTGGACTTGTTGCGGATTCACCAGGTCCTGGCCCTCAGCTGCCTGGACTCCTCCCCCCTGCTCACAGCTTACCTGGGCACCTCAGCACCTGGCCCAAGCTCAAGGCCTTCCTGGCCTCCTCCAGCATGTGAACCTCCCTATCAGTGACAACCAGAAATAGTGAGGGCTTGTGGGACCATCAGCAGAAAGCAGGGGCTGTCTGCCTTCCTTTCCCCAGGACCAATAAATTTTCCAAGTGAGAATAAAAAAAAAAAAAAGTATAGCATAGGAGATAGAGTCAATGATAGTGTAATAATGTATTGTCACAAATGGTAACTACACTTATGGTGAGCATTTTATAATGTATGTAATTCTCTAATCACTATGGTTGTGCATCTAAAACTACTATAATATTGCATGTCAACTATATTTCAATAAAAAATGCATCTCCAAAAAAAGAAACTGCTTTATGACAATTTTTTTGAACATAGGAAGCTACTTTTCACTCTATTTTTAATTAGAAAACAAAATTCTCTTCTCCTGCATAATACTTCTTTATATGGTAGCTATTTGCTTACTGGTATTGGACATTTAAATTCTTTTTTGCTTAAGCTTCTTATTTACTCCTTTACAGGTTGTTGATACCATAATGGGAAAGTTTTTGCTAAGTGCTAACACAGCAGGAACACTTCAAAAACTGTTCTAAAATATCTTGAACACTGGTAAAGTGGGGAGGGAAGGTTTATCAAAAAAGGGTATGGAGTTTTAAAGTGAGCTTATGAAGCAGATTAAAACAGTCAGAACTTGCAACAGTGGAAATTAATTAGTTTCAGATTTAAGGGAAAAAAATCTGTAAGAAAGTGTGAAAGGACTTCAAATAAGAACTGAGTAAAATGACCTACATTTCCATACATAAATCAAGTTGCATTCAGATATTTATTTTGAAATTTTCACACAATTAAAACTATTAATCCAAAATTATGCTTCAACTAGACATATAAAGTATCTAGACCATAAGTTGCAAAGTCCTACCACAAGATAGTCAGATCACATCTGCAGTATCATATGCAATTCTTTGTACCATATTTTATTTTATTTTATTTTTTTTTTTTAAAGATTTTTATTTATTTATTCGACAGAGATAGAAACAGCCAGTGAGAGAGGGAACACAAGCAGGGGGAGTGGGAGAGGAAGAAGCAGGCTCATAGCGGAAGAGCCTGATGTGGGGCTTGATCCCATAACGCCAGGATCACGCCCTGAGCCGAAGGCAGGCGCTTAACCGCTGTGCCACCCAGGCGCCCCTGTACCATATTTTAAAAACAAGTACTTCCAGAAGCAGGCCACCAAGATTGTGAGTAAGCTTAAAATTCCACAATGTTTAGTGTGAGGAAAAGAAACTTAGGGAACACTTGATGCTCATTTTCAAATAACTTGACTACCATATAAGAGAAGGAACACATTTACTCTGTGAAGTTCCAGAGGGTAAATCTGAGAAAAATGACTACTCAGTGTGAGCAAACATCTTATGAAAGTCAAAAGGAACGGGCTGCCTCCTGAGGTAGCCTATTAACCTATCAAAATTTCAAAATCCCTTCCTACTGTCGGAGTAACAAATGCATTTAATGAAAACAAGCAGAAGTAATTTGCAAAATAACTCCATGAATCACTTTTTTCCCCCAACTTTATTATACTTCTTATTTTGGTAAAATCTGAATTTTTACTGATTAATTTCTTTTTAGGCCATGGGCCACTGGTTCATGAATTAACTATATAATTTAGTTATGTTAGCTTTATATTAAGATAGTCATTTTTTAAAAGAAAGTTATTAATGATTAAGATTATACAATGCGGGGGGCTCCTGGGTGGCTCAGTCATTAAGTGTCTGCCTTCGGCTCAGGGAGTGATCCTGGGGTCCTGGGATCCAGCCCCGCATCAGGCTCCCTG
Organism: Ursus americanus; assembly: GCF_024610735.1. Lineage (NCBI taxonomy): Eukaryota > Metazoa > Chordata > Mammalia > Carnivora > Ursidae > Ursus > Ursus americanus. The sequence goes on along the minus strand of NC_142164.1, from coordinate 33,571,849 downwards.
CTCTGCTGGGAGTCTGCTTCTTCCTCTCCCACTCCCCCTGCTTGTGTTTCCTCTCTCACTGGCTGTCTCTCTGTCAAATAAATAAATAAAACATTTTTTTAAAAAGATTATACAATGGGGAAAGGACAGTGTCTTCAATAGTGTTGGGAAAATTGGACAGCCACATGCAAAAGAATGAAACTGGATCCCTATTTTATACCACTCACAAAAATCAATTCAAAATGTATTAAAGATCAGAATGTAAGACCTAGAATCATAAAACTCCTAGAAGAAAACATAGGGGTAAGCTCCTTCATATCAGTCTTGACAATGAATTTTGGGATTTGAAACCAACAGCAAAGGCAACAAGTGCAAAAGCAAGCAAGTAGGATAACATCAAATTAAAAAGCTTCCACACAGCAAAATAAACCATCAACAAAATGAAAAGACAACCTATGAAATGGGAGAAAATATTTGTAAACCACATATCCAATAAGGGGTTAATATTCAAAATATACAAGGAACTCAAATAATTCAATGGCAAAATAAAAATTTTAAAAAACCCAATTAACAAATGGGCGAAGGACCTGAGTTGACATTTTACCTAAGAAGACATACAAATAACCAACAGGTACATGAAAAGGGGCACGACATCACTCATCATTAAGGAAACGCAGATCAAAATGACAATGAGATACAACCTTACACCTGTTAGGGTGACTAGTATCATCAAAAAGACAAGAGATACCAAATGCTGGTAAGGATGTGAAGAAAAGAGAACCTTTGTATGCTATTGATGGAAATGTAAACTGGTACAACTATTATGGAAAACAGTATGGAGCTTCCTCAAATAGTTAAAAATAGAACCACCATGTGATACAGCAATCCCACTTTTGAGTATATATCTAAAGGAAACAAAACCACATCTCAAAGAAATATCTGTTTCCATGTTCGTTGCAGCATTATCCACACTAGCCAAGGTATGGAAACAACCTAAGTGTGTTTGTCAGCACATGAATGGATCAAGAAAATGTGTGTGTGTGTGTGTGTGTGTGTGTGTGTGTGTGTGTGTGTGTGAGAGAGAGAGAGAGAGAGAGAGAGAGAGAAAGAGATAGAATATTATTCAGCCTTAAAAAAGAAGAAAGTCCTGTCATTTGCAGTAACATGGATTAAGCTCAAAGGTATTATGTTAAAGGAAATAGGCCAGACAGACGAAAATAAATACTGCATGGTATCACCTATATACGGAATCTTAGAAGAAGGGAAGGGAGGGGTGGAAAGGGAAGGGAGGGAGGGAGGGAGGGAGGAAGGAAGGAAGGAAGGAAGGAAGGAAGGAAGGAAGGAAGGAAGGAAGGAAGGACAAGAAGGTAGGCAGGAAGGAAGAAATGAAAGTAACAGAGTAAGAAAGTCAAACTCATAGAAATAGATGCTGGGGTGGGTGGGGGAATAGAAGAGGCCAGTAAAAGGCTGCAAACTTTCAGTTTTAAGATGAACAGGTCTGCAAATATAATCTATAAAATGGTTACTATAGTTGATAAAACTGTATAATTGAAATTTGATAAGAGAGTAGAACTTAAGTTTTTTCACCACAAAAAAAGCCAAATATGTGAGGTTATGGATGTGTTTTAAGTAACTCAATGGTGGGAAAGTTTTCACAATGTATACATATATCAAATCATCATGTTGCTCCCTTTAAATGTATTACAATTTTTTTGTCAATCATATCTCAATAAAGCTGAAAAATACAAAATAATATAATTCAATATTGAGATTTGTAGAGTAATAAGAAACCTGAATTCTCTATTTGTTTTCAAACATTCTAAAATGTTTTCAGTTAGAATTTTTTTTTAACTTTTTTTTTTAAAGATTTTATTTATTTATTTGACAGAGAGAGACAGCCAGCGAGAGAGGGAACACAAGCAGGGGGAGTGGGAGAGGAAGAAGCAGGCTCGTAGCGGAGGAGCCTGATGTGGGGCTCGATCCCAGAACGCTGGGATCATGCCCTGAGCCGAAGGCAGACACTTAATGACTGCGCCACCCAGGCGCCCCTCAGTTAGAATTTTTGACAAGTTCTTCCAGAGAAGTTCATTGCTTAGCTTGCTGGAGATAGACTAGTCTTTAATGAGTCATGTCTAAAACCACAGCCAAACACTGCATGGGAGAAACTAGCCCAATTTACAGCTTTACCTTGAAAAGTTTTGCTACAGTGGGACCAATTTTTTTTTCAAGTTGGTCATTTGCACAAGGGTAAATATTAACATACAGCTTAAAGAAAGCTGTGCAACTATATGAACCCAGAGTAAGTGTATTTTAGCTTCTTCCAACTCTTGAACAAATTCTACTTGATGGATAGTAATATTAATAAGCATTTTAAACCTCAGCTATGTGCTAGGTCTATCAAGGTACTGGAGACACAAACATGACCTATATATACTGACTGTCACTATGCCCCATGCAGTTCAGTCTAGTGAGAGGGACAGACAAGTGGTAACAGCAATATGATGCAGTACATACTATAATAGAAGCAGTTACCATGTGAGCATAAAACAGGAGCAAGGCAAGTGGGTAACCCTAGAGATTATATTTGAAAATGGTTAGTTGGGCAGGCAAAGAAAAAGATCCAGGCAGAAGGAATAGGCTAAACAAGCAGACCCCTTGAAAGAAAATGGGTTGTTCCTACAGGGTGAGCGAATTGTATACAAAGAAGTGTGGGAGATGGAGCCAGAGATATCATCAAGGACTAGACCAAGAAAGCAATTTTTTAAACTCATAATTAGGATTTTTAACTTTATCCTATACATGAAAGTGGGAGCCACTGCCAGACTTTAAGCAGCAAAGAGACAAAGAAATTCATACTTTGGAAATGTCACTTTAGAAGCAATGTGGAGAACTACCTTGAAGAGGTAAGAGTGGAAGAAGGAAAGGTTCTCAGAAACTCATGCAGCAATATTCTAGGTGAAATACACCATGTTAGGGCTACCTAGGTGGCTCAGTCCGTTGAGTGTCTGCCTTTGGCTCAGGTCATGATCTCAGGGTCCTGGGATCGAGCCCCATGTCGGGCTCCCTCCTCAGAGGGAAGTCTGCTTCTCTCTCTCTACCTCTGTCCCTCCCTCCTGCTTGTGCGTGCTCTTCCACGCACTCTCTCTCTCAAATAAATAAATAAATAAATAAATAAAATCTTAAAGAAAGAAAGAAATATACCATGCTACTAAAGTGGGCAGTGGTACTGGAGATGAAGAGGAAGGGACGGACCTGATTTATTTCTGAGTATATCAGAGTTAATGAAACAAGTGAAAATTTGAGTTGAGGGAAAGGATGATGGGACAATGTCATGTATGACTCACCTTACTCTCTGAAGGTAAAAAACATCAACATAATATGGACAACTAATTTGAGAATTTTATAAATAATTTTGGTTTTGAAAAACCGTTTTGGGTTTTGAGGTGCCTGTAAGACATACATGTGTTTTGGTGAAAGTGTCTAGTAGGAAATTGAGGTTAAGATCTGGAGTTGGACATTCCTTCCTCAAAATGGCTTCTTAATTACCCAGTGTTGGTGTATTCAAATAGCTGTATAGGTTAATGAATTTGCTGTCCTGAAATACGTTTCCTACTTCTGATGATGACATGCTGCAATTAAGCAAGATATTTGTTGTAATAAAATGTGCATAGAATTATAAGGCTGAAAAAAAAAACTTAAGAAATTATTACACTCTTCTTTCTGTTTTGGATTGAAAACTGCACCAAATGCATTCCCAGAAACACCATTGACCTCTTTAAAATCTCTGGCATAGATGACTAACAACTCCCTTGATAACGCCGTCTAGCATCTCACTAAGCTGATACGAGGATTTTGCTAATGCTAGTCTCTATCCTTCATGCTGCAAGTGTCGTTCTTTCTGGTCTTATCCTTAGTGGAAATGGAGAACAGCTGTTTAATGCTAATGGAAAAATCAGCAAATTTAAAATTGTTGAATACACACTTTAGATTTTAACTGAATTATGAACTTGGCAATATTTATGAATTTAAAGCATGAAAATACAAACTAGATTCATCACGATATTTTTCCAACTGCATGGAAGTGTGATAAAACAGTGTTCAGAATTCTCAACATTAAAAACTCAAAGCACTGCCCTTGAAACAATGTTCTGTGAATCTTAAAGTGATTAAATATTTTTGGAGAAAGTATCTGGAAGTATTTTTAAGCCATACAGATCTCAAATGAAATGAGTAGTACTAGAAAATGAAAATAAATCACTATTTGTATTCCTCATTGAAACATCAGCCACCCATAATCTTTAGAACCTCCGATACTGTATCCAACTAGAAAATTTATTGGTAGTGGAGGCTTATATATATTTTAAATGAAATATTAATAAATTGTAATCATTTTAATTTAATTCCAAAGGATGAGCACAATCATTTGTTTGCAGTCCTAACAGCCGTATTTATCTGTGCTTGCTCATCCTCACACCTACTGATTTCAAGGATGGGTAATAAAAAGGAAATAGAAATACAAGAGAAAAAAGATTTCTTGACTTAAATATAATTCATTTCCTATTGCTACCCCTGACTAATTAAGTCTCAGTAAAAACATTCCCCATCTTCTTGAACCTATCTAGCAGTGTTCTCCCTATGAAAACACAGCGGTGTGGTCATTGGAAGCTAAAGTTGGCCACTTTCAACCTCTTAACCTATTTAAACTCCTAAAGGGGAAATGTACAGGGGAACATACATCTTATGGGTGATCTATTTCAAAGGTAGTAGTTTTGTTTATTTTCAAATTTAAGTGATTTTACAGTGTTGTAAATAGGCTGAACTATAACGCAGATGGTGAATAAAGGAAAAATATTTCTCTTGAAAATGCTCCGTGAACCAAAAGGCCACACGTAAGTCAAACACATCCCCCCACCAATATAAAAAACAAAACCTGTGGGGTGGATTTATTTGCTATATAAACTTATTATTTCCTAAATCTGTGGAGACAAGAGAGGTGTCATAAACAAAACCGGAAAAATTTATCAAAGAAACACATGACCATGACAAGAATACCTAAACTTTTACATGACTCCACATTTCTAGGACTCACCAAATGACCACTATCAAGTCCATTGCTTTAAAAGTGTCTAAGAAGCCTGATCCTGGAATAAGATAGACCTGCATTTATAATTCTGATTCTATAATGTACTTCCTGGGTGACCTTAGTCAAGTCACAAACTTTATTTTTTTAAAAGATTTTATTTATTTATTTTAGAAAGAAGGACAGAGACAGTAACTGAGAACACAGGCAGGGAAGAGAAGGAGAAGCAGGCTCCCCGCTGAGCAGAGAGACTAACATGGGGCTCAATCCCAGGGCCCTGGGATCATGACCTGAGCCGAAGGTAGACACTTAACCGACTGGACCACATAGGTGCCCAAGTCCCAAACTCTAATCTTTGGTTTTCTCATCACTCAAAGAAGGATATTAATGCCTACCTTGTAGGGCCATGTGCTGTCTAAATCTTACAATGCATGCAAAAATGCCTGGCACATAATGTTGAATTACTATAGTTATTATTATGACTTCACTGTTATTTTATCAGTCACACAGATTAGTTTAATATTGTTGCTTATTTAGTACATTTTCCACTGTTTCATTATGACTGCATTTTTCTTGGCTACACTGGTCCCACATGTGAAGTACTCTCATGTTAACCCATATACAAATACCTATCTACTAATATAATGTCTCAGTAGCACATACATATGTATCTGCCGATATTCCCTTCTTTAGAGAATGTTTCCCGCTATAAACTAAGAAAAAGACTTCTGAATTCTGTGTCACACTTAGCAGTAACAAACTATCACAGCTCACAGCACCTACTATTATGAAAGGAATGATGATTAACTGCATCTTTGAACCATTTTCTCAACTGCCCTACAAATCTGTGCTACTTGTTAAAGATTGTCAGCCTATGTCTACTGCTTCTATTCAATCTATCAAGTTGGTATTGATGAGATTAGTTCAGTGTCATTCCAGAGGAAACAGACAGAGATGACAAATCACAAGTGGGACTAGATGCAAATTATTGATTAAAGCAACAGGTCATCACATACTATATTTGATAAAGCATTAGGGCTGTAGAGTGCTCCAAATTCCTATTCATCACCTGATACACACTATATTCCTATGCACTAAAGGACAAGTCCTGCATGTATACATCTGTGTGTATGTGTGTGTGTGTGTGTATGCAATGAAATATTACTCAGCCATCAAAAAGAATGAAATCTTGCCATTTGCAACAACATGGATGGAGCTAGAGAGTATTATGCTAAGCAAAATAAGTCCGTCAAAGACATATACCATATGATTTCACTCATATGTGGAATTTAAGAAACAAAACAAACAAACATGAGGGGAAAAAAGAAAGGCAAACCAAGAAATAGACTCTTAACTATAGCGAACAAACTGATGGTTACCAGAGGGGAGGTGGGTGAGGGATGGGTTAAATCAGTGATGGGGATTAAGGAGTGCCCTTGTCGTGATGAGCACTGGGTGATGTATGGAATTGTTGAATCACTAAATTCTACACCTGAAACTAATACTATGCTATATGTTAACTCACAGGAATTTCAATAAAAACTTAATCAGATATTTTAAAAGAGGACAACTTCTGCAATATTGACTATTCTTAAAGATTGTACTATCCTAGAAGTCCAAAGTGTCTCTCCAGATTTTCAGACTACTCTATAATTTAGGCAATATGATGTTCCTAATTATAGCTCAATGTTCTAAGGTGACAAATCAGTATAACAAAGAAGAAAAGATTACTAAAATAAACTACTATCTTTATGAAAGCTTTCAAAATTCATGTCACCTGTAAATGACATTTTTAAATTCGGAAACAAAAATTAGATAGTGGGGATGGTTTCAAAACTGAATATGATTTTAAGAAACCACTGGATCATATACTTTAAAGGGGATAAATTTTATTGTTTGTGAATTGTATCGCCATCAAGCTGTAAATAAAAATTTTAGAAACCATGTTTGAGAGTAATAGAAAAAAAAATTCCCATTTGAATATCCCCCAAGGGAAAAATAATGGAGCACTGGTTTCAAAAGAAATTAAAATTGTCGGCTACATTTTATGAATTTCAAGATAAGGATGATTTCAACAAACTTTTCAAGCACAGTAAAGACATTTTACATGTAGGCATTTTTTCTAAGTAAAATCTTGATGAATTACAAATGGTTTAGGCCTAATTGCTAGTATCTTTAAAATTGTATAAAATAGAAAGGCCAGCTGCTTCTGTTTCCTTCCCTGTCATCATTTGGAGGGCAAGAAGAGTGCAAAGGAGAGGAGAAATAAGAGAAAAGAGTGAGTTGAACTTTTATTAACTAAGAACAAATTAACATCGCCCCAGGTGGTCTCCAGAGCTCTTATTACTTACCTTCTTCTTGCTAAGTTTAAATCTGGAGCTAGGGGGAAAAAAAGACAGAAAATGCATAAATCATCCTCAAAGGATAATGTAGAAGCAAAAAGGCCATGAAGTTTAAGAAATGGAGCAGTGAATGGAATGATAAGTGGAAGACCACATCAACAGAAACCACTTCGAATTCAAACTTCAACTTCCACTTACTGAAATCATTCTCAAATTAAGACTATGTGAACAGTCACACATTTTAAACTTGAAAATACAGTAAAGATATTGGAGTTTTGCCACCCCTCCTTAGAGGTATTTAAATGTGACTGGCACTATCTCTATGGACATAGAAATGTACCCTTACCTTCAAAAGTGATACATCAAAAGTTTCTTATGTTTAACATCCAATGATTCATCATTAAATGCGGTCAGCTTCGACTTTACCCTAGTTATTGGATGGACAGTTTATCTTGGGTTATCAGGAAAATCAAGTTTTTAGAGCTTTTGGTTGGGAAAACTGCCATATGGTTTTTTTCTGTAATTATTTTCTGGTCAATATTCTATAGCTGAGATTTTTTCACTAAATCTTATGGGTCCTGCTCAGGTTAACGCAAAAAAAAAAAAAAAAAAAAAAGCCAACAAAAAAACCCAAACCTTGTTTGTTTGAATGTCTGATTCTTCTGAGAAAGACCTTATAGAAGTACAAAACTTTCACTGTACCAGACTTTATTAGCCTCTTTGTATGGAAATATAATGTTAATGTAGGGTGAGGTTCTCATCTGGGTTGATTGCAATGTCCTAAAAATACTTTTTTTTCAATAACTTCCAATGTCAAATTTGCAAAATTAATTGTACTTTTCATACACTAATGAATAAAACACAAATGAAACATCACTGCTGTTTTTTGTGGAGCATTGACTTGAAGAGACAAGGGGACATGTAACTGTATGATTAGCTATAAATGAGAAGCAAACAAATCGCTTATATCAATTAATAGATTCTGCTCTGGAGAATGCTGTCAAGTCTAACAGCCCTAACTTGAAAATTATCTTCAAAAACAAACAACAAAAATCATAAAACTTCCACTGTTCAAATGATAAGTCTCCGGCAAGGTCTTCTATTACTAAGAATTATTGCGTTTATGAAATATTTCACAATCCTATTCCCAGTGTAGTAAGAAACATTATGAAGCCAGTAAAGCCAAGGTCTATACCAGCAGTCATTAGTACAACTGTCAGACCAAAAAAAAAAAAAAAAAGAAAGAAAAGAAAAGTTTTTCAATAATTGAGCATTTTTCACTTTAACAACTTCTGAAGTTCATGAGTCTTTTTTTTTTTAAGATTTTATTTATTTATTCGACAGAGATAGAGACAGCCAGCGAGAGAGGGAACACAAGTAGGGGGAGTGGGAGAGGAAGAAGCAGGCTCATAGTGGAGGAGCCTGATGTGGGGCTCGATCCCATAATGCCAGGATCACGCCCTGAGCCGAAGGCAGACGCTTAACCGCTGTGCCACCCAGGCGCCCCTGAAGTTCATGAGTCTTAAAAAAAAAAAAAAAGCAAGAGATTGCATTTCATCTATAATAAGGCTAGGTCTACTTTGATTTGCATTTTAATCTGGTACCTGGTCAAACTGTCTCTCGGTAATAGTTTTTTGTACCACATGGTGTATATTTTAGCTTCCTTAGATAAGCAGTCAGAACTCAGACTTTGCAACAAAGTAAGAAGTCAAGCTCTTAAAATTTAAGAGCAGAGATGATTGAATTGTGGCACACTCTCTGCAATAACACAGAGGTGGCTTTCTCAGAGAAAATGCCTCTTTAATAAATCCAATATTGTACTTTAAACCTCTTTTCCATTCTAAACACAACCAATAGACAACCAGCATAGTGAAGATTAAAATTGTAGGTCGGTCTGTGTATTAATTTTGGATTTGGTCATTAAATCACCTAGTGCTCATTTTTTTCCTGAAGTAAAGCTTTCTTAATTAACTTTATTAATTACATTTGTGAGAGATTATATACATACTATCGGTTCTTCTACACATTTGCAAACCATATGCAACAACAGAATTTTTTAAACTCTCAAATTTAAAGGATTTCTAGCCATGGTTACACTGTGAAGTTATAAATATTTCAGATTACACAGCATGCGAGTGAATGCTGAGTAGAGCTCAGCAGTTATAATTTATATTATTAATCCATCTATTCTTCTGGAAGGGGGGTGAGGAAATATGCTTGTTCCAGTTTTATTATACTAATACATTAATAGCCAGATTAGTGATATCTGTTTCTGTGAAAATATTATTTATCTTCAATTTTTGAAATATTGCCCTAAATGTCATCTTTGTTGACTATAAGCTTCCAGGAAAACTTAGATCTTTGGGTTTCTACTGGAGCAGACATATGGAAGGTAGAATGAATTTAAGAACACTTGCCTACTCTGAGATAAACTGTCACTCAATAAATTACATAAGTAAGGCACTTTTTTTTTTCTGATTCTACCAGTGTGTTCGTCCTTTCACTTGATTTGACAAAATATTTGGATCATAAAACATTAATCACCAGACATAGCTGTTAAGGACTTTGTTATATTTCCCCAGATTCAAAAAAAATGTTGAATAGATTCTTAAGGCAATATCAAAAGAGATGTTCATAACTATTTTGATGAATTATAACATCATTGAAATAACTGCCTAGTGTTTGAAATCACCTTTTTAGTTGTATATGTTCTATTGAGATTGCTTTTTTCTCTGAAGGGTAGAATTGCAAATGACTCTATTCGGATTTTTTAAATGCCATATTAACTTGATCACAAACTTAAAAAAAAAAAAAAAACCTCTCAACAAGCCAGGACTACTGATAGATTCTAGCCACAATACATTGTAATCAAACCAGACAATAGAGGTGCTCCTTCCCACCGTGTCACTTGGCTTGAAATAATATGATGGTCCGTTCTTTTCTACATCTTTAACTTTTTTCCTTGTGTCTTTTCAACGTCAGCCAAGTTACACCGACAAAAAGATTGAGGTCATCATGAAGTCAGAAATGCACAGACAAATTTAACAGTGATAAATTAAACGATCTAGTTCTTAATTTAGCAGCTATTCTTGGTTATTGTGTATACCGCTTTAAAAGATAAAGGTTTATTTTTCTATCATACGAAGATTACTGGACAAATAGAAAACTAATAAAGTTTAATTCTCTGGCAAAACTTGTCCCAGCTTTGCTCTCTCAAGAATGTAAGCATTCAATACTCTCCACTAAAAGATCACCAAGTAAAGGATTTTTACTATCATCGTTCTACTAATGACCAGAAGATACACAAAGAGTAAAATGATATCACTTCAAAAATCAAAAAGGCCAGAAAATAAATTTTGATTCAGGCAGTTCTACTCTAGGAATCTCATTACCTGACAATAGGCATCTAATCACTGCCGTGTAGGCTTTTGCTTCAAGTTAAACTTCACTTTGAGAGAACAAAGGATTTCTATACTTGTCCATAAATAAAAAAGTATATAAAATTTTTTGGTGATAAAGTATTTAAGGTTTTTGTTTTAGTCTTGAAAGACAGGTCAATTTGCTATTACTTGCTTTCAATGTGTCATCTTGAGTGAACTTGTGTGGTTCTAGCCTTTGAAATGTGTGGATACTTAATCCCTCAAGCTTGTTGGTAAGGAGTAAGGAAAATCTTCATTTCTTTGGCATAACGTTACAATCTGTGGCAGAGACTTCTTTATATTTACCAATGCAACCTGGTTGAGATATTTTATTAAATGAGCATGGTTAACACGTTATTCATAGTAAGCTGGCAAAGAAAATATCCTTCAGTCTGCTCTATCTCCGTTAATCTACCAGAAGTTGATAAACTGACAAAAGATGATATTTCGAGAGAAGGAGGTTTCACTCGGATAAGGGAATGATGCAGGTTTTAATTCTATGTAAACATGTCATGATGAGAAGGAGAGAAGCAAAGTCTGATAAAGAGAAGAAAGTAACCATTAACAAAGCAAATGATTGTTGCTTATTAATCAACAAAGTAATGCTTATTGGCCGGCTTCCCAATGATGATGATAGAAAAGATGATGAGATTGGTAGTGGTGGTAGTGATAGTGTGTTTCTGATATCTGGTTTCATTCTGCTAAACTAAATCTGGTGGCTTCCAATATACATTAATTTTAGGAGATGGCAGATTTTAAGGGTTTGCCAAAACCCCTATGACATATTTGATATCATAGATGAATTAGAACAGGGGATATGGAGCTTATAAGCCATGTTATCCAAGTGAATTAGTAAAACTCAGTCTATTATGTTGTTTACTAGGGAGGATATGGATATCAAGCTAAGAAAATAATATAGCTGTATGAATTTATAGTGAAATTGATTATTGTTTAAAATTTTACATACAAGATTTTTTGTGTTAGGTAGGTAGCATCTTACAGTGAAATATAGACCATTGTTCATATCCTTGTTTAATGAGTATATACAAAGAGAAAAAAATTATCTTTTTCAAAAATACTGAAAGTTTTCAATAGAAGATCTTTGGGGAGGAAAAAGTGCCATATTTTGACCATTACTGATAAATAAATTCCTTTTTATCTTTGTTATCCCATCTGTAAAGCAACAGCGGATAGCATTCAAAGGGGATTATAAACTCAAGCATTTTCCCCTTTTGAATTTCAAATTCTAGTTTAAAGAGCTCTTTCTCACCTTTTAAGTTGTGTGCTTGGCTCATAGTATATTGAAGTCATGGTATATGTTTCTTTAGTGTGCAATGTGTTGAGTTCATTGCAGCCTTAGGGAAACCAAAAAACAACAGCTCTCTGAACTAAGCTTAACTTTACATCACACTGAACAAATGGCCTCACTTGTAACACAGCTTTATGTGATGATATTATTTATTGAGGTCCAGGAAATATTTTTGAATGTTAATTTAAATTCAATCTTTAAAAAATCTGGCAGCACTGAACTAATAATGAATAATAACTCTTGGGACAAGAATAAAGGCATAGAGTCAAATAAACAAAAGCAGGTCACTCAGTTATACAAAGACTGCAATGATAAGGTATGTATTTTTTAAATTCCTTAACTCTAGATTCTAAGCTTGATCTGAGCGTGTTCTATAACTTGTCCTTCACCCCCATTCATCATATCTTGATAAATTATATCACTTCTGACATAAAATGATTGTATAATCAGGATTTAGTTCGAAGGCTTCTTTGGTAGACTTGTTAGCCTGAAATTCTTGCCAATTTGTACAGTCACATAAAAATGATTAGTAGGGAAACAAACAAACAAGCTTTCCAAAAACATTATTTCCAGTTGTACTTCAATTTGTTCCCTATGCCAGTTCTTACTGAAAATTTTCTTTCCGCAAGTCTCAAGAGTCTCAGGCAAAGATGTTACCGAACAATATTGAAGTCCATGCACATATATTATGCTGGTTAATAAAACAAAAGTTCTCCTTTTGTTAAAGTTAACATTCAATTTGTGTCCGTGAAATTCCCATAGTAACCTTCAATTTAATTTACATCCTTTAATCATACTCTGGTATTTTTAATTTGATCATTTTCATAGTATTCTAGAATTATAAAGAATGCTGGTATCCCAACATAATACTGTTGTTTTCATGATAATAAGCTTCCTGAAGCTTACTTTCATGAAAGTCAGTAGAAAACAAGTGCACCAGGCTCAAAAAAACGGTCTTGTGGTCTTGGTGAGACGTTGCTTCTTTCCTGCGGCAAAGCTGAATCTATGGCAAGTCTGCAGAGCCTAACTTACTCAGTCTGTGTTTCAAAAACTTCAATATTCTTTTGTATCCTCTAAAACTAGATTGAGACCACGTTGATGGACTCTGCAAGATTTAGGAATGGAAAGAGCTTGAAATACCGTTCATTAGTTACCTGTGTTCCCCCTTTCCTCACACAGGACTCTCCTTTGTAACATCCTCACTAAGTGGTTAACCTCTATAGGGTTGAACACCCCAATATTGGGGAGCCCACTACCTTCAGAAACAGCTCATCCCCCCCTTGACCAGTTCCAAACGTTGTAAAGTTCTCCTATAGAGCAGAATCTGTAGGGTCCTCCACTAATTCCCAGGTGGATTCTCTTGTGCCATAGTTTCCTTGTTGGCAAACATTTACAGACATTGTGCCAGACACCGAGAGAACAAACACAGAGAAGATATAAATGCTAACCTTGGGAAACAAAGCAAAACCCCCTTCCATAAGAAAATCTCTCAAATATTTGAAGTCAGCTAGCATGTATTCCAAGAGTCTTGGGTTCCAGAGGATACAAGCCCAAAGTTTGTCATGTAACATGATTCAAGCCCCCTTCTGACACAAGTGTTCTTGTGGTTGAACTCCAATCTACTGATTTCATTCTTTAAATACTGGGCCTGGAAGCCCCAAATAGGGCCCAATTGTATCCTCTTTCTATGCAAGTTCCAAAAGCCCAAGATAAAATTAGGTTTTCCGGCAATCACATCACAGTGAGGACTTGTTGATCCAGACTCCAACCAAAATCCACCATGACCAAAATTTGTGCACAGAAATTTGGTACCCAAAGTTCAGCATCTCACATTTTTTCCTATTAAATTTTATCTTGGTCCATTCAAATAGTCATGATCTCTTTGCATGATGTGCCAATTTAGTAGAACACTTTCTATATTTATATTCAGGTCCTTGAAAAATTCAGGTTTTACCAGCCCTACTCTTCTTGACCTTTCATCCTAACCCCTTTTGTGTCAACAATTAATAGTTATCACTGTTATTTATATTCTTTGTGCCCAGTATTAGGATAAACAGGAACAAAGTCGATGAGGAAAAGAATATGACTAGACCGTTGTCCCTAAGATATTTATAATTTGGTTGAGGAGATGGTTCTTACAAAAAGAAAAGAAGCAAATAGCTAGCGATGCACCATGGCATACTTCATTTGAAATAATGCAATAATGTTGATTTACAGACCAGGAAAACCAAGCCCATGAATTTCAGAGATGACTCTCAAACCAGCAAACACTCTCATGCACGGTTAAAGTCCTAATTGCTACAGGAATGCACAGTACAGGTCAGAGGGGCCGGAAAGAGTCAGAGTAAGACGCAGAGGTAGCAAACTGCTAGTTCAGGGCTAGGAATGAAAGAAAAACCACTGCTGCCCTGGCCTTTCAATCTTAGTTTAATTTAAACAAAAGGCCCTAATCGTCATCCTTCTCATTCTGTGCTGGAAGGGTGAAATGCATGCCCATAATATAAAATGCATTCATCATAGCATGAATGTGCTCCACGACAACCCATGTTTCTCTAAAGAACTGGCATCTTGCCCTTTCTCCTCTTTGGTGAGGCTACCAGAATCCATATCCCTCCCTACTCAAACTGGCATGTATATTGTTGGTTTTTAAAAATATATATACTTGATTACTAGAAGTCACAACTACAAGAATGTCAGATATAGTTCCGTTAATTCAGTAACATTTGTCTAAAAAATAATAATAAGCACAGATTCTTAATCTTGATATACCTTTTAATTCTGAGAAGTGGCAAAAATATGTAGACCGGAACTTCCAAATCTTCCCCAAAGGTTTTCAGTCTTTTTCTCCAAGCAGGGATGAGAGTATCAGAGAACCAGAGTTGCTTGTTGTTTTTCGCTAAAACAAGGATCTTTCCAAAAACAAGTTGCACTCAGAGAAAGACTGACATGATCAGAGACTGCCCCCTGCCTTCCTACACAGCACATAGAGTTCAACTGCTTTGGTTTTCATTAAAAATAATCCTACCAACTTTGAAAAGATTTCGTGTATAATGAGCCATCTGTATGTAAGATTTTTTTCTTATTCAATGACCCCACTTGAGGATCAGTAAAGGAGAAATTTGCTGTATAAAACAATATGAAAGTTTATCTCTTGGTATATCATGCCTCAATGATGGACATTAAGGATATGATCCTGGGTTTTTCCGGTTAAGCAAAAATATGAAATGCTGAAAATACTATCTGATACAATTGTATACTTACCAAAAAAAAAAAAAACCCTCTATCAGGATTTCTTTTAGGCCTAAAAAAATATATATATGGGTGGAAGGAATATCAAAATGCCTTGTATTTATGTCCTGTGGTAAATATTTCCAGGTAGAATTTCTTTGTGTAACTTCTTTTGCTCTGCAAAAATATCTGCCTTGGCATATTTTTCAAGAATCCGGTCACTCATTAATAAATCAATCATAGTCTATAAATCTATAATCTTCTAGATTTGTTATAATAGGGTTCTCTGGTCAAGAGGAGAAATAGTAATGAGTAAAGAAGTAGATTTTTCCAGCCGGTTACCATTGTTTATAAGAACGTTCCCAAAGTCTTAAATGATGAGTAACTTTTATCTACTTAGTAACAATCTTCTTTAAATCCTTCCTGAATTTTAGATGTGGAGTTATGGAAAGGTACATAGTTGAGGTGAGGGGAATCCCCCTGGTGTGAAAGTTGCAAAAGCATGTCTATATCCTTAGAAAACGGGGCAAGTTTTTGGAAGCTGTTCCGGGAACCGCTGGGGATTTGCATCAAAGCCGAGGATCTCACAGTAAATGACTCCTCTTTCCAAGGTCAACTTCTATAGACCCAAGGAAGGGAAGGGAAAGCCGGGAAAATCCTTGGCTGATTCCCCAGGGCAGTTTAGGCAGGAGTTCGAGAAAACCCCTCTGGCGACCGCTGAGCGCGCCGGCGTGTACTTGTTTTGAGTTTGCTTTCCCGATCTTAAACTGCGCCCTAAATTACTCTTTGCACTATACTCTCCGGGCTAGTGAAGCCAAAACCACCAAAACCCATCGGATCCGCTAGCTTTGGCCCAGGCCGCCACCTAGAGAACCCAAAGAGGCGGTATGCGTCGCCTGTGCCCGGAAAGCGGAGCTGGCGCTCCTGGCTGAACCCCGCGCCCCGAGCCCGGCTGCGTCCCCGGCTCCGGCTCAGCCTTACCGGCTCCCGGCCACTCGGCGAGCGCCGCTCAAAGGCAAATTTGCCTGCCCGTGTGTACTCGAATTCGGAAGCCTAGGCGCGCTTCAGCCCGCCGACTGGTTAGCTAACTCTGTGATGCACCGGGAACCTTCCCCATCCCTGATTGGGCTTCACCCCGGGTCCTTCTCGGTACTTTTGCCTTTCTCGAGGAGAAGGAGAGAACAGCCTAAAGACAGAGATACGTACTAGTAGTTGTAATAATCGTAATAATTACTGTGATTATGATTGTTATCACACTCATCCTCATCATTGTTGTTATTGTGGTCAGCGGCTTTAAGCCAGCTCCCCAGGGAGCTGGTGAGCTCGAAGAGGTCCCTGGCTTCGGTGGATGCTATCTCAGGCTCTCGGCTCAGCAGAGTCCATTTTGCCTGGACGAATGTATCATAAGGATTTATATTTACATTTTTAAAAGTAAAACTAATGTCTCAGCTTCCAACAAAATAAATAAGTCCCGCCAGAAAAGCCAGAACGAAGCATTCTGTGCTCACGGGGATAGAGAAAGAGGACACTTGGGGAATTTTTAAAGATGACTGCTTAATTATTTAAAAAGAAGACATACGTTCTCTCTTTGATATTTATAAATTACTGTTCGCTAACAAAGCATTTCTAAAGATGCGAACGTTGTGCAGTCCGTGGACTTGGCAGCGCTGTCGCCGCCACCTGCGCGGCATCGTACAGTAGCATTCAACAGATGCTTCAGGAAAACTGCGACGGGTTTTTGCTTCGCGAAACAGAACTTGGGTGTGGACAGTATGTTCACTGCCAAATTAGAATCGGAACGCTGCAGAAGTGTCTGAATTCAGTGGGATGGAGGGAATCCTAGGATTCCCAAAAGCCCCTATTGAAATAGACCAGTAAATTCCTTTTACAAATTAGGAAACCAAGGCACAGAAAGAAGTGACTCGGAATAAGGAAAGGACCCAACTCTTGTCATTGCTCCCACCTGCTTCCCCAAACCTAACTTTTGGTGTTACTGAAGTGAACCGTCCCCAGAGTGGCCAGTCGCTTCCTTCCCTCTGCGCTCCCTGGGGTTCTATCCTCCTAGCTGCTGTATGGCCTCCCGTGTAGCCTGTTCCATGTTATCGGCGCTCTGCGGTCCGGTCCCAAGTAGCCAAACCAGAGTCTCGATGTCTTTCTTCGGTGCAGCTACCTGGGACCGGCAAGGAGCCAGTCCCCACTTCTCCCGCGGCCCTCGGTACATCGCCACGGAGCCTCGGCCAAGACCGGAGACAACAACCCCCACCCCCCCACCCCGCCATTCCCATTTGTTTTTAGAAGGAATCTGCTTTGCCCCCTTCTCGTTGGGATCTTCTCCATTTCTAAGTTTGGTCTTGGTGCCTCCGAAGTGTCTTGGCCCAGGAGGCTCCGACCACCCCCCTTCTCCACTGGGCAGCCAGGACACCGCAGGCACCTGCCCGGCGGTGCCGGGGAGCCAGTGGAGAAGAGCTCTGCTTGCGGGGCTGCAGCTCTCCATCCTGTTAGTTGCCAAAAGGGAGCTTTTGTGGTTCGCTCCTTACCCTGCTGTTTTGACCACGCCAAGGCAGCCCTCACAGCGTCTGGGCAACCAACTCCCTGTGGGCCGCAGACTCTGGACCCGAGAAATAGGTGCACCCCCACCTCAGAAACCCAAAGAAGCTGCCCTCTGGGTAGCCCCCCAGCGGGGGCCTGTGGGGTCAAGAAGGAAACTAAGCTGTGCCCTCTTGAGGCATGAAGGCCAGGAGTTTTCCTTTCTCCCTTCTCTGCATTTGGGGTTAGGGACAAGAAGGGAAGAGGGCCTGAGAGCCTCAGCCTTTGCTCACTAAATATGTTTGACCTTGTGAATGCCTCAGTTGCCCCTGTTGGGGAAAAGGGTTAGGAGTTGGAGCCGAGAATCTCAGGGGGAGTTTCAAAGCTTGGTGGAACTTCTGAGACTTAGGAAATGTTAAGGTGTGTGTGTGTGTGTGTGTGTGTGTGTGTGTGTGTGTGTGTGTGTTTGGGAAGAGGTGTTTTTTTGAATCTTTAAGGGTGCATTCTTGAGACACCCGCCCCCCTCAGGACTGAGCCTGGTGGCCCCTTCCCCCCAGTCTCCAGGCCTCATAAATCAAGTTAATCACCACCGCCACCACCACCACCACGGGGTCTCGCGCCCCCTGCCAGCAGGTTTCAGATGCACTAAGAGACGTCCCAAACAGGCCGGGGGCAGTGTAACTCTGAGAGCTGATTGGTCGCTCTTGGCTCCACCCCTCCTCCGGTTTTGGCCCAAGAGAGTGGTGCTGCATCGCCGGCGCGGGGTAGGCGCTCTGGTGCTCACCGAGGAAGCTCACGTCCTCCGGCGCACCGATCTTTCCGATCCTGCCTTTGGAGCAGCTAGATTGCCAACCTTGGCTGCTCCATCGGCCTGCCGCCCCTTACCTGCGATTGCATATGAACTTTTCTTCCTTCTTTCACACCGTTGTCGTCGGAGTCGTCGAGATCGTCGTGGCGCTCGCGTGATGGCCTTCGTCCGTTTTAGAGTAGTGTAGTTAGTTAGGGGCCATCGAAGAAGAAAGAAGACGCGAATAGTGCAGAGATGCTGGAGGTGGTCAGTTACTAAGCTAGAGTAAGATAGTAGAGCAAGACCAGCCAAACCTGTCCGGGGGCGCACGGTCGCCCAGAGGAGGTCGACTCGCCGGTGCTTACTATCGCGCCGAGCTCCCTCCGTCCCTCCCTCCGCCGAGGCGCGAGATTGCGGCGCGCAGCGCAGCGCACTGACTGCCGCGGGCTCCGCTGGGCGATTGCAGCCGAGTCCGTTTCTCGTCTAGCTGCCGCCGCGGCGACCGTTGCCTTGTCTTCCTCCCGGACGCTTGTGGTAAGTTGGAGCCCCGGGCGGCATCGCTAGCCAAGACCTTAACGGTTTAGGCGGGGGGATGGGGTGGGGAGCGGGGACAGGTCCCGGATGGTTGCAGCTTGCGGAACTGCGCTGGCCCGAGCGGGAGGTGGGGGGCGGGGGGTAGGGAGGGACTCTGAACGCGCAGCTCACGGAGAGACTGGGGTCTCTGGGAGGAGAGGGGCTCTTAGTTCCACGGGAGGGGCACTGAAACCTCAAAGGAGGTTGGGAAGCGGGGACTTGAGATGAAGGCGCTGGGCGGATGGCGGGGGCGGGGGGCGGTGGTCTCGAGAATCCAGCGCCGGGATTGCTGAGAGAGAAAGAGGAGGCGGGCGTGGGGTCTCAAGAAGTGGAGGGCGGGGGGAGAGTGAACGTGGGTGTCTCTGGGCAGAGGTTCTGGCTGCGGAAGGTGCAACTGAATTGGGGGTACGGGCTACGTTTTTAAGAAATCCGATTTCGGGAAGGTGGGAGGGGGCACAAGGCTTGGGACAGTGAGAACAGAGTCGGGCGAAGGATCTTCTATTATATTCTCATTGAAAACCGACCCCAGTTTTCGGAGGGTCTAAGTGAACACCGGTAACTCTGGGGAGATGAACACTGCGGATCTGTGTCTGGGTCTAACAGCTGTGGGCTGAATTTGAACAGCGCTGCTGATGGTCACGTAAGTTTAAGAGGAGAGTATAAGGGCATTCAGCGAGCCTTTTTATTCGTTTACCTAAGTCACTATATTTTGAAGAGGATTGCGGAGAAGTCTCCAGTGCTGCCTCTTATTCGGGTTCCTTAACTCAGATTAACCTGACAAGCAGTCTTAACAGTGTACCTCGGAATTGCTAAGCATAAGAACAGGTTGCTGTTCCTGAAGCCACATAAAGTTCGTCATTGAAAAACGTGTCTGTGTGTCCGTTTCTTTTTTTGCGCCGCGCCCTTTGCCTTTTGCTTCCTGTTGGGTAGTATGCGACCTGAGGTGACCAACATTTTGTATTGTGTTCACGACCCCTTTATTTTAAACGACAGCACTCCTCCACTAGGATTCAGCGGGCGACATTTGGCACTTAGAGAATATCTAATTTGGTCGAGAATCATTGCCAGTACCGCGCAGCTTCTTCATTAATATTTACCATCACAAGTCCCATCCAAGGAAACCTCTGGCTGCTCAGCCACTAAGTGCATATGCCCCTCGCCACATACCTTTTAGGCAGGCTAACCGAGGGAACCTCGCTCTAAAGGGAATAGCACGTAGCTAAAATGATTGGGGTTGGGGAAGACGCTGCGCAGTGAGTAACCACTGAGCTCCCCAGTTTGCAGGCATTTATGACCTCATACACAGTGGTGCAAAAGGACATCTGGGTTCTAGAGTTTAAATTTTAATTAAGAAGTTTATCCACATATCAGCCATTCTGACAATCAAAACACGAACACCGTGGAAACAAGGTGTTATTGTAGTTGACCACGCATGTGTAGACACAATGAAAAGGGCCAACTGACATGCCCCATGGAGGGGGGATTTCTACCATGATCATTGTTTTTTTTTTTGTGGGGTTTTTTGCAGGATTTAAGTCACCCTAAATATCATCCCTTAGGAAGAATATTATTTATTTGCACCCTGATACCTTGATCTTTGAGAGTTTTCTCCCCCCCACACACCTCACCCCTGCCACGGGTGGTGGGAATTAAATAGTTTTTTTCCCTATATTTTGGGAAGGTGGGTTATAGAATATTTAATTAAATTTTTTAATTCCTTAAATATGTTCTAATCCTCCTGGGGAGGAAATAAAATATTTATTTATTTCATCCATGCAATTTCTTTCCTACTAGCTATTATCATCTACAGCAACAAGCCCAAGGTAAGTCCTGAAATTCCGAAGGTGGATAAGGCTTGTGATTGCAATGTCAAGGTAGGATCTGGGGTGCTTAAGCCAACACTGGCAGTGTTTTTCTATCTGCATAAATCTAGAGAAGGTTATTAACCCTTCCTGTGCTTTCCTGAGGGACTATATTGGATGAGGATGATGACATTTTTAGATAATAACATGACAGGCTTTGGTGCAGTATGAATTCATGGGAAGAGAGGTGAGAGCTGACATTTTTGCAAACCTACTAGATGCCAGAAATGGAGTCAGGAGCATTACATATATACATTATTTCACATGGTCTTCATGGCAAGACCTAGGACGAGGAAAATATTCTCATTTTATTGGTGACATTGGATTTTTTTCCTTCCATCTCTCAAGGTATTCCTGTAGATTAACTTACGGCAATGGAATAAAAAATTTCTTTGTGCTTTCAAAGCTACCTGGGGGAAAGATGTTTATTTCTTTAACAATACAAGTAAAATCTTAAAAACCTAGCATCTCTGATAAAATGTTGGACTCATCCACTAAAGGTTTAAGCAACATGGGCACTCACTCCCAGCAGTTTACAGGTAGTAGATTTCTCCTCTGGAAAATAAATTCTAAAATCATGGGAGATTTGGAGAATTATCACTACCATTTGGAATTTAATTATTTAAGAATATTTCTACATTTAGCTAGTGAATACCTAAATCTGAATAATAAGCTGAAGCCTGCAAGAATTCTCAGTTATTTTACTATCCCACTTATTTCCTTCAAATCAAAGTTATTTCTCTCTGCTCAAGGGAAACACAAAAATTAAAACAAAATTTGAGAGAGAGATCGTCCGAAGCCAACATTAAGTACCTTCAGCTACTCATTCAATTGCTCAAGGCCTGAGATGGAAGTAGGTGGCTGCAAATAAGTCCCAAGTTATAGTGGCTCCAGACGCTTCCGACTTTTTGGCCATTATCATCAAAGAGCCTCTTACCACCCAATTCTTACAGCAGTGGAATACCTCACAAAATGAGAATGTACAGCACTTGTATTGAGATTATTTTAGTAGAGCATCTGGTAAAGATTAGTGTCGTCTGTGTTGTCTGTGGAAGAAATAGTAAATTAGTACCACTAACAGCCTGCATAGCCATGAGCAAACTAGGAAAACTTGGCCGTAGGTTGGAGTTAATAACACGTATTATTGTGATACAATAACATATATTAGTATGTTATGTATTAATGTAGCACTATGTTAATCCTATGTGATTATTGTGAAGCACGTGGATATTAAGCAGTTAAAATGTTTGAAGTTATTGCACAAAGCCATATTTGTTTATCATTATTTATTTGTCACTGTTGCAGTATACCTATGTTATCTACAACTTGTATCTTGAATCTCAGAAACCTCCAATCACCAGCTCAATGAGTGTTCCATCAATTGATCCATCCATCAGTGGCTTTCTTCAAAACATTTGAAAGCCTCCTCGTATACTGACAACATGGCTGCAAAACAGCTTCGTAATCGCCATTTTAAGCAAGTAACATTGAAACCCACCAAGAGGTTAAGCTGCACTATCATTTAGTCGGTCACTAGCAGATTTAATCTAATGCTCACACGCAACAAGTCTTCGGCAGTCATTTCTGACATTTTTATACACAAATGACCGAGTAAAAGCAGGAGTTCAAAAAAGATGCACGTGAGCTGGAATCTTAATTACATTTTTTTCTCCCTGTACCCAGCATCTCCCCTTCATCCCGTCCAATCCTTTCTCCTTTCAGCTGTGTTTAAGACTGTGTCACCTGCAGTTTACTAAGAAACTTGTTGATTACAGTGTTGTATATATAGCTGGCATTTCATAAAGTCAGTCTTATTCATTAGCCTTAACTTTGTTCACAGAGGACTGGTTACATGATTGAATCTGAGAAACACTAGAAAGGGCTTTTGGCCCCCAAATTAGTAGCCTTTGTGGTTTTCTGCAGCACTTGAAATTCTACATTCAGGAATTTCCTGCTTTAACCTTGGTCACTGTCTCCTTTAAATACAAACATCCACTTAGAGGGATAACTTACTTTTGTCATTACCTATTAATACGTAAGCATAAATTTTTTGACAGCTGTTGAACAGCCTTTAGAACTGCACGGTACAACAGCCACCAGCCACATATGGCTATTGAAATTGAAATTAATTGAAATTAAGTAGAATTATAAATTCAGCCCCTCAGTCTCACAGCCCACATTTGAGCTATCAACAACCACAAGTGGTTAGTGACTCGCTATTGGATACAGACTAGCTCCATCATTGCAGAAAGTTCTTTTGGACGGCAATGTACTGGAAAGGAAGGATCCTCAGCTTTTTCACTGAACACTTCCTCCACCTCCTTGCCATAACCAAACTCTGGAATTTTCCTACTTGAGTTACTCCTACAGAAGCTTTCCTGCTTCTTGACAGATCCCTCAAGTGGAGATGGATTAATTCTTATCCTCTCCTTCTCCTCACTTCATGAGTCTTATTACTCTTCCATATGGAAGGGCTTAACGCTATGGATGAATCTCTCTTAGTTCCATTCTTTTTTAACTTCCAACACACTAGAACCGTTCTCTTCTACTTTTATTTAGATAATGTTTTATTGATGCTTACAGCATTTCAACATTTCTTTCTTGTCTCTGCTGTTTGCACCTTCACTGAAATTTTTGGCACCTGGTTCTTTCTTACTGTCCATTTTTAATCTTGCCACTTTCTAGAGACTTCATTATTTATGATGATTGCCAAATAACAGTCTAGCCTCATAATTCCTTGACCTCTTATTTTTCCATTGTCCCCAGGCCCGTGGACACACCTGAAACACATCACTTTGTAAAATTTTAAGTTGCAGAAATCCTATGCTCAGGTTATGACATTCAGTACCCACCCACTCTGCACTTAGCTTCTTTTGTACCTGCTCTTCAACCTCATCCAGACTCCCAAGGTGCCCTCTTGGCTTCAATTCATTTTCTTCCTAGTCTGACCCTATGCCAGTCATGACGATTCTCATCATCACCCAATGCACACTACACTCCTCACTGCCCTTCCACTGGCCCCACCTTCTACCTCCACTCTTTTGGGTTAATCTGTCCTATTTTCTACTCTGATTGCTGAGCATTCCTGGAGAAAACTAACAAAACTACACTTTTATCGTCTCCAACCTCAGCTTGGCCCTCAATACTGCTCAGCAACCCTTTTACAGGCCAACTTTACATGTTAACTTCCTTTCCTATGCTCCTAGACACGTGTTCCACACTTCCGCAACTCTTGCCGACCTCTGTATTCCACTCCCATATCCCCTAATTTCAGCAATTTTACTTTCACACTGCACAGAGAAAACAGAAGCAAAGGAGATGTGTAAGGAAGATATCATCTTTAGTAGCTTCTCTCTTCTCTACCTCTAGACATTTATTTATCACTTCTGTGCTTACTTCTTTTGCCTTGCCTTGGAAAAATAAGAACCCCTGTTCTTCTCCAAAGTTAACTTCTCCCTTTGTGCACGGATCCTGTTTTCTTCTATGTCCTAAAGATCTCATCCATGATATAGTCTTCTCTTTTTTAAAAAATATTTATTTCTTTATTTGAGAGAGATAGAGTGAGAGAGGACAAGCAGGGGGAGAGGGAGAGAGAGAAGCAGGATCCTGCTGAGCAGGGAGCCTGATGCGGGGCTGGATCCCAGCACCCTGGAATCAAGACCTGAGCTGAAGGCTCTTAACCGACTGAGCCACCCAGGCACCTGCTACAGTCTTTTCTGCGGTATCTTACATGGTTCCTTTCGCTTCCTTGCCTTCCATATACTAACTTCTTTAATCTTCCTTATGTTGACAAATGGATCCTTTATGACAGGTTACTGTTACTAATACATTTCAAGTTAATTATTAAAATAATCATACTTGCCTTCTGATCCATTTTCCATTGAGTGTTCTCACAAGCCTATTCCCCATCCCATCGCCAATGATACTCCTCTATCAGAGTTTCTTTTGGCACATGGAAAACGTTGAGGGTATATAAGTGGTCAGCAAAGGCTATTTCATCTGCCCTAAATTCTCAAACGTGTTTCTCATTATTTGGTGCAGGTGACTATAAAAATGAAGTATCCTCTGGTGGATAATAAAGGGAGTAGACTTCTGATAAAAAGAGTGAGCAATAGAAGAATCAGGGAATGGAGAGTTAGTTCAAGGCACTTTGGTGCAGCCTGAACTACTGTACAAGGTAGCTAGCTGAGCCTGGGAAGGATGAAAGTGAGTAGTGAATGTAGCCTTCCAAAGAAAATGAGGCAGCTTGATTGGGAGTGAGGAAGGGAAGGTGAGCATTCAGAGTGGAATCAGCATTATAATGCAGGATGTGGGGAGTAGGCTCGATATAAAAATCTTACAAATAAAAATTAAATACTACCGAAACCAAAGGTGATGTCAACTAATATCCAGAGAAGACTAGCAATGGCCACACTGACTAGGGTTCTCTTTATCTTTTCATTTGTCTAAAAAATAACTGTTATCTTTAAAGTCATTAGTGAATGCCTGTGAGTAAATGTCACAGCATTCAAATGTTTTTGTTAAGTGTATTTTAAACTCATGTATCTCATTTTATCTCAGTAAATCAAAGACATAATACTTTCAGGTACAGCTTCCTATAATCGAGGTAGGAAGATTTGCCCAAGTTATCAAGTAATTATTCTTCACAAAAGAGGTATAAAATATGATAGGAATAGCTGTTATTTATTGAAAATTACTATGTACTACAGATTTATAAGAGATTCACGTGCATTCGCATGTATAACCCCCACAATTACCCTATGAGAGGGTACAACTAATATCTGCAATTTGCAGATGGGGAAACTGAGGCACCATAAAGAGGTTAAATAATCCACTTAACTAACTAACTGAAACCAAGCTTGGAATGTGGCAGTTTTGATTCCAGAGACTACGCGTTAAGCAATAAACTCTACTGCCTCCATTTAGGAATTGGCTAATTTATCTTTCATACTGTAGCCACTAGTCATTGGATAGAACAGATTTGCCTGTGAACATGAGGATATTATTACTGACAGTGTCCATTAATCATTAGTATGCTGTTTGGCAAAGTAATAAGATAGGTATGTAACATTTCATCTGGAGATTCAGCTATCAAGAAAAAAGTAAGGCAAATGAGAAAGTCCTGTTTATGCTGAGGGACTGAGGGACAGGAAGCCTGAATGAAGCTCAGGGTCTTACAGAGACCATTTAAAGATGAAAATAAAATCAGGGAAATAATGCTGTTATGTATAGAGGATGACTGGAAAGAGTCAGGTGTCATGAAAGTGAGTTGGATACATAAGTGTGTGTGGTTTGTCCTATACATGACACCACGACAAAAGCCATTCAAATTTCGTCCTTCATATACAGTTGCCTACTTAGAATTCAAACAGGAAATTTGAAATCCTGGAGGTCTGAGACTGGAGGGAACAGGAGGGTCATTAAAAATTTTTCTCATGAATCAGAGAGGATTGAAATGTTTGATCCCTTTTTCCATGTAGTACCTTTACACACTGGCATCAGGAGGAATAAGTTGATAACCACGGCTTGGAAAATAGATCCTGCAGAAAGTAATTGTCAATTTTTCAGTTTACTGATCTGAACTCAGGTAGAAAGACTGTATCCGAGTACAGTACTTAAAGTTAATGAAGAGTTTAGAAGAACATACTGACAAAAAAAAGTCTGTATGCTTAAAGGCTTTGTTTATTTTAATTGGTAAAAAGAAACTATTTCCATTTACTGCTTCCATTTTAATGACATAAAAACTGGGACTTGCAATTCAATCATAATTTATTGCTAGAAATTTTGGAGTAAAATGGGAAAGTTCAGTACTGAGGTTGGTGCTCCCCCTCCCAGACCTATCTAAATTCTACCTGGTCTTCAAGGTCTGGTTTAAGCCCCACCTCTTGCATAAAGCTTTTGCTGACTAGCCCACATATATGGCAAACTCCCTGCCCATAGTAAGTAGTCAATTAACATATCTTGATTAATTGTATTGCTATATATATGCCATTCATCTATATCCATATTTATATCTATCCATCCATCCATCCATCCTCCTAGGAATATGTGTTCCAGTAGTTCAAGGTGAAAGAAGATAAAGAAATAGAGTAGAATTTCTAGCACACCTGCACAACAACATTTAAGAACTCAAAGCATCTACTAGAATAACAGATTTCTCTGAAGTGATGTCATGTCATCTCTCTCAACATGTTTTAGAGCAATTAAAAATTATAAATCTTCTTAAACTAGTTTATAGCTAAAGCTTAGCCCTATCATATGTGGTTTTAATTTTTCAGTTCACTCACAGTGAAATATATATAACTATAAATATATATAAATATCTTATTTTATAAAATAGATGGTAGATATAGATAGGTAGATAGATAGATACAAACGAGAGAAAGAGACACTGCATTCTATTGACCACATACATGTCTGGTAAAGGTAATGATCAATGATTAGGATCAATTCCATATTCTGGCTGTAGCATTACCTTGTTTTTTGCCTTTTAATTAGTAACCTCAAAGGTCTACACTCATTTTGTGGTACGAGTTGATGGTTCAGAGTGGAGCAGAACTTTTTCTTTCTTTCTTTTTTTTTTTTTAAGATTTTATTTATTTATTTAACAGAGATAGAGACAGCCAGCGAGAGAGGGAACACAGCAGGGGAGTGGGAGAGGAAGAAGCAGGCTCCCAGCGGAGGAGCCCGATGTGGGACTCGATCCCAGAACGCCAGGATCACGCCCTGGGCCGAAGACAGATGCTTAACGACTGCGCTACCCAGGCGCCCAGAACTTTTTCTTTTTAAAATAATAATTCCCAAATGCCTTTGCAGCAAATAAATTTTTAAACAAGAGCTTTATTGCCTCATTTTATAATGTGCTAGGAAATCAGAGGTTACTATTAATGAATTGCTATGATTGGTAAAATCATGACTCTTAGGTTTTTTAAAATCTTAGATTAGAAAAAGAGTTTATTTTAATGCTTTGTGGCTTGTAGGTAGATTGTTCTAGAATTTTTTTTGTTTGGTTAGTCACTGATTCCCAAAGGGCTAATACCCCCATATCTTACATTATTAAATGTAATGTCAGTCTAAAATAGATGCGGAGAGAAATTGATGACTTTATTCTTGGTGGAAGTAAAACAAGAAGGATCTGTTATCTCTCCAACAAGATTTTTTTAAACCAAGTTTTAAAAAAGCATAAATGAGATGGTTTCTCAATAGACTTATTTCTCTAGTCTTTTCATCATGCTTCTATTCCTATTTAAAAAATCACCGTAAACAAATGGATAGAATTGATGATGTATGGTAGAGTTATAAGCCCAAAAACTACTCATGGATATAATGACTCTTTTCCTCCCTTTGGAAGATATCTTCTATTAGGATTGTTACTTCTTTTTTTCTTTAAATCATTTTTATTGTGGTAAAAAACACATAACATAAATGTTACCTTCTTAACCATGCTCAAGTGTACAGTTCAGTAGTATTAAATATATCCTGCAGTTGCGCAACCATCACCACCATCCATCTTTGTAATTCCTTGCATCTTGTAAAACTGAAACTCTATACCCATCACACAATTTCCCCTCCACCCCAAACCCCTAGCAACCACTGTTATACATTTTGTCTGATACAATGACTCTTGCTTTCCAAAATCTTAAGTTAGCACGTGCTGATTCATTAGTCTGAACGTTCATTACCTTCCTTTCATTGAGTAATGGTCTACGTCAACTTCTCCTGCTTCTAATACCAAACCTCAGCCAATTATCTAAATGTTTTGTAAGTCTATTAACAAAATTCATGACCCATGTTTATCTGTCAAATTAGTCAACTACATAATGAAGGTGAATAAAAAGCTTGTAGCAATTATGGGATTTCAGCAAGTATTTGTTGAAGGCCTACTGTCTGCTTAACATTTCACTGGATGTTAGAGAAGTGATACACATATTACACAGTACTTCCCTGAAGAGGCTAATAGTCCTGTTAGACCGAAAAGACAATTCCATATAATAATACAGTGCTGTAGGGCGCCTGGGTGACTTAGTTCAGCATCTGACTCTTAATATCAGCTCAGGTCATGATCTCAGGGTCATGAGATCATGCTCCAGATGGGGCTCTGCCCTGAGCGTGGTGCGTGCTTAAGATTCTCTCTTTCCCTCTGTCCCTTCCTACCTGCTCGTGTTCTATCTCTCTCTCTCTCTAAAATAATAATAATAATAATAATAATAATAATAATAATAATAATAATAATACAGTTCTGCAATTTATGGAATAGACAACGTCGACTTCTTCCCCTCCCTTCCTATTCAGGAAAAATGAAGGGAAAATGCGCCAGTCACTTGTGTTACTTGGGCCTCAGTTTCTACAACTATAAAATGAGAGGGTTGTACTAGGCGATTTTTCTGTAAGGATCTTTCAAACTAACCTTTTTGTTACAAACCAGAATATAGAAACCACTGAGGTTAAATGACTTAAATTCCTAAGGTTACAAATCTGGAGACATAAATATATGAATATATAAAATAGGGAAAAGAAAATGGAGAAAACTCATAGATTTTATCATTCACATGAAAACAGTTAGAATTTAATAGTTAAAAACCATTGAAAACCTAAGGAGATAATACATTGTAATAAAGTAATTTGCTATTTTTACCTTAGTTTTTGTACTTTACTTTGGGTAAGTACAATTTTCAGAAGAGCAGCCAAATGTGTTCATATCTATAGTTGATATTCTGAGTCTCTTGATTTAGATGAGGCAACAAGACCAAATAAAAGTACATTTATTTCTTTTTTTAAAGGTATTTTTATTTATTTCCTTTTGTGAGAGAGAAAGAGCACAAGAGTAGGGGGAGGGGCTGATAGAGAAGCAGGCTCCCTGCTGAGCAGGGAGCCCGGAACTCGATCCCAGGACCCTGGGCTCATGACCTACGTCAAAGGCAGACGCTTAACTGACTGAGCCACCCAGGCGCCCAAGTATATTTATTTCTGTAGCACAATACAGAATACATTTATGGCAACACTTACATTGTTAGAATTTAAAAAACACTCTATCCCTCCTCCCACATTTCTTTACTATTTTCATGTAAAGTTTTCATGAAAATTGAAATAATGCTTGTTCTTTCTGCCTTGGAGTCATTCTTGGATCACCTTTTTCCATTTATTCTCAGTTAAATCCGTCCATATGGCTTCTAAATTATTTTTACAAAATGCTGCTCAAAGTTTCCCTCTTTTCATTTCCATGATGATTACAGAATCTTAGGGTTAGCGCCTTAAGGCTCACTTCAAATGACTCCCCAGTTCCATTTTTGAACCCTGTACATCTCCCATGCGTACCACAGTGCCACAAAATCACGCTGCTCAACCTCTGGGCAAAGCATATGTACAGTTAATAGCAATCAAATGCCAAGGTAGCTGTCAAATGTCAAGGTGAAATAAAAGACCGCAAGGTGGGTCATGACATAATGAA
Organism: Ursus americanus; assembly: GCF_024610735.1. Taxonomy (NCBI): domain Eukaryota; kingdom Metazoa; phylum Chordata; class Mammalia; order Carnivora; family Ursidae; genus Ursus; species Ursus americanus. The sequence continues at coordinate 33,541,296 of NC_142164.1, read as the reverse complement.
CTCCAGGTAATGGGTCACATTAGGAAATAATTGTAAACAGTCACATTCTTAATTCAGAGAAAGATGTACTGTTTAATTAAGGTGGGGTTATGGAGGAGACTAAGGGCATTATGCAGATTGTAAAGCCAAGAAACAATAAGTAAAATTAAAATGCATTATGATTTTGTGTGTGCAGCGTAAAGGGACTACTGGTCATAAAGAAAAACATTATCTAGTTTGGGGCACCTGGGTGGCTCAGTCAGTCAAACGACCGACTCTTGATTTCAGCTCAGGTCACGATCTCAGGGTCGTGGAATGAAGCCCCATATCAGGCTCCACACTCAGCGGGGAGTCTGCTTGAGAGTCTCTTCCTCTGCCCCTCCCCTCACTCACGCATGCTCTCTCTCTATCTCTCTAAATAAATAAAATCTTTAAAAATTATCCAGGTTGACACCCACATGCATAAGAATAGTAAAATTTGAATTTCAAATATGAACTAAACTGGACATCATTAATTGTGCTACTGACGTGGCACTTAGCACACTGTATTGCGTTTGGTTTTGTTTGTTGTTTTTTAGGATTCAAGGTCTGTCTCCTATGTGCCAACCTCTGTGTTCAAGGTTTTATACACATCATCTCATTTTTTAATTTGAGTCTTATCTTTCCTATTGGATTACAAAATCACAGAGGACAAAATTATATATTATTCATGTTTATAACTCTACCCCAACTGCCCTCTGCATACATCATTACACATCGTGGGTTCTTAAATATATATTTGCTGAATAATTAATATGTAAGAGCCATGAGCACTGTGGAGAAAGGTTTGTAGAGTACAATTTTAGAGTTAAATGATTTGCATTCTAGTCTTTTATGAGTCTCTATGTTCTCACCTGTTAAAAAAGTAAATCAGACTGAATGGCTTACTAAGGTCATTTCCAATGCTGCGATCTATGAAAATACCAGCAGTTTTGTAGTTCTGAAAATCCACTTCAAATAATAATGTAGTTGATTTTTATAGCATGGAAGGTAATTGTCATAACTCTCCTTCAACTACATAAGAATTCCTTAAACAATCTAAAGCCAAACCTCACTTAGGATCTTGATCTTGTCCTTTTCCTTTCACTCCAGGGCCTGAATTTGAAATGATTCAGTATGTAAAGACTACTAAATGAGTGAAAATGTCCCTTCTTTTTGTCTTTTATTGCTTAAAGCAAATTTAAGACATTAGCGGCTCTCAATCACAAATTAAACATAACCATTTTTAGGTAGTTTAAATTAAACTGTCTGCAGCTACAGTCCCTCCACAAGAGTTCATTAATATCTTGCTGAATATCAGTGTTGTCAATGCTTAGTTTATGATTGAGCCTCATGATTAGAAATTGTCTTTTCCTTTAATGTATTCCTAGATTTAATTGGGTACGTAAGCTATTGCTTTATAAAGGGCTTCAAAAGAAAAGGACATTTGTGGGCAGATACTCATCTCGAGGCCTTTAATTACGTTTCATATTATCTTTTTTCCCCTGTATCAGAACCTTTCTTTTATGGAGAGTATTCAATTTGCTGTATTTGTATTCAGAACTCTTGAGTCTTTGAGCGTGACCGCAGATGGTTGGATGGAGAATAGGAAAGGTCATTTATAGCTTGTTCATGACTTCTTTCTGTGTTCTATTTTGATTTTTAATTACTTTCTCCTGAAAATGATATGAAGCTCCTTTATTACTATCTTTAATGAATCTAACTTTATACCATTTATGTTGACATAAAGTACTTTTAAAGCAATTATTCAAACTTTGGTCCTCAACCAGATTTTAACCTGTGGCACTCAAGCCTACTTTAGATCTAGCTGAATAATTTTTTAGATTTCTATCATCATCATCACTTTAAAAAATATTTTTTGAAGCTGAATTACACCAACATTGTAATAACATGACAGAGAATATAGCATTTATTCTTAGAGTCGCAGAACTGTCAATCCAGTATTTAACAAACATTTTTTGTGTGATATGTTTCCTACCATGGAGGAACTTGCATTTTATTTGGCACAATGAAATATATACATGCACTATCACCTGTTCTTCGGATAGCTGAGAATATGAAATTGGATCTCCGGAAACAGGTTAAGCCTGAAGATAAAGGAGTTTGGACCAATCCATACTATTCTGGCTTACCTAAATTTCAGAACTTTCCAAGGGAGAGAAGGTTGTAGAGAGAAAAGAACAGAGGTCAAACAGTAAGCATTCATTACGTAAAGCTTTGGGGAATATCTAAGAGCCATATTTTTCTTGGATTCTTCAGAATGAAACAGTTTTTCTCTCCCAACTTTATACATTATTACATTCAATTATTGCTAAGGTTCTGTTTAACAGTACATTTGACAGAGTATTCCAAGGCCGTCCAGGAGAGGAAACAACACTTAAGTTGTGATCTCCAGTAACTTGGAGTGCAGTTGGAGATCCAATATACTAGCCCTTACATAAAGGATTTGGGGGGCAAAAAAGGTCACTATTAAATTAAACTTAGAAAATTTTCAGGGAACAGAGTAAACAAAAAAAAAAAAAGAAAGAAAGAAATTGTATGGGATTAAAATGCTGATATAAAAACCTTTTTGCCCCAAAGCCCAAGGAAGGAATATGAATTCAGATAAACTCAGGTGCCTTGTTCACTATCATCTAAACATATCAGGACCAAATCTCTTTTTTACTGACTCACAGAACTCAGGGGCATAACATTTTTGCAAAAAACAAAAACACCTCCGTGAGCCTGGAGCCATCCATGCTCCACCTTGTTGCTCTTAACTTACTTAAAAAATAAATTAGCAAACATGAGTTGAGCACCTCTGTCTGTCTAGTAATGGATGAAGTTAGTTGAATAGTTCAAGTGGGAATAGTAAGCTTCTTACAAGTAGTAGTCATATGAATTATTTCTTATTAGCAAACCCTTAGATATCTGAATTATACCTTAGCTTATATTACAAGTAAGTAAAGGATGAGCTGGAGATTAGACTCTCAGACAAAATCAGTTGTCTGAATATCAAGTGACTATTAATTCTCAATGCCAAAAGAGTCATTCATAATTATTAGATAATTCATAGAACTTGATATTTTTCAGAATATTAGCAAAGTACTTCACAATTCCAAAATACAAGGATGACGTTATGAAAGCATTAACACATTAACACTAAGCATTTTAATAAAGCAATACAACTAAAGTATACTGATAACAATTGTAACAGACTTACAATTGCTTGTGTTCCAGTGATAAATAAGTTAGGGCTTAGAGAGGACCCCTGACTTGTTCCAGGTTCCACAGATAATTATTAGCAGAGCTTGCAAAGAGAACCCAAATCTTTTAAATCTGAAATCAGGTTTTTCTCCACCATGGTCTACTGCCTCTTGAAGGCTGTGTGGCATAGTAAATGAAAGCTCTTAAAATTTTGACTGCATCATACTGTCCTTGAGAATCATGTCATGCTTCATAAATCCAGAATAAATGGAAACTGAATTTACATTATTGGCTTCAATAATCAGAAAATTAGTAAAAGTATGTGAATACTTTCAAGATTATGACTTTTATTCTTACTGACATAGGTAAGACATCTTATGTGTATATGATATGATATATATTATATATATTTTTTCACCACAAGAGAAAAAGAATCATGTAAGAGACAAATAAGAGTATTTTTGAGATTCAAATTAGATGACTGACCAGTTGACAGGCTGTGTGCACTTATTTATGTTAGCCTTTATGTTTTTAATTTGCTAGAGCAACTGAAGTCTGAAACAGCTCAAGGCTGGATGATTCCTTTCTATAAATTACATCTATTGAAATGTACAAATGCAGGCATGAGTCACCAGCTACAGAATTCCAGCTTTAATCCATTATGTCATTTTTATAAGGAAACAAACTGGTGACCTTCATGTGGTTTCAAGGACAATGAATCTGTGAATTACAGAGTATGGGAAAGATGTGATCATAACATGAACAATCAAATGAGTTCAGTGGTACGATCTAAAAAGTAAAAAAAAAACAAACAAAGTACATTTTATAGAATGAAGTCTGTTTATTTTTGTGATTCTTTTTCCATTATTCACTTGCATGTATGCCTTGCATATACTGGATTGATTTGAAACCAAATTGGAACATTCACATGTCTCATAAGCAAGTTTTAAACATTTAACTTTCATTTCGATTTTGCCCTGGCAGAAACGGTAACCAGAAGGAAAATGCATAGCCCAAGAAAATCTGCAATGTAGGTTTTTTTGAGTGGTTTCAATTTTCTATTGATTCAACCTTTTGTCAGAACTTTTAAACTACAACGTTATTGAAATTGTTACTTATATTTACCGTTCCATGTAGGTAATACAGAGCAGAATCTCTGAGGCAGGACGTGGTTCAGGAAAGAAGTCGTGGGTACCTCTCATAAAAAGGGGAGAGAAGGGAAAGGAATTAACAAATATTGAGACCCTGCCCCCATCCTAGCCAGCACTTTTGACAAAATACATATATTCCCTCATGTAATTTTCACAACAGCCCTAATAAATAGGAAACCCTAGACGCTAAGAATTTAAGCCACGTGCCCAAACACATAACTCATGGAAAGTGGAGCCAAGAATCAAGCCCAAGTCTGTCTCACTAGAGAGGCTGGGTGTACTTTTTCCACGGCACCTTGATTAACAGCCTTAAGTTTTAAAAATATGCCAAGTGCTCATGCCCAAAATATACTCTCAGTGTAACATTTACTTAGTCACTGACAATATTTGCAAAGAACTACATAAGTGGAAAACAAGTTGGGAGGCACCATTTATCAACTTTTACAAATCAAGTATGTGTGTCTTTTCAAAGATTTCAGTTTATTTTTAAAGGTGAGGGAATCATTATTTACTAATAGGAATAACGATGGAAAAAGCGTGCAAAATGTTATCTAATAATAGTAATTGGCAACAAAATAGGAAAATGGTAGAAATGAGTCATAATATGAAAAAAAATAACAGATTATTTAATTAGAGGCCTTTGTGATTAAGAGCATTTGGAGTATGTAAAGGTAAAAAAAATAAAAATAAAGCATTTGGAGATGGGGTTTAAGATTAGATGAGGAGTATTATAATATTTGGTCAATACTAGTTATTATTGTTATCTATATACTCTTTACCAGACAGAAAGCAAGTGTTCTAAGCTTAGTTTGGGGAATAGTTCGAAGAGCAGTTTAAATATGTTTTAGGGTCTGAGCATTCTCATTTATGAGGATAATAATTTGTGACTTGCAAGATTGTTCTAAGGATGTAATGCATAATGTATACACGGAAGCTAGCTCATAATAAACTCTCAATAAACAATAAAAAAAAGACCACACAGATTTACCTTAAGTTCTCCCAAATCACATTTACTAGGAAAAAAAGGCAGTCATAATAACACAGGAAACCTTTGAGTACAGATTCCATGAAATTCCATTCTGCTCTTATATCATAATAAATGGTTCTCTTTTCATCTAATTTCTTATGTAATAGTTATACATTCTCATAATTCAACAAGCTCGAATTTAAACATGGCATCTGCATTTTAAATGCAAAGCCTAGGGGCGCCTGGGTGGCACAGCGGTTGGGCATCTGCCTTCGGCTCAGGGCGTGATCCCGGTGTTGCGGGATCGAGCCCCACATCAGGCTCCTCCGCTATGAGCCTGCTTCTTCCTCTCCCACTCCCCCTGCTTGTGTTCCCTCTCTCGCTGGCTGTCTCTATCTCTGTCGAATAAATAAATAAAATCTTTAAAAAAATAAAATAAATGCAAAGCCTATTAACATCAAAGTAAAGCTCCCATTTTATGTCTGTCTATAACTTTAAAATGTTTTCTTTTGGTATTTTGATAATATGTTTTGTACTGAGTTTTTCCTGTAATTTTTACAGTGAAGCTTGTCACTTCCAGTTGCATAAATATTGTGACTAACTGGTTTTTTTTAAATAAAAATAAAACATACCAAACAAATCCACCTGCGATCTACAAATATTTTAAGAGTCAGTTTCCAAATGGTATTCAGAGCAAAAGCCTATAGAGTATTTAGAATCTGTCACTAGTTTTCAACTGAATTCTGATTTTCCTTGCCTTAAAAAAATTTAATGAAAATCACCAGTTGTATATATGCCAGTATGATTTAAACAAAAAGGGGCTGAGAGGAAGCTATGAGCTTGCATAACAAGGTACAGAACCCCCATCAAATGACATGTGATGAATATCGACTGTGAATGGAGGAGCTAAAATGAAGTTTTGAACACAATTTTTCCCCATAATAAAGAAAGTATAGAGTTTCTTCTACTTGGTCATTTACTGGATGCTTAGAGACTTGGCACTTCCCCACCAGAGAAGTCACTGGAATGTACGGTTTGGTGTTAAGATCAATGATTTAAAAAGAGTCATTTCAAATAGAAAAGTTTGCATCATTCTGATTATACGTAAACACTGAATATTTGCTGATGTGAGATAGTGGCCAGATAAAAATTGACCTTTGAGTCTATCTTATTCAATTAAAAAAGATTTCATCATGCTTTAGTTGTCTTGCTATATTTGTCAGAGTTTAGGGTTTTTTTTTTTTAACGTTCTGCCCCAGCTTCCACATCACTACAAAATGTTGACACATTCTGTTTACACATGCAGAGCTGTAGGTATTAGCATTATCATTTTTTATCTAAAACCTGGCCTTTCATGATTCTTAGATGTATAGATGTTAGATGTATCACATGGTTATTATGTGAAATTAATGTATTTCCTTTCAAAGTCATTTTAAGATCTGATTTTTCATTGGAGGTCATGGATTCAACCCCAAATCTCTTTTACCAGTTTTACTGAAATAAAATTGCATGCTATACAAGTCACCCATTTTAAAGTATACAATCCAATGGTTTCTAGTATACTCACAGAGCCATATAACCACTGTCACAATTTAGAATGTTTTCATCATCCTCAAAAGAAACCCTGTGTACATGTCACTCCTGACTACCTTACCTTCCACCCCCACCCAGGCCCGCCCCAGCTCTGGCCAACCAGAAATCCTTTCTGTCTCTAAATATTTGTTTATTCCGGGCCCTGCAGACTTTTGACAGATATACTTGCTGGGAATATCAGAGACGTTGTTTCCTACTAAGAAGAGTTGGCAAATAGAACAAAAGAAAATTTGTGGTTAGATTCAGGTAATAGGGTCTTGATTAATCTGGGTAAATCCTTAATTTTTTTACACTTCTGAATGTAATAAAATTTTGTATCTGAGTTTCTATGGTCTATATTTTTGTTACTCAATTTTTATTTTAGTACCACAAAATCAATAAAAAGGAAGGCATCCGTACTGTACTCCTGTTCAAAATCAATTGATTTCAGAAAACTTCTGGTTTCAAACTCTGAAAATTTCCATTTTCAGTCCATTTCTTTCATTTTTCCCATGCTATCCAATCAGCACTTGCCAAACTTGACTCTCCTTTCCAGAAAGGAGGCATTTACATCAGAAAACTTTTAGGTGTGTGGTATTTGCAGCTGACTCAAGCTTGCCATCTTTTTTTTTTTTTTCCAAATCTCTAATATGGAACACACTTCCCTAAAATTGCACCTATTCAGAGGATTTTTATGAAGACAATTGCCTTTCATTCTGACGGACTTTGCATCATTCTTCTACAAGAATTGTGTAGCCTAACACATTAGTAGGAAGTCTCAACTGCTATCTGTTTTAGCTGCCAACAGCAAAAACCAATTTTAAGGACATGAAACCTGAAGATAAAAACTGGGGCCTTCTACCCAAAATATGATATCATTTGATATGCTTCCCATTTAAAGCAATCTCATTATATTTAATAACGTATATTATACATCCTATTTACATCCCCAAATGCATGTTTTACTCTTCTTCTTCTTCTGAAACATATATGCTTTAGACACAATACAAAATAATTGTTTTTGGTATTTGTATTGTACTAAATATGAGGATGTAATAGACAATGCATTATTTTGCATCTAAAGCTCTTCCGGTGATTTTGTCTTTTGCAATTGCTCCCTTGGTTTGCCATGTGCTGTTGGACTTGTGATTTGCTGTTCTGAGAGTCACAAATAACCCACTCCGTTGCTCTCTTTAACACAACACAGTACGTTCAAAAGGCAGTATCACATTAGACAAAGACTGTGGTATTAGAAAATTCAATGAACTTGAAGAGAAAGTTAAGAAAATTGAAATGAATGAATCAACAGGATAAGGCAAGGGGATATGTGTGCTTTAAAGAGTCTGCTAATAAGACTCAGTGAAAGAAAACTGTTTTGAACAAAGGGTAGAAGAAATACAAAAGGAAAAGGGCATACTTTATGGTTTCATTTATATGAACTTCTAGAACTGGCAAAAATAATCTAAAGTGATAGAAGTGAGGAAATAGTCGCTTTGTGCTGGTGGAGGGTGACTACAAAGGAACAGGGGGACAGAAACATTCTATATCTTCATCGGCATGAGACTGCATAGGTGTGTATTGTCTTCATCAAAACTGGTCAAACTTCGTATTTAAAACACGTACATTTTATTATATGTAAGTCATCCTTCATTACAGTACATTTTGTAAAAGTCAAAGTAGTCAGTAAAGGGTGACCCTTGTGTTTGAATGTGATCATATTTTAATCCTGAATGAAAGACGACCTTCTTCTTTTTAAATATGAAATATCCATGCCATTCCAAAGAAGTACATTAAGCTCTTTTGTAATGTATTCCTTCTGCTCAGGATTGAGTACTGGCATTTTAATGATGACTTGTAGCCACAGTAAGATAGGCATTTCTTTGATAGACATTCTACTTTAAGTGCCTGCTTTTTTATTGTACAGTAATTTCAACTGAGGAGAAATAAAGCAGCAAACTTATCCATTAAATCTTCACAGGATTCTTATGACTTTGAAAGCACAATTTTGAATTGAAACAACTGTTTTATAATATTCTTTCTCAGGGTCGGGTGAAAGCAAAATAACAATAATTTCTGTAGGAAAAGTAGGATAAAATCTGTCTTGAACAACCACAAAATTACTCTTAATGTCACTTTATAAATCAGTTATAAATAGCACCAGAAGTAATAGGACTGCACGTGTGAAATTGAAAGACAGTGTACGCACTATTTTTGTAGGAGGGAATTACATAGTGTTTGGATTAGTACAGAGAGCTAGGTCGTGGCCATCTTTCTTTTCTATCTAGAGTCACTAGCCTACAAAGCAGAAAAATCTATCAAAGTCATGTGGGAATTTTAAAGATAACGGTTCAGTAAGATGGATAAAAACTGGAAGTGACAGAATGTTGATAATAAAATATATCTCGGATTTATGTATAAATAACTGAAAGAAAAAGACTGCGAATGCACGGTAGATGCAAAATATTATTATAATGCTGTGGCTGTGGGGAAGAGGCAAAGCAAGTGGGGCTAAAGAGAGAGACAGAAATTGAAAAAAGTTTTAATTTTGGCTAGGGTGTTCCATCCAGACTTCTTCAAAATTAATTAAAATTTTAGAAATGTATGCAAAAATGTTGGAAACACCAGAAAATATATTTTCAGTTGATAGGTCTAGAAGTAATTTTTTACACTATAAGATTGATTTTTTTAAAATTAAAGAGCAGAAGTGTTTCTTTATATCTCAATCCTCCCCCCAGGAGGGTGTGGAAGCCTGCAATAAATAAATCCTTCATGAATAAATGGCACAATCACAATCATAGCTCGCAGTGTTCTGACTGCAATCGTCACAGTTAACCACTAGGGGGCTGTAATTCCATTGGCAGCAGTTCTCGGACCACAAATGTTTTATTCCCTGCAAGGGTACTTCTACAGTTAAGTGGGAGCTACAGTATTATTAATCAGGTAGAACAGTGCTATGTACTGAGCTACAGTATTAAGCAATAGAACAGCTAATTACTATGTACTGAAATGATTTCATGCTTTCCTGCATTTCTATGTTTAATTTTTATTGTACAGACTAATAACTTGGCCACCAGCTTCTTCAGCAAGCATGGAATCTCATCATTGCTCAAAGATTGTTATTAACTTTGTACCTCTGCTTCTTGAAATATACTAGGTAGAACCAGTTTTACATCCCTTTTCATGAAGAAATTATTTGTATTTACTATGGATCTCCTATCATTTGATGAAAATAGAGGTTTAATGTGATCGTATGTTCTTACATATTTATTTCATGAATCTTTGTATTATTTAGAGCTGTAAGAGAAACAAGAAAATGCCAGTACAAATTTATAATATTCTATGCATTTTCTGACATTTAGTTTCATATAACAGCTGTTACCCATGTTGTTTTTCACTAATTTGAAATCAGAACTACTCTTTCTTTACTTTTATTTACTCTTTATTCGCTCTTTCATTAAGGAAGGAAAAATATAACAATTTGCTGTTACAGTCTGTCCTCTCTTGAATGATTGAGAGGGTAGTAACATTAAATAATTTAAATTGTGGCTTTAAAATTTATTGTATAAGTATTTTATACTATGCTTCAGATATGTTAACTTATATTGATACATTTATGAGCTAAAATATTTTAACGTCTTCAAATAGTATGATAATCAACATTTCTTATGTATTTCTTATAACTCTAATGGTCTTTACATTATTTGATTTTACTTACTTAGATGATTGGAAGGATTAGATTTTTAGGGGAGGAAAAACTTTTCCTCTATCCTCATGGATTCTGTTGCCGAGAACTGCAAACTAAACTGACAAGCAAGAGATTAACAGGAGAAAATTTTATTTCATATACATAGAAGGCCAACAAAAAAAGCAGCTGGCTTGTTTAATGGTAAAGTTAAAGACTGATATACCTAACTTAGTGGGGATAAGGGAGGAGTGTGGAACAATTTCTCTGGGATAAACAAGTAGGTTTTCTTAGGAAAGACAAATGGATTTTTAAGAGAACAGACAAGAGATTAGTTCGTGATAGTGTTTGTCTACACAGGTACGGGTACAAGTGGTCTTTCCATCACAGCCATACAGTTCCATGGAGAAGGCATTTCCGATAGCCTCATTTCCAAGAAATTGCAGCTTTTAGTCAGATAAGGGAAGATCAGAGGAGGCTTTTTTCTGCATATGTTGAATCTCGACATGTCTTCAACTTAAAATAAGCTTTATACCAACTCTGGGGTTCTGAGTGGGTTCCCACAGATTTGTATTTTAAGAAAATCTGTGTATTTAAAACTTTTAGGTCATGTTTTATGTGTTTTAGGGAACTTCTTATGTTTAAAACATGTTAAATATTAATTTCTTTGTCCTACAAAATGTAGTTGGCTAATATTTGTATTAATTTTGTTTTCAAATCTGAAAACAAATACTGTCAATTGATACTTTTAAAAAATTGATACTGAAATGGTGATTTTTCAAACTCCCCCTTCCAGCTTCTAGTATCATTTTTGTACCTATGGGTAAAATACCATTTAATTAATTCTGGTCTGTAATGATTTTATGTGAAATAATGTTTTAGCTTAATATTTGAATTATAATTTTGCTGGTTCATGTATAATACTTAACTGATATTTACTTTTCTCTTTAAGTTGCTGTACTAATGTTCAGGGTTTTTTACATTAGTTTTATATAAATGAAACTGTCTTCTGGTGCTTATAGATATCAGCCTCATTACTTTCAGTTATGCTTTATATGTGAATAGTGTAAATAGTTATTCTAAATAGCACTTTACTTGTAGAGTTCTCATTGCATTTTTCCAAATGTTTGTTTTCAGGGATATCATCCAATATCCATGAGCATCTATAGGCCAACCATCGCCGTCCTTCAAAAATAATCGTAAGTATACCCATAAACATGCTACGGGACTCTCATTTTGCAGTAATATTCAACCATTATAGTTAGGGGATTCTTATTATTTCGGTAATGTAGACCTATTTCTGAACTAGTAAAAAATTTCCATTAATGACTTACCATATCTGAAAAAGAAAATTTTTTAACTGGTACACAACATTTTAATGCAATCTAAAAAAGACTCAGCCCGTTTTATTACCAAATAATATGTTAAGCAGACACCTTTGCCAAAGTGTTTAATCACCACCCTGACTTTATTCTAAATAAATATCAAATAAGATGGCATAAATAAGAACAATTAGACTAATGAAGCCAAGATATGAATTTGAAGTTTTCTCTTTCAGAAACAAACTCATATCTGAGATTAGGCCATAGAAAATCCACCTATTCATGGAACTCTACATCAAAAACTGGGGATGTACTGTATGGTGACTAACATAATATAATAAAAAAATTCTTATTAAAAAAAAGAAAATCCAGCTATTGTTTGTCCTATCACAAATTTTTGAAAGTGAAGTCCATAAAAATATTTTTGATGGATGGACCTAAAAATCTCAGGAGTAGGAGGGGACACTGAGAACTTTGTTTCTCAAAAGGGGGTATCAAGTTACAAATGTCAAAAAACACTGGAGAATGGACGACTCTGCATTCTATAGGTTTCCTAAGCATGTTATTACAAGTTAGGCAAAGTAGGTCTAAATTTAGATCCCTTATTTTAAGCGCAGACTGCACAGGGAATTTTCAATTAAATTTCTGATTGTTCTTGAAGTCATACACATGTATTTAACTCCACAGGATGTTTTTAGAATGATAGTGTTGGAGGAAGAACTGATAATGATTATAGAGGTTCACTTACTTTTACAGTGAAATTTTAACAGACTCTTTTAGTACAAAATTAATATATACTCATTACATAAAAATTAAATAATACAAAATAAAGTGGAAGTCTATCCAAACTGGAGAGAGGTTAGGGATGGAATAGGGTTGGGAATGTTTGCTGAACATATTATTACTGATCAAAAAATAAAAGAAGATAACAAGGATTGTACATCAAGACAGTTGCAACAAAATGGCTGCCTTAAAATGTACCATAGTCAGAATGGTCAACATCAAATCGTCCCATTTTGTCATTTGATAACTTACCATTTAAGATGATGACAAAGGTTATGCTTCCTTTGTTTAATATATATTTAAAAAATTCTTCATGCTATAGGCGGCTTTCCATAAAGGAAACATGAAATTCAAAAAGCGTAAAATGTAAAATCTTAAAGAGCCCCAGCAGCTGTCCTGAGAGTGCACGGGAAGTCATTCATTATACTTTTGTGAAGATCCAAGTTTTCCCACAGGTGTTTTCACTGCATTGGTGAAATAGGTTAACGTGGATACACAGGTAAGTTTACACTCTCAAGCTTCAAATGGTGCTCACTCACACAAAGGCCACCTCATATATATCAATGGCATCATAAGGTAATAATGGCCCTACAAGTGGTCTTTAGACCAAGGTCAGCCTTAGAAGAATGTGATGTAAGCCAATTGCATCCCTAGTATCTCCCTTTCAGCACTGTTCTGTCCTTACCATGTGTCTCCATAATGACTGCTCCCGTTCTTCCCCAAGGCCAGTGCTCTCCTTGGTACATAGGCCTGTTGACACCTTGTTCTTATCCAGCTGTTAATTGGAAAAGATTTGGTACACAAGTTCATTTGAGGGTGGCAGTGTCTACCCCGTCCAGAGAGAGGCCCATTTTAACATTGAAAATGTGACTCCAACAGTTGAATTCCTTGATTGGTCAAAAGAGAAAATATGCCCCAAATCTCATCATGCAAGTCTGTGCGCTTGTTGCCTACTTCACTTCCCCAAAAGGCTGACCTCATCAGGGCATGTTGGTGACATAAAAATGGATGTGCAACATAATTATACTTGATATAAAGAAGTTAGAGTCTGGTTATTTATCATGAATAATTTTGTTAATGTTACTAAATATGTTCATTCTCCTGTACATAAAAGTGTACTAAGAGTTTTATGATAATATACATACATCCACAACTTCGTATTCTTTGAGTTTTTGAAATGTGGGTCCCTGGTGATTTCTGTGACTATTTTAGGCTATATAAGATTCAATTGATCTTTAAAAATAAGTCAGTTGACCTGATTTATCTCCAGCTCTCATTCAAACAGTAACATCTTCCCTAAAACCCTACTTAATGCTACCGATGCTACTGTTGAGTGGGGAGCCGGATGTGGGGCTGCATCCCAGGACCTGAGCCGAAGGAGACACTTAACTGATTGAGCCACCCAGGCACCCCCCATAAGAAACTCTTAACTGTAGGAAACAAACCGAGGGTTGCTGGAGGGGACGTGGGATGGAAAGTGGTAATTGGGTGATGAACACTAAGGAGGGCACTTGATGTAATGAGCATACAGGTGTTACATGCAACTGTTATGTGCAACTGATGATTCACTAAATTCTACCCCTGCAACTAACAATACACTATATGTTAACTAAATTGAATTTAAATTTAAAAAATTTTAAAATGTATTCTTAAAATTTAAGTAGTCTTTTATAATAATCAATTGAACTCAAAAACATGGCATTAACTAAGTACTTAAAGAAATATTTCTTGATTTTAATAATTCAGTTGAGCCAATTGATAATTTGAAATCTATATGTCATACATATTTTTCACTCTGACTAGCCTGCACCAATATCCAACAAGACGGGCAACATAGGTTAAAATGTCCACACTCTAAAATATTTCAACTTTTTAAAATACGTGGAAGTTCCTTTTATTTTGGAAAGGTAACTAGCCAAGCAATTTCAAAGTAGAGTTACATGCCCGTTCATACTAGATCATGGTAGTAAAATCATTTTTTCTATGTATGTTTTCTGTTTTTGAACATAAGCCTTTCAAAAATATGCCTGCACTTTTAAATTATACATTTTGAAAACACTCATATCTCCTGAAATATAAAATATGAGAGTAACTTAAGTAACTATAACAAGTAAATTAATACATGTTGTATTAGAGGCTATCATGATCAAGGAGTTTATGACATAAACAATGTTGATTTTTTTATTTCACACTTCTAAAATATTTATTAGTCTTAACTTTAGTGCGTACGACCACCATTTTAGAAATGGCACATATCTTTCAAAGAAAATGCAGATATTTTAATGATGCAAGATTTGTACATGTTTTGTGAAATGACTACTTGCATATTTGCATTATGTTTCTATCACATTTTACTCTTATTTGAAAATTCTTTTTCCCCCACCAAAGTTAAACATATGACCCAGACAAGTAATATATGGTATATGTGAGCTTGCTAACAATCACTTTCTGAAATATTCTCTCTTTGTACATCTAGGTACCATTGTTCATTTAGCTTTCTCAAAACTGAGTATCTTTATTTGTATCTTTGGAGATACTAGTAAGCTAATACTAAACTAATAGAAAGATACTAATAAAAATAAGAAAATCAGAACACATGTTTGTGGTATGTTTTCTAAAAATATATATAAGTTAAAATCTCTATATAAGTAATTGCCATGCCATTGAGTATTCTCATTGACTTCATAGAGTTTTGATTATATGAGAATATACTCTCAATGTGTGGCAAGTTTCTTAGCATCATTGGCAATGACCCTGTCATTTAGATGGTTGGATTAGGCAAGAAACTGTCAGTCATCCTTGAACATCTTCCTATCTGTTATGCCCCATAACCAATTTCATCACTAACTCCTGTCAACTTTAGCTTCTGACTATCTTCACTCCATTTCTAGCATCCATATACAGGTTTGGCTTTCTATCACCTTTTGTCTGAGTACTGGAACAGCCTTCTAAATAATTGTCCCAGTTACACATTTGCACTCCCAAATCCCATTGTCCCAATTCTTATTGCTTTTAGAATAAATACCAAAATCTTTATTTTGGTTTATAAGAGAGCCTAATCTGGCCCTTGTCTACCTCTTCTGTACCATATTTTGCCATGTCCCCTCATCTCCTTCATGCATGCTTCAGCTACAACTACTTTCACTTCCTTGCTCTTGCTCTACTTTCAGTTCCATCGTGCTCTTGCTTCTGTTGTGGATACTTCCTCGCATTTCCCACCTTTCCTAACACTCACATCACCAGTTAACTCCTATTAAGCCTTTAAAGCACAGCCTAAAAGATATTTCTTCTGAGAACAGGGAAGCCTTCTTGCTCACCTTACCCCCCATTTTAGGTCAGCTTCCTCTGTTATATACCTTCATAGACAACATTGTATAGCTTCCCATCATAGCACTTATTGCAGTTTATACATTTATGTTTGTGATTAGTTAGACATTGCTATCTCCTTCACTAGATGTACACTTCATGAGATCAGGGACAGTATTTGCTTTTGCTGAATATTGTATGCTTAGCATCTAGCACAGTATCCAGCATATGATTCAGTAAGTATTCACTGACTGAATAACCGAAAGAACAAATAGGTATTATCTATCAAAAACTCGCTGGTGAAAAATTAGAGGCCTCAGTTTCTAAGACCTTAACATAGGATTGCCGATGTGAGCTATCAACTAACTGTGACGGCAGTGGAAGTATCTCCATGACTTTAAATGTGACATTAGCTATAGAAGAAATTGACACATAAATGCCTAATACCACATTTGAATTGTTAAGCAGTCCAAAACCCAACAGTGGTTTTGAATAGGTTTCTCTTGATCTGTATCATTCACCAAGAGTTTCATAGTCACATTTTAAGACATCAGATAACCAAATCATATCACTGTTATGCATTATTAAATAAGCAAATTCAAATTTGTGACAAATGAATTCTGCATAACCTATAAAGTATTAAGAATTATTGCTAATGGGACTTACATTTCACACTAAAAAATAGAATATATATATTGAATATAGCATAAATATATCATTGAATATATGAATATAATTGAAATGTGATGTTACTAAATGAACCCATTGGTAAGTGATATGATCCTGAATTTATATTTCCTCCTGGCAAACTAAACTTTCTTATTTCTGCTTTAATTTCATATTGATTTAGTTTTTATTCCTCTAAATTGCACTTTGCTATTTTTGCAGTGACCCAAATTTGTCCATGTGCCATAACTCGTACATTTTAATATCCTAGTCATGTTTCCATTTTTTCATCTGTTAAAATATTCACAAACAATTTTAAGACAGCACGATGAGTGCTAGAGGAAGGAGTCTCAAACCTTATTGTGGATGGAATCATCTGGGGATCCTGTTAAGCTGCAGATTCTGATTCAGTAGGTCTGGAAAGGAATCAGAGAGTTTATGTTTCTAACAAGCTCCCAGATGACAATGTTTTTGGTCCATGAATTATACTTGGAGTAGCAAGGTAATAGAGCAGGGGTCAACCAACTTTTCCCACAAAGGGCCAACTAGTAAATATCTTTGATACTGTGTTCCATATAGTCTCTTGCAACTGCTCAGCTTTGCTGTTGTACCATGAAGTTGGCCATAAGCAACGTATAAATGAATGGATGTGGCAGGGTTCCAATAAAACTTTGTAAACACTGAAATTCAAATTTCATACAGTTTTCACATAGTGTGATATATTATTCATCTTTTTTTTTACAGCCATATAAAAATACAAATGCCATTCTTAGCTCGTGGGCCATACAAAAGCAGTCTGTAGTTTGCCAACCACCCCACTAGAATATGAAGTACCAGTAGATAAATTTGCCAGAGGCTGGACATGAGTGGTGGGATAGGCTTTGTAGAGAAGATTGCAGTTGAGTTAAGACTTGAAGACACAAGGCTTTTCTGAAGAGAGAAGTGAGAAGTAGTGAAAGACAGAGAAATAGGCAAGCAACAGCATTAGTGTTCTCTAAACTGAGAACATAAGAGTGTGGCAGAACAAGCCCTTCTGGACTGAGAAGTCTCAAAGGAAATGGGGATTCCTTATGTGCATATTTCAATGGTTTCAGATTTTGGGGCACCTGAGTGGCTCAGTGATTTAAGCAACCAACTCTTGATTTCAGTTCAGGTCATAGTCTCACAGTCCTGGTATCAAGTCCTGCATCAGGCTCCACCCTCAGTGCAGAGTCTGCTCGAGACTCTCTCCCTCTTCCTCTCTGTCTGCCCTGCACCCCCTCTAAAATAAATAAACAAATCTTTAAAAACGTGAATGGTTTCAGATTTTAATGAGTTGTGCTATCAAGTGAGCATGCAGAATGAGAAGTGGAGGATGCTATTAAGTTCCACATTTTGGAATTTTAAGGGAGGACTGGTCTGCTGAGAGGAAGAAAGAGAATAGAAATGATTGAGGAAAGCAGGAAAAACTACATTTGAAAGGTCAGGACTCTCTGCAAGTGACAGCAGATTGTGCTCATATGAAAGCTTTATGGAATCGTTTATATAAATAATCAAGGTTTGCAAATTCATTGAGGAAAATTGAAATGAATATCACAAAGCCAGGGGGGCAGGGCAGTCAAACCATTTGTCCATTATTACAAAGCACACCACAGACTAAAAAGGAAAGCTAAGAACTGAGGATTAAAGATTAAAAGATGGTCTCTACAAATGCCTCAGCGTCTGACTGACATTGCTGATGAGCCAGAGAGTAGGCATACATGCTGAGAGGTGAAATGAGCATGTGTCTATTATTTCTTTGGTAGTGACAGTGGAGTGAGATGATGGGATATTACAAAGCATGAAGTTGAGAATTATGGAAGATGGAATATCAAGTACAAAATTAACTCAATCCCAATCCTTTCTAGAAAGCTCTTCCTCTAATTCTCTTTCCATTTCTCATCTCATCCCTCCCAAAAGGACTTTGTCAGGTGGTTTTGGAGTTGTTTCATTGGAATGCTGGAAGTGAATTAAGATTTGCTGGGAACTTACAAAGGACCTTAGGAATTTTCTCAAAACAATCTAACAAATGGAGAAATTTTACTACCATTTATTTACTTAGATTTCTTCCCAGATAGATAATGCACCTACCAGTAGCTGTGACTCAGTCATGACCTGGGGGTAAGAAAAAATGGAAGGCAGAGCAGAGGGAGAGTTTTTACTTTCCCACACTAGAAGGAAAGCTAAAATTTTGGTCAGAAAATTTTAGGTGACTTTTAAATACTGACTAACCATGACAGGAAAGGCAACTTACTGATGGAAGTTAGGAAGAATAGCAAACGTACGCATAGGAAATTTTAAATTTCTTTTAGAGAGGGAGTGGGGAAGAGGCAGAGGGAGGGAGAGAGAATCTTAAGCAGGCTCCATGCCCAGTGTGGAGCCTGACTCAGAGTTCAATCTCACAACCTTGAGATCATGACCTGAGCAGAAGTCAAGAGTTGGACGCTTAAACAACTGAGCCACCCTGGTGCCTCAAAATTTTAATTTTTTTTTAACATTCAAAGGACCTGTGACCAGGTTTCCCATCAAACGAGGAGAGATGTTATATTTAGTTAAAATATGAATTATCATTTATTGAACATCTACTCAATGCCAGGCAATTGCTGAAAATTATACAAATTATTCCATTTAATTTTCACATTTTAATAAACGTGGTTATTATTACACATACTTCATATATGAGTCCTAGAGACGTTAGTGAGTTATCCAAGGTTCCCTGACTCCTTTGGACTTGCTTAAGAAAAACTGCTATTGTGTAAATCTGGTAATATGAAGTATATAGCACATACCAGATGCTAAACAGAAATTAGCTGTTGTTTTCTTGCTATTATTGTCAGTAGTATTATTGCTATTTACTTAACACTTCTAAGCCTTTTTTACCTCAGCCATAATATGAAAGGCAGTATAATACAAGTATGTCAAAGGTATTACATGAAACAACTCACTTAAAGTTTCCAGCATATAAAAGCCACTTAATAAATGTCAAAACCCCATAAATTTTCTCTTGAAGGATGCTTTTTATTTTTAAATAAGGCCAAATAAGGAAGTAGATATTCATTCTTCCAATTAGTTAGCAGCATGCCACTGGGTAATGAAGTTGACAGTTTCTCTTCAGAAAACAGTGTTTGACTAAAAAATGATTTTAGTTTAAGTGCCCAGAATCAGGAGGCTGAGTTTAGGGCTGAAATACTCAGCACATACTACCAAGTTTCTGAGGTTCCTTTTTTTTTTCTGCCCCATCTACTATTTCATATAGTTTAAATCACTAAGGACTTAAACAGATACTTCTTAGGTATTTGTGTATATCCCAAAGAAGTATTAGTTATAGTCCTATTAAAATAGTATAATTCATTCATTTGTGCCCCAGTTCAAACTTTTCATAGTTGAAGAAATGTTTATTGATAGCATGAAAGTTCTCAATAAATGTGTTCAATAAATGTTGGAGGCAAGAATGAATTAATGACTCATTTCCATTATTAGCAATTATTTTTATATCTTTAGATTTCTGCAGAGGAAGCTTCCTTTAAATTGGCTATATACTGATCTCTGCAAATTCATTTTAACAAAACACATCATGTTCCCCTGAATATAAAAATACAAATGAATTAGTCTTTATTACACTTTATTTTTTTTAATTGTATTTACAATTGATTTTGGTACTTGATGTGCTAACATTTAAGTGCAGCACACCTTCCTTACATGGCTTGTTCCTTGGTGCTTTCCTTCATTTAATATGCATTGTGATGAGTTTTGGCACTCCTCCTGCCTTTAAAGCATAAGACAGATTTTCAGTTTACAGATCTTGATGTTATTGGCTGACAGTAACCTCTGATTCTAAAAGGGAAAAAGATGACCAAGTAACTCTAGTATCCTAAAGAAAACTGACATTTTTTAATTTAAATTGTTAAATAAAAGCCAAGCTAGAAAGTACATTTTTTAGAGAGTGATTTCATGGGGGAAAAATATTGACTTGAGACCTTATCATTGAAAAGGTAGCTCAGGGAAAGAAAGTGAGAGGGCCAAGGAGGACAAACAAATGAAGAAAGGGTAAAGATTATGATTAGCTTGGGTCGTGATGAGGTATAAGAAGTAGCCTGTGATCTAAACACTGAAAACAGTTGAATTCAGAATGTAGAGAGGGCGGGAAGAAAGGCCCTTTGAGAATGTGTATCGAGGGGGAGGAGCTTCACAAAAAGCTTGGAAATCAATGAGCGTTGAATGAGGCAGAGCTGATGGGGCCTGTGACCTTATTGGGTTATACTCAGTGGGCTAAGGTGAGAGCAACACGGAGAAGATCGTAAGAGGAAAATGCTGATTAAGGGGTTTTGATAATATTTATAGCTGTTCTTCCAAAGAGAAATTCCTGTAAGTACTCAGATACACGGGCTGGAGATCTCATCTTTGTCTCAGTTTAGACCCTTTGGTATCATGCGCTCCAGTTATTACACCTGTAACAAGCATCCCCCACCACCAGGTGGCTACAGAGGCATGTCATGCTAAGGTCGTTTTCCAGTGTTTGGGACTCTGATGTGATAAAAGATTTTCCAAGTTACAACTTTAGAAATCTGATCATCTATTTAATGTCCCATTTCCTATCAAGACAACCTTTTAGAAAAATGTGAATTCAGCTCATCACTTCTTAATATTCATAAGTTTAGGGAATTGATTTCTATGTTAGATTCCCAAGGGAGGCACCAAAGCAAATGAAATAGAAGGAATAAATATGATTTGTTTCAAGTTTCTATGTACCCTACATTATAATCCATGACTTGTTTCCAGATAACTTTCTTTAGCGTTATTGCTATCCAACGTTGACTTCTGTCATTTAAAAATAATTGGCTTATTTCCCTCCCACAGTTGACTGATTGATATTCCCTATGGCAGAGTTATAGCTGTGAGAAATGATAGTCACTGAATTAGAGGAAGACGAAAGGATGGTGAGGCTCTCTAAAGCCTTCAGGGGAAGGTCAGTGGCAATTTGGATAGTAGGAGTTGGCAGAATACAGCTCTAGCAGCTCTGCCTTCATTATGCTTTATGATATCATGTCCCAGAGAACATAAAGTTCTAAGTTTATTTTTTGGAAAAATTACATAAATCCAAGATCATTATGTTTGACTCTTCATATTAATAGGTAGTGCATTAAGTTTGCATTAGGATGAAAAATATTGTAACCTAGTTTTTAAAAAGCAAAACATTACAATTAACATATCAAAATACCCCTGTCACGGAGAAAGGATGTTGTTTATTACTCTAAATTATTCAGAAGTTTCACACAATTTGCTGTAAAAGTTTGATTAACAGAAGAGTTCTAGAACCTGTAGCTGATGGCGATACACTGAACTGCGTCTTTTCTCCTTCTCTTTGTATCTTTGGACGTTATAATAAAGAATGAGTGGACTAAGGTGTCTGGATAATATCACTTGAATATTAGATTAATTCGCCAAAATGATTAGGAAGAACTATTATGGGATCAGCACTATGCCAGGAATTTGGGGAGTTGCAGATAACTATTGGCCAAGATCTCTGACCTCTCAGCTTGCTCATGATCTTCTTGGTGAGATGAGATTAATTAACATAAAACAAAAAACGAACAAAAAAAAGAGAATGTTACAAAGAGCAACAAGGATTATACAGGTACAAAGAGGGGAGAAATCAATGAAGCCTGTGTTTCAGAGGGAGAGCCTTCAGGAAGTGAGCTTATAAATTGGGCTGAATTGTATACATCGCTGTCATCATTATGTCTTCCATCTCATTATTTGTCTTTTTACACCCTATCCAGGCATCCACATAAGTCCCTTTGACATTCTAGGTATTCCACAAATACTTGCTGGCTGATCAATTAATTTTTTTCTTCATTTTTTGTTACTTTTTTAAAAAAATGAAGTATAATTAACATACAGCATTACACTAGTTTCAGAACATAATGATTCAGCAATTCTGTATGTTACTCAGTGCTCACCACAAGTGTAGTCATCATTATTTTTTTGAGAAGGATATAGTAAAAGCAAGTAAAAGAGAGACATTTTAGTTTTCTGTCAAATATATAGTTACCTTGAGAAAAGTCTGTAATGACCATGGATCAAATACCCTCTCATTAGATCATAGCGCCAATCTGAAAGTAAAACTTACAGACCCGCTTTTTTAAGAGTGCTTACCCTCAACATTGAAGAACGAAGGTAAATATTTGAACACCTGTTGGATTCTGAAAACAATTTTAGTCCACTGGTCTGCATCAATTTGTCATGACTTATCACATTAAGATCTTATAAGGCCAGTAGTTAACTTTTCAGCAGAAATGTTTCTCTAATGCTTAGTATAGCTAAAAATTGATAAGACACTTAAGTAGTGTGAGTTTGCCCTCCCTTTAGGAGCAGTATTTAAATGATATCTATCTTGTGCCCAAAAAACCTGGGGTCTTTATATTAAAGAACTTTGGTTAGACATGCTCCTCTCAAATTTCAGTTGTCCATAAAAGCAAAAGGCATTGAAAGATATGGTTGCAATTCATGTTAGGCAAGTACATAATTTTAATGGGACATGGTTAAGCATAATTAGAATAGTGGCACATCACCGAAGATAGGGATAGAATGACAGCCATGAATAAAGTAAAAACTTTGACTAAATTTCTTGTAAGTGACTTGTCTCTACTACCACATTCCATTTTGATGAGTACGCATATTGAAAGTGATATTATAATTTAGGATTAAGGCTGTTGCAATCATAATTACATATGAAACAATCACTCTGAGAAACAACTGCTTTTCAAAACTGTGGAATAATGAACATGTGTTTTTCTGAATGATGAATTAAATGGACCACAACTTCATAAATGGATGGTCTCTCAAAGGAAATGTAAACTATTAAAACCCATAATTAATAACCAGTTTGTCACATGGTATTTTTCCTCTTTTTGTATTTATGTTTACCAAGTAGTCTGCACATTCAAGAGAGTGTCTATATTTTAACGGATTAACCAACACTTTGGAAATATGTCTCCTTCACTGGAAAAGCAGAAACAAGTGCTAACTCATATTTTCCCCTTCAATTTGCCATTATTCTAGAATTTTAGGCAGGAAAATATGTTCTTTTATACATCACAGATAAGCCTATATATGTACTTTAATTTTTGGAGTGCACTTTTTTCTTACTCTTAAATAGAGTACTATTCTTTTGAATTGTTTTTTTTTTCTCCTCATTTTTTAAAACCCTTAGCTGAGAAGGGTCTAGAATATCACCTGTAGTTCTCATTTTACTGAGAAAGTTCTGGCATTTGATTCCATTCTGTTTCGAGTGTCTAGGAAAAGTTGTAAACCCCAACTTTGGTAATGGAACTTCTTCATCTAGGGAGGTCAGGCAAGAAAGAAATGGAACATTTCATTCATTGTATCAATAAAATTTAAAAAGTTTGAAAGAGCCAAGCATTCGAAGAATGTGAATCACCTAGATCTTTTATGCATTACTGGTGGAAGTATACATTTTTACAACTACTTGGGAAAAGAAGTTGGCATTGTCTTCTAAAGCTGAATATTCACAATGCATATAAGATGTGTTGTTTTAATTTTAGTTAATTAGTTAATTAATTATATCAATGCAGCCATGTTTGGTGAGATGATTTGCATACCAAGGGTTATAATTAATTCCATTCTATGCACTTGAAGCCAGACTGTTCTTAGAATTCCAGGGTGGCTGAGCACCCAAGTGGGCATCCTTTGGTAAGGCAGCATACCAGGCTAGGGCAAAACTAGAAGAGCTATAGAGAAAGACTTGTTTTGATAGGAACACTATACATTTAGAAAAGTGCATGGTTCATAGCCTTTTATCAATGGCTTTATGAAGCAAAACAAAACAAAAAAAGAAGTATGACTATTTCTTCATTTCTTCAGTGGCTGCTCAATGTGCAGATTTTTAGTCATAACCAAGAAAAAAATGGGAGACACATCAAATGGATAGTTTTCCGTTTTGTATATTTGGGAAAATGTGAGTTTCTTCTAGACACACAAGAAAGATGTGTCTTCACATAATTCAAGGATAATGAGCTACAAATTCTTGTCAGGAAAGTTGAAGCAATTTTAAATAGTCGTATTCAACATGTAAGCCAACATAAATAACTAGATACAAAGCAAGTTGGTTTTTGTAAGGGGAAATTATAAGACAGGTAGAAAAAATGTAGAATTATTAACTTAAAAAATTCCACGAATTTGTAACCACGTTCCTCGCAAATAGTAATTTGAAAGAGAAAGAGAATTGTCACTGGCGAGGTGGGAGATGTTTGGTTTTAACAATAGTTGTTACTTATTGAACATCTACTAATGTCAGGGACTAGACTGAACTCTGCAAGTTGTTTCTTCTAATTCTCACAACAGTCAGCTGTCAATAAACAAGTTATTATTGATCCTGTTTAACATAAAAGAAAACACAGGCCAAGAGGGCTTAAGTGAGTTTCTAAGGTTCCACAGCTCGTGAGTGAGAGTTGGGATTCTGAACCCAGATCTGCCTGATTCTAAACTCACATTTCCTTCCCCTAAAGCTAACCCATGCGTGTAGTAGCCATACTGAGTGAATGAAGAATGGATCCCGAGATGTTTTAAGTCTCATATCCACCCCCTCTTCCAAGCTGGTTCTTCTGAACAGAGCACGGGCTCCCAGCCCTAGCTCTATTGTCTACAGCACTGGCAAGTGACCCATTGGGCTTCTCCATGACCAATTGGGCATCGAGCAGTGCAAAAGCAAATCCCTCCACAAGCTGGGAGAGTCATGCTGTGGGCTACTCCTGCATGCTGGGGGGTACATATTTACTGTGTCCTACGGCCCTGCCTAGGAAAACTGAGGGGGCGGAGAGACAAATCAAGCAGCTCAGTACCTGCTACTACTGAATAAAGCTGACTATGTCCATATTAATAGAACTAAAAAATGTTATTGTTATTATATTACCATCACCATTATTATTAGCTGAGTAACTCTTAGCAATTTACATTAACCCCTCTTGGACTCAGTTTTCTAGTCCATAAAATAAGGTTGACACTACTGGAATGACCTAAGATTGCCATGGTGATTATATTACAAGATAAATTCATTTTAATACCCTGGCAAATTGTTCTTTAAGTGTTTGTAGGAGAGGAGAGATAAGTTTTTTTTCTCTTTGACGTGATTAAAGTGAGATTATAATTATCTTGCAGATACTGGCCCAGCGTATTTTCTTTCTCCACATTTCTACTAGCTTCCTGACAACTAGCCTTCCCGGCCTCTTCATTCCCTGTATATAACAGTCTGTTTAAACTAGAGCTGATAGAATCCCTCTTCCGTTATTTCTTGTAATTTGGATCTACATTCAAGATCCATTCCTGGTCCCTTTTTTCCTTCATAATACCTTTGAATACTCAAGTCCTCACAAATCTCTCCCCTCTACCACAGTTTAGTAATGACCAGTTTCCCATGTTTTGTATTCACTAATGTTATCTTATTAGCTAAGTTGTAAATTCTTTGAAAGCAAAGACTCTTTTCTCATACATCTTAGTACTTACAGAAGCACCTAGCCTAGTGCCTTACGAAAAGTAGAAGTTCAATAAATAATTACTGATGGATAAACTCTGTAAGTTACCTGCGAAATTAGTCATTAATTCTTATAACCAGAACTCAAAGAAAGCTCTAGAAAATTGAATACCATCGTTTTAGAACCATTCAAAATGTAGCACTGTTTCATGTGGTAAATAAAATATAGACTGAAAACTCACTTAAAATCAAGAAAAGGGGATCCTTGGCTTTCTTAGTCAGTAGAACGTGCAACTCTTGATCTCGAGGTTGTGGGTTCAAGACCCATGTTGGACATGGAGCCTACTTAAAATAATACATAAATAAAATAAAATAAAATAAAATCCAGAAAAGATTAGTTTGTGAGAGATAAATTCATGATAAGTTATTTACTGAAAACAATTATTTTGGAGGAAAACCTCACATTTTTTGTGTTGACATTATAGATGGTAAACTTGCCTTCCTAGGAAATGTCTTCAGGGCCCTCTGCCAGAAAGGACATTGGGCTCATAGGTCATAGCTATGTTCTGATATTAGGCCAACACTGTAAAAGAACGTACACAACTTGCAGCTCATTATATTACTGTTTTCAGACAATTGGGATGAAATGTATCAGTGAAAAATACACATTAAACTAAATAAATCCTCGTTGACTAAAATAAAAACCCAGTTTAAAAAAGGACACATTTTTCCTAATGATTGGCAAGGATACATTAGAAAGACTTTTTTATACAGTATATATTTTTTAATTATTGTTGTTTCACCTGTCCTCTTTACTGACACTATCGTTGTGGAAAAACAAGAATCAGACCGGCGAGAGAGATCAAGTGACACTCAGAGAAGTAGAACTCGGATTTATTTTACGCCGGCGGACCCAGATGAGCTCGTACTCCACATTCTGGACCCCGGGCAATGAAGTTACAGGGCTTTTATAGGGGGCTGCAGGCAGTCAGGCTCCAAGGGCTATGCTGACTGCCGGTAGGTGGGTTTGAACTGGGGGAGTAGGGGCTGCTTTAGGCGGGAACAGTAGGGCGGGGAGCCTGTGGCGGGAAGCCTGTTTACAGAAGCGGAAATGGCTGGTTATCTCTTGTTCCCAGTAGGGCTTCTGGTTATCTCTAGCTTATTGTTAGTAACTTTCCATCTTCTGGGGCCTCCTGGCCTGGGCCTGCTCTGGGCAGTTTCCCTCTTTGCTATTGAACCAAGGATAAAAGAAAAGTGAACATCGAGTATGTGGGTGATATGAAATGGAAGTAGAAGATGGACCATGTGCCTTAGATAAACTTCCTTGACTTGAGGTTCCAGACATTGTTCTCTTTTTGAAATGAAAATAAATATCTTCTTCCTTAGAAATACGGCAAGACAGTGTTTAGATGACCTACTACCCTTGTGAACAAATGTGTTATACTGTAGGGTTGTAGTATTTTCCCCTTATTATTCTAATGCAGAATAAATGCCGGCTGAACATTCCCCTAACCCTCTCCAGCCATAGACACACATACTACACTGATAACAAGATGTGGGAAGACAGCTTTTAAACAGATTTTTAAAACTTAATTTCTTAAAATAATATAGTCTAGGGGCTTGTCTTAGAGGTCCATGTGGGTAGGTGAGAATCTGTCAACACAATGTCTGTTCTCAGCATTTTTCCTAAGGGCAACATGCTATTTTGTTTTCCCATGTAATTATTTTTGCTTGTCTTTTTTCTGCTTATGTACTTTAATTTCATTTAGAACTTTGAAGATGGAAAAGTATGACTGTTTAGATTCTCTTATAATATAAAACAGTCTTAGTGATAAAGACTATGAATTCTCTTTGATAAACATCTGCTTATAGCTGAATGAAGGGTTATTTAGCACAGAATGTGGTATTCAGCAAAAAAAGCAATTTATCTAAGAAATACTTCTTCCCTTGTTGCATTTACCCTCTTGCCAGCTTGGTGTATCTCTATTGCCTATTTGTCCTTTGTTACTGTCAAGACAGCAGATTTCTATCTGGAGCAGATGGTGTAACTGCCATTGTTCTAGTGCTTAAAATTCATTCTGCTGCAGGAAATTCTTATCATTAAACCTCTAATTTAGCAATATTAACAAATTGAAACTATGGACTGTTTTGTCCAGGATGTCTGGACTTTGTTAGACTTCTGAGCAAAAAAAAAATATATAGATAGATAAATAGATACAATTTTCATGAAAATTGTATCAAAAACTTATTTGATTATTTCTTGACAAATCAATGTGAAGCTTTATTTCATTAAGTTAATATATAATATGATGGTGGGTAAATGCTATAAGATGTTAGTCAGTCATTAGTTGTATAGGAGTTTACCACGGATTTTCCTTGTTTTCTTTACTACTATCTCCATAATTTATGCAAAAAGAAATTAAAAATCATATGTGTCTTGCTACTTTTTGAATAGAGTATTTAAATGTAAACCTATTTTTAAATTTCCAATTTGGCCCTTTTTGTCCATAGCTCCTACTAGCACCCCACCTCTCTTACCCCACCTAGAAAGCCATCAGATTTCATATTTCACCTTCAGGAAAGAATCAGAGAGAATGCCATTTTATTTTCACTCTCAGTCACATTTTCAATATTGGAATGATTAAAATGAGACCAAAACAAGTTTTGCATTCAACTTTAGCTTTACAGCTTAAAAACGAAGGCAACAAATATTTTGTGCAAATATTCGTAATAACTTTTAAACAAATGACGTGTACAATCAAGTATTCAGTAAATAGAATTCTACAACATGTCATAAGTTTTCTGTGGTTCCTACTTTAGAAATAATTCCAGTCCATGTTATTGGGTAAATTGTAAGCGATATCCCATGGTTGGACATCTGTGTAATCACCAATGCAGTGACTCTAATTAATTGAACACATGTTGATCCAGTCAACTGTTGTTAGGGTGACCATACATTCCAGTCTGCTCAGGAGAGTCACAGTTTACACTTACTGAAAAAATGTCAATAATACTTTCTTTGACTCTCAAAAGTGTCCCAGTTGGGATATTAAGTTAGATGCTTATTTTTACTCTCATGCACCCATATAAACCCAAGGAGTTACATGCTGACACATATAAAACAACTATAAGCAAACTTCCCTTACCCAGAGGAGCATGCAAACTTATTAATGACATAAGAGATACATATGAAACCATTGCAGAATAACCCATACATCTTTGAATTTAAATTCTAAATTTGTGGTACAAGCGGGAAGCACTGTGGGAATTCAGAGAAGAGATACGTGGATGTGGACTAGAGTAGTTAAGTTCTGCTCTAGGGCCTTGCAGGCATGAGGTCACGTGGACAAAGTTCTAGGGATGGTGATAATTAAAGCTCACGGTTGATCAGTCAACAGTGGAAATGACTGAATGAATACAAAGAAGGGTATGGTAGAAAAAATAATCAGTAAGGACTTAGAAATTCTGGTCTCTCGCCCTGGCTCTGCCACTGGCCAACTTCATGTTGTTGAGGAAATTACTTCTTCCCTTTGGCTTTAGCTCCTTCATCTGTAAAAAAGAGGGAGTAAACTGGATTCATTCAGCAGTTTTATTTATTGTGAGACTACTCTGGGCAAGGCACTTCACTAAGGACTATGTAAATGATCTCTAAATTTCCTTTCCTGCTCTAACTTCTGTGGCAATCACTTCCATCACCAGTGTTTCCAGCGATGTAGTTTTAGTCCGTTCAGGATCATTCACTTCTTTGTCAAAAAAGAACATTGCCTGCAGGTAAGTCAACCCCACCCAGCAAATATTTGTTACGTTGAGTTGACTGGAAACTTTTCCTAGCAAGTGTCCTTTATTTCCTCATTGGCTTAGAACCATGTTTTCATTCTCTGTGATAATGATGCAAGCCCAGAACATAGGAGACCCTTCAGGGAGAAGCTGCTAGGGCATGTTTTCTGAGCATGAAAACCGCCATTTATACTTCAGGTAACCGAGGCTACAACCCATTCAGCTGGGAAGCAGGGCTACTGAGCTCTGGTCTCCTTCATCACTTTTCACAACTGAGGCCTGTTTTCCTATCTCTCTATCATCCTGATCTCGGGGAGCTTGCTCTTGTTCCCCCATGTGAATCACCTAACAGGAGAGATCATGCTTTCTGGAGTGAAGTTGTAGCAACTGAACAAGGAACTCCACCAACTCAAAGAAGCTGAGATAAATCTTCTGTAAATCCAGCTGGTTCAAGGCTGCAGGCCCACATCCCTTGGCAGGTTTTCCTATTGCAGGGAGTGGGGAAAGTAGCCCTAAACCATCAGAATGGATTATACATCACCTTTGAATAATGCACACGGACACTCACTCCACTAACTAGAGAAGTTGGAGATAGATCTAATCTGTAAGGAATCTGAGAAGCAAGAGAAAATTGCTTTTGCTGGTCTAATATTTATTCTGTACTTTAGAATTGTGGTATGCTTAAAAGTAGTTATGTGTATCAATAAAGAAGTCTGGTCTTCTTAATATAGTAGATACAAAATACAGGATCGAATATAAGTCATGTTTAAATTGATACTTAGTTCATTTACCTTTGTCACAACATAAAACAGAGAAAGAATTTTTTTTTTGGTAGAAGTGCCAAGATATATTTAAATCCAGCTGCAAGTCCACCTGACTAATGTTTGCTTTCAGTGTTGATAGTGATGGTCATGGTCATAGTGGCCGGGGATGAGATGGAGAAAAGTCAAGATTTTGTAAAGAAGTGTTGAATGAAAAGTAGGAGTAACAGAAAAAATCAGAGCTACAGTAGATTTTCGCTTGTAAGTGAGAGATGCAAGGAAACCAAATTATTGAAATTTAAAACCAAGGGTATTTATCTTCTCCTTAGTGCACTTTTACACCCAGAGCGATTATCAATGTTGCCACAAGGGGTTTGCCCTTACTTTTCGTGTGGTTAGGCATGAGAAGGGAAACAAAGTCCTTTCCAGAAAAGTATTCTTAGTACCTTTCACTAATCAAAAAAAAAAAAAGTGAATTCCAAGTGCTAAGAAATTTCTACTAGTTTTCCACATAATCCCATTGAAATTTTCAAATTTACAGAGTGTATTTTTTTTTCAGAATTACATACTGCTGTACATTTAAATATGTAGATATACTGAGGCAACTATATAAAGCATTACATTAGAGATACGAACAGCTGAAAACTAACTTTGCAGAGCTCAAAGTAGAGTTGCAAGTAAATCATTGAGAATCTGTCTTTTCAAATATACTGCATGTGAATTTGAAATCAATCTATTTTATTCTGTCAGTCATATTAGACTCTTCTAACCCCTTCAATTGATAAAGCACTTAAATCTTGAAAACTTCTGACTAAAAGGGGGGGATAGGACAAGAAAATGTGAAAATCATATGAAATAATATGGAATCAATCAACAATGTGCTGAAATATTAACTTGCAGATAGCTCTTAAGTGTATGTTTAAAATAAGGCCAAATGTGAAAGTAGATTATTTCTTTGGAAGATGGGTTCAATTATTTCAGGGTGTAGAAGCAAACACAGTTCAAATCTCAACCTCCTTTTTTGCTATGTGCGTGTGTGTGTGTGCACGCACACACACGCACACGCCTGTAAATGCGCACACGTGTTTAATCACTGTTCTGGCAAAATAAGAGCACGATCCAAATTCTAGGCCTTATTCCAAAACTTCTAAGATCGGAGACACCTTACAAGGTGTCACAAGGGGCCAGGTATAAGACAAGAGAAGGAAAATGAAGACGCTAGCTCACATTGATATCTGGAGGGGGTAACCAGCCCTAGGAAACACAAAAAAGCCAGACTTGGAGCAAGGAAAACTTGTTTTTAAAAAGGCAGCAGACAGGCTCCATTTTTTGCAGTTAAACAAAGGCAGGACTGGCTAAGGGGCAGTGTATGTAAGAACAAAAAAGAGGCTGAAGTGAGGCCAATGGGATGGTGGGTATTCCCTTTCTTCCTGATGAGATATGGAAATTTTCTGGAACAGAAAGAATAGTAAGAAGATAGATCTGCACCTATGGTGTTTCAGGACAACTTATTGAGCTCTGTAACAAAGTTATAGATTACTTTGTCTTTTAATGTAGAAAGAAATGACTGATTAAATGGAATGTTTCACTGATTTTCCTAAACAAACCTATTTATAGAATTTCAGAAACAAGGAATGCCTTCTCAGGTGAGCTAATGTGAACACATTCATTCCCCAAACCATTTATTGAGCGAGCACAAGTTGACAGGGGGCAACAGAGTAGCCTGAGAGTTCAACACAGTATAGAAATCCATAATATAAGGACAAAGACTGTCAGTTTTAATACTTTAAAATAGGGATTTGACAGCATGTGTTGCTATCTGTTTTTGAAATGAGGAGGCATGAGATGTTATATTCTTAGGGCCTTTGGGTTAGTAAACATACAGATTGAATATGTTGTAAATGGAATCCTCCTACTTTAAAAGTGATCATTTGTAATATGTTTTTGAGCATTATGTAAACTATCTTATTACATTACGTAATATGTCAACTGTTTGATTAATATAATATTAATATATAATATTCTAAGTGAAGAATGACTAGCCTTACCAATCTTTAATATTTCTGGTTTTGCTTTTACTTGAGCAGCTCCATAAGTGGATATTTATTTTGTGCATTATTTTTTATGAAAAGAACAATAAATGGCTTCTCTTGTTACAAAAGTAGTTATATAAATATTTTGATCAATTTTTACTGATTTCTGTTAATGGGATAGAACAATGTGAAATAAACATCTTAAATGCCATTTACTGATGATTAGATTGTAAATGGTAAGGTTCATTTACAAATTCTTTGAGGAATTTGAGTTTGAAAGGAAAACCACGAATATGGACTTCTTCACTAGGGGGCTCCCAGCCTTTTTCAGAAATTTGTATTCTGCCACAGGGTAAAGAATCCTGGTTTGTTCAAGTGATATTTTCAATCTAAAATCTAGGAGGCAGGTGCTCACTTGTCCTCCTCCATGCTTGGAAAATACAGGGAGGAGGCCATAGTGGCAACTGTCACCATGATTGATTGCGTTGGGATAGAAGATTGACCAGCTGGTTGTAATCAATGCATTGAGGACTCCCTCAGAACAGTGAACCTGTTACATTGAAACTCTGCAAGGGAGAACAAAACAGCAATGTTTTCAAACTTAAAGATTTTGAAATGCAAGATACTTTTCTCATGTCATCTCTTCTTCTACACAACACAACGTTTAAGCCATATGTTGTTCACAGAGTATAATATTGCAATGATAAATGTACATGCAACAGATGAAAGTAATGATAATGACTGAGAGTATTTTAGTTTTGTATTGAACTTTGTATAATGCTACTTGTACAGTTATAAGTAGATGTAAGAAGATCTGTATATGATCAGCATATTTTACAATCTTCCTGTCCTTGAATTTGAAGTGTCTTGCAGGTTAAGCTCAAGCCAGGGGAAAGATTGTCTTACAGAACTCTATGACTCTCAAAACTGAAGTGTAAATTGATGGTGGTATACCATAAGAGTAAAATAATAGTAATTATAAAGTAAATATAATTATAATTAAAATATAAATTTATCATTCATTTCTTTATTCAACAAATATTTATGTAATACCTAATATGTGCAAGGAATTTTCCACATATAATCTATTCTTAATGAAAATCATCTCAGCAAGCTAGTAATGGAGATAGTATTATCTTCATTGGCTGTTGGCCGTGCATCCCTGAACCATGGAAGGTAGGATTGGACGTCGTTCCTCTCTACATTTTTGCTTACTTGTTTTTTGCTTATGTGTAGTTTACACCTGCTTTGAATGAAAAGGTGCAACACAGTCCTATGATTAGGAATGATTATTGAGTAGGAATCGTCAAGGGAAGTTTCCTACATGACATGGACCCCTAGCTAGAGTGAAGTACCCAGATGGGCCATTAGGAAGTGGAACATTAGAGACTTTGTTAAGCACATCCAATCATTTGCAAGACCACAGGTAGAATTTCATCCCCATTTTGGTTTTAGGACACTGCAAACACTCTGATCTCATTCTGCGCAGGAGGTGAGTTTTACAGCGTTTCCAGGCTATGCCAGGTCACAATGAAACTTGAGAGAAAATGTGTAACAGCTGCAGTTTTGATAACAAATTACACACATCTAAAAAATTACTGAAACTCATTTTGAATTTGATATTCAGTGCCATCACATAAACAGCTATTGGAGACTTAATGGATACCAGTCTCCATGTTAAATGCATTGAAGACAGAAGCATATTCTGTGCATTCAAGCGCTTTACAGTCTGGGGATAGAGATCTCTGGGGTGCAAAGGGGTGACCCTTTGCAAAAGCAGGACTCTTCTACCTTGCCCATTTGAGTTATATCATCTTTTGATTTGTTTTTGCTTTTTGTTTCTTCTTGATCTTTAAACTCAAAAGATTTAAGTGTTCATTGGTAGATTTTCTACTTAAGCAGATGCTACCTGACTACATTGACATATAAAATTTACAAACGGACTCGGATATTTTCTCTTAACATGAAACTATTTCCTGCTTTCGCTGAGTCCTTGTATTTAAGAACACGAAATGAGGGCCCTTGTACTCTGTTGGAGCCCCTCTGATGCAGAGATCTTGATTAGTGTATTCTCATTTAAAGGTGAAGGACTAATTCTGTGAAATGCTGAGAGTGGTTTCCTGACTAGCTCTTATACTGAAGGGTTTTTTCCTAATTGATTAGCTTTTGAAATAAAAAAAGAATCATTTTCATTCCAGACTAGGCTAGATGCAAGTGGTCATCCATGTAAGATTAACAAGGGAAAAGTTAATTTTCTTTCCATAATTACTTTCAACGTTTTACTTTTTTCCTCAATAAAGTTCAAATTGTCCCTGAGAGCAGGGAAGTATGACTATATTTCCCAGCAGATGATAATGAGAAAAGATCATTGAAAAAGGATATTATGCCATTCCATTAGGATGTGGTCCTCATTCAGGCAGTGATAAAATAAACTGTGTTAATTTCTATACATCCTTGCAAATATCAAGTCTGCATTTTCATAGTTTAGTTCTCATTACTGTACCTTACATGAAAAAAGATGCAATTAAATCAGAGAAGAGGGAGCTAGTTGCTGTTATGACTAAGTTTTTTCGTTAATACTATGTGATATTTATATCAAAACTTTTTAAAACCCTGAGCAAATGTCTTATTTTGAAACTCTTGTGGGAATATACAAGTTAGCATTTTATGCATAACATGGGTAGATGCCATTCAGAATAATAAGTGGGACATATTTTTTATGTATGGTTTTGTTTATGTTCTATGGATTTACTTATGTTTTTAATTGATTTTTGTGTTGTGTATAGGATTACTATATCAGAAGGATAACATTTTTTAGCTTTTGAGTTTCTTTAGAAAAGTGGATGGTGTTGTAATGTAGGGTATTTGACCATATTAGTTTTATGAAATTAGAAAAAAAACAATTCCAACCATCTTAATGAATATAGCAGATGTGTCAATCTTAAAAATAAAAGAGCCAGTTATTTTACCAGCAAAATGAGTCTATTTGGGAATAGCAGAGAAATTGCAATTCAGGACAGGCAAACTATAGCAAACCATAGGCAAGTCCAAAGAGACAAAAGAAAGGTTAGCTTTTTTTAGGTTGTAGGAGGAAGTTGGGGAGGGCTTTTTTATTTTTATTTTTTATTATTATTTAAATTCAATTTAGTTAACATATAGTATATCATTAGTTTCAGGGATAGAATTTAGTGATTCATCAGTTGCATATACCCAGTGCTTATTACATCAAGTGCCTTCCTTAATACCCATCACCCAGTTACCCTATCCCCGCACCCACCTCCCCTCCAGCAGCCCTCGGTTTGTTCTCTACAGTTAAGAATCTCCGGTGGTTTGCTTCCTCTCTGTTTTTATCTTATTTTATTTTTCCTTCCCTTCCCCTATGTTCATCTGTTTTGTTTCTTAAATTCCACATCTGAGTGAAATCATATGGTATTTGTGTTTCTCTGACTAACTTATTTCACTTAGAATAATACCCTCTAGTTCCATCCATGTCGTTGCAAATGACAGGATTTCATTCTTTTTGATGGCTGGCTGAGTAATAATATATATATCTCACTTCTTTATCCATTCATCTGTCGATGGACAGATAGTTTGGCTATCATGGACATTGCTCTTATAAACATTGGGGTGCAGGTGCCCCTTTGAGTCACTGTTTTTTGTATTCTTTAGGTAAATACCTAGGAGTACAATTGCTGGGTCATAGGGTAGTTCTATTTTTAACTTTCTGAGGAAACTTCATACTGTTTTCCAGAGTGGCTGCACCAGTTTGCATTCACACCAACAGTGTAAGAGGCTTCCCCTTTCTGGGAATACAAATATAACAAATATAGCAATAACAAATATATATGTGTGTGTATATATGTACATCTACATACAAACATGTATACATGTATATCTCCTTTTAGATTATCAATAGATTTTTATAGTCATGTTCATATAGATCTTAAATGCTTTCTGTTAATATTATTTTCTGTTTTTTTTAATTGAAGTATAATTGCAAATTACCTTTTCCTAGAAAGATTTCTCGGATTGCTCATGAATTTTCAGTTCACTACTGACACACACGTTTCGTTTTTTTGTTAACAAATTTAGCACACAACAATGATTTAATCATTGACTCCCAACTTTTGCATATTACTCATCAATAGACGAGTAAATCAGAAAAAAAATTCAACAACGGATTTTGCAAAACAGAACCCATTTTGTAAGAAAATAGAAACTAGAAGACATGATTTAAAAAAAAAAGGAGAAACAATGTTATGATTAATGAGGTGGATATGAAGTTCGTGATAACATTACTTTTGCTTCCTTTCTGGTCCATAATTTTGTTCTATAAGTGAGGTTTCTGGATGAACGAGGTTTTGCAGTTTACATAGCACCTCAAACATGTTTCAGTGTTCACATGAGTCCTAGGAGATAGGTTACCGGGGGGCGCCTGGGTAGCGCAGTCGTTAGGCGTCTGCCTTCGGCTCAGGGCGTGATCCTGGCGTACCGGGATAAAGTCCCACATCGGGCTCCTCGGCTGGGAGCCTGCTTCTTCCTCTCCCACTCCCCTGCTGTGTTCCCTCTCTCGCTGGCTGTCTCTCTGTCACATAAATAAATTTTTTAAAAAATCTTTAAAAAAAAAGAAGAAGCTAGGTTACCGATTTATGTCGTAGAAATGGATGGAGCAATA
Source organism: Ursus americanus (assembly GCF_024610735.1). Taxonomy (NCBI): domain Eukaryota; kingdom Metazoa; phylum Chordata; class Mammalia; order Carnivora; family Ursidae; genus Ursus; species Ursus americanus. The sequence continues at coordinate 33,503,889 of NC_142164.1, read as the reverse complement.
TTGATCACTTGGTAGTCTCTGTTTTGTCTTTAATGTACAAGCTGGTGTTTTTATGCACACTTCTCACTGCGGTAATGCTTTGTTAGCCTTCCTATACTATTCGTTAACATCTTGAGTTTTTAAAAAGGAAAGTATGAACCACAGATAAGTTGGATGATTTAACCTAGATAGTACAAGGTGGGAGAGAGATTTTGAGCTTTGAGTTTCTGTCCTCTCTGCAAAACCAAAATTAATCAAGTTTAACAGGAGAATGCTCTCAAGTGTGAAAGAACTTTGCTAAGAAATTATGAAAGTACGAGTTAATTAGAATACAGAACTACTTACTTGGGCTGACAGTTACTAATTACATGTTCTCGAGCTGGCTTAATTTCAGGCAATTTGCTGTGAAACAAAACAAAAAAAGTTCCTAGTAGTTTTTAGTCTTGCAGAAAAAAACAATCCCTCAAAGCACCAACAGAGAAATAATTGCTCTATAAGGTATAAAGAAAGCAGATTTTAGATTTAAGTTTTTGGGCCAATGTTTTTGGAGGTTTATTCCCTTTGCTATATATTTCAAACTCCACTTAGAGTTAGTGATCAGTTTGGGAGCTTGTGTGCCTAAGTGAATAGCGGATTGTTCAAATATCACTAGTGCAGAGAAGTGTGAGTTTGCCTTGTTTTTGGCAATAGATACATTTCTAAGAAGTTGTGTATAACCGAACCTTTCCCAAGTGAGTCATATTTTAAGTGCGTGGTAAAGAACCTCATGAGCCTCCTAGATTCACGTTAGGGGGATTACTAGAACTACTACATGTTCCCCTATAATTTTTTCCCCTCTCACTTTAATCCGATTAGCATCTTATTCTTGCAAATTAGATATGTCACCCCTATTTAATGGTTTTTTAACTTGGCATATCCCCTTTTTATGGGCTCTAAAGGTTTTGGTACTTGAGCCTCTGTTAGTAAGAGTTACATGCTTCTGCTAATACAATAAGTACTGCTAGAAGCTTTGAGGTAATTACTTTCTCAAAATTGAAAGTATTAAAAATTGGTGGCAACATACGGTGGAAATAAATGAAAAGTGAGAGCACACTAAATAAGGTCTTAGTTCTCAATGCTGAATTTCTTAACTGCACTTAGTCCATAGTTGTGATGTTAAGTGGCTGAAAGCCTCTGGGTATGGGCTAGACATACAACGAGGAGATAGGCCAGTAGAAAATGGTGGCTCAAATAATCCCGAAAGTGGATTCTCTGTGGAAAGCATTTCCGGAAGAGAGAACCACAATACAGCAGTTTTCAGGAAGGGACTGTGGGTACCTGGAAGTCACAGGCACATGAAAACAGCCCACAAAGAAAGTGTAAGAAAAGGCAGTGCTTCCTCTGTTGTTTTGGTGACAGTAGTCCCTGTTCTATTGAATGCTGAAAAGCCACTTGAGGGTTACAAAAGAGAAGGAAGGAAGTACAAGGAAGCTCCGGAAGAAATAGAGGAAAAGAAATATAAGTATCTGGTAGGGAGAGGAATGGAAAATAGGAAAGAAAATAGATACATTAAGGTTCAGGTAGGGAAACAAGCTGCCTCAGTTGGAAACTGAGCGTAAAGGGCACACAGAGTCAAAGGGAGAACAAAAGAGAGAGTTCTAGGGGAATCTTGATGAACTAACTAAAATCAGACAACCAAGAGTAACACAGTTGAAAGCACATACATACACTGAGTGGAGTATAAGAATAAAAAAGACAGGATTGTAAAAATGGAAAGGGTTATGGTGATTTACGCAAATTCAGGGCAATAAATAAGATTTAACAGCAAAGAAAACATTTTTATGAAGAGGATCAGAATATGGACCATTTCTGAAAGACCTATAATCAAGCACTAGATATAGTTACCAAAACAAACGTAGAGGAGTTATTAAAAAGATAGGAAATCTGGGAGGGATGATGGATTATTAGGGATGAGATAGAAAACAGAAAAAGAGAAAATCAGTTTTGGGAATATTATGCACCACACAAGATGAGCTTGCCTCTTTTCTACAACCGAAATTTCTAAGGATTCTTATACTTGTTAAAAAAAGAATTCTAGAAAACAAAAAAGAATTTATGTATGTTGTTCATGTTTTCAGCGTAACTGCGGTTCATCTTCAAATCATTAAGGAACTGTTAAAAACAAAACAGTAAATTTGAAGATCTAATAGGTTTTATTCAACAATTCATGAATCAGACAGCATCCCGTCTAGCAAATAGAACTCAGAGGAGCTGTACAAAATGAAAGGCTTTTATAGGCGGAAGTGGGCAGGAAAGGAAGTTTCTAACAAAGAGTGGATTGTTTCAGGCAAGGTCACCTTTCTTTGGGGATGGAAAGGGTCTATGGCAGATTACCTCGCTAGTGCTGTCCAGGTAATTCCAGACTGACTGGTTAAAGCTTACATTCCTGAAAGAGGCTTGAAACTGCAATGGGGTTAGGTATTAAAGTCTCAGTTTGGTGACATGGGCTTAGCCTGTGTGACTCCCTTTAGATCCCGTTGTCTCTCTTTAGTAATCCATAGCGCCTAATACACTTTCAAGCACATAGGAGATTTTATCAAATTCAGGTTTTTTCAATATCGTTTAAATGCTATGCAAGAAAATATTAACAACTGGGAACACATTTTGTCATCTTTGTCTACTGGCCAACAATTCAAACAGTAGTTTTTATTCTTGTGGGTTTTTCCTCTAAGATTAGTTTATTTTGATAATTCCTGACACAATCTGATACAGCAGTATTTCTGCTAGTACAGAGAAACGCAGTCAGTATTTATCCTACTGTTAATTACATTGTTCTCTGAAAGAACGCTTTGTTTTTTGTAGGTGAGGGAAGGGGTTTAGTGGGGAGAAAGAAGGGGGAGGGCTTCAGCAAGGCTTTTTGCTGTCGCTGTAGGGACCTGAGAAAAGCAAAAGTAGTCTTTAGTCCTTCCTCTCTCTGTTTTAAAGAATATCCATGCAGTATTACCTTTCAGTCAGTTCCTCGTTGAAGGACCGGTGAGAAGTAGGAAATTCGGTTTTATACACATACAGAGTGGCTCCGTAATTTTGCATGGCTTCCTATGAAATGGAGATAGCACAGGCCTGACCTGTCAGTCTATTACGGCAGATCTAGAGACTGAGGACAAAACGGATGACATGGATCTCTAAGTTCACTATATTTAATGTCAGTCATTACTCTATTGCAAAGTACCATATAAACAACTAAGGAATACTCACTAAACAGGGATGAAAGGAAAATCCTAAAGTCCAATTTGCAGATTGTTGACAAGGTGGAAGAGACCCCAGGTAGTACTCATTTGAATGTATTGAAAGGATTGAGAAATCACTGAGTACACCATGAAGGTTGGTTTTTTAGTTCATTGTGACACATCATTCCATGCTTAAAACCATTCAGTGAGTCCTTATCTCAACTCCTTCCCATGATTTACAGCACCTTAATGATTGGGTCCCAGGCTTTCCCTATTCCCCAGCCACAGTGGCTCACACCCACCTTAAGCCATTTGCACTTGACATTCTCTGAACACCATTCTCCCAGGACCTCAAATGACTAATCCTCCTCCTACAAGTCTGAGGTTATATGTCACTGCCTGAAACAGTTTAACCCTGACCACCCCATCCAAATACTCACCCCAACCTCTCATGCTGGTCTGTTTTATTTTTTACAGAAATATTACTATATGCAGTTATCTTATTTGTTCACTTCCTTATTAACTTTTTCCCTGCCCCCATATTCTAAACTCCATGGTAGCCAGGACCTTGTCTATCTTGTTCACAGCTGTATCCCAAGCAACCAGTTTGCATGTTTATTGAAATATGAATGATAAGTAATAAAAACAGACCTCAGCCAGCTAACCAGTTAAGTCTTGGGTCTAGTTCAGGGTGGTGGAATTGGATAATGATGTAGGAACTCTGGAAAAGATTTCAGAGAACAGATAAAAAGATGATCAAAGACTTAGAAAACAAGACCTATGAAAAGGAGAAAATGGTGATAAGTGTTTACAAGCGCTTTTGCATGCCTAAACTCCCCTAATCTTTTACTAATAAATATGCAAATTTGTTATTATTATCCCTCTATTATAGGCATTGAAATTTCGATACAGAGAATTTAACTGACTTGTCCAAAGTCACATAATTATAAGTCACAATTCACATTTGTCCAAAGTCACATAATTATAAGTCACAATTCATATTTTCTTAATCTGGTATCCAGTATTTTTTTTTCCATGGTACCACCTCTGGTTTAGTCTCCAGAGCAAAGAATTTAATTTGGATGCAATAAACAAAGACATTTCTTATTAGAGTTTATAAATTCTCATAAGAGATCTCCCAGGTTGTCCCCAAATACCTTTGGAATTCGTTTGGGATATTCGTCTGTCTGGTATGGTTTGGAAGTGGGGAGAAGGTATGGCTACAGAGTGGAGATGACTTAGACACAGTCTCTAAGATTCAATAGTCTTTTGACCAAGTTTTCAAATTTGAAAATGAATCATTTCGAATTTATTTCACATTTAAAATTTGACCAAACGCTACTGCCTTTTGAGCTTTATATCACAAGTGGATTTGGCTCTAGGATGTGCTCATTGCATGGGCTGTGTATATTTTTATTCAATACCCAGAGCGTGCAGTGTGAACATAATAGAGATTGAAAGACAGCCAGGAGGGTAAAATACAAATTCTTAAAGAGAAATGTTGTGCTTCACATAGATTTGTTAAACTCTCTAAGTTGTTTTTTGGGGGTTTGTTTGTTTGTTTGTTTGGTTGGTTTTTTTTACTAAATCTACTTCTGAACTGTTAATTCTACAACTTAGGTTCCAAACTCATAACTGGAATCTGCATATTGCTTCTACTTTTATAGTAGACTTGTTATTACTCTTTTATTTAGATTCAAAGTTTATTAAAATTCCATATGGATAGTCAAAGTTAGCTTTCAGTAACAGGAGCATTCTTTTAATAGAATTATAAAAACACATTTGGAAGAACATAATTATTATGATTTTTCATCATTTTATTAAAATCTCTTTTGCCAACACATTAGATGCTATTTACTGTTGATAAGTGAAATCTCTATAGTATCATTTTACCCCATGATAATATTGGTCAATGTATCATCTTATGATCAGCTAACTGGATGTTTCTTTAACCCACTTATTTAGAATTTTCTATAATTCTCAATATTTTTACAATGAGAATCTATTAGTTCAATAATTATAAATTGATCGTGTCCTTCAGTTAAAATAGGCAAAAAAACATTTTAGGGCATTAGAATAAATTAGTTTGATTTGAAGCTGTGTGATCTTTGCATAAAATTCCAAATATAAATTATACTTGCTCCAGTCCTGACTATATTCCTTATAATTAGAAAATTGTTTGATTATTCTTATTTTGGCCTCTCCTTCCTCATATTAGAAAGCAAAGCTGAACTTACCCATCTAATAGCAAAATGAATAGTTAGAATTACTTATTAAGAAACCTAGTTCAAAAACAAATTTTAAAAATGTTATAGGCCAAAGAAAAATAACCAAAGTACTTTTGAATAAACTTATAAATAGAATAGAGATGGAAAATGGGTTTCTAGGGAAAGAGGAATTTTAGTAAGTGCTGACTAGAAATATTGGGGCATTTTCTGTAATATCAAACTAGAAATTAGGCTTTAATAGTTTTTTTAGAATGTCAGAATATATTCAACACATTGTGTTTCTTCATGCCTGGCATATAGCAGGTCCTCAATAAGTATTTGTTGAAAGAATAAATGAACCAACAAGTCTTATTTGAGCACCTGTTATGTGGAGGAGAAAAAGCTACGACCCAGACAGAGTTTATGATCTAATATGGGAGAGAAGAAATATGAGGCGGATGCACAAGTGACCAAATGTGTGATAAGAATAAACGTGTCCTAAAAGATCAGAGGAAGGCCGGATCATTTTTCATCTGGGAAAGTTTTAGGGAGAAAAAGGGACTTGAGGGTCAGAGTTGGTAAAAAGAGAGCAAAATGATCTGTTCTAGAAATATAAGCAAATACATAAACATTACTAAATCAATGTTATTATAAGACATTTAATAGACTAAGATCAACAAATGCTGGATTATCAGGAAATTTTTTAATGATCATCTACTGTTAAAAATTCCATTTGCCTTTTATAGTAATATAATATGACATAGTCTAGGTTCCTGAAAGCTTCTGTCTCTTGGCTTTTTTTCCCCTGTAATACATTACATACGTCAATCTAGTAAAGCATATCCAAAATATTTTAGCAATTTCTCTGTCAATTATTTTCTTCTTCAGGTAAAACTTCTAGCCTCAGTCGTTAGAAATTAATTTAAATCATTAGAATAGCAGTAGTTGTTTCTAGTATAAAAGCTTCTGTTTCTCTTCTTGAGAGGATTAAAGGCTTTAATTTTTTTTTTCTATTTTCTCTTAGGTCATATTTGTGAGAGGTAGCCGGTAATAGGAAAAGTTGATTGCATCAGGGTAGGGAGAGGTGTTAGGAGTAAAGCAAGCTTATTGCCCCACCCAGGAGATGTATGCCTATCATGTGAATGATATAAAGATCACTCTGATTCTAAACTGGTTGTCTGGCCCCTGTCATACACATTCCTCCTAACTCACTTTACCATTTATCAAACAAAATCTAGCTATGGCCATTTCCCCCCCTTTTTTTTCTTCTCCTGTTTCTTCTTGTTGTCCTTTCTTCTTTCTTAACTTTACAAGGATCATGCTCATCATTCTATATTCAAATACTAACACATGGACTTGAATGGCATCCATATAAATGCTTGTTGAATAAATTAATAACCATCTGCTCTGGAAAAGTAAACTCATTTAAATATAGCGATCTAAGAAACACAGAATAAGATCAGTGTGATTCCTGAATGTTCATAACGCATACTATGATAAAATGCAAATGGCTTTTTATTTTATTAACCCTTGAAATATTTCTACTATAATTACTGCCCCCAATTCTCCCTAAGAGGGAGGGAAGCCTTAGGGCCTATCTGCCCCACACCTTTTCAACACTTATTAGCTGCATAACCCTGAGCCAGTGAATTAACATTCCTTACCTTCAGGTTTTCTCATTATAAAATGTGACTAAGAATTTTTATCTATCTGAAGACAGTACACTGAAAGAAAATCTATTGATCCAATTCATAATAGGTGAAAAGGTGAGTATAATTTTTAACAAAATTATGTGGAAAAATGCACGTGGACGTTTTTGCTCTTTATTTATCAATCAAAACTAATAAGTTACTGTAGCTAACTGCACATGAGAGTCCAAAACCCCCTAAATTAAAAATAATACAAATATATAAATAAATATACATAAATACGTATATATATATTTACTAACAGAGCTCATGACACCTATTTAGTAATGCTGATTAATACTATCATTTAAAGGTATGTAATTCATGAAATTTCTAAACACAAAGTAGGATAAAAAGTTTTGTTATACATGATCGCATCCCTAGATGTTGAATGACATAGTTTGAAGGATTAAAAGTTAGAGAATCATTACTAATAGCCACTTACCTTCAGTAGTTGTAGAATAGTTTTTATTGGTTAGCTCGCTCTTTTTTTTTCTTGAACTGAAAATGTACCCCGTATTCTTTTATTCACTCGATGAAGTAGTACCCTGTTTGGTACTGTGCTAGGAGCTGCAGATGTAGGAATCAGTAAGACACAAGCCTTCTCCTCAAAGAGAACAAATTGTATTGGTAGAAACAGACAAAGAAGCAGGCAATTAAAATATATTGCAAAGGCTGCAGCAGGAGTGAGCTCAGGCTCTCCTAATCCAGCCCCTAGTAGGGAGTCGATCAGGGAAGCCTTCCTAGAGGAGGTGGTATCAGTGTTGTACCTCTGCTGCCTTTCCAAGGGAGGTCGAAATGCAAATTATTTAAATATGCAATGTCTAAGTGAGAGATATAGTAGAATTTATTGTTTGATTACTTTGAGTTTTATACAATATGGAACTAAAAAACACATTTCTGGGACTAGAGGTAGAAATGAAAAGAAAAAGACTAAATAAGAGACAAAGATGCAATTTTCATGAACCTAGTAAGGAAGGAATAAGATATGATTAGAAATTAGATGTTCACTAGGAGAATTCCCTGACATTAAGAATTAGGAGGTTGAATGTAATCTGATAGGTGACAATGCTTAGGATTTTCCTTAGAGCGTGATGTAGTTATTTTTTTAAGTAACAACCAGGGCACACCTTTTGATTTGTGTGCATTAGGTTGTTTATAGTACTGAACATTGCTCTCAGGGCAAGTTGCCAATGCACTACTTCTTTATCTTTTTAATTTTTTTAAAGATTTATTTATTTGAGAGAGAGAGCACGTGTGAGCGAGCATGAGCGTGAGTGGAGGGAGGGGCAGAGGGAGAGAGAAAATCTTAAGCAGGTTTCATGCCCAGTGCACAGCCCAATCCAGGGCTCAGTCTCACACCCCTGAGATCACAACCTGAGCCAAAACCAAGAGTCAGAGGCTCAACGGCCTGCACCACCCAGGTGCCCCTGCACTACTTCATTAGATGTGTTCAATAGTCTGGCAAACCAACTGTCCATTCTGTTCGCCAGAATGCGTTGATATGTCGTAATGGTTACTTTAAACATCTATTCTTTTTTGTAATAATATTTTTTTTATATTATGTTAGTCACCATACAGTACATCCCTGGTTTCTGATGTAAAGTTCGATGATTCATTAGTTGCGTATAACACCCAGTGCACCATGCAATATGTGCCCTCCTTACTACCCATCACCAGCCTATCCCATTCCCCCACCCCCCTCCCCTCTGAAGCCCTCAGTTTGTTTCCCAGAGTCCAGAGTCTCTCATGGTTCATTCCCCCTTCTGTTTACCCCCCCTTTCTTCTTCCCTTTCTTCTCCTACCGATCTTCCTACTTCTTTAAACATCTATTCTTAATTACACTCCTTTGATGTGTTCTCAACCCATAGTAGAGTATTGCTAACGAATTACATTTTCTTTTGTTATATATATATGCTCATTTCATAGTTATCAGTTACATTTTTTGTTGTTCCTCAAGTTCTTATGTATTTATGGCATATATCAACTGCATGTTCCTTTGCTATATTTTTATAAATAATTTCAAAACTACCTCATGAACTGACCCAAAAGATGTTAGTAAATGACTTGGCTCACTACAAATCCTGGAGGAGATATATGTCTATCTGCCATTTTAGGGGACTAATGAGGCTGGCTACACATTGTAGAATTCTACCTCTCAAATTCTTTTGACTCATTTGACTGGATTCTTTTGGAAGATACGGTACCTTCTCAAGTTTTAATTGTGCTAAAACTCTACCCATTTGAATTGACCTGTTAATTAAAGTTGTAAAAATAACTTGCTAAATCATGGCACATTTATTTTGACTATACCCATTCTGGCTTTCTTCCTATTTTCATTATCATTTCAAACATGCATTTAATTTTTGTTTACGTGGTAATTTCAGCCAACTTACCTTCATTTAGGTCACTTTGTACAAGAAAATGAATTATCTCATTGTTTCATCCATTTGATGGATTTCTGCTACTGCATATATACTTTTGAGTTGTCTCAGATCTCTTCTGAGATTCTTTATTATCTTTTCTGAACTTCTTTTATCACAGAATCACCTAACATCTTTTTATATGCTCACTTCGCTGCTCTTAGATAATTTATTGTCTCACTCATTATTTAACCAGGGAAATTAAAAATGGGAATCGAGATGAAAAGATCAGTTTAATCTAATCTCCCAACTTCTAACTGTCCTTTCTGCCTTTATGCAGTGTATATACTTCCTAGAGTATCGCTTCAACATGAAAAAAAGAATTTTCATTTAATCATCCATCTATACATGTACTCATTTATCTTGTAACTATCATTAGCATATTACTTCACACACAGTTGGTTACAAATGAATGGATATATCCATTAGTTTCTTAATGCTATAAAAATTCCTATTTCCACCAACTCAATTCTCTTTTGCATTAACTCCCTATAGTCTAAAACAGGAGAGAGAGAGAGAATACATATCCAATATTGCACTTAAGAAGGGTTTTTTGCTAAGGTAGACGGATGTGTCAGGTAATGACAGGTAATTTTCTTTCTGGAATAGGTTTTATTTTGAGCAAAAGTTATATAAAAATATTCTACGTTTAGCAATTTGGAGAGAGTGGTGTACTGTGAGAGAGCATGGAAGCTCTGTGTCCTTTCCCCATACCTTGCCCTATGTACCTCTTCCGTCTGGCTGTCCCCGAGTTATACTCTTTTATAATAATAAATGTAGTTTAAAATATCTATGCTTTAAATCATCATCCATTTTCATAGACCTTACACAGATACATTCTCATGGAAGAAGAATAAATGTTTCTGAAGTCATTTTTAAATGTAGCCAAATTATATCAGCCCATATTGCTTGAAAGTCAACACACTGATAATTTCCTTTAATTTCAATTTTGGTCAAAAGACATCTTGATCTAGAAGAAGGCATTTGGAAAAAAAACAAAAAATTAAGTACACTGGTATCCTGTTAGACTTGGTAGGGAAAAGGTCTAACTTATCTCAAGAAATAAATATTACACAATAATAAAATAATAAATAATGTTTACAGTGAGAGTAGGTAGTCTTTTTTTTTTAAAGATTTTTTTTTAAATTTACTTGACAGAAACAGCCAGCGAGAGAGGGAACACAAGCAGGGGGAGTGGGAGAGGAAGAAGCAGCCTCCCAACGGAGGAGCCCGACGTGGGGCTCGATCCCAGAACACGGGGATCATGCCCTGAGCCAAAGGCAGACGCTTAACAACTGAGCTACCCAGGCTCCCCGAGAGTAGGTAGTCTTATCTCCAAAAATTAATTTTCAAGTTGTGATTATGAAATAATCTTACAAATAAATAGCTGCAGCTCAATGAAATTTAGAGGCATATATCTTCAACATAATTCAATTAGTTCCTATGTCTTTTGTCACACTTCTTGATTTTCAAGGTATTAATTTAAAATAAAAATATTTTCATGTTTCCCATAACCTGATTATTCTTCCTTTCTAAAATAATGATAAAATGGAACCAGAAAAAAATCATCTCCCCAAAAATATCCACTTGCATGGTATTTTATGTTTTTAAAGATTGTTGATGTTTTAGGGTGTTTACCTAAATTACCTTTTATTTTTAATTGTTTGAATCTTATCTGAGAGGGTGATTATTTTCCTATTTGTTGGTAATCAATAGCAGGTTACATGTATAAAACCCATAAAAACTAGAATTTGAGCAAAACTTTTCCATTTTAGAAATAATTCATGCAAATTCAACAATGCACCCCCAAAATGCATTTTTATAACCTATGTGTAATATGGAAAGCATTTAGTGATACTAAGAAGTAACCAATTTTAATGAACAGAAGAAATCTCTTTTAATGTGATAAGTCAACTTTCTTAGAATACAGTTTGTCTAGAGTAGGCATGAATATGTTTCTATACGTCATGACCCATTTAATCAAATTCCTCAGGGAAATTATTTTATTTCATTTTCATATTTTTAGAGTTGATAATTTCCATGATAAAACAGATTATTGGTAACTATAGTTAGAGAACTCTCGAAGAGCAATCCAATACTTGGTTCTTTTTCTTTAGGTGCTTTCAGTAAAACTATTGACCCTTGCCAATTCATTGATCGTTTGGGAGGCAGTCAATCATGCCATGAAGACCTAATCCATCTAGAGTGAATACCAAGGTTCCCTGGCTTAAAACCTCTTGGTTACTGGCAAGGCCCTTGATTTAATCATCTTTGAATTCCCAATTTGTCGATTAGTATATAATAGTTTCTCATTAAATATTTACTGAATGAATTTAATTAGTTCCTTTCAGCAGGCATTTATAAGGGCACCTGTTATTGTCTTCTGTCTCTGAACTCCTACTACACTTCTTGTTTGTACTATTTGATTACAATTTTAGTACATACCTTATTTTCTTATGATTACTTCAGTTTAGAACTTAGTTTTGTTCATATGTAGCTTATCAACAGAATTAAATTACATGTTCCTTGCAGGCAGGAATCAGGTCACTTATTTCGTTTGTACCTTTCATAAAGCCAGCATAAAAACACCCAACAGATATTTTGTTGGTTAATTTGAACGGTATGGTGGAACATGAAAAAAATGCTACCGGGGCCCCAGGGTGGCTCAGTCAGTTAAGCCTCCGACTCTTGATTTCAGCTCAGGTCAGGTCATGATCTCAGGGTTGTGAGATTGAGCCCTGTGTCGGGCTCTGTGCTGAGCGTGGAGCCTGCTTAAGAGTCTCTATCTCTGCCTCTCCTTCTGCCCCTCCCCCTCATGCCTGCTCACACACCTGCGCACAGGCTCACTCTTACTCCCTCTCTCTCTCCCACATTGCCTTATAACATTCAACAAACCACTCCAAAAAGGAACGCATGTTTCAGGAGAAACGATCATTTGTATGTATTAGGAAGTAAAATTTATTTTTACTCTAGAATGTCAGTAGTGCTGAAAACAAAGCTTGCGTGAAAAAAAAAACTTGCATGAAGTAGTTTAACAGAACAAATTCGTACTGAGGGAAGTCTTCCATTCTTCAGTTTGCAGAATATACTAGTTTCTTAAATTTTTGGTCAGGTTTTCATTTGAAATTGACTTATGAATGATATCTATCGCCCAACTTCTGAATTTGTGGATAATATCTTGCTCTTCTGCACCTGTTTCCTTTCTGACTAACATTAAGTCTAGAAGGCAAAATGTGTGCTCTTGTTTGTCTTATTCTTATGGTGTAATGTTTCCTTTATTTGGTTATCAAAGAGGTCTCAATGATGTGAAAATAATACATTCAGTGTAGAGTTTTTCTGTGCATATTTCAATTACCCAATGCCGAGATTAGAGATTCAAAAAATAGGTTTTATACATTTAAACCCAGCAGGTTTAGAAAGTATGACTTCGTGGCACCTAAAATCTCCTAGGATCCCCAGCGGGAGACTCAGAAACAACAGAAAACTTTTACTTAATCTTTTCATTCTTTTCAAATCAGTAATTGACACTTTTCAGGAAATCTAATTATAAATAACTATTTCTCATACATCTGTCCACATTCTGCCCTCCTTATGCATCTAGTACTCTCAGATTTCTAAGCTGTTCAGGGACCACGACTGTAACGTCCAACTGTGGTTTTGTTCTTGACTTTTACTTAAGCCCCCCACGCAAACACGCTCTTCATTTCAATCTTACATTTCCTAGGTCTCATTCTTTTAAAGTTTAATTTGCGAATTAATCTACAATGCTTTATTAGTAGGCTCATTAGCCCTTTCAGATAAAATCTTGCTGCAAACTAGTTAACCACTTGAAAATGCTTAAACGTGTGCAGTGAATTTCTATGCATTGCCCAGTCAATAGATGGTTTCATTCTATGTTGATTTCCCTTTATTGGTAACTGTTTTCCTCTTTGGGCCTAAAACAAATGCTGAAGCACAATAGTGGCAGAGTTTTTCAATATTCTCTGGGAATCCAAGATGAAGAGACTGCCTTTTTGAAATAATGAGGCATCTAGTACCTCCCCTACTACTTCTTAATTTCATATTTATCACACTTGTGATGGAGAATGTTGACGAGGGCTACAGAGTTATTGAATATTTTGCTTAATTTGGTTTACATGGGTATCATTACTATAAAATCACATGTTCCTTTCACTAGAATAAACAATAAAATCAGTAAGCCCTAAACTGCACTGGATGTGCTTTCATATGCAAATACTTTTACAACCTAGAATCAGCTTGAGGTGATATCTATCAATCTATCTATCCATTTATCTACCTATTAGCACACACACACACCAACATGTAGATCATATATATCAAAACGGAAATTGTTCCCTTCATTTAGGACTTGAAATAATATCAGGACCTAAGATGAATAAATTATTTAAAAATAACTTTACAGATCTTCGCACACATAATATATCCCAGGGGTTTTATAATACAATGAAACACACTTTTTTCCCCCTAAATGACTATACAGATATATGCAGAAACCCTTATGCATTAAAAGGACCGATAACTTGAACTTATGATGTTAATAACCCACAAAGTCTAAAAAATAATGCTAATCTTGCCAGAAGGAGATCACACCTTATTTTTTCTTTTAATTGTCAATGAAGCAGACTATCTGTTCTGTACTGGGAATAAGTGAGGAAACGCAGAATGTAGGAGAGAAAATCATCCTAAAATAAAATGTATATAATAGTATATTGCTTTTGAGTGAAGTATCTGCATAAGTAATAAGCAAATTATGATGCCTAATGTAAATGTCCCGAGTTTAGTAAGAGTGGCTAATCACATGAAAGAGTATTCAATTCTCTGTAACAAAGAAGTAAGTGTATGACTTAATTCTTGCCATATGTGCTAATCGTAGGTTTGCTCAATTGAATCTATTCCACAGTCCTTGCCTTAGTCCTTTCACTGCTTTAGGTCCTGCCTTGCCAATTAGACCATAAGCTCTCCTATATGATCAACTGTCCCTTCTTATTCTTTTTGATTTATATCGCCTCTAGGACCTAGAACTGCACTGGATTCTTAATCAGTAGTCAATAATTGCCTGTAGAAGCTAATGAAATATTTAGCACATTTGTTCCAACAACATGGATAGTACTCTTTTACTGAGGAGAGGAGATAATAAAAAGGATGTTATGATAGTTAATATACATTGACCTGGATTTTTAAAGGCAATGAAAGAAAATAAAATCTTGAAACTTAAATATGAAAATAGGTACATAGGATATTGTCTTAGTCTGTTTGGGCTACTATTACAAAATACAATAGACTGGGTGGCTTATTGACAACAGAAATTTTTTTATTAAGTTTTTTATTTTAATTCCAATATTGTTAACATACAGTGTCATATTAGTTTTGGGTGTACACTACAGTGATTCAACAATTGTACACATTACTCAGTGCTGGTCATGATAAGCATGCTCTTTATTTTTTTTTTTTTAAGATTTTATTTATTTATTCATTCGACAGAGATAGAGACAGCCAGAGAGAGAGGGAACACAAGTAGGGGGAGTGGGAGAGGAAGAAGCAGGCTCATAGTGGAGGAGCCTGATGTGGGGCTCGATCCCAGAACACCGGGATCACGCCCTGAGCCGAAGGCAGACGCTTAACCGCCGTGCCACCCAGGCGCCCCAAGCATGCTCTTTAATCCCCATCACCTATTTCCCCCATCCCTCCGTGCCCGTTCCCTCTGATAACCATCAGTTTGTTCTCTAGAGTTAAGAGTCTATTTTTCACCTTGTCTCTTTTTTTCCCTTTGTTCATTTGTTTTGTTTCTTAAATTCCACATATGAGTAAAATCATATGGTATTTGTCCCTCTCTGACTAACTTATTTTGCTTAGCGTTACACTCTCTAGCTCCATCCATGTTGTTGCAAATGGCAAGATTTCATTTTCCATGGCTTAATAATATTCCACTGTACATATACCATACACATATATACACACACACATACATACCACCTCTTCTTTATCCATTCAGTTATCGATAAACACTTGGGTTGCCTCCATAATTTGGCTATTGTAAATAATACTGCAATAAACATGGGGGTGCATATATCCCTTTGAATTAGTGTTTTTGTATTCTTTGGGTAAATACCTAATAGTGGGATTACTAAATCATAGAGTAATTTTTAATTTTTTGAGGAATGTCCATACTCTTCCACAGTGGCTGCCACCAGTTTGCATTCCTACCAACCGTGCACAAAGATTCCTTTTTCTCACATCTTTACCAACACTTGTTGTTTCTAACAGAAATTTATTTTTCAGTTCTGAAGGCTGGAAATCTGAGATCATGGTTCTAGCATGCTCAGGTGAGGGCTATCTTCTAGGTTGCAGAATTCTCATATCCAACTTGGAGAAAGGGACTAGGGAGACCTCTGGAGCTTCTTTTACAAAAGAACTAATCCCATTCATGAGGGCTCTAACCTCAGGACCTAATCTCTTCTCAAAGGCCCTACCTATTAATGCCATTACAATGGGGCTTAGGACTCAAGGTATGAATTTGAGGGGGGCACATTCAGGCCATAGCAAGTATGTAGTCACATTCTTCATGAAGCTTTGTGTGAAAATATGGCAAGAAGAGAATCATAAACAACTGACACTTATGCTTACAGTTTCAACCAAAACTCCCACACAACTCAACAAAACGGAACACATATTTTTTAAAAAAATCATTTCCATCTTCCTATGAAGTTTTTTTTTTTTTTTGGTTTGGTTTGGTTTTAGTTGATTGATTTTAAATGACGCTAAGATCTCTGACACAGCAGGGTTATCTTCCAAATTTAACCACCACTGAGTGAGGGAAAAGTGTTTCTAACAACCCTGTGTTTACTTTTAATTATTTATTTATACTAGGTTGGCCTTTCTCCAGAAGATAAGCAGGAGGGACAACAAATCAACTTACCTCAGATGTATTTTTACCAATTGAGCCAGAAAGATAGGCTGGATTTTTGTCTCAGCAGGTAGGAGTCTCTAGAAAGAGGTATCAGATAAGATCAAGAGGGGGCAAGGTGGGCAATCTACGAAGGTCCTAATACAAACGAATAGAAAAATCTCTGATTAAGCATGTTATGAAGGTTGACAGAAGTGAAGTTCCAGATGCATAGGAAGTTTATTTGAAAAGACCAGTCCTTTGCAGCAGGTAGAAATTGCAACAATTAGGCAGGTCATCCTATCAGTGAAGACTACAGATCTCTATTTCCATCTGACATACACCAATATGAATTTTGGGGGGGTCAGCAATAAGGTTTTTATTCTCCAGCCATAATCACTGTGGCTGCCGCTGACTGAAAATTGCCTCACTTTACCCAAGAGCTTCAAGCTATTTTGTAGTTTAAGTTGGAGTTTTCTACAACGTTGAAAAGTGTTCAGTTTTCTACTGGTGATTTTTTTGTAGTCTTTGGTTAATTTTCAAAGCAGTTTTATTAATTTAAATTTAAATACAATTTAAATATTTGTAAAATATTTAAATATTAATAAAAATTTAAGCGTAACTTAAAGATTTGGTTAGTTTTTGATATGCCTCTCTTCTTGGCACATACACCTTGTAGGAAACTAAAAGCTCCTTTCTTTTATCAGTATCCATGACACATTATTTTCTCCTTTCCTTAAGAGAGATTTTTCTTCTCAAAATGTATTCTTTATCTCTCTGAAATAACACTTGCCTCTCTTCCATTCTTATCATTGATAATCTAATTATATCTTGGACTACAAACTGTTCATAAAGAGATGTGTTCACTTGCTGCTGACAAAAGATTCATGGTGCTAGTAGAAAAAACAACATGTTCAATTAGCAATAAAATATAGTCAGGCAGGAGAAACATATTAGAAACCAGAAGATACAATGACCTAGTGGTCAAGCAGCAGATTGAAAACACAAATTACAATTGTGAGTTTTGAAGTTAATTCTGTTCTGAGCTTCCTCTCTTTATTCAGCTGTCTCTGCATAAAATAGAATAAGTAATGCTAATCAAGCTTCAGAGATACTTTTGAAGAATGTTGCAAAAAATAATAAAATGTAATAGTCAAAAGAATATTTCCTAGAGAAATTGAAATCAACGTCAACCTAAGACATAGCTTTTTTTAAAGTTCATTCAGAGAACAACCTTTCTTTCTATCAATTAGAAAGACAATCTTAATTTTATTGTATTATTATTGCCAAGGTGCCATATCAGATATGATGAGTAGAAAACTTCAATTCTAAGCAAAAAGTACATTTTAGGATTGTAATAACATTGAGAAGATTCAGGAGATGAGCTTTATGGGGTGCCTGTCTGGCTCAGTCAGTAGAGCACCTAACTCTTGACCTCAAGGCTGTGAGTTCAAGCCCTCTGTGGGGCATAGAGCTTACTTAAAAAACAAAATAAAACAAACAAAAAAAACGAATGGACTTGATTTTTAAGGTCATTTACATTAGAGCTTTCGTTCCTAACTCATACACATAACTGTTATTTTCTTTTGTGTAATCCATTATACAGTCAAATTAAAAGATGTTTTGAAAAGACTTTGAAACGATCTTAAATTTAATAAATAGCCATACTGGCACTAAAATGCAATGGGGAAATTATTTATGATAGAGCTTTATTTTAAAAGCATACTTTATATTTCAGAAAATGTACTATAACTAGGTTAACTTCCCTATACTTCTCCTGAATAAGCTTTTACTTTCTTTTTTTTTTGTTGTTAACTTAAAATGTTCCTTTAAAAAATGTTCCTTAGTAACTATAGTGGCGATATAGATAATAAAGCTACCTCACAATAGCTTTGCACTGCATTCACTTCATACTATGCTGTATAGCATTCTGTGGTCTATGGACTATTAGAATCACTTAACTCTTTTTTTAAGATAAACTTTAGTAATTTAGAGTTGACATATATTGAGGACATTTAAGTAAAAAGTGAAAGAAAGGTGAGTGGCAAAAATTACTTTCTTTTAAGCATGGTGAAAATTATCACCTATATCTGCCCATGACTTGGAAGAGAGAGGACATACTAAAACTTCCGTTTCATTGGTACTGAAAGGCAATGTACACATATATCCACAATATGAACATACCTTAGATTTACTAAGCACAGTAAATAACGGAAGAGTTTTGATATAATAGACTCTCAAGGACAAGCCCTATGATTTTTCTTTCACGGCACTTCGTCCTTTGTAGAAGATACTGCCTTAATTTCTAAGGTGAGACTGTTAATGGGTTTATCCTCCTAGTACAGATGCCTGATCTGTGCTCCTTTAAGGTTAAAATCAGTTCTTTCAGCAAGAGCTTTACACAATGGATTTGAAGATACTTTGAGAACATGTCTTAAGAATACCTCAAACTAATGACTAATCCTAATTCAAAATGACGTATACTCCAATCTTTCACACCTCACCCACGCAGTTTGGCTTTAACATTTTTATTTAGCTCTCAGGGATGCTGTGGGGAAAGCCAAAATCCTACAATTATTTAAACGATACACACTTATGGATAGATTTAAATTTAAGATAGGTGGGCGCAGAATCTGAAAAGGCACAGGTAGGCGTAAAAATAGGTTTTTCAGTATGTTCCCCAATAAGTAAATTCTGTGCCATACATTTCCTTCTTGCACATACTCTAAATCTGGTATCATTCTACCATGCCATTGCAATTTACATATCTTATAACCATCAAAACAGGAATATAATCGTAAAATGGATACCAAGAATGATTTTCTTTCCTATCATATTTCATAAAGATGCTCTTACATAACCCTTCTACACAGAGGATCTAAAACACAAAATGGAGGAGAGATTATATAGCCACAATATCTCCTTGGAATCATTTAGCTACTTCAAGTAGCATACTTTGGACCAAAAATTAACTTCTTCTTCAATGAAAACATAATACACATATATATGATAATTCAGGCCATTTTTAAAACAAGTGATTTTTGAAGGGTAGTGGTATTGCTGATGAACCATAAACAGATATTTTTTTTCAAATGATTTACAGATGTCAAAAGTGAAGATACATGTGTTATACAATACTATCTATGTTTTCCATGCTTACGTCAATTTTTGATATATAGTGGAGAATAGGACTAATTTGACTTTCACTCCATTTCCCATCAACAGTTTCTTTTAGAAAGTATATATTAATAGGTAAGATGTCATCGTAAAAACTGATGAAAATGATAGCAATCATAGGGAAGTTATTAATCTTACAAATTAAGCCAAGAAATACATTCACACATAAATAATTTTCTGATAATAAATTAGAATTTTCTCAGCATGTGAAACATTACTTTAATTTGATGAGCAGGTTGGTACATTAGAGCTCTTTAATTGGAATAGAAGAACTGCATAAAGCCTAATTCTCTGGTGATTCATGTAATAGTACCCAGACCATTGCTAAGCCCCCTTTTCCTATTAATTAGAATTTTGACCATCAGATGAATTGTGAATCACTTAACTGAGCATAATAATCATCACAGGTAAGGGAGGATGAATCAGTCTATTGAATGAATTAAGCCTGTTACAATCAAGAACACCAATTTCAACTCTGCCCATTCAATACTTGCCAAACAAAATCAGGTGTTTTCCTCTTTAAAGTTTTCTTTGAAGAGAAAAAAGTAAATGGTGACTTTGCCATAACAATAGTAGCATTTCTAGACCATTCTACCCTAAAAACTATAAATCAGTTGAACCTCTGAGCTACAAAATTTTTCCGTGTGGCTTTCATTACTTTCCTAGGTACTGGGAACCCTGTCCAACAGTGCTTCAGAGAGACGGAATTTACTTTTGAATAGTACTGAAAGAGATATAGTAACGACTTTTTGATTCATACATGCATTCCTATCTTTTAAGCCCTGAGTCGAAAGAATATTGCCGTGTAATAAAGTAGGAGTGTTTTGCACTGATAACAGCTCACATTCATTGAACATTTCCTGTGTGTTCAGCATTATTCCAAGAGTATTACATACATTTTTCACTGTCCTACAACAAACCTGTATGATAAGTATTGTTAATATCCCCATTGAAAAGATGAGGAAAGAATCAGGTTAAATAACTAGCCCAAGACCACACAACATGTACATGGCAAAGCTGAAACAACTCCTTTAGCAATTTACTCCATCGAATTTTCTATTTTTATGCTCAGAAAATCATTTTTTGTGTTTGGTCTTTATTAACTATGTAAATATCACGTTGACCTTTGCCCCAAAAGCATGCGTATTTACCTTAAAATAAGCAGTTAGGCAGGTGTACAGTTAAAAAAAATTGATTTTTTCTTCTGCTCAGCCTAGCATGCTGTAACACATCTTATGCTGTTTACTAATCTAATAGCATGGGGTCACTGTGTATAATGACTATATATTGACCCAAACTGAAATTTGTGCAATACATTAAATTTCTCATAAAATATATTAATTTGTGGCAGAGAGATGATTAAATACCCCTGCAAGCAAACCAATAGACTGGTATTATGAGCAAGCCATGTGTTTGCTTCAAGGCAGTTTGCCTTAATAAAATGTATTCGGTAGCAAAATACTCTTCTTTTTCACAAAAGTAGTCTGTTTTTACCATTAATTCATGAGTTTAACTGGAGAACAGACCTGAGTAAAGAATGGACTTAAAATTCATTCCTATTTAAAGTTACTGGATATATTCAGTGGATCATCTATTCTTGATTTTATATATACACATGGCGGCATGCCATGTAAACCATGAATGGGCCTCATCATCAGATGTATGTCGTTTCTCTGTTCTTGTGAAACAACATTTTTGGTCAATGATTTTAATTAGGATGTACCTAATATCTTTTCACTTTGCAAAACGGTTTCTGGAGAGGTCTTAACACACTGTAGGGGAAATCAAACTGAAACTAACATTTAAATTTTCATGTATGCCCATTGGTATACACAGAAGGAACATATCCTAGAATGCTTACTTTACTAAGACTTATGGATGACTTTTGACGAATTTTAGCAATCTCTGATAAATTTAAATGAAAATCTAAAATCTAACTAAAATGACAAAAACAATTACATGTAAACATAGTTATACACTTTCTTTTCAGATCCCAAATGCCTGATCTCCAAATTACATAAAGTTATTATTATCTTTTTTAAAGATTTTATTTATTTATTTGACAGAGAGAGAGATAGCCAGGGAGAGAGCAAACACAAGCAGGGGGAGTGGGAGAGGAAGAAGCAGGCTCCCAGCAGAGCAGGGAGCCTGACGTGGGGCTCGATCCCAGAACGCTGGGATCACGCCCTGAGCCGAAGGCAGACGCTTAACGACTGAGCCACCCAGGCGCCCCTACATAAAGTTATTATTAATCTCAATAAGAAATAACTAAAATTAGCACTTTGCTATGTTACTTGTAGCTTGCTCTTTTTAATCAATAGACTGAAAATTCAGAAGATTTGGGTTTGCAGCACTTAGACTGCTTTGGATTTGACATTTGCTTTAACTTTTAATTCAATTATTTTTACATTTCCATCATGATTTACATTGCACAACAATATGGTGTTTATTTCTTTGATTGTTAATTTGAGCTATGATGGCTTAAAACATATGTAATATTCCTTAATGTGTAAATCTTTTAAAATACCATAAAACTTTCAAAATATTTCTTTGATTATTAGAATTATTATACTGTAGTCATTGACATAATTGATGTGGACCATATATTTAAGAAGTTGGCATACACAGTAATGGGCTCAGTCATTAACATTATTCACAGCTGGCAGTTCACTGGAAAGTAAAAATGAAATATTCAGATACAATTACCATGTCTTCTTTAAAAATATGGATAGTCGTATTCACTTGCAACATACTTGAGAATGAGTTTAATATGTACATGTCATAGAAAATGAACAATGACATTATCCAAACATTTATCTTCTCCTTTGTAAATTACAGAAATGAAAAAGGTCACTAATGAATTACATAAATATGTACCCAAAATGTCAGGATTCTGTTAGATATAAGCACACAAGAAATAAGAAAAAATAAAACCACCAGGAACATTTACCTTCATGAGACAGAAGTGTTACATTGGAAAAGTAGAATAACTTGGACTACAAAATTCAAGTGTTTTTGAAATGTGGTTTAAAATAATATTTCACAGGGCACCTGGGTGGCTCAGTGAGTTGAGCACCTGACTCTTGATTTCGGCTCAGGTCATGATCTCAGGGCTATGAGATCAAGCCCAAGTCAGGGGTCCATGCTCAGCAGGGTGTCTGCTTGAGATTCTCCCTCTCCTTCTGCCCCTCTCCCCACTTGTGCACACACACTTACTCACTCTCTCTCTAAAAATAACAAATAAATGTTTAAATAAACAAAATAAAATAGTATTTCACATCCATTAAAATGGATTTAATTCCATTTTATATCCTGGATTAAATAAATTCATATGTAAGCATTCACTTATGCAAAATAATTTTTAAAAGGAATATGCTAGCTATATGACCTTGGACAATTTACTTATCTTTCCTGTAAAATGGAATATAAAATGGGAATAACATCTTTGATGTAACAATTAAATGAAATAATGTAATTACATATATAGTTTAAAATAGCTACAGCTAACATCCACCTTAAGAATATCCACAACATGTAAAAATGCATACAGACAACCAAGACTTCAAATTAAGGCATGTATGCTTATTTTGTGGATTTTCAAAAATGAGTTTGGAAAATATAGCACCCATATATACCCCATATATATAAAGTTAATATCCAGAAATTGTGAATCTTGGGCTATGTCACCATTTTGCTTTTCTTCACTAGATTATTTGCTCTATGTTTCCTGCTTTAAATTTTCACTGTTAAATAAAGCATGCATAGCTATGAAGGAAGGTTATCTTACTTTAACTGTAAGAAGACTAATATGGATCAGGAGGCTTATCTGATTGCATCCTTAAAATCAGCAGGATTAAGTTAAAATGCTGTTTCCCATGCATAACTAGACTTAAATATCCTATCCTTCTCCATCAGTGAGCTAGGTTTTCTCAGGGCAAAAGCTGTTCCTTAGTTGTCAGGTACACAAACTTGAAAACTATATTAACTCTTAAGGTTGCCAAAGGACTATGGTTGGCTTGAAGTAATAACTCACTGAATCTCACTTTAGTGACCTGAATTAATTAGAAATTAACTTCAGTTTGGGATGAACCTTACATTGAATAATAAAAGCCAAGAAAACAAAAACATTAAGAAATTAACTTTCACCAAATTATTGAAATTTTTAAATTTTAAACATCATTTGTATCTTGCTTTTTATGTTCCTATGATTGTTTTCAATGGATTTGATGGAAAAGATGTGGATTGAGAAATTTCACATATATGATATAAACTAAACAAATAAGACTAAGAAATCCTAGTTTGTTATGATTCAACTTTTCCTTCTAGTAAACTCAAAAAAGCCTCTTGGTCACTGCCCCTTCTTAAAATTTCCACCCTCAGTGAAGGTAATGCAAATAAACTCAGAAAAGAAGAAAGACATTCATCATTTGACATTTGATATGAAAGCACATTTGCCACTGCTTGCTTCAAGGCCATGTTTGGTGAGTCTTTGGCCTCCCAGCTTGAATGGACAGTAGAGGAAAGAGCTCTGTTCTCAACAATTGTGTTTTTCCAGAGACAGTGCCTGAGGGCAGTTCAGGGGCACCTTTTAACACATGAACAAGTGTCCAGCCTCTACAATCACAGCCCAGCAAAGAGCTGTATAGCATATCTTTCCACCTATTTCATAGTCTACTTTTCCAGTATATTTGTACTCAGAAAATCGTCATCAGGAAAAAAATGAGTGACAGATGGTTCATTGTATCCAGTGTCTGAAGCTGTGTTTCTATGGCAACATTTAGAATGTGAAACACTCCAAGGGCTACCATTTCTCATGTTAAACAACAAACTTCTTTAGGGAAACTGCTGAACTCATAATAATGATTTTAAAAGGGGGAGACATTTTCAAAAATAAATAAATAAAAGAGTGAGACATTTTCAAGAATTTTTTTTTCTTTCCAAATCTGCGGTAAGCAGGAAGGAAGAAAAGGGACAATGTATCTTCTGGCACCTCTTTTCTTTACCTGCTTCCCCACCTCAGAGAGTTTTCTCATTCTGTTTCTGCCCATATTTTCCCAAATCATAGATCTAAAAATTTGAAATTATTTATTAGTGATACATAATAAAGACTGATCGATGCCCTTAAGTCAGAATACTACAGTGCAATAAGAAATACTTTATATTGCATAGTGTCTTAACCTTAAAGAAATGACAATGTCTATTAATTCATTTAAGCCTGTCAATTATTATTCCAAAAATATAGGACAGTTATTATATCCACTCAACAGATGGGGACTTAAGTTATGAGGGAGTATCTTGCCTAAAGTCAAATGTCTATTAAAAGCAATAGTGGGGGCACGTGGGTGGCTCAGTCTGTTAAGCGTCAGACTCTTGATCTCAGCTCAGGTCTTATCTCAGGGTCATGCGTTCAAGCCCCGCATTGGCGCATTGGGCTCCACGCTGGGTGTGGAGCTTACTTCACACAAAAAAAACAAAACAAAACAAAAAAATAAAATAAAATGCTGGTTTTAGAAACCCTGCTTCCTGACTTTAAACTGTGCTGTCTACCAGACAGTTTTCTTTTTTTTAATTTTTTTTTATTTATTTTAATTTATTTTTATTTTATTTTTTTTAATGATTTTTTATTATATTGTGTTAGTCGCCATACAGTACATCCCCGGATTCCGATGTAAAGTTCGATGATTCATTAGTTGCGTATAACACCCAGTGCACCATGCAATACGTGCCCTCCTTACTACCCATCACCGGTCTATCCCATTCCCCCACCCCCTCCCTTCTGAGGCCCTCAGTTTGTTTCTCATAGTCCATAGTCTCTCATGTTTCATTCCCCCTTCTGATTACCCCCACTTTCTTTATCCCTTTCTTCCCCTACCGAACATCATAGTTCTTATGTTCCATAGATGAGAGAAATCATATGATAGTTGTCTTTCTCTGCTTGACTTATTTCACTTAGCATTATCTCCTCCGGTGCCGTCCATGTTGCAGCAAATGTTGAGAACTCGTTCTTTCTGATAGCTGAGTAATATTCCATTGTATAGATGGACCACAGCTTCTTAATCCATTCATCTGTTGAAGGGCATCTCGGCTCCTTCCACAATTTAGCTATTGTGGACAATGCTGCTATGAACATTGGGGGGCATATGGCCCTTCTCTTCACTATGTCTGCATCTTTGGGGTAAACACCCAGTAGTGCAATGGCTGGATCATAGGGTAGCTCAATTTTTAACTTTTGAAGGGACCTCCACACTGTTTTTCAGAGTGGCTGTACCAACTTGCATTCCCACCAACAATGTAGGAGGGATCCCCTTTCTCCACATCCTCTCCAACAATTGTTATTTCTTGCCTTGTCTATTTTTGCCATTCTAACTGACGTAAGGTGGCATCTCAGTGTGGTTTTGATTTTAATTTCCTTGATGGCTAATGATTTTGAACATTTTTTCATGTGTCTGTTAGCCATTTGTATGTCTTCATTGGAAAAGTGTCTGTTCATATCTTCTGCCCATTTTTTGATTTGTTTGTTTCTCATGTATTGAGTTTGAGAAGTTCTTTGTAGATCTTGGATACCAGTCCTTTATCTGTAGTGTCCCTTGCAAATATATTCTCCCATTCCGTGGGCTGCCTCTTAGTTTTTTTGATTGTTTCCTTGGCTGTGCAGAAGCTTTTTATCTTGACGAAGTCCCATAAGTTCATTTTATCTTTTGTTTCTCTTGCCTTTGGAGATGCGTCATGAAAAAGGTTGCTTTGGCCGATGTCGTAGAGGTCGCTGCCTATGTTCTCCTCTAGAATTTTGATGGATTCCTGTCTCACATCGAGGTCCTTCATCCATTTGGAGTTCATCTTTGTGTATGGTGTGAGAGAGTGGTCAAGTTTCAGTCTTTTGCATGTAGCTGTCCAATTTTCCCGGCACCATTTATTGAAGAGACTGTCTTTTTTCCACTGGATGTTTTTTCCTGCTTTATCAAAGATTAGTTGCCCAAAGAGCCGAGGGTCCATTTCTGGGCTCTCTACTCTGTTCCATTGGTCTATGTGTCTGTTTTTGTGCCAGTACCATGCTGTCTTTGTGATCACAGCTTTGTAGTACAGCTCAAAATCCGGTATTGTGATGCCCCCAGCTTTGTTTTTCCTTTTCAACAGTTCCTTGGAGATTCAGGGCCTTTTCTGGTTCCATACAAATTTAAGGACTATTTGTTCCAGTTCTTTGAAAAATGTCCTCAGTATTTTGATCGGGATAGCATTGAAAGTGCAGATTGCTCTGGGTAGCATGGACATTTTAACTATGTTAATTCTTCCGATCCATGAGCATGGAATATTTTTCCATCTTTTTATGTCTTCCTCAATGTCTTTCAAGAGTGATTTATAGTTTCTAGAATATAGGTCCTTTACGTCTCTGGTTAAGTTAATTCCAAGGTAACATATGGTTTTTGGTGCTATTGTAAATGGGATGGATTCCCTAATTTCTCTTTCTTCGGTCTCGTTATTCACGTATAGAAATGCTACTGATTTCTGAGCATTGATTTTGTATCCCGCCACATTACTGAATTGCTCTATAACTTCTAATAGTTTGGGAGTGGCTTCTTTTGGGTTTTCCATATAGAGTATCATGTCATCTGTGAAGAGAGACATTTTGACTTCTTCTTTGCTGATTTGGATACCTTAGATCCCTTTTTGTCGTCTGATTACTGTTGCAAGGACTTCTAGTACTATGTTGAATAATAGTGGCGAGAGTGGGCATCCTTGTCGACTTCCTGATCTTAAGGGAAAGGCTTCCAGCTTTTCCCCATTGAGAATGATATTTGCTGTAGGCTTTTCATAGATGGCTTTTATGAGATTGAGAAATGTACCTTCTATTCCTACACTCTGAAGGGTTTTAATCAGGAAAGGATGCTGTATTTTGTCAAATGCTTTTTCGGCATCAATTGAGAGGATCATATGGTTCCTGAGTCTTTTCTTGTTGATATGATGTATCACACTGATTGATTTGCGAATATTGAACCACGCTTCCATCCCAGGTATGAATCCCACTTGATCATGATGGATAATCCTTTTAATGTACTGTTGGATTCTATTAGCCAGGATCTTGTTGAGGATTTTGGCCTCCATATTCATTAGGGAGATTGGTCTGTAATTCTCCTTTTTGAAGGGGTCTTTGCCTGGTTTGAGGATCAAGGGAATATTGGCCTCATAGAATGAGTTTGGTAGCTTTCTTTCTATTTCTATTTTTTGAAATAGCTTTAGGAGAATAGGTATTATTTCTTCTTTGAATGTTTGGTAGAATTCCCCAGGAAAACAGTCCGGGCCTGGAGTTTTGTTATTTGGAAGGTCGTTTATCACTGACTCAATTTCTTCATAATTAATTGGCCTGTTTAAGAAATCAATTTCTTCCTGTTTCAATCTTGGTAGTTTATAGGTTTCCAGGAAGGATTCCATCTCTTCCAGATTGCTTAGTTTATTGGCATATAGCTGTTGATAAAAATTTCTAATAATCCTTCCAATTTCAGTGGTGTTGGTCGTGACCTCTCCTTTTTCATTCATAATTTTAATAATTTGGGTCCTTTCTCTTTTCTTTTGGATAAGTCTTGACAGTGGTCTGTCAATTTTATGATTCTCTCAAAGAACCAGCTTCTAGTCCTGTTGATCTGCTCTACTGTACTTCTGGTTTCTGATTGATTGATTTCTGCTCTAATTTTGGTCAACTGCTTCCTCGTGCGTGGATTAGGCCTATCCCTCTGTTGCTGTTCCAGCTTCTTGAGGTGAGAATATAAAAACTGCATTTTAGATTTTTCTATTCTTTTGAGTGAGGCTTGGATGGCTATGTATTTCCCCCTTAGGACTGCCTTTGCAGTATCCCATAGGTTTTGGACCGTTGTGTTTTCATTCTTGTTGGTCTCCATAAATTGTTTAAATTGATTTTTGATTTCCTGGTTTATCGAGTCATTCCTGAGCAGGATGGTTCTTAGTCTCCAAGTGTTTGAGTTTCTTCCAAATTTTTCCTTGTGGTTGAGTTCCAATTTCAGAGCGTTGTGGTCTGAGAATATGCAGGGGATAATTTCAATCTTTTGGTATCGGTTGAGACCTGTTTTTTGTCCCAGAACGTGGTCTATTCTTGAGAATGTTCCATGGGCATTAAAATAGAATGAGTATTGTTTGGTTCTGGGGTGTAGTGTTCTATATATATCTATGAGGTCCAACTTGTTGAGTATGGCATTCAAAGCCTTTGATTCTTTGCTTGGTTTTTGCCAGGGTGTTCTGTCTATTTCTGATAGTGGAGTGTTAAGGTCACCTACTATTAATGTATTTTTATCTATATGTCTCTTTATTCTGGTTAAGAGTTGGCTTGTGTATCTTGCTGCTCCCCTGTTGGGGGCATATATATTTATAATTGTCATATCCACTTGTTGAATACTTCCTTTAAGAATAATATAGTTCCCTTCTGCATCTCTAACTATAGTCTCTAGTTTAAAATCCAATCTATCTGATATGAGAATTGCTACCCCGGCTTTCTTTTGAGGTCCATTTGCGTGAAAGATGGTACTCCATCCCCTTACTCTCAGTCTGAATTCATCTTTGGGTTCAAAGTGAGTTTCTTGTAGACAGCAAATGGATGGGTCATTTCTTTTTATCCAATCTGCAACCCTGTGGCATTATGGGAGCGTTTAAACCATTTACATTGACACTAAGAACTGAGAGATAGAATTTTAATGATTCCATGTTGCCAGTAAAGTCTTTGTTTGTATCGGTTGTGACTTTCTGTTCTGTATCACTCTTGGGGCCTTTTTACCTTTACAGAACCCCCCTTAATATCTCCTGTAGGGCTGGTTTCGTGGTTATGAAATTGGTTATTGAGTGGTGATTCTGGAATGTCTTTATTTCTCCATCAATTCTGAATGACAGCCTTGCTGGATAAAGGATCCTTGGCTGCATGTTTTTCTCTGAAAGAGCTTTAAAAATGCCCCCCCAACCCTTTCTCTCATTCCAGGTCTGTGTAGACAGGTCTGACGTAATTCTGATGCCTTTGCCTTGGTACGTGAGAAATTTCTTTGCCCTGGCCGCTTTCAATACTGTATCCTTGGATCTAATATTTGCGAAATGCACTATGACGTGACATGGCATAGGTTTGTCGTGGTTGAGCTTGGGAGGGGTCCTCTCTGCCTCTTGGACACGAATGTTTGTTTCCCTGGCTTGATTAGGGAAGTTTTCAGCTACAATTTGTTCAAATATCTCTTCTAGACCTCTGTTTTTCTCCACCCCCTCGGGGATGCCGATGATTCTGACATTGGATTGTTTCATTGAGTCAGTAATCTCCTGTAACCTACATTCGTGAGCGTGGATTTTTTTAAGACCAGCTTCTATTTTCGTTTTTTCCTCTATTAACCCATCCTCCAATTCACTAATACGTTCCTCTGCTTCAGTGACACTGGCCGTCAGAGCCTCTAGTTTTGCCTGCATTTGGCTCATAGAATTTTTAATTTCTGTCAGATTCGCTCTCATTTCTGTCCTTAGGGATTCTATATTCTCAGTAACCTTTTCGTTAATACTTTTTTCAATTCTACTCATCATTTTGACCATCGTTAGTCTGAATTCCATTTCTGATAATTTGGTTACATCCGTATCCATTATTTCTGTGGCAGAGACCACAGACTCACTCTCTTTTCTTTGCTGGGCGGGGGGGGGCTTCTCCTTCTTGTCATTCTGATGAGGAGAGGTTGCGGGGTTGTCCAGAGCCCAAATTATTGACTGGGTCCCAGGCCATACCCCTTGTTTTATAGGGATCTTAGGGATGTGGGCTTCTTCTTTAAAGATTGTATTTATTTATTTATGTGGCAGAGAGCCAACCAGCGAGAGAGGGAACAGAAGCAGGGGAGTGGGAGAGGAAGAAGCAGGCTCCCAGCGGAGGAGCCCGATGAGGGACTCCTTTCCGGAACGCCGGGATCAGGTCCTAAGCCGAAGACAGGCGCTCAATGACTGCACCACCCAGGCGCCCGGGTTGTGGGCTTCTTGATTTTTCAGCCTGCCTTCTGTGTTCTGGGGGAGGGGCCTGCCGCGCCGATACTCAGGCAGCCCTGTTTGGTTAGAGTCTCCGTGTCCCCTGCGAGGGGGGATGGGGATGGGCCCGCTGTGAGCCGGTATTTCCAGGCTTTTGTTCTCTGGCGGCTTTCCCTGGCGGCCGGCTATGCCTCTTCTGAGGGTCAGAGCAGCAGAGGTTGCATTGTCGCAGAACAGAGGGATTGCGGCCCGTTCTCCACTGCTGTTCTGGCCACTTTAACTCTGTTACTGTTGGTGCTGCTCAACCCTGCAGCGTCCCGGGATGTGCGCCCCACACCCGGCGTCCTGCCCTCACTTCCAGGGCCGTCTCGGCTCTGTCCTTTGTGTTTCTAACGCCGCCAGCCACCGGCCGCCCCCGCGCTCCCCTGAGCTCCCAGTCTCAAGTCTATGCCCGGTGAGCACACCGGGATTCCGGAGTTCCTCGAGAAGCCTGGTGGCGTGCGCTCCCGGCTCAGGGTCTAAGTCTGCTGTTTCAGGGTCTCAGTCTGCTGTTTCGCGGGTGCCGTCTGCGAGTCCGCCCGCTCCCCCGTGCAGGTGGCTACCGCTTCCCGGCGCCCGAACACGGCGGCTCCCTCCCCCTTCCGTTTATCTTCCGATATCTGTGCATGGTTTCACGGCTCCCCGCTTCGTACCTCAATACTCAGCGCTGGAGATATTCATTTGTAGAGATCCAGATGTATCTTCCTGCGTCTCAGGCTGATTCCGTGGTTGTTTAGGCTGGTTTGGTACCTATCCAGCTCAACTGGTGGGATCGGCTGAAAAAGGGGTCCCCTACTCCTCCGCCATCTTAACTCCTCCCCCTACCAGACAGTTTTCTTGATACTGTGTTTATTACTATTGTCTAAGAAGGTGACGGATCTTAGGTCCTATTTCACAATTTCATACTCTGTTCACAATGGAAATCACATTTATCTAAACTCCAAAGGAATATGGAACTATAGTTAGTTTGATAACAGCTAAATATAGGAGGGACCATGCCAGTTGCTGCCTTTTGATTCTACATTGTGTCTACAAAACAAGCAAACTAGAGGCTTTGTAAATATTACATTAACATTTTCCTCAACATAGATGTATTATAATCTAGTGGTATAATTACGAGAAAAGCTTGCATATTCGGCAGCAAATGTTCTGCATTATTTAATACATCTGTGGTTAGCCAGGTGAAAAGGTTGCATGTATGTGCTCTAGGTACAAACATATTCCTTGTTATAAATATTAGACAAAATAACCCAACACATTTTGACTTTGATTAATTGGAACAGTGTGGCAATAGGAGTTCTGGTTAAATGCTTTTTGTTTTCTTAACTTCAACACATAATTGTACATCCTTCTCAAATGCACAAATCTCCTGTTCTGCTTTTATTCAAAGATCTAATCAGTCATTCACATCAATGGAAGAATCTCAAGGGATACCTAAGAGGTAACCAATCAATGTACAGAGGCTCAAGAGTTGAAAGGGACCTATGGAATGACAGTCTAATTTTTTCTTAATGTGTTGTACTTAGTCTAACACATGCTTGTTGAAAGGGTATTTTACGTTCTCTCCTTGACAGTTCCAAATTAGGGACCTCTGGCATTTACATTATTCCTTTTATTTCCTTGGGGCTTGTTGTAGTACAGTGAAATAATGACTCATCACATAAAATGTGATGGCCTTGAAATAGTTGTTTTAGCTTCCTGAGATGCCGGACACAGAAATAGTTTAAGCCCTGACGTCTTCATCATTTCACTGAAGAAAAATCCAAACAGCAGTTGCCAAAAAGCGTGAGGAGTTATTGTATTGTTGAGAGATTATTTTAAAGTTTTTAAGGGGTATTTGATAACCATGTGTAATATTGAGTAGGTAAATATCAACCTTGAGAATCATTTGCCTGCAATCGTAAGTTTTGTCTACAGGCGCCTAACACATAAAGGAAGAAAAACACAGAAATGAAATTGACTAATGTAGCAAAATGACTAAGCCAAAAGGCTCCCTCTCCAACATTCAGAATTCTCTTTAATCTTCTGATATAATCACCTTTGATTGTCCATAGCCATTATTCCATGCTGAAAATAGAAATATGTTCTGCTTCAGCTTCCTGAGGTAAGAAAAGACCCACTTTTGAAGAGGAAAATGAAAAGATCATTTATGCTGCAGAATGTTTCCATTTTTATGCATATTGGAAAATTCATTGCTAAGAAACCATTTGGAAAGAAAGAAGTCATTGTAATCTGCAGGAATTATAACTTTCAAATTGCAATATAGATTTTTTTCTTTCATAAGTATTTACTAACTCTTGAAAGAATAACGAGAGTTTTTAAATAGGAATGTGGAAAATCACTTTTCTAAAAAAAAGGGCTTAATAATTTATTACTGCCCTACAATACTGGTTTTTTGTCTGTTTGCTTTCTTGTTTTTTTACTTTAAGATCAGAATGAATATGCTCCACACAAAGTATTTTTTTAATCCTTAGAAAATCATCAGGAGACTGCTCTGAAATTATCTGCTTTTGAGCTACAAACAAGTCAGATAACAGGTGGCCTGAGTGGGTGAGTGAAATTTAAGGGCTAGAAGAAGAGGGAGATTTGCTTACTTGAAATCCTCCTCCAGTTCAGTGTGTGAACTCCTTAATTTAATTCAAATCCTGAGTAATTTGTATTTGTTTTCCTCTCTGTAGGAATAAAGGCGTAGAGTCATAAAAGTGCCTGACGGTTTCAAGAAATAGATCATGATTCGTATTGGATGTGTCTGTGCTTGTTGTGTGTTTGCAGGGCCAGTGCTGAAGGGGGAAATGAGAAGGAGGCTGTGGGAATTGTGTGAAGGGCTAAAGAGTTTGGACTTTATTCTGTGGTCAATACAGATTTCTTGAGCTGACGGATAACATGATCAGGTCTCATATAGGAAGTAAGCTATGGTGACAATGCTGAGAAGAATTGGAGGAAGGAAGAGTCCAGAGGCAAGGAGAAACTGTGGAGACTGTTGGAAAGTTCTAGACAAGTCGATGAGGGCATAGGTGGAAAGGAACAGACAGACTCAGAAATATTTTGATGAGCTGATGTGTAAGCTTAAATTATCTGGAAAAACTACCAGTGTATAACATCTCAGTGAAGGACTAATAGTTTTTGTCTTCTCCTTGGAGGGCAAACCTCACTTACTATAAGGAAATGTTCAGCTCTAGAGAATAATGAAGTACAGTTGACCCTTGAGTAACAGGGGCTTGAACTGCTGGCTCCTCTTATATGCGGATCTTTTTTGATAAAAACAGTACAGTACTGTAAATGTATTTTCTCTTCCTTATGATTTTCTTAATAACGTTTTCTTTTCTCTAGCTTGCTTTATTGTAAGAAGACAGTATACAATACATATAACATACAAAGTATATATTAACTGACTAAGTTATTGGTAAGGCATCCAGTCAACAGTAGGCCATTAGTAGTTAAGTTTTCAGGGAGTCAAAAGTTATCTGTGGATTTTCAACTATGTTGGAGGAGAGAGGTTTGGCTTCTCTAATCCCCACATTGTTCAAGGGCCAACTGTAGTTACTGGTATTTTAACCATGGCACAATGAAACAGTGTACTGGACAGAGTTTAAAATGGTATTTTTTAGTCACCAGCTTCGTAATTACAAAATAGGGCCTTGTATTTTAAAACTCCATAAGACTTAGAGATTTCCAAAATTGAAGAGCTCAGAAGGACATCCCTTGTTAATAATAAGTCACAACGGCTTTTATGGTGGGTAGACAATCTTGAGTACTTGGCAATAAGGGAGAAAAAAATGATAAGTATAAGCAGGCTAAACTTTTTGTAAGTATTATCTGCCTTCTTTTTATATTAAGTGAGGGAGGGAGAGAGAGAGAGAAGGGGGAGAGATGGGGCAAAAGGAGAGGGAGAGAGAATCCTAAGCAGGCTGCATGCCCAATGCAGAGCCCAATGTGGGGCTCGATCTCATGACCCCGAGATCAAGACCTGAGCTGAAATCGGGAGTCTGATGCTTAATCAAATGAGCCACCCAGGCACCTCTATTATCTGCCTTCTAAAACAGAACATAAGCGCGCTCAATCCCATGTACCTGAGATTAGGAAAAAATGAAAATACTACTATGTCCCTTTCTGATATTACAACTTTTCCTTTTTAAGATTTGCCAAATTATCGAAATGATCCTCTAGGCTATGGATAAAAGAACAAGTGACCTAAAGCACTCTCATTTGTTTCTGTTTTCTGGAGTTCCTATGACATATAAGGACATTCAGTACTGCTTTGAAACAATGCCATTTTACAACATAAAATTACTTTTGAAATCAGAAACTCTGGCCACTGTCCTCTCCTTTCTTCTGTGCTTTGAATTATTTTTGGACCCCAGCAAAAATTGAGGTAAATAGACCCTGTGTATAGATTATGAGCAGAATGATTCTTCTTTTGAACATGTAGCAAGTATTAAAGGTTGATCAGACAGAATGTGCTTGAGAAGATATTTGAGGTCTTCATATTTGGCTGCACACACATACACCTGCACACACACACACATAAAGACTGATGCAAAACAGACTTAAATTTAAAGGATCAAACTAACCCCCTCAAATCCTGTCTACACTCTCACCTGTATTCTTACTTCTATGTTCTTAACTCAAACTGGAAGAAAAGTCATAGGCAAAAGCACAAAATGCGGTTGCTGATTTGGTAGTGAGGATGAGAACAAGAGAGAGAAAACGAAGCTTTAGTGCTACGGTGGTATTGAAGGTTAGCCGCCAGATCATTCTGGGGAATGAAGAAAGCCTTGATACAAATTCCTGAATAGAAAGATGGCATTGCCTTTGCTCTGTTCCGTCCTGTATCAAATTCTAGTGATCATCTCCCAACGTTCAAATGAGATGATGCATGTGAAGATGTTTACAAACTGTAAAGCACCATAGGCTCGGGGAATATTGTACGTTTGAGTCTCGGTGACAACATTTCAAAAGATAAGGGAATTTTCATGTCTCTTATCCAGATTTAGTTTCTCGGCTACCCACACATCAGTTGGAAAATGTTAGCCTTAAGATGTTTCATTTTTAGTATGTAACTACTTAGAAGAGCCATGAGTGTAGCTAATAAAATGTTCTTGCTGCCAAAGTAATCTGACAATCAGAAGGGCTTAATTTCACCCACAAAAAGATGTCTCCTTAAACTTCCACAAGAGTTTTCTAAAGAAAAAATAACTGAAATATAAATTTAAAAAGGCAGAAATATAAAATGTTGGGTAAACGAATCTGCTAAACCACAAATTGGGAAAACATATTTAGACTCTTAGTGAAATGATGGTGTGAACAAGTACGAACGGAACCCCTTCTGTGGGGATGGGCTTGATGATTTCCCTCTTTTCCTCATTCTATACTTAATGTGCACTTGTTATAGGTCCCATCTGTTCCTATGTGTAATGCTGGCCAATCCGTGGCAATCTGAAAGAACATTAGCGTTACAGAGTTTTTAAAGTGAATGTGAATTTAGAGATTATCCAGTGAGAAAATCATACCCATCTAGAATGTAAGCTGCATGAAATTAGAAGCCATTTTATACTTACAGCTGTATTCCTAAACCTAAGAGCTTTTACATAATGCATAATTGATGTTTATAGAAGAGAAAATTCAGCTCTCAAAAGATTGAGGCTTGCCCAAGTTCACAAAACATTTGCCCAAATGCTAGGTCTTCACTCCTAGCCTAGTGCTTTGCCCACCATGCCACATTAAGCTTCCTTAAGGATCTGATGTCATCTCCAAATGAGTTAAATTTAAGTTGTAGAGTAATGTTTTATTGGTTATTAATGTATAAGTCACACTAAATTCACGACTCTTGAATCTGATTATACTACTTGCAAATTACAATTTGGCGAATTACGAACTATACGTTTTTCACTTAGTTTTACAGTTGGACAATATTTGATTACAATTTCTCTACTTAAATTTGGAATCATGGGAAAGACAAATAGAAGTAAGTGACCAAAATAACAAAAAAGATCTTGTCGTCCTCTGTGAAGAGGCAGTTATTAATTACCAGATATAAAACCACTTCTAATATGCAAGAAGTTTCTTAATTATCTTGCCAAGTACAAAAGCAAAAGAAAGAAATCTCTAGAAGAAAATTATGCATAAGATTAGTCGATGAATTGTATTCTGTGAAGATTAAGAGCATTTAATTAAGGGAGCTGCATATACAAAAATACACGTACAGATACTCTTTGTTTAAAGGAACCTTTAGCGAGGTGCCTGGGTGGCTCAGTTGGTTAAGTGTCTGCCTTCAGCTCAGGTCATGATCCCAGAGTTCTGGGATCAAGCGCTGGGCTCAGCTCCCCCTGCTTGTGCTCTCTCTCTTTCTATCAAATAAATAGATAAAATCTTTTTTAAAAAATTATCTTTGGTGGTAACAAAAGTATTGTATTTTCCTGTATCCTCTTTGTGCCATAGTTTTGATTTCACACTCAACAGTTGTCACAATAAAAGGCTGCCATTGCCTCTACTGATAAAAATATTGTATTGTGGCTCATGGTTGTTTGACATTTAATTTAGACGTTGGAAGGGAAAGTAACATAGTAGACTGGTTAACATTGGTGACAGCCACATGAAAACCTCATTTCGTCTGGTTATCAGCTTTGTGCTCCACCCACGAAACCTATTTCAATATTGAATGCCTTTCAGTATCTTTCTTTCTTATATTAAAGTTAAATGTATTGTGCCTAAAAGGTATCCTCTTCTAGCTCCCCTGAGCAAATTGAGGACAGTTAGTCATTTTATTCTAAGTGAGATTACTGTTTTTATTTAGATATCATTATTAAATCACCCCCTTGGTCACTGCCAGCCTTAGTAATAATAATTATAATTAACATCTCTCTTTTTTTATTATGTTAGTCACCATGTAGTACATCCTTAGTTTTTGAGGTAGTGTTCCATGATTCATTGTTTGCGTATAATACCCAGTGCTCCTTGCAATACGCGCCCTCCTTAATACCCATCACCTGGCTAACCCATCCCCCTACCCCCTCCCATCTGAAACCCTCAGTTTGTTTCCTGGAATCCATAGTCTCTCATGCTTCATCTCACCCTCTGATTTGCCCCCTTCGTTTTTCCCTTCCTTCCACTAATGTCCTCCATTCTATTCCTTATGTTCCTCATATAAGTGAAACCATATGATAATTGTCTTTCTCTGCTTGACTTATTTCACTTAGCATAATCCCCTCCAGTTCCATCCATATCGATGAAAATGATGGATATTCATCCTTTCTGATAGCTGAGTAATATTCCATTGTATAAATGAACCACATCTTCTTTATCCAAACATCTGTTGATGGGCATCTCAGCTCCTTCCACAGTTGGGCTATGGTGGACATTGCTGCTATGAACATTGGGGTGCCTGTGCCCCTTCTTTTCACTACATCTTATAATTAACATCTCTTGAATGCTTACTAGGTGCTAACTACTTACAGGATTTCATGTTTCCCACAACTCTTGAAAGCAGATATTATCTCTCTTTTAAAGAGGAGAGAACTCCTCTCAAACTTTTGAATAAAGTGATCACCTTTGATCATGTTTTCCCTGCTTTGTCTTTTACTTCTCAGGTTGATGTGAAAAGCACTCTTCTACAAAATCTCAGGTATTTTAGGTATCTATTCCCAAGAGGTAATCATGATAGTCAGCTCTCTTCCTTCTGTAGTGTAAACCCATGCTGAAGGGACTCCCCCTAAGGTTCCTGTAACCTGTTAGAATATACTAGAGCTCTCTACTGTCAAAACATGTTCCTCCTGCATGTCTGCTTTTTTTTTTTTTCTGCATGTGCTTTCTGTTAGCTGTGTTCCCCTTTCCATAAACATGAGGCTCCCGGTTAGCAATGTCACAAGAGAAGCTAAGAAAATGCATTCAATAAAAATGGGATATGGGACACATGGATTCCTTATTTTAATTTTTGAGGAGTTTTTCCATCTTTAGTATCTGAAGACTTTAAGATTTCCTTTTAGTTAAGTTTTGCCACCCATAAAAATTCAGTTGTTTAGGATGCATACATTCCATTAATATATAATTACATTCAGAGAAATAATTTAAAGATTAGGGAATTCATTTCACAGGCTAACACTTATTTTTTCAATAGAACAAGAAATGAATAGCTAGAACCATGAAGAAGTGTATGTTCAAAGCATTAATGAAAGAAAGATAAATGAATACCTTTAAAATGCTATGATTGAGGTTGAACTGGTATAGATTGGAATTTGCCATTTTTCTCTCAATGATAACTTTTGAGATGGATTTTTAAAGTGAGTAGTACTATTTTAAGTAGAAACTGAATCTTTTATAAAACTGGACTACTTAGTATCTATAATTAGTGGGTGGTAACACATTTATATTGAAATTTCTAGATGACATTTCCATATGTAAATGTGCTTTTTGTATTGTTTAATATGCTGCTCTTTTTAGAATTTCAAAGTTCAGAGAAATGAGGGTGCCTTAGAAATGAGATTTATTTTTTGTTCTCTTAAAAGGATATTTCATTAGGTTTCTGCTACTTATTAAGTTTTATAGTAAGAGCTGCTAACATCTTCATTGACATAAACCTTTTCTTTTTTGCCTACCCAGAAAAAAAAAAAAAGAAATCAGCAATTCACTTAGAGATAAGGTCTAGCTGTCTCTCCCTCTCCCCCTCCCTCCCTCCCAGTTCCTTCACACCTTCCCACTACTTTTTCCTCATGGCTCTGAAACCCTATAAAATACCTGTTATAGTAGGCTTCATCCTATTTATATACCTAGTTTATATACCTAGTTATAATAGACTTCTTTTTAAGCTTCGTTTTTAAAAAAGAAGTGAAACAGTCTATTGCATATCACTAATTTGAAAATGAATAATATGCCCTTGCTTCGTTCAAAGGTTTCCATTAATTTAACACTATTTAAATATAAATAGAAGCTCCTTTGTCTGCCAAATTGGACAACAGGCAACAGGCAAGCAGAGCTGGCTCCTTATCTTGCTGCTATAAAATCACAGTATACGGTTGTAATTATTATGGTCATAAGATAAACAGATGAAGCATGACACAGATGTCACAACTTCATGTCACTCTTGGAAAAGTGATGAAACACTTCTGTGTTTGAAAGAGAGGTTGAGTTTTTAACTATCTGCAATCTGTCAGTGGTTGCTACATACACAAAAGATTAATGTTCTCTCTGTGATTTTCTTTATGTTGAAATACATATGTTGAAATACAAATGATGACTCTAATAGATTGACGCTAGAGAGAGAACTTTATGCTACTGTTCAAGCATGCTAGTTTATCATTTAGCCATACAAACCAAATACTTTCATACACAAAACGTCCCTGAATGTCGTATTTGCACTTCTAAATCTTTTATTCCTAGTAAATATAACCCAGAGTTTCATTGAAATATTGGGTGGGTGAGGCAGGAGGCACTCATCATCCATCAAACTTGTACATTGGCGAAGAAAAATAAGCCTTAAGAATCTGTGACGAGGGCGCCTGGGAGGCTCAGTTGGTTAAGCATCTGCCTTTGGCTCAGGTCATGATCCCAGTGTCTTGGGATGGAGCCCCACATGGGGCTCCTCACTTAGTGGGGAGTCTGCTTCTCATTCTCCCTCTGCCCCTTCCCCCCACTCGTGCACGCTCTCTGTCTCTCTCTTTCTTGCTCTCTCTCACAAATAAACAAATAAAATCGTTGAAAAAAAAAAGAATCCGAAACAATGGTGACCTAGTAAAAGAATCACTATATTCAGAATGCTTGACTTCTGAGAATTATATGGTTTTTACCCTTAAAAAATTGTTAGGAGAGTTATCTTTTGAGATATCAATATTTTCTGTATGAGTTGATCCAATAGCTAATGTACATTCCTTTCCCTGAAAAAAATGACCCTTGGCAGCAGTGAATATACTTAATTAATATAAATTATATTTTTATGACATAAGCAAGCAGCTTTATACTGAAAACCCTTTAAGATAGTCTATATCAGGGGAGCCTGGGTGGCTCAGTCGGTTAAGCGGCTGCCTTCAGTTTAAGTCATGAGCTCAGGATCCTGGGATGAAGCCCCACGAGGGGGGGTGGTCCCTGCTCAACAGGGAGCCTGCTTCTCCCTCTTCCCCTGCCCTTCCCCCCACACATTCTCTCTCAAAATCTTAAAAAAAAAAAAAGATAGTCTATATCAGCAGACTAAATAGGCTACTTGGTTATTATTAATTATTCACCAACTTAGTATTTTTGCATTTTTGCATAGTTTTATCCTAGAATTTCACTGAAGTATTCTAAGATACTTTGTATCATGACCACTTCTCACTTTTTGTAAAATGGTTTGCTTACCAAGACTGCAGAATGAAATAAGATGACATTATTCACTGGTCTTAAGGAAAGATACTGTTCTAAGAACTTTTGGCCAAGCGTTAAATGTAGTTGAACAAGAGTCCAAAGATTATCCTTACTTAAAAAGAGGCATTTAGAACAAAACAGAGGATCATAGGAGAAGGGAGGGAAAAATAACATAAGACGAAATCAGAGGAGACAAACCATAAGAGACTCTTAACTATAGGAAACAAACTGAGAGTTGCGGAAGAGAGGGGTTAGGAGGTGGGGTAACTGGGTGATGGGCATTAAGGAGGGCACTTGATGTAATGAGCACTGGGTATCCTATGCAACTGATGAATCACTAAACTCTACCTCTGAAGTTAATAATACACTATATGTTAATTAATTGAATTTAAATTTAAAAAAGAAGCATTTAGTATACTAAATTTAAATATGCTTTATAAATAAAAAGTATGCTTTGGAATGTGCTTTCATTTTCCTTCTCCAAAGCCAGGTGTGTAATAACAGGTGTGTAAAAACATCTCTTATTTCAGTCTTGAAATCTGTAAAAATTTACTGGTATTATTTAAAGCTATTACTTTTATTTAATAGTAACTCTGGTTCTCTTGGTGATTTCTTGGAGGGAAGAGACATGTTTCCAGAGAAAAACAGATAATTTTTACTTTCATGAGACTATTTTTTAAATACTAATGTACACTAAGTACAGAAGCATTTTTGGCATATAAAGTATTGCAGATTCTTCACAAAATATCAAATTTATGAAAATGGGAACGGTAGTGGGAGGATTGTATTTTTCCTCTCTAGTATACTTTAAAAATATATCTTCATAGGAAAAGGACTAAAACAAGGTATCTTCTTAAAAATAATCATGATATAGGGACGCCTGAGTGGCTCAGTTGGTTAGGTGACTGACTCTTGATTTCAGCTTAGGCCACAATCTCAGGGTTGTGAGATCAAGGCCCGAGTTGCATCAGGCTGAGTGTGAAGCCTGC
Source organism: Ursus americanus (assembly GCF_024610735.1). Taxonomy (NCBI): domain Eukaryota; kingdom Metazoa; phylum Chordata; class Mammalia; order Carnivora; family Ursidae; genus Ursus; species Ursus americanus. Next base: position 33,461,965 of record NC_142164.1, on the reverse strand, counting down.
TTAAGAGTTGCTCTCTCCCTCTCCCTCACCACCTGCCTCTCCCTCCCGTGCTCTCTCCCTCTCCCACCCCACCCCATCTCTAAAATAAATAAATAAATAAATAAATAAATAAATAAATAAATAAATATAATCATGATATAAATTTGCTGTTAACAAAGTTTAATTTTAAAAAGCTCTTTTTAAATCAAAAACCTCCACTGTAAAACTTCTTTCTAAAAATATTGATATGCTATTTTGAATTTAATGGAATCAGATCTTTTATTCTTTTTTTTTAAGTAAACTGTACGCCCAACGTGGGGATTGAACTCATGACCCCAAGATCAAGAGTTGCATGCTCCACCAACTGAACCAGCCATGTTCCCCACTACTGTAAAACTTCTATTTTTAAGTCCAGACAGGTGAAAAGTTTATTTAAATATTTGAATAGATACGGTAGATTGAGAGACTAAAATCTTTCAACTAATAATGAGATGTAGTTTGAGGCACTGGAAAGAAAACCAGAAGAATGGAATTTGTGTACTGCAATCAAAACATTTTAGTAACCTAAAATTTGATGGGTATTTTTTTTCAAAAGTCTATATTCATGTTTTTTAAATTATTGTTTTATTAATTTATACCACTTATACTATGAATACCATTAATTTGTATTATTAATAATGTATTAGTGAACCAGTTAACAACAGCTATAAGACTGATTAATATTTAAACTTTTATTAATAGTTTTTAAATGCCCAGGACTAATTAAATCTTCTTGTCCCACAAGGGCAATGTTTAATTATCTTGACTATACAGCTTATAAGCAAGATCTTACTAGAGTGTTCTTGTTTCACTTTTTGAGTAGTACCTTGGTGGTTTACTTTAAAAAACCATGAGGTGAATTCAACATAGTTTTTTCTCTGTTAATCATGAACAACATGGAGACTCTTTAAATGAAACTGTGCCTTTGAATTGGTAACATTTCATTAGATCATATGAATTCTCAATTCATCAATGAACTATTAACCTACTATTGGAACTTACATAATTTTCATTATTACTGTGTGTGTTTACATGTGCTGATACAGCTTTCAGGAGTTGAATTCTTTGCCTAAAGCAAATAAAACCGAAATGACAGGAACCCCCCTACCAGGGGTATGGTCAATTCCTGGATTGTCTGTCAGATGCCTTCTGAGTGCCATGCGTTTATTTGAGACAGGTTATAACGGTAGATTATCATAGATTCTTAAGACTTTAAGACTTTAGAAGGGGAAAGAATCTAGTCCAATTGTTTTATTTTACAGAAGCAAAAAAAAAAAAAAAAAAAACCACAGGATCTGATTAAGTGTTTCTACCTAGCCTCTACTTTTTTCCAATTAAATATGTTACTATTCAAGTCAGTGAAGTTTAACAATTATCAAGCTTTCAATAAGAGGCAGTTGATATAGAGCAAATCCTTTCAAAATCAATAATATAAATTAAGGTCATTTTGGTAACTCTCATGACAGCCCTTCCCTGTTAGCATTCACCACTTAATCAAAATATTTTATTATTCTCAGGCATAATTAAAACACATCTTTCATAAAAATAATTTTGTTATCTAAAACTTTTGGCCATATTAGGGTATGAGAAGCCTTTAGCAGAAGGAAGAATTTTTAGCTACTGTATTTCACAGCATGTTCCAGAAATAATTCTCCACGGGTTCCACATTCCACAAAGCTCTTCTACCATGGCCAAATAGAAAGAGAAATAAGAAATGTAGGCACTTTGATGCTACTGAATGCAAACAGATTTTGGAACTAGTTTTCCTCCGATCAGAAAGTACTTTGTACTCTTCCTTGGAAAGCTATTTCCAGTGGTAACTCTTGCTGATTTATTGTTAGAGTACCCATCTTCCTTTGAGGCTCAAGTTCCGGTGAGAATGTTTTAGAGACTTATTTCTGAGAGGGCCGTAGGTCACCAGGGGAAGGGAGAGGTTGTTATTCCTAATTAACGTCTTGTGAATTATCTTAAAATACAATTTTGAAAAAGTGTCCACATTTTAAAATATTTCCTTTAATTTGGAAAGTAGGCAAACGTAGACAGGAAGGAAAAATTAACACATGTTACTTCCATCCAGTATATTTATATTTTTTATTAAAATAAATTTTGAAAATTTAAAGATCATAAAAAACAGAATATGACACATATCAGGTAACATAACTGTAAAATAAATCAAATACACATTGTATAATTTTATTACATATACCTTTGCCTTCAATAAAAATAACAATAATTTTATAATATAATGTTTCAAATCAGAACAAAATGCATTAAATTAAAAACCTTGTGAATTTCATTTTGTTCTCTTTTTGAAAGAAGAGTGAGAAAATTTTTTTGATTATTTTAATATTTGATATATCTTATATAGTTGTGAAGTTCTTCTTTTTTTTTAAAGATTTTATTTATTTATTTATTTAACAGAGAGAGAGAGCATGCGCACAAGCAGGGGAGTGGCAGGCAGAGTGTGAGGGAGAAGCAGGCTCCCCGCTGAGCAGGGAGCCTGATGAGGGGCCGGATCCCAGGACCCAGGGATCATGACCTGAGCTGAAGGCAGATGTGAAGCTTTTCTTAGTATAAATAAAATTTTTATGTAAAGTCAGTGACTGAAACATCATTTTGAAAATTGCAGCCATAGTGAAATTCACAGCATTGCCTTTATTATGCTGAGATTCAGAAGAGGTTTGGTGAATTAAAAAGATTATTCCTCGGGGCACCTGGGTGGCTCAGTTGGTTGAGCAGCCGGCTCTTGATTTCAGCTCAGAAGATCTTGGTGTAGTGAGATCCAGTCCCCTGTCAGGCTCCATGCTCAGCAGGGAGTCTGCTTGAGGTTTCTCTCTCTCCCTCTGCCCTTCCTCTACCCCCCACCCCCTGCTTGTTCTCACTCACTCTCTCTCTCAAATAAATAAATCTTTAATAACAACAACAAAAAGATTATTCCTCTCATTTACACCAGTTATATTTTCTTCCAGTAAGGCCTTAAAACTTGCTTTTGGGAAATGTCATGTAGAGTAACTTGGTATGCATTAGAAGAGATCAAGTCAAAATACAGATGAAAAACAGTATTCTGAAAATTTACCTTTGTTTTAAAAGAGCAAGATTTTCCGTGGCAAATGTTTGACATTACTCAATGGTACCTTGCCGTACAGATTTACCCTCTAGGGTGTGAGTGTGATCCAAGAAGGGTCTACTTAATCTGGAGAGAAAATTCACTTTGACAATAACACTGTGTCAATCTGGTTATACTTTATTTAATGTTACATGAGTTTGGCTTCCAGAATGACAGGAAATAAGGACATAGGAATACATTTTCATACTTACTTTATCTATGTATTCATTTGTTTTTTAAGATTTTATTTTAAGCAATCTCTACACCTAACATGGGGATTGAACTCACAACCCTGAAATCAAGAGTCATACACTATACCGCCTAATCTAGCCAAGGGTCCCCATTTTCTCACTTTAAATTAGCAAATAAATAGGTTTTTGTTTGACAAATCAGACTCAATGGAATTTGTTAACACAATTTGGCCAGGGCCTTAAGGAGAAAGGGAAAACTGGGAACACTTGCATGGCTGCGGGGTTCTCCACTACCATTTCTGTGTGACTGCAAAGACAGCATCATTTCCCTCAAATGGACGTTTAATACATCATTTGTAATACATCAATACCTTAGATGTATTATAAATACAAAGCATTAGACCATAAACTCTTATTTATTATAATTTTACTACAATACTAGTTTTGATATTAGTCGGTAACTTCATAATTTGAGTAGAACCACAAAATGGTAGATTAAGTTTGGTTTGTAATACAGTAATTTTTTTTAAGTAAAACTAAGTTTGCAGTTATTGCCGGGAACATTTCCCATCATTTGTAAGATAACTCCTTTCATTTTTAAAAAAAGTTCAGTATTTATAAAAGTTATCAATTTGACAGCTCTGGAGACACACTTCTTTTTTTTTATTCAAATAATAGGAACAGCGACACTGCAACTTTCTGCGTAATTTCCAACTAAAGCATCTGTGGTGTCTATCACTATTTTGAAAAGTCTGTTTCTTGGGCAAGGAATTATTTTGGTCAACACATCTTAGTATGTGTTGCCCCAGAAAGGCAGCTTCTTTTTCCTCAGAACACTAAATATGGTCGTGATACTTCTTGACTTTTGTGAGGGATGAATACTTGCTTTCCAATTTGCTCCCCAGCCATTTCCTCCTCTACAACTGAGGGCAAGAATTATATATCTGAACATGTGGACGTTCCTAGCAGAGTGCCTGGTATTCAATCCATGATAGCTTTCCTTTCCTTGTTCTCTTTTCCCCTCCTGAATATACTGAAAAGAAACTAAAATTAGCACTACGGAGATTTCGATTGCCTGTTTTCCATCTGCTTCAATACCTTCAAGATGTTTTTCTTTTTTCTGTATTATTTTCTTCAGATCTAACACACAAAAAAATCTATAAAAAATAGCATACAATGAAAGACCTTTCACTGAAAGACTACGTTATAGGAAATAACTCACAAATAACAATAGATGAACCAAAAAGGAGTCCTTTACTCCCTACTGAGCAAATTAGCAACTAAATAGTCAATCATTGATGCTGGGATAATAGAACAAGCACTCTCTTGTATATTATTTGATGGTTAGCTCAAGATGAACATGATAAAAATAGAACTCAGTTAATAAAGATTAAAAACAATAAGCCTTCAATGTTTTACTTATTCTCTGTAATGAAAACATTAATGCTTTAGCACAGTAGCAGAAAAAATGTTGAGAATGATTTAATAGGTGTATTGTGTTATGAAAAACATATGGCCCACACCCTAGACCAAGACCCCTACTGACACTACACTACATCCTATTTACAGACAGGGGTTGGCTAATTAAACAGGTATCCCTCCAATGGGTATCACTATGCTTATATTAACCTCACAGTCATTTTTTTAAAAGATTTTATTTATTTATTTAACACACAGAGAGAGATAGAGAATGAGAGAGACAGCCATTGAGAGAGGGAACACAGGCAGGGGTAGTGGGAGAGGAAGAAGCAGGCTCCCGGCGGAGCATGGAGCCCAATGTGGGGCTTGATCCCAGGACCCTGGGATCATGCCCTGAGCCAAAGGCAGACGCTTAACGACTGAGCCACCCAGGTGCCCCCTCACAGTCATATTAAAAACAATGATAATCTTAATTTCTCTCGTTCTCATTTCTCAGGACAACCCTATGAGATTGACACTAGTACTAACTCCACATTATAGGAGAGGAAATCGAAGCTCAAAGTTCTACTTCGTAGAAAAAGGTCACACAGTGAGAAAGAAAGGAATGTTCTTTAACAGAAATACTAGAACGTTTCTCTCTTTGGTTCCCTTCTAAATTTTTTACTTAGTAGTGAAATACTAATTTGTGGAAATCAATGGCAAACAAGGGTGTGTGAGCTAGAAATGAGCATCTGTTCTTCAGTCTTATATATAGGACTGCGGTAACATAAAAATCACACTAGCCAATGCCTGACGCTAAACTTCAGGAATGACAAAACAATAGTGTTGATTTAGCCTACTTAACGCTGAAATTAGTCTGACTTGGCTTTGTCACATACTATTGAGAAATGCGATTTAGAAAGGATTTCTGGGTAAAGCCAAAGCTTATTGTTGATCATATAACCTTTTGCTTTTTTGTCAGCTATCTTTGGAGAGGCAAGTTTTTAAACAATTTGAAATTTCTTTCTTTTTTGTTGTTTTCTTTGTCTTACATGCCTCCTTAATTCTGTATAAATTCTTGACAAATCTCAACTATTCGATAGTTTCTTCATCAAACAGATATTTACTGAATTCCTACTATAAGCCAAGTCCTGTCCTCAGGAATTTAATGTAAAATATCTACATTGATCGTCAGAGACATGGTTTATATTCACTTGATCAATTATATTTGGTATTTTTGCGTGTTCAAAACAAATTGCTTTCAAATATATTGATACAAATAAATAGGCTGTTTCATAAAATATGTTTCTCGCAGACGGCTACTGTTTGTGAAAAAAAAAACATCTATATACCTTGTTGATATAATCACTGCTAGCTTAGAACTCTTGAAACCTTACGACAGAAAATGTATCAACAAAACAATGTTGAGGCTTTATTTTCCTGTTAAGGGAACAATCTGAATCTTCCCTAAAAGAGAAATATTACATGTTTCCTAAATTATTATCTTTATTTTCACACAAAAAATAAATCCTTCAAGAGAAGAAACTATCAATCTTTCAGTCTTCGTCTCTTTAATGTAAGAAGAAATGAACCAGAAATCAAGCAATTTGGGATTCCATTGTTGGTTCTACAGGCAGTGATATGGTCTAGGTAGACAAGTAGGAAGCTGGAAGAGAAAGCCTTGGGCAGAAGTGGCAAATCAGTGGCAAATAATCAAATTATTTCCCATATGGTGCCAGAGGTCAAGAGCTTATTAAGTGTTTGAGAACTAAGAAATCAAAGTTGTCCTTAGAGACCAAAGGCATCTGTAGTCCCAATTTATACAAATGTCTTCAAACTGGAAAAAGCAGGTGGAGTTAAAGAATCTAAGGCATTGATGGTTAGAGCAAATCCGATTCTTGGCCATTCAATAATAGTAGAATTGGATGGGAGCAAACTGACTCCAACATTCAACAAAAGTAAGAGTCCAGGATCCCCAAATGTTAGCTTGGAAAAGAAAACAGGGCTGTGAGCCTGATGGTTTGCTTTCTGATTCCTAGGCAGTGGGGAGCCTAAAATCATTTTTTCCAGACCAAATAGAGCAAAGGAAAAGTGACAGAAATTTGATCAGAAATGTAAAGACCCATATGATGGAATTAAAGATTTTAAGTAGTCATACTTGGAGTTATAGTTTATACCCCCCAAGAGATTTTACAAATGTAATCCTGATGAGTGCTTTTATACCATAACATCTTTCCTGCTGCAATTTACTACATTTCATTTACTGTATGTTCACACTCTATTCTTTGACTATTACGCCAGCTACTTTCAAGTTGATTTAAATGGATAGCCCTATGGAATTTTGGGATTGGATGGGTCTGTATTTTGAACAAATACCCATTGAAGTTTTAGATTTTGATATTCATTATATGTGATTTCACTTATATATAAGCCTTCATCTCTTGAGATGGAATAATGTGAAATCTATTAATGCATAACAGGAGATGCATTTTTTAAAATATTGTAAAGGATACGGGTGCCTTGGTGGTTCAGTCGTTAAGCGTCTGCCTTCAGCTCAGGGCGTGATCCCAAAGTCCTGGGATCGAGCCCCACATCAGGCTCCTCTGCTGGGAGCCTGCTTCTTCCTCTCCCACTCCCCCTGCTTGTGTTCCCTCTCTCGCTGGCTGTCTCTCTCTGTCAAATAAATAAATAAAATCTTTAAAAAATATATATTGTAAAGGGTAATGTTTTTTATACTTCAGAATTATTTACTTTGAGTATTAGATAATTCTAGAAAAAAAACCATTTCACTCCTCTCTAAAATTTTGGTAAGTTACAGGTTATATATTTTATTTCAAGATTATAATTTTAATATTCATCAGACACCATTACTGAACGCTATTATTTTTTAGCCAAGAATAAAGTAGAGCATTTTAGAAATATTTATGTCTACCTACTCATTTCATTATAAGACTTCAAGTAATTCACTGTCTATTATAAAACAATTAGTGAGTTCCATAGTCAGCTAGATAGAAAGTGTCAGTTCTTATGAGCATTTCCAGAGGGGATAAACATGCTTAGCTTTTTCTTTTCAAAAATTAAGTAGCTTTAACTTATTACATATAGTTAAAAGATTTAAAAATTTAATGTAAGGTCTTTTCTATGTATATACAGTTCTTTCCTACAGGTGTGTGGTTTGGGTATCGTTACAGTCTTTAAACTGCTTGCCTCTGCTTTTTCCACCTGTTGCTATATGGAATGTCTTCATATGCCATACGCATTCAGTAAAACTTCTCTCAATGCTAAAATAGCTTTCTAAGTGTGAAATAATGTTGGTATTATAAGAATAAATGTTGGGGGCGCCTAGTGGCTCAGTCAGTTAAGCATCTGCCTTCTGCTCAGGTCATGATCCCAGAGTCCTAGGACTGAGCCACATGTCGGGCTCCCTGCTCAGCGGGGAGTCTGCTTCTCCCTCTCCTTCTGCTCCTCCCCAGAGGAGAAGCAGACTCCCCGCTGAGCAGGGAGCCCTATGTGGAGCTGGATCCCAGGACCCCAAGATCATGACCTGAGCCGAAGGCAGACTCTTAATTGAGCCACCCAGGTGCCCCAAATAAATAAAATCTTTTAAAAAATTAAAAAATAAAAGTAAGTGTTATGACAAAAGATCATCAGCAGGATGCTGATGCTGCATAGAAGATCAATTTGAAAACTTAATTAGGAAACCAAACATTATTAGCCCATCCCCACTGCAAAATTCACAATTTGCTTTTTTTTGGAAAGCCAATGGCTTACAGAAAGCTTATTTGACTAATATTTCTTGAGCGCCTACACCATAGAAAGCACTGCCTTGAGACTACGGAACATTAACATAATACAAGGGACAATATGTAAAGAACCATGTGAGTGGAGCTATGTGAAAGGGCTAGAAGAGTTCAGAGGTAGGAGAGATGGTTTCTTGCTGTCAAGAATCACAGAAGTAGAGAGCACTCCGTTTTTATGTTTTTATAGATAAATAATACAATATTCCCTCAACTTTGAAATTAAAAACAAGAATATAAATTCTTTGGTATATATGCCAAATAAGGAAAAAAGGATGCTTCAGTATTTCATTTTTGTCAGGCTAGATGGAGGAATAAAAAAAAGATAGGTGAAAAATAACTGACAGAGGCAAGAGACACACAAGAGGAGTAAAGGAAGTATGCAGAGACAGTGAGAAACTGGCACACATTGCGACCCAAATCTGATTCCTTTCTCTGTCAATTATTGGCTGTGTGGCCTTGGGTAAGACTCGTAACCTCTCTGAGACTCAATTTCTTCATCTGAAAACAAATGTAATACCAATCTCAAAGAGTTCTTTGTGAGGGTCGAATGTAAAGCATATCACACAAAGCAGAATATAAATAAACAAAGTTATTATTAAAACAGTAGACTTCTGTGAAGAAATACCATTTGCACAATCATTTAAATTATTACTGCTAAAAATAGTTCATACATCTAGTTAAAATGGGGCTATCATAGGTACCAACACCCTGAATGGGGGGTTACGTGTTTATGCTGTGCTACTGCACCTGTCCCAACTCCCAGTTTGCCCAGAGTTCTGTTATAGCATTTGCCACCCTGTATTGTACTTCATCTAATTATATATCCCTCTCAGCCAACTGTGAGGTCCTCAAAGGATAAGGATGCTGTTTTAATCATCTGGCATATATGACAGACATTTAACTGTTTGGGGACTTAAAAAAATTCACATTTGTTAAAGAACCCACTTATAAGTTGGCGTTATTACAGCTACATTTAAAATAGGCTAACATAAGTTAGTCTACTCTGCATGTTCAGTTGCACATCAAAACATCGTTTTTTCGCTTTGAATTCAAACAAACCTAAATTAGAACCCTGATCACTTACTTAATCCTTCAATACCCTGTTCCTTTGTCTATAAATTGGTATAATGGCACTTTTACTCAAAAACTGCGAGAGAGGCTGTAATAGGATAATAAATATTAAGCACTTGGCACATAAAATAAATTTGCTTGTTTCCTTTCCTTTCATTTTTAATCTCCCTACTACAAAGTACTCTTTTCAATTTCAAAATTCTCAATTTATGCAAATTTTAAAAAGATTTTATTTATTTATTTAAGAGAGAGAGAATGAGCTGGGGGAGGGGCAGAAGGAAAGGGAGAAGCAGACTTCCCTCTGAGCAGGGAGCCTGACATGGGGCTCAGTTCCGGGACCCTGAGATCATGATCCAAGCCGAAGTCAGACGCTCAACTGACTGAGCCCCCCAGGGGCCCTCAATTTCTGTAATTCTCTGTAGAATATTGAAGATTTCCAATGCTAATGGCTGTGAAAAATCTATTTTAATTTAACCCATTTAATATCCACTTAAGAACAGTGAAATAACCTGACTACTGGAAAAAACACATGAAGGAAATAAAGTCGTTTCCATAATATGGTGGAATCATGAATCACAGCAACTTCCAAAGATAAACGGTGGTGTAAGATCCCTGGAGACCATGACAGCTTGAGGGGACTTTGTTGTCTCTGCTTAAAATTAACTGGTAAAAAAAGTGAAGTTTATTGAAGGTACTACCACAATAGCAAGATATCAACTCCTTTCAGTTTTTATATCTGTAATCAAGACGGAGTTTGTTCTTACAACAGCTAAGTCACTGTTATCCAAAACAAGGGGATGGGGTCCTACCTCACTCACAGCACTGTCATAATTGATCAACTTAACATATTAGAATTCAGATGTGGGGCACCTGGCTGGCTTGGTCCATACAGCATGTGACTCTGGATCTTGGAATCCACAGAGCATAGTAAACTCTATGCCTAACCATGTTAGGCATAGCACTTACTTAAAAAAAAATCCAATTCAGGGGCGCCTGGGTGGCTCAGTTGTTAAACGTCTGCCTTCGGCTCCGGGTGTGATCCCAGGGTTCTGGGATCGAGCCCCTCATCAGGCTCCCTGCTCCACTGGGAGCCTGCTTCTTCCTCTCCCACTCCCCCTGCTTGTGTTCCCTCTCTCGCTGGCTGTCTCTCTCTTTGTCAAATAAATAAATAAAATCTTTTAAAAAAATAGAATTCAGATGAAAATATACCTCACAGGGTTTAATTTGGAATAATAACCTAATTGAAACTTCAGTTACTATCCATTGCAAACGGCCTTCAGGTTGTTGAACGCGATACTGACATTATAATTAGAAACATAAATTTGAAGAAATAAAGTGCTCTAAAGGCTAAAGTTTTGTTCTGTGTTCTAAAATAAATGATTTTACTTGGGTGAGAAAGCTTCGGTGATATGATTGGCTGCTAGATCTCTCCACGTTGTCGAAGATAATCAAGAGTTCAGTGTATTGGCCATTGTGTTTTGAAATACCAGGAGGCTAACAGAATGTTGCATTTGATCTGGTGTTAAAGAATGTGGAGAGTAAAATGGCAGCATTTGAAGAGAATTAGAGGCATATGTAATAGGAGTCATGAAAGAGAGGCATAGCCACATTGAGAACTATAAAATAGCATAGGATGACTAGTGTAAGACCTCTATGTAGAATGTCCCAGCATTTCCTGCCTCTTAAAAGATGATCACGGAAAAATGATTACAAAGAGACGGTCGGTATGTGTGAAATACGTATCCACGAATACAGAAACCTGAAATCTCTTGCTAAAGAATTACTACTTTAGAAAAGGAAGATTAAGTCATTGGCCAGGTATAGCTAGACTAGCGTTTCACAACCTCGCCACTATGGACATTTTAGGCCAAATACTTTGTCGTGGGGGTGGGGGGTGTCCTATGCATTGCAGCTTGTTTTGCAGTATTCTTAGCTTTTATCCACTAGAGGCCAGTAGCAACACTCTTTCAATTGTGAGAATTGAAAATGACTCTAGACATTACCGAATGTCTCCTGAGGGGCAAAATAGCTCCCATTTGAAAACTACTGAGTCAGACCCTAAGTATTTCAGCAGGAGTGTAGGAGAAATTTAGAAAAGGAAGGACAATCACTAGACCCAAAGGATACCTGCAAAATAAATGCTAGAACAGAAATTATTACCTAATCTAGAGATATGCAACTCTCCCATATTCAAGACAACTTCCATGAGATTATATAAAACATCTCTGTTGGACTGGCTTGATCTTCCTTCTTGAGGAAAACAGCTGCTTTTGGTGTCTGTGAGTAATAAAGAAAAACAGAAGCCAGCAAGGCCAGCGAATTTCCATTCATTCTAGCCCCGAGTTAAGTCTCTTGTCAGTGCCAACCTGACTCTCATAAGGGTGGAAGTGCCAGAAGAAATTGGAATAAATTCATCAAAATATTCAGTTATAATTCGACAAACTAAAATTTTTGAGTGCTGTGGTTATTCACTGTTATCAATTAGCCTTTTTCCCCAGCAGTGAGATATTAAGATGAATTTTTGAGGTTGGCAGTGAGGGTAGAAGTTCTTACCATTAAAAATAAAATCAAGGAGAAAAAGAACCATAATGAGAACACATTATTCTTTTGTACAGTTTCCAGTGCCTTATGTCTGAAGCTTAGTCATTTTTTCTACCTATGAAAAAATAGGCAAATATTAGTATGAACAAGCAAAATGCTAATAAAGAAGAAAATTGTTATTTTGTGTCAAAACATGATTGTAATTAGCAATCAAATTTTGCTCCTTTTTTTTTCTGGAAGTTTTAATAAGGAGTATCTTTGGCTCTTTCTGGCTCAGATTTTGGAATCGCCCCACCTACCTTTTCCTTGGCAAACTCAGGTTGCTCACCTAAAGAAAAAAATAAGTTAATTAATGAAATTGTTTATTTTCCCTCACTTCTGAAAACGTGAAGAAGAATTCATTTTATTCTATAATTTTTTTCTTGGCTTCCATTTATTAGCAGTTTCCACATGGTGAAATCCAGGTATTTTACATATAATTTTTTATTATTGTGAACACCCAAAATTAATTCCATCTGCTTGGCCTTTATCAAACCATGGATTGTATGTGTTCCAAGCCCTGTTCCTTTTACTGCACAACTAAATATTCATTGGACTGTTTAAGGTTAGAAATGTCCAACAAAAAACGTACAGACAAATCAGAGGGACATATTGTTTCTCACTGAACACAATTTTGCGTGCTTAACCACCTCATCTATTCTGCTTTTCATAAACCTTGTCTAGCCCAGTCATTTTTAATTTGTTTTTATCCTGTTTTCATTCCTCTTAGGCTATCTCTCAAATTAGTCACTTTAGAAATCATAGCCAACTCAAGATGATTTATAAGAAATACACAGATTGGAAATAATGTAGGCAGCAAGGTGATTAATTTGTGGATGTAATAATTTGCTACTTCTTGAAAGAATTCATTTTCTCAACAAATGTAGTTTTCTTTCTGAATCACTTTTGATCCAACTCAACATATCTTTCTTGCAGTTTTTTACCAAGTGTCTAAACTTTCCCATCATAAAATAAAATCACAGTTATTGGGATTGTACATTCTACTTTGGCAAATTTTTATTTTTATAATAAATTGTCTTCTGTATAGCTGGAGTATTTATTTTGGATACTGAATAAACAAAATTTCTCTTAGCCATACAATTAAATCTTTAGATACATGTATATAATGTATATTTTCATATTTTTGCATTATCTCAATATTTATGAAATCCTAAACATTCCCCAAAATGTCTCATGTGTAAGTGATAGTCTCTTTCCCATGGACTTTTGAGTGAGCCTGGAAAGACTGCTGTAATGTTTTTATGATGAAATCAGGAGCATATTTGATGTTTATAAAATGCTCAAGATTTCAACTCCGAGTCCAGATTAGAGGTATATTTTGGATTTTCCTCCAAGATATAATTTAAGAGCTCTCTCCCTAATAAAATAGTGGTTGACCCCTAACACTGTTCCTAAACAAGGTTACTAGAACCTCACTTGGGCTACAAAAATGTGTCTGCTTTGCAGAATAATTCAAACATATATATCATATTAACTCTGATATCAACATTAACTAGTAGGAGACACTTTTGTAAGCATACAAATAAACATTATCAGAGCAAACATTTCTTACTTCACACAAAAATTATTTTTAAAAAGTTTTATGTGCTTCATACGAAATTAATATCCAGTAATAATCACATTTAAAGTTTTTTCCCCTTGAACAGCTTCCTGGAAAGTAATGCATTCAAAAAATATCTGTGATTTATGTTCATTATTACATGTTTTCCAATAAATTCGTGTATTCAATTGACTGCAGGTTTAATTTTAAGTCATTAAGAGAATTTTCTTTACAAAGGACTAACGTTTTGTAGGACCAAATTAAAAAAATACAATCATTTAACTGCATGGTTTCTAAGAAGTAATTTTATATCTCTGAATATCAAGTCCTTACATTATTTGCAAAGCCTTACTGGGTGACAGATTTGGAGTTGAGGAATGATCTTAGGTTGTTCTTGACCCTCTGTTTTGTTTCAACCAACAAGTCTTGTACAAATTGTCCCCTTCCATTGGATATTTTGAGAAACAGGTGCTTTGTCTATTATTTCATTTACTTTCCCAGTCCTGTTCTAATTTCCTTAGCCATGATAAATTACGTATTTTGAATTCAGCACATCTTCTTGGCAGCTATCCAGTGATATCCTCCCCTCAGGCTGTTTGCCCTGAATATATTCAACATGAATTCCTCTGATCTGTGTTTTCGGGAGGCACTCAAAAAGCTCTTAATTCATGTAGAAAATAATTCATCTCAGTGAGTGAATTGTGATCTTTGCTATGAATTTTTCTTACAAGATTGTGAACCCCTTCTTGATAAAGACTGTGCTTTATATGTTGGTTCCCAGAAGTCTGCCGTTATGTGCTTGGCACATGGTGAATAGCTTGTTGGCATGGACATTTTTGTGAATAATTTGTCTCTGGTACAAAATTATATTAAGAATTGGTATTTGGGCTTTTTAAAAAGATTTTATTTATTTATTTGAGAAAGCGAGAGTGAGAGAGCGAGAGTATGGGCATGGGGAGGGAAAGAGGGAGAAGCAGACTCCCTGCTGAGTAGGGAGCCCAACGAAGGGCTTGATCCCAGGACTGTGGGACATGACCTGAGCTGAAGGCAGACGCTTAACCAACTGAGCCACCCAGGTGCCCCAAGAATTGGTATTTGTAATTTGGAAATGGCTCATGAATGAAGTTATTTTCCAGCTTTTTATTTTTGGAAAAATTAGGGATTATCTGTATTTTATATATTGGGCAAATCAAGGCACTTGTCAGGTAATACTCTGTAGAAGGATAACATCACTTTTATTCAATCAGTGCTTCATTGTACTGAATGCTAACACAGTATTCTTCTCTAAGTATATTTTTAAACTGCTTCTAGTAACATTATGATCTTTGAAAATCAGCCTTTGAGAAATGTTCCTGGAAAACATGAGCAGAAAGTATTAGACATTGCTATCTGTTTGTTTTTGAGAGTACTATTTTATTTATCTGAGTGATATTAGAACAAACTTAGTTTCTTAAGCCTACGTAAAGTTGGCATTCTAATACAATGCCAGGATTCTTTACCAAACTTGTGTCTGTTCGATCATGTATTTGAATAAGAATGTAGTTCAAATACTTGCACTTGAGCTTCAGGTTATTCAATATGTCACCAGCTAATTTAATCTTATCAAGGTGATTTGTATTAATACAATCATCAGTAATTCTGAGTAAGAACAATGCAGCTTCCAGAACTCATTTGTTACTAATATTTGGATTTCACATTCTTAAGCAATATGATAGAATAAAAATAAGTACTCAACAGAGTCTCTTCCTGAAAGATTGCCCATACATTTGGCGAGAATTCGGGAGATCAGACACACTCTCTCTCCCAAGTCATAATCATGATTTTTAATAAAGAATACATGTCTAATATGGGGGATAAAGAGATGGGATGGTTATAATTTTGTGTGATAACATATAGTATTCCTAGTATCCAAGAACATTTTAGTAGTACTATTACTACTAGTCAGATTATTCTGTATTCATTCCTACAGTGTGTTTAAAACCAACATTGTCTATCTTCTTTGATTATGTTATCCCATCCTTGTGAGAAAAGTTGGCTGAAATAGAAGATAAAAAGCAAAGCAAAACAAAGAGAAAACTCATAAAAAATGCAGAAAGAATCTCCCAAAATCTAAAGAAATTAGATAAGAGTTGATTTTTGAAATATTATCCCATGTCATCAGCAAATTTCATACCATGACATACTTCTTTTGACTCTCCTTGTAGTTTTTGATGTGATAGCCATAAAACTCAATCTGGAGGGGCACCTAGGTGGCTCAGTTGGTTAAGCATCCAAGTCTTGATCTCAGCTCAGGTCTTGATCTTAGGATCATGAGTTCAAGCCCCATTTTGGGCTCCACACTGGGCGTGGAGCCTACTTAAAAAAAAAAAAAAACTACAACAATCTGGAAAGTGACCTTGAATGTGCAACCACAAAGGTTCAGTGAGAAAATCACTGTTAAATAACTTGCAGGAATCTTCAAATTCCTGCTATCAGCACTAGACATCACTGTCCTCCATAACTGTAGTTACATTCAGGTAGAACCAGAGTGAGTTTTTTTTTTCAGAGTAAGATTTTAAAGACTCCAAGCACTGAAAAGATTGTGGTGCTTTCCCGTATGACACTTAGAGCACCAGCAAGTGAAAATAAAGATTTTAAACTAATAAGGCAACATAACTTAAGAATATTTTAATAGGGGCGCCTGGGTGGCACAGTGGTTAAGCGCCTGCCTTCGGCTCAGGGCGTGATCTTGGCGTTATGGGATCGAGCCCCACATCAGGCTCCTCTGCTATGAGCCTGCTTCTTTCTCTCCCACTCCCCCTACTTGTGTTCCCTCTCTCGCTGGCTGTCTCTATCTCTGTCAAATAAATAAATAAAATCTTTTTAAAAAAAGAGAATATTTTAATAAATCTATTAAATGATGCATAAACTCAGTACAGAGACAAAATATTCCTTTACCTAAGACCTTAAGGCTTCTGGCAGAGGGTTTTGATATTATACATTCAGACTCCTTAGGTGAGATTAGGATTGGGAGACTTAAAATATGTTCGTTTGTGTGTGAGTAGGGACAAGAGACAACAGAAAGCTCCCTGAATTTCCTAATGTTGAATATCTGCTTTTCCTCAAAATCACCTGCAATCTCATGTTTGTTTCCCTTTACCTTCACAATTCATGGTAATGAACACAGAAAAGTCATTTTAAAATATTATATTATTATAATTCCTAGCACCATGATCTTTATTCAGTGAAATATTTTGAAGAGCTGTGAAGTTTTTAATAGCAGAATTATAAACATTAATTTAAATCTTTTCCCATTCAGTAATAAACACTAGCAGTGAACCACCAGTGCTATGCAAATAGTAGCTACAGTGAACAAATAATTCCTATGAGGTTTTGTAAGCTTTTCACTCAGTTAATTGAACAATAGAGTTATGTGCTCACTCTGACTCCCCAAACTCAGTAGGAGAGTTAATATGAGGTCATTTCTCTTGAACATTGCAAATATGAAGTGCCATATAAATGCATCACGATAATATAAACAATGACTTGCACTGAAGCTTAATGTCATACTTCCCATTTAATTATATCTTAAGACTTGATTTAGCAAAATTTCCTCTTTTCATTAACAGCAGGAATCACATAGTCACACTAGGAAACAAATGAGTGTCACTAATGAAACAGTTTTGTGCAAGTAGCATGAATCAGTTCTTCAAAGTCATATAAATGAACATGCTTTATGCAGTAATAGGATTATATAGACATTAGTCCCTTCTCCAACTTTAAGACCACGCCCTAAGCACACTAGAAAAAATGAAAATGCACCCATTCTCAAAAGGCTGAGATAAAATTTAATTTACCGGTGCCTCTTGCTAACTACAACAGTCAATTTACCCATCATCCCTTGCATTATAGTGACTTTTAGGCTCTACTGGTATCTGCTTCGCCTTTGTTCTTTTCTTCTCTACTTGGAAAGAAAATCTGTATCTCATCTACAGCACTTACAAAGACCATGTTTCAAATTTACTGAGAAACCAATAAGTATTTGCAGAATAAAAAGAGAAGTTTTTTAAAGGGGGGGGTCTTAGAAGTCTTGGTATGCTACTGAAAATCATGAAATTAAGTATAGCATTTACTTATACCATTTGGCTGTGGGAAATGGTATTAGGAACTCTGGAAACAATGTTTTTCTTCAGCCAAGCAAGTCCACAAAGATGGATAGTAATAGAAGTTACAGGAGTCAACTGACTGAAAGTACGTGGCTACTTTTCATTTATCTTCAGCCCCGGTTGAAATGGTTGTATGTTCATTCTTTTGGACTCTGTGAAGGATTTACAACACACAATGAAAGAGATTTGATGATTATTGACACAACTATATAATGTTGATGATACTTCATCTTTTTCCTATGTCCTTTGAGTATTAACTCTGTGAGCCTAGCATTTGCCCTCTTATTATATAAACCCTAAAGAGAAGAAAATTAATGTCTTGTTCATAGTAGCTGCTTATTAATGGCTTTCTATGAGGTTTCACTGCAGGTAAAGGATTTAAAAACTTAATAATCCTGCTAGTTCTTTGAGCAGTCTAGAGTACAGGCAATATTTAAAGTTTGATGGCATTCTCCTGGGAAGCCGTCATCTCTTTGCTTTTCCTCACATTTAAGATTTTAATTGCCACAGTGTTTCAATAACAATTATGACCTATTCAGAAATTTTCTTTTCATAATCTGACAGCTCTGAGTTTTAATTTCTGAAAGCCTTTCCTTAAGTAGCTTGTATTTGTTACCCCAGATCTCAGGGGAATTTCAATCTGTGCCATCGAGGATCAAGTTCGCATTTACTTGCTCCGGATCCATCAGTGTTTTACCTCATTCTGTATATTGAGCAAGCAGAGCTTTTCAGTGTTTCCACTTCCTTTTGTGCCACAAATCTAGCAATGTACTGACTCAGTCACTTGACTTATTAGCCTGCATTGATCCAAATAAAGTGTCTTCTGCTTTTTTGGCATAAATTTAATTCAATTCCTATTCATGCTTGTTCAAATCCAATAAAGCTTTGCTATTAAGATGGATGTGGCAATGGGCAACTTCTAATTTCTTCCCACAGTTCTTTTTTTTTTTTTAAGATTTTATTTATTTATGTGACAGAGACACAGCCAGCGAGAGAGGGAACACAGCAGGGGGAGTGGGAGAGGAAGAAGCGGGCTCCCAGCAGAGGAGCCCGAAGTGGGACTCGATCCCGGAACGCCGGGATCACGCCCTGAGCTGAAGGCAGATGCTTAACGACTGTGCTACCCAGGCGCCCCTCTTCCCACAGTTCTTTATCCATCAGAGCATATCTTTAGGAAATGTTGAGCCTGATTCTTTCATTTCTATCTAGGGGAATACTAGAAAAAGTAAATTCAATAAATTAAGGTATAAACATTTAAATGGGTGTGAACCCATTTTTCTCTGCTAGGGAAGAAATAATTTTGTGTCACAGAGAGAATAAACGTTCACCTGCTACATCCTGCAGGTGGATTCCTCACCTCTTTTCTCATCTAGCCATTTTTCTGAGATGTTCATGCCATCATCCTCACTTTTTAAGTTTCTTCATATTTCACAATCATTCCTACTCCTCACACTTTGATCCTTACTTGCTCACATCTCTGCCATTACAATAATTCAGGAATTTTCATATACCTCACACTAACTGTGTTGATTAACTGTATTAGCTTCTTTTTTAAAAGATTGTATTTATTTATTTTAGGAGGGGAAGGGCAGAAGGAGAGGAAGAGAGAGAATCTCAAGCAGACTCCCCACTGAGCATGGAGCCCAATGCCCTGCTCGATCTCATGACCCTGAGATCATGACCTGAGCTGAAATCAAGAGTTGGACACTTAACCAACTGAGCCACCCAGGCATCCCAGCTATATTAGTTTCTATTGCTCTGTAACAAATTACCAAGAACTGTGGCTTAAAACAACACCCATTTATTAGCTCACAGTTCTGTAGGTCAGAAGTCCAGGGTCTTCACCTGGATTCTCTGCTTAAGATCTCAGAAGGCTGATGTAGTGTGTCTGCTGGGCCAAGGTTTTATCTGTGGACTCTGGAGAAGAATCTGCTTCCGTGTTCTTTGAGGTTGTTGGTAGAATTCAGTTCCTTATGGTCATAGGACTGACGTCCCTGTTTTCTTGCTGGCTGTCAACTGGGGGCTGCTTTCTGCTCGTAGGGGGAGCCCATGTTTTTTTGTTTTGGGTTTTTTTTTTTTTTTGCATGGCTCCCTCCATCTTCAAAGTCAGCAGCTGCATTTAGAATCCTTCTTTATGCTTCAATTCCCTTTGACACCCCCTTCACTTACAAGCCAGAGAAAATTTTCTACTTTTAATTGCTAATGAGATGAGATTAGGTCTGCCTGTATAATCTCTTTTGCCATATAAAGCAACAAACTCATGGGAGTAATATCTCATATTTACATGCCTTGGTCACACAGGAAAAGGGATTATGCAAGGGTGAGGGTCATTAGGCTCATTCTCAGAATTTAAAGTGCCTTTAAAAAATTTTTGATCAATATTGACAGCATTGAAATACACTGTAGTATGAAACTCACAACAAACACACACACACAATGCTTCACAAAAAAGCATTTATTCTTACCGTGCATAATAAACGATGCTATTTTCTATTCTCTTCTACGTGATAAAAACTAAAAATTACTTTAACCTACTACATTTAGAACAACCCCTCCTTTTTTACCATATTGGGAAAGGCAGCCATTTTTGTTTCCTTTCTTAGGAACTCATTTGTAATTTTGGCAGTCTGCAAAATTGATCTATCCAAATTGAGATGAGATGACATCTGACGTGAATTATCTGTTATTTTTAATACTAACTTATCCTGTTCTTCATTTTACATTAGTGTCCTTGCCATGTGCACATAGATATACTTTTCATATAAAGAAAGAGGCTCCAGAATTCAATGTGTACTCACGTAGACTTTTGCATCTAGGTGGTTCTGTGTAAAAACCACCAATATAAATGACCTTTTCTTTTTAGTAGTTATTGTGGAAGTCACTAGATGGCAGCTCTAAAATGTGTGTTGCCCAAAATGAAAGATGCCCACAGAAGGAGGTCTTATTTATTAAGTACTAGAATTGTACCTCAGACATTCTATGGAATCTTGAGATTGCCCAACAATAAAGCAAGCATTAATGTGTCACGGTTTAATGTCCTCAGTTTTCTTTTAGAAACATTTATAATAGATATATTTTGCTTTAAGCTATGACTTTTTAACACACTCATCATACAACTCTGGCACTCTAAGTGCCTTTGGATCCTGTAGACTTGAGACTGAAATACAATTTGATTCCAATAACCTTATAGCCTGATGAAAAATTGGCATAGCATGCATCTTTCAGATTCCAGTTAATTTTTACTTCTTAAAGAAGTCCTGTTTGATCAACCTATCTAAATTAAACTCTCTCATAGAACCCTATCTTTTCTCTTAGCACCAGTCACAACTTCCAGCAATATGGAATTGGTGTGATTATTCATATAAGGTCTGTTACCTGCCATAGACTTTCTTCTTTGTTCAAAAAAATGATCATGTCTATTTTGCCTGTCACCATGTCACCAGCACCTAGCACAGAGCCTGACATATAGAAGGCCTTCAGTTGAGACTTATCAATACATTAATGATGAATATGAGTATGGATTCTTTCCTTTTTTCCTCATCAAGTGTTTTTTGTGAGAGACCTTCCTAACACTTAGGTACATGTGAGTTTTTTTTCAGGGACAACCAAGGCTAAAGTGAATCACGTTTACTGTCATTCCAAAAAGAAGGCTACCACTTATAGGTATAGTTTCGAAGTCCACCTCTAGATAACTTTTTAATGAAAAGGATGATTTGGAAAACCTTTCCATTCCTATGATTATCATGGAGGAAGAGAAGAAACACCAAGCTGCTAGCCAATGTTTTCTTTCTTGCAAATGCATTTCCTGTGATCCATCTGATTTTGTGACTGCCAGTTCCCTCATTAACATCAAAGTTTGCTGCAACAGATATTGCCCTATTACATTTCTTATGATTCAATTATGAATTTCTTGGCAAAGAAAGCATGAGTCTTTCAGACTTGAAACAATATAAAATATGAGCATAATAAACGTATTTCTTCATTTCACTCTAGCAGTTTATACTGGCAGGTGCTTTTGTACCCATTCATATTATTTTTCTTTTATAATAGCATAACTAATATAATGAAGCATTGAATTATTCCTTGAAATGGAATATAAATTATGCCTTCGTATAAATAGAACTGAAGTGCTACTCTAAATCATTATGAATAGATGTGAAGGTCTGTGATTCTACCTGCCCTTATCAATAAAAAAGCATTCTATCATATTCTCAAGGTTGGTGGACATAATACACCTTCCCTAATTCACTGGCTCTTTGTTTTATCATTGTTGTGTTATTTGAATAACAAATGCCCTACTAAAATAGAAACTGGAGAACATTTTGCTGATGGGTTTTGAATCAATATAAAGATTCTAAATGGATTGGACATGCTCATTTTTTCCTCACCTGCTTGTCCTGACAGTTCTGAGCTTAAAAGTGAAAATAAAACACACAGTTGACTCTTTTGCACTCATTTCAAGATTAAAGAGCAAAAAAAAATTATGATCTATAAATTTTGGTTTGCATAAATATACTCTCCAGTTGGCTTCATCCTCTTTATAGTAGGCTGGATTAGAGTACCATCTTAAGCTGAAATCTATAGCTTTTGGCAATCCAGACCAGAAAAAGGTAGTAAACAAAAAATCACATATAATTGACATATAATTTTATGAAATAAAAATATTAGATGGTAATAAATTGAAATGTAATCAATCAGCCTTTTAAAAGTAATTATTTTAAGATTTGTTCAGGCTGTTTTCTCTAGAGTTTATTAAAAACAACTAAACAAAATAAAAAATACTTTAATTACTATTGTATATAAAGAGCAAATACAAACTATCAATGACTACCAACCAGCGACCCCAGTTTAACTCAGAAAAAGCCTCTAAGAACTTTCTATCCTCAACATTTTAACTCCAAAAGCTCAAGAGCTATTTTTGAGTGCCTACTATGTATGTGTCTGCTTAAAAATGATGAAGTGATAGGGATTTCTTAAAGGAATTTTTACTCAAAGCACCGTTACAGACATTAAGATTAAAAACAAGTATCATATTTATAAATATGTGTAAATAGTGCATTGTTTCTGTGGGACCATAAAACCTAAAGATGTAATCCTGTTAAAAACCTACAGAAAGGGAGGCTTGGGTGGCTCACTCGGTTGGGCACCGACTCTTGATTTTCGATGGGGTCATGATCTCAGCATTGTGGAATCAAGCCCCCCGTGGGGCTCCACGCTGGGCATGGAGCCTGCTTGGGATTCTCTGTCTCCCTCTCCCTCTGTCCCTTCCTCATTCTTTAAAAGAAAAAAAAATCCTGCAGAAAAAGCCCATCAATTTTGAAAGCATGTGCTTCTATAGTAAACCATCATGATTGTTTGGATACCACTTTTCTCTCTTTTTTTAAGATTTTATATATTTATTTGAGAAAGAGAGAGAGAGAGAACAAGCAGGGGGAGCGGCAGGCAGAGGGAGAGGAAGAAGCAGGCTTCTCGCTGAGCACAGAGCCCAATGCAGGGCTCGATCCCAGGACCCTGAGATCATGACTTGAACTGAAGGCAGACACTTAACTGCCTGAGCCCCCAGGTGCCCCTGGTTACCACTTTTTTCTTGACTAGATTGCCAAACACTATCGATTTTACCATCCTGAGATGGTACTATAATCCAACCTATTATAAAGAGAATAAAGCTGACAGGAGAGTGTATTTATGCTGAACCTGCCGCTAAAGAGCTATTTATAAGAAATAACTTCTCCTTTTGACAAACCATTCATTTCCACTCTGCAGTTCGTGACTTCAGTGAGTGACTTTATTTCTTTCCCTACACGTGTAAATTCTGAGTGTTTGGATATCCTCCTCATTTGAATCACATGGAAACCCTACAAATTTCAATTCTAGTCTGATGCAAAACAGTCTTTCCGATTTCAACTTTGCCCCTTTTTCCAAGGTAAGACTATTTAGATACATGTATTATAACCATTTCTGACTGATTTGCCTCTCGATCTTTGAAGACAAATTTAAATCTAGAGAAAATAAATTTTTAGTGTGAGTTATTTCATTAAGAATATATTTTATTAGAATTGCATATTAGGAAAGTAATCAATGTGAACTAAAATAGCTTGGTAACTAATCATGTTACTCCGAACATAATTTTAAAATAATCAGATAATTTCATTGACTAATTTGAGAAAATGCATTTACTCATTAAACCAACATACCTCTTAATTTTAATATCTGCCAGTCATTTATCTTTTCACAGAGCAATTTCACATTTATCAGCTTTTTGGCCTCAACTAGATTAAACAAAGGCACAGAAGGATTGAGTGAGTTGCCCAAAGATAAGAAGTAAAAGTTGGACTCATCTTTCCATCTCTGTATCCCAAAATTCTATGCTCATTCAAATGCACCATACTTATGTCTTCCTCTAATAACAATTAAAGTCAGCTTATCCCTGTACTGTATGCATTTGCTCCTAAAACTTCAGACACATAATGTTCTCAAAAAGTGAGTTGCCTGACTCAAAAATTTTTAGTATTATTCAGTGTCATATATAATGGACCAAAGACTTTCTATGGGTACTTAACTATGTGACCTAGACAGAGAAGGCATTATTTGGCAGACTCAACTATAATTGAATACTTCATTTCTTCAAAGGAGTCTCTGCTTTCAAAGCAACTGGCGCAGTGAAACAGTTTTAGCAAGATCAAAGGCAGTGTCATCTGTGAATCACTTGGGTTAATCCTGGTGAGCCAAAGCTAAAAGCTATGTCCCCTTGCTATTTAAAGCCTCCCTAGTGGAGTTTTGCTTTGCCTACAATTGCGTCGCTTATGTCAAATTCACAAACGGCATTAAAATAATAATCTAAGACTATTCATTGGTGGGATTACTTCCAGACTCTTGTCTGAATGCATAAACTAGTATGTTTCCCAACAGAAAAAAAAATTGCCTTCTTTACATTTTTGCTCTAGTCATGGAAGTATTAATTGTGTCTAAAAATCACTTTGTTCCCCTGCTATTGTTTTGGGTAAATTACACGATCAAGAAAGCAACTGTGAGATTTAACAAAGTTTTGCATAAACAACTTATGTTTGAGAATAGTCCTGCCAGCATACCCCTGCCAGAGTTAGTCGCTGGAACAGGATGTGCATACCACAACCATGTGGGACTTCCAGACTAGGAATTAATACAGATTTGAGAACAACAGTTTTCTTTCCCTTTCTTCCTTCTGTTTCCTCCCCCTCTCTTTGTTTCCCTCCCCCTTCTTTCTTTCCTTCTCTTCTTCCTCTCCTTCCTCCGTTCCTTTTTTATTCCTGCCTTTAGCCTGACATCTTTTTTTGGAATACTTGAAGAGCCAGGTGTTAAGGAATGCATTCCAAAGGAACATTCGACTGCATTTAATTTTGTAGTCTATGACATTTCTTTTGTCTCTTTCACTTAACGGGAGGGCGTGAGACATCAGTTATGCATAAACTAGTGAGACTTTATCATCTGTGACTCTTAGAGGCCCATTGCTCTCCATAAGGCTCAGCATCAAAGGACCGGAAAGAGAATAGATTTGCTTCTAATCTTGACACTGATGACAATTAACAGAAGGACACTGGACAGGTCATTTATCTCTTCTGGATCAGCTTCCTTAACTCTCAAGACAGGAAGTTGGGTGGTTTTCAAGTGGCCCCTTCCAACACCTTCCCTGAGAGTATACTTATTAGGCACAGAGACTGACAATTTAAAGAATTGTGTAGTTTCTTACAGAAATCAAAGAGCTACTGTAAGGGTTAGTGGTATAGACTGAATGAGTGTAGACACTAGAGTGAATAATTCTGAAATTGAATCCTGCTCTACCACTTACTAACTGTATTTGGCATTTTAACATCTCAATTTATTTTTTAATCTGCTATTGCACTGTTGCCATGGTAATGATTAAAGGAGACAAAGTATATAAATTATTTCCCACAGTGTTTGACATGCAATAATAAATTAATACATGAAAACAATTATTATGCCTCCCCTTCTTATATTCTTTTCATATTGAGAAATTTCTACAGGGATTACCCAATCAAGAAGATTCTTTATTCTTCTACTTATCTTAGGGTGACAGATGGTGACTTAGAGAGTAACACTTCCCAGGGCATACCACAATAACAGATTCAGTGCCATGAACTTTATAAAGTCTTATATTAACAGCTTCTCTACTGCCGGATGCAAAGTATCTTGCCAAAAGGTATGTGGGAAGCTGATGAATAAGTTTCCACAAATATTGGCATGAGCTGGGTACTTGTTTCATGAATGTAACTTCTCAGTTTTTGGCAAGTTAATTGCAATGACCATTTAGAATAATTTCTGGCTTTCTCTGAGTAGCAGGTGTTTTGTGGTCTGTAGAGGTTTTCAAACCTATATAGATATGTCATAATAAGATCAGCTGTGGAGACACTATATTGCTAACACTTCTATCTTTGGCTTTCATTGTTTTTAGCTGCTTCTCTCTACAGATGGTTTTAATTTGGACCAAAATATTTGAGTAAGTTAAAATAAGATTTTAAAATTCAAGGAATCCTTCCTACAATACAAGCAATGCAGTAACAACAGATTTTATTTCAGAACCCCAATACCAGCAGATGGTGGGAAGAAATTAAGTTTGAGTAGAGAATGGTAGTGAATATATAATTACAAATATGCTGGCAACCTTAAGGATCAAGGTAATTTGGCAAAAGTAGCTTGCATAACCTCTATTCCTTTACCTATAGAAGAGATGAGTAAAATCTTGAAAACACTTAAAAATTATAGATTTATTTTACCATAAATTCTCAATTAAGAGATAATTAATAATCAGTAGAAAGAACAAGGATGTAACCTCTACATGGGCAGGGGGCTTTGCTTCATTTACTGGGGGGGGGGAGTTTTTTCCCTACGCCTCTTGGTTCTTTAGCTGTTCTAATAACCAAATTAACATAAGACAAATGAACAGGGGGAAAACAAGTTTAATTTGATAGGTCTGGGTGCCCCAAAGATATGAGCCCACTGGCAGGCAGTTGAGGGTCATGTGCAGTCTTGAGCTAAGGAGAAGGGGGTTGGGGTTTAGGACTTCAAAGTGGAGGAAGACAATTCACAAGGGGATGGGAGGAACAAATGACTGGTAAACAAATGTTTGCCTACCATGTGGAAAAGTCTTTCTGGTGTACACAAAAAACTGATCTTTGGTGATAGCTGTCTTCCTGGTACAGGCTCCCTATCTAAATTTTTTTAGACAGTTAAGTGGAGATAAAAAGCTCATCTTGAGTCTGTTGAGCCTTGATTGCCTTCAGCTCAAAATAATCCACATGCCAAAGTGGTGTATTTGGAGGTGGCCTGCCCTGAACCCTGTCAATCCCAAGTGGCTACAATACTGTTAAGCACATAGTAGGCATTAGATAAGTGAGTTGAATAAATGAACAATGTCTTGATGAACACATAAACTCTTTGCCTATATTGTCTTCCTAAATGTGCTTTTTAAAAAAATTCCCCAAAATATTCTTTTAGAATCTTGAACTTGCAATTTTCTAGGAAAAACTGCTTAACCTCTTTGAACCTAACAATTTCTTTTTCTCTTAAAATGAGTTTTGAAACTTAAATTAGGCGAAACTAATTATCACAGTGCCTAGCACCTAGTAGGTGGTCATTAAATGTTTGTGGATTTTGTTTTATTAGCATATTACCTGCACTTTGAGAAAAATAAGGCCCTATAACTTTAATCTAGACATTGTTGTTTATAAAATAAGAAAGTAGGACTTCTTGGGACAGTTTTTCTAATTTATTTTTATTTTTTTTTAATATTTTTTTTAAACTTTACTTATTTGAGAGAGAGCAAGAAAGTGAGAGCACTGAGGGAGGGGGAGAGGGAGAAGCAGACTCCCACATTGGGAGCCCCAATCTGGGGCTCTATCTCAGGACCCTGAGATCATGACCTGAGCTAAAAGCAGACGCTTAACTGACTGAGCCATCCAGGTGCCCTTGGGGACGGTTTTTTAAATGTAACAATAGAAGAAACAGTACCCCCTATGATTTATTACTTAAAGAAAAACAAATGTTCATGTTGAGGCATATTATGTATTTTTGTTAAACAAATGCATGATTTAGTCAGTATCATATGCAGTTTGGAAAAGTAAAACATTATTTAAATGCCATTTCTGTGATGTCGTAAAATACCAAGTCCCTGAAATGAGAGAAAAGAATAAAATACTCTTGTTAAACCTATTTCCCAGCATAATTTAGAAGTTCTATAAAATCAAATGCAAGGCAAAGGTGGCACACCGTATCTCAGTGGTTATTTGCACCAAGCACATTTTCCTTTAGAAAGTTGATGAGTGAACAGAAGTTTCCAATAAGAAATGAATACATTTTAATTAATGTAAATTTCCAATATATTTAGTCACTGATATTGAAAAGTATGTCCGGTCATGCATGATGGAACCAATTTTGAATTTACAGCTACTAGAAAAATTCATACCAATTTAAATACTATAATATGCATACTGCGTGTGTAGCTGTCAAAAAACCTTATTTACAGCCACCTTCCTCTCACTGGTCATGTTGTTGCCCTGTAAGATTGTTTTCTTTAAAGATTTTATTTTTAAGTCATCTCTACCCCCACCGTGGGACTCAAACTCACAACCCTAGGATCAAGAGTCACATGCACCACCAACTGAGCCAGCCAGGCCGCCCACTGCCCTGCAAGATTTTGAAGACCTTTGCCAAATTAGAGCTATTCCTTATATTTAATGAATCACCATTATTTCACCCCCTTGAAAGCTTAGATAAGAGAGCTCAAGTTGTTACAAGCTGTTGTTAAGTGTGGAGGGTGGTACTGATGGAAAGACTTTAATGGACTGGTGTTGGAAATGGGGTTTACCTAAAAACTACTTTTCTCAGAATGCATTATCGTAACACCCACTGGAAAGAAAGTCATGAAAGAACAAAGACACCTATATAATTTTATAGTATCTAGAAAGATTAGTTTCTTCTAGGGAAAATACATCATCCTCATCATTTTAGCAGATGGTTAAAATAATTTTTTGCATTTTGATTTTGTTTTTAACAACTGGATTGGGATCACATGAATATGCTAAAAATAAAAACTGGATTTGGTCATAAAATAATGAAGACAGCCATCTTTGAGAAAAGTAAATATTTTTCATGCCATGTAACCTGAGAACATATCTCATTTGTAGTTATACTTTCCTTTGAAAAATTTTCAACCGTATGTAGTCGTAGAGACAACAGTACAATGATCCTTTATATGCCCATTACCCAGATTTAATCATTGTTAAGATTTTGCAACACTTGATTGATCTATCCCATTATTTTTCTCTCCCCCTCTCTTTGTTGAAATATTTTCAAGTATTTTGCGTTACTTCAGTATGCATTTCTAAAATTGTTGGTATTTCTTACATAACCATGTTGCAATTACCACACTTAACAATTTTAAGAATAATCCCTTGATACTATCTAATATTCCAGTCCGTATTCACATTTTCTCTATTGTCTCAGAAATACCTTTTTAATTTCTTTCTTTCTTTCTTTCTTTCTTTCTTTCTTTCTTTCTTTCTTTCTTTCTTCTTTCTTTCTTTCTTTCTTTCTTTCTTTCTTTCTTTCTTTCTTTCTTCCTTTTTTAGAGAGGGAGAGAGAGAGAGTGGAAGCATGAGTAGGGGGAGGGGAAGAGGGAGAGGGAAAGAGAGAATCCCAAGAAGGCTCCACGCCCGGTGCAGAGCCCGACATGGTGCTCAATCCCACAACCCCGAGATCATGACCTGAGCTGAAATCGAGTCGGGTGCTCAACCAACTGAGCTGCCCAGGTGCCCCTATTGGTTTTCTTAAGTTTACTTTAACTTTGGGTAAAACTGTAGAATAACATGTTGATATTTTAGCAAAATTGCCTGCTGTTGGTCTATATTATGGTATGAGTCTATGTGATAGAAAATTATTTCTCTATTGCACACAAGTGGGTGGAACTATCGTGACTGCCTATGTATAATCTTTCAGTGAAATGTGAAAAACAGTTTTTGCTGTAAGGAAGCATCTGCTATTTCACCAATGACTTTTTTCCAAATTTGCAGTGATCTATATTCTGTAGATTTTTAATATTAGGGAAGTTAATTTTCCTGCTTGGGATATACAAATGAAAATATTCGTCTACTCAAAAGGGCTTTGCCTCATCATGAAATGATTTGAGTTTATGAAATGATGGTGCTTTGGAGGATGATAATAATAGGATGTTTATTTTATAGCACTTTTCTTTTCATTCCCCACTTCCCAATACACACACGCTTTGAAATCCTGAACCAAAGGATTTGAAGATTTATGTTGGTTTGAACTTCCTGACAGATTTTATTTTGTAAGTTGAGTTGCACAGGAGATACTCTGGGAGGGTAATTAGCAGAATTCTTCACGCATCTAGTTAGAAAAAAAAAGGTGAAAACATTACATGTCATTTGTGGTCTGATATTTTAGCTTTAATATCACTGAGAGGAGTTATAAAATAGGCAGATCTGTTTCTCTAAATATTGACACCATCTGGTATAAAGTTCACAGAACTGGTGCAAGAAACAGTATTTTCAAAGTTGTCAAACTGAAGTCCTATTTTTCTCCATAAATAAACAAAAAGGAAGAAGAGTACACAAAACAGTAAACAGGTATCAGCTGAGCATTAAATCTCTAAAGCAGAAGTCAGCTTCGATAGCCACGAATCTGGCCATTACTTCTTGAACTTCACTTTTCTATGTTCTAGGCATAAGATTTTTTAAAATCAGAAAGTTACAATTAAAAACTTTTGTGCTAAATTTATTGTGAGTCTGCGTAGTCTCTTAACTCTTGAAGATGAGACACGCATTTCGGATTCATTTAAGGAAGTACAAAGAAGAAATGGGACAGAATGCGTGCACGTAAATTTGTAGGACACGCCAACTGCATTATATATTTGAGAGAGTGAGTGAGAGCAAGCATAAGCAGGGAGAGGGGCAAAAGGGGAGGGTTGAAGCATCCTGTTTGTAAAATAGCATAAAACAATGTCAAGCTTTCATGAAAAACAACTTGACTCTCAGCATTTCAGAGCCAGGAGAGAGAGAGATTATCTATTACAACACCGTCATGCTATGGATGAAAAAATGAGGCCCAAATTGGTCCAGCGGCTTATCCTAAGTCCTACATCAAACAATCCAGTCAGGGCTAGAACCTATGTGTCCAGCCTCCAGCCCACTCTTCTGTGTTGTACTATATATATTTAACGTTCAAGGTACTAAATGATACTAGAAAGAATTCTATATTTTATAAATTGTTACTAATACAATTAATTTTGATTTTGACTCAATTATCTGTATTTGTGGTCAATTTTAATTTCACGTTATTAACCTGCGATTTATAAGTCTTGCTGTATTTTGGTGATTTATAGGCACTGTGTAATAAGTTATAAAGCACAAGTGGGACTCGCTTTTTTTTTTTTTTAATGGGACAGGAGAACCATGAATAGACTGATTTTTCCACTCCAAAGTGGATTTTTGTTTGTTTTTCTCCCTTTATCTAGGTGATCCTGGAGCTGTGAAATGAAGAGCTGTTGGAAAGATGAGGAGTTAAGAGTTCATTCGGCTGTCCAGATGTATCCAAGTACCCCGTTATTTGGCAATAAATACATCTGGGCAACTGATTGAACTTTTCGCTTTTCACGACTCTGCTGGAACCTCTACAGCCAGAAGAAGGGCCTGCTCTATGGGCAAAAGTCTGTGATCTCTTAACCTAATGAAATAGAAAGTGGGAGTGGCTTATAGGGGAGGAGACACTAATGTAAATGTAAGTGGAAACACATTTTACTTTGCAGGAACTTGAATTTTACGTAGCTCAGCAGAAGATGAAGAGGTGCTCCCCGCTCCCTGCCCCACTCTGGTTTGCAAAATTAAAATCAAACCAACATAAAATTTTGAACTGTTCGTTCCCATCAGAGACATTCATTATGTGCTTAACATACCACTATAAAAGAACTATATTTTTTATTGTGATTGAGAATAACCAGCAAATGCTGGCTAATATTATTACCGTGACATATATATATTTATATATATATTTAATATATATATATATTTAAATATCTAACCTCAAGCTATGGCTATGTACATAGGCCCATCTAAAGTATTTCCCCCAGTCTCTCCTTATTCCATTGCGTTATTTCATTTTATCCATAACAATGCTTACTGTCTGGAATTATCTTACTTATTTAAATGCTTACTGTCTGTATCTCCTGCTAGAATGTAAGCTCCGTGAGAGCAGGGACCTTGTCTAGCTTGTTTGCTACCACACGAAGACGGTGTTATACAGAGTTTTCAGTCCTGTCAATCAGGTCTCCAAAACAGAGATTTACCATATGGTTTGCTCTGTGAGCTCTGCTGTTTCAAAGCCTTCAGTTTACTCTGTTATGTGGCTACTTATGCTGAGAATATTCAGGGATAGTTCTGCTACCACCTATGGAGAAAGCAACTTCAAATACTAGGCATTCTGCCCACCAAGACAGATCCTCTCAATGTCTGTTACTATTAGCACGGAAAAATTTTGGTAGCTATTTTAACTCTTTAACCTTAGAAGCGGTTCTGTTATTAAAGTATTATTTTAAGTAAATGGAATAGGTGTAGCTGGGAAAAACTTAGGACCTCGTATACTGTAGATTTCAGGAGTTAACTATCTTGTTAAGTCTCACTAAATTTAACAGTAATCACTCTTATAAAATATGTAAAACACAAGCAGAAGCATTTAGTAAATACAAATAAGGGGAAATATTTCATGTTTCATGTTAATTCCAAGTACAAGAGGAACAGTTAAATTTCTTTAAACAACCACTGACATTATCTCAAGCGGGGGGGGGGGGAGGGAAGAAAATGACACTAGACCTGCATTCAAATAGAATAAATCACCTTATTACCAGTTCTAATGACATGTCCAGGAGAGACCCAGAGTCTTGTCCAGTGAATGCCCCCTTGCCCTTCACTTTCAAAAGTGTCTCGGTCTGGAGGGGAAATTTTAAAATCACCCAACATATATAATTGCATATTCAGAACTGTTAGATTTCCCTATGGCACATAATGAGGAAGTCTCCAGTTTAGGGTCTGGATCACTGCATTGTCGGACAAGTCAAAGAAAAGATGCAGTGAGCAAGTTGCTAGTATTACATTATCCTGTAATATAGATCTGTACTCGACTTAGTAAGAAACTGATCATTTCCATTGAAGTCTCTTAGCTCGAAGCTTTTTGCCTAATCTATGATTTTCTGGGAAGCAGATTGCTAAACATTGGGAGGTTATGAAATTGCCTCTTCTGGAGGTTGTTCCAGAGAACATCAATTATCGCATTTCTTGAAGTGGCTTAAGTATAGACCTGTCTGAAGGCAAAGGACTGAGTTATTTGATCACTCATAATTTTTCAGCCGTAGGAGTGTCATGAATTCATAATTGTGGAATAAATTAAGACGTTACACTTGAGGATAGAAGATTTGGATTCATTTAACATGAAGTTAGATACATTTCTAAATTAGCTTAACAAGCTTGAATATCCTATGTTGACTGGTGGAAGAGCAGTCTTTAATTGCATTGATTATAATTGGATAACATAATAACTTTTTATTAAAATCGTAAATAGCTATTATATGATTTAACTAGAGTTGGCAAAGGTGAATTTTTAGTATGACAATTATATGCTTTATTATAAAATCCCCACAGTGCCTTTGAAGTTGAAAGGAAAATTCCTACAATATTCATTAGTTCTAAGGATAGTATTTGAATTAAAAGATTTCCCCCCAAAATGTTGTAAATCTGTGCCACATTAACATAGTCTTCTGAGGAGAAATCTAAACATCTGTGACTAATTCACTTTTGATCTAGTATCTGCTGAAAGCCCAGTGGCTATAGTAACCAGAGGGATAAGTTTTGAGTTACGAGTCCATAATTTCTGAACAACGGAAACCGTCAAAAATTAAACCTCTGCATTTCTTATGAATTATAAAATTTTTAAGTGCTTTATTATAAAAAGCCAGACAAGAATGATCTCAGTTGACTGTCTCTTCTATAATTTTTAAAACATTCAGTGTCAGATTTAATCTCTTCAGCAGGAGAGAAAGTAATCTGCTTCATCACTGTCATCAGCTCATGGGATTTCCAGAAATCTAATGTAAACTATGTTTTTTAATGGGATAACCTATTACTTCCAAATTTTGTTGAAGCATCGGGTAGAAACACTGGCACTTTCTTACTATTTTTATCAGTATTATGTTTGACCACGTCTGGAAAAGAATGACTAGGAAACAGTTTGAGGACAGGAAACATGATTGAAACATGACCAATCTTTCTTCCGTGTCAAAGGGGAGGAAAGGTGATAGTAAAAACGAATCATAAATGGTTAGCTTTTGAAGATGCAAGGAGATGTCCAGGATTTTTGATAAAGTCATAGACTTCTGTCCTCTCCAAATACAATTTAGAAAAAAAAAAAAACAGCTCTTTCTCATTTGTAGGATCTTTTCACTTCACACCTTAAATCTCAAGTCTCTCCCTCTCCCTGCCCTTCCACCAATCAAGTACCCAGCACTTAGCTAAAGAATGTGGGAGTTACATGGAAAGGACATTTATATGGCTCCTCCTCTCAAAACTTGTCTTTAGCACACATTTAGCACGTATTTGCCTCTGCTGCTTTGGACAAAACCCTTTGAACGTATTCTCTTTCCTCACCAACCACCTCCTCTCATTGGCTGGTCCTTCTCTCCCCCTTCATCCAATTACATTCTCGATCCTTTCTACATGACTTTTTTGAAATGGTGCTAAGGTCCACTGGCAAAGTTCTTTTGGACAAATCGCACAGTGTGACTCTGTTCCTTCTGAAAATAGCCTCCCTTCACATTTTCCTTTTTGCCTATTCTTTCCATTTCTATTTGCTGCCCTTCTTTATTTTTCCTGTTCTCCAATTCAATATCTACTCTCTACTGATTTAACAACTGATTCTTAAACCTAATCCCCAACTATGACTTTACTAGAGTCCAAAGTGGTGGGTTTAATTTGTTGTTTGCATCTCCCAATACAGAGCCACGTGGAAGTTCTTTCATAAGCTAAATTTAAAATGTGTAAGACCGAGATAACAAGCAAAATTGATTTCCCTTTCTCATCTTTGTAGTCTTTCACAAATGAATTGAATATAAACTATACTTTGTAGAGATGGCCATAGATCTCTCACCACTTGGAGGGCAAATGGGCATGGAAAACTAGGTATCCCTTAAGGAAAGCCCAGCACCGGGTTTCCAAGTGAACCATCAAATTATTGTCCAATGAATGCAGGAAGTATAGCATCACTAAATTCATGCCCAGACAAAACTCTTAAAACGCCACCAAGAAGAAGTTAAAATAGAGGCTGTGTGCCGAAGAAATCTTACACAGGTCCCCATTACAGTCATACTTCTATTTAGAGCTAAAGAGGCATCACACCAATTAGCTCTGGAATTAACAAATTTCCAAGTCTAGCCTGAGGCCATGTGGAAAGAGTCAAAAGTAGTTTTTGCTCTTTTTAATTCATACCAGCTTTCTTCCCCAAGAGGTTTTACTATTTTTGTTGTTGTTGTTATTGTTATTTCAACTTCCATGACGGTTATTGATAATGACGTATTTCTGAGTGATACTGATTTTGATAGTTTAAAATTAATTTCTGAATATACATTGGGAACCCTATTTTGACTCAACTGTCCTCAAGTTTTCACACTATTTTTGATAATATATGCTATATGATATATGGCATATGTTGACATTGGAGCATAGATTTCATAAGCATCAATTAAATATAATGCTCAGCATATGAGTCTTGTTTAACTAAAATCGTACTATTGAGAACGATACGAAAACTACTATTTGTCCCCCTTTTTGCCTTAGCAAATGTAGTTACTGTTACTGATGTCTGAAGATTTTGCAGAGTGTTAGAGAGAACATAAACAGTTTGTGATTTGTGTTGCAGAAATAAGAGATTAGTCTGAATATGTATTTATGGATCTTGAACTTATTTCTGTGATTTAACCTGTGATTTTCTCTTCATGCTTGATATAGTAAATTGATTTCAGGTTAATCAATCTTTTTCTGTACATAAAATCATATATATTTATATATATAATATATATACACACTCACACATAAATGTGCATATATATTCTTATAATACTTTGACATTGTTACATGACCAAACATAGTTTCTTTTTTTTTTTTTTAAAGATTTTATTTATTTATTTGACAGGGAGAGAGACAGCCAGTGAGAGAGGGAACACAAGCAGGGGGAGTGGGAGAGGAAGAAGCAGGCTCATAGCGGAGGAGCCTGATGTGGGGCTCGATCCCATAACGCCGGGATCACGCCCTGAGCCGAAGGCAGACGCTTAACTGCTGTGCCACCCAGGCGCCCCCAAACATAGTTTCTATGAGAACCATATAAATTCTCATTTAAAATGAATCACTCTATCAGTTATCCCACCGGTGATATTTTTTCTTAATTTTATAAAACACAACTCTTCCCAAATTTGAGTACTTGAATTCCCAGGTATTCTTTTTCTGTCCAACAACGAGAATTCCATTATGAAAGATTGGCAAGTCTGAGCGGTTTGCAGATCAGAGTGTTTAATTAGTGTTTTTTTGTTATGGTTTTTTGTTTGTTCCTTTTAACTTATCTTATCCAAGGTTTTAAGAGGTTTTGTAGAAGTACTCACAGGACATTTCTCATTGCAAAATACCATCACAGTGACTTAGCCCTTTGGGGAAACATGTAATGTAGCAGTACTTACTTTACATAATTTATATATAATTTATTCCTGTCTATCACTTCCTATGTCTAAGCTTTTACCACCAATCAAGGGGCATTTTCTATCAGGTTTAGTCAACTTTCAAAAAATGCAAATTTGAATAGTATAGAAAAATACTATTTTGCCCTCAAGGCATTTTAGTTAATAAGTTGAAGATCTATATACATAATATACTTTTGTGATTATTACTTATCTCCTCAATTAACAAAATTGGAACTTAGAAAAATAAATATTTCTTGTTTAATTTTCCTGTTTATATTTCACAGGAAAATATACATGTAAAAAAGATGACAACACAGATTAATTTTTAAAGAAATACAGTATTTTGAGTACCAATAATGGGATTCCACCATGGCTGAGAAAATAGAAAATATAATGTTTAATGAGATAATTACCATATCAAGCTATAGCAAACACAATTTCAATTGGTTTGTTATACTGGAATGAAGCATACTTTACTTTGAAACTTTTAAGTTATATTAATTTTTAGACACTTGAAAAGTAAAAATTAAAAACAATTTTTATATTTTAATATTGGGGAAAAAGAAGGATTTTGATCTTTGTTGAGGGCTAAGAAGCAAAATAAGACCTTTTTGTCTTTCTGTACCATTTTTTTTTTCTGTCACTTATTTCCAGACCTCCCAGGAAGAGGGATTTATGCATTGTCTGGAAGGCATTTTATGGGATAAAAATAGTCTGACTAATGATCTTGGAATGTCACTCTATCTCTCCCATAGAATATTTTTTTTCTGGATACTGGAGGCCATACTTTATGCATTATTGTAGTGAAAGGGATGGTTTTGAGGTAGATTTCTGTGTAGGTAACACTGATAGAACTCACAAGTGAGAGGCGGGGAA
The DNA here is from genome assembly GCF_024610735.1 of Ursus americanus. Lineage (NCBI taxonomy): Eukaryota > Metazoa > Chordata > Mammalia > Carnivora > Ursidae > Ursus > Ursus americanus. Next base: position 33,424,435 of record NC_142164.1, on the reverse strand, counting down.
CAAGAAGAGAGAATAAATTAAATTCATAGCTTGAATGACTAGAATAATAGTACTCTTAATGAGATGGGAAACAGGGAGGTGCAATTTCTTCCAATAAAATTTTATTTCCGAACTTCTAAAAGCAACTAAAAAACACTAGAAGAGATTATCAACAAATTTTTATTACATTCCTTGAAAATATTTTCACATTAGACAGAACGGATCATTTTTCAATGTTATTCCACATTCTCAAGCTATTCAAGTCTCTCTTTCTCCCCCTCCCCCACCGCAACTACATTTTTCTCATTGACAGCCCACTGCGTGCAAACCTAACATCACAATCCTGACTCTTGTAAGAGCCTGCGATCCCAGAATTCAGTTAGATGTTTGGTGTGGGAAGAGAGTATAACCAAAATCCTAAAACTGAAGATATAGGACACCAAGAATAGAGAACAGAGAGGTTTACTCATTCTGTTCCCAGTTAGGAATCTCCAGGCAGAAAAAAAAAAAAGAAGGGTTTCTATGTTAATCACTAGAATTCACACTGAGTATTCATTCAATGTCAATGTAAAGACTGATAGTGACACGTGCCACTCCGTAAAGATGTTACTGCCACAAAGGAGTGCACCAGAGATTCTCAGCAAATTTGCAACCAGTCTACTCCTGGCCAACATGTTAGCATACGGAATATAGTGAGTGCTAAGTGGTAAATGATCGGGTATAGAAATATTTGGTGGGGTTTTGCAATGCAACAAATAACTCCTTGAAAAATAGCCTATAGAAGTGGAAGGTATTCATTCTGAAATTCTTTGATAAGTTGTTTGGAGAGTTTTCATGTTTCCTTCTTAACCTTTAAGATGCATTGTCACCTCTTAATCAATAAAAGAAATTAAGGTTTTTGTTTTCATCATCTTGTGCAACTGACCTTTTGTTTGCATTTTTAGCATTATTCCATGTGCCCTGACTATAACATATTATCTATTGGATACTAACAAGCTGGTACATAGGGTGATTCCTGTATTTAATATAGTAAACCTGATCAACTCGTTTATTTTGGTATAAACTTGGTGCTGCCCTCTGGAGAATATTGTTGGTTAATGCAAAAGTATAAATAAAGCTAAGTAAATGCAGATTGCTTCACTTTGAAGAAAATACATTAGAAATGTTGTACAAAATATGTTCACTTAATAGAAATACTTACAACTTACTTCAGTTTTTCATGTTCTTATAAGATGAAACCTTTGTATTTTATACATGCTACTTAATTATTACATCACAAACTTTCCCCAAATGGTTTGTTAATTAAGAAGCATATATTCTTAATTTCTTTCCCAAAACACTGATTTGAAGCTATGTGTACTCTAGGAAGAGAAGTTTTAATAGAAGCCCCAAATGAATAAAGTGTGTACAAGAAATTTTAGAAAAACTAAGAAAAAGAAAAGAAAAAAAAACTATGAAGATTGCATATTGGTAAATAAATGAAAAAGATATTCTCTGCCATTTTTTATCACTTACATGATATAACATCCTTGCCTGTTTGCTAAATTTTGTACTGATTATTTATCAATAAATATACTTAAGTTTATTTAATTGGCTGTTATGCAAGTTATTTGGACTTTTAACTAATTTTCTTTTTCTTTTTTTTTCTCTCTCCCCAGAAAGGATGGAATTATGAATCCAATCTGTTAAATTTCCTCTTCTCAATTTTACACTTTGGTTGCTTAACACCGAAGCAATCATGGTGAACCTGAGGAAAGCGGTGCATTCGTTCCTGTAAGGATGTTATTACTTATTATTTTTTAAAAGATAACTTTTTTATGGTAGCTTGCTCAAAAATGTTAGAGGTTTTTCTATGATCGTTCAGCTATGTTTGCCTCAATTTGCACAAATGACTTGCAGCCCACAGACTAATATCATGGATGTTCCTTGTGCAAAAATAAACGAAAAAAAAAACCCAATGACTTAGACTTCAATTAAACAGAACTGCTCATGTATTCAAATAAATAATATGGCAATAATATCTTAAATTCAAAAATAATTCCAATGTTCGCGGCTGCTTTCTCTATGGTTAAAATGTAGAAATGAGAGAAGTTCTTTCTTTTTCCTTCCTGCATGAACTAAACAGCTTAGAGGATAAAATGTCTTTATAAGTTTCTGGTTTTATAAAGAATAGTTGAGGTTGCAAAAGAATGGGTCAGAAGTCAGGGAGTAAAGGTTGGGTGATGTAGCTAGACAGAGGAAGACAATGCCATCTTCAGAAGTCTTGATACCATGACCCAGTAGTTCAGGTCATTAGAACGTCATATAAAGGAGATAAGAATTGGATTGAAGTACTGAACAATTCTAAATGTAATCTAATCCAGGTGTATCTTTTTTTTAACTTAATACAATGTTGGGTTCATTTCTTCCAAATCCACTCTTCAAGGAATGGGGCATGGAAAAAAGATGCGGGCTCTGTAAATTCTGATCAGTTACAGTTGAGAAGTCTTGAATCCCCTTGCTCCTACAGTCCCCTCTATGATTCCTGTAAAAGTGCTCCCCCAGGAAAAGGTTTACAGAGTAATATAGATATAAAGTACATCAACACTGCATCCTCCACACTATGCAATATGCTCCACTATGGCCCATCTTGGATGTCATCGTACATTGTGGTGATGGTAATCTCAGTGATGTGTGCTTCCAAGAGAAAAACAATAGACAGGAAAAGGAAAGGATGAAGGACAGTGATAAAGAAGGGAAGGGGTGCCTGGGTTGTGCAGTCAGTTAAGTGACAGACTCTTGATTTTGGCTCAGATCATGATCTCAGAGTCATGGGACACAGCCCTGCATCGGATGGATGGTAATCCACCTCTTCTAAAAACGCCCATTGTCATATGCCATGCAAAAACACAGTACATTTAAAACGTATAGACTTTTGAATCAAAATATCATCTTGTTTATCTACTAAGAATATAAAATTATATACTCATTAAACAGTAGCAATGAATAAATTGGTTGCATTGTTTGGAGAGAAATTATAGTTTTTGTGTACATATTTTATGAGACTTCTGTGGGCTTAATAACAATTAACTTAAGCTTTAGGATCAAGACCTAAATTATTATTCTTTTATAAGAGGACTGTATATATTTCACTGAGCATATAAATATTAGAAGTTAGGTTTAATTATAATATAGCCAATTCTTGATTACAAAACTATGGAAAATAGGATTGAACTTTAATAAAAATTATAATACTGTGTGCATAGTAGCACCCAATAAGAATTTATTAAATTTAATTGAGTTGAAACGAGGAAACTGAAGTAAATACTCTTTCAGGATCTTCCCATTAACATTATTTTGTAATTCACAATAGGTATACTTAGATTCTCTAAGCTTCCTCAGTAATTTAATATTTGTCTCATGGACTCTTTCATGAAAATTAAAAATATATCTGGCCAACAGAAGTAGGCAAGATAATCACTTGAAGAATTTCTCTACCCACAATGAGACATTCATATTTTAAAACCGATAATTGTCCAATAGTATTTCATGTGTTTTTTAGATACAATTTTATCCTGCATTCCTCTATCATTTCTAAAGATTTTTAAAATTTATTTATTTATTAGAGAGAGAGAGCACAAGTGGTGGAGAGGGGCAGAGGAGAGGGAGCCCAACATAGAGCTTGATCCCAGGACCCTGAGATCATGACCCAAGCCAAAGGCAAACACTTAACCAAATAAGCCACCCAGGCGCCCTTCTGTCATTTTTAGAGAAATATGAAAGGACTCTGATGTTTTCACAACTTGTTTAGAAAATTGCAGTTGGGTGCATATTCTGTTAGGACCTTATTCTCTAAGCTTCAAGATAAATATATTTGTGGTTCTATAACTGACAATTGAAGATGCAACATCTTACTATGAGGATAAACTCTTGTGGGACTACCTGAGATAATCATCAGCTAATTTAAACTAGAAGTTTTTTTCATGGAACACTACATCAAAAACTAAGAAATAATAATAATAATAATAATTAATAAATATATAATAAATAAATATAAATAAATAATAATATATAATATATAATATATAATTAATAAATAATAATAAAAATAATAATAAAAATTTTTATTTAAAAAAGGAATGAAGATAAAAAAATAATGGACTGATGCCTATAAATGACAAAAGGCTATATTAAAGAAATCATTAACTCTATATACTGAACTGTTACTGATGATATTTTAATAAAAGTTGCTCTTGAAGTAAAAAATAAATAAATAAATAAAAAATAAATTAGAAGTTTTTTGAAATGCCAGAAGGACACGTTTTTCTTCAGATAAGCCAGAAAAGACCCAGATTTAAAATTACTGTCTGAGTCTCGTTTTGCACAAATAGGCATCTTATTAAAATAAAATCAGGATTTAAATTCATCACCAATTGTGAAATACATGAGTTGGGGTATAGTTACCATAAACTACTTCTGTTTAACTTTGAAAGCAAAAAGAAGGTAAGCCCCAATATTTACTTAGGGCATATCATGATAAAGGTACAATTTTCAGGACTTTATATATATCATTTAGTTTTCCCAACAATCACATGATAGAGATCATCCTTGTTGTACAGAAGAAGAAATTGGTGCTCTAAGAGGTTAAGTGACTGGTCAAAAATCATTGAGGTCATGAAGTTAGGAAATTGACCACATGCCTAATGCAACTAATAGTGACAGAATAATCAAAGTTGAGAGCAAATAACTTGCTTCTATTTATCTGGTCCTTTATTTTAAGAATTTCTATTCACATCAATCAGATTACTTATGATACAGATTTTTCTAAACATATATTATTTCAGCTTATTTTTTATGTTCCAGGAAATAGAATTTACTGATTATTTGATACAAGAATTTACTGATTATTTGATAAAAATTACCATGTATATCACTCTCTGCATGTTGCTTAGAATGTCAGGTAGCTTTGACTAATAAGGAAGTTATTTTAAGCAAAATGTCAAAAATATTAGTTTTCTATCCTTTGTAGAAGGAGAAAGTCAAAATATTTTCATGATTTCTTCATTATCTTAAAAAACATGGAAGTAATATACTTTTATATTAAGTATACTTTTATACTTTTATATATAATAATATACTTAATATACCAAGATTTTAAGAGAAATAATTTTTAAATACTACAGAAAATTATTGCAGTATTTTACTTGAATTTTAAAATGCTAATAGTTTTTCAAGCTTAAGTTTAGAAAGTGTGGTGTGTGTGCATGGACATGTGCATAATATTATAGATACCATATCATTACAATAATCATAATCGTCCAGTTTTACTACAGTAAATTTCTCTGATGATTGGTAATAAATGATGAGCTAATCAAATCACATATGTATTTTCCCTGTATAGAGAAAATATTGTTATTTGAAAGAAAAAGTGAATAAGATAATGAAATAAAAGCATTTACATGAAGAACTCAGACTCTGAATGTTAGTCATGTGTTCAAGCTCCCCAATTCCAGAAAGACCCTTACTTCAACAGTCTTGCAAAAAAAAAATTATTCAACACGTATTTATACAAGTAGAGAAAATTTCCTCCTCTATAAATAATGACAAGGTTTCACAACCACTACATATAGTGTAGTTGCTGCTTACTATTTATAGAATAACTATTACTAAACATAGAATACACAAAAAACAGTTGTTTTCAAATAATAATATCTTTTAAGCAGGAGATATTGAATATGCTTGTCCTTCTTATCTATTTTATTAATGAAAATAAATGTTAGTTTTTTTTTTTTAAGATTTTATTTGTTTATTCGACAGAGATAGAGACAGCCAGCGAGAGAGAGACAAGCAGGGGGAGTGGGAGAGGAAGAAGCAGGCTCATAGCAGAGGAGCCTGATGTGGGGCTCGATCCCATAACGCCGGGATCACGCCCTGAGTCGAAGGCAGACGCTTAACCTCTGTGCCACCCAGGCGCCCCTAAATGTTAGTTTTAGTAGATACTTGAGGAACACACACTTTGAGAGGACACTTAATATATGTAACCTAAATAAATCTCCTACCACCACTGGGGAAGATGATTTGGGATGTACAAAACATAGCCACGTCCACTTCTCCTACATTGTTTGCCACCTGGCCTGACATTCTTATTAGTAGAGTCGACAAAAGTACCATCCTGAGAAATGCACAGTTTAAATTACTTAAGAGATTCTGTATCCAGCACAGGAAAAGCAGCAAACCCATAGGAATTAATCATCACCACAAATCAATCATTTTCTAGCCTAGAACAGGGCCCAGAAAACATAGGACAGAAATGAGCAGAGTGTCAGATACAAAGAAAATTTATAGCACAGATATTAATATGTATGGATCAGCCTAAAGTCATTCTGCAGCTGTGAGAAGGTAAAAAGAGTTCTAGAAAGAAATGAATATGAACTATGGCCACAACCCTCTGTGCCTCTTCTAACATCTTGCCTGAAGTTTGTCTGATGACAAGTTATTCCTTCTTAGCTTCAGATTAACAGTCCAATTTTCTTGTCCAGGTACTGGATATTTAAAAGAAAATCTTTCATTCTATTCTCAGTTGTCTCAGAAGATATCTAGAAGAAATTAATATTGAAAAAATATAAAAATAGACCATTACAGCGAAACAAACAATATGCAGTTTCATATTGCTTGTATAGAGTAACAGTTGAAAATACAGGCTTTGAAATCAGTGGGACCTGAATATGGACCCTGCCCCTGCCACTTATTGGCTGTGCTGCCTTGAGAAATTTACTTAACCTCTCTGAACCTCCGACTCCTCATTTGCATAATGGACATAAACCAATACTGACTTCATGAGGTTGTTATGTGTGATCAAATGAGATTATATATATATATATAATTTTATAATATAATTTTTAATTATATACATATATTTCCATAAACTAAGGGCCTGACTTATAATATTCCTTGGATAGAAAGAAGAAATACCGAGATTTTAATTAAGGGAGTAGAAATGATGATGACGATGATGATGATGGTGATAAGGTGGCTGAAGGAAAAGCAATTGTTTTATATAAGAAATGTACTGGGTATAAGCAATATAATATGTATCTGATTATTTTTTTTTCTTAATTTTCAGTGTGCACCTAATTGGCCTACTGGTTTGGCAATGCGATATTTCTGTGAGCCCTGTTGCAGCTCTAGTAACTGACATTTTCAATACCTCCGATGGTGGACGCTTCAAATTCCCAGACGGGGTACAAAACTGGCCAGCACTTTCAATCGTCATCATAATAATCTTGACAATAGGTGGCAACATTCTCGTTATCATGGCAGTAAGCTTGGAAAAGAAACTGCACAATGCCACCAATTACTTCTTAATGTCCCTAGCCATTGCTGATATGCTAGTGGGACTACTTGTCATGCCACTGTCTCTGCTTGCAATCCTTTATGGTAAGTACGATTTTATTAGTTTTTTAATCTCAGATTATATCCTAAATTTGTGTCAGGTATCATCTTAAACACTCATACAGTTAATCATTTTACTAATATCATTTGGAAAATGAAGAAAAATGCAAATTGTGTGACAGAAGAATTGGATGTGTATATCATATTTATTACATAAATCAGTAGCAGAATCTCCAAAAAACAAAATTTTATAATATATTAAAATCATACACAAATAATCTATTGCTCAGTCTCACTTATAAACAATGACAGTTGCCTTAATGTATACAATGGGACAGTGACAGAAACATGTTCTCACCCCTATATTCTGGGCGGTACACATACGTAGAAGGAAAGAAGGAAAAAGAGACTCATCATCTTTAATAAATACATTTTCAATAATCTTTTTAAACATTGGCAAACTAAGTGCTTGGCAAATAGTAAGCACTCAGTAACAGCTATTCTTCTTTATGGAGCTTACAATTTATGTTTTTACAAGGTGATGGGGATAACAAATTAATTAATAATTATATAAGTGCAAGGTCACATTATCACAATAAAATTCAGGCATTCAAAGTTTTCATAATATTGATTTTAGAGAGGTTTTTCGTTTTTCTTTTCATATTCTGCCATCCCTTTACCCCATTCATTTCAGATTTTATTTTTTTATTCAAGTGTAATTAACATACAGTGTTATATTAGTTTCAGATGTACAATATAATGATTCCAACAATTCTATATATTTCTCAGTGCTCATCAAGATAATAGTTCTCTTACTCCCCTTCATCTATTTTAGCCATCGCTCGAACCACCTCCCCTCTGGCAAATACCAGCTTATTCTCTGTATTTGAGTCTGTTTGGTTTTGTTTTTTTTTTTAATGATTTTTTATTATATTATGCTAGTCACCATACAGTACATCCCCGGTTTCCGATGTAAAGTTCGATGCTTCATTAGTTGTGTATAACACCCAGTGCCCCATGCAATACGTGCCCTCCTTACTACCCATCACCGGTCTATCCCATTCCCCCACCCCCCTCCCCTCTGAGGCCCTCAGTTTGTTTCTCAGAGTCCATAGTCTCTCATGTTTCATTCCCTCTTCTGATTACCCCCCCTTTCTTTATCCCTTTCTTCTGTTTGGGTTTTTTTTTTGTCTCTTTTTCTTCGTTTATTTGTTTTGTTTCTTACATTCCACATATGAGTGACATCATATGGTATTTGACTTTCTCGGACTTCAATTAAAGTTATATTCTCTAGGTCCACTGATATTGTTGCAAATTTCAAGATTTCATTCTTTTCCATGGCTAATATTCCATAGTGTGGAATATATATATTTTTTTCTTTTTTTATTCATCTATCAATGGGCACTTGGGTTTCTTCCATATCTTGGCTAGTGTAAATAATGCTGCAATAAACATAAGGATGTATATATGTTTTCGATTTAGTGTTTTCATTTTCTCTGGATAAATACCCAGTAGTGGAATTACTGAATCATATGATAATTCTATTTTTAATTTTAAACATAAAGAAAAATCCTCAGGGATTTCAGGTAAAAATAAGGAAAAATTTACAAGACTAAGAGAATTAGACTGACTTCACAATTAACAAAAATAAAGCAAAGTAATGGAGCAATATTTTTCAAAAAGTTAACCAATTGTAGGAGATTCTTTCAAAGGCAAATCTACAAAGGAAGAAAACGGATCACTAGTTTCAAGGGGTTTAAGGTGAGAGGATGACTGAAAAGGAGTATTTATTTTGGTATATGTTGATATGGTGGTGGTTTTATATATATATATGTAAACTATATATATAATGTAAATATATATATATAAATTCTTAAAACTTGAAAAGTTATAAATTCTAGTGTGCAGTTTTAAAAGGGTGAATTTTACAGTATGTTAAGTATACTTTAAATTAAAAAGTAGAAAAACACACTCAAAGTTTCAAATGAAGATTTTTACATCCAGACATGCTAGCCATGAAGGCTATAAAAAGTTGAAATTTATTTTAAAGTCAGAGAATTCTGAACCCATAAGCCCTTCTTAAGAAATTAAATAGTGGATGAGATTCAACTAACAAAGGAATGATTGGGAAAATTTCATCCAAAAAACTGATGATGAGCATTTAATATGGGTAATTTTAGATCTAAGACAAAAATAAAAGTGGTATAAAGATAGAAGAATACTGTTATATGTTATATAACATCTATTATGTGTTATAAGCTCTAAAAAATTAGCAAAAATGTAACTAAAGTTAGGAATCGAATAGAAAGGGAAAGAGGAAGAGGAAAGTAAAATAATTTTATTGATTTTTCTATCAACAAAAGGAGGAGTTAAATGGTACCATAAAAAAATGGCAAACCAGAAAGTAATAAATTTAATAAGAAAACAGTGGTTTAAGGGCATTAAACATGATATAAATAAAGCATGATATAAATGTGATATTAAAATTAACCACTAAAACAAAAAACAAACCTTCCAAAATCCCAAAAGAAATATAATTAACGAAAGAGCAAAAACATCCTTAGAGGAAGAAACACAAGAAAATATAACATTATGGGGCGCCTGGGTGGCACAGAGGTTAAGCGTCTGCCTTCGGCTCAGGGCGTGATCCTGGCGTTGTGGGATCGAGCCCCACATCAGGCTCCTCTGCTATGAGCCTGCTTCTTCCTCTCCCACTCCCCCTGATTGTGTTCCCTCTCTCGCTGGCTGTCTCTCTCTCTGTCAAATGAATAAAATCTTTAAAAAAAAAAAAAAAGAAAATATAACATTATGCCCTCAACGTTATACCATGATGTAATATGACAGAGGAAAACAAACATACTAGTAATAGCAGTAAACTTGAATGAACCTAAAACATGACTTAAAATGAAAGAATTTTAATTTGGCTTAAAAAGGAAAGCCCAACTATATCCTGCACACAAAAGAAACCCTTAAAACCCAGTGATTCATAATGGCTAAAAATAAAGGGATGAGCAAAAGTGCACCAAATAAATGGAATTGTGATTTAATGTCTAACAAAGTAAATTTCAAATGAAAACAGCAGCAAGAGTAAAAAGGAAGGATGTTTATTTATGATAAAAGCCACAATTAACAACAAAGATTTAGTGGTTAAGAATATCTATGACACCGATAGCACAGCAATGCCCTTTATAAAGCAAAAATGAAAGAACATGGGAGGACACGTTTATGAATACATTCTACTAATGGGAGATTTTTACACATCATACTCAGTATAAGAAAGATTGGGCAAAAAAACAAAAGGATATAGATCTTAGGGAGGTGTGTTGAGGTTCATACTCTAATCGAAGAGAATATAGCTTATTTGTAAGTGCATGTGGAACATGCACAGAAATTAATAAAATACTAGGCCATGAAGAAAACATTAGAAAAGTAAAAATATTATCCAAAGTGCTTTCTGATAAGAAGGCAATAATATTAGAAAAATTAACAACAAAAGTTTAAAGGCCATCTCATCTTGAAGTTCTAACAAATTTTTAAAACAACCCTTGAAGGGCACATGTCAGAATGGCCAGAATCAAAAAACAAACAAAAACAAGAAGTAACAAGTGTTGGTGAGGATGTGGAAAAAAAAGGAACCTTCATGTACTGTTGGTGGGAATATAAATTGGTACAACCACTGTGTAAACCAGTATGGAGGTTTCTAAAACAATTAAAAATAGAAATATCATATGAGCCAATAATTCCACTACTGGGCATTTATTGAAAGAAAACAAAAACACTTAATTCAAAAAGATACATATACTCCTATGTTTACTGCAGCATTATTTACAATAGCCGAGATGTGGAAGCGTATATGTTCTTCTAAGTTAATCTACCAGTTAGTTCAATTCCAATAAAAATGACAAGATTTAAAAAAAATTTTTAGAAGTATATTGTCACAAAAACATTTAACACAAGAGCTACCCTCTTAACAAATTTTTAAGTGTACAATACATTATTATTGACTACAGGTATAATGATGTAGAGCAGATATCTAGAGCTTATTCATTTTATTTAACTGAAACTTTGTACCTGTTGATAAGTCTCCATTTTCCCTTCCCTCAGTCTCCTGAAACCACCATTCTACTCTTTGATTCTATGAATTTGACTACTTTAGATACCTCATATATGAGTGGAATCATGCAGTATTTGTGTTTCTGTGACTGGTTTTTTTTCACTTAGCATAATGTCCTCCATGTTCATCCGTGTTGTCACATATGGCAGATTTTTCTTTTTTTAAGGCTAAATAGTATTCCATTTTATGTAGAAAAATATATAAAATATATTATGTATTAAATATATATATATATATTACATTTTCTTTTTTCATCTGTTGATGGACATTCAGGTTGTTTCCATATCTTGGCTACTGTAAACAGTGCTGCAATGAACATAGGAGTGCTAATATTTCTTCAAGATCCTGATTTCAATTCTTTTGGATAATATCCAGAAGTGGGATTGCTATATTATATGACAGTTCTATTTTTAATTTTTGAGGATCCTTCATAGTGTTTTCCACAGCAGCTGCACCATCTTATATTCCCACCAAGAGTGTGCAATAGTTCCCTTTTCTCCACATCCTTACCAACACTTGCTATTTCTTATCTTTTTGATTAACTACTCTGACAGGGTGAGGTGATACCTCATTTTGGTTTTGATCTGCATTTCTCTGATGATGGGTTGATGTTGAGCATCTTTTCACATGCATATTATCCTTTTGTATGTCATATTTGGTGAAATGTCTATTCAAGTGCTTTGCCCATTTTTCAATTGGATTATTACAGTTTTTTTACTTGAGTTGTAAGAGTTCCTTATATATTTTGGAGATTAACCCTTTATCAGATATATGAGTTGCAAATTTTTTCTCCATCCCCCTTCATAGGTTGCCTTTTCATTCTGTGAAGGTTTCTTTTGCTGTGTAGAAGCTTTTTTTAAAATTATTTATTTTATTGTTGCAATGCTTTTGGTGTAATATCCATAAAATCGTTGCCAAGACCGATGTCATGAAGATTTTCCCCTATGCTTTCTTCTGAGATTTTTATAGTTTCAGGTCTTATGTTTGAGTCTTTTGGATGCTTATCCTACAAGAAGCTTTTTTATGAAGTTAGATAAGTTGACATTAAAGTTCATTTACAAAACTAAACATTCAAGGATAGCTTGAAAAAACTCAAGGAGAAAAGCTATGCAAGAGGACTAGCACTAGGAAATTTTTAACATATTATAAAGTTTTTATCATTTAAAGTATATCATTGAACCATAGATAGACGAACAAGCAGAGTATAGTAGAAAATCTGAACTAGACCCTAGTACAAACGGATATGTAATACATGATAAAAGCATCATTCCAAATCACTGGGAAATGCTGTTGGCTAACAATATAGCCATTTGGAAAAAGATAAAATTTGATTTTGCCACATGCCAAGTATGAAAACAAACTCTAAATGGATCAGAAATCTAATTTTAAAAAATGAAACCACACAAGTACTAGAAGAAAAGAAAGGTGAATTTATCTATAACTAAGTTATATGGAAAGGATTTTTAACTATGACTCAAGATTTAGATGTGGTAAAGTAAAAGATTGATATCTTTGTGTAAGAATAATAATAATAATTTTTTGTCTTTTTATTTATTTAAAAAAATTTTTTTTATTATATTATGTTAGTCACCATACAGTACATTACTGGTTTCTGATGTAAAGTTCGATGATTCATTAGTTGCGTATAACACCCAGTGCACCATGCAATACGTGCCCTCCTTACTACCCATCACCAGTCTATCCCATTTCCCCACCTCCCTCCCCTCTGAAGCCCTCAGTTTGTTTCTCAGAGTCCATAGTCTCTCATGCTTCATTCCCTCTTCTGATTACCCTCCCTTTCTTTATCCCTTTCTTCCCCTACCGATCTTCCTAGTTCTTATGTTCCATAGATGATAGAAATCATATAATAATTGTCTTTCTCTGCTTGAAAAAAAAATAATTAAAAAGCACCATTAACAAAGCCCCAAAGCAAATAACAAACTCGGAGAAAATATTTGCAATGCATATCACAGATAAAGGGGTAATATCCCTAATATATAAAGACTTTTTAAAAACTGAGGTAAAAAGATCCAGCACTCAATAGGATCCAAAAAATAATGAGCTAAAGATATGAGTAGGCTATTTGTGAATTTTTTACATATTTTAAAACATTGTGAATTTTGAATTCTATATACACAGTGATATATACAGTCCTTAAATATATGACAGTGTTTAATTCTGATCATTGTAAGAGAAATGCAAAATAAATGACACTGTGATACCATTTTTTACTTATCAGATTGGCAAATTTATTTTATTTCCTTTTACTCATTATTTTTTAATTTATTTTTTAATTCAAGTTTATTTAACATACAGTGTTATGCTAATATCAGGTGTACAATATAATGATTCAACAATTCTATACGTTACTTGGTGCTCGTCACAATGTATACTGTTAATCCCCTTTATCTATTTCAACCATCCCCTCTCCCATATCCCCTCTGTTAACCACCAATTTGTTCTCTATATTTAAATATCTGTCCTTTTTATTTGTCTCTTTTTTCTTTACTCATTTGTTTTGTTTCTTAAATTCCACATATGAGTGAAATCAAATGGTATTATTCATCTTTCTCTGATTGACTTAGTTCACTTAGTATCATACCCTCTAGATCCACTCATGTTGTTGTAAATACAAATTGGCAAAATTTTAAAGCTTAATGTGGCACTGCTGCAAGGCTATGGGACATAGGCATTCTCATATATTAATGGTGGGAATGCCAGTTGGTACAGTAATTATAGAGGGGAATTTGGCAATACTGAACAAAATTACATATGCATGTATATTTTAGCCCAGCAAATCACCCTCTAAAAATTTCCCTGGATAATAAACCTCTGATAAAACAAAAATATGTACATATAAGGTCATTCATATGAGCATTGTCTGTCATTGCAACATATTTGAAACAACCTATGTACCCAGACAAAAGAGATTAATTGAATGTACTATAGAATGTCCACTTGATGGAGTACCATGAAACTATTAGCAGGAATAAGAAAGTTCTCTACTAATATGGAGTGATTTCCAACATATATTATGTGAAAAAAGCAAAATGCAGAAGAGGAGATAGGACATACTATCTATGTAAGAAAACAGACAAATACAAAAATATACACATATCTTCTTATTTTCGTAAAAAATAAATACAGAATGGTTAAATGAGAAACTAATAATGAGATTTATTACCTTCAGGGGTAAGGTAGACACTGGAAAGACAGGTTGGGTATGGAGAATTATACTCTGAATACACATCTTAGATAATTTTGATTTCAGAAACTGTGCTAATGTTTCATATATTTAAAAAATGAAGATTGGGAGAAAACTCTAAAATGGATTATGAACAGAGTCAAATGAACTTAACTCTATTTGAAATGAATAACATAACCACACTGAGTAGAGAGTACAAAAATAACCCTAACCTGTATAACTTTAAAGTGCAATTTTTGTCCTATATACACAATGGAAAACTAAAGAAAAATGTAAACGAATGAATTATAGTATTAGGTTTTATTTTACCAGAAGTACACAATGGCAATTCTGAAACTAATTCCTCTGTATTCTGGGATAGGATAAGTGTACAAGTATAGTGAAGATAATAGAAACCAAATTTCTCACTGTTGCATAAAGAAGTTGAAAACCTGGAAGGGGGAAACAAGTAATGAATCCTGTGGTGTTGGATTAATTTTCACGATATCCGTTTGAATACATGGAGAAAATAGATACTAATAATAATAGTAGTAATGATAGATATAGAAATAGAAATCAATATTTGTGAATATGTGTGTACTTAGAATTATTTTCTATTTTCTATTTCTGTCCATTAAGAGGGCCTAAAAGCAACAACACACGAGTAGCAGCAAGCACATATGGGAATAGACATTCCTTGGAGAAATGAGGCCCAGGACAAGAATATTATAACAAGACTGGAACATTTTTTGAGCTAGAAAATAAGGAAGTGCTCAAAGAATAATGGGACTGTATTTTTAAAAAAGCACAGACGCTAGCTTAATGGGGCCCCCTCATCAAATCTGGGAACATTTGAACATTAAAATGAATAATAAGAGTTCTGATGCCAACAAAAATAGAGTAAGCCCACTAAAGACTCCCTCTTTTGCTGGATTCATGTAATAATTCTGGAAAAAAAATTTCAAAAGCAACTGCCTAAGGACTCAGAAAAATAAACAGAAGCAGCCAGATTGGGAGGGAAATCAAAACTTAGAACTGTAACCTGTATGGGGGGTGAGGTTTTCATTTTTTTTTCTCCTTCTTCTCTCTAGCACCTTTGCCCCAAGGCGGGCACCCTGTCACATAGCTCCATGGTGATAGTATAGGAGTGGCTGGCAAATAAGTCCCTGAAGCCAAATGTCAGTGAAATCTCCCCCCTCCCTTTTTCATGCGCTGACTTTGCCAGAGGGATGGCTCTAGTCAGATAGCTGTCCTTCTGTGGTGTGAGCACTAAAATTTTGAAGAGACCCTTTCTTTTTTGGCCAGTGGACCAGAAAAAAATAGGCCTCTGTAGGCCAGAGAGTATGGGAAGGAAATCTCATGGAGGGGAGAGCAGAATAAAAGTTTCCCTAATTCAGTTGGAACCTGCACAAGTGCCAGTCTCAATCCTTAGCTCCACATGAACAGGACAGACCCTCAAGAAAGCATAGAAAATCTATAGAAAATTGAACTGATTTAAACAGCCATCCAAGTCTAGGACCATGCCCTGAGTGGCATGTGTGTGGGACAGACTCAAAGCACCACAGGCAAAGGTTTGGTAAACAAAAGATATTGAATCCATGACCCACAGATGTGAACACTAAGTCTGAACCTAATTAGTTTGATTACCTAGTAAACAAACAAGTAAACACAATCAGCATTCTTGAGAGGATTCTAACAGGACCCAGGGTCCACAAAATATAATATTCAAAATGTCCACGATGCAACACAAAATGACTTGACATTAAAAATACCCAGGAAATACTAAAAAATTTTAAAAGAAATGACCATCAACATATGCCAACCCGCAAATTATGTAGGTGTTGGAAATATCAGACAAAGCCTTTAAAATAACTGCTGTAACAATACTCCATGTAGTAATAAATAGAAGTAAATGGAAATATGGAAGTTCTTAATAAAGAAAAAGGAACAATGAAAAAGAAGAAACTGTAAAAAATTGAATATTTTATGACAGGAAAATCCAATATCCAATTTTTTTTTTAAATCACAGGATAGGTTCAATAACAGAATAGAGATGACAGAGGGAAGAGTCAGGGAACTTGAAGATGAATTAATACAAATCATCCGAATTAAAGAGTAGAGAGAAAGACTGAAGAAAAATGAACAAGGCCTCAAGAACCTATGGGACTCTGAAACTGTAGAATATTTGTGTCACTAAAGTCTTCCAAGTGGAGGAGAAAAAGATTGGTACAGGAAAAAAATTAAACAAAAAAATAACCAATTATTTTCTAAATTTTATGAAAGACGCAAATTTAGAGATTTGAGAATTTCATCAAACCTCAAAGAAAACTACACCAGCACATCATAATTAAATTGCTAAATACCAGCAATAAAAAAGAATGTTCTATTGATAGATAACACACAAAATATGAATAAACCCTAAACAATTCAGCTGAGTAAAAAGAGTCACACAAAAAAAGAGTACATACTCCATAAGTCCATTTATATAAAATTCTAGAAAACGCAAACCAATCTACAGTGGCAGAAAAAAAGACCAGTGGTTGCTAGGGACCAATGGGAATGGAGTGGACAGATGAAAATGATTATTAAATGGCATAAGGAAAATTGGAGGCATAATGAATATGCCTGTTATCTTGATAGTAGTGATTATTGCACAAGTGCGTGTGTGTGTATGTGAAAGCATATCAAAGTGTGCATTTAAATATGTACAGTTTTTCATTTGTCAATTATATCTCAAAGCTGTTAAAAATTGTAAGAAGCAAGTAAAGTAGTGCTTAGGGGAAGATTTATGGCATTAAATACTTATTTTAGAAAAATAAGAATGGTCTCAAAACAGTCATCTAAGCTTCCATTTGAAGAAACTAAGAAATGAAGAGCAAATTAAATTCAAAGCAAACAGAAGGAAGGAATTCACAAAGTTCAGAGCAGAAATCAGAAAGATTAAAAATTGGAAAGTAACAGAGAAAAACAAGTGAAACCCAAAGCTGTTTCTTTTACAAGATTCATGAAAATGATAAGCCCCTAGCCAGACTGATAAATTAAAAAAAGAGAGAGAGAAGTCAAATTACCAGTATCAGTTATGAAAGAGGAGCATCACTGCAGAATTTACAGACATTAAAATATAGTAACAGAATATTATGAAAAACTTTATGCCTATCAATTCAACAACTTACATGAAATAGACTGGTTCAGAATCTGTAACATTTACTCTGGTATTGCTCAAATAATTTCTTCTTTTCTGACTTTCTTTTTCCATCCTGTTTTCCTATCATTGCAAGTACATTTTTTTAAAAAAAGATTTTATTTATTTATTTGAGAGAGAGAGAGAGAGAGCCAGAGAGAGCATGAGCGAGGAGAGGCAGAAGCAGCCCCTCACCAGCAGGGAGCCCGATGTGGGGCTCAATCCCAGGACCCTGGAATCATGACCTGAGCCGAAGGCAGACACTTAACTGACTGAGCCACCCAAGCACCCCTGCACGTGCATTTGAGGTGTCATCTTTATTTGGTTCTATTTTCCACTATTTTTAAGAAATTAGAATATATATATCTAAGATCTGTGTAGACAAATCAATTATATAAAGGTATGTTGTTCGGCTTGCCAATACTGTCTAGAGGTGAGTCTATGAAAGTTGCAGAGCATATAATTAGTTGTTTGTATCTTTGTAGGAAGCTGCAGTAATCACAGCTAATATTTGTTGAGTATTTTCTATGAGCCAGGCACTGTTTTAAGCACTTTACATGTATTAAATCATTTAATTTCCACAAACCATATGACTCAGATACTGTTACCATCCAAATTTACATATGATGGAACAGAGGGACAGGATTATTACATAACTCACAAAATGTTACGTAGTTAGGGTATTATAGAGTAGGGATTTAAACTGAGGCTGTCTGACTTTAGAGTCTCTGTTCCTAAACACTGCAATAGATAACAGAGAGGATATAGCGCCCCTTTGTCAAAGAGGCAAGAGTAAAAGGGACAAATCCAAGTAAATATCTTCAAAGGAAAGTGGCAGACATGATATAAAAGCACCAACGTGCCCAGTTGTAGTCATGCAGCAAAATATATACACACCAGATCAGGAGGTAATAAGACTAGGGATGTTTGAAATAATGAAACAAACTAGAGCTGAGGGAGGATCGTTCAGGAAGACATCGCAGAGATGGTGACACTGGCCAAATATTAAGTATAAAGTTGAGTATATTATGTCAGGGACTTAACAGCTGTGGCAACTTTCATTCTCACAAAAATCTGATTTTATAGTTACAGAAATGGAAGATCATTCAACGGCCATTTTTTAAACACCTATTATGTGCCAAGCACTCATCTCGACTCTGTGGCTAGTGCACAAAACAATAACAAAAACTTTCCATCTTGAAGGTTCAGGAGCCTAACTAAAGTTTGGTCAAGAAAAGACTCTTTGTCACTTCATGCCACTTACATATTCCTCGCTTAGGCTCTGACTTCCCCAAGGTCACATGGCTGGACTACTAGACACTAATATCCATTTCATTTTTCATTACATCATTCTGACACTCACAGATGACTTTAAAACACTAGGACAGTTTTGCTTTATTCTGCTTGGGAGGGTGCATATAAATTGAATTCGAGGAAAATTTGAAGTCAAGTTGTTCCCAAGAACATCAAGACAGTTGGCCTGCTGGTTTTTAAAAGTGCATCAAGGTATTGGCAGAAATTAAGGTGGTTCTGCGAATTGGTTCAGTGCTTTAAATGTTCATTTGATGTCCAAGGCCTCTGGTTGTCATTGAAGTATTTAGTTCACAATATGCTTCAAAATGATTGTTCTTTTTTTTTTTAATATATATTTATTTGAGAGAAAGAGAGAAAGAGAGCAAGCGATGGGGAGAGATGGGGAGAGGGAGAGGAAGAGAGAGAATTTGAAGCAGACTCCCTGCTGAGCACGGGGCGGGGTGGATCAATCTCAGGACCCCAAGATCACAACCCATAACCCGAACCAAAATTGAAAGTCCGACGCTTAACCGACCAAGCCACCCAGGTGCCCCCCAAATGATTATTTTCCCATAAATATGTAAAGCGGGTTTTTTTGGACTGGTGAACTTCTACAATGACCTCATATCTCCAGTTAAAATGTATTGTTATTGCTATAAATTTCTTCCTCCCTCAAAACCTCTGCTCACTGCAAACCTCTGGAAAGATCTGCTATGGTAATAGGTAGGATTTGGCCCTTCAAGTCTGGATACAAAAAGCGATGTAATTCATAGGGTGTAATTAAATAATGCACATGCACACTCCCAAGTTCAGGCACACATGTTCCCAGCTTCCCATTTCTCTCCAACTAGTTTTTCATTCCATTCTCACTTGGACTCTACTTTTATTTTTAAAAATGGAACTACTTGCAAAGGGACTAAGCACATGAAACTTAAGAGATGTTAAATGGAGACCTGGGAACAGACACCGAAATGTTCAAATTGCCAATGCAAGTGAGCACACGCTATTAAATTTGATGAAGTTCAGTCACGTTTCAGTGCAATGATACAGAAACTCTCAGGCTTTAGATGTTTAAGCCAGGAATCATTCAGAATGAAATGCAGCAATTAAATCAGAACTTTTCAGATTTAGTGTCTTAGACACTACATATTTATTTTAGCACAGCAAAGCTGTGCATAAATGAGAAAAAAATATTCAAATGTATTTGAAAGTTCGTTATGTAGTTTGTAAAAGTCTCAGTATCTCTTATGCTATAAACTGCTGTTTTACTTAAAGGATGATTATTTTCCTCCTCCCATTATAGGCTTCCCCCAGATCCCCTCCCAAGCCACCTAGCAATGTTCTCTAGGTACTTTTAATTCCCTCAAAAGAATGCATCATGCCCTCTGGGCTACTGCGCCAGAATTTTAAGGCTCATGATACAGAACTGATTGACTAATGCAATATGCCTAAGAACAGCATAAACACACAGCAGTTGACAATTATGAGTTAAGTGCTATTTCTGCATGTAGACTGTCAAAATGCTTGAGGGGCATAGTGTTTAAATCACAAGCACTCATATCTATTCCTCACTCATCAGAATCCAACTTCAGGTGTCCCCATCCTCTGTTACCAGCCTAGGACATCGTTTGGGGGGGGGGCACTGGCAGTTTAATTGCTCAACTCTTTCGCACACATTCAACTCTCATAACCCAAGAAATCATTCCAAATTATCTCTAAGTTCCATCACAGCAATAAGATAGTCTAGATTCCTCTTTAAAAAAAAAACACTTGCATTACTATGTAATATTTAATAACATAATAATTTTAAAAATACATGGTTCAGGGATAAGATGGAGCAGACTCACTTTTCCCGGCTACTCTCTTCTAAATACAACTGAATACCCTGTAAAGAATTTGACAATTATAAAAGGGTGCTAAAAGCACAGAGAAACTAGGGAACTCCACACTTGAAGAATGACATGGCAGTGACTTTCCTGGGGTTTCTTTTTATCTCACATATATCCTACTCTTGGATACTGGAGAGGATTGCAACTCAGGATCTTCAACAGGCATGGACAAATGAACAAAGCAAAACAAGGACTTAGCAAGTAGTCCCATACCCAGTGTGGCAGGGCAGGTTCATCTACCCACAGCAGAGGAAACAGTGGAAACTGGGTGCAAGACTAAAGCTTTTCCCCTAAGATTAGGAACAAGGAAAGGATTTCTGCTCTTAGGACAGTTACACAACATAGTACTGTAAGTTCTAGCCACTATGATAAGACAGTAAAAGAAAGGCATATAAATTAGAAAGAGAGCAGTAAAACTGTTCCCATTTCCAGATGTCATGGTTATCTGTGTAGAAAATCCCAAAGAGTCTGCAAATAAAACTCCTAGAATGAATAAATGAGTTGAGCAAGGTTACAGAATACAAGATCGACACACAAAAGTCAATTACATTTTCAAACAACAAACACGTGGAAACTGAAATTAAAATTCAATATCATTTATGATTCTTAATAGAAAATAAAATGCTCATGTCCAAATGTACTAAAAACATGTACTGAATTTGTACGCCTAATGTTACAAAGTGCTGATGAAAGAAACCAAAGACCTAAACAAGTCAGGAGACATACCCTGTTCAGAGACTGGAAGATTCAACATAGGAGGGATGCCACATATTCCTGTATTAGTTTCTCAGCGCTGCCATAACAAAGCACCACAGACTGGGTGGCTAACACAACAGAAATGTATTTCCTCATAGTTGTCGAGGCTAAAAGTCAGAGGTCAGGGGTCAGCACGGTTGGTTTCCTCTGAGGCCTCTCTCCTTGGTTTGCAGATGGCTGCTTTGTAGCTGCATCCTCACCCAGCTGGGCCTTGCATTGTCTGTGTTGAAATTCCCTCTTCTTAGGGACACCAGTCATATTGGATGAAAGCCCATCCTAACCTAATGACCTTACTTCATTATCATTTTAAAGACTGTCTCTCTAAATACAGTCACCTTCAGAGCCACTTCAGAGGACTTCAACATGTAAATTGTTGTGGGGGCACAATTCAACCTATAATACTTCTCAAACTGATCTATTGTTTTATAGATTTAAGGCAATTCCTATCAAAATCCCAGCAAGAGGTTTGAGACATACACAAGCTTATTCCAAAATTTATATGAAAGGCCACAAGCAGGTTCCCCAATAGTCAAAACTATCTTTAAAAAGAAGGATCAAGGGGAAGGAATCACTCTACTTCATATCAAGTTTTACAAAATAGCAGTAGGAATCAGGACAATGTTGTATGCCCAGATGAACAGATATATAGACCAATGGAATAGAATATAGAATCCAGAAATAGACCCACCTAAATGTGTCTGGTTAATTTTGACAAAGGTGCAAGAGAAATTCAATGGAAGAACAAGTGGTGAGAAAGAAATTGGTCATCCACAGGTTAGAAAAACACGAACCTTGATCTAAACTTAATGCCTTATAAAAAATTAGCTCAAAACAGATCACAAACTTAAAGGTAAAATGTAAAACTATAAAACTTTTAGAAAATAAAAGTATAGATAATCCGGATCTGAGGGCTAGGTAGAGTTCTAGAATTTGACAGCAAAAGCACAGCCCATAAAGAAAAATGCATAAATTGGACTTCGAAATTAAAAAATTTGGTCCTGCCAAACACCCCTTTAAGAGAATGAAAAAGACAAGATACAGGATAGGAAAATATTTGTAAACTATATACCAAACAAAGGAATAAAATGTAATCATTTCCCCTGGCTGCTGTAAGAAATCTCACAACTGGTAACTTAAAATGACAGAAATTTATTCTCACAGTTCTGGGGCCAGAAGTCTGAAATCAGTATTGTTAGGCTGAAATCTGGGTATCTTCAGGGTTATGATGCCTCTGGAGGCTATAGGTAAATATCCATCCATTCTTTGCCTTTGTCAGATTTGGCTCCTGGCATTCCTTGGCTTGTGGCTACATCAGTCCAATCTCTGACTCCATGGTCACATCACCTTCTTCTCTTTATGAAATCTCCTTCTGCTTCCCTTTTAAAAAGATACATGTGATTACATTTAGGGTTTACCCAGATAATTCAGAATTATCTCTCCATCTCAAGATCCTTAATTTAATTACATCTGCAAAGACCCCTTTTTATTGCCTTATGAAATAGCATTCACAGTTTCCATTCACAGGAGTAGGATGTGGATATCTTTTAGGAGGTCATTTTCAGCCATGTACAGCTAGCATTTAGAACATACAAGGTTTTCTCAAATCTCAACAGGAAAAAAAAAAATCACAACCCATTTACAAATGGGCAAAAGACACGAAGAGACATTTTACCATGAAGAATATATGGATGGCAAATAAGCACCTGAAAAGATGTTCAACATTATCAGCCATTAGGAAAATGCAAATTAAAACCACAATGAGATACTGCTACACTCCCATCAGAATGGCAAAAATAAAAAAAAAAATGACGAAGGTAAATGCTACCAAGGATTCAGAGAAATTGGATTGCTCGTACATTGTTGGTGAAAATACAAAATGGTACAGACACTTGGAAAATAGTTTGGCAATTTCTTGAAATCCTCAACAGGCAACTATCTATACTATCCAGCAGTTGGTCTCCTGGACATTTATCGCAGAGAAATGAAGACATACGTTTATTAAAAAAAAAAACACAACAACCCATACACTGGTGTTTATAGCAGCTTTATTCATAATAGCAACAAATTGGAAACAACATTCAATGGGTGAATGGTTAAATAAACTGCGGTATATCCTTACCATGAAATACTACTCAGCAGTAAAAAGGAATAACTATTGATTCACACAACCTAGATGATTCTCCAGAGAATTATTCTGAGGGACAAATACCAATCCCACATAATCACATGCCATATGCTTCTATTTATATAGCATTCTTTACATGACAAATTATAAAAAGAGAGAACAGATTAATGGCTTCCAGGGTTTAAAGGAGAAAAGAAGGGGGAAACGGGGAGGAAAGAGGCTGTGCTTACAAAAGGAGAAACAGGAGGAATCCATGTAGTGGTGGAAATGTCCTGTATCCTAACTATGTCAGTGCCAATATCCTGGGGGTGATATTTTCCTATTGTTTTGCAAGATGTTATAATTAGAGGAAATGGGGTAAAGGACACTAGCAATCTCTCTGCCTTATTTCTCACAAGTACCTGCATGTGAATTTACGATTATCTCCAAATAA
Source organism: Ursus americanus (assembly GCF_024610735.1). NCBI lineage: Eukaryota > Metazoa > Chordata > Mammalia > Carnivora > Ursidae > Ursus > Ursus americanus. The sequence goes on along the minus strand of NC_142164.1, from coordinate 33,400,110 downwards.
AAAGTTCAAATCAAAAATGTATGTGTAAGGCATAAATAAGTTTTGAAGCATCCTAGACTCACTCTATACTAAGACATGGAACTCCCTATCTCTCGGAAGACCTTGATCCCTCTACTGAGGAATAATATAAGTAAAATGTAAAAATACATAAATATGGATGCATCATATTTAAAATATAAATACAGGCTTCAGAAAGTGGATATCTGTGTACAAAATTGCTTCTATTTTAGAAATTACATACTTCCGTAAAGACAATATTTACTACTAAAGTAACAAAAAATTAAAAATTCAATTGGATTAAATTGTCTTTGGCATCCTAGATTAATGCAGGTATCAATTGAATCATAAACTGAAAAATATATGTACCCTAGTGTTAATATTATACAAGTTATTGGAGTCCTACAGCACCATTTAGCCCCAAATCTATATTCCAGTCACCTCTCAGATATTTTCAGTACAATATGAATTTTTTCTACCACCAATTTAGCTGTAGTTTCATAATTTTCAAAACCATAACAAAAGAAAACAAACAAAAAACCATGAGAACCCTGAAGTGAATAAGGTCAAGTCTTTACCTTTCTTTTGTAAATTCTCCTGTTACTGCACAAGTACCCAAGTTGTTCAGGTGAATAAGACACAGTTGCCTACAAACTCAACTTGACATTGCATGGTGATGGCACTCAAAAAATCTACCTGATGAAAGGTAAAATCTCTCAATATTTGTATTCACCGGCAGAAATTTCTTTTTCCTCACCTGTTTAAAATCACGAATATTTTGGTATCAAATAGTTGAGATGTGTCTAGTCAAAATTTTGCTAATAGAATTACTTTATAGTCTACAATTTCAATTTACAATCATGATTTTATTAGTTCTCAGAAAACAATAGCCAGCTGAAACATTCCTGTTAACATGAATTAGAAAACCAATTGCCCTTGCCCTCCCTATTTCCTGCCAGCCTGACAAGATTCCTGCAAATAAGCAGATGAGTATTCCCAACATTGTAAGGTTAGGAGGAAGAAGCACTTAGAAAGCATACTTGCGCGTGCACACGCGCGCACACACACACGCACGCACACATAGACACAAACAATAAACATTTGCCCAGCCAAGTATGATGTGATCTTATGCCTCTTTTCCTGCGAATAGATTTGCTACATACAGTTTTAAGAATACTGATTATTTCTTTTTTTAAAAAACAATACTGATTATTTATATAAACCTATTATTTACTTACATAAATTATAACTATTTATTCAAATCAATACATAAAATTGAATATTACCACATTTATTCTGTTCTGGTAAAGATATTATGATATCCCAGTTTATTTCAGTTATTAAAAATCAGTATTCAATAACCTCAGGAGAAAATAAAAGCTAACAATGATAATGAACATGAAACTTAAGGGTGTTTTGTTATCAAAGTGCCTTTAAGTACCCATTAGGTCTTTCCAAAATAGATGCTTTTTCTAAGATTTTCAAGTACATAAAACTTTCTCCATCACATACAGCCACCCTCAAACAGAAGAAACAATGAATTGTTACCAGAACAGATTAATGTTCAGTTAACAAGTAAATGAACAGTGGAGGAAAAGGAACACATTCAGTCAAAATCAATACTGATACAGAGGTAAATATTACATTTAGACACAAGTATATGGACTTCTTCACCCATATTAAAAATTCCACAAAAGTGTGCAAAATATTTATTGAATCTTCTATTGCAACTATCTTCCCCCTTCTTTTTTTCTGACAAGAACACTTTGATCTTTAATGTATAGGACTATATTATATTCTTTATTAAAGAACCAAAATGAATAATTTTTAACACTAACATAATAGTGGCAATTTCCTCCCATGCTCTTGCACAAACAAAAAAAACTTTTTCTTCTCAAAATTTTCGTCTCCAGTTTTGCAAGAATTAAAAATACTCATGGTCAGGCTTACAGATATTTACCATTTCCAAATTTGAAGAAATCAGTTCCCAACTCCCTAAAGACTACAGCTCAAATTAAATATATCTTTAAGTATATCCTTTAAAATCTTAAATGAATTAAATTTTATTTCAAAACTCAACCTAAATACAGACCTTGCAAGTTTAAAGATTTTTATTTATTTGAGAGGGAGCGGGGTGGTGGCAGAGGGAGAGGGAGAAGCAGGCTCCCTGATGAGCAGGGAGCCCAATGTGGGCCTCAATTCCAGGACCCTGAGATCATGACCTGAGCCAAAGGCAGATGCTTAACTGACTGAGGCACCCAGGTGCCCCAAGACCTTGCAAGTTTAAACCGATCCTTTCCCTTGGTTTTCTTTGCTATGTTTCCAAATATCTAAGTCATATTTAAGCTTACACAGGGCCCCTCAGACTAATGGTCCCCAATTTATCAACTACAACTCCTTGGATTGTTTTTGGACTTTTAGTGCTTTGTACAAACTCATTGCTAAGTGAAACAAAGTCACGCTGTCTGACACCTTGCCTGCTCTGGGGTCTGATCCATCTTTCTCACACTTCAGAGAGTAACAACTTCTCAGCACACGTTACTGCAACTTGGAAATTGCCACCTTATCCCCAACCACCACCGTGGTTCTCCTCAATGGAGTTCTCCCACCTCATTACCATTTACTCACATCCAGTGGGCATCAATTCGATATCATTCATTCATTAGTTTTAACCACTCACTATGCATTAGGCACCATGCTAAATACTGGGGATACAGCGGGAAAAGAAAAGAGACACGAGTTTATGGAAATTACAGTCTAGTTGGTGAGAAAGAGGCAGAAGAGCAGCAAAGAGCATCTTCATTTCTTCATTTCGGAAACTGAGTCATTCATAAGGCACAGATCCTTTTGGAGTAAGGATAAGGGAATGATTGGGGAAAATACCCTTCCCAGGAATAAGCCAAAAGCCATAGGCAAAAAGAAAATTTTAACTGTTGAAACCACACACTTACAAATCTACATAACTTTGCAGGATTAAACTGCAATTTATTATTATTATTTTTAATTATTATAAATTTCTACAGAGTTTTGGAATGGATGTCCTCCAAAAGAAGAGTCTTCCTGACAAGTTTTTATAGCTTTTCTCTTGGGTAATTTTCTCTTACCAACATGTGGGGATGCCAGATGAGAGTGATTTCTCTTTCAAAGCCATTGGATTAATTTATGCAAGTATGGGTAGTCCATTCTTGAATTTCTGATTCTCTATGGAGACATTATCACATAATATCTGCCACTGAGAACTCATGATGCTTTCATATACATTATTTAGTTTACCACAATGGAACTATACCAACTGAAGTCCTCTTTCTGATAGCCATGATTTCTTTCCAGACAACATATTTATCATTCATTTGCAAGTCTGCAACCAATCTAGTCTTCCAGGGGATTTAGGGAGCAGAGGTTCCCCCTTCACCACTGGCATGCATATCATGCAAACATCTGTGTACAAAAGTAGCTTCTAGGTCATTTGTTAAGCAAATGCATGATCTATTTTAGTAGCTTTTCTTTTCATTTAGAGAAAATACTTTTAGAAATTGAAAACGACACAATTTATACACAAGCATATTAATGGACTAAAGCAAGTAAACATCAGTATAATTGTTTTAAGATTTTAAAAATTCCTTATAGTGTCTTTCTAAAGTAGGGCTAGTTGTAATAATTACCTAAATACTCTATCTGTATCCTTTGAGAAGGTTAAGTGTATTGAGTTTGGTCATCTGTTCGCTTGAGTCAAGAAATCTATTGATCAGAAATAAGTCTGGTAGCTAAAATTCCTGTGGAAGTTCTAAAAGGGCTTATCAAAATATACCATAGGATTGTCTCTATACAAAGGAAATTAATGAGCTTTTTAAGTATGTTAATGGGAATTTGAAAGGATTTGAAGACTAGAAGTAGAGAGAACAAAAGTTGTTGACTAGTAACTCCATAAAGTACAAGAGTACAATCACCACATTTCATCTTCACATTTTATGATAAATATTATTAATTGAGAACATATTATTTCCTAGGCATTCTACAAGGAATTTTGTATGTATTAACTCATGTGATCCTCACAAAATAATATCCATGATTTGTTTTTTTCATGGGTTAACATGAAAACACTAACGTTCAGCCAAACTAATCTTTAGCTTCTTTCCTACAAAATTAGTACATATACATATTTATATATATAATATAATTTTTATATATCTATATCTGTATATATAGGTATCTATATATATAAAGATGCTAAAGGTTCTTTGGAATTTACTCCATTAAAATGGAACATATGCTTATAAACTAAGTCTTCCTCCATTTTATCATTTTATCTTCATTTCTTTTGAAGAATTCCTTAAATTCTAACTCCCTTTTGGTAGAGACTTACACCTTTTAGTAAAGGATAGATTTTGTCCAACCCAGACTCTAGAAATACATTTGGAAAAGAAAGTTAGGGATATATCTGGGAATCATAGATCCACCCTCATATTTTCCACTGTCATCCTGGGGATTTTCAGGGATTCCATCAAAACTCCTTCAGTGGAGTCCCAAGTTGTCCTAAATATTTTGGAAAAGCTATAGTTTGAGGGAATAAACATGAGATAAATAGAATCTCTCTGATGTCTTTGCATTGGTTAACAAATAACAAAACAGTCTGATGTATATAAAATAGCTCCAAAATTTGTATACCCAGAGCTCATTCTCAAAATGAATCAATTTTCTTATTTGTGTAACTGTGATACACATTCCTAGATAAATGATATATTAAGTTCTATGATACTGATACTCAGTGTTCACCCAAACCAGAGCTGATGAACTGGCAGCCCTTTATCTAACTTCTGCCTGCATGTGAGTTTTGTTTTTGCCTACCCAGTGATTTTAAAACTTTGTAAACGAATGCCTTTCAGTAGTGTGTAGGTTCCCTCTTTGCTGTGTTTTCTGTTACTCCCCATTTTCTTACACCTAGCTGTCTTAGTCATATTGCCTACCTGTCCCTAAAAGCACTGAAGTTTGATAGGCCTCCCAGTTTATGAGCACAAGAGAGACAATCTTGACATCAATATCCTAAAGTCTCTGGCTTGCTATCCCCATGAGCTTACAAAGTTACTCCAGTCCCCTAGAAAAATACACACTTTCTCTCCAAGTATTTCTAGAAGTCCCTAGAAATTGCTCACATGTAATCAGGAATAAATCAATCTGCATCATGCGCTGCTGCAGCTGTTCTGGCCTTTCATCAAGCACGTATGTATCCACCATTACCTGCCACCATTCACTGTATCTGCTGGTCATCCATCATCTCCCACTGAGCATTCATCATCCTCCACTGGGCATCCATCATCTGCCACTGGGTATCCATCATCATTTGCTGGGCATCTGCTGAGTACCGCCATGTCTGTTGGGCATCCACAATCTCCCACCAGGCATTGTGGTCTCTGCTGATGCTCTGCCATTTCACCACCATGAGAATGCTGCTTACCTGTCTTGGGTGCTGTTACCTGGTGCTGCCAAACATACAAACCCTCAAGATACCACATGGTACTGCAGTTGCTTCCGTCTTTATTGTACACAGTGTTCCTTGCGAAAATTGGGAAAATATCCCTCCATAATTGTGGAATGCTTTGTTATCCAAACATGGAAAAAACAATCCTTGTCCCTGCCCCCTTCACAAAATCTCTCTGTAAAACAGCTTTCTTGGTTTTTTTGTTTGTTTTGGGTTTTTTGGGGGGGGAGTTTTTTTAACTTATTGTTGTCTCCCCAGGGTTAACACACTCTATAGGGCTGATTTAGAGTTTATTTACTGATGCCTTAAGTCCTGTTCTCAGGCATCCACACAAAAACTTTCCTCTGAAAGGCTAAGAGATATCCTTGCCAGTCTTGTGTACTTGTATACATAGCATTTACCTCTGTATCTTGCATTTCTTTAATGAATAAATGAATAATTCATGAGGTTAGATACAGAGGATTTCCTGCCCCCTCACATCTAGACCTATGAATCTTTACCTTTTTGTTCAAATATATTCTAATATCTCCTTTTCCTCTTCAAATACACATAATCATCTTATTGTAGGCTCTTTACCCTGTGGTAAAAAAATTCTTTACCAGGTAAGTTTCAATTCGGAGTGTAAAAAGGAACAATGGCACTCAGTATATTTACGGAAAATTACAGTGACATATATTAAAGAATCCAGAAGTTCTGGTTCTTGTTCGTATCTCTAGCTTCTGCTATCTCTAGTTATTCTTTGCACTTTATTTTTCTTCTTTCTTCCTTAGACATATACAACTTTTCCAGATTAATTACGGCTTTAATTCTCTAATAAATTCACAAAATAAATTCAAAATATAATTTCAGTTGACATTCCAATGCTACTTGTAAGAGTCTTTTGACTATAGGCATATAGCCAGCACTGTCTAAATAATAGCAACTAACACCTAACTGAATGCTTGTTTGGCGCCAGGTCCTGATGGTAAGGAGGAGGATGATAATAATTATAATAGCTAGCTTTAATTGAGCACTATCTGGGAGGATAAACTTTCCTCCATCCTCTTAGTTTAGTACTGGGGTCCTGCAAATTAAATTGGTAAAAGGCAGATTAACAAGAGAGCTTATTACTAATGTATATGAAGACCTTCATAGAAAAGAAGTAAAGACCCAAAGAAATGGTTAGACCTGAGGCTTATGAACCATCTTAACAAAGAGCAATAAATTACAGAGAAGTGACAAGACAAAAGAAAAGGGCTTTGAGCTTCTTGGGGTGGTAAATTGTGGGAAGGTAAATATATGGGGAAAACTAATGGACAATAAGGGTTATTTTTAATAAGGCTTGTTATGCAGATTTAACTTTGTGCAATCCTGGGGATAAGTATGTTTCCAGTGATTAAGAGTAATTCTCTTCTTGGTACCAGGGTTGGGGGACCTTAAAAAAGGGAAATTTAGAGAGCTTTTTCTGCATCTACGGTTTCTCAGTTGCTTTCAGCTCAAAATAATTCTTATGCCAAAATGCCCCATTTTGGGGTGGCATACTCTGATCCTTCGGCTCTTACTCTATGTCTATTACCTCATTTACTACTCATAACCAACATGTACGTAGAATTTTACTTTTCCTCCACTTTAAAGATGAGGAAAACTGAAGCATACCATTTTACCTGATTTTAGGGCTATATAAGACTAATACCGTTTTCATTTCGATTGCTGATATGAAGGACCCCACTTCCCCAGCTACTCAGACTAGTATTTCTGCCACTGATCCCTGGAAATGTGGAGCATGCTATGTTCCTGAAGACTTCAACCAAATGCTGATTCATGTTTCCTACCTTGATATGGCTCTAAAGACATAAGAAGCATAAGTAAAAAAAATAATCTCTTGTAGATCCAGGAGTAATTTCTCCAAGCTCTACAGTGATAGTAATAGTTAATAGCTACTCTACATTCTACATGGTCCCAGCTAATAGACACTCTCTTAGAACCATAGCTTAGCTCAAAATCATTTCACTTCAGCGCATTTCAGACTCTAAATGCCCTCTCAGACACATAGTTCGAAAGCCCACGTTTCAATGCTTTTGCTGCCATGTGATTAGAAAATAGAATTAAGGAGAAGTGAGGGAGGGGCAGAATGTATCTTCAAATAGTAGAAACATTTTCATGCTCATATAGCTTCAAAAGGTGAGAGCCAGATAAATGGTAAAAGATTAAGAAGGAAGCAGATTAGGGTTCTATAAAATGGTCTTTATTGATGAGAAGCTCTATCTTTCAAGGAGAGGAACCACTCCATTACTGAAGGTTATACAAGGAATTTCTGCTTTGAGTAGGAGGTTGAACTAGATATTTTCTAGGTTTTCTTCTGTTTTAAGATTCTATAATTAAGTTTCCAACTGATGTCACTGAACAAGTTACTTACTTGGAGTCTGAAATTATCATTATGGAGGTAGAAGTACAGCGCTCCTGTGAATGATAGGGAGATGAAAAGAAGAATTGCTATTTCATGCAACAGGGTTACATCTCACACACGCTTTTATGTGCCTATGATTGTGATAATCAATTTGATCAGTCCCACTAAGAGACCCTGGATGAAAAACCTACTAATTAATTAGATATTATTTTAATAACTCAGAAGACATTTTATCTCTTATTGCCATCTAAGTGAACATATAAGAAAATTTGCTTAGAATGAATGGACTATGTATCTATAACCCTCACTCTTAAACATTATGAGATGACGGAGAATAGCCTACTTAGCCTTTATCTCAAAGGGCAGTAATTCAATTTTGAAAGCTGCCTTTCATATGCTAAATAGAATCTCTTACAACTATGAATCTTAATTGTTCTCATTTATCTCTATATACTTCCAACACAATGCTTGAACTGTGTAGTATCTGGGTTTTTGGAATAATTGTTAAAAGTTGGTTTTTTTTCTTTTCCTCCTTAGTCAACTTTCCATATTCGGTGAGTGCTAAAATTTGTTTTGTGTTTCAAATAAAAGATCAAAAATCTAAAATCTTTGCACTCTAATTGTTCCGCATTCAAAATATAGCACAGACAAGGTGCTTGCACATTGTTCACATAACACTAAGTCCCCAAAACACACTTTGTGGATTTTTTCCATGACTAAGGACATTGTTTCTTTTTAAAAGAAGAATATCAAGACAACCAAGGTTGAATGAGATTTTTTTTTACACTGTGGATTTTCTCACTGAGAAATAGTTAATAAAATAGGTCGTGGAGATAGAATTTTAATTACTTGTTTATCTCTATTTTTAGAACTGAATTACCTGTTAAGAGCTATTTGAGGGTCTTTATGGAAGTGTATACAATTACAAAGTAGCCAGCTGTTGTAGATTCTTTATTTCTACTTTCTATGTATTTGTGGGATCACAGCATCTGTGGATTTTAACCCTATTCAGAATGAAGCAAAAAAGAAAGTATTCTGAATTAGTACTTAGAGTACACATAGGATAACGGTCAGACCATCTTCTGTAGAGCAAAAGCTTTTCTTATTCTAGACCAAGATCATTTTTAGAACCTGAAAGAATTACACTAGCCAATAAAAAACATACAGTATTTTCTCCTCAAAATTATGTAGAAAAAAACCTTGAGGGGGAGCTAAAAGAAAGGCATTTAATATTTACTAAGCACTTACTTATTTTTCTATTTTACTTCAACTCCATCTCATACATTCTCGGTTTAATATCTCCTTCATATTCATAGGGAGAAAGAACTTTTCTGGGTTTCCTATTTTAGGAACAAGTACAGAGGAGGAAGCTAAACGTGCTATTAAACTAATAGCTAAAGCTGACTTTCAATGTATTTAATTTTACATGGAAAACATTCAGAATAGAGATAATGAAAAGTACCTTCCATATGTTCTTTGAAGTATTTCTCCTGATGGGGGAGACTGAAGTCTCATTTTCATTTCCTCAAAAACCTGATTCCAATCTCTGTATATACATGAGTTTCACCAGTGGGTGGGACATATAAACCATTGTAATCAACCCTCGTGTTCTCTAAAAGGGCAACTGGAGTAAGAAATAACGATAGCAAACTATTTCCACTAAACGTGATCTTTTGCTTAGCTAAGTAACAATAAAAAGAAAATTGTTTCATAGAAAAACTATATTAAAGCTAAATATTAATGTTAATCATATACATATTTGAATTTTGTATTTTCATGTCCTTAGCTCCAATTCTGACTAAAAAATACTGTGTTTTGGCTAGATGTTTTTAATCAAATGACTCTTAAATAATGCCATACTAATATTGTGACTTTGGGAAAATCAAATGATAGCCCTCAGAATTAGAGTCTCCTTTATGAATGACTAGCTTTTACTGTGTACCTATCATGATAAGTATTTTAACCTACATTATCCCACTTAGCATCTACTTTATAGGTATTCGTAAATATTAAAGACTGAAATTGAAAATATTTAGTAGACTTTAAGTCTCAATACAATTTTAAGATATTTTTAGTATTGCATTGAACCAAACCTCTGGCCACAATTAAATAGATATGCATAAGAAAATTAAAACCGTCTACTTTCACCTCTACTAAAACAAATGTTCTGGAAGTATTTTCTTGATTTTAATATTATAATATAATATATATCTTTTTCTTGGTTTAATTATACTGAAGTAAGGTAAATGTCATGTAGTTTAAGTAGAGTGGGAAAGTTAAATGACTACTTCCCCCAAATTTATTTTATTTAAAAATATAAAAACAATTTTTGAAGACCACCATTTCGTAAGTAACTTTTTAAGCATGCAAGACTATGACAAATTACTGAATTAACTTTTACTGTGGCTCATTCACCTAAAAGTTTCATTTTAAGAAAATCTAATTAAATTAGTTATATAAACAACCAAATGAAAGAGGGAAAATGTGGTGAGGAAATCTAAGACTGTACTTAATTCTGATGTAAAATAGTGTGACAATGTGATTAAGATCTGCCTAGTTTTTACTGTGAAATAAACAAAGAATCTCAGGGGCCCCTGGGTGGTTCAGTTGGGTAAGCGACTGCCTTCGGCGCAGGTCATGATCCTGAAGTCCTGGGATTAAGACCTGTATTGGGCTCCCAGCTCCCTCTGACCCTCTCCCCTTGCATGCTCTCTCTCTCTCTCTCTCTCTCTCTCAAATAAATAAATAAAATCTTTAAAAAAATTTTTAAACAAAGAATCTCAAAAGATACTGCACATGCCATTATATAACACTTGGAGCCCTCCCTCATGTCTTGCCTTTTTTTTTCAAACGTGTTAGGATTACTTGGGAAAAAAAGACAATTTCACAGTACACAAAGGTGATAGTTAATAGGAAGAATAAAAGTACAGAGAGGAAAAATAGTAAGACAACAAAGGTAAATCTCGGCTTACCTTACTTCTTACCTATTGACTTTTTTAATTCATGACTATTAGGTCAGAATCATGGGCTTACAGAAATGACTACATGCTATAAAACAATAACAATAACAAAAATAAGACTGATTATAGTGATAGCTATGATATATATTTGGAACCAGCTATACACCAAACACGTTATTCAAATCTTAGGACTTAATCTAATAAAATGACATAAGGTGGGTGCTATTATTTACTTACACAGATAAGGAAACCTAAGTTCAGGTTGTACAGGGAGGAAGGATGGATCTAACCTCAAATCCTATATACTCTTTCCTGTCCACTTTGCTGTGTCACACAAACAATAGCAGTTTCTCTAATTTAGTATTTCTACTTATATCGTTCATCAAAACCTTAGAACAATCCTTCATTACAGGTGTTATTATCCCTACTTAACAAATCTGGCAGGAAAAAACAATGCGTATGTGTTGGCTTGAAAAAATATACTAAAAAGTAAAAATTATACAAGAGGTTTAAACATTTTTTTCCTTAAAGAAGGACCCAACCCCCTCATATATACCTCATAAAGAATGACATATTTGGAAACAAATTCAAAGTCACTGTTTTTCTGCACAATTTCCTACCACCATCACAATATATTTCTGAATTTTGAAAGACCAACTACTGCTACTCACAGAAAGCTCTTAATAATTTTTTACCTTTGTCAACTAGAGATGATAGAGATATTTTCTACTGTACCATTTAAAGTCCTTTTTTGATTTTTTTATCTTTAAATTTTTTTAAATTAATCAATTAATTTATTTGTCAGAGAGAGTAGAAAGTGAGCACAAGCAGGGGAAGCAGCAGGCAGAGGGAGAAGCCCAATGCAGGACTTGAACCCAGGACCCTGGGAACATGAACTGAGCTGAAGGCAGACACTTAACTGACTGAGCCACCCAGGCAACCCTCTTTGTTGATTTTTTTACTGTTTTTAGGAACTTTTTTAGTGGTGGCTCTGGGGCTTACAATATACATCTTTTTATTTTCATTCTTTTTTAAAAATTAAAATACATTTTATAGACCATAAAATTCACCCCTTTTAAGTATAAAATATGGTGGTTTTTAGTATATTCATGAAGTCAAGCAATCATCATTATCTAATTCCAGAATATTTTCATCACCCCCCAAAAAACCCCATACATGTTAGCAGTCACTCCCTATAATGTGCACCTTAACTTAAAATAATCAAGATTTATGGCACTCCTGGGTGGCTCAGTCCGTTAAGCATCTGCCTTGGGCTCAGATAATGATCCCAGGTCCTGGGATCGAGATCCTCATCCAGCTCCCTGCTTGGCGGGAAGCTTGCTTCTCCCTCTCCCCCACTTGTGCTCTCTCTCTAGCTCTCTCTCTCTCTCTCTCTCAAATAAATAAAATCTTTAAAAATATTATCAAGATTTATATTAAATTTCAAGTGTATAGAAATTTTGCTCCAGTGTAATTTCCTTCCTTCCTTCCCCCTCCTTTGTGCTATTATTGTCATGCAAATTACATCTTTCTACATTATAACATATCAAAATAGTTTTGCATTATTGTTTCTGTAGTTGTCTTTTAAACCATTTAAGTGTTTTAATACATACAGATTCAAGTTACCATTTAGCCTTTCATTTTAGCTGAAGGATTCCCTTTAGTAGTTATTGTAGGTCAAGTATGCTGATGACGAGTTCTGTTTTTGTTTATCTACAAACGTCTTTACCTCTTTTTCATATTTGAAGGACAGTTTTACCGAATATAGAATTCTCTGTTGACTGTCTTTGAATTACACATGTCATCCCAATGCCTTTTGGCCTTTGTGGTTTCTGATGAGAAGTCAGCTATTAAACTTTTTTGAGTCATCCCATATGTGTCAAGTTATTTATCTCATGCTACATTCATAATTTGCTTCTTGTCTTTCAACTGTTTGACTACGAAGTGTCTTGTAATCCTTCACAAAATGTATCCTAATTGGTGTTCCTTGAGCTTTTTAGGTCAAAATTAATGTTTCCCATCAAACTTGGGAATCAAATTTGGAAAAATTTCAGCCATTGTTTCTTCAAACTTTTTCTGCCTCTTTTTCTTTCTCCTCTCTTTTAAGGACTCAAGTTATGCATATATTTGATAGTGTTCCACAGACTCTGTTCATTTTTCTTTATTTTTTTTCTTTCTGTTCTTCAGACTAGATAATCTCTTTTGACCTATCTTCAGGTTCATTGATTCTGATTCTGCCTGCAGAATTCCTCTGTTAAGCCCATCTAATGGATTTATCATTTCAATTATTGTATTTTTCAACTCTGGAATTTCTATTTGTTTTTACTTTTTAATTTTGGATGAATTTTTATCTCTTAATTGATTTTACCTATTCAGTGAAATATTATCATAGTTTCCTCTAGTTCCTGAAATATAGTCTCCTTTACTTCTTTAAACATATTTTCATAGCTGATTTAAACTCTGTCTAATCAATCAAACATCTGAGCCTCCTCCAGGACACGAGAAAGTGACTTTTAGCTCTGTCTATGGGCCATAATTTCCTGTTTCTTTGTATCTTGTATTTTTCTTGTTGAAAACTGGACATTTTAAATAATAGATTGTAACACCTTCAGAGTCAGATCCCTCTACTCTCACTGTTTGTTGTTGACGTTTGGTGGGGTTTTTTTTCCTTACTCCTGCTTGCTTTAGTGACTTTCCTTTTTTTTTTTTTTAAAGATTTTATTTATTCATTTGAGAGAGAGAGAGACAGCCAGCGAGAGAGGGAACACAGGCAGGGGGAGTGGGAGAGGAAGAAGCAGGCTCATAGCGGAAGAGCCTGATGTGGGGCTCGATCCCAGAACGCCGGGATCACGCCCTAGGCCAAAGGCAGACACTTAACGACTGCGCCACCCAAGCACCCCTTAATGACTTTCCTAAATTAATTCTGTAGATTCTGTATTTCTGCCATGTGTAGCTGCTATTTCCTCTGGTAGCTTTTTCCTTTGATTCTTGTTTTTATTTTTAAGCCTCGCTTCTTAGAAGTTACCCCTGGATCAGCATAGTTTGTAATTAGCCAACAATTGGTTAAAATATTTCATTAACTGCTTTAAGCCAGGTATTGTTCCACCTTTGATTTTTGTGTGAGGTTGCATCTTCAGATTTGGGAGAGTTTACATGTTGGTCTTAGCTTTTACTTCTTATTTGAGCAGGGCAGCAAGGACAGCAAGAGTTGAATTATTGGGGTCCTCTCTGGGCTTTTTTAGGCATGTGCAGGGGCATGCATATGTGCAGCTTTTTAGATTTCCCGGAATATGCTGGAGGTTTTTAAAATCCCTTATATTGGTCTTATTCCTATTACCGAGGTATTCCTTCTAAATTTTTAACCAGGTTTTGTTGTTCCAATGAATTCATAGCCTTAAGAAATTGCAGTGTTACTGAGTCTAACTTACTGCTATTGTTTCAGTAATACCCTATGAATAAGACTTCTTCTGAGGACCTGAACTCAGAGTCATGTCAAATAGCCACAATGCTCTGGGAATAGGGTATTTCAAGAAAACTACTCTAAAGACAGTGCTGTGGGGATGGAGCTTCATATGGAGCCAAAGGCAGATGCTTAACGACTGAGCCTCCCAAGCGCCCCCCTGGTTTCTATTTTCATGTTTGCCACTAACTGTGTAATCTAGATGAAGCCACTTAGCTTTGAGCCTCCTTTCCCTGATTTGTAGAATGAGAAGATTGTCTTAGATTCTCTAAAATTGCTTTTATCTCAAAAACGGGATTATTCTAAGGCCTTTCTTAGGTAGATATGTGCAATAAACAGAGATTGTCTTCAATGACTGAGCCTACCCTTTTTGTTTTCCTTACTCTGAAAATCAGGTATCCAAGAACTTCCTTTTTCCCTCTCCCATCATAACTTGTTTTATGGAAAGCCTCTAAACCAAAATTAAAGACAGATATAGACTATATTAACAAGAAATAAATATTACCCTTTCTTCCCACTCAAACTTCAAAATAAAGCAGGATCACTGTAACAGGTTTTACTTGTTTTTTGTAATAAGAGACAGTTTCATAAGTGAAACTACCACAACAACAACAAAAAAAGCTATGAGGGAGTTGAAGCAAAATTGTGTAGTGTGATTGAAAATAGCCATGTATAATTTCTAAAAGTTAAATCCTGGTGTAGTCTTTGTCAAATTGGCGCACGGGCACTTAAATTATCTCAAAATGGAGACAATTTTGTAGTTATCATAGAATCATAGCCTTTTCAACAACAAAGGTTATGTTTGTCAATGTGCTCTTGGGATACTAATCTGATCTTTCAGAGATCACTTATGCTGAATATTATAGGTGCATTCCAAAAATTGCAATTACATATTCACGTGTGTTTTTTAGCCAAATCAGATAACTGAAACCACAGAATTCATCCAGGGACTGGAATTAAACATTTTCCTTTATTAACTGACTAAGTAAATCAAATAATTGCCCAAATGTTTTTCACTTTGTACATTTAATTTTATAGCTATCATATTTGATTTCTGTATCCCTTCTAAAATATATATCTAAATGAAATTAAAGCCTTTATTTTATCCAGAAGCTGCTGCATCCCACTTAACCCTGGGCTCAAATTCCTCTATCTCTAACACTTTAAGAAGCTCTTATGGGGGGCACCTGGGTAGCGCAGTCATTAAGCGTCTGCCTTCGGCTCAGGGCGTGATCCCGGCGTTCTGGGATCGAGCCCCACATCAGGCTCCTCTGCTATGAGCCTGCTTCTTCCTCTCCCACTCCCCCTGCTTGTGTTCCCTCTCTCGCTGGCTGTCTCTCTGCCACATAAATAAGTAAAATCTTAAAAAAAATAAAATAAAATAAGCTCTTATGGGCCCAGCAACAACCAGTTAGCCACCAGGATGGAGAGTTCTAACAATGATCAAAGAAAACAAAGGTCATAATTAAACTATTATAACTCAGGTGCCAAACCACAATGAATATAAAACACATTGATTATCTGCTCTTTTTCAGCACTGAAAAGACAAAACACAGTGGGATATACAAATGTGTTAATCCCAATCTCTGCCTACAAGAGTTTATAATATAATTATATGTACACATGTGTGTTTGTATGTGTTGGTGGGAAGCAGAAATTTGTATAAAGAGATAATGAACAATGTGGGGTTATGTGCTAATGATGCAATAATGTATTGAACACAATACATAGTTCAGAAGTTCAGTAGAGGGACACGTCTCCATGATCAGCTGGTAAGAAAAGGGTTCACAATGGCAGCATTTAAATGACTATCATAAAGCAGATAGCATTTTCCCAGCTACTAAATTGCTTCATAAATAGTCCTTTTCATACTTTCTTTTTTTTTTAAGATTTTATTTATTTATTCGACAGAGATAGAGACAGCCAGCAAGAGAGGGAACACAAGCAGGGGGAGTGGGAGAGGGAGAAGCAGGCTCCCAGCGGAGGAGCCTGATGTGGGGCTTGATCCCATAATGCCGGCATCACACCCTGAGCCGAAGGCAGACGCTCAACCGCTGTGCCACCCAGGCACCCCCATACTTTCTCAATATACTCAAAGGCAACTCAACTTTGAGGAAAAATAGAGAAACTCAGTTTAATTATACATATACTTTCAGGATTGCATCCTTTTACTAATAGTTTAATAAAAATACAACAGCTTCTATCTCTGTAACTTTGAGAGATATATTTTTATCACATTTCTATCTAATACTTGTGGAGGACAAATAGATATATTTTAAAATGTCATGACAAATACTATGAAGCAGAACATGATGGCAAAGACGTTATGATAAAAACTTACTAAGATATTGATAAAAATTTTACCTCAATTACTATCTGCCATGTTAAAAATGGCATTAAAACATAAATAAAATGACCGTGAATAAAATGAGCATACATGTACAACTGCCCTTACAAGGGCTTCTGCTAGTCCCTATAATTAAAAAGTGTTAAGATCAGGCACTATATTGGGGTACCTGGGTGGCTCAGTTGGTTAAGCGACTGCCTTCGACTCAAGTCATGATCCTAGGGTCCTGGGTTCAAGCCCCGCATTGGCCTCTTTGCTCAGCCAGAAGCCTGTTTCTCCCTCTGCCTCTGCCACTCCCCGTACTGGTGCTCTCCAGCTCTCTCTCTGTCAAATAAATAAAAATAAATCTTTAAAAAACGAAAGATTAGGTACTATAAAGTTAAATTATCTCCATATTTTTTCTGAAAATTTTCTTGATTGCCCTTCTCAGCATTCATATTTCATTTACTTCTAGTCCAGTTAACTTTATGTTCACGTCTTAAAACATGCCTCATTCTGAATAGTTCATAAGGTCTAAGGGGAAATGGCCTTGGAAGACACCGTCTAGGATCATGTATCAATATTTCAGGTCACCAAATATTTATTGAAAGTTCACTCTGTATCAGGCCTCATACTTGGCATTAGGAATATAGAGGTGAATAAACAGGGCCCTAGCCCCCAAGGAACTTACTCGCTTTTAAAAAAATACTTGAATAATTTAAATGTTACTAGTCCAACATTTTCTAATTATTGTCACTAGGTAAAATTACTAATTTTCAGCATCAGCCTTGAATAATTTCTGGAGAAATTCAAAATCAGCAATGACTAAATTCAGTGACTCTGACTAAGGGTAACTAATGGAGAGCTGAGATATCTATTTCTAATTAAAATCCTTGGGACAAATAATGGTTTTGTAACATCCCTTAGGAAAATAAGATGAAATGTAGAAATGTATAAAGCCTATATTTACGTGACAACAAATGTTTGGCAGCAAATAACGTACTGCATCATTTCTGGGTAGTACTGTTGATGTAAGAATTAGTATCACTCCTTTTCCAAAGAGGCTTTTTAATAATGCTAGTGGAATGTATTGGAGGTGCCATGTCAGTCCATCTATCAATGCATACGTCAATAAGCATGAAATACCACTAAATCCCAGTGATATTTTTTGAGGTGTTATAGTGCTGTAGAATGTGGGCTTTGGTATCAGATGAACATGGACTTAAATCTTTACATTACCATCTTCTCACCTTGAGCAAATCACTTTTTATTTCTAAATAACAATTTATTCATCTAAAAAACAGAAATAAATATCTAACTGATGTGGCATTGAGGGTTTGAGGTCATGTGTAAAGAATATCTGGCACTTAGTATGTGTGGGATATCTTAATATTATTAATAAAATTACTCTTAGGAATTTATTTCATGCAATACGTACCCTCCTTAATACCCAAACAATGACCCATGGAACACTACATCAAAAACTAATCATGTACTGTATGGTGACTAACATAACATAATTTTTAAAAAAGGAACTTATTTCAGTAGAATGTTATTTTGAAAGCCCTAAATAAAAGTGATCAGGAAAATTATATTTAAGTTCACATGTCAGAAACTTCTGACAATGTGTCCCAAATGAAGGAGAGTTTAGTAAAATGAGATCAAAGAACAGGAAAAAAAAGAATACAATATCTCATAAGTCAACTTACAAATAGCTTCTAGCCTTGTGAATAATATTTGATTAGTGTTTTTATATGCCATATATATACTTTTTAAAAAAGATTTTATTTATTTATTTGACAGAGAGAGACAGCCAGCGAGAGAGGGAACACAATCAGGGGGAGTGGGAGAGGAAGAAGCAGGTTCCCAGTGGAGGAGCCTGATGTGGGGCTTGATCCCAGAACTCTGGGATCACGCCCTGAGCCAAAGGCAGACGCTTAACTACTGCACCACTCAGGCGCCCCAATATGCCATATATATACTTTTGTTGCCATTTCCATGCTTTAAAAAAGTTTGTGTCTGTCATTACGAAAACAGAGCTACCTAGATGAAGTGTCCTATATGAGAGGTAGTAACTGGCACTTTGGGACCTAGATGGAGAAGTGTGCTGTGTAGAAAGGAATCTTTGCTATCCCAGGTCAGAGATGGAAAACTTTAAGCTCCAGGAAAATACTCCAGTTCTCATCCTGATTCTCTTTCTTTACTATCTTTTTGGACTTTGCATAAAAAAAGAAACAGAGAATAAAATATATATAGGGCCAAATGAGAAAAGAGAATAGTAAAAGTTTTGTGTATAAATCTTACATCCTCAGTGATGGACAGACCAACCTCCCTGGGATTCCGTTTCAGAAGACATTTGGCAAAAGATCAAATTGCCTCTTGTTGCAGCCTCATTTTTCAGTTGTCTGCATAGGGCTTTAAGGTAATAAAGGGTGCCTAGACCTGAATCCAGTTCAGTTCAGTGGATAACTTACAAGGACAGAGGAAACATATAGTAAAGGTGTGTTATTTTGGGTCAAAGACTGTAGTTGATATCTTAAATATTTAACTCAATCATACACAGTGTTTCAATTTATCCTCGAAGAACCTTGTAAAGTAGAGAAAACAGGTAATTTTCTTGAGTTTTCAGAAGGGAAACTAAATTCCAAAGTGGATATACACAGAGCAGAGAGCAGATACTAAAACAAGTCTTTTTCCTCCCTTCCCTACACTCATTAGAACCATAGAATATTTTTTCTTCTGTGCCCTGTAGATTGGAAGCAGGTTAAGCACCTGTTAACAGGATTGATGTTTTACACATAAAATCCCTAATATAGCTTCTTATCCTAAGTAAGAATCTTTTAAACTCAAGCAGGATAACGGCTGCTCATGGACAGTGGGGCCCTGAGCTCATTCAGATTCACATTACGACTACTCTGGAAGGCCACTGGGGGAATGGTTAGAGCCAAAGGCTAGCAGGTATTTCAAATAACTCTACACTTTAATGAAAATCTCTCTAGTTCTAAGCCTGGTTTCCCTTTGTTAGATGTCAACTTTTTGTAAGGGAATTGGAGGCATGAGGTACAGGACAGAATTTTATAGGTTTACTCAGCAATGAGTTCTGTTTTCTGAAATATGACAGATGAGGCTTTTTGGAACAACACCACCAAAAAAGCATAATCGATGTGTGTGTGTGTGTGTGTGTGTGTGTGTGTGTGTGTGTGTATGTGTGTGTGTACACATATCAAAGAACTGACAAGATAGTAAGGAATTATGAAGGCAAAATTCTAGTCAAGGTTGGAACCCAGATATAGGGTCAGTATTGAAGCACCTTTTGCCCTACAGATACTGGCTAAATAGGGGAGTTTGAAAGTATGCAGACAGGAACACAAACAGATCGTCCTCAATTTAAGTTGGCAGCCTACAGAACTGTAAACCCTGATGGGAGAGTAAACCAGAAATAAATCTGAACCACACTCTCACCCCTATGGTTTGTAAGGAAAAGTGCCTTGGAGCTGCCTTGGAGAGGGAAACTGTTTTTGATCATTTTGAACCACAAGCCAGAACACACAGTGATTTGCAGTGGTCAGAAAAGTTGAAGCTATAAATTTCTTGAGAAGAGTCTTGGAATATAGTGCCCAATGCATCAATTAAAAAAACAGTGCAAACAATGCAATTGACAAAAAGATAAAATTGAAGAAGTACTTCACAAAAGAAATCCAAATGAGTTTGAGTACCTTTACATACGCAGTGTTCAAACTTATTAGTAATCGGAAATTAAAACAACAGCTAAATACCAATAAATAGTCACTAGATCATCAGAAATTAAAGTGTGATAATACTTGCGTTGGCAAACATGTGGAACAACAGAAACTCATACACTGTGGTGGGAATGAATGTAAACTGATACAACTATTGAAAAATAATACAGCATTATATAGCAATATTAGAAAAGTGTGTGCCCTATAATCCAGAACTTTCAGTGTTGAGTATACATCCAGAGAATGGCTTACAATTAAGCACCGGCATATGTGTAAAAGAATAATTTGTAGCAGTATTGCTTGTAATTACCCCAAACTGGAAGCAATTAAATTATAAAAGAAACAGTAAAATGGATACTGAAATTGCTGCCTTTAGTAATAAAATCCAATATCATACAGATAAGAAAGCTAAGGCACAGAAAGATACAATGGTTTACCCAAAATCACACATATTTTAAGTGACAGAAGTGAGATTTGCCTCCAAGCCACCAAACCCTAAAGTCTTTAGGTATTATATGGCACTTCTTCTCATAAATTTGTTCTATAGGAAATGGATGACACTAGGTTAAATTACATGAAATTGACCTTTTTGTAAGGCAAAAGAATTGAATACTAGCAAATTCATATGGTTCAACCTCACAGTTCTCTTAAGTTCTGAACCTAGTTGGTCTGAAATCACCTTACACAGTGTAGCATCCTATTTCTCCCTAGTTTTCTCACTCAAAATGACTTTCTATACTGTCTTTTATTGGTGAAAAAAGTTTCCTCTGCTCTTTTCCTCTAAAAGCCATCATTGCTAAAGAGCCTTGGTTACTTTTTTAATATCGTTTTCATTTTATTAAGTGACTGTGGCAAAAAAAACAACAAAAAAACAACAAAACAAAACAAAAACAACAAAAACAAAACAGTCTGATTATTTCAGGGAATGGAAATGATGAAAGCAATTACAACTGTCGACATCGGCCAAGATGTCTTTGGCATGCATTTGTACTAGTCACCCATTTCTGGGCAACAGAGTGTTCCCAAATTTAAAAACCCATAAGAATCTTTTTCTGGAAGAGTGAACCAGAGAGGGAGGGAGAAAGTGAAAGCAAGTGAGATCTCTGGAGATTTTTTTTTTTTTTTTTTTGCCTCCTATTTCTGTCTCTGAGCCAGACAATCCACTTGCAGTTCTCCCTACCCTCCCTCTCTCTCCATATTCGGCTCCACTCCCTCACCCCTGGCACCTACCCCTCCCTTCGTGGTAGGAAGCCCCCCAAACCAACAATGCCGATCGGAGGGAAACAAATAAAACAAATACACTGGTTCAGACAAGCAGTTGATAAAACTTTGCAAAAAAGAAACAAAAAAGGAGAAACTAACCAACCTCAACCAACCAGCCCCCGAGCCACCCGGGGGCGCCCTCCTACATCCTGTCGCACAGACACACACGAAAGGAAGTGCGACGGAGCCAGAGATCAGGAGCCACCGTCGTCCACAGCCAGGGGAGCAGGAAATGCCGACGCCGGCCCCCACAGATATGGAAACGGTAGTCAACACCAGGAGCGACCCCCAGGATGAGATGCCCAGCTTTCAGGACAGCCAGGTCTTCCAGGTACTGCCCGAGCCAGGCCCGCCGCCCAGTGCCCAGTACCTGCCACAGACGCCCCGCCAACGGGGCCCAGTCAGCACGCTGGCAGAAATGGCGGCTGTCGGCCAGGGCAGCCTTAGTGGCTCCAGTGGTGACAAGCAACAGCAGTCCCCGCAACCACAGCCGCAGCCGCAGCCACCGCCACAGCCACCGCAGGCACAGACGCCGCCACAGCCACCGCAGCCACAGACGCCGCCGCAGCCACCACAGCCGCCTCCTCAGGCGCAGCCGCCTCCTCAGGCGCAGCCGCCACCACAGCTGCCGCTGCCGCCGCCGCAGCAGCAACAGCAGCACATCAATTGCGTGGTGTGCGGAGACAAGTCAAGCGGCAAGCACTACGGCCAGTTCACGTGCGAGGGCTGCAAGAGCTTCTTCAAGCGCAGTCTGGGGAAGAGCCTGAACTTCAAATGTCATGCCAACCAAGACTGCCGCATTGACCTGCACCACCGCAAACACTGTCAGTACTGCCGCTTCAAAAAGTGCATCGACGTGGGTATGAAAAGAGCAGCAGTGTACAAGAACAGGATACCGCCCGCCCAGCCAACCCATGGGCAGTTAGTGCTGAGCAACGGGGAATCCCTCAACTTGCACTCTAACCTGTCTGGATATGTTTCTCTGCTGCTCGGCGCCGAGCCCTATACCCTGTTCGGGTCAGGCAGCCAGCGCATGCAGCCCAACGAACTCTTGACCCTCGAGAAGGTTGGCGAACAGGCTGCCCGGGTGCTCTTCGGCGCCGTTGAATGGGCCCGGAACATCCCCTTCTTCCCTGACCTGCCCATCAATGACCAAGTGGCTCTGCTTCGCCTCACCTGGTGTGACCTGTTCATGCTCAACTGGGCACAGTGCTCCATGCCCCTCCATGTCATCCCGTTCCTGGCTGCCACCAGCTTACACATGTCACCAGCATCCTCCAACGAGGTGGCCATCTTTATGGACCACCTACAGATTTTCCAAGAGCAAATGGGGAAGTTCAAAGCTCTGCACGTCGACCCCTCCGAATACAGCTGCCTCAAAGCCATTGCCCTGTTCACTTCAGATGCCGTTGGTCTCTCTAATGTAGTCAATGTGGAAAGCTTTCAGGAAAGGTCCCAGTGTGCTTTGGAGCAATACGTTAGGAGACAGTACTCCACCCAACCAATGCGATTTGGAAAGCTTTTGCTTCGCCTCCCTTCCCTCCGCGCAGTCTCCTCCTCAGTGATAGAGCAAATATTTTTCACCCATTTGGTAGGTAAAACCTCCATCAAAGCCCTCATTCAGGATATGTTACTGTCAGACAACAGTGGTAACTAGCCGTATATGGCAATTCAAAAAATAAATCAAAATAAGAAGGGGGACTGAAACAGAGAGAGAGAAAAGGCGAGAGACTGGTTTGTTTGCTTGAATTCCTTCTGTTAAAGGATATATGTTACAAGTTTGCTATAAGAAGAGAGGGAAAGAATTTAATGGACTGTGAGTTAAAAAAAAAAAAAAGACTGTTTACAGAATACAAAAAAAAAATAAAACCACAAAAACAAAAAAAAAAACAAAACAAAAAAACAAACAAAAAAAACTGTGTGGGACAGAACAGCCTGCTACCTATTTTTGTATAAAAAGGAAATTAGTCTTTACCTTTTTTTTTGGTAAATTTTTGAAAAATGTTGCTAAAAGTACGTATAAGGAGATTGGAAGAAAACTAGTAGAATGGAGAAAGTAAGTCTTTTTTTTTTTCCAAATTATTAACTGTCCTTTGTCTGTGTACCTCTAGCTGTTCTTTTCTGTACTGTTCTAGTTCCAAGCCAGTTTATTCTCTAGTTCTATAATAAGTTTTGATATAATCTCGGCTTCTTAAATGCTGTGTATCCTTAAAATATATGTTCTGCAAGAATTAAAACTGAGTCCATGAAAATATCTTAGGAAGACATAAAACTTTAAAAGGCACTTCAAAGACGATGGAAACACACTTCTAAGTGGTATCCAAAAATTTTAAGTGAAATTGAGCACTCTAATTTGAGAACTGGAGGAATCACTTACAACACTTAGCTTCCCTTACCCTGCCTCTCCCCTCAAAAGACACCATGACTAACGTAGATTTTTAATAGTTTAAAGAATGAACTGTGGGGTTTATTGGCAGCAAGGAATGTGTCCAAGACACATGCTGTAGTTTTGAATAAAAAGTGAACTTTTGTCGTTTGAATTGAGTCCCACTTAGTTCTTGAATTGTTATGAAAAGACTGCATTTGTGTATTTGGAAATCCTTTCAATTATAATTGTTGGCATTATCGCCTTTTTAAAAAATGCGATTGAAATCTGCATGACAAAATAACCCCGTTGGCACTTACAGGTAACACGATTGATTCAGTGTCTTAGAGTTTACAGTTTGTTTTTAAATGAAGGGTTTTTTCTTAAGTGCAATATTTCAGTATACTGTAAAAGTTAGAGTAACCGAACTATTTGGTCAAGTGTTATATTCCAAGGAAAATTGAAAGTACTCAGAAATTAAAGTATTATTTATTTGATGTCTTAAAAAATAATCTTTTTCTGAGCCACCCTAACCCCAAATGAGAGTAAACGATCTACCCTTGGCCTGGTCCCCCAGAGGGCTCCATACCACACAAACCCACCAATTTCAAAAGAGCCTTCCAAAATTTCATGGAAGCAGATAAGTAGACACAATGCATCAATTTATATATGCAGAGAAATTTCTCTCAGGATTGTATTTTAGGATTTTAAGAAGGTAGATGAGAGGGGAGGATGACAAGCAAGTCATGAACAATTGGGTCACAAAAATCTCTATGATTCCACAGGTCAGAAATAACTACCTGTTGGTATGGGGGAAAAAAGAATCAAAAGTTTACAGATGCTTGAGAGAAATCGTCTTAAGTATAAGAGTTTGGATTAAGTTAAATAACCTGGAAAAAGAAAGTTATAAAATGGCCATGTAATTTTGATCTAAAAGGTGTACCTTTCTCTAATTTCTCAAAGCTAGAGTTTTCTTTCCATGCAGAAACACACATACCAAAGCTAAATTTTTAAAATTGAAATATAACTGAGATACAACATGATGTTAGTTGTGTGTACGACGTAACAATCCCACATCCTCCCTAACACTTGTTATTTTTTGTCTTTTTGATAATAGCTATTTTGACAATTAAGGTGGTGATATCTCACTGTAGTTTTGAGACATATTCATATTTCCCTGATAAGGAGTGATGTTGAGCATCCTTTCATGTGCCTGTTGCCATCTGGATGCTTCTGTGGGAAAATGTCTATTCAGATCCTCTGCATAGTTTAAGTCAGATTTCTTGGGGTTTTGTTGTTGTTGTTGGGTTATAGGAATCCTTTAAATATTTTGGAAATTAACTCCTTAATGGACATATGATTTCAAAATATCTTTTCCCATTCAGTACATTGCTTTTTTATTTTGTCGATGGTTTCTTATCCTGTTCAGAGGCTTTTCAGTTTAATGCAGTGTCATTTGTTTATTTTTGCTTTTGTTGCCATCACTTCTATAGTCAGATCCAAAATGATAGCCCTTAGACCAATGTCCAGGAACTTACCACCTCCGTTTTCTTCTAGGAGTTTTATAGTTTCTGGTCTTACATTCAAGTTTTTAATCCATTTTGAGTTCATTTCCTCTCCATTTGTTTGTTTCAATGTGCAAATATTTGTTTATTGGTTTTCACAAATGTATTATGGTAATATAAGATGTGAACAATGTGAAAAACTGAATGGGAAGATATGATAACTATTATTTTTGCAACTTTTCTGTATATCTGAAGTTATTCCAAAAATAAAGTTCTTTAAAATCTGTATATAAGTGTGTATTCTTCCTTTCTGTATCTTCTTATTATATTCCACTAGGGGCGCCTGGGTGGCTCAGTTGGTTAAGCATCCAACTCCTGATTTCATCTAGGATGTTGAGATCGAGCCCCATATAGGCTCCATGCTCAGGGCAGAGTTGGCTTGAAGATTCCCTCTCTCCCTCTCCTTCTGCCCCTCACCCTTCTGGTGTGCTCACTCTCTCTCTCTCCTTCATAAATAAATTAATTAATTAATTAATTAATTAATCAATTCATTCATTCATTCATTCATTCATTCCATATTCCACTAGCTTATTTGTATTTCTAGGTGAGTACTATTCTGTTTTGAAGTATAACATTCATACAGTGAAGTGCAAAAAACTTAATTGTATAGATCAGCAAGTTTTTTTAGATCAGTAATTTTTTAACACACATATATACACACACTGTGGTAACCAGCATCCAGACTGAAATATACAGTTACTGGCAACCAAAGTTTCTCATGCCACAATCCAATCAATAAGCAGCACCATGCCCCAAGAGATAATCACTATTTTCACTTCTCTCACAATAGCTAAATACCTGTTCTTGAACTTCGTATAAATGAGATCACACAGTATTTTGTTTTGTTTGTTCATTTATTTTGTTTTTTAGGTTCCACATATAAGTGAAATCATATGGTATTTGTCTTTCTCTGATGTATTTCACTTAGCATAATCTAGGCTCATTCATGTTGTGGCAAATGGAACATTTTAATTCTTTTCTATGGTTGAGTAATATTCTTGTGTGTGTGTGTGTGTGTGTGTGTGTGTGTGTGTGTGTGTCACATCTTCTTATCCATGATATCATAGGGTACTTGCCTTTCTAAGTTTGGCTTACTTCAGTTATAGCGCCCTCTAGATTCATCCATGTTGTATTTGTGGTTTTTCCAGTTTTCTTCTTGTAATTGATTTCTAGTTTTATACCATTGTCGTTGAAAAAGACGCTTAATATGATTTTAGTCTTCTTAAATTTATTAAGACTTGTTTTGTGGCCTAACATGTGATGTATCTTGAAGAATGCTCCATGTGCGCTTGAAAAGAATGTGTGTTCTGCTGCTTTTTAGTGGAATATTATATATATATATATATATTTGGTCTAATATGTAATTTAAGGCTTATGTTTACATATTAATTTTCTGTCTGGATGATCTATCCACTGATGTAAGTGGGGTATTAAAGTCCCCTACTATTATCATATTACTGTCAATTTCTCTCCCTTTATGTCTATTAGTCATTGTTCTATGTATTTAGGTCCTTCTATGTTGGGTGCATAAATATTTAAAAATCTTATAACTTCTTGGTGGATTGACGCCCTTATCAGTATGTAGTGTCTTTTGTTATGTCCTTTTTTTTAAAAGCCTATTTTGTCTGATATCAGTATAGGTACCCTTAATTTCTGTTGGGTTCTGTTGGCATGACACCTCTTTTTCTGTCCCTTCACTTTCAGTCTGTGTGTGTCCTTACATGTGAAGTGAGTCTCTTATAGGCAGCATATAGATGGATCTTGTGTTTTGTGTTTTTTTAATCCATTCATCCACTATGTTTTTGATTGGAGAACTTAATCCATTGAAATTTAAAGTAATTATTGATAGGTATGTACTTATTACAATTCTGTTCATTGTTTTCTGGCTGTTTTGTGGTTCCTCTCTGTTCCTTTCTTCTCTTGCTCTCTTTTCTTCTGGTTTGATGACTTTCTATAGTGTTATGCTTAGATTCCTTTCTCATTATCTTTTGTGTATCTACTATGGATTTTTGCTTTGTGGTTACCATAAGGCTCATATATAACAGTCTAGATATTTAACCATCTATTTTAGCTGATCGCAAGCTAAGGTTGAATGCATCCTAGAACTCTACATTTTTTCTCTCCCCACATGTTTTATGTTTTCAAAGTCATATTTAGCACCTAGTTTCAGCCTGATTAAAAGCTAGACCCTCCGACAGCAGCTTTTAAGATATGCAAATATGCATAAGGTGATGTCTCCTTAATGACAGGTGCAAAACTGGGGGCTCCAGATTAGTATGTGAGCTCCTTTCTGGGAGGTATCAGTGAGCTGTAATGAGGCTAAGTGAGAACTCAAAGATGGTTTCCCCCAGCCTACATTCCCTAAGAGCATTTCTGTAGCCTTTAGATGTGTGGTAAGCCTGGAGCCTGCCCCTCAGACTGGAGCTCCAGATCAAGTAGATAGTCCTTTTTCATGGGGAGACTGGGGGTATGTTTCAGTCTGCTGTCTGTGCAGTGCCTTTGGGGTGGTAGCTGCAGATAACAGTCTTTCCATTTGTTCCAAAACTATAGGGCCCTACTGGAGTCAGGCATTCAAGCGGCATCCCCTGTGTGGGCTGTACACGCCAGACAGCTTTGGAAGGACTGCAGCGGAGCGGTGCACAGGGGTGGGGCAAGCCCCCTGGCCAGTTTTTTTGAGAGGAGGCTGTCCAGTGCTGCCTGAGGGTGGTGCTTTTGCTAGCTGGCTTAGGCAGGGCCCTAGGGAGTACCATCAGGGCTAGCAAGGTACAGGGAGAGTGAAAAAATGGCCTCTGCTAACATCTCTGTTCCTGTAGAGAGTTCCAGTAGGCTTGCCCCTCCAGCAGACACTTCAAGACTAGCAAGTGAATCTTCTTTACATATGGTCTCATTGCTTTTCAGACTGCTGCTTCTGCACTGGGTCCCAGGTGAATGAGTCTGCATACAAGTCCTCTAAGAGTGGAGTCTCTTGTTTCCTACAGCCCCATGGCTTTTATTTTTATTTTTTTTTTTAAGATTTTATTTTTGGGGCACCTGGGTGACGCAGTCGTTAAGCGTCTGCCTTTGGCTCAGGGCGGGATCCCGGCATTCTGGGATCAAGCCCCACAACAGGCTCCTCCACTGGGAGCCTGCTTCTTCCTCTCCCACTCCCCCTGCTTGTGTTCCCTCTCTCGTTGCCTGTTTCTCTCTCTGTCAAATAAATAAATAAAAATCTTTTTAAAAAAAATATTTTATTTTTTTATTTGAGAGAAAGAGAGAGAAAGCAGGAGTGAGGGGAGGAGCAGAGGGAGAAACAGACTCCCTGCTGAGCAGGGAGCCCCACGCAGGGCTTGATCCCAAGACCCTGTGATCATGACCTGAGCTGAAGGCAGACACTTAAGTGACTGAGCCACCCAGGCAGCCCAGCCCCATGGCTTTTAAAATCAGGAATTTTTGGAGCTCATCTCTCTGGTGTAGGTCTCAAGGGTTGGGGTGCCTGATGTGGGGCACAAATCCCTAAATCCTTGGGGAGAATTTCTCCATTTGTGAGATCCCTCCCAACTATGCTTGCGACACCACGGGTAGGGCCTTTGGTGAGACTGCATCTCTGCCTCTCTTACCCACCTTGATGTGGCCTTTGGATCCTCTGTTGTGGAGCAGCTCGTTCAGGTCCTTCTTGGGCCTTTTTCAGAGGGAGTTTTTCCATATGCAGCTGTAGACTTGTCGTATCCGTGGAAGGAGGTGCATTCACGATTTTCCTATGGCACCATCTTAAACGGCCTCTCAAAGCTAAAATTTAAATACCCAAAACATCCCCTAGAATATGGAAGAAATTGATTTTTCTATATATTTCGTGTTTAGATAAGAGTTTGGAGGATGAGAATATTAATAAAACTAGGAGAAAACTAAGTAATTCCCTATCCCCGCCCCTCCGTTCCCTTGCCCCCACCTTCAGACTAATCGTAAATCTTTATTAATCATATAATTTTCAGATTCTAATGACGTCTTATGCTTTATCAATATAAATACTTCCTAATTCAGATGACATGAGGTACAGATAGGACAAAGTCAGGGACATTTTTGGGGAAGTTGCTATTATATCTCAAATTCAAGTTTTCATATTGCCACTTTAACTTATGTCTGGGGAGGAAATGATTTATTAATGTCAGTCTTCTCAAAGTACACTTGCCATGGTCTATTCTTAGAAGAATCATTAGAAAAATTACAGTTCTTAAGAAAACTGAGAACTTCCTCTTAGCGATATGTTCTCAAGAAGAAAATTATTTGCTTCAGACTTTTGGCCCAGGGAAAGTTTTGTGGGAAAGATTCTGAAACAGCTTAATTACCCTTTTATGGTAATTAAAATGGAAAACTACTTAAGATTCTAACTGTGCCACAGAATTCCAAATGTTTTAGTGTAGTTGTTATTTTGTTACTGTACGAGAGACTTAACAATTCATGCTTCATCATATTTTACACTTCCAAGGAACAAATATCCCACCGTTTCTCATTAACTGGAGGAATACACACCACACAATGTTGCCTCGTATCCTCCCAGCAATGCAGCTTCTCACTGGAAATTAAAGCCTTTAAAAATGTCATTAATTCTTTTTCAGTTGATTCCTAAAAGGGTGCTAACCTGTTACAGGCCTCTCTCAGCGAGAAAATAATTATCAGTAATTATAATTTACCAATGATCTTAATTAGAAGTTATCTTAAGTGATAAGATTTTTAAAAATGCCGGGGCACCTGGGTGGCACAGCGGTTGAGCGTCTGCCTTCGGCTCAGGGCGTGATCCCAGGGTCCTGGGATCGAGCCCCGCATCAGGCTCCTCTGCTGTGAGCCTGCTTCTTCCTCTCCCACTCCCCCTGCTTGTGTTCCCTCTCTCGCTGGCTGTCTCTCTCTGTCAAATATATATATATAAAAAAAAAAAACCTTCAAGATGATCCAACACCACTGATATTTAAAAAAAAAAAATGCCAAGGAACCTCTCAAAATTTAAAAAGTGAGCTTTGAGGTGAGAAATTATACACCACGGAGGCCACGAAAGTGGAAGATATGCTAACACACCCCCAGCCAAGGACAATATTGATAAGAGAGAAAGGAAGAACCTCTTCTCTTGTGTTTCATTAGGAGTTTGGAGGCTGAGGAAGTGGCTCAGATATACTCCAGACTCCTCACCTTTATTTGGTTGATAATAGTACATACCTCATATGATTTAAAGACTAACCAATATAATAAATAAAGCACCTAGAAGAGTGCCTGGCACATAGTAACCAGCACGTATTGCCTACTACTATTATAAAATAATATGTTTAGTATTCTAAGGATTTTGTTTTCTATCAAGTTTTCACATTTATCTACAGGCCCTTAAAGTGTCTTTTGAACATGCTGAGTTATGTCTGTGCCTCCAAGTACTTATATTTTGACTAAAATATTTTGCATAAAATAAATTGCTTTGTTTATTCTTTTTTTTTAAAGATTTTATTTATTTATTTGACAGAGATAGA
Organism: Ursus americanus; assembly: GCF_024610735.1. Taxonomy (NCBI): domain Eukaryota; kingdom Metazoa; phylum Chordata; class Mammalia; order Carnivora; family Ursidae; genus Ursus; species Ursus americanus. Next base: position 33,369,086 of record NC_142164.1, on the reverse strand, counting down.
GACAGCCAGCGAGAGAGGGAACACAAGCAGGGGGAGTGGGAGAGGAAGAAGCAGGCTCATAGCGGAGGAGCCTGACGTGGGGCTCGATCCCATAACGCTGGGATCACGCCCTAAGCCGAAGGCAGACGCTTAACCGCTGTGCCACCCAGGTGCCCCCCCTGCTTTGTTTATTCTTAATAGACAATAAGTGATTGAGTGGTCTGTGAGGGACATTACTGCATTTTTTTTGTTCTTTAGTTATGTTAGAACCCAAAAAAAAAATCTGTATAATCTATATATTACATGTAGTTAGTGTGTCCCATTCTTCAAGATATCTAGGAACAAAGATCCCACTGTCCTTTTTCAGGATAATCAAAGACCTGAGGTATTCAAGAAATTTCAGAAGAGTTCTAAATGTGAATATTTAGTTCTATGTCCTTCCAAAGCCTTATTCCTCCTACCCATTCTGTTGTCTTAATAATGAGCTTGAAATGCAATTGCTTTCCTACCATATGGATATGTTTAGTGGTATGGAGCTCCATAAGTATCGAATTAAATGTGTAAAGGAAATAAAGTCCAAAAGTACCATTACATTGAAATGTTTTACAAAAAGAAAAATTTTCCAAATCCCAGCCAATGAACCACTTAGGTTTGGCAACATTTGTGTTGATCCAGTTCATTATAGAAAAACTAATTTTCTATTTTATGAGAACTTATTGTAATAGGATATAAGATAGATGGATAGATGATTAGATAGATAGATAGATAATCAATAGATAACAGATATTTCACTTATAGAAATTCCTTTTGTAACTTAAATTGAAAAATAAGCACTCAAGAAAATATACAAGTATATTAGAGATACAGAGTAGAAAATGATTAGTCCCTTCCCTTTCTCCCATTTAGAACATAGCACTGCTTACCTTCCCACCAATATATTAAATAGACTCTGCCCCTTATTCTGTGTGCATTTATATGAATTGCATGAAGCTTTAATCACAAAAAAGAGTATTTTGTACGTTTCTTCTCAATTACAAGTTTTACTATGGAACCAATATAATATAAATACTTTTGATCAAGATTATTCACTTCATCACTGAAATGTTTGGAAATCTTAAAATAAGCAAACCAAATGTTAAATATCATTTTCTAGCAGTAGCAGTAAAAGGAAATTGTCGAGAACATTTTGAATTCTGAACAGATGTGGCTTTTCTGACCATGACAATGAACAGCACCATGAGCACATCAACCAAACCCCTAAATGGGATGGCATATTATATAATAATAATTCAATCACATTACAGATGTGATCATACGGTTGGCAGAAAAATTAAGTGGCCAAACACACTCCTCAATGTCCTATTGCATTAATCTGGACATGCTCATGAATACTTATAGATGGATATATGCCTCAGTGTGGGAATGCATACTGAACGCAAAACGTATGCACATGAACACAACAAGAATTAACACAGCCCACAAAAATTTTCTCAGCCCCTTCTTTAATCCACGAAAAGTCACACTAGAATCACTTCAAGAAGAGCTAATCCACTGAATTTGTCTCAGGGAGGGAGAGTATGGGGTAGAAGAAACAAACGAATTCTTCCTCTCTTCTCAGGAAACATTGAAAAACTTCTCTCCCACCGCAAAGTTTGTAACAATTTCACGTCTAACAACAATTTCACGTCTAAATAATAAAAAGAAAAGTGGGAAAACTTGAGCCAGCTTCTCTCCAGTATTTGTCACTTTGAGATAGATGGTAAATTCATTCATTCATTCATTCGAATATTTACTGATTATCTATACTGGGTGTTGGGTTTACAGTGGTAAACAAAACTGGCATTATCCTTACCTTTAAGGAGTTTATAATCTTGTAAAGAATCCCAGACAGTAGGCGCACAAGCAGACAAATAAACAGAGATAGTGGGTGCGAATAAATACTTACAAAGTGGGGAAAAGATTTTGGAGACTGGAGTTTACCAGTTCATATTTTTCATACTTAAACTGGGCCTGTGGCTTTTAGATGGTCATTCTCATTCATCGTAGCCACAATTCTTGGAATGTGACCATCTGCCTCAGAATTACCCGGTATTTGAAGGTGCATTTTACAAGCTCTCCAGGTGATTATGATGTACCGCAAAATTCAAGACTCACTGTTCTATATGATGATCTTTCTTTTAGGAAGATAGTTTCTAAGGTCCACCCATCGTTATCCAGACATATGACAGCAACAGCACGATTTTCTGAGTCATTCTGCTTTATGATCTTCTTGACCAAAGTTTCATACAGAAATGTATTCATCGAAGCCAGTGCAGGGGGAAAGTAAAAACTTGCACAATCTTTTTAACAAAATTATTATTTAACAGTGAGGCTTTTAGGAAGATATTGATATTTAACCTCTCTAACTTTCTAAGCTACACATCACTGGCTTGTCACTGTCCCTTCATTCATCAATGTCCGTAGGACAAACAACTTTTGTTTCTCATCTTTTATTGAACATATAACATAAACGTTCAACAACAATTTGTAAAAACAAGAGGTAAGAAAGTCAAATATTACCTTGCCACCATAAATCTCTGTCACTTGTACTGCAATATATTTGTTCCTCTCTTATTATCTGTGCATACATGTGTCTTAGATGACTAAGACCATATCATAAGTAGGATTTTATGTTCTGATTTTTTTTTAAAGATTTTATTTATTTATATGACAGAGAGAGACAGCCAGCGAAAGAGGGAACACAAGCAGGGGGAGTGGGAGAGGAAGAAGCAGGCTCCCAGAGGAGGAGCCTGATGTGGGGCTCGATCCCGGAACGCCGGGATCACGCCCTGAGCCGAAGGCAGATGCTTAACGACTGCGCTACCCAGGCGCCCCAATGTTCTGATTTTTTTGACTTGACTTTATTTTGATTTGATTTGTGAACATAGGCTTATTGTTTTATTTTGGTGATAAGTCATTGTGTTCAATGACCTCTGACTGGTCCACAAAAAGACATAAAGTAAATATTCAAAAGTCTTTTCCCAGTGAATTTATGTTTACCACCGTACTTCAAATAACCGGCAGAAAAAATTAACATTCTGAAAAACTAGAAATTGAAATAAGGAAAATAGGAAGAATATGTGGACCTTGATGGGCTCCCTATAGTGTGACAGAGCTGCAAAAGAGTTTAGAAATCATATCAGGCAATGTCTGCACACTTTACTAGAAGTTGGCTGGCAAGCTACAGAGTCTGTCATGAGCTAGTTTGATCATTAACGGTTTATTCAGGGGACAAAAAGGAATATACATAAAATTTTCATTTCTATACTGATGCATGTATTTATTTAAATGACTATGGTGTTTATAAATTATTTTGAATATCATCTTTCCATGTATGTGGTCTCAAGATTTCTTTCCCCTGCTGGCTCTCCTTTAGAGGTGGAAGGGGTTCTGGAAATCAGGATGGTTTCTCTTCAGCTCTCAGTTTCTTCCCTGATTGTTCACTAGGATTTATCCTATTGTGGCTCCATTTTTCAAGATCTCGAGTGCCTAGGAGCAGGGGTTGGCCCACTCCGTATGAGCTGGATGGTAGAAAGGGCAAGTGACTCCAGTGTTAAGTGACGACCCTAGACCATCCTATTTTCCTGTCCTCTTGCCAGGCCCCATCCTACAGTTTGTCAGTGATTGAGACTTGGGGCTCTTTCCATCTGCCATCAGAGACAATCAGATCAAATGCAAATCAAATGCTCTGGATCTTCTGGGACAGGTCTGATTATATCTAATTCTGTCATTTTGAAAAGGACAATTAACTCTTGATAGAAAAAGTTGCTATATAAGTCTATAGTCTTCAAATAATCAAAGAATGATCTTTTCATTACATGCATCAACATTCCCAATTTCCTATAGGAGGAAATTATTATGGATTTTTATAGTTATCTTTCTCTTCTAGTGATCAGCTACAAAGTATGGCATAAGACAGTACAAGATTAAAAGCCAGGAGATCTGGGTTCTAGGTCTGACTATACTACTGAGTGATGCATAAACACAGGCAAATCAGTAAAAAACCCTCTAGACTTTTTTGAAAGTTTCTACTTAAATTCCAGTTAGTTAACATGTCGTGTAATACTGGTTTCAGGTGTAGAATTTAGTGATTCATCACTTATATGTAACACCCAGTGCTCATCACAACAAGTGCCCTCCTTAATACCCATCACCCATTAGACTTTTTTTTCATTTGCTTATTTATCTATCCATTCATTCATTCATTCAAACAACACATAATAAGTACCTACTTTGCATCAGGCACTCTTCTCATCGCTGTGACTAAAACAGTGAAAATAACAGACATGAAGCTTATATTCATGGGAGGAGATACACAAAAAATAAATGAATAAAATATAAAGTTAGATGGTAATAAGTGCTGTGAAGTAAAATGGTGAGAGGGAGTAGGGAGTATCTGTGTGTGTGTGTGTGTGTGTGTGTGTGTGTGTGTGTGTGTATACACATGCACAATGCTTTGTTAATGATGCCTGTACAAGATTATTTGATGGTGTTAGATTTTAGTGTTTGGTTTCTGTCTGTGACTATTTCAATCTATGCTTTAGTCCTTTCTTCCGAAATGAGAAAACAACATGAACTTAGCAAAAGCTTAAGGCAGACTCACTGATTGTATCAAACCCCAAAATTACATAACCAAAATGCCTGCCCCTTATTCCTAGATGTGTACGTTGTGGTTTATGTACAAGGCAAATGATAATAGAGGCAAACAATAATAAACACCTGCCATGTTCGTACTAATTTGCGGCTGTCTCTTTTAAGCAGCAGAACCTAATCAGGTTATATTTGAAAGACGTGCCCTTCTTCAATTTATTGTCTAGGTTAGCCACACCTCTTTGAAATGAAAGAGGCTATTCCCACCCCATATCAAACAGACTTACTCACCCAGGAATCAACAATCCTTGCTCAGACTGGAGAAATCTTCCTGTGTGTTGTGCTGATAGAGAGCTCTCACTTCTCAGTTAAGAACGCTGGGAGTCAGAATTGTAGGATTTCAATGCCTCAGAGATCATGCTGTTGTTGTTTCTTTCTCTCCAGTTTTCCTCTCAAGATGAAATGTACTTTCTAGCTTATAGAGAGCAACTTGGATACCTCTACAGGAAGATCTTAATATATTTATTTACAATAAGGGAATTCTGGTTAGTAGTAGGCAGCTATAAACACATGGGAGATGCAATAAGTGCTAGAGATCGGATTAGCTCATTTTTACCACTATAAAAATTCCAATTTGCATAAAGCTTAAGTGTAAGTTCTACAAAAACCACAGGAAACTTCTTGGATTTGTAGAAGAAATATATCTTCTTCAAACAACTTAGAACAAATGAAACAACTTCGAACAAATAATTTAGAACAAATAAACAACTTAGAACAAACAACTTAGAAGAACATGCATCCAGACAATCTTATACTCTCCTCTGTGCCTTCCTAAGACTAAATGTTCTTGGCTTGTTCCCTTCTGTGCCCACTCTTCACCACCCCATGATGGTATACAAGAATGAAAAGTACTGTAACCTGAGGATGGAATCGCCCCCTGTCTCACTTAGGATTATGTCTTCAGTTAATTGTACCTGCTCACTCAGATGAATGTTCCAACAAAATGTGTCTTTCATCTGGTGACAGTCCACATTAAATTGGGAGAATGTTCATTGTACTTGGAAATACCCCTACGAAAAATGTGAGTTGTCTCTAGAACAATTCATACTAGTAAGGTAAGTTTCACTGAATCTGGCTCTAATATCTATCTTCTATTTCCATGGAAGAAATAAATTCCTTCTATATCTTTGCAAATCTGCAGGCAGAAAAGTGTTGTGATGAAATAGCCCATCTGGAAGGAAGGCTCTATTATTGATGCAAAAGCCAAAATGAGTTGACTTCCTTTAGCTTACTTTTATTATTATCTTTTTCCTGAGTACGACTTGTTGCAATTTATAAGACTTCAGTTAAGCAAGTTATTTTTAAAAATTTGCTGTTTTGGTAAGACCAATATGTTGTCACTTTAAATCCATCTGGTAATTTTTTGGTCTCCCTCTATCTTGAATTTTGATGCCTCTAAGGACTATTTGCAGATTTATCAAAAACACAATAGTATTATTTCAGCTCTGGCCGAGAATTCTGAAGGCCTCTGCTGTTCATCTCTTCCCTAAATCCAAATACACATACTCTTCCCTTACCTCTATGGGTCTCTTCATTCTTTGTTAAATGTTTCAGAAGATGGGGATAAGAATTAAATATCAAAAAAGGATAATAAAAACAGAAAAATAGAGAAATCAAGGGTTGGCAATTCTAAAAACAGTGACAACATCATAGATTAAAAATTGGAAATTCTGTAATGTAAGCATACTACTTAATGCTCTTACATATTAAAAACCTTTAAATTTGAAAAGCAATTTTGCCTATGGCATCTCATTTAAGTATTATTTGTACCAATAAATGAATGCTGTGACCCTACAAATTGGGTATAATTAGCTTCATTTTATTTTTAGAGAAAGAGAGAGTGTCGGGGGGAGGGACAGTGGGAGAGGGAGAGAGAAAATCTTAAGCAGGCTCCACGCCCGTCATGGAGCCCAACATGGGGCTTTATCTCAAGACCCTGAGATCATGACCTGAGCTGAAATCAAGAGTCAGATGCTCAACCCACTAAGCCATGCAGGTGCCCCTAATTAACTTCATTTTTAAAGTGAAGAAAATGAGGATCAGAGAGATTTAAGAACTATCGTAGCTCAGGAGTGGTATAATTTAGATTAGAGCCCAGCTCTGTCCGACTCCAGAGCTTCAAGCCCTTTATACCAGTATTGCAAAGAGGTAGATAGTGACACAGTGACACAAACAGGTAGATAGTGGAAGTAGTATCGTTCTTCTCAGATATCAGGTATGGTGATGAATTGAGTACAACACCTGCAACCAAGTGTTCCTTTTTTCTTTCCATTCCATTTCTTTCTTTCCATTCCACTGCTTATGATAGTAAAACGAGTCATTGTTAACACGGGAAGCAGAAATCCTGTGTCACCCTTGACCCTGTTCTCTTTCCATTATACCGTTCTTTCTTGCCACATTGTGGCCCTCTTAGCTCCAATTCACCTGTAGTTGGCCTAATGTAAATTCTGGTGAATACCTTCTAATATAATTTTATTATAATTTTTAATAGAGTTTCCTAATTATTTTATTATTTTATTTTTTGTATTTTTTAAAATTTAAAATTGAAACTCTACCTCTGAAACTAAGAATACATTATATATTATATTAATTAATTAATGTCATATTAATTAATTAGTTTCCTAATTATTAAGAGTTCAGTTTCCCGGATTGGGCAACACTGCACTTTGAGTTTCTAACCTAAGCTACTGTGTATATAAATTAAACATCCATGGACACAAAAGTGCCCATAGATTTTTACTTCTTGCCCTTAAGTGAATTAAAGAATAAATTAATCGTTGTGCTATTGGGATTAAGTAGGGTTAGTGGCTATAAAAGAGCACATTGTTCCCTAAATGTTCTCATTTGAAAAGTTGGCAATATGTATTAATCAAGCTAAATACTCCTAGTCAGACTGGAATGAGATTGTTCTCACGAATTAGAGCACCTGGCTGCAGCACAGAACAGTATATATGAAAAAGGATCATTCCTGGGATATGGGGACAGAACCACCATCAGGGAACTGGGACAAGCAATGTGCCATTGGGACACAATAGCAAAATTAACTTTGCTCTTGTCGCCTATACCAAGTGTTGTGGTATGCATGTGCTAAACAGTGGTCTTAGAAAAGCATATATTGGAAATGGTTAGCCAAATTTTGGTATGATTATTTGCTTCTTTCATATGATTTTGCACAGATCTGAGAGTTATTCTTGCTGTAGATTAATAATATTCATGTAAACATTGCCCTGTTAATATAATTTCAATGAGACTGAAAGAATGATTTGGACATATCTATATTCTTCCGATAATTAGGAAGACAACAATTAGTTTACACCCAGGGTCTGAGAGCCAGAAAAGACCTTAAAATTCAAATACCTCAGCTTCTTCATTTTACAGACTTGGAAACTAAGGTTCAGTGAGCTTAACTGATTACTTTAATAACACAAAGTTACGTAGTATGAGAGCCAGAAGTGGAGTTTATATCCAGGGTCTGACCAGACTGCACTCCTTTAAAACTAAGGCCCAATTCTGCCAGGAACTGATTAATCTTACCAAATCACAGTGCTTAGGGTTTTAATGTCAGGAAATGACCTAATTCTTTACTTCTCCTAATATGTGTGTATTTCAACATGGAGCTTTGATGACTAAAGGCTTCAGTTCCATTTAATAATTTTTAAATGGGAATGTGAACGGAAGGATACATAACCTTAGATCTTGACTGATGTGTCAGGCCAGCAGTACGTTGCCTACACAAAATGAAATTTCAAATGGTGCTTATATTCTTTAGATTACAATTAAGTAAAAACCTATCATATTTTCCACACAAAGATAAATATGTTATGGTGTTAGTTATCACATAAAATCACTACTTAACTATAATATACTGTTGTTGGTCATAGTAAAGACAAAGTATTAGCACTGAAAAAAAAATCTGTTTCACTCTGTACAAATCTACCTTATACTTCCAAACTCCTAAAACATGAAGAAATATCTGCTGTGAGTTAAGCAGTTAATTATTATATAAAGTATTTTGATAGTTATTTCTATAAACAGTCCACAGCATGTAGTGATATATGATATAATATAATATAATATAATATAATATAATATAATATAATATAATATAATATAATATAATACAAATTTCCCCCACAAAAGGAGAACATTGCTCAAATCCTCAGTACTATATAACACTGAATTAATTATATTTAAAATTATTCTAAATTGCAGTGTTATCTATACAGCTTAAATTTTACGTAAACTTTGACTACACCAGTTTCTTAGTATTTCCTTGCTGTTAAAAACACCACAGAGTGAGAGAGTGAGGAGCACGAGCATCCTATTATCCTTATTCTTCTCCCCTTCAAATGTTCAGGCACAAGTGACACAGAAATATAAGACATAATCCTTACCCTTGATATTTATAGAAAGAGATGAAAAAAAAAAAAAACCCAATGCAGAGCAGTTTAGATTAAGTGACAAATATACAGTAAGTGTCATGTGAGGTGAGAGAGGACAGCCAAGGATTAATGGTCAGGGAGGAACTCATTGAGACAATACCAAGCTCAAATGGCATTTTCTTGAGGCTCAAAGGGGCTGTTAATGAATGTTAAGGGTACAAAACTTTGGTTTTAATGTGCTAATTTCTTCATCAATATGGTATTCTTTAGATATGCAGTCTCTGCCACAGATTACTAATGTCGAATGCCACTCAGAATGATAAAATAACAATGAGATCAGGTGACGGGCATTAAGGAGGGCACGTGATGGAATGAGAAACTGAGGAATCGCTGAACTCTACCTCTTAAACTAGTAACACACTACATGTTAATTAATTGAACATGAATAAAATAAAACTTAAAAAATAACAATGAGGGGCGCCTGGGTGGCTCAGTCGTTGGGCGGCTGCCTTCGGCTCAGGGCGTGATCCCAGCGTTCTGGGATCGAGCCCCACATCAGGCTCCTCTGCTATGAGCCTGCTTCTTCCTCTCCCACTCCCCCTGCTTGTGTCCCCTCTCTCGCTGGCTGTCTCTCTCTGTCAAATAAATAAATAAAATCTTTAAAAAAAAAATAAAGATAAAAAATAACAATGAGATAAAGCAAACATTATGAACTCTTGGGCATTTGTTAGCATGATTTATGTCACCACTTGTGGGTTAAAAATGGTTGGCATGAGCCATAAGTTCAGTAGTCACTCAAAATTCCTCCCCCCAAAAAATAAATATAATTATTTTAATTACAAAGATTCTTTCTTCTTTTTTCAAGAGATATTTGAAGTTTTTAGTGCATATTCTTTCCTACCATCATGGGCAGAAAACTAAACTCTTTTCAATATCTAAAATAGACTATAAATAGTTCATTAAGTGACAAGTAATAAGTATTAGAGACTTGACTTTAGCAGTAAATGCATTCATTCATTCAACAAGTTAATGTTAGGTGTGATACTTTGTATTACAGAATACTTATATTAATGTATGTAACTGTATATAATGATATGTAAAAATATAAGCTATATTTATATAGAAATACTTACATTTATAAATATATTTATATATTTGTATACATCCACTATGATAATATTTGATAGATGTTAAATTAGAAGTATACACAAAATTCTGAGAGGAATATCTCAACTCAGAAGCCTCGTTTGGCACTTTATTCATGTATTCATTTGAACCATATTCACTTAGGGTCTACTGTGTGTGAAGCACTATTCTAGATGCTTGCCGAGAGGGAGCTGACATTTGAGAAGGTTCTTAAAAGTATGACTGGGATTTTGACAGGCAGAGAAGGAGTACGGTTTGACATTCCAAGAGGTGGGAATGACATAAAAATGAATGAAAATGTGAGAATACATGATATGATCAGGGACATTAGTCCTGGGTGGTAAGAATACTGGGTGTGTCGGTGTTAGAAACAGTAGGCAGATGTCAAGCTATAATGCGACTTGAATTTAAAAATTCAAGTGAATTTAGGGTTTATTGTTTGGACAATAAGATGCTATATTTTTCCCATTAAAATTTTTGAAGTGAAAGATTTTGATTTTGATTTTAGAAAAAATAAATTTTGTAGGATCACCAGATTCAAGTAGAGTAAGATTGATGGCAGCCATCTTTTATACATAGCCATTCTTTTTCCAAAAATTTTTTTAGCACAGTTGACACACTATGTTATAATTTCAGGTGTACAACATAGTGATTCAACATCTCTGTACCTTATGCTGTGCCCATCACAAGCATGGCTACCATCTGTCACCATACAACACTATTACAATATCATTGACTGTATTCCTTATGCTGTGCTTTTTATTCTCCTGACCGTATGCATACTCATTCTTCATACATTTTCTCCAGACTCCTCAAGTCATCATAACCAGAGGACTTATTATGCCCCAGAAGTAACTCATGGCATCAGGCTGACCCTGAACACACTTCAGATTGATGGAGAATATAAGCCTTATCATTTACTTCTTTGATATTTTTTGGCTAATTATATATATATATACATATATATGTGTGTGTATATACATATACATGTATATATTTTTTTGCTGTCTTTATTTTACTAACATATTATGCTAAAGGGCAAATAAGCATCCCAGACATCAGTAGCTGGTAAGAAGCTGAAATGTTCTACGTGTTACTGCAACATTTACATAAAAATAGATGTTACTAGCAGAACTTTACAGTGTAGTTGTGGCCTTTGTGACCGACAGAGACCAATCTGGCTAGAAATTAATCCAGAATATTATCAATTACATACTACATTCTGGCCCATTCCATAGGAGCAAGTTTTTTAAAAAGATTTATTTATTTATTAGAGAGAGAGGTGGAGGGACAGAGAGAGGGAGAGAGAGAATCCCAAGCAGACTCCCTGCTCAACAGGGAGCCTGACATGGGGCTCAATCTCACAACTCCCCGAGATCATGATATGAGAGGAAATGAAGAGTCTAACACTCACCCAAATGAGCCACCCAGGCACCCAAGGAGCAAGTTTTTATAGGAGTTTATTTAGCCCTCGTCACTGAAGTAACTCACATCTCACTGTTAGATATGATCCCATAGACCCTTCAGTGTGCATGTGTCAGCTCATATTAGTCACGGAGGGACTCGAGGCAATCTAGCAAGCAGTGGGGAAGGCAAGGCAGCAGTGAAAGAACTTAGAGAGCCCATATTAGATAATAGAGAGTATTCTGCAGTCTTTGTTAGGCAATGGGGAAGAGCAGACCTACACATTAACACAACTACCAAGGCCACATTTACAATTTTTTTTTCCTCACGTGTTATTTTTGGTGTATTTTTTCTCTGACTTTTCTATGTTGCCTAAGCATACAGCATTAACTAACTCATAAGCATTTGAAGATACCTGTCTAGATCATAGTAGAGATTTCACTCAGAATCATACGTATTCTCATAATTTTCATCACCAATGCATCCAAGAAAACGGAAGCACTAATTTACATGGAAGCAAAGGATAGAAAGGAATGCAAGGTCATTTCCTACTATAGATGTTGTATCCAGATGTAGTAAATTGAGTTCCAATCATGAGTAGGATTTCTGCACTGCTTTTGACAAATCAGGTGACATATTTGCCTCCCCACTATCAAGGCATACTTCATTTAGGTTTGCCTAATTTTATGAGTCAGTTCCTACCAAGTTGAACATTGACTCCCTGATGGAATTCGAGCATTTGAGCACAGTTATAACCACTTTGACAAGTTCTAACTGTATGAAGAACTTTGTCAGGAGACCAGATTGAATATACATGTGTGTGTAATATTTATTTATTCAAATGAATCATCATAATTTTAAAAGACCATTGCAGTTTTGCTAAACTGGGACACATTTTCAAGCCATAAAGAGTCTTTGATGAAAGTAGTAGTACAATGAGGTAAAGGGTCAACAAAGAATTCCCCCTCTTTCAAAAAGGTCCATTTATGAAACTTCTTGCACCATGTTCCTGAGAGAGCTACCTAATAAATTATTTTAAGTTGAGGCATTGAAATATTGGAATCAACCACAGGGACTTTGCAATAGAATTATGGGAGCTAGCTACTGAATACTTAGCACTGGCTAAGATGTATTCATACATGATTTTCACTGCATGAAGTTCCAAATACAAGATAATGAGCTTTTTTATCCACTTCTTTTATTCGAGCAAGTAGGAATCTCTATGGAAGCTAACTTCAAAGTCTAACTTAATGATACCATTAGACACAGTGATGGGAAATCACAGAACGATGAAATCAGGAGCTTTTACACAGAGTTTCTGTTCTATTTCCTGACACTCCCATTAGGAATATGAGCTAATTAAAAATTTTTAAAAAAAACAGTCATCTTAGGGGCGCCTGAGTGGCACAGCGGTTAAGCGTCTGCCTTCGGCTCAGGGCGTGATCCCGGTGTTGTGGGATCGAGCCCCACATCAGGCTCTTCCGCTATGAGCCTGCTTCTTCCTCTCCCACTCCCCCTGCTTGTGTTCCCTCTCTTGCTGGCTGTCTCTATCTCTGTCAAATAAATAAATAAAATTTAAAAAAAAAAAGTCATCTTAGAACGTGCCATAAAGTTTCACGAATTCAACCCTTTCTCAGAAATATGCATCAGTATTTCCAAAGAGCCAAACTAATGCCAGAAACTCCTTCATCTACCTAACCAAACCCAAGCTATTACGTAGCCCTTGATGAAAATCAAAGCATTTCAGTGTGAGGGTGCCTACTTGCTTCAAGTTTTGCTCAGGATGATGCCTTCAGCTTCACATTTTCTGGTCTTATTTTACTGACACACTATGCTTAGGTCCTTTTTATCCAAGACTCTGAAATAATATCATCCCTCTCTTATCATTCCTTAAGAAAAAAGATAAATGGAACCACTGAAATATTGTCTATTCATGTGTCTTTCCAACCTTTTAAAGCGTGCTGGGCTCTGTGTTGAGTAAACATACTCTTTTGCCTGGAGGAATTGTAACGGAGGAAATGGACACGGTAGCTGATAATTTTAATCCCGTGTGGCATAAGTGCAAAGTTAGGTCTAGGCTAGAGTTTCTTATGAACATGATGGGAAAGTAGTTAGTAAGGGAGGAGGAAGAGTTCCAGGAATGGCTCCATGAAGGTAGTGAAACTAAGGTAGTGATGTATCTGAAACTCAGGTTTGTCTAGTTTCAGAGTCCATATTCCTTCCACTATAGTATAATAGAGTAAAAGCTGTACAATGCTGGACTAGCAATTAAATGTTGCTGTACGATAAGGTTCTCACACTAAAATAATACAGCTCTATTTCCTATAAGGTTGAGACGAAAAGAATGAAAAGCGTTAAGAAATAGTTCCTTCTAGGAGCACCTGGTGGCTCAGTCAGTTAAGCCTTTGCCTTCAGCTCAGGTCATGATCCCAGGGTCCTGGGATCGCTGCAGGCTCCCTGCTCAGCGGGAGGTCCACTTCTCCCTCTCCCTCTAACCCCCTCCCACTGATGCTCTCTCTCCTTACATCCTCTCTCTTTCTCCCTCTCTCTCACTCTCTCAAATAAAAGAATAAAGTCTTCCAAAAAAAAAAAAAAGAAAGAAAGTAGTTCCTTCTAAAATGACATAATGTTAAAATTGTATATAATTATTTGTTTTTACAAACTTTTGCAGTAGCCAAGAGACATTAAAGTGATCAAAAAAGAATAAAAAACTTAGAACACTTTGGCTTTAGTATATGGCTTCTGGAAGTAAGGTTCTGTAATCTCCTTTTTAATAGGAGGAAAGTAGAAAGTTTTTAACTTTTTAAATGACTGCTTACACCAAAAGCCTGTAGAATGCTGATCAATTTTAAATGGTCTCAAATGGCAAGGAGTCTAGGCTTTTGTCCAACAACATTCTATGCTAGTGGCCCTTTGAAAGCCTTCAACTGACGTTCCCAGGGACTTGTTGCAGTAACATAAATTTGAGGCAGAAAGTAATTTAAAAAGCTATCAGAGTCCTTGGTCTGGTGTCTGCTTCCCCTGCATTCTTTCCCCAGGCAATACATCCACTTTCATATTTTTAACTACCGTTTATTAATGACATCCAAATCTAAAATCCAGTATACAAGCTTTTCCTATACCTTAAGCCCTTTACCTTCAGATTTTATGAATGTTTTTATCCCAAGAGTAAAGTTTATCTGTTCGTAAGAAAGCTCAGCCAAAGAAAAAAGAAGCTGATCAGCCTCCAGGGAACAAAATATAAAGGTCAAAAGTTAGGAAGGTGGCCAAATAGTTCATTTCATCTAAAGGAAACAGGACAGGAACTGGGATTCACCAGAGGTACCAATGGGTTAAATGAGGCCTTTTCCTGTTGTGCTTATCCTTCTGTGTCCCAAAGGGTACCACAAATGCTCCTTTTTACTTCCTAGTCATTTCCTCTTGCCTTTTATTCTTTTGTTCCCTGCCTGCCCGACTCTCAAACTTTGGCATGTGATTCTTGTATTCTTCAAGCTGTAGACACACAGCTTCATGCCCAGGTTGGCCTTCATTGCCTCCTTGACCCGGTCTCAGGGTCTTCTCTTGTGATATAGTTCCACAGTCTGGCCATTATTACAACCCTGTACCTGTCTCGACACCTTTTCTTTTGCTATTTCGTGTCTTCAATTTCAATTTTGAAGCAAGACTTTTATCACGTAAAAAAAAAAAATCCAGAAAAATGTCCACGCCTCACCCCAAAATGACTATACGATGGTAGTCCAGCTAAAATGTATCATTTCTGATTTTAAAATCAATTTATAGAAATGTTTTAGAGTGAGTTATATAGAATATTAATTTAAAAAATCTACAAAATGTGGCATAGTAAGATGAATAAACTGCTTATGTAGAGAGAATGGCTAAGTGTGTTCCTGGAAGCCTTGGAACTCTTGAGAGTCAGAGTAAGCCTCTGAGCGGGTGTGAATTGAGGGACACCGCTAAAGTTTCTTAGCCCTCCCCCGCCAGCCAAAATATTTCCCTGTCACTTGCCACTCGCTACAATGCCAACAATAGGAGTTTAATCTCAATTCAAAATGCCTAACTAAAATATAGATGCTATTAAGGAAAGGGGTTTAAAAGTAAAGGAACTGCCCAAAGATCAATTTTGTCTTATCATAATTTCCCCCAGATCCCACTCTTCATGGTTCTTATTTTATTTTTATTTATTTATTTTTTCATGTTTTTTAGAAGTTTAACATGCTAATATCTATAGAATGCTTTAATGACTTTGGATAACAAAAGATTTAAGTAGTATGGTGACAATGGTAACATAATAAACTGTTCAAAGAGCATACGGATGTCAGAAAACATCTGGAACACTCATATCCGGGAAACCCTTACATACTTCCTTACCTTCACGTGGCGTTTCTCCTCCCTTTAATCATGGCAGTATCTGCCTTATGGAAAAGACAAGAGTCATGGTAATATGTTGCCATGCAGGCACTCATTATAGACATTTAATTCACTGAGAAATAGATTAGCATATTAAATCTGCAGTTTGCCTATCAAGGCTAAATGTTTTGTGTCAGTGTATTTCTAAATGCATCGTCTGAGTAGAAGATAGGAGAGGAATTATTACAGGAAGCTTCTTCATGGAAAACTTTTTGCTTCCTGGCAAGCTACTACTTGTTTCCAGCATGTGCCTTCATTAGTCATCCAGTAACAACCACCAGTTCATGCTCTCAACATTCAGGTTTCCTCATGGTAAAACAACTATTTCTTCCCAGTCTCACTCTTTTCCAACTGCTCTGTGCAGCCACGAGTTTTGAGATATTTTTAGTCCTTCTACCTTCTCTCTTACTATTCTGTGAATGGTTATTTACTCACCTAAATTGATTACTGTTGAAAAGAAGCATTATCTAGAGTGATAGCCACCCCAAAACTCTGTGGTTCCTTCTTCGGTTACCCCAATTTCCCCCCATCCCTTACATGGTTCATACACTTAACAAAACTACGTTAGGAAAACCAGGTCGTATTCTATGAAGACATTCTCCAGTAACATGGACAAATCCAGAAGGTGTTGAAAGAGAATGAAGAAAATACCATCTTGTTAAGCCCAAATAACCTGTTAGTGAATTGAAGTAGCTAACTTCCAATCTTCCCAGATAATGTCAGCTTATAAATTGATTTGCTATGGTAAATAGTGGGTATTTTGTTAAATAAAAGTAAAAATATTAAATAATATAACAAATATTTGGATATTTTTACCAGACAAAAGTTCCTTTGATATTTGAGTTTATGATTCATTTTTTGAAATATACTATAAATTTATGAAGTAAAAAGACTTTAAAGCTTTATTTATTTAAATTATTTCATCCATAAGAAGTCATACCACCTCATGGGTAGATGAAAATCTACCCAACAAACTCTCATACATATCCAAAATACATTTCATGATTTCCTTTATTAATGCATGCAAACTTTTAAAACTACACCCTCAATGATTAAATCACATCAGAAACAGACTCAACAAATAAGGATTTGGGGGGCGCCTGGGTGGCACAGTGGTTAAGTGTCTGCCTTCGGCTCAGGGCGTGATCCCAGCGTTATGGGATCGAGCCCCACATCAGGCTCCTCCGCTATGAGCCTGCTTCTTCCTCTCCCACTCCCCCTGCTTGTGTTCCCTCTCTCGCTGGCTATCTCTCTCTCTGTCAAATAAATAAATAAAATTAAAAAAAAAAAGAAATAAGGATTTGGAAACTCTTGATGACAGTTTGATGGAGGAGGCCCACTAATACCTTCATAAGTTTCTTCCAGTGCAGGATAAAAGACTCAAGCAAAAAAGTGCTATCCCCATCTTAGAGCCTGGTTCAGCAGACTGAATCAAAATTCCGAGTCTAAGACACCAAATAACAGTTCAAACTGAGTATCTGAACAGTCCAAGGCCATTGTTTGTGATGGCACATCAGATGCTTTCAATAGTCTTGAGATTCAGTTCTGATAGAAGATACAACACAGGAGAAGATTTTAATGCAGAGGAGTCTAGAACTGAGATGAGATATGGAAGACCAAAAGTAGATATTCTGCTTCCAGATAGAATGACAAACTACGTCTCTAGTCAATCAAAGATCTCTTTCTGTAGCAAGGATGCTGGAAAATCTAGGTACAGGAACCTAGTGAGAATAGCTTGCCCCCACAGAGGGCAGGAGTTGGTTGTGAGGTGCTCCTAATACACTAAGAAGTTTATTTCTCATTGGTCCAGAGGCTGAGTGGAGCTGATTATGTCAATAATCGGGGAATTGTAACATCATACATGTGCAGTATGACATCTATGTGATTAACTGAGCTATGCGAAACATTACAGAGTACTAAGGCAGGCTGTAATGTCAAGAAGTCTATAATGTACTAGGACAGATAAATAGAAAATTACAGTAAAATATATATAGCCTTGAGATATACTCAGGGTACTATGGGAAGATATAAGGGGTAACGAATTCTCTTTGTGTACCTTTAGGAAGGGCTGAAGTACTGTCTCAGCCAGGTTTTTAATTATGGAGTTTGCCTAGTGGACCAGGATAGCAGTCTAAAGAAGGGATATTTTATGGATATCATTCTAGGCAAAAGATTCAAAAATGGGGGCACCTAAGTGCCTCAGTCAGTTAAGCATCCGACTCTTGATTTTGGCTGAGGTCATGATCTCAGAGTTACGAGATCCAGCCCCATGTTGGGCTCCATGCTGGGTGTAGAGTCTGCTTAAGATTCTCTTTCCCTTTCCCTTTGCTCCTCCCCCACTCTAAAACAAGAGTCCAAATGTACAAAGACGTGGGAAAACAAAAGGGGAAAATAGCTAGAGATGAGATTTGAGTAAAAAGCAGATATCAGATCTCAGAACAACCTAATCCTTCCTTGATTACCCCAATTTCATAGCTATGATCTCTTTATTCAAGTTTTATACTTGATGGCATAAGGAAATATCCGTACCAGATTATTTGTAAGCCATAATTAATGTTGTATTTTCCTAAGAGCTAAGCAACATTAGCTATTTAATGAAATCCTGTACACTTACTTTCATAATGTTTGTAATCATCTTTGGGATTTTCCTGTAAAGTTGTATAACCCAAAACTATAAGTACGCACCTAACCAGTGTTAAGAATTTGTACGACAACGGACATTCTATATAATTAATTAGTAGGAAGTTAAAATGTGACTTGAGTGCTACTAAGAACATATTATTAGTATTAGGTACTAAGTACATAGTATTAGGTAATTGACATCTATAATGTTATACAGTTATTAATAGAATGACAAAATCATAACAAAACATAAATCCTCCTGATCCAAACAAGAGCCATGCATTGTTCACATTGGCTGAAAGAAAATCTGTGTTCATCTGTCGAGTCCCACAGAGCAAATTATGTAATAAATAGTGTTCTGTGTTGTAAGCATTTCTGTCCCTCCCTAAAATAAAGCTTTACTCATCCTTGGCAGGTTTTCCAGAGAATATTAACTAGAAGAGGGCCTTTTCTGTGAGACTTTCCCTTCTGGCTGCTTCTACTTGACACGCTTTATTTTGATCCATTTGACCATAAATTCATTCTACTTCCTTTCAAAATCAATGCATTATATTTAGAAGGGCTAAAGGGATATTGGATGATGACTTGAAAGATCTATAGCTACGTCAGGCAATTCGGCACAGCTTTCTCCTTGATACTTTTCCCTCAACCCCATGTTAAAGCTGAAAGAGCTCCTTTTGGTTTACCTTAAAGTAACAATTTGTGAAAGTGCTGGAGACTGCTCTTCAAATGTCATACACGTCCTATAAAATCAAACAAAAAGAAAGATAACACCTACCAGAAATTAAAAAGGAGTGCTGAATCCATGGTAGAATTTTTAAATGTTTGCAAAAACTACAATGCTGGGTCTAGAATTCAAAACAATACTAAACTTCAACCAAGGTTTCATCTCCTCAGTTAGAATGGGCAAGTGGGGGGGGCGCCTGGGCGGCTCAGTTGGTGAAGCGTCTGCCTTTGGCTGAGGTCATGATCCCAGGGTCCTGGGATCGAGTCCGGCTCCCTGCTCAGTGGAGAGCCTGCTTCTTGGGCTCTCTGTCAAATAAATAAATAAAATTTTAAAAAATAGACTGGGAAAGTGGTAAAAGGAAAACTTGACTCATTCCCAGCCATGGTTTCTAACTTATTAGGAGGACAAAAGAAGTTGGAGTATGAGAAAAACTGCATTAACTTAAAAAAATTGGCAGTACAGAAAGTATAGGGTACCGTACAGTTGGAATTATTGCCAAATAATGTAGCAATAAGCCTTTCTTAAAGCACAACCTTTCTGGAAATTCAAGCGCCCCGTGGTTTTTGTGGCTATTCTTTTAATTTGCCAAAAATTAAGAACTGCTCTCCCTCAATAATCAACTTCCTACTGCTCAATTCAGTAGTCCCCCTCACCTGTGGTTTTGGCTTTCAGAAGTTTTAGTTATGCAGGCCGGAAGCAGATGCTCCTCCTTCTGATGCAGTGTCAGAAGGTCACTAGGAGCCTAATGCTGTGTCACCATGCTAGGCCATTGCCCTCACTTCATCTCCTCGCCCAGGCATTTTGTCAGCTCACGTCATCACAAGAAGGGTGCATGCGGCACAATAAGACATTTTGAGAGAGACCACATTCACAAAACTTGTATTCTGGTATATTGTTACATTGTTCTTTTTTGTTATTAGTTATGGGTGTTAATCTCTTATAATGCCTAATTTATAGATTAAACTTTACGACAAGTATGTAGGTACAGGAAAAAACATAGTATATATAGGGTTCAGTATATCCACAGTTTCGGGCATTGGCTGGTGGTCTTGGAACGTATCCCGCATGGGTAAGTGGTGGCCGCTGTGTAAAATTCTTCCTCCCAGCTCTCTAACTCCCTAATTCACAAATATCCTGTTCTGAGACATCATTCTGATCTCCTTGATGTGTTCCCCATATCACTTGCTTCTTCCAGACTTCACTTTCTTCCCTCCCCAGCCTTCTCTGAGAGCCTTATCTCAAACCTGGGGAGAGTTAAGTTTATCACACTCAGTATTTCCAGAACACCATGTGCACTACCTGTCATAGCACTTAACTCATTGTACTAAAATTTTTGTTTACATGTTAGTTTCTTCGTTATGCAGTAAACTCCTAGTTACTAGTATAGAAAATTTTTAAATGAAATACAGTACACATTGAATAAGCAGGATGGAATCATGGCTTTTCATTAATATTTTTTTCTTTTTTTTTTTCATATGTACATCAATTCCAAATTATCAACTGCATCACTTGGAGTGTGAATACCACCAAAACTCAGGGTTTTTAGTTTTAATCTGTAACCACTTTATAATGTTATTTTGAGGCATCAATGATACCATCCATGTAAAAGTTTCTTAGAAAAAATATACTTAACTAATGCTAGTTTCTTTTTATCTAGTGAATGTAAAGATTTTCATTATACTATAAAATATATAAATATGGTATTACAGTAATACACTATAATTCATCCTGGGAGAGCCTGAAAATCATTTAATAAATTTCAATGCATACTCCTAATAAACACTTTCCAAAGATAGTAATAGAAAAACCATTTTTAATAGATTCTAAGCCAACAGCCAGTATAATAATAATGTGCGGTTGTAGGAGTAAACAGATAGAAACAAAAGCAAAAAAAAGTATAGCAATGGGTCATACTATTTATGATAAATGAGTCATCGAAGTCAATGCTAAAAGAAAACATGTTAAATTTGAGATAGTCAACTCTCTTCACACTCAAAAAGTAATTCTGGGAAGATTAAAAAGTTGAGTCTTTAAAACTTATCCAAAGAAAAACAAGAAGAAAGTGAATAGGATATTTACTTAACTCTTAGCTTATTTACCTAACATCTGAGATGAGCGAGCCATAGATGATGACACAAACGAGAAGCCTGACAGATTTGGCTACATATAAATACAAAACTTGACTATGGCAATACTTTTAAATAATGTAAAATAAACTGGAATAAAATAATTGCAGCAAGATCCAAACATAAAAGTTTAAAAGATAAAGAAATTAGTGGCATAAAATATTTGAGACGATTATTAATGTTAAAATACTTCATTATAAAACATCGTAAAATAGCCCTATAGGTTTACTTAGAACAGTGTATATAAGGCACCCCTTGATATTGGGAACTAGATACGGACATGACATTTCCATGTTCTCATTCATACTACTATTCAAAATGCTCATTTCCATTCTTTATATTAATAATATGGTCTCAGCGTGAAAGATATCCTACAATTCCTAAACTCTCTGATATTATAAAATTTGAAGATGTATTTCTTTACACAAAAATTGCATTGTGGACATCAGCAAAAATGGCGGACTAGGGACTTCCAAAATCTTCTCTTTGTTAAGAGTGACAGGAAAAATTACAAAAATTGTCAGAATCAACTAATTCAGAACTGAAGGCTTATGGCAATTGGGGAGTGTTTATTCAAGAAAAATGACTGAATCTTGGTAAGAACAGCAATCTCCGTGGCATTTGAACTTGCCCCAGTCTCATTTCCCTCTCAGGCCTCAGGGTAAGCTTAGAAACCAACAGCCTGCAATCAGGGTGCAAATCAGCTGCCTAACAGGTGCGAGAGGGGAGCAGAGCAGGGTTAGAGCTCCTTCAGACCCTCATTTCCAGAGTCATCATGATTGGAATTATCTGGCAGTTCCCTAGGAGAATTAATACCAATCCTTCCAAAAGTCCTGCAAAAATAGAAGAGAGGGGAATTCTGATATTATCTTGATGCTAAAGCCAGACAAAGGCATCACAAGAAAAATAAAAAAACTATAGATCAATATCTCTTATTAATATAGATGCAAATACCCTTAACACAACACTAGTAAATCGATTCTAGCAACCTATAAAAAGGGCTGAACACCAAGAAAATGGAAATTATCCCAGAAAAGCAAAGTTGTTCAACACATGAAACTCAATCAATATAATACCCCTTATTAATAGAATAAAGGAGAAACTACCTGATTACCTCAATAGACACAAATACGCATTTGACAAAATCCAAACCCCTTTTGTGATTAAAAAACAAACAAACAAACAAACCCAAAACCCAAACTAAAATAGAAAGTAACTTCCTCAACCTAATTGAGAACTTTGTGGAAAGAGAAGCTTCGTGTGAATGAAAGGACACACACATATATGAGTTTGTTGTGTTTATTTGATTCCTATTGAAATTAAACTTCAGGGCACCTGGGTGGCTCAGTCGGTTAAGTGTCTGCCTCCAGCTCAGGTCATGATCCCAGAGTCGCAAGATCAAGTCCCGCGTCAGGCTCCCAGCTCAACGGGGAGTCAGCCTCTCCCTCTACCTCTACCTCCTGCTTGTGATCTCTCTCACGCTCTCTCTATCTCTCTCTCAAATAAATAAATTAAATCTTAAAAAAAAAGAAGTTAAACTTCAAATGTTCAAATTTAGCATGAAATTTTCTTAGTGGCTTGGGTGAAATGCTATTTAAATTCCTTTCTCTTTTGAATAATAATGTTCTCTAAGAAATCTAATGACTAGAGGGTAGAGCCATGCAGCACAAATCCTCATTAAGGTATACTTGGTTAAACAAAGACCACCAGGAAATATTCATGATTTCTTCCATGTCTTTCTCTCTTTCCCATTACCCAAGATCCATATAATTGTTGAGTCTTCCACTGAAGAAAATATCACCAGATTTTTCTTTCTTTCTTTCTTTTTTTTTTTTTTTTACCACATACCAGTAGAAGACTTAAAGTTACCTTGAAAGGAACTCAACTGTAAATTATATGGAAAACTCCAGGGTATATGGACGGTGGGACTATCTCAGGGGGACAAATCCAGGGTGTTTTTCAAAAGATATTCCATATCATATCAAACCTTTCAGGTGTCAGGAGAATTTTCACTTTTTATTTAAGTCAATGGAAAATTTTATTGTTTGAACATGGAGCTTAAGTTTGAATAAGAGGTGGGTTATTAGTTACCGGGCTTCTAGATCATTTAGGCTATTAATAATCACAACCAGTTCATCAGGAACAGAAGATCAGGTTGGAAGAGGCCTGCAAGTCCACACAGAGAAGCATCAATCAACAGCAAGCCCCTCGGCAGAAACCGGAACTTCGTGGTGCAGCAGTTAACCTTCACATGGGCAGGGAGGTTGAACATCCTGCATAGTGCTGCCAGGAAATCCCTATTTTATAGTAAGGGGGCTGGCTGGTTGCATATGTAGGATGTCCCATCTCCCCGCCCACCTCATCGAGACACATACCAGAAACATCACCGCCTCACTGAAGAACTATAAAGTCTGCGTGTCAAGGAAATACAGATGCCGCGCTGTATGACTAAAAAGGCACTCTGACTTAATGTGTTTAATAAAGGATAGGGCACTGGGTGTCATCACCTTGGCTCCTAAGTGGCTCTGTAAGTTCAGGGTCAAGGTCAAATTGATCTGTAAGATCAAGGTCGAGTTAACAGTAAATTTTAAAAATGCCTCAATACCAGAAGCAAAAGATTTTGGAGCAGTAGTACAGAGAAGATCCAATAATTCTAAATCAAGTTCAAGTGGGTGGAAACAGAGTCTAATTATCAGAGAAAAATCAAGTTACAAGGAGGTGGGTAGGATTCTAAGGGAGAAAGTTAGTGGCATGTTCCCAAAAGCATTTATAAGATATAATTGATGTCAGATGCAGTATCCAGTCATATGCAGGGAACTCTGTCAAAAGCAAAGTGATAGGAAGTATCAAGAGCCAAGCTGAGTTTTCAAGAATACAGGGGCATGAATAAAATGGTAAAGAAAAATCCAGCCAGTCCTATGGGCTGAACTCTTCTGCTTCGGAATTCTAGGAGGACATAATCTCAGAATAAAAATCAGTCATTTAAATCGAATAAATACAGGTTTATTTTTAAAATATACTGTTATACTTAATTTCCCAATTTTCACTGTAGATTGCTGAAAATTTCACTATGCACCTACCTGTATATGGGAAACATCTATAGGAGACTTTGCTGGGAGACAAGTAGTTCTGTCAATAGTACCAACTTGAGTGACAGCCTGGGATGCCATCTCAAAAGACCCTGGAGTCCTAAAAAGGGTTTATTTGCTATGCAGTCAAATCTAGGTTAAGTTTCCAGTCAACCATCCCTGGCTTTGGCACTCTTTAGTCAGTGGCAAGTGGGCCAATCTTAGCCCAAGGAAAAGGCTAACTTTGGGTTGAAGATTCACAACATTTGTATCCTTTTTTTCCCCTCAGCAGCACAGACTCCACTGGAATCCTGAATTCAGTGCATGGTTCAGAAATTTGTGGTTTTATGTCTAAGGACCCAAATGTCCATGCAAATTTATGGACAAACTATTGTTTATAAAATTCCCTTATAATTGTCTGCGGAGTCTGTAGAGATATTCCCTCTTTCATCACTAATATTGGTAATTTGTGTCTTCTACTTTTATTTCTCCCTCAATCTGCCTATGAGTTTATCGATGTTATTGATCTTTTCAAAAAACCATTTCATTTCATTGAACTTTTTTCTATTATTGTCCTCCCTTAGTTTCAATGATTTCTGCTTTTAAATTTAGATCACTGTTTTGAGATTTTCTTTTTTTCTAAAATAAACCATTAATGTTAGAAATTTCCCTCTGAGCACTGCTTTAGCCCCATCCCACAAATTTTGATACGTTTTCATTTTTATTTAGTTCAAATTATTTCTTAATTGAATTTGAGTCTTTTTTGAAACATTAATTATGTAGAACTGTGTTGTTTAATTTCCAAATACTTGGACTTTTTCAGGATAACTTTTGTTACTAGTTTTATGTTAATTCTGTTAAGGTCAGAGAATAGACATTGCATTATATCAGTCATTTGACTTTCTTAAGAATTAGTTTATGACCCAGCATATGGTCCTTTCAATTTTTTATGGGTTCTTGAAAAGCATGTGTATTCTTCTATTGTTGGATAGAGTGTTTTATAAATGTCAATTTAGTCAAGTTCATTGTTAGTGCTATTCAGTTTTTTTTATCACTGGCAATTTTCTGCCTACTTTTGTCAATTACCGAGGAAAGGATGTTGAAGTCTCAAAGTATAATTGTGATTGTACTTTTGATTTCTTCTATTTTTCTATCATTTTTTTTTGCTTCATGAAATTTGAAGTTCTGTTATTAGGTACATAAATGTTTAGGATTGTTATATACCCTTAATAAGTTGACAACTTTATCATTGTAACATGGTCTCTGTTATTTCTAGTAATATTATTTGATCTGAAATTTACTTTGATATTAATATAACAACTCCAGTAGTCCTTTGATTACTGTTTGCATTGTGTGTTCTTCTCTGTCCTTTTACTGTATATTTATCTATATCATCTTTTTTTTGAAAGATTTTATTTATTTATTTGACAGAGAGAGAGACAGCCAATGAGAGAGGGAACACAAGCAGGGCGAGTGGGAGAGGGAGAAACAGGCTCCCAGTGGAGAAGCCTGATGTGGGGCTCGATCCCAGAACGCCAGGATCACGCCCTGAGCCAAAGGCAGATGCTTAACGACTGCGCCACCCAGGCGCCCCTATTTATCTATATCATCTTATTCAAACTTGTGGGGTTCCAGCATGGCTGTCTCTTTAAATTGATACAATTTACACTTTATATCATTTCCACTTAGTGCAAGTATTTTATAGTTTAGAATTATGTTTACTATTATATTACTTTCTATTTATCCCTTTTATTCCTTTCTTATTTCTGAATTACTTAGGGGTTTATGCATTTTATTTTAGTATTCCATTTTTATTGATCTATTAGATTTTTTACTATATTTCTTTGTACAGTTTTTTTTAGTGATTGTTCTCTAGATTAAAATATACATACCTGAAGTTTCACAATTTCCCTACAGTTACTATTTTATCACTTCAAGTGACTATAAAAATCTTATAACCATATAGATTCCCTTCCTCCTTTTTGTTTTAATTGTAATATGGGATACATCTATATACATGGAGAACCTTCTCAGGCAATGTTATAATTTTTAATAGTCACATGTATTTTAAAGACCCAAGATAAGAAAAATAATCTATTATATTTCCCAAATTATTTACCAATCTGTTGTTCATTCATTCATTCGTGAAGTTTACAAGTTTTCTTGTAGTATAATTTCTTTCTTTCTGAAGAACATCTTTTAGCATTTTTTAGAGCAAGTCTCCTGTCAATCAGTTCATTGTTTCCCCTCAAATGAAAATTTCTTTATTTCACATTTTTTTGAAGATATTTTCATTGGATATAGAATTCGGGATTATGATTATACTGCCTTCTGGCCTCCATGATTTCTGATGAAAGATCTGAAGTTGTTCAAGCCATTGCTTCCTATACCTAAAGAGTCATTTTTCTCAGCTGCTTCAAGATGTTTTCCTTTATCTTTTGTTTTCACCAGATTATGATGTATCTAGGCATGATTATCTTTGAATTTAGCCATTTGGATTTTGCAGAACTTCTTAAATCAGTAAATTTGTTTTTCATCAAATATGGGATGTTTTAAACCATTATTTCTTCAAATATTTTTTCTGTATCAATTTTTTCCCCTCAGATTCCAGTGGCACAAATGTTACAAATCTACATATTGTTCCATAGGTCCCTAAATTTATTTTCAATTTTTTTCTCACTGTTCTTCGGTTTGGATAATTTTTATTAATCTGTATTCAGTTTTAATGGTTCTTCATCTGTCATCTCCATTCTTTTATTAAGACCATACAGTGATTTTCTTCTTTCAGATATTATATATTTTTTCAACTCTAAATTCTCCATTTGGTTCTTTTTATAAGTTCTACTTCTTATTTGAGATGTCCTCTTTCTGTTTCAAGAGCTTTCGCCTTTTCTTCATTGAGCATGGTTATGGTAGCTGCTTTGAAGACTGTAAATTTTTGTCCTGTCCAATTTCTGAATTTAATGTAATTGAAATGTGTTTATTGCATTATTGTTCATAATTTTTGTTATTGGTTTTTGGTAAATTATAAAATTTAAGAGGATTCCTTTCATCACTATATAATTAAAATTGTAATTAGGAATAACTTCAGTATTTTATCAAACCATTCTTCAATATCTATTAAAAGATCATAAAATGTCTTTACAAATGTTAATATAAGGTATTATATTGGCAGATTTTTATGATATTGAATTACCACTGCATTCCTGAAATAGTTTTTGTTTTTACATGGTGTATTATTCCTTCGACACTTTGCTGAATTCTATTTGTTAATATTTTGTTTGTAACTTTGAATCTATATCAATGAATGTAATTTGTCTCTAGTCTCATTTTTTCAGTGTTTTATAGGTTTTGATATTGGTACTATATTGTTTTATGAAATGAATTATGGGAACTTTTAAACTTTTCTATAGTCCTTCATCTTTTCATACATGTTAACTTAATGAGATTACTTACCTTCTTATTTCTTTTCTAGCTTTGGGATTATTCCTTTTTTTATTTACTATCTTATATAAAAGGTAAATACCTAAAGTAATACTTATAAATTTATATTAATGGCCACACAATGTGTAAAGTTGTAATTTGTGACAATAACAAAGACAGAAAGAGATGTAACAGACCAAAAATTTGTATACTACTGAAACAAAATTAGTATTAATTAAAATTTGGTTGTTGTAAAGTTAAGGTTACCATTTTAATTTCCAAGTTAAGAAAAAAACTAAAATAATATACAGAAAAAGAAGCAAGAAAAAAATCAAAAGTTACCCTATGAAAATCAATTAATCACAAATAAAGTGAATAACAAAAATATTTATGAGGAAATGGTATGTATCATATAAAAACAAATAACAAATGGTAGGAATAAATCCTTCTGTAGCTGTAATTATTTTCAATGTACATGGACTAAACTGTCCAGTTATAAGGCAAAGACTAGCAGAATTGTTAAAAATACATGATGCCAGAATGGATTAAAAAAGAACCTTCCTGTATATGCTGTCAATAAGAGGTTCATTTTAGATTCAAAGTCACAAATAGGTTAAAGTAAAAGTATGGAAAAGATATTCCATGCAAATAGTAACCAATAAAAGCTGAGGTGGCTGTATTAGGATCAGAAAAATAGAACCCAAGGCAAAAATTGTTATGAGAGACAAAAAAGGACAATATATATTGATAAAAGCGTCAAAGCATCAAGAAGATATAATAATTTCAGGGGCGCCTGGGTGGCACAGTGGTTAAGCGTCTGCCTTCGGCTCAGGGCGTGATCCCGGCGTTATGGGATCGAGCCCCACATCAGGCCTCTCCGCTATGAGCCTGCTTCTTCCTCTCCCACTCCCCCTGCTTGTGTTCCCTCTCTTGCTGGCTGTCTCTATCTCTGTCAAAATAAATAAATAAAATCTTTAAAAAAAAAAGAAGATATAATAATTTCAAATATATATGCATCCAATAACAAAGAGGAAGTGAAACTGACAAAAA
Source organism: Ursus americanus (assembly GCF_024610735.1). Lineage (NCBI taxonomy): Eukaryota > Metazoa > Chordata > Mammalia > Carnivora > Ursidae > Ursus > Ursus americanus. The sequence goes on along the minus strand of NC_142164.1, from coordinate 33,340,063 downwards.
TGAAGGGAGGAAAAGATCTAAAATAATATTTGGAGACATGAATATTTTCAATAATGAATAAAACAACTAACAGGATGGATAAATAGGAAAATAGAAGACTTGAACAATACTATGAATCAACCAATCCCATCAAACGTGTATAGAACACCCTATCCAACAACAGCAGAAAAAAACATTTTTCTTAAGTGCATATGCAACATTCTCCGGGATAGATCATATTCAAAACAAGCATTAAAATTTTTAAATATCAGTATTCAAAGGATCTTCTCCAAACTGAAATGAAACTAGCAATCAATAACAAAAGAAAACTGATAAATTCATAAATATGTGGAAATTAAACACCACAGTCACTATTAAACAACCAATAGATCAAAGAAGAAATTACAAATGAAATTAGAAAATATTTTGAGAAGAATGAAATGAAACTTATCAAAACTTACAGGGTACAGCAAATGCAGTGCTCTGACAGAAATTTATAGCTGTAAATGCCTACATTTAAAAAGAAGAAAGATCCCAAATCAATCACCTGACTCTAGATCTTAAGGAACTAGAACAAACTTAACCCAAACTATCAAAAGAAAGAAAATGGTAAAGATTAAAATGGAGATAAACAAAATAGAGAATAGAAGAAAAGAAAAACAAGAAAGTCCAGACCACATGGCCTCACTGACAAATTTTGCCAAACATTTAAAGAATGAACACCAATTCTAATCAAACTCCTACAACATAGAAGAAGCAGGAACACTTTGTAACTCATTCGATGAGACCAGCATTATCCAAATACTAAAGCCAGATAATGACATTACAAGAAAAGACAGGTATAAACCAATATTACTTATAAATATAGATGCAAAAATCCTCAACAAAATACTAGCAAACTAAATATAACATCATAGTATACACCATGACCAAGTGAGATTTATCACAGGAATGCAAAGATGGCTTAACATGTAAAAATCAACCAGTGTAATGCATCTCATTAATAGAATTAAGGTAAGAAAATCACAAGATCATCTCAACTGATACAAAAAAAGCATTTGACGAAATTCATTACTCTTCTATGATAAAAACACTCAACAGACTAGAAATAGAAGGGAACTTCCTCAACATGATAAAAAGCATTTATGAAAAACCCACAGCCAACATCCTACTTAATTGTGAAAGAATGAAAGATTTTCTTTTCAGATTCGGAATAACAAGATGGCTGTGTTTACTACTTCCAGTCAACATTGTACTAGAAATTGTATATAGAGCACTTAAGCAAGAAAGAAAATAAAAAGCAAAAGAAAATCGGAAAAGAAAAAGTAAAATTATCTCTATTCAAAGATGGCATGATGTTGTAAGCAGAAAATCCTAAGGAACCCTACACACAAAAATAGATCTAGTAAATGAATTCGGCAAAGTTGCAAGATACAAGATTAACACATGAAAAGCAGTTATAGTTCTACATACTAGCAATGTACCGTCCATAAAGGAAATTTAAAAAAGGATTCTATTTACAAGAACATTAAAAAAAAATCTCAATAAAAGCATTAGCCATAAAAAAGAATAAAGTACTAATACATGCTACAAAACGGATAAACCTTGAAAACGGTGTTATTGAAAGAAGCCAGGCACCTATTTATGATTCCTTTTGTATGAAATATCTTGACTAGTTAAATCTATAGAGACAAAAAACAGATTAGAAATTTTCAGGGGCTGGGGGAGGGGAGATAGGGAGTGACTGCTTAATGAATAGTGGTTTCCTTTTGGAAAGATGAAATGTTTTGAAACTAGAAAGAAGTGATGGTTGCATAATATTGTAAATGTACTAAATGCCACAGGACTGTACACTTTTAAATGATTAATTTTATGTTATGTAAATTTTATCTCAGTAAGAAATAATGCATGTAACACTGAAGGCATTATCATCATTATCATTACTATGGAAAATAATGTTTCCCAAATTTCACTTTCTTTAAAAAACTTAGATTATGAGAGGAAAAAAATAAGTAGACTAAAGTGTAAAGCTAGATGGTTTAATTTGGGTAATATGTTCTTGTCTTCTCTCTTTTCTCTTTCAGATTATGTCTGGCCACTACCTAGATATTTGTGCCCCGTCTGGATTTCTTTGGATGTTTTATTTTCTACAGCGTCCATCATGCACCTCTGCGCTATCTCGCTGGATCGGTATGTAGCAATACGTAATCCTATTGAGCATAGCCGTTTCAATTCGCGGACTAAGGCCATCATGAAGATTGCTATTGTTTGGGCAATTTCGATAGGTAAATAACTTTCTTGGCCATTAGAATTGCAGCGGCTATGCTCAATACTTTCGGATTATGTACTGTGAACAACGTACAGACGTCGACTGGTAACATTTGCGTTTAATCGGGATTCTATTTAAGAATTATTCTTAACCTATGTATCTGATATTTAGGTTAACAATAATGAAAGAAATGTAATGTATATTAATATGTAAATGTAAAGTTTCTATTTATGCTGCTAAATTATTTTATGCGTTAATATGCCAATGAATTCTGCAACACAGATAATTTTTGAGATATTTAAAACGATTTGAAGACAAAGATATATGATAGTCTAAATTTTTTAAATATAGCCTTAAAATCTTCCAAAAGATAGATCTATCACAAAATACTAATCTTAATATTTTTATTTTGCTTCCACATCTTCTTGAGTGGAAAAATGAGTAGTGTCACATGAATCTTCATGAAGTAAACGTGTCTAAATTTGTACGGTTAATTGACCTAAAATATACTATTTTGCCTCTATTTTTAAATATCTTCTTAGATTCTGCTTATACAAAAAGAGAAAAATACCATTTTTTAAAGATTTGGGGGAGGTTGAAAGGAGATAAATGATCATCTTATTGCTTATGATTGAGATATTCACAAATGCCTTTAAAACGCTAATATTCAAGTTGCAAAACTTAACCAACTGGACTGTAAGGCTTTTACAATCTTTTTTTTCCCTTTTCCTTCCTCCTCTTCCAGTTGGAACTTACATTTGGTGTCTCATTAACTAATTCCTCTTCAGAGTTATGTTTCTATAAAAGGTTCTGGTAAAGTTTAGAACAAGATCAAGTCATCTATACCATCTTCACTGATACCGTCTAAAGATTTTGACTCTGGGTTTATTGATAAAATAAATTTAGTTTTAAGATTGTTCTATCGTAGGTGAACACACACAAACAACACATACTTCTGGATAAAAAGCAATAAAACTTCTCCCAGAAAAAAAGTGAATCTATTTACACAACTGGACCTACATATTCGAGGGCTCACAGATTTTACTTTCTCCACTCCGAAGAGCTCATCTAAAAAGATGCCAGTTTTTACGGTGCTTACAAAAGAAATATACAGCTGAATTAAATTAGAGTATTAGGGGCATCAGCCTCTAATAATGACAGATGGCCACTCCACAATGATGTTTGTGTTAAAGACAAAAAAAAAAGGTTGTAAAAAATACTATTAGCATTGAGAAGCTAATAAGATAGTGAAAGATCCAGAAAAAGACAGAAATCCAGGAAGAATGACTATGACTTTTGGGTCACTTTTGCCAAGGATGCATTTGCAAACCTGAGGATGCAACTGAATGTTGAGAAGCTCATTTCACATTCTCACAAGCAAAGAAGGACTAAAGCAGGAATACAGAGCATGACAAGGGTGGACCAACTTGAGCTTATTTTTTTGATGCCGAAGGCCTATACACTAGAAATAAGCATGGACTAGACTTAAACTACTCTTGACATGGAATTCAGGCCAGGATTAAGTTATGTGTGTAACCAATAAAAATCTGAAGCCTGAAAATTGGATTAAGGTGATTTCATATTTTTCAAGTTTCTGTTTTCTCTGATATAAGCAAAAAAATCACTGTACACTTCAAATTATTTCTCTTAATAATTTTCAATTCCAGTAGCTAGAGTACAATGATAAACAGACACGTGAAAAGACAAAACAACATGAATCAGATATAACATAATAAAAGATAATACAAACTCACTGACACTCAAGGTAGTGGAATTACCAGACATAGACTTTAAAGAACTATTTGAATTCTGCATATGAAAATTATAAGCTGAATTTAAATATTTCAGCAAGAAGCTACAAACCACAAACAGGGACATTTAAGATTTGAGAAGCAGCTGAAAAATCTGGAGCTTAGGCATAACACAAAAACCCAAGACCTCAAAGGCAGTTTAGACATAACCAAAAAGAGCATTATTGGAGGTCGATTAGAAGAAACAGCGATGAATGAGGCAAGGAGGATTGAAAGGATACAAAAGAGAGAAGAAAGAGTAAGAACAGACATACAACCTGGGTGGTGCAGTCGGTTAAGCATCTAACTCTTGGTTTCAGCTCAGGTTGTGATCTCAGGTCATGAGATGAAGCCCCGCATTAGGCTCCACTCTCAGCAGGGAGTCTGCTTAAGTTTCTCTCTCCCTCTCCCTCTGCCCTTCCCCCCATGGCGTGTGCTCTCAATCTCTCCAAAATAAATAGATAAATCTTAAAAACGAAATAAACCGAGAAGACTTTTACAAGGTGAGAAAAGAATGGCAAAAAAGCAGTATTTGAAGAAATAATGGCTTTGGGAATTGAAGAAAGACACTGATTCTCACATTGAAAGAGCTCAACAAACTTCAAGCAGAATGAATAAGAAGAAATCAACATTTGGGCGCCTCATAACAACATTACAGAAAAAAAGAAAAAAATCGATTTTAAAGAGAAAAAAGAAAGAGATCATCTTCAATAGAATTATGATAAGATGGATGAATGTCTTCTCAACAGCAGCAATGAAAACTAGTTATTGAAATGACAGTGTCGATGTGCTGATAAAAAGTGAATGCTAAATTAAAACCATATACTCAGCAAAATTATACCTCAGGAATTGAAGTGAAATGAAGACTTTCTCTGGCAAGCAAAAGTCAGGAGAACAAGATAAAATCATACTCTTACTTAGAGAAATCCTAAAGGATGTTCTTAAAACAAAGGAAAATGGTCACAGATGGAAGATTGGAGGTGCAAGAAACAAGAACAATGAAAATGATACCTGCTGAATTATTGTGTTGTACACCTGAAACAAACGTAACATTGTGTGTCAGCTATACTCAATTAAAAAAATAAATAGCTGAAAGAAAAGAAATGGTAAATGTGTGGTTAAATGTGAATAAACATTGACTGTATAAAACAAAAATAATTATGTCTTCTGAAGCTCAGAATATATATGGAACTAAAATTCACAGAACAATAGCATATAAGGAAACAGGTTGAAAGTAAGCTTTTTTCATTGTCCAAGAGAAAGATAAAAATGATATTTAATATTAAGCTTTGATGCATAAGGTATAACTTGTACATTCAAAGGCAATCACTAATAGAAAAGGAATGTTTAACTTCCAAATTTAGAGGAATATTATAGAATAACAAAGCAAATCCAATAGGGGGCAATAAAAGATAGAAAACACAGTTCAGGTGGAGAAATATAAAAACGTACTAAGATGGCAGAATTGAAACCAAATGTATCACTAATTATACTAATTGTAAATGGAATTCAATGTTCTAAGATTGTCAGACAGGATTTGAAAAAATAATCCAACTATGTGTTTATGAGAGGCATATATAAATCACAAGGAAAGTGAAGTGAGAAATAAAAATAGGCATGCCACACAAACAGTAACTGACAGAAAAGTTGTGTAACTATATTAATAATCTGACGGAATAGACTTTTCAGCAAAAAAATATTTTAAAGAAAGTTTATTTCATAATGATAAAAGATTTAATTCATCTGAAAGACATAACATAATGAACTTGTATGTTTATAATAATATAGCTTCAACATTACTAAATCAAAAATGGACAGAACAATGACAACAGACAAATCTACAATCACGGCGTGAAATTTTAACACACCTTTTTCAATAATTGCATGAGAACAATGAACATAGCACAACTCATTAACAAGTGAAAAATATATATTCCCATCAATTGAACAAGAAATATTTATCAAAATTGACCATATATTTGGCTATAAATCAATTCTCAATAAATTTCAAAGTGTTGGAATCATAAAGTGCATATTCTTTGGCTGAAATTCAAATGAGATAAACATTTCTATGTTTATCAAAAGATAACTAGAAAATCTGCATGTATTTGGAAATTAAGAAATTACTTTCCAACAAACTGTGACCCAGTAGATTAAAAATCCATTGATAATTCTTCCCTAAATCATTTATTATTATGTGATTATAGAATGATAATTTTTCTTACTTTATCATTCTTTCTTCCTTTCTTAGCATTATACTGTAAGGAAGAGTTTTCCCTCCCACCCTTTGTCATTTATTTATTCATATTGGTAAAAACTTTTGAATTCTTTTGTAATCAATATAACTTAAGTCATTGCTGTACTTAATTATTTTGATGCTCAAATCATCCTAGATTATTTCATGAGAACTCCTTTTATTATGTAAACAGTTTTTGAGCACTTACTTTCTGGCAAGAATTATGCCAGATTCACCTTTTACTTTCCATGCCCCAGTTCTGAAATCAGTCCTCTCATGTAAGGAATCTTTGTTCTTTTTAGTGGTCAATTGTTTTTAAAACCAGATATGGAATCTAGTTATGCTCATTACTACTAGGACATTTTTGCTTCTATGCGTTTATGCCTTTAATCACAATCCAGTAACACAGAATTCTTCTGCTACTTTCCTAAGTCCTTATTATTCCTCATTTTTCTCACAGTGAGCAACTTGGTTCCCAAAAAGCGTCAAAATATTTATTTATGTATTATTTATATTTTTAAATCCTACAATACAACAGATTCATTTCAGAATTTCTATCCTCATAACAGTACAATAAATAAAATGCTATTTTATTTTTTTTAAGATTTTATTTATTTTTTTTTAAAGATTTTTTATTTATTTATTCGACAGAGATAGAGACAGCCAGCGAGAGAGGGAACACAGGCAGGGGAGAGGAAGAAGCAGGCTCATAGCGGAGGAGCCTGATGTGGGGCTCGATCCCATGACACCGGGATCACGCCCTGAGCCGAAGGCAGACGCTTAACCGCTGTGCCACCCAGGCGCCCCTAAAATGCTATTTTAAAACTGTTATTGCAATTATTTTTTTTCTTTTTGTCTTTAGAATGTTTCCCACAAAGGGTGGGAAAGCCAAAGCATTATGTTCAAAATGCTAGGATTAGTTTGAATTTTTTTTCTTCTGTGTGGTTCTGTTACCAAATGTCTAGTTAAAGATTTTTTGGTTTCTGTATACACTCAATATTGATTTACCCCACATTGTCGACTTTATTTTTTAACATGTTAAACCTTAATATCATGTTCCATACCATATGATTTCACTCATATGTGGAATTTAAGAAACAAAACAAGCAAAGGAAGAAAATGAGAGTGAGAGAGAGAGAAAGAGAGTCAAAGCAAGAAACAGTTTTAATTATAGAGAACAATCTGATGGTTACCAGAGGGGAGGGGATAGGGAGGATGGGTTGAATAGGTGGTGGAAATTCAGGAATGCATTGTGATGAGCAGAAGGTGACATATGGAAGTGTGGAATCAGTATATTGTACACCTGAAACTACATGTATGTTAACTAACTAGAATTAAAATAAAAACAAAAAATATATTATGTTCCAAAAGTCAAAACTACACAAACAGTATACCCAGAGACATGTCAGTCTCTCTTCTATCTCTTGGTTAACCCATTCACTAATTTCTGGAGTACACTGCTAGAGTTTATTTTTGCAACAAAACAAAACAAAACAAAACAAAAAAACAAAAGCCCCACATATATTGTTTTTCTTTTCTTAGATAAAAAATAAAATACTACATACGTGTTAACATGTTGACATTTTTCACTTGATAGTATGTCCTGGAACCACTCTATATCAACTCACACCAAGATGGTAGATGTAACCCCGAATATCATGAAAATGGCCAAAATACTGCATTTAAAAGCCAAATTTCTTCTATTTTTTACACTCACTAGTACTGCACTGGGTAGATACATCATAATTTATTTAACCAATTTCCTGTGTAGTATGAGCATTTGAAGTTGCTTCTAATACTTTGCAATTACCAATAATTCCACCAAAAAATAATCATTTGCATACCACTCGGCATACCTCTCACTCTGTATATGTTTCATACTTTTGGAAATTTAATTTCAACAAAAATTCCTCACAGAAATTCTTAATTTATCAAGAAGTAAATGTATACATAACGATTAGTAAGGGGTTGAACCATTTTTCATTCCTACTAGAAATGTACGAGAGCCTGTTTCGAAGTCTTGCTAAAAGGTGCGTCTTCAAACTTCTAAAACTTTGCCAATCCAGTAGGTGAGAAATATCAATTCAGTGTGGTTTCAGTTTGCATCTACTTTGTCATGAAAGAAGCTGAGCTTGGTGTCATACACTTAAGTGCCATTGCTAAATTAGTTTTTTGCAAAGTGTACCCTTTGCTCATTTTTCTATTTTTTAACCCTTTTCTTTCTTAATTTCAATAGCTCTTGATACATCACAGATAATAAACATTTTACATGTTATAAAAGAAAATATTTTTTCTGTGTTTACTATTTGCTATTGCTTTGAGGCTTCTGCCATGCAGAATTATTCCTTTTTGTAGTTCATTTTATCAGTCCGATTCCATTTCTATATGGAGTGATTGTTATAAATTCTTGCCCCACACTCAGGTTAGACCATAAATCACACATATTTACCTCATTTTTCACATTTAGATCTATGATTCATTTAGAGTTTATTTTTGTATGTGGTGAGATATGCATTCAATTTTATCTTCTTCCATATAATCATTCAGTTGCCTCATGCTGTTTATTTAAAAAGTTTATGTAGTCTGTAATTTACAATGCCATCTTTATAGTATATTAAATTTTCTTCCATATCTGAGCCTATTTCTGAAGTTCACATTGTATTCCAATAGTGTGTCCATTCATGTGCCAATTCCCCACTGTTTTAATTATGAAAATTTCATAATAAATTTTGTCATCTGATATGGTTCATTTTCACTCGTAACTCTTATCTCTTAGAGCTGGAATGTTTAATTTTCCGTATGAGCTTTAACATTAACTTTCCTAGTCCCATTTTAAAATCCTGTTTGTATTTTGATAGGGGTCTCTTTAAATTTATAAAATAATCTAGGAAGAAGTTAACTGAATTCTAAAAAAAATACTTTCTCTAATTTACATACTAATTTAAATTATGGCCAGTCTGTCTCTTAGGCTTTACAGCCAAGCTTATCATATGGTAATTTTCATGTCTTCCTTGTTGCCATTTATAAGTCATCTCATAAGAATTAATTTTGTAGCTCTATCAATCCACTGTTCTCTGTAAGTTCATTAGTGACTTCTTAATTGTCTAATTCATCAGTTCTTAAACTTTTTGGTTTCAAGATCTCTTTACACACTTAAACTATTGAAGACCCCAATGAGCTTTGGTTTATGTGAGTTATATCTATCAATACTTATTGTCCTAGAAATTAAAATTGAGAACATTTTATTTATGTATGGATTTATTTAAAAAACAAGAAACATTATATGCTAACATAAATAACATAGCTCTATGAAAAATCACTGCATTTTCCAAAAATAAATGAAGTTAGTAAAGAATGACATTTTCTTAGACTTTTAAAAATCTCTTTATCATCCGGCTTAATAGAAGACAGCAAGTTTCTCATCTCTGCTTCTGCATCTAATCTGTCTCAATGAGTTGCATTGGCTGAATTATGTGAAGAAAATACATATCCTCAGATAGGTAACTTCAATATAGGAAAGTATGTTAATAATGTTTTCAGATAATAGTGGACATTTTCTTTGATACTCACTAAAACTCAGCAAGTTTTTTCGTTTCTTAAATTCAGTTGGAATATGTAATTGGAAACCATATCACTGATTTTTTTTTCATATGCTGTTACATTAAAATCCACTAATCTGTCTTGCGCTTTGATATTTTACCCATGCATTATCTTGTAACATCAAGCATAGGTCATTCAGAAAATATTGGTTCCCTGAGTTATGCAGATCTCCCAAATGTTAATACAATATAAAAAAATCACATGCATTAATAATCCCTACCAATCTTGTCAGAAAAGTCTCCAAATATTGGAGAAGTGTCACACTCCCAGGGGTGTGTACAAGTTTTCCAAAGTTCCAATATTCCCTTGCAAGCTCAAATTTTATCATTAACGGTAAATACCATCTGTCTTTTTCCTTGACCTGACAGGTTCAACACAATCATTTTTAAGAACATAGCTGCCAAATATCCAAGTATGAATAATGCCAGTGTGTCTGGCAGTCATTCTTTCAGAGAAAGCTGTTATTCCATGGGAAAAGAATCTAGTGCATCCTCCAACTCGAACAACTGCATAAGTGCTTTTCCTCAAAGTAACCACCTTAGATCAGTATGCGGCAGAAGGGCTCTATGTCTATTTTCATTTCATCACATGGTTTATTAAAAGAGTCAAAATTTAGTAAAATTAATATTTTTTACTGCTTCACTAAGGACATTCTTGGGTAAAACTGGCTTTTTTTCCTTGAAAGTGTGTGGTGGTGAACAAAACAATGATTACCTGTACAATTTGGCGTCACTAGCCTGATTCATGCTAAAGCACCAGCAGTTTTACCCACTATTATTTTGCACTGTCGCTAAAAATGTAAACACAGTAAAAACAGCAAATAACACAGTAAGATTATTATGGAAGTAGTTTTGATTTCACAATACCATTGAAAGAGTCTTAGAGACACCCAGCTATCCATGGGCCACACTTTTTAAGAGCTGTGTTTCCAACTTTAGCTTCCTCTGTGGAATTTGAAACTGTTAACGATGCTTTCCTCATAATTCCCTCTTCCTCTGCAAGCTATGATATCATTTTTCTTTGGTTTTCTTCACTCTTTTTTTTTAAAGATTTTATTTCTTCATTTGACAGAGAGAGAGACAGCCAGCGAGAGGTGAAACACAAGCAGGGGAACTGGGAGAGGAAGAAGCAGGCTTCCAGTGGAGGAGCCTGATGTGGGGCTCCATCCCAGGACTCCGGGATCACGCCCTGAGCTGAAGCCAGATGCTTAACGACTGAGCCACCCAGGCGCCCCGGTTTTCTTCACTCTTATCTTTCTGTCTGCTCTTATTTATTCTCTTCCTTTTCTGCTTTACTCTCACTCTTCCCCAAGAGTCTATTCTTTCCAGTTGCTTATAGTTTTCCTGGCTTACTTCATCCACAAAAAAAAACTAAAATCTATCTACTGATGTCTCTCAAGTGAACATTTCTATTTCTATCCAGATTATATCCAGATCTCTAGTTTTGGATGTATAAAGGTAAAGAGATGAATGCTGGCAATGTATCTCAAATGCCATCTTGCCAAGTTGGACTCAAAACCTTCCCCTACCTCCAGTTTTTCTTCCTCCCACATTTTAGTTTCTCAAGTGAACATCAATAGCATCTCCCATTTACCCAAAAGGAAACTGAGAATCATTTACAATTCTTCTCTTTCTCCCCATGGCAAATCAACAGCCCACCCTCAGTATTCCGTAGTATTTCTCCTTAATATTTTTCACTTTCGCGTCTCTCCATTTCCTGATTTGCTTTCTTAATTTAAGCCTTTATTGGTTTTTTAATTTAAATTCAAGTTAGTTAACATATAGCATATTATTATTTTCAGGGTAGAATTTAGTGATTCATTAGTTGCATATAACACCCAGTGCATCAAGTGCCCTCCTTAATGCCCATCAACCAGTTACCCCATCCCCCCACCCATTAAGCCTTTATTGGTGATCATTTATGCATCCATACCTCCTTCTCTCCTACCTCTGTGAAAGGAATGGTTCTCAACATACCCAAGACACATCCTCACTTCCTTAAGTGAGCCACGTTCACCCATGACAACAAGAACAATAGCATTGGATTTTTGTCCTTTGTTTTATTAATATGGCATGTTGTATTGATTTTCATATGCTGACACAACCTTGCATTCCTTGGGTAAATCCCACTTGGTCGTGATATATAATAATTTCTGTATGTTATTGGACTTAGTTGAGTTGACTAGTATGTTGTTGAGAATTTTTGTACCTATATTAGAAAAAGTATGCATTTGTGGTTTTCTTTTTGTATGATCTCTTTGTTTTTGGTATCAGGATAATCCTGGCCTCATAAAATTAGATGGGAAATGATCTTTCCTTTACTATTTTTTTGGAAGAGTGAATGATTGGTGTTAATTCTTCTTTAGACGTTTGATAAAATTAACCAATGAAGCCATCTGGGCCTGGGTGTACTTAGACAGAAGGTTTTTGGTTTTTTTTTTTTTTTAAGTTTTTATTTAAATTCCAGTTAGTTAACATACAGTGTTATATTACTTTCAGGTGTGCAATATAGTGATTCAACACTTCCATATGTCACCCAGTGCTCATCACAATAAATGCCCTCCTTAATCCTCATTATCTACTTCACTCTTTCCTCCATCCACCTCCCTTCTGATAATCATCATTCCATCTCATTCCATTACTTTTCCTTGTAAATTTTTTGCTCAACATGCTTTTTTTACCACACCTGTTATCACCACTTCAAGCAACTACAATGCTTCACAATTGTCACTGATTTATTTTGATAAATGACCCCCAGAGAAAGGCTGTTTGCAATGGATGAGTGCTAAGTCACGTCAAGTATAACAAACCCTGGATGTGGGATTTTCCAGTGAGTGGCCAAAGAGGTTAAAAAATAATTACCTGGAATGGGGTTTTGGAAGATCTCCAACCCTGCTCTGGCCTCTAAAGTGTTGGCTAAACTGCTAGTCTTTGGTATGATTGCAGGACTATTGTTTCCCAAGGCTACAACAAAACTTGGGGGAGAGGAATGAGAATAAAGCAAATTTAAATGCAACAAAACACTGTTTTTATGCAAATAGAGCTTTTTTCTTGAATAAATTCTCCCCAATTATTACAAGCCTTTGGTTGATTTCTGGAATTCTGAAAAGTTGATTTTGAGAATATTTTCCAGCATTCTTGTTGTTTTCATGCAGAAGACTGTTTTCTGATGTCCTTATTCCACCATTTCCACTGACGTCACCTCCAGTTATACAGTCATCCTTTACGTTAACCTTTGTTTGTCTTTATAATTAAGCTGTATTTCTTGTAGATAGAGTATAGATAAATCTCATCTATTTATCCAATCTTATAATCTCTACCTCCCACATTTATATCTTTTTAAATGTGATTACTGATATGGTTGTGTTTAAATCCAACCTTTTGTTATTTAATATTTGTCCTGTTTTGTCGTTATTGTTCTCTTTTTCTTATTCTACCTTTTTTCAATACATCATGATTTCTGAGTCTCTTGTTAACTCCTTCATCTTCTGATCAGCAGATACTGCTTCAGTATCCTTTACTTTTTATTGTGTGCCCACTATTGTGGATATTACATTACAAAGACTCTTACTTGTGTCACTTTTTTCTCATAACTGTTAAATTTTGTTCTAACTGAAAATTCAATTATCAGCACATCGCCTAGATACTGTATCAGACTTTGTCTGGGGAAAATGCTGTTTTACTTTACTCTTACCCCTAGAGATTATTCCTTACTGCTAGGGTATGGCTTTACTTCAGTCTCAACTAAACGCCCTGAATATTTACTAGAAGCAGTCCACTATGCTTGTGCAATCTCTAAAATCTCAGCTTAGCCTTCCAGACTTCCAATGTTTGTTATACGCCAGCCACCCAAAAGGCTCACCCAGGTCATTTGCATCTCAGGCCAAGGACATAAGAAATTTTATGTAAATTTTAATGAAACTTCTGTGGGCCCTTCCTCTGTGGCATAAATACCCAAGTTCAAGTCACCTTTCAGTTCTGAAATATGATTTCTGTCTCAAATTCCCCGTATAAGTGCCACTCTTTGGGCTCTGTTTTCTTAAAGCAGTGTCAAAATTGCTCATCAGAAGAAAGCTCACGTGAATGTGGGCTCAAATATGGGCTTCCCTTTTCTTAAAGATTGTAGCTCTGCGTGGTTTGTTTATCCAATGAATGGAGATAATTGTGTAATATATTGTTTTCTCTCTCTTGTTGTTAAAATATAATGTCTGTACAATAAAATGTATAGATTTTTATGTATAGAGGTTGATGAGTAGGAAAAATGATAACTTCCATGGAACCACCAGAAAAAAATCAGGATTTAAAATAATTCTACACTCAGTAATTGCCCCTCATTCACTTTCCAGGCAATACACCTGCAACGGGGTAACCATTGTTCTGATCTTTATCACTAACATTTAGTTTTACGTATTCCAGATATTCAAATAAAAGGAAATATACATTACATTCTCTTATGTGTCTTTCATCTTTTCTTCAATATGATTTTGAGATACATCCATTTTGTTACACTTACTTTTTACTGCTAAGTAACTATCATTGCATGAATACACTAGCATTTATCTATTGAATTACCTCTGGATGGATGTTTGCATTCTTTTCAGTTTGGGACTATCGGAAATAAAATTGGTATGACTGGTCTTGTCCAAAGTGTATTTTAGATCATATGTTTTTATTTCTCTTGGATAAATACTTAAGAGTGGAATTGCTAGGTCAAAACAAAGATGTAGGTTTATCTTTATAAAAAGCTACCAAACCATTTTCAAAGTGGCAGTAGAATTCTGTATTCCCTCGAACAAAGTGTATGAGTTCTACTTCATCCTCAACCTCACTACCACTTGATATTGCCAGCCTTTTAAATTTTTTGAGCTAATTTTAGACTCCCTTTACATCCTTCATCCTACTTTACTGAATGTAAACATTTGTATGCCCGTAGTACAATTATCAAAAACTAAGAAATCGACACGTGGTACAGTATTATTAACTAAAGTACATATTTTATTCAAATTTTACAAAATTATCCACTAATGTCCATTATTTGCTTCCATACTTTATCCAGGATCCCACATTGAATTTACATGAATTGAATAGCTGTAACTGCATGCAATAAATTCTAATAATTCTTTTGTCATTTTTATCCAATTTCAAATATTTTCTACTTTTCTTTGTTATCGCTTCTTTGATCTACAGGTCATTTAAAGATGTGACATTTAATTTCCAAATACATGGATATTTTCTACTTACCTTTTGATATTAATTTCTCTTTGAAAACTTTCTTCTCTGCAATCACACTCTTTTCTCAATCTCTTATCTTTATTGAAAATTTTAAATGTAAGTCGTAGATCTCTTTTGGATAATGTTTACAATGCACTTGAAAATACATGGGTTATTTTTAGGTATATTTTTTTATTGATTAACAATGTAATTCCAGGGGCGCCTGGGTGGCACAGTGGTTGGGCGTCTGTCTTCAGCTCAGGGCGTGATCCCGGCATTGTGGGATCGAGCCCCGCATCAGGCTTCTCCGCTGGGAGCCTGCTTCTTCCTCTCCCACTCCCCCTGCTTGTGTTCCCTCTCTTGCTGGCTGTCTCTCTCTCTGTCGAATAAATAAATAAAATCTTTAAAAAAAAAAAAAACAAAAACAAAAAAACAGTGTAATTCCACAGTGATAGGAGAAGACTCTGTCTGATTTCAATTTCTTTGATCATGAAACTTTTTGAGTCTTATTTTATGACCCTGGATATGTTCCAGTGTCCCTTGATAATAGTCTATGGTATCTTGAATAGAATTTGAATCCTGCTGTGTGTAAAATATTGTATAAATCTTAATTATGTTTAACTGGTTCATAGTGCTATTTGGGTCTACTATATCCTTACTATTCTGTACACTCTTTCTATTAATGTCTAAGTTCAATATTGAAATTTCAACTATACATCTTAATTTATCTATTTCTCTTTTAAATTCTGTTGGATTTTGCATCATGTATTTTGGAGTTGTGTTATTACATGCATATATATATATATTTTTAAGATTTTATTTATTTATTCGACAGAGATAGAGACAGCCAGCGAGAGAGGGAACACAAGCAGGGGGAGTGGGAGAGGAAGAAGCAGGCTCCTAGCGGAGGAGCCTGATGTGGGGCTCGATCCCATAACGCTGGGATCACGCCCTGAGCCGAAGGCAGACGCTTAACCGCTGTGCCACCCAGGCGCCCCTACTTGCATATATATTTTTTAATTATTATATAATCCTTGTATATTAACTCATTTATAGCTACATTATCTCTTTTTCTGTAATAATCATATTAGTAAGTACATGTTACCGGAAATATACATCCACTATAATGTGTTATGCATATCTTTTCATGTAGTATATCTTTCAATTCTTATTTTTCAACCTGCATGTGTTTTTGTGATTAGAATATCTTATGTAAGTAGCAACAAATTTATCTCTCTTTTTAAAACCTTTTACCCAATTTGATGACCTCTGTCTTTTGATTAGAGTGTTTAGTTGATTAGCATTTAATGTGACTATTAAGAGTGTTGAATTTAGGTCTTCATTTTTTATATTTATTTTCAATTTATCTTACTTATGTTATATTTTTATTGTTCCTTATTCTTTCTTTCCTTCTTTTTTCTTTATCATGATATAATTAATATGCTATAAAATGTACAATTTAAAAATGTACAATTTAGTAGTTTTTAGTGTATTCCCAAGGCTGCACACCACCACCATTATTTAATTACAGAACATTTTTATAAGACCAAAAAAGTATCTATTAGAAGTCATTCCCCATTCCCTCTTCTCTCCAGACCCTAGAAACCACTAATCTACTTTTTCTTTCTATAGATTTGCCTATTTTGCATATTTCTTATAAATGAAGTCATATAATATGTGGCCTTTTCTATCTGCCTTCCTTCAAATACCATATTTTCACTTCTTCCATGTTGTAACATTTATCAGCACAGCTGAACCTTAAACAACACAGGGGTTGAGGGTGCCAACCCTCTGTGCACTTGAAAATCCACATATAATTTTGTCTCCCCAAAAACTGAACTACTAATAGCTTACTATTGACCAGAAGCCTTACCAATTACATAAACAGTCAGTTAACACATACTCTGTGTGTCATACATATTATATACCATATTCTTATAATAAGAAAAGAAAAGAAAAAGAAAAAGAAAATGTTATTAAGGAGACCATGAAAAAGAGAAAATATTATTAAGAATAGCATGAAGAAGAAAAAATACATTTATAGCACTATAGTGTATTTATTGGGGAAAAAATCCTTGCAGTTCAAACTGTGTTGTTCAAAGGTCAACTGTACATCATTTACTTTTTTTCTGTCTGTTTTCAGCAGTTTATTAAGATGTAATTCAGCTATAATACAATTCACCAATTTATAATTCAGTGTTTTTTAGTATCTGTGAAAAAGTCAACGGTTTTCCATATCTATGAAAAATAGATATGTGCAATTGGCACCACAATCAGGTCTCCAACATTTTCACCACCATAAGGAGAAACCCTATAGCTATCAGCACACTTATCTATCCAACCTTCCCATGCCTAGGCAAGAACTAATCTATTACCTGTCTGTCTCTATGGTTTTGCCTATTCTGGCAATAGCTGGAATCTCATGCAGTTGTGATCTTATATTATGTGGTCTTACGTAATTGGCTCTTTCACTTGGTAATGATTTTAAGCTTCATCCATATTGTAGCATGTATCTGTAATTCCCTTTTTATGCCTGGGTAAGATCTCACTGTATGGATATACCACTATTTATTCTTTCATTCTTCTGCTGATGTGCATTTGGGTTGTTTCCAGTTTTTCTTATCATGAATAATGCTGCTATGAACAATTATGGAACTTTTTTTGAATAACCGTTTTCAGTTCTTTTGGGTACATAACTATAGAATTCTGGGGTCGTATTTTAACTGTCAAATTATTGTTCAAAGGTGATATGCCATTTTAAATTCCCATCAGTCATATAGGAGAGTTCTAATTTCTCCATATTATTACCAACATTTTTGTTGTCTATATTTACAATCATACCCATCCTAGTGTGTGTAAAGTGGTATTTCATTGTGGTTTTGATTTGCATTTTCCTACTAGGAAATGATACTGAGCATAGTTACATGTATATACAGGCTATTTGTATATATTCTTTTAAGAAATATGTGTTCAGGGGCACCTGGGTGGCTCAGTTGGTTGAGCGTCTGCCTTCAACTAGGGCCATGATCCTAGGGTCATGGGATCGAGCCCCACAACTCGCTCCCTGCTTAACAGGGAGTCTGCTTCTCCCTCTGCCCCTCCCCCTGCTTGCACTCTCTCACTCTCTCTCTTTCTCAAATAAATTAATAAAATCTTAAAAAAAAAGAAATATGTGTTCATGTTCTTTGCCCAACTTTAGACTCATAATTACATTCCACTGATCTATATGTCTATTCTTCTCTCAGTACCACATGGTCTTGATTACCATCTTTGTAGGAAGTTTCAAAATTAAGAAGTATGAGTTCTCCTTCCTTTTTGGTCTATTTCAAGATTATTTTGACTATTCTGGGTCCTTTGCAATTCCATGAATTTTAGAATTGGCTTGTCAATTTCTAAAAAAAAGTCAGCTGGGATGATGACAAGAATTGTGCTAAGCCTTTAGATCACTTTGGGGAGTGTTGCCATGTTAACAATTTTAAATCTGATCCATGGACATGAGCTTCTTTCCATTCATTTAAATTCTTCATTTTTCTTTCAACAATGTTTTGTTGATTTCAATTAAAAAGTTTTGGATTTCTTTTGTTAAATTTATTTCTAAATACTTTATTCTTTTCAATGCTATTATAACTTGAACTGTTTTCTTAATTTCGTTTATTAGATTGTTCCTTGCTGGTGTATAGAAATATAATTAGATTATGTGTATTGATCTTGTATCATGCAATCTTGTTAAGTCATTTATATAGTTGTACTAATTTATTAGTGGATTCTTTAGAATTTTCTATATATAAGATCCTGTCATCTGCAAAGATAGTTTTAACTCCTCGTTTACCATTCTGGATGCTTTTAATTTCATTTTCTTGACCAATTGCCCTCTCTAGAAACTCTACTATAAAATTAAATAGAAGTGACCAGAGTAGACAGCCTTCTTTTGTTTCTGATTTTAGGATGAAAGCAATAGGTCTTTCACCTTTAGTAACGTGTTATCTTGGGTTTTTCATAGCGTGCCTCAGAGATATTGCAGGTTTGGCTCCAGACCACCAACATAAAGCAAGTCAAATGATTTTTTAGTTTCACAGTGCAGGTAAAAGTTATGTTTACATTATACTGTAGTCTATTAAGTGTGCAACAGCATTATGTTTAAAGAATAATGTGAATACCTTAATTAAAAATAAGTTATTGCAAAAAATGCATCTAAGCTCTTAGTGAGTTGTAATATTTTTGCTGGTAGAGGATCTCACCTTGATGTTGATGGCTGCTGACTAATCAGGGTGGTGATTGCTGAAATTAGGATGGTTGTGGCAGTTTCTTAAAATAAGATGATGGGGGCGCCTGGGTGGTGCAGTCGTTAAGCGTCTGCCTTCGGCTCAGGGCGTGATCCCAGCGTTCTGGGATCGAGCCCCAGATCAGGCTCCTTTGCTAGGAGCCTGCTTCTTCCTCTCCCACTCCCCCTGCTAGTGTTCGCTCTGTCGCTGGCTGTCTCTGTCAAATAAATAAATAAAATCTTTAAAAAAAAAAATAAGATGATGAATTTTGCTTCATCAATTGACTCTTTCATGAATGATTTCTCTGTAGCATGTGGTGCTATTTGATAGCATTTTACATGCAGTAGAACTCCTCAAAATTAGAGTCAATCTTCTCAAACCCTGGCTGCTGCTTTATCAAAGAAGTTGATATAATGTTCTAAAACCCTGTCATTTCCACAATCTTCACAACATTTTCACCAGAAGTAGATTCCATCTCAAGAAACCACTTTCCTTGTTCATCCATACAAAGCAACTCCTCATTCACTGAAAGTTTTATCGTGAGTTACAACAATTTAGTCACATCCCCAGGCTCCACTTCCAATTCTAGTTCTCTTGCTGTTTCTACCACATCTGCAGTTACTTCCTCTACTGAAGTCTTGAACCCTCAAAGTCATCCATGAGGGTTAGAATCAACTTCTTCCAAATTCCTGTGAATGTTGATATTTTGACCTTTTCCCATGAATTACAAATGTTCTTAATGGCATCTAGAATAGTGAATCCTTTTCAGAATGTTTTTTCTTAAGTTTTTATTTAAATTCTGGTTAGTTAACGTATGGTGTAATACTGGTTTCAGTAGCAGAATTTAGAAATTCATCACTTACATATAACACCTAGTGCTCATCACAAGTGCCACCCTTAATTTCCATCACCCATTTAGCCCATACCCTTGCCCACCTCCCCTCCAGCAACCTTCAGTTTGTTCTCTAATGTTAAGTCTCTTATGGTTGGCCTCCCTCTCTTTTTTCCCCTTCTCCTATGTTTATCTGTTTTGTTTCTTAAATTCCACAAATGATTGAAATCATATGGTATTTGTCTTTCTCTGACTGACTTATTTTGCTCAGCATAATACACTCTAGATCCATCCACATCATTGAAATGGCAAGATTTCTTTTTTTTTTTACTTTTTTAAAGATTGCATTTACTCATTTAGAGAGAGAGAGCATTGTGTGAGTGCGGGGAGAGGCAGAGGGGGAGGGAGAGGGACAAGCAGACTCTGCACTGAGCACAGAACCCAACACAGGGCTCAATCCCATGACACCAAGATCATGACCAAAAACCAAGAGTTGGATGCTTAACCAACTGAGCCACCCAGCACCCCAAGATTTCATTCTTTTTAATGGTTGAGTAATATTCCATTATATATATACTGCATCTTCTTTATCCATTCATCAGTTGATGGACATTTGGGCTCTTTCCATAATTTGGCTATTATTGATAATGCTGCTATAAACATCGGGGTGCATGTACCCCTTCAAATCAGTATTTTTGTATCATTTGGGTAAATACCTAGTAGTGCAATTGCTGGGTCATAAGGTAGTTCTATTTTTAAGTTTTTGAGGAGCCTCCATACTGTTTTCCAGAATGGCGGCACCAGTTTGCATAGAAATTAGTGCCTCTGGTCTCTTCTGGGATTTTTATGGTTTCAGGTCTCATGTTTAAGTCTTCCATCCATTTGGAGTTTACTTTCGTGTATGGTATAAGAAAGTAATCCAGTTTCATTCTTTTGCATGTAGCTGTCCAGTTTTCCCAAAACCATTTGTTGAAGAGGCTGTCCTTTGCCCACTGCATATTCTTGTCTCCCTTGTCATGGATTAACTGGCCATAAAATCATGGTTTTATTTTTGAATTCTCTATTCTGTTTCATTGTCTATTTTGTGCCAGTACCATACTGTTTGGATGACAATAGCTTGGTTGTATATCATGAAATCTGGAATTGTGATACCTTTAGTTTTACTCTTCTTTTTTAAGATTTCTTTGGCTATTTGGAGTCTTTTGGTTCCATATGAATTCTAAGGTTATTTGTTCTAGTTCTGTGAAAAATACTGTTGGCATTTTGATAAAGGTTACATTAAATCTGTAGATTGCTTTGGGTAGTATGGATATTTTAACAATACTGGTTCTTTCAATCTATGAGCATGGAATATCATTTTGTTTGTGTCATCTTCAATTTCTTTCATCAATGTTTTATAATTTTTAATATGCAAATCTTCCACCTCCATGATTAAGTTTATTCCTGTGTATTTTATTCTTTTTGGTGCAATTGTAAATGATATTGTTTTCTTAATTTCACTTTCTGCTACTTCATTATTAATGTATAGAAATGCAATGGATGGGGCGCCTGGGTGGCACAGCGGTTAAGTGTCTGCTTTCAGCTCAGGGCGTGATCCCGGCGTTCTGGGATCGAGCCCCACATCAGGCTCCTCCGCTAGGAGCCTGCTTCTTCCTCTCCCACTCCCCCTGCTTGTGTTCTCTCTCTCACTGGCTGTCTCTTATCTCTGTCGAATAAATAAATAAAATCTTTAAAAAAAAAAGAAATGCAATGGATTTCTGTATATTGATTTTGTATCCTGTGACCTTACTGAATTCATTTATCAGTTCTAGTATTTTTTTTTTTTTGGTGGAATCTTTAGGGTTTTCTCTGTATAGTATCATGTCATCTGCAAACAGTGAAAGTTTTACATCTAATAAATTCAAATGACTTTTATCTCTTTTTCTTGTGTGATTACTGTGGCTAAGATTTCCAGTACTATGTTGAATGAAAATGGTGACAGTAGACATCCTTGTCTTGCTCCTGATCCTAGAAGAATTTTCCCCCATTGAATGTGATGTTCACTGTGGGTTTTCATAGATGGCCTTTATTATGCTGACATATGTTCCCTCCAAACCTACTTTGTTGAGGGTTTCTTATCAAACTGGATGTTGTACTTTGTCAGATGCTTTTTCTGCATCTATTGAAATGATCATATGATTTTTATCCTTTCTCTTGTTAATGTGATGTATCATGTTGATTGATTTGCAAATACTAAACCATTTTGCATCCCAGGAATAAACCCCATCTGGTTGTGGTGAATGATTTTTTTAATGTATTATTGGCTTCGGTTTGCTAGTATTTTGTTGAGGATTTTTGCATCTATGTTCATCAGTGATATTGGCCTGTAGATTTCTTTTTTTGTAGTCTTTATCTGCTTCTGGTATCAGGCTAATGCTGGCCTCATAGGATGGATTTGGATGTTTTCCTTCTATTTCTTTGAATAGTTTGAGTAGAATAGATATTAACTCTTCTTTAAATGTTTGGTGGAATTCACCTGTGAAGCCATCTAGTCCTGGACTTTTGTTTGTTGGGAGTTTTTCAATTACTGATTCAATTTCCTTGCTAGTAACAGGCTGTTCAAATTTTCTATTTTTCCTGATTCACTTTTGGGAGGTTATATGTTTCTATATATTTATCCATTTCTTCTAGATTGTCCAATTTTTTGGCATATCATTTATCATAATATTCTTATATAATCTTTTGTATTTCTGTGGTATTGTTTGGTTTTTCTCCTCCTTCATTCCTGATTTTGTTTATTTGAGCCCTCCTCCTTTTTTTCTTTTCTTTCTTTTTTTTTTTTTTGAAGAATCTGACTAAAGGTTTATCAATTTTGTTGATCTTTTCAGAGAACCAGCTCCTGGTTTTGTTGATCTGTTCTACTGTTTTTTAGTTTCTATTTTGTTTATTTCTGCTCGAATCTTTTTTATTTCTTTCCTTCTACTGGTTTGGGGTTTTGTTTGTTTTTTTTCTAGCTTCTTTAGTATAAGGTTTGGTTATTTATTTTAGATTTTTCTTGCTTCTTGAGGTACACCTGTAATGCTATAGACTTCCCTGTTAGAACTGCTTTTGCTGCATCCCAAAGATTTTAGACCGTTGTATTTTCATTTTCATTTGTCTTCATATATTTTCTATTTCTTTCTTGATTTTTTGAATGACCGACCCATTCATTGTTTAGTAGCATGTCATTTAACCTTCATATATTTGTGCTCTTTCCCAATTTTTTCTTGTGGTTGATTTCTAGTTTCATAGCATTGTAGTCGGAAAGATGCATAGTATGGCTTAATTCTTTTTGAGTTTGTTGAGACTTGTTTTGTGGCCTAGCATGTGATCTGTTCTGGAGAATGTTCCATGTGCACTTGAAAAGAATGTGTATCTCACCGTTGTAGGATGGAATGTTCTGAAAATAACTGCTGGATTAATCTCATCCAATATGTTATTCAAATCCTCTGTTTGCTTGTTGATTTTCTGTTTGGATTATCTAACCATTCATGTGCAGTGATAAAGTCCCCTAATATAATTGTATTACTATCAATTATTTCCTTTTCCTACTATTACTGTATTACTATTGATTACTTCCTTTATGTTTGTTATTAGCTATTTTATGTATTTGCATGTTCTCATATTGCATGCATGAATATTTACAATTGTTATAGCTTCTTGATGGATTATTCCCTTTATGATTATGTACTATCTTTCTTTGTCTCTTGTTACAGTCTTTGTTTTTAAGTCTATCTTGCCCCATATAAATGTTGCTACCCCAGCTTTCTTTTCACTTCCATTTGCATGATAATTGCTTTCCTATCCCTTCATTTTCAATCCACATGCATCTTTAGGTCTGAAATATATCTCTTGTAGGCAACATATAGATGGGTCTTGCTTTTTCATCCATTTCATCACCCTATGTCTTCTCATTGGAGCATTTAGTCCATTTACATTCAAAGTGATTATTGATAGGTATTTACTTATTGCCATTTTGGTAATTGTTTTATGGTTGTTTTGTTGTTCCTTCTCTTGTTCTCTTTTCTCACAAGTTTCTTATTTTCTGTAGTGATATACTTGGATTCTTTCTCATTATTTTTTGAGTATCTATTACTGGTTTTTGATTCATAATTGCCATTAGGTTTATATATAATATCTTATGCATAAAGAAGTCTATATTATTGAACACTACATCAGAAACTAATGATTTACTATATAGTGGCTAATTGACCATAATAAAAAAAAGAAACAAACAAAAAAAAAAGAAGTCTATATGCTGCTTTTAAATTCTCTCTTTATCACAACTGTTTGCCATTTTAGTTACTATGTGTCTTGGTGTGGACCTTTTTGGGTTGAGGTTTTTGGGGCTTTCTGTGCCTCCTGGATCTGGATTTCTGGTTTTTTCCCCCCAAATTTAAGAAGTATTCAGCTATGTTTTCATATAAATTTTCTGCCGCTTTTTCTCTCTCTTCTCTTGTGGGATTCCTATAATGCAAATGTTATTACACTTGATGGTGTCACTGAGTTCCCTTCATCTATTTTTATTTTTATTGGTTTTTTTTTTCTCTCTCTTGTTCAGCTTGATTGCTTTCCATTACTCTGCCCCCTGGGGTCGCTGATCCATTCTTCTGCTTCCTCTAGTCTACGATTCTTTCCCTCTAGTGTATCTTTCATTTCAGTTCTTATGTTCTTCATTTCTGATTGGGTTTTTTTTTAATGTTTTCTATCTCTTTGTTGAGGGTTTCACTTAGATCTTCCACTCTTTTCTCAAGTCCAGTGAGTATCTTTATGATCTTTACTTTAAATTCTCTACCAGACATATTACTTAGCTCTCTTGCTGTGATTTTGTCCTATTATTGTATTTAGGACATATTCCTCTGTCTCCTCACTTTGTCTAAATCTCTATGTCCGTTTCTATGTGTTGGGAAATCAACTAGTCTCCTGCTCTTGAAAGTATTAGACTTATGAAGAAGAGGTCCTGTAGGCCGTGCAGTGCAATGTCCCCTGTTCACTAGGACCTGTTGCTTCGAGGGTTCTCCTATGTGTGTTGCATGTGCCTTACTGTTTGAGCTAAGCTGCATTTGCCTTTGGTCCAGTCATCTGCATTGACTCTTTTTGCTTATTGTGGGCTGGGTTTGGTCCCTGTGTTATTAGCTAATCTGGGGATGCCTTGGGCTTGAGTTGGGTCAGACCAGTCATTTGCTAGAGCTGCAATAACACTGAACTACAAAATGCTCTCCCTTTGCTGTCTCCTGAGAAGCTTTTGTTGGTGGACAATACCTGCTGTCAGACCAGGTGCCTGCCCCCAGCCTACCACAGCTGAATTGGTGTGTGTGGTTATCTTTCCCCCTCCCTGGGGCAGGAGTCACTTTGGGGAGGTACTGGCCACTGTTGAGGCTGTTTGCACACTGCCATGTTTGTGGTGCCACTTTGGATGGACTCCTGGTGAGAACATGGTGGAGGAGGTGGATCCACAGATTAGTGCAGGGTCAGGGTGCACTGTTAGCAAGCTAGGTGGAGAGTGTTCATGCTGTGCTGGTTCCTGCAGTTGTCTGTGTGTCTAGGCGGGAGGTGGTGGTGTGGTGGAGGGATACCCCCCAGTTGTTTTGTTCTTGGATAAGTCTGCCCAAGATCCTCGCTTCTCCAGCACATACTCTGAGACCAGCAAACAAATCTCCTTCCTGTATACCCCAAGCATTTTTCAAACTGATGTTTTTATGCTATATCTTAGCAGGGCTCTTTTATATGTTGTCTCCTTAAGGGCAGGGATTCAATTTCCCAATGCTTTCCAGCTCTCCCAGAGCTAAGCCCATGATTTTTAAAGTTCTAGCTGTTAAGTCCCACTGATGGTAAGAACTCATGAATTTAAGCCCCCTGGTTTTCAGCCAAATGTAATGAGGATTTGTTTTCCCAGTGCAGGTCTCCTGCGCCTGGGGTGCCTGTTGTGGAGTCTGCTCCGTTTCTTTCTTCACACCTGGGGCATCCTCCCTCTCATGGACAGTCCTACAGGTCTGTTTGGCTCCTGACTGCATCTCCACCCTTTCTACCCTCTTTGATGTGACCCCTTCTCTACATTTAGCTGCAGAGAGCTTGTTCTGTCAGTCTTCAGTTTATTTTCTGGATTATTTACACTGATGTGGGTATTATCTAGGTGTATCCATGGAATGATATGACTCTAGAATCCTCCTATGCTGCCATCTTCCCCAGCAGCCTTCCCTCTGCCCCTTTTTAAATTGGTTTGTTTCTGTTTATGTTATTCAGTCATATACAAGTCATATTCAAGTCATATAAAGAACTCATATACGTTCTTTATGTATTTTGGATATTAACCCCTCATTTGATATAAGTTTTGCAAATATTTCCTCCCTTTCCATAGGTTGACTTTATATTTTTTATTGTTTCTTTTGTTGTGCAGGAGCTCTTTTTATTTTGATGTAGTCTTTTCTGTTGATTTTTGTTCTTGTTGCTTGTGCGTTTGCTGTCATATCAAAAAAGTGATTGGCCAATCAAATGTCAAGGAGTTTATTCCCTATTTTTTTCTTCTAGGAGTTGTACAGTACCAGGTTTTATGTTTAAGTCTTTAATCCGTTTTTAGTTGTTTTGTAATCGATGTAAGATAAGGGTGCAGTTTCATTGTTCTGCATGTGGTTATGCAGTTTTCCCAGCACCATTTGTTGAAGACACTATCCTTTCCCCACTGAGTGTTCTTGTCTTCATGTCAAATATTGGTTGACCATATATGTGGGGGTTAATTTGGGGCCTCTCTATTCTTTTCCATTGGTCTTTGTGTGTACTTTTATGCCAGTATCATACTGTTTTAAGTACATACTGTTTTAATTAATTAATAGCTTTGTAGTATAAAGTGTGTTGTCCCCAGTTCTGTTCTTCTTTCTCATGATTGCTTTGGCTATTCAGGCTATTTCTTTGGTCTCTTATTATCTTTTGTGGTTCCATATAAATTTTAGGATTAAAAACTATCCTATTGCTGTGAAAAATATCATTGGAATTTTGATAGGGAAAGCACTGAATCTACAGATGACTTTGGGTGGTATGGACATTTTAACAATATTAATTCTTCCAATCCATGAAAACAAGATATCTTTCCATTTGTGTCTTCTTAAATTTGTTTCATCAAAGGTCTTGTAGTTTATATTGTACAGTTCTTTCACTTACTGGCTTAAGTTCATTCTTTAGTATTTCATTGTTTTTGAAGCTATTGTGAATGGGATGGTTTTCTTTATTTCTTTTTCAGATGTTTTGTTATTAGTATATAGAAATGCAACTGATTTCTATGTGTTGATTTTGTGTCCTGAAACTTCATTCACTGATTGGTTCCAATAGTTTTTTGGTGGAATGTTTATGACCTTTTATATATAAGATCATATTCTTTGCAAATAATGACAAGTTTACTCCTCCTTTTCTGATTTAGATGACTTTTTGTATTGCCTAATTGTTCTGGCTAGGTCTTCCAGTACAATGGTGAGTAAAAGTGGTGACACTGGGCACCTTTGTCTTATTCCTGATACTTAGAGGTGAAAAGCTTTCAATTTTTCACCAGTGAATATAATGTTAGCTGTGGGGATTTGTCATATATGGCCTTTATTATGTTGAAGTACGTCTCTTCTACACAAAATTTGTTGAGAGTTTGAATTATGAAAAGAGGTTGTGTTTTGTCAAATACTTTTTCTGCATCTATTGAGATGATCATATGATTTTTATCTTTCATTTTATTAATATAATGTATCACATTTATTGACTTGCATATGGTTGCAAAAGCATCTTTGCATCCCAGGAATATTTCCCACTTGATCATGATATATGACCCTTTTGATGTGTTGTTGCATTCATCTTGCTGTTTTGTTGAGAATTTTTACATCTATATTCATCAGAGATATTGGTCTACAATTTTCTTTTCTTATCTCATTATCTGCTTTGGTAATCAGGGTAATGCTTTCCTTGTAACATGCATTTGGAAGTGTTTCCTCCTCTTCAATTTTTTTGAGAAGTATGAGCATGATTGGTGTTAACTTTTTTAAATGTTTGGTTCTGCACTTTTCTGTGTTCAGGTTTTTGGTTACTGATTTAATCTCTTGTTCAGTTAGTTCAGATTTTCTACATCTTACTGCTTTCATCTTGGCAGGTTTTATGTGTTTAAGAATTTATCCACTTCTTCTGGGTTATGCAATTTGTTGGCATGTCATTGTCATAGTGGTCTCTTATGATCCTATGATTTTCTGTGGTATTAATTGTAATGTTTCCTCTTTCATTTCTGATTTTATTTATTTGAGTTCTTCCTCTTTTTTCTTAGTTTGTCTAGGTAGCAGTTGTCAATTTTGTTTATCTTTTAAAAAAAACCCAAATCTTAATTTGGTTGATCTTTTCTATTGCTTTTCTGGTCTCTGTTTTATTTACTTGCAGCATGAGCTTTGCTATTTCCTTTCCTATACTGACTTTGGGCTTAGTTTATTCTTTCTCTAGTTTCTTGAGGTTTAATTTAGGTTGTTTATTTGAAATCTTTCCAATTTCTTAATATATGCATTTGTCACTATAATCCTCCCTCTCAACTCCTTTTGCAGTATCTCAAGAGTTTTTGATTTATCGTTTCCATTTTCATTTGTTTTAAGATTTTTTTTCAGTTCCCTTTTGATTTCTCCTTTGACTTATTAGTTGTTCTGGAGTGTGTTGTTCAATTTCCACATACTTGCAGATTTTCCAATTTTCCTTTATTTTGTTGATTTCTCATTTCATACTATTGTGGTCAGAAAGAATACTTGGTAGGACTTCAGTCTTCTTAAATTTGCTAAGACTTATTTTGTGACCTATTATATATCCTGGAGAATGTTTCATGTGTGATTGAAAAGAACGTGTATTCTGCTGCCGTTGAATAGAAAGTTCTGTAAATATCTCTTAGGTTCATTTGGCCTAATGTTCAAGTCCATCATTTCATTGTTGATTTTCTGTCTGGATGATCTATCCATTGTAGGGTATCAAAGTCCCTTACTACTATTGTAGTCTTGTCTGTTTTAGTAATTGCTTAATATATTTAGGTGATCTGATGTTGGATGCATGTACATTTCTAGTTTTTATATCTTTGTGATGAATTAAACCCTTTATCATTAAAAATGGCCTTCTTTGTCTCTTGTTACCATCTTTGACTTAAAAATATTTTTTTTTCTGATAAAGCATACCTATCCCTGCTTTCTTTTGGTTTCCATTTGCATGGAATATCTTTTTTCCATCCCTTCACTTTGAGCCTTTGAGTGTTCTTAAAGCTGAAGTGAGACTCTTATAGACAACATATAGTTGAGTCTTTCTTTTTTCCAATCCAGTCACTCTGTGCCTTTTGATTAGTGAATTCAATACATTTATATTTAGAGTAATTATTAATGTGTGAGGACTTATTAATGCCATCTTATTGTTTTCTGGTTATTTTGCATTTCCATTGTTTCTTTTTCCCTCTGTTTCTATTTTTCTTTGTAAGTTGGTAATTTCCCATGGTGGTATGGTCTGTTTCTTTTTTTTTTTTTTTTATGTTTTGTGCATTGTCTCTAGGTTTTTGCTTTGTGGTTACCATGAGGCTTACATAAAACATCTCATAGATAAAAAAACAGTCCATTTTAAACTGAAAGCATCTTAATTTTGATAATCTATAAAAGCTTCATCCTTTTAGTTTCCCCTTTTTATATTTTGATGACATAATTTACCTTTTTTCATATTGTGTATTTGTTAACACATTATAGTAACAATAATTATTTTTTTATTTTTTACACTTATATTTTTTTATTTTTAATTATTTTTTAATTAAGTTTTTTATTTTAATTCTAGTATGGCTAACATACAGTGTTACATTAGTTTCGGGTGTACAATATAGTCATTCAACAATTCTCTACATTACTCAGTGTTCATCATGATAAGTGTACTCTTTGATCCCCATCACCTATTTCACCCATCCCACCCCATCTGCCTCCCCTCTGGATCTTAATACTATAGCTAAGTGGTGAACCCACCATCTTATTATAGATTTAGAGTTTTCTACATCTGCCTGTATATTTACCTTTTCCAGTGTGTTGTATACATTGATATGTTTTCATGTCATAGAGTTTTTTTCATTTCTGCTTGAAGATCTCCTCTCAGCATTTCTTGCAGGGCAGGTCTAGTGGTGATAAACTACCTCAGTTTTTGTTTGTCTAGAAAAGTATTTCTCCTTCATATCTTAAGGACAACTTTTCCATATAAAGTATGTTTGACTGGCAATTTTTTTCTTTCAACACTTTACTATGTCTTTCCACTCTCCCCTGGAATGTAGGGTTTCTGCTGAGAAATCTACTGATAACCTAATAAGAGGTCCTTTGTAGGTTACAATCTTTTCTTCCCTGGCTGCTTTTGGAATTATTACTTTATTCTTTTTTTTTTTTTTTTACAATTTTATTATAATGTCACATGGACAATGTCTTTTTCCATTGAGATAAAAGGATGATCTATTAGCTTCATGAACTTGGATGTCCAGTTCTCTCCCCAGGATAAGTTAGGTCTCAGCCATTATTTCTTTAAATAAGTTTTCTGCATCCTTCTCTCTCTCTCTTTCTGAAACCCTGATTATTCTAATATTTGTATTTTTGATGTAATCCCGTATGTCACATAGACTTTCTTTATTCTTTTTCGTTCTCTTTGTTGTTGTTGTTCTCCTCCAACTCGGTTATTTCAAAATTTCTATCCTCTAAGTCACTTGTTCTGTCTTCCATTTGCTGTGCTCTATTGCAGATGCTCTCTATTGCATTTTTCATCTCCTCTATTGCACTCCTCACCTCCAGAATTCTTGTTTTTTATGCTTTCTATCCCTTTCATAAAATCTCATGTTAATCATGTGTTTTTTTCAATATTTCTTTGAATTGTCTTTCCAAGTTTTCTTGTAGCTCATTGAATTTCTTCAAAACAGCTATTGTGAATTCTTTATCAACTAGGTCACAAAATTTCTTGCCTTTTAACTTGGCAACTGAACAATTATTTTCTTTTTGCGATGGCATATTTCTTTGGTTTTTCATGTTTCTTGTAGTTTTGCATTGCTGCTTTTGCATTTGAAGTAGCAGACACTTCTTTTTTTAATTTATTTAAATTCAATTAATTAACATATAGTGTATTATTAGTTTCAGAGGTAGAGTTCAGTGATTCATCAGTCTTATATAACACCCAGTTCTCATTACATCATGCGCCCTCCTTCATGTCCATCACCCAGTTCCCCCATCCCCCACCCCTCTCTCCTCCAGCAACCCTGTTTATTTCCTATGATTAAGAGTCTCTTGTGGTTTGTCTCCCTCTCTGATTTCATCTTGTTTGATTTTTCCCTCCCTTCCCTTATGATCCTCTGTTTTGTTTCTTCGATTCCACATATGAGTGAAATCATATGATAATTGTCTTTCTCTGATTGACTTATTTCGCTTAACATAACACCCTCCAGTTCCATCCACATCGTTGCAAATGGCAAGATTTGTTTTTTGATGGATGAGTAATATTCCATTATATATATATATAAAACCATATCTTTATCCATTCATCTGTTGATGGATATCTGGGCTCTTTCCATAGTTTGGCTATTGTGGACATTGTTGCTATAAACACTGGGGTGCAGTTGCCCCTTCATATCACTACATTTTTATCTTTGGGATAAATACCTAGTAGTGCAGTTGCTGGGTCATAGGGTAGCTCTATTTTTAACTTTTCGAGGAACCTCCATACTTTTTTCCAGAGTGGCTTGTACCATTTTGCATTCCCACCAACAGTGTAAGAGAGTTCCCCTTTCTCTTCATCCATGCCAACATCTGTCCATTCCTGACTTGTTAATTTTCGCCATTCTGATGGGTGTGAGGTGGTATCTCATCATGGTTTTGATTTGTATATCCCTGATGCAGAGTAATGTGGAGCATTTTTTCATGTGTCTGTTGGCTATTTGTATGTCTTCCTTAGAGAAATATCTGTTCATATCTTCTGCCCATTTCTTGATTGGATTATTTGTTTTGGGGGGTGTTGAGTTTGATAAGTTTTTTTGTAGATCTTGGATACCAGTTCTTTATCTGATAAGACATTTGCAAATATCTTCTCCCACTCCATCGGTTGTCTTTTGGTTTTGTCGACTGTCTCTTTTGCTGTGCAGAAAATTTTTATCTTCATGAGGTCTCAATAATTCATTTTTGCCTTTGTTTCCCTTGCCTTTGGATAAGTGCCTAGCAAGAAGTTGCTGTGCCTGAGATCAAAGAGGTTGCTGTTTGTGTTCTCCTCTAGGATTTTGATGGATTCCTGCCTCACATTTAGGTCTTTCATCCGTTTGAGTTTATTTTTGTGTATGGTGTAAGGAAATGGTCCAGTTTCATTCTTCTGCATATGGCTGTCCAATTTTCCCAACATTTGTTGAAGAGACTGTCCTTTTTCCATTGGATATTCTTTCCTGCTTTGTCAAAGATTAGTTGACCACAGAGTTGAAGGTCCCTTTCTGGGTTCTCTATTCTGTTCCATTGATCTATGTGTCTGTTTTTATGCCAGTACGCTACTGTCTTCATTATGTCTCTTTAACATAGCTTGAAGTCCAGAATTGTGATGCCACCAGCTTTGGTTTCCTTTTTCAACATTCCTTTGGCTATTTGGGGTCTTTTCTGGTTCTATACAAATTTTAGGATTATTTGTTCCATCTCTGTGAAAAATGTTGATGGTATTTTGATAGGGATTGCACTGAAAGTATAGATTGCTCTAGGTAGCATAGACATTTTTAAAATATTTCTTCTTCTGATTCATAAGCATGGAAAGCTTTTCCATTTCTTTGTGTTTTCCTCAATTCCTTTCATGAGCGTTCTATAGTTTTCAGAGTACAGATCCTTTCCTTCTTTGGTTAGGTTTATTCCTAGATATCTTATGGGTTTGGTACAACTGTAAATTGGATTAATTCCTTAACTTCTCTTTCTTCTGTCTCATTGTTAGTGTATAGGAATGCAACTAATTTCTGTGCTTTGATTTTATATCCTGAAGTAGCAGACACTTCTTTAAATCTTTCCTAGGTGCCTTCAGATGTGGTATTTTGTTTGATAGTGTTATTATCTGGGGTTTTGTCTGTCTTTGTGTGGGTACATCTGCTCCAATCTTCTTGCTCCCTAGTGTTTAGAAATTCTTAAGCTCTTACGTTTATTTCTGGTTCTTACAACTCTGCATACTGGAAAACTTTTTTTTGTTTTGCTTTCCAGAAAGTGGCACTGAAGCTCAAGTTTATGGTTTCTACCTTGCCCACAGACCCTGGCCTGTTCCCTGAACATGTTCCCTGTCAACCAGAGTTCTCTTGTCAATACACATGGAAGTATGCACAAGGAGCCAACTTGAGTGCATAGCTCTATTCCTTTCACCTTTTGTGGTATTATTGTTATACATATTATACTAACAAACTTTAGAAATACAATATGTCATCATAATTATTACTTTATATAATTTCATGTCTGTTAAAGAAGCTGAGAGAGGAGAGGTTTTGTCAAATTAACCTTATCATTTTAGGTTCTTTAAGTTACATCTAGATCATTTCCTTTGCCCGTTACATATTTGTTTCCACATACCTCCTTTATGTTGTCATTGACAAATATGTTACATTGCTGCATGGTATGTGGCTAACAACACATGATGTATGTTTTTGTACAATTGTTCTTTAAATCGGTTAAGCAAAGAGAAATATATCCATTCATACTTTTATAATTTAAAAATTACCTTTACATATGTTCTTTGTATTTTGTGCATATTTGCATTACTCTCTGGGGTCACTTGCCTTTGGTCTGAAGAACTTCTTTTAATATTTCTCATAAGGTGGGTTTTCTGGAAAAATTCTTTCAGAAATTGTCTTTATTTTGCTTTCATTTTTGAAATATAGATTTATTATACATAGGCTGCTTCACTGACATTTGTTTTCTTTAGCCATTTTGAGTGTTATCTCACTACCATCCACTCTCCATTGTTTCTGATTACAAGTCAGCTATTTATCTTATTGTGGTTCCATTGTAAGTGACAAATCACTTTTCTCTTGCTGCTTTCAAGATTATCTTCTTGTCTTTGGCTTTCAGCATTTTGATTATGATGTGTTTATTCGTGGATCTCTTTGCATTAATTCAACATGCAGTTCACCGAATTTCCTAGATGTATAGATTATTCATTTTCAATAAATTTGGGATATAATCAGCCACAATTTTAAATATTTATTCTGCTTTCCCCCTCCTCCACACACTCAGTATTTCCATTACACTTATTTAAGGGTACTTAATAGTGTCCCACAATTCTTGAGATTCAGTTCATTTTTCTTCTTCATTTTTTTTCTATTGATTCTTTGGTTTGCATAGTCCTTATCAATATATCTTGAAGTTCATTAATTTTTTCTTCTGCCAGTTCAAATCTACTTTTGAGACCCTCAAGTGATTTTTTTCACTTGAGTTTTTGTACTTTTCAACTCCAGAATTTCCATTTGCTTCTTTTTTATAATTTCTAGTCCTATTGATATTCTCTACTTGATGCTACATTGTCATCATGTCTTCCTTTTCTTTCTTAATCATGATTGTCTTTTGTTCCTTAACTATATTTATAATAGTTATTTTGAAATCTTTGTTAAATCTGACTTCTTTTTGTTCTCACAAGCACTTTCTTCAGTCTGCTTACATGCCAGTTTATGGGTCGTGGTTTCCTGGTTTGTTTTTTTTTTTTCAGGTCTTGTAATTTTTTGATGGAAACTAGACATTTTACATAATATATTGTAGCAACTCTGGGTACCTGCCTCTCCTCCAGGGCTTATTATTGTTATTTGCATTTTAATTTATTTAGTATTTGGTTGTGTTATTTTAGTGATATTTATTCTCCTGAAGTGTTAGCCTTTTTTGTTGCTCCTCAGAGAGGCACAGAATTTACTATGCCTAAAGTTACCCTGGATGACAATTATTTCGACTGTTTCTTTCCCTTAAGTACACCAAGCTATTAAGTTCTACTAATTGCTAACTGATCGCTAATTTGTTTTTAAAGGGTCCCTGAGGCCCAAATTGCTGTATGGACTGGTCCAATCAAATTTGGGCTCTTTTGCAGGGGTAGTTCTGAGGTCAGTGTTTGCGATTTTTTTGAGTCTAAGCAGGATGTTCCCAGTTGTCCCTTTCCCAGTTCCTCTACTCTCTTCCTAGGAAAATCTCTGGGCCATTAGCTGTGTAGCTGGAAGCAAAGACAATAGCATGCTTCTCTCTGAGCAACACTCCCAATTTAGAAGCTGTACACTCTTTGAGGTGGGTGATAGCCTAAGTCTTCTTGGCTTGCCTCTCCTGGTGTGGAACTACCACTATGGATCAAGGTTAGGGCAATCACTGCCTCAGTATTCTTAGCAGTAATATGCCCATAGTGGTGTCTCTATTCTACAAGTGGAGACTGGGTGGAAAAAGTAAGCCCCCAACTCTTAGCCACACCCACCAGAAACAGTTTCAGTAACACATAGTTGGGGATAGGATGAAAATGCTAGTGTCTTGCCCTTTCCAAAAAGATAGCCCTGCAACTGAGAGCTGGGGTGGAAGGGAGCCCTGTGTCCTTTGCTATACTAGTCAAGAGTGGATTTCTCATGGGTGTCTGGTTGGCTCAGTTGGTAGAGCATGTGACTCTTGATCTTGGGGTTTGAACCCCACATTGGAGGTAGAGTTTGCTCAATAAAAACAAATTAGAAAAGAGTGACTTTAGCTGTTAGGCTCCACTGCAAATAAAATCAATTTCTCTGGGGGGAGATTAGGAGCTATGTACTTTCTGTCCTTCTTCTTTTCCGAGGCAACATCTCTAAGCCACAGCTTTGGATCTGGAGTTGGAGACAATAGGTCTCTTCTCTATGAATGATAGCCCCAGTCTAGGAGCTGAGAGCCTAGTGGAGAGGGTGAGAAATAGCCTCAGGCCTCTCAACTCTCCCCTTTCTTTTTTTTTTTTTTAAGATTTTATTTATTTATTTGACAGAGAGAGCCAGCCAGTGAGAGAGGGAACACAAGCAGGGGGAGTGGAAGAGGAAGAAGCAGGCTCCCAGCGGAGGAGCCTGATGTGGGGCTCGATCCCACAGCACCAGGATCACGCCCTGAGCTGAAGGCAGATGCTCAACGACTGCACCACCCAGGCGCCCCTCAACTCTCCCCTTTCTTAACATAGAACCACTGCTTAATGAGCTGGAGAGATGATGATCAGGGACTGAGTATCCTCAGCAGCACTATGTCCAAGGTAGAACCTCCATCCCATGAGAGGGGCCTGAACTATAGCCTCCACCTTTCAGCTGCAGTCACTCGTATAATAACTTTAGCAACAAGTAGCTGGCAGCAGGGTGAAAAATGTTGATATCCTGCTCTTTCTTGCAAGATAGACATTTGACTAAGAATCGTGGGGGAGAAGGGCCCTGTGTTTTTGCACCAGTCTGAATG
Organism: Ursus americanus; assembly: GCF_024610735.1. Lineage (NCBI taxonomy): Eukaryota > Metazoa > Chordata > Mammalia > Carnivora > Ursidae > Ursus > Ursus americanus. Next base: position 33,303,449 of record NC_142164.1, on the reverse strand, counting down.
GAGTTGGGAGGGAAAAGGAACGGAATGGTTCCTGGTTCAAATACCACCAACTCTTACCATTCTTACTGAGTTCTAGTAGGTTTCCTTGAACAAATGTTTCTACAGTAATCATTTCCAGAAAATTTAAATTGCTATTCTTTTCTAATTTTCAACAGCTTTTTGGGGAGTCAGTCTGTGAAGTTCCTTATGCTGTCAAGCCAGAAGTGGAACTCACTTCATTCTTTTTTCTGTCTGAATAATATTCCATTCTATGGATATACTACATAATTTCCTTTAGCTCATTGAATATATTTTAAATAGCTTATTTACAGTCTTTGTCTAATAAGTGCAATATCTAGGCAGTTTCTATTGATTTCTTTTTAAAATATTTGCCAGTAAATATTTTCCAGAAATGCACCTTAAAGACAGATCTTTAGCACTTGTTGAATTCTGAGTCAGATCAAATAAAGATAGCTTTTTCATGGAACATTGCATCAAGAACTGGGGATGTACTGTGTGGTGACTAATATAACAAAATAAATATTATTTAAAAGTAAAAATAAAATAAATAAATAAATAAATAAATAAATAAATAAAAATAAAGATAGCTTTTTGAGTTTCATCTTTCAAGAAACCACCAGACAGGACAAAGAATGACGATTTGGAGGGTTTGTGGCTTTAAAAGAGCTCCTACTTCATTTGCTACATCCAATACCAGCAGTGTCAGTTTTTATTTTTATTTTATTTTTTAAATTTAAGTATAATTAACAGTGTTATATTACTTATAGGTGTACAATATGAAATTCTATACATTTCTCAGTGCTCATCATGATAAGTGTTCTCTTAATCCCCTATATCTATATCACCCACCCCCTACTTCACCACCAGTTTGTTCTCTACATTTAAGAGTCTATTTTCTTGTCTTTTTTTCTTTGTTCATTTGTTTTGTTTCATAAATTCTGTGTATAAGTGAAGTCATATGGCATTTGTCTTTCTCTGACTGACTTATTTCACTTAGCATTATACCTTCTAGATCCACCCATGTTATTGTAAATGGCAAGAGTTCATTCTTTTTTATGGCCGACTAATATTTCATTTTTTATATATGCATATATTACATCTTCATCCATTCGTCTATTAATAGGGGTTGTTTCCATATCTTGGCTATTATAAATAATGCTGCAATAAATATAGGGGTGCACATATCTTTTTAACTTAGTGTTTTCATTTTCTTTCGGTAAGTATCCAGTAGTGGAATTACTAGATCATATATGGGGTAATTCAATTTTCAATTGTGTAAGGAACCTCCATACTGTTTTCCAGACTGGCTGCACCACTTTGCATTCCCACCAACAGTGTAAGAGAGTTTTTTTTTTTTCTCCACATCCTCACACCAACACTTGCCTCTTGTGTTTTTTATTTTAGTCATTCTGGTAGGTGTAAACTAATATCTTATTGAGGTTTTGATTTGCATTTCCCTGATGATTAGTGATATTGAGCTTCCTTTCATGTATCTGTTGGGCATCTCCATATCTTCTTTGGAAAGATGTCTATTCAGATCCTCTGCCCATTTTTAATTGGATTATTTGGATTTTGCTGTGGAGTTGTGTAAGTTCTTCATGTATTCTGGATATTAACCTCTTATTGGATATATCATTTGCAAATATCTTCTCCCATTCAGTACACTGTATTTTTGTTTTGTTTATGTTTCCTTTCACTGTACAAAAGCTTTTTATTTTAGTGTAGCTCCAATAGTTTAATTTTGCCTTTCTTTCCCTTGCGAGAGGTATCAACAAAAATGTTTCTATGGCCAATGTCAAATAAATTACTGCCTATGTTTTCTTCTAGGAATTTTATGGTTTCAGGTCTCACATGTAGGTCTTTAACCCATTTTGAGTTTATTTTTGTGTATGGTATAAGAAAGTGATCCAGTTTCATTTTTTTTTTTCACGTAGCTGTCCAGTTTTCCCAACACCATTCGTTGAAGAAACTGTCTTTTTCCTATTGTATATTCTTGCTTATTTTGTCATAGGTTAATTGACTGTAAAAGTGTAGGTTTATTTCTAGAATCTATTCTATTTCATTGATCTGTGTCTATTTTTGCGCCAGTACCATACTGTTTTGACGACTACAGCTTGGTAGTATGTCTTGAAATCTGAGATTGTGATACTCCCAGCTTTGTTCTTCTTTTCAAGATTGTTTTGGCTTTGTGGGGTCTTTTTGGTTCCATACAAATTTTAGGATTATTTGTTCTAGTTCTGTGAAAAATGTTGTTGGTATTTTGACAGGGATTGCATTCAATCTGTAGAATGCTTTGGGTAGTATGGACATTTTTACCCTATTGGTTCTCCCAGTCCATGAGCATGGTGTATCTTTCCATTTTTTTGTGTCATCTTCAATTTCTTTCACCAATGTTTTATATTTCTAGGGTACAGGTCTTTCACCTTACTGGTTAAGTTTATCCATAGGTATTTTACTCTTTTTGGTATAATTGTAAATGGGATTGTTTTCTTAATTTCTCTTTTATTTCATTATTAGTGTATAATAATGCAATGAATTTCTCTATATTACTTTTGTATTCTGTGACCTTACTGAATTCATTTACCAGTTTTAGTAGCTTTTGGTGGAGCCTTCAGGGTTTTCTCTATATAGTACCATGTCATCTGCAAATAGTGAAGGTTTTACTTTTTCCTTACCAATTTGGATGCCTTTTATTTCTTTCTGTTGTCTGATTGCTGTTTGCTAGGACTTACAGTACTATCTTGAATAAAAGTGAGAGGGACCATCCTTGTCTTCTTCCTGATCTTAGAGGAAAAGCTCTCAATTCCTTACCATAAAGTGTGATATTATCTGTGGGTTTTTTCTTATATAGCCTTCATTATGTTGAGGTATGTTCTCTGTAAACCTACTTTATCAAGAGTTTTTATCATGAATGAATGTTGTACTTTGTCAAATGGTTTTTCTGCATCTACTGAAATGATCGTATGGTATTTATCCTTTCTCTTGTTAACATGATGTATCATGTTGATTGATTTGTAAATATTGAACCACCTTGTATCCCTGGAATCAATCCTGCTTGATCATGGTGGTTGATTTTTTTAAGGTATTGTCGAATTTGACTTGCTAATATTTTGTTGAGGATATCTGTATCTACGTTCATCAGAGATATTGGCCTGTAGTTTTCTGTTTTGGTAGTGTCCTTATCTGATTTTGGGATTAGGGTAATGTTAGCCTCATAGACTGAATTTGGAAGGCTTCCTTCCTCTTCTAATTTTTGGAATAGTTTGAGAAGAATAAGTACTTACTCTTCTTAAAATATCTGGTAGAGTTTACCTCTGAAGCCATCTGTTCCTAGTCTTTGTTGGGAGTTTTTTGATTACTGATTCAATTTCATTGCTAGTAATCAGTCTGCTCAAATTTTCTGTTTCTTTCTGATTAAGTTTTGGTAGTTCATACGTTTCTAAGAATTTATCCATTTCTTCTAGGTTGTACAGTTTGTTGGCATATAATTGTTATAACATTCTCTTATAATGTTTTTATTTCTGTAATGTTTGTTATTTCCCCTTTCATTTGTCGCTTCATTTATTTGAGTCCTCTCTGTTGTTGTTGTTGTTGTTGTTTTTGATGAGTCTGACTGAAGGTTTATCAATTTTTCCAATCAATTTTGTTGATCTTTTCAAATAACTAGCTCCTGGTTTCTTGATCTGTTCTATTGTTGAGTTTTTTTAGTCTCTATTTCATTTATTTTTGCTGTAATCTTTATTATTTCTTTCCTTCTACTGGCTTTGAGTTTTGTTTGTTCTTCTTTTTCTAGCTCATTAGGTGTAAGGTAGGTTGTTTATTGGATTTTTCTTGCTTCCTGAGGTAGGCCTGTATTGCTGTAATCTTTCTTCTTAGAACATCAGCTATTACTTTTCAAGGCTACCACTGATCTGGAGATCAGACAGTGAAAATAAGATAGGTTCTTACTGATACTGTGATGTATATATTGAATTAGTGTTTCCAGTTCCTGCAAACCTTTGATTAATTTCTATAGTTACAGTTTTTCTGTTGATTTTATGAATGTACAATTATTGGAAGTTCTTACTCTGCCATTTTTTTGCATATGTCACTTCCTTACCTTCTTCTGTTTTAAGTAAGTTAGTTAGTGTGCCATTTAATTCCACTGTTGACCCCTAAGATCAGAGATCTGGTATTTTAAATCCAACATCTGTGACCTATATAGTCTACTTATATTTACTTCTCTTTTTTCTGTTTGTGATTCCTACTTTCCTGTTTCTTTGAATAACCAATAATTTTCAGTTTAAAACTGGACATTGTTATACATAGTGATTGTGAAGATTATTGTTTTTGTCTTTTAGTAAGCACTTACCTTTCTAGACCCAAGCTGTAAAACCTGTGTCTCCCACACTGTGTGACATCCAATGCCTCTGCTCAGTTTTCTTGGCTTCCAGCTGCCTCTTTTTAGTCTGTTCCTCCAATATTTCCTCTGTTCCTGTGTTGTTTAAAAATCAGTCAAGAATTAAGGCAGAGGGTTTTTTTTTTAAGATTATTTATTTATTTGAGAGAGAGTGAGAGCAAGAGAGAGCACAGAGGGAGAGGGAGAAGCAGACTCCTCACTGAGTGCAGAGCCTGCCATGGGGCTTGATCTCAGGACCCTGAGATCATGACCTGAGTTTATAGTAGAGGCTTAACCAACTGAGCCACCCAGGTGCCCCAGGGCAGAGTTTATTTATAGATTGATATATTATTGAGGAATTCTGCATCTATGTATATAACTGATATTGCGCTATATATGTACTATCTGGTAAAGTCCCTATCAGATTTTCATATAAAGTTATGCTGGCCCCATAAAGTTAGTTAGGCATGTTCCCTCATTTTCCATTTTCTGAAACAATTCATGTAAGTGTGATAATGTTTCCCTCTTAAATAATTGACAGGATTCACCAATGAAGCGATTTGGATCTCAATTTAGCATTCTAAAAGCTTTTAAATATTAATTTAATTGGTAGATTTGGTAGATGAAGAGCAATTTCAATTTTCTATTTCTTTTCATTTTGATTCACTTTAGTTCATAGCCAAATAAATAAGGTGAATTTAAATAAATAAAAATTAAGGTAACAAAGAATGGAAAAAAGTTAAAACTTCTACTTGAAGATAACAATTTATGTGGAAACTCTCAAGGAACCTATAAAAAAGACTTTACTAATATCAATAAGTAAATTTAGCAAGGTAGCAAGGTATCAGATCAATATAACATACAAAAATAAATTTTATTTCCATATACTAGCAACAAACAAGGAAAACATTTAGTAAGTTACATCTATAATATCAAAAAAAATATGGTACCCTTAGAAAGATGTGAAAATCCTCTAGACTACAATCTTCAAAATATTGCATAGTGAAATTAAGGTTGACTAATTAAATGAAGAGATACTGCAGGTTCTTGGATTAGAAGACTAAAGCTTAAAATGTCACCCAAATTAATCTACAGACTCATAGCAACTCCAAAATAACCACATCCATTATTTACACAAACTGCAAGCGGATTCCAAAATTTAAATAGAAATGCAAAGCACTTAAGATAATCAAAATAAAATTGCAAAGGAAAGATAAAGTAGGAGCACTTACAGGATCTGATTTCAAAATTTATCTTAAAGCTTAAGTACGCACAAGAATGGATACTGGCAAAAAAAAAAAAAGGAAATGAATCAATGCAATCAAAAAATAATTTATAAATATACTCACACATATACTATCAATTGAATTTCAAAAAATATGCCAAGGTAATTAAATAAGGAAAATAGTTTTTCAACAAATGTTCTGAGATTCGTGTACCTATTGATATGAAAAGATATTAACTTTGATACCTCCCTCACATTATACACAAAATTACTTTAAAATAGAGTATAGGGGCGCCTGGGTGGCACAGCGGTTGAGCATCTGCCTTCGGCTCAGGGCGTGATCCCGGTGTTCTGGGTTCGAGCCCCACATCAGGCTCCTCCGCTATGAGCCTGCTTCTTCCTCTCCCACTCCCCCTGCTTGTGTTCCCTCTCTCGCTGGCTGTCTCTATCTCTGTCAAATAAATAAATAAAATCTTAAAAAAAAATAAAATAAAATAAAATAAAATAAAATAAAATAAAATAGAGTATAGACCTAAATATAAGATCTAAGGATAAATTATAGGAGAATATCTTCAAAACCTTGGCATACGCCAATATTTTAAATATAGAAAAAATACATTAACAATGAAATTTAAAAATTGACAGGTTGAATTTCACCATAATTAAAAACTGCTCTTTGATTGACATTGCTAAGGAAATCAAAGAAACAAGCCACAGCCTCAGAGCAAATATTGACAAGATATTTCTCACAAAAAAAACTCGCATCAAAATATATAAAGAACTCTTACCATTAAGTAATAAGACAAACAAAATTTTAAAATGGCAAAATTAGGGCGCCTGGGTGGCACAGCGGTTAAGTGTCTGCCTTCGGCTCAGGGCGTGATCCTGGAGTTGTGGGATCAAGCCCCACGTCGGGCTCCTCCGCTGGGAGCCTGCTTCTTCCTCTCCCGCTCCCCCTGCTTGTGTTCCCTCTCTCGCTGGCTGTCTCTATCTCTGTCGAATAAATAAATAAAATCTTTAAAAATAAATAAATAAGTAAATAAAAATAAAAATGGCAAAATCATGGACACTTTATATAAAAGAATGTATTCAACTGGCAATAAATACGTGAAACAATACTCAGTACAATAAGGGTCATACAACTTTAAAACTACAATGAGAAACAGCTTATCACTGACTAGAATTACTAAAATTGAAAATACTAACACTACCAAAGGGTAGCAAGAATTAGCAGCAACTGAGACTTTCATACTTTGCTGATGGGAATGCAAAATGGTATTTGAGCAATTTCTTTTAAAAGGTATATATGCATCTACCCTCTCACTCCACTGTTTATATTTACCCACATAAAATATATGTCCATGCACACACAAAATATTATGCACAAATACTCAGAGCTAATTTACTCATAATAGTTCAATATTAGAAATAACCCAAATGTCCATCAACATATGAAAATATTAGCAAAAGTTCTTGCAAAAGTATGATATTTTCAATAGAAACTAGTGATAAAACCAAAAATAAAGGTGATTTGGCAGCCATTATAATGAACAAAAGCAGCCAAATACATAAGCATAGATCCTATATAATTCCATCTATGTGAAGTTCTGGAACAACAAAACTAATCTATATTGATAGATATCTAAATAGTCATTTTCTGAGCTCAAGGACACTGACTAGAAAGGGACATGAGAAAACTATCTGCAGTGTTGAAAATGTTCTATTATTTTACTTGGGTAGTAATTACACAGCCATATACATTTGTAAAACCTCATGCAAATGTGTAATTGAAATCTGTTTTTATGTGCCAATAAATTCTACTTAATAGGTAAATTTCTTTTAAAAATCAACAGAGCATCAACAGCTTTTGGGGCTCTAGAAAGTCATCTAATATGCTTGGATCTCAGAAAGCAAGGAGAAAGATTGGGAAAATAAAGCATACATTCTCTCTTACTGTGTTTTTTAAACGTTAGGTAATAACTCAAAGAAAAATGATAATATGTTGTGGGGTTATCCTATATTTAGAAATAAACCGTATGGAAACAATTGCACATATGTCGGTGGGTATAAACAGACTTGTACTATTACATGATTCTTACATTATACATGAAGCAGATCATAAAGCTGATCATAAATGATCATAGTATCTCATTTTTTAATGTCTGTAGGTTATGTAGTGATACCCTCTCTTTCACTCTTGATATTGCCAATTTGTGTTCTCTCTCTTCTTTCTACCTGCTTTTTCTTTGGTGTGTCTTGTTAAAGATTCATCAACTTTATCAAACTTTGCAAAGAATCAACTTTTACTTTACTAGTTTTCTCTATTATTTTTATTTTCTCTTTCATTGATTTTTTGTTCTTTATTATTTCTTTTCTTCTACGTAGGATGTAATTTCTTCTTTGTAAAAATTTCTTGTTCTGGAAACTGAGATCATTGATTTTAAACCTTTCCTTTTTTGCTAATATAGACACTTATGGCTAAAATATCCTCTGAACACTGATTTTGCAATGTCCACAAATTTTATAGGCTATGTTTTCAACGTGTTTATCCAAATGTTTTACCACATTTTCTTGTGATTTCTTTTCTGGCCTGTGAACAACTTAGATATTTAATTCTGATGTTGTCAAAAAGGTATTATAGAATATTTCAGTCTTTGGAAATTATTAAGATGTAGTTTATGCTCCAGTAGATCTGAATTTCCACCTGTTACCATTTCAATCAGCCTAAAACATTCCTTCAGCATTTCTTTTAGTGAAGATCTACTGGCAATAAATTCTTCTAGCTTTTGTTTGTCTGAAAATGTCTTAATTTTACCCTCATAAAATTCTGGGTTGACAGGTTTGTTTTGTTTTTACTTTGTTCTGTTTAAAGACAGTTATGTCTTCTACAGTATCTGATGTGAAGTCCTTGGACATTTCTGTATTAATTCTCTCTATGAAATGTGTTATTTTTCTCTTGTCTTTAGATGTATTATTTATATTGTTTAGAAATAGTTTTTTATATAATATACTTATGATTTCTTTCCTTTGAACTTATTCCACTAAGGGCTTGTTAAGTTGCATAGATCTATAGATTAATACTTTTCACCAAATTTGGAAAATTTTTACCATTATCTCTTCAAATGTTTTCCCGCCCCATTATTTCTCCTCTTCCTCTGAGACTCTTATTACATGTGTGTTAGATTGCTTTATATTGTTCCATAGGTCCGTGAAAATCTTAATTTTTTAAAATCTTTTTTCTTTGCTCTTCCAATTATTTTTTTCAAGTTTTTATTTAGATTCCAGCTAACATACTGTAATATTAATTTCATGTATAGAATTTAGTGACTCCTCACTTACATACAACATCCGGTGCTCATCTCAAGTGTCTTCCTTAATCCCCATCACCTATTTAACCCTACCCACTGCCCATCTCTCTCAGTTTGTTCTCTGTAGTTTGAGTCTGCTTCTTGGTTTGCCTCTCCTTTTTTCCACCCATGTCCATCTGTTTCTTAAATTCCACGTATGATGAAATCATATGGTATTTGTCTTTCTCTGACTGATTTATTTTGATTAGCATATTCTCTCTGGCTCTGTACATGTCCTTGCAAATAGCAAGATTTCATTTCTGTGATGGCTGAATAATATTCCATTGTGTATGTATACCACTTCCTTATCCATTTTTCAGTCGACGGACATTTGGGCTCTTTCCATAATTTGGCAATTGCTGATAATACTGCTATAAACTTCGGGGTGCAGGTGCCCCTTCGAATCAGTATTTGTGTATCCTTTGGGTAAATACCAAGTAGTGCAGTTGCTGGATCATAGGATAGTTCTATTTTTAACTTTTTGAGGAACCTCCATACTGTTTTCCAGAGTGGCTGCCCCTGTTTGTATTCCCACCAACAGTGCAAGAGGGTTCCCCTTCCTCCACATCCCCTCCAACACCTGTTGTTTTCAGTGTTGTTAATTTTAGCCATTCTGACTGGTGTGAGGTCATATCTCATAGTTTTGATTTGCATTTCCTTGATGATCAGTGATGTTGAGCATCTTTTCATGTGTCTGCTGTCCATCTGGATGTCTTCTTTGGAAAAATGTCTATTCAAGTCCTCTGCCCATTTTTTTTAACTGGATTATTTGTTTTGGGGGTGTTGAGTTGTATTTCTTTATAGATTTTGGATACTAACCTTTTATCAGATATGTCATGAGCAATTGTCTTCTCCCATTCTGTAGGTTGCCTTTAGTTTTGTTCATTGTTTTCTTCACCGTACAGAAGCTTTTTATTTTGAAGAAGTCCCAATAGTTTATTTTTGCTTTTGCTTCCCTTGCCTCAGGAGACATATCAACTAAGAAGTTGCTAGGGACAATGTCAAAGAGATTACTGCCTGTGTTTTCCTCTGGGATTTTGATGACTTCCTGTGTCACATTCAGGTCTTTCATCCATTTTGAATTTATTTTTGTGTATGGTGTAAGAAAGTGGTCCAGTTTCATTCTTTTGCATGTTGCTGTCCAGTTTTCCCAGCACCATTTGTGGAAGAGACTGTCTTTTTTTTTCCATTGGGTATTCCTTCCTGCTTTGCCAAAGATTAGTTGACCATAGAGTTGTGGGTCCATCTCTGGGTTTTCTGTTCTGTTCCATTGATCTATGTGTCTGTTCTTGTGCCAGTACCATGCTGTCTTGATCACTACAGCTTTGTAATATAACTTGAAGTCTGGAATTGTGAGGCCTCCAGCTTTGGTTTTCTTTTCCAACATTCCTTTGGCTGTTCAGGGCCTTTTGTGGTTCCATATAATTTTAGGATTTTTCTAGCTCTATGAAAAATGTGGGTAGTATTTTTATAGGGATTGCACTAAATGTGTAGATTATTTTGGGTAGTATAGACATTTTAACAATCTCCGTTCTTCCAATCCATGAGCATGGAATGTCTCCCCATTTCTTTGGATCATCTTCAATTTCTTTCATCAGTGTTTTATAGTTTTCAGAGTACAGATCTTTTACCTCTTTGGTTAGGTTTATTCCTAGGTATCTTATGGTTTTTGGTGAAATTATAAATGGGATTGATTCCTTGATTTCTCTTCTGCAGCTTTATTATTGGTGTATACAGACGCAACAGATTTCTATACATGATTTTGTATCTTGCAACTTACTGAATTTGTGTATCAGTTCTAGCAATTTTTTTGTGGAGTCTTTTGGGTTTTCTACATAGAGTATCATGTCACCGGTGAAGAGTAAAGGTTTGACTTCTTTGCCAATTTAGATGCACTTTATTTCTTTTTGTAGTCTGACTGATGAGGCTAGGACTTCCAGTACTTTGTTAAGTAACAGTGGTGAGAGTGGACATCCCTGTCTTGCTCCTGACTATAGAGGAAAAGCTCTCAATTTTCCCCCATTGAGGATATTAGCTATAGGTTTTTCATATATGACCATTATTATGTTAAGGTATGTTCCCTCTATACCTAGTTTGTTGAGGGTTTTTCTCATGAATTAATGTTGTACTTTGTCAAATGCTTTTTCTGCATTTATTGAGAGGATCATATGGTTCTTGTCATTTCTTTTATTAATGTGGTGTGTGAGAACCACCCTTGCAGCCCATAAATAAATCCCACTTAATCATGGTGAATGATTCTTTTTTTTTCTTAAGATTTTATTTGTTTATTTGAGAGAGAGCGAGAGAGAGCCGGAGTGGGGAGAAAAAGGAGAAGCAGGCTCCCACGAGCAGGGAGCCCGACACGAGGCTCGATCCCAGGACCCTGGGATCATGACCTGAGCAGAAGGCAGACACTTAACCAACTGGTTAACCCAGGCACCCTGGTGAATGATTTTTTTAATGTACTGTTGGATTCAATTTGCTAGTATTTTGTTGAGACTCTTTACATCCAAATTCATTAAGGATATTGGCCTGAGGTTCTCTTTTTTAGTCGGGTCTTTGTCTGGTTTTGAAATCAGGGTAATACTGGCCTCATAGAATTAGTATGGAAGTTTTCCTTCTTTCTAATTTTTAGAATAGTTTGAGAAAAATACATATTAACTCTTCTTTAAATGTTTGGTAGAATTCCCCTGGGAAACTGTCTGGCCCTAGACTTCTGTTCGCTGGGAGATTTTTGATTACTGATATAATTTCTTTGCTGGTTATCAGTCTGTTCAGTTTTTTTTATTTCTTCTTTTTCAGTTTTGGTAGTTTCTATGTTTCTAAGAATTTATGCATTTCTTCCAGATTGTCCAATTTGTTGGCATATAGTTTTTCATAATATTCTCTTAAAATTGTATTTCTGTGGTGTTGGTTGTGATCTCTCTCTCTCATTTGTGATTTTATTTATTTGGGTCCTTTCTCTTTTCATTTTGATAAGTCTGGCTAGGGGCTTATCAATTTTATTAATATTTTCAAGAAACCAGCTCCTGGTTTCATTGATCTACTGTACTGTTTTTTAGTTTCTATATCATTTATTTCTGTTCTAATCTTTATTATTTCCCTTCTTCTGCTGGCTTTAGGCTTCATTTGTTGTTCTTTTACTAGCTCCTCTGGGTGAAATGTTAAGTTGTTTATTTGATTTTTCTTACTTCTAGAGGTAGGCCTGTACTGCTATATACTTCCCTCTTATGACTGCTTTTGCTAGATTCCAAAGGTTATGGACTGTTGTCTTTTCATTTTCATTTGTGTCCATGTATTTTTTGTATTATTTCTTTGATTTCTTGGTTGACCCATTCGTTCTTTAGTAGCATGTTGCTTAACCTCCATATATTTGTGGTCTTTCCAAATTTATTTCTTGTGACTCACTTTAAGTTTCATAGCATACAGAAAAGATGGATGCTGTGATCTCCATCTTTTTGTACTTGTTGAGGGCTGATTTGTGACCCAGTATGTGATCTATTCTGGAGAATGTTCCATGTGCCCTTGAGAAGAATGTATATTCTGGGGCTTTAGGATGAAATGTTCTGGATATATCTGTTAAGTCTATCTGGTCCAGTGTGTCATTCAAAGCCATTGTTTCCTTGTTGATTTTCTGTTTAGATGATCTGTCCACTGCTGTAAGTGGGGTGTTAAAGTTCCCTACTATTATTGTATTATTATCAATGAGTATCTTTATGTTGGTTATTAATTGACTTATGCATTTGGGTGCTCCCAAGTTGGGAGCATAAATATTTGCAATTGTTAGATCTTCTTGTTGGATAAACCCCTTAATTATGATATAATGCCCTTCTTCATCTCTTGTAACAGTCTGTTTTAAAAATCTAGTTTTTCTGCTATAAGTATTGCTAGTCTGACTTTCTTCTGACTTCCCTTGGCATGATTAATATTTCTCTATCCCCTCACTTTCAATCTGCAGGTGTCCTTAGGTCTAAAATGTGTCTCTTGTAAGCAGCATATCAGTGGGTCTTTTTTTAAAATCTATTCTGACACTGTATGTCTTTTGATTGGAGCATTTAATCCACTTACATCCAGAGTGATTATTGATAGATATGCATTTAGTGTCATTTTATAGCTTGTTTTATGGTTGTTTCTGGAGATTTTCTCTGTTCCTTTCTAGTCTTTGTCACTTTTGCTCTTTCTTTTCCACTCAAAGAGTCCTCTTTAATATTTCTTCCAGGGGCGCCTGGGTGGCTCAGTCAATTGAGCATCCAACTCTTGGTTCCAGCTCAGGTCATGATCTCAGGGTAATGGGATCAAGCCTTGTGTCAGGCTCTGTGCATAGCAAGGTGTCTGCTGGAGCTTCTCATTCTCTTTCTCTCTCTCTCCCTTTCCCCTCCCCCTGCTCTCTCACGATCTTTCTCTCTCAAATAAATAAATAAATCTTTTTTAAAAAATATTTCTTGGGGCTCCTGGTGGCTCAGTCATTAAGCCTTTACACAGGAAGCCTGCTTCTTCCTCTCCCACTCCCCCTGCTTGTGTTCCCTCTCTCACTGTCTATCTCTGTCAAATAAATAAATAAATAAATAAATAAATAAATAAATAAATAAATAATTTTTTAAAAAAAATATTTCTTGCAAGCCTTGTTTAGTGGTCACAAACTCTTTCAGTTTTTGTTTGTCTGGGAAACTCTTTAGCTCTCCTATTCTGAATGATAGCCTTGCTGGGTAGAGTATTCTTGGCCATAGATTTTCCCATTCAGCACATTGAATATATCATGCCACTTCCTTCTGGCTTGTCAAGTTTTTGTGAGAGATCTGCAGCTAGCCTTATGGGTCTTCCCTGTAAGTCGAGGACTTCTTTTGTCTTGCTGCTTTTTAAGTTTTTTCTTTATCACTATATTTTGCTAATTTAACTACAATATGTCTTGGTGTTGGCCTGCTTTTGTTGACTTTGATGGGAGTTCACCATGCCTCCTGGACTTGGATGTCTGTTTCCTTCCCCAGATTAGGAAAATTTTCAGCTATTATTTCCTCAAATAAACCTTCTACTCCCTTTTCTCTCTTCTTCTTCTTCTGGGACTCCTATGATACAAATGTTATTACATTTGAAGGAGTCACTGAGTTCCCTAAGTCTGTTCTCATGATCCATAATTCTTCTTTCTCTCTTTTGTTCAGCTTTATTATTTTCCATTATTCTACCTTTTATACCACTTATTCATTCCTCTGTTTCTTCCATCCTTGTGGTCATTACATTTGGGCAGTTTTGAATCTCAGTTATTGTATTTTTAATTCCTACTGTTTTTTGACTCTTTATCTCCATGGTAAGGGTCTCCCTGATGTCTTCCATGCTTCTCGTAAGCCCACCCAGTATCCTTATGATTGTTTCTTTAAATTCTCAAGCAAGCATATTACTTATATCTGTTTCAGCTAGATCTCTGGCCATGACCTTTTCTTGTTCTTTCTTTTGGAATGAATTCCTCTCTCTTGGCGTTTTATCTAAGTCTCTGTCTCCTTGGCCAGAGTGTGGCAAGTTTCAAGGAGGCATGCTCTGGTCTGCAGTTAAATGAGACCTGATGCTACTTCCTCTAGAACTAAAGCCTTGCGGAACTCTATGGTTAGAAGACATGGTGGGTGCAGGAGTTTGTGCTGGTCCTCTGGGGAAGGGGTCTGCTGTGCTGGTCTTTAGGCACACTTTCCTGAGAAAAGCAGTACCAGCAGAGCACAGGGGGCCAGGACTTGGTGTAAGTAGATTAAGCAGCCAATGTTGGTGCCATGCTGTTTACTGAAGTTGGTTTATACTGAGGGGCAAAAAAGGGAAATGGCATCAGCAGGCTCCTTAGTCTCCAGAGAGGGCTGTCCGTGCTCTCTGCTCTCAGGAAAGTACTCCCAGAAGAGCAAGTAATTTCCCCTCTTGCCTGCTAGGCATTTTTCAGATGGTTTTTTCCAAGCAGTCTGTCTCCAAGTTTCTTGCCTGCTGGGAGGAGTGCAGTGCCTCTTGGGCTCTAAATCTCAGCCAAGCCTGCTGACTTTGAAAACTCCAAACTGTAGGGACATGTTGTGTTGGGGGCCGGCACTGGTCTCCTGGAGGAGGATCCTGCTGTGCTGGGATAAATGCAGGTTTGACCAAGAAGGGCAGTCATGCCAAAGCACATGGACATGGGGTTTGGAGCAAGCTAGCTAAACAGCCAGTGTCTAGGTTAGCTGCCTTTAGCAGGTGTCTCTGCACCTGTGCCAAAGGGCAGGTGAGGGGAAACAGTGCCCTCTGATTCCTTTATTCCCAGAGACGCACAGATGTGCTCCAAGAAGAGCAAACAGTCACTCTCCATGCCCCTTAAGTGATCCTTAGATTGTGTCATCTGCCCCAGTGTCGCTCACCTGCCTTCTCTCCAGGAGTAGGGCAGCACCCTCAGGACTCTATCTCTGCCAAGCCTGCTGACTTCCAAAACTCCACTCTTTGAGGCCTGCTGGTTGTAAACACTTGGGAAAATTAACCCCTCTCTTTTTCCCAGTCTGTTGCTTTGGAGAATTGTTCTCCTTGTAGATACCTCTGTTTGCTCCCCTCTCTCTTTCTCTCTCACTGTTCTCCACGACCACAGCTCCCTCCCTTCCACAGCACCTGTGATCCGTTTCTCCTCCAAACCATGTCTCTGCACTTCGTACCTTCTTCCATGTGGCCTCTTCTCTCCCTCTAGTTGTGCAGTTTGTTCTGTCAGTCCTCAGGTCAATTTCTTGAGTATTCAGAATGACTTGATCAATCTATCCAAGTTCTAGAGATGAGGCAAGCCAGGGATCTTCCTACTATGTCCCCATCTTAGCTCCCCCAACCTCCTCCAATTAATTTTTGTGTCTTTAAGTTTGTAATTCCTTTCTTCTGCCATCTCCAATCATCTGTAAAACTTGTCCAGTTTAGTTTTCATTCATATATTTTACCTCTTAGTTCCAAAATTTCCATTCCATTCTTTGTTATAATTTATATTTGTCTGCCAAGAGCCAACATCTCTTCATTCATTGGGACCATATTTGGCTTTAAGTACTTCAACATCTTTATTTTGTAATAGTTGCTGCAAATTCTTATCCGATAATTCCAACAGTAGGCGATATAGGAAGTTTGTTTTCATTGATGGCTTTTTTGTGATTACCATCATAATTTCCTATTTCTTCATATCCATCTTCTATTTTATGAAGGGCACTATAAATGATACAGTACAAAGAGTCTGGAAGGTGTTGTGTTCTTTTAAAGAGTATTCAATTTCAGACTGGCATGCTATGAATTTCCTTCTGTTTTTCTTGGTTCTATTCAGGTTTGGTTCTAGGTTTTTATTATGGTGCATCTTTTAAGGACATGGTCCTTACTGCTAAGTATATACTTTCTTTTGTTTCAGCTGAATCCTCAAGATGTTAGTGATGGGCTAATATGTTCTCTTCATTCTGGTTGGGCCAGACTCCAACTTCTAGAACTGTTTAACCTCTAGTATATTTGTTCTGTTCTTGTCCTCATCACTGCCACTCACTTCTAGGCCTTACGGAATCTCACTATGTAACCTAGCTCTCAACCATGTACCTGGAGGATATGCTTACAAATACTTCTTGGTCTCCCCTTCTGGATAGTTCTGTCTTCTCTTACACGTTGCTCAGGAAATTCCAGGTGTTTTGGGAGCCTTGAATGCTGACCTCTGTTTCCTTAGTTAGCAGGACAACGAATCCCTGCTTGGGCTTTCTTTCCCCGTGCCACAGTCAAGAAATTGTCTCCAGATAGAGAAGGAAAGAGTGAATATAGCACGATTTCATGTGTTTCTCTTATCTTAAAAAGCACAGTCCTACACATATTATTTCCACAAATTATTTAGTTTTATGGTTGTTTTTGGCAGAATGACAACTCTGGTACCAAGATCATGGCTGGAAACATGAGTCTAATTTTTTAAAATACTTTTTTTCATTATGCTTAAGTTTAAATGATATATATTGACCTTCTTGAAGTTCATTGATCATTGTTTCTACTATTAATCCCATCCAATGTGTTTTCTTCATTTTAATGAATTTTTTTAGTTGCAGGATTTCCTCTTTTCTTTAGTTTCCACATCTATCCTGAAATTCCCGTGTCTACCACCACATATCTATCTTTTCTGGTCAATTATTAACACTTTATCCCAGTTAAAGCCTTTGTCTGTTCATTTCAATAGATTGATCATGTGTGGGTCTGTTTCTATTTACTTATTTTCCTCTATATTATGGGTCACATTTTTCTGTTTCTTTGTATATCTAGTAACTTTATAAATATACTCTAATAGAAGCATTGTTTTTTTGTTTCTTATGGTGGGTTTTGGGTTTTAAAAGCTCTTGTTTTCAGTGCTAGGGCAAATCCTTTAGTCCTAAGAAGCTGGCTTTTTTCCTAAGGTATGCTTTCTTGAGTATAAATGAAAGGCCAAGGTATTTACCAAGCTTTTCTAATGGTGTGATGCAAACTCCCAACTTTGTTTTCTCTGCCATAGACAACTGTTGAAATCTCTATTAAATACTTTCATCCTTTCAAATGTTGCTTGCTCCATGAGCTCCTTGGAATCTCACAGGTAAAGGATTCAGGTGTTAAGAAAGAAATGGAGGGCACTCTGTATAGAAATTTTAAAGCCCCTCCTCCCTATGGCTTGTCCTTTCAATGATTGCACTCTTCAAATCCTAGCTCCTCTGGCAGATCTTAACACTATTCTCTTACTCCGTCACTCAATTAGACCATAACTTTCTCTTTTTTTAAAAGACTTATTCAGTTATTAGAGAGAGAGCATATGAGCAGGAGGGACAGAAGGAGAGAGAATGTCAAGCAGACTCCATGCCCAGCATGGAACCTAACACAGGGCCCAATCTCATGACCCATAGACCACAACCCTGAGATCACAACCACTTCAGCCAAAACCAAGAGTCAGATGCTCAACTGACTGTAACACCCTAGCTCCCCTAGACTGTAACTTTCTGCTTTGAGGTCTAGCCTCCATGCTGGAGAACGCTCTCAGGGGAAGACACATATGACTTTGGAACTCAAAGATGTTTCCCTCATTCAATGGCTGAGTCTCCTGTACTTTCTACATGTTTTTTGCTCACCCTTATGTACCTTCAAATGTTGAGTTTTTAAAATTTTGTTCGCAATTTCTGATTGTTATTAGCAGGAGTGCTGGTCTTCCTTAAGCTACTCCACCATTACTAGAAAATGATAGTCTTTTCTTGCCAGTTTTTAGAGCAGTTTATAGCAAGAAGTTAAATCTAATTTTGATACCAGCTACTGCATCATGACTGTAGCTCAGAATTTGTAAAGTCTGATGTTGAAAAAAATTAACATCTTTATTTTAACTAACCGATAACTGAAATTTAGGATTTACTCCAATTACAAATGTAAGCAATAAACTAGAATAGTAATTGGCAGTATCTATATCATTATCACCAAGAGGAATCACAGATAATTAAAAATCGCATTCAGTTCTGGCAGATATGTTGACATATGAAAAACCCTGGTCATTATTTCAAAATTTGAGTAGCTATTAGATCCACTACTAAAACTTGATATTCAATGTGTTAATTAAAAAACACATATATTACTGTTTCTAAAGTTTGTTTTTAATGTTTAATCGTAGAATGTCAAAATAATTTTGTTTCCTTTGCAATCCCCTGTGCTGTTTTCTCCACTCAAAAACATTATTCTGAGAGGAGATCTATACTTACAAAAAGGTGTAGAACCCTTGCCCTAGATTCTTTTCTGATCCTTCTTCTTTCCACAAAAGTTCTCCTTAAAAGATCATGACCTTGTAATTTCCACTTATAAGAAATGTCCTGTCCCCAGCTCACACCAATCTCCTGAGTTCCAAATACCTATATTCACATAGAATTTCATATTGAGCTTCAACAAGCACTTCTAACATAACACAATCCAGAGTCCATTACCTTCCCTGCCACAATCTTGCTCCTTCACCTATGTTCCTATGCTTAATGGCAACCCCATCTACCTAAGGACACAAACCAGAAACCTGCAATTACTTATTGACTCTTCCTTCTCTCTCGCATGCCATATCCAATCAATCACCATGTTTTATACATGGAACTTCCTAAATATCTCAAAAGTTGGTTTATTTCCCCTAATCTTTTTTACTTTTCCCCTTATTTAGACTCTTCTTTCCCTTTCATAATAATATTTCTTACCTGTTACAAAAGAACTGAGACCACCTTCGACCCAAGTCTTCACTTTCTGAGTGGGGACCCAGCAGTCCATTTATTCTCAGGCTCTCAGAGCCTTGTTCCATTGCCCATTGTCTCTCTCGCTCTCTCTTTTTTTTTTTTTCTGAATCTCCAAACTCTCTTCTGAATATTTTCCTAGTAGCATATAAGAGTGTTCAACTGTCTGATTTTATTTTTAAGAAAAGCTTACTATCTACATTCACCTATCTGCATTCACTCTCTTTATTTCTCATTGCTTCACAGAATCAACAAATATCCACTTAAATCATACAAATATCCACTTAAATCATTTTGTGCAATTCTGCTCTTTTGCCATCTACCAGTTATTTCTCATTTCTAATTATCCCTCTTTCACCTTTTCATGTAGGCCTTGATAATTTCTACCACCCATTCATATTACCATCTCTTCTAATAGAAAGTAACAGCCATTCTTAATTCCTAGTGTAATTCTTTCAATTGTTTCTGACTTTGCCTCCTTGGGGACCTTATTCCATCATCTGCTACCTTTCTTTTTTGCATCTTTAAGTTCTTCCACTCTACTAGCTATCACCCTTAATGTGTAAAGCACATTATTAATCTTAATTAATCTTGAATATAATCTTAAATATAGTCTTAGTTTTCTCAAACATTATTAGTTTGTGAGTAATACAGAGGGGAAAAATCATTTTACATCTACATTTCTGAAGTCTTAGCTTAGACCTCTAGTAATAGAAGATAGATTAACAAATGAAAAACAAACAGACATTTAATAACATGTAGATACTTCCTGTACACAAGGGATATACCAAAAAACAAAAAACAAAAACAAACAAAAAAACTGAGTAACTTCTCCAGATGTGCAAGCCACCACCTTAAATACCATCTTCAGCTAACAACAAACAAAGATGTTGGTTGGGAGGAGACCATTTATGGGAGATTACTAGGAAAAGCACAATAAACAAGGGTAAGGTTTGTTATTCAGATTTAAGTGGGTGCCTTCTCCATTAATAAGATTGTCTCCTCTCCTGATTTAGTCATCCTTCTCTTCCTGGTACAGAGAGGAAAACCCTTACATAGGGAGATTTCCTTTATGAATGCAAATTTCTCTTACAAAAGGGTAACTTCTATTTTGTTTTCAGAGCTTCCCCTGTGTTTGCAATTTCTCAAAATAACCAACTCAAAATAATCCTTATGCCAAAGAGGCATATTTTGGGGTGGCATGTTCTACTACCTCTTGGTAGTAATGTGGTCATATTTCAGCACTACCTCCAATTTCACTTTCTCAAGACCTCAGCAGGGTTGTAGTTAGATACGAAGACCTTCCCCACCCACCTCTTCACAGATTCTCTTCCAAGTATATCTTATAAATCCTGAACATTCATCTTGTTAGCTCGTGGGCTGTCTCCTCTTGCTTTCCTTGTTTATAGTCTTCCTCTTTTATTTCAACTTCCTTCAGTCGTTTAAGCTCTTCTTACCCCTACTATTGCAATCTCTATCCCTTATTCACACATGCCTAGGTCCATACTCTTCTTAAACCTAAAAACCCCTTGAAGGTCAAAGTTGACTCTGAACCTGACTCTGAATTTCTTAACATTCTCACTGCACAAACATCATACTGCTGTATTCGCCAAAGCATGCACAATGCTTCTCTCTGCAACGCTGTTACACTTTATCATCTGAAAACTAAGGCAACACAGCTTGCATTGTTTTGTCTTCTATGTTCTCTGAACACAGTTTCTTCATCTTCTGCTATTAACTCCCATGGGCAAGAGATTCACTTATTACTCCATGAAGCAAGGGACCATGCATGTCACATTTGCGTTTTAATGTTGGCCAATTTGTTCCAGGAAATTCATTCTATAATCTCTCTCTCCTCCTTTGTATCACCATTTATTATTTATTTCCTGGCAATCTGTTTCCTGTATTCACTACCCCACTATAATTGTTCTCTCTATAATCAACAGTGACCTCCTCATTTTCAAAGACGGGGGAAATATTTTTAATTCTAGACCTTTCTGTGGGATTTGACAGTGTCGAGGTTGCCTTCCTCAGAACATTCCATCCCGTTACCTGTTTTGACATAATTCTTCATTCACACTGAATTTCTACCATGCCGCTGATACCCATTTTGTAAATTTTGCTGTTGGTAATTTTGATTTTACCAGAAGAGATCCAAAGACGTTTTTCAGAACAGGTTTGCACATGTACAGGCAATGACAACTATATAGTGACTGGGGGCGGCCAACAGTGATTATAAGAGACTTTAAGTTGCAAGACGCATCATGCTTTCAAAGATGTTGAAATCTGAAAGAAATGTGCATCTAAGAATCATTGGCATATGGCATTATTATCTGAGAGTTTGAAGAGAATTGATCTGTGTTGCTTGAATTCGAGGCTTTAAGAAACAATGTGAACATCTTTATATATTTTCTGGGTTTACTTGCCTTACTTGAAGTAAATAACCTTACCAAGTTATTTTATGGTTTTTAGGAGGCTGGAATGAGATAATGCATGTAAAGTATGTTGACACAGATAAAGTATCAGAGTCAATGAGCACTCGATGAAGGATAGGAGTAGTAGCAGCGATAGCAGTAGTGGTCTACTTATTCATAATAGTAGTCGTGTCATAGTAGTAACACATTTATTTTCAATAAAGACTTAAACTATAACAGTTCGTGAATTCAACATTTCTAAAATGCTAAGACCTTATACGTTTATTGAAAATATTTTTGTCTCTGAGTTTAAGTAATCTAAATAAATAATAATCACTTTTCAGGGTTTTTTGGGAACTAAATGAGATAATGCACACAAAATGAATGCTTGTTGGTTGAAGTAGTGCTTGCTATTTTCAGCAGAACATGAATCATAATTTATCTTTGTTGTTTCTAAAATTCTAAAGAAGACTGATAAAGATTCATTGCAGTTAATTTCAGAAAGATTAAGTGATTCTAGTTAATAATTCCTTCTTTCTATGTGTTGTCTGGATTGAGTAAGATAATACATGACAGTATATAATAGTCATCAAATACTTGACTCAGTGTATGACAAATAGGAAGCACTCAGCAAAAGGTAGTTACCGTTACTGCAATTGTCATTTCTACCTGATATTTTCTGTGGTGGTTCATTTTCACTCTTTCTCCTTGCCCAACTCGAAGGTTTTAAAAATATCAAAGATTGCTCCAATTATATTTACTAAATTACTTAATTTTTCTGAAGTTAACTTCACCAAATACCTTTCAGAATTCTTATGAGAATGAATAAGATAGTGCATGCCTTTTGTTGCTATTATTGATGCTGTTTTATATTGACCTGACATTAGGCTATCACCCGAAGTTCTACTGGTTGACAAATTTAAAATACTGAGAAAGACTTTACTCATTTGCTGAACTTAACTCTCCAGGGTGGAAATAACTTCGTCTATTAACATACAAAAGCAGTTCTCAAACTCAGTGGTATCAGGATCCCTTTATACTCTTCAAAATATTTGAAGACCCCAACAATCTTTTGTTTATGTGGATTATACCTATTGATATTTGTTGTATTTGAAATTAAAACGAGAAATGTTTTAACTATTTATGAATCATTTCATGTTAAATAACAAGAATGAACCCATTTCATGTTAACATATAATAACATTTTTATGAAAACCGTGTTTTACAATTGTGAAAAATCTCTTTAATGTTTATTTTTATGGAAAGACAGTTGAATTCTCATACCTGTATCTGCATTCAACTTGTGATGCGTTGTTTGGGTTGAAGTTTATGAAGAAAGTGCAATTTCAAAGACAAATAGTTGGAAAAAGGAAATCTGGCAAACCCTCTACAACAGCCTCAGTGGCCCGCGGGGTCCTTAAACTACACTTTGAGAACTGCTGACACATACCTTTAACCTTTTTAAGTACTGAATAAGATAACCCGTGCAATCTATATCGTTATTAATGCAGCTTCATTTGTTACTATTATTCATAATTTCCAGATATTCTCAAAAGGTCTTGAGTTTCTTCTTGTTTTGTTGACTGCATTCATGGTTTCTTTAAAAAAAAGAAAGAAAGAAAAAGAAAATTAATAATGGCGTAAATTTGGCAAAGGGGTTAAGCTACTTTACAATAATCTGTATTACAGAGCCTTTAACCAAATTGAGATAATACAGTTTACATCTATAATGTCAGTGATATACATGGCTCAGTGCCTGCAACATAAGAGACTCAGCAAAAGGCAGCTTTGGAATCACTCTTTACTCAGTGTACATAAAATTATACAAATAGGTGCCACGGATAAAACTGGACTCACATATCCAATAACAGCTTCAGCTCATCTGGAGTCAGTCTTTGGTTATCCTTTGACACAGGCTTATTTTTAGTCCCTAGAGTCCCTTAGAAAAGTGAATAAATCTTTTAACAGAATTCTAATTGCTAATTCCCCTGCAGAGCTGGGCTCTGCTCTTCTGGTCAGCGTGTAAGGCCTTCCCCAGAGACCTCAGGTAGCTCTAGAAGGTTGTGCAGCATTTCCTGTAGGAAACTGAATCTCCACTCCAACGCTTGTTTCCTAAGTGTAGGTCTGTCTAGTCTTATCAGGATTCCTCCAGAGTGAGTGCAATTTCCCCAGACCAAGTCTCTAGTTCCCACATTGCTAGGGGGCTGGGAAAGGGGGAGAGGCTGGAAGGGGGGTCCCCCACAACCCTCTCTGGTCTGGCTATAGGATCCTGAGAAAGTATAAGTTTTTCTACCAGCACTTTGGCAGAAAATGGCCTTCTTTCCTATGATTATATCAAAGTGGTGAGTTTTTCTACTCAGAACTCCAAGTCTGTTGCTCTAAAGTAATCACTTCCAAGGTCAGCAGTGGCCAGCGAGTCCTGGAGAACTTCATGATCTGAGATCTAATAGTGATTTCATTGCCTGCTGCAGAAAGGACGTCTATGTCTTCTTTTTCTCTTTTTAACTTTTAAAATATTATTAACCTTTTGTTATGGAGGCTTTCAAAGATTACAAATGTAGGAATAATTACAAAATAAAGACCCATGTATTCATCATCCAGCTCTAAGATTTATCAATTTATGGACTGTCTTGTTTCATTCATACTTCTCTCTACTTCTCCCTCCCATAGTATTTTGAAATACACTCCAGACATCATAATACTTCATAAATATTTCAGTATATATATATATATCTAAAAATGTAAGAGCTATTTTTTCTACAAAACATCAATATCAACATCTCTCAAAAATTCATGAATGGTAATTATTTAATATCATCAAAAAGCCAGTCATTATTCAAAATGTCCAGCTGTGTCATGAATGTTTTTCAAAGTTGGTTGGCATCGAGGTTCCAAGAAAGGCCACAGACTATAATTGCTTGACAGGTATTTTAAGTCTCTCTTAACTTGTAGGTTCTCACTCTATTTTCTTTTCTCTTGTAAATTATGTTTTGAAGAAGCTCTTCCCTCTTTTCTTAATTCCCTATTCACTTTCTTAACTCTAGAAAATTTCCTGCAGCCTAACCCTTCACTAAAACATTTCATTGAAGATAAGCCAATACTGACTTCCTTCAGGCAAGCCTAATCTACATACACTCTTTCTAAAGACTCCCTTGTATTTATGACTTTGGGAATAAAGGTTCTAAAGTTAAAAGCTGGCAGCCTTCTTACCTGCCTTTTTATAACTTAAGAAATGTAAGGGCGCCTGCATGGCTCAGTCAGTTAAGTGGATTGAGCTTCCGCCTTGAGCTCAGGTCATGATCCCAAGGTCCTGGGATTGAGCCCTGCATCTGGCTCCCTGCTCAGCAGGGAGCCTGCTTCTCCTTCTCCCCCTGCCGCTCCCCGTTTGTGTGCTCTCTCTCTCTCTCTTTCTTTGTCAAATAAATAAATTTAAAAAGAAAGAAGAAAGAAAGAAAGAAAGAAAAAAGAAAGAAAGAGAAAGAAGAAAGAAAGAAAGAAAGAAAGAAAGAAAGAAAGAAAGAAAGAAAGAAAGAGAAAAAGAAAAAGAAAAAGAAGTGTAACCTGTAAGGTTCTGTTGTACTCTGTACTCCCAAATGCCTGTTCAAATTCCTCCATGCATTTCATCAAACTTGGTAAAAGTTACCTTCTGATATGTGTCACTCTTCCCATCCAGAGTTCAAAGTCTCTTCCTCTGGATCCCTCACAGCATTACCTGAGGATACCTTTTGCATGCAGAGTCTCCTGCTTTTCACAGCCTCTAGGACTTTCTTGAATGGCTCGCCTGGGCTCAGAGCTGTGGGCGTGTACTAGTACCCCCAACGAGCCTGGTCACACTTATTACTGCTGCTCACACCATCACTTGGTCTCTTTCTCTAGAAAAAAGGCCAGTCATTTCAGAAATTCAGTGTGTTGGGAAGAAGGTTTACAGATCGCTTTCCAAGCACCTCGTTTCTTCCCAGTGAGTAAATCCCAGTCACCACCTTCGAGTGGGCTCTAGCAGAGAGCCCCTGACCATTTTTCCCTCTTGGTCATCCAGCCAAAACTCTCTCCCTGACGTAGGGCAGTAAGGCTGTCTGCAAGAAGGGATTTTCAGTTTCAAATTTGTCGCAGTTCTCCATGTGTTCCCTAAAGCCAACCCCAATCTCTGAGCGTGCACTTGTCTCTCTGCTCGCAGCTCATAGTGTGAACATCCGCCAGCCCAGGATTCCTAAGAATAATCTCTGACTTTTCCCAGGCTTCAACTTCCTGGGAGAATAAAGGGAGAATAAATTAACATTAAAATTCTAACTTTACTTGCAAGTTATCCTATCGATGCCTGATCTCTTCAAGATCTACCAGAGCGATTTCTGAAAATGTCCAGGTTCCTCACTTAGACTGAGGCACAAGAGCCCCTTCCACTCTCACCTCCTCATGGCTATTTTCTACCAGTGAGCTTATTTATTAATGGAAGTGCATGCCTCCAAGGACCACCTCTCGGTATTCTTAAAAAAAAAAAAAAAGAGAGAGAGAGAGAGGCTTGACATTGCACACGGAAATGGGGATACTGCATCTCTCCCAACTCTGTATTTTACTGTTTCTTGCCCTTGAAATGATGTTGCTTATGCCCAGGGACTCACAAAAGCCCCTTGCTAAAAAGAGAGTCCCCCTCTGTTTCTGCACAGAGATGATTATTTCTGCAGAGTGCTCAGATCTAGTCCCGCAGCACGGCTCAGGGCCCTACTGGCCTCTTCATCTCTAGTAACCAGAGCTCCAGGGCCCTGGCTCCATCGGACTCACCCATAAAATTTCCTCCTCTTGACCTCTTTCCTCAGGAAGGGAGGGAGTCGAAACAGACGCTGTCAGCTAAAAACGCATCTCAAACAGCCCAGCAACCCCTGATATGGCATGATCACTCTTATAGGTGGTGTACACATCATTTTTATTGCATGTGGAAGGTGATATGCTAAAAAAAGAAAAAAAAAAAAAGAACCAGTGAATGTATTAATGCCGTCGAGTATAGCTGTAATGTATTCATTCACTCGACAATTATTTATTGAGTGCCCCCTGTGCGCCAGGCCAGTTCCAGGAACCGGAAATGAAACAAAGCACACACCACCCACTTTTACACAAGCGCCATTACGGGAATTGCTCGCCTTCTACAGAACTTTGGGGAGAAGGCATTCCTAGCCCGAAAGAAATCATCATTTTTCTGAGGTCACACGGCTACTCTTTCCTGTGACTATCAGCTTATGCCACGAATAGCTTTCAACAAATGCCAGTTCTGAATTTTCTTCAGTAAAATGCAATTGACTGTATGCCACTGCACAGACCTGCTCAGTCCTTCGATGTGCTGTAACGATATCCTACCTTCTGTTGTTGTTGTCCCTTTAGGTGTGTCAGTTCCTATCCCAGTGATCGGACTGAGAGATGAAGATAAAGTGTTCGTCAACAACACCACGTGCGTGCTGAATGACCCAAATTTCGTTCTCATTGGGTCCTTCGTCGCTTTCTTCATACCGTTGACGATCATGGTGATTACGTACTGCCTGACGATCCACGTTCTTCGCCGTCAAGCTCTGATGTTACTGCACGGCCACATCGAGGAACCGCCTGGAATAAACCTGGACTTTCTGAAGTGCTGCAAGAGGAACACCACGGAGGAAGAGAACTCTGCCAACCCTAACCAAGACGTGAACCCACGCCGAAGAAAGAAGAAAGAGCGACGTCCCAGGGGCACCATGCAAGCTATCAACAACGAACGGAAAGCGTCAAAAGTCCTCGGCATTGTTTTCTTTGTGTTTCTGGTCATGTGGTGCCCGTTTTTCATTACCAACATTCTGTCGGTTCTGTGCGGAAAGGCCTGTAACCAGAAGCTCATGGAAAAGCTTCTGAATGTGTTTGTGTGGATTGGGTATGTCTGTTCAGGAATTAATCCTCTGGTGTATACGCTTTTCAACAAAATTTACCGAAGGGCTTTCTCTAACTATTTGCGCTGCAATTACAAGGCAGACAAGAAACCTCCCGTGAGACAGATCCCGAGAGTGGCTGCTACTGCTTTGTCTGGGAGGGAGCTTAATGTTAACATTTACCGGCATACCAACGAACCGGTGATTAAGAAAGCTAGTGACAACGAGCCTGGTATAGAGATGCAAGTGGAGAATCTGGAGCTACCAGTTAATCCCTCCAACGTGGTTAGTGAAAGGATCAGCAGTGTGTAATTAGTGTGTAAGCAGCACAGTCTTTTCCTCCGGTAAAGCTACAAATGTAAGGAAAGGTCCTAGAATTCTTCTGTCAGTCATAACTAATGTAAATATCGTTGTCTGATAAAAAGTGTTTTGTATATAGCTTTGCAACCCTGTACTTTACAATCATGCACACAACAGTGAGATTTAGGGTTCTATATTTACTGTTTATAATAGATTGAGAATAACTTATTTTGATTATTTGATGCATAAAATGTTGATATTTCTGCTTTCCCTTCCTTCCTCTTTCCTTCCCTCCTTCTCCCTGTTTCCTTTGTTCTCTCTCTCTCTCTTTCTTTTGTGCATAAGGAAATATTGATGTTCATCTCAGGTGGCATTTGCAGGAGACCAGAATGATGCATGTGACAGCGGTTATTTCAACCACACCAAAATTAGCGAATTTTCCGGGTTAACAGTAAATATACACTTTAAATTCTTGCTCTGCTCATCTACACACATAAACACAGTAAGATAGGTTCTGCCTTCTGATACCTTATCACAGGCATTAGTGAGTCAAAGGTAGAACTTAGCCTCGTTGTCACATACAGGGGCAAAATTTGACATTGTCGGAATGTCGTGTTGGTATTTTACTGCCACGTCCGTCCCCAAACATAGTGGTATTTTAACATAGCAGCTGGTTAACCAGGACTACAGAAGTGGAAGGATGATACGAGATATATACACCAATAGCTTTTCACTTCTTAAGGACAATGTTCAAATTCTGATTATAACGACAAGCAAACTGGAATTAGTGTTTTCATTCTGGTCCTTAGTAAATACCTAATTCTGTGATTAAACTGGGGAACGAGATCCCAGAGTTCTTTCCCAATCCAGGATTCAACATCAATTGGGTTTTGATCTCAGGATCCTGGAAATTCGTGTGCTACACACAAAGTGAAATTAGCATTTTGAGCCTTATTAAAATATTTTCGTAATTATGGTACCTCTATCTATAGGACCCAATTTCGCAGTCCATTTTTGAGTAAAACTTGTGCTGGAAGCATAGATGATCTAAACCTTGGAAGTTTTACTTGATTAAGGACTACAGAATTAGGCCCTTAGAATGTGAAAAAAGTAATTAAAAACAAGCTTGTACTGAACTCTGGGATAAACAGAAATACAGAGTTTCCATTTGGATTTTAAACAAAATTTATCTCATTTTCAGATCCTTCCAAACTCTCTAGTGCAGGAAAAGGCTGCAGCTAATCTGTGAAAGTGGCAAGCTCTTCATCGTACTGCAATTATGTACCAGAAGTTTAAAATCTTTGTCAAAATATAGTGTTGTGTCACAATAAGTGTTGGCCATTGTTTCATTCGTGGGCCTGCTGCTCTAAGAATTCAGTACCATTTAACTAGTTTGTTAACCGTGAAAGGTTTTCAAGCATTGCTAAAGTCAGACCATGAAGTCTATGCTGTGTGCCGAGTTATCCAAGTGTTTCCACTATTTCCATGTGTGTCCATTTCACACAACTGTGGATCAATTTCTGAAGAATTCATGATGCTATCTCTTATGCCTGACAGTTACTTACACACCTTAGCGTGTGCTTCTCAATATCTCGAAATCAGTGAAGGCAGAATCTGAATTTCAAAAAACCCCCGGTCTATGTTCTCAACACACAGCATAGCTAAATCCAACAGTCTGCCACGGGGGCAGTGGGAGAGCTGCTGTATTTGAGGAAACTCATACAGTCTCTACTTGATTAGCAACACTGCCAAATGTCAGTCAATTGCTTGAGCATGCCCAAATATACCATGAAAGTAAAGTCTACCTGCCCGTTCGCTCTGTTGAATTGCATGCTAACACAATTATATGAAATTGAATGAGATGATCTAATTCTTACTGAAACGAAGATGTCTGAAGACACGCAGCATGCATTGAGCATGAGTTCTGCACATACAGCTGGTGTCCTGCATGTATGCTGTGTATGTTGCATGAATCCATCGATTTGTATTGACGTAAGGCAGAGTAGGTGACCTAAAAAGGACTGAAGGAAATCCTTCAGCAGCCCTTAAAACGACTATGCATTCAGATCTGAAGTATTGTAGGTATTAGAGAAAATTGGAAACATCTGATTTCTTAACTATCAGGGCAAGCTCATAGCACATGTTTTACAAAGAAATAAAATATGAACCACAGATTTTCAAAAGCACTAGCAATAAGTTGAATGATAATAGCTTATAGCACATTTGTTAATAATTCTTATGTCATCAAGTAGCAGTACTTAATTGTACCCAACACAGTAATTATTCTCAAATCGTGTGCTATTCGTAAGTTCTGTGCAGTTTGGTATGAAACAAATATACTCATTTGGATATAAATCTTACAGTTCAATGTTAAATCTACAAACTTTTGTAAATGTTTTAAAAAAAAGTCCATGTGATCAATGTAAACGTGGTGAATTTACTGTCGAACAGAACATTTTGATGTACTATTATATATGTATATCTGTTTAAGACACGTGCAACAGACTGCCTTATATTATTTCCTGTAAATCTTCTCCTTGGTCAAATGGTACTTTTTGTGAGTGGTTGCAAAGTGTTGTCTTACTTGTGGTTCCTGTATGTTATCCATTCCAAGTTTTTGTGATACTTCCTATTAATTTATTAAATTTATTAAATGTTGGCTAGTATGCCACGCGTCTTTTTTGCCCCTGCGTCGTTTGAAGGGAAGATACACCACTTCACTTCATTTTCTTTGAAAATTAAATCCTATCCTGTAAAATAAGATAAAAAAGACAAACGCAACCAGAAAATACCACTCTTCTGATTAATTCTGCATGTACTCAAAAACTGCAAAACCGGAGGACAATTAAGAGGTGTAAACTACAAAACCATATTAACATCACTGATTCTTTGTGAGCAGAGTAAGTGCGCTGCCAAATTATCCTACCTTCCTTAACCTGAGGAGGGGCCCCAGATGGTTCATGTACTCTCTTTGCGATAGGTATCATTACCATTTTATTTCCACCAGACTCCAAGTTCCCCAAGAACAGAAAGGACCATGTCTATCTTATTGATGGTCTTATCCCCAATACTTGGCAGCTACTCTACATTCAATAGATACGTATTAAACATCATCAGTATTTGTGGGCATTGAATTGCCTGGTCCTGATGTCAAAATGGGCCTTACAACTACCCACTCTTCAGTCATGGCGCACCTTACTTTACCTCTGTTCCAAACGGCCTTGGATACCTCTGTAATCAGGGTCACTATACGAAGCCACTCTGCTCCTCCACACTTGGAACAAATGACAAAATACATTGGCTTTTTCTTTCAATATTTATACCTTCCTGATGATGAGTGAGCCTAGATGGTATTGGCATGACTTCAGTTTCCTGAGAAAAAAGCAGAAATGCCTCGTTTCTTTGCAACTATGACTAGGTCGATTCCTAGGAATGCATCAAGAGATAAAAGTTGAACTGTCACTTGAAACAACAGATCACTGCTGCCCATGGCCAGAAATGCCTTTTAACACCGAAGCTAAGGTCTACTCTTCCCTAAAAGCAAGGCAATGGAGAGAAGTTGGAATTTCTGATGGCACAGAACGGGAGGTGGAAGGAAAGGTGGGCTGGGGAAGACTGAAGTGCTTCATTCCATAGCATTGGAAGGATTCACTGTCTGAAAAGAGAAAGGTGCTGCTTGTCGTCAAGTAGCAGTACATTTCTACTTACTGCAGAAATACACGGTTTCCACACAGTCTCTCAACTCCCTGTTAGGCTAATGCATTCTCCGAGGTAGAGGCACATTTCTCCTTGGACGTTCTCACCAGACATATGTTACCATATCACCTAGAGAACTGAATATATTAGAAGTATTTTTTACAGGTAGTGCCAACAGAACTGGGTGGCATCATAGTGGTTCTCAAATATTGTGTGACCCATAGCGCACTTATAAACACACATAGCTCTAAGAGGGGATGTAAATCCTGAAATGAAAACAAGTGTGCAGGACGCTCATTGGGAAGTGATCTTGGGATCCATTTGCATGGGGCAAGGGAGAAAATAGGATTGGGCAGAGGGAGAAGATGGACCGTGTTGTACTTATGATAAGGACTTAAACCCCCTGTGCCTTCAGAGGGGAAAATAAACCACTTCACCTCATTTTCTTTGCAAGTTAAATTGAATGCTGTAAAATTAGTCCACAAACACAGAGGTGCCTGGGCGGCTCAGTCGGTTAATCGTCTGACGTCAGCTCAGGTCATGATCCTAGGATCCTGGGATCGAGTTCCACATCTGGCTCTTCGCTCAACGGGGAGCCTGCTTCTCCCTCTGCCTGCTGCTCCCCCTTGTTGTGCTTGCTCTCTCTCTCTCTCTTTCTCTGACAGATAAACAAATAAAATCCTATAAATAAATAAGTAAATAAATAAATCCACAAAGACAAACACAACCAGAAAGTATCACACTTCCTGACTAATTCTGCATGTACTCAACGACTACAACACCAGGGGAAAGACAATTAAGAGGTGCAAACAACAAAAACAATGATCACACTTAGTTGACTCCCATGGGGAGCTCTGAATCTAAGATATCCCTTCAGAGTTGTCCCAAGTTAAAGCGAGGGGGCCAGACCTCTATACCTCGATTGCCCCCAAAAGAGCTGCCTTATGCCAGGCCATTCTGTTCAACACAGGCAACTCTTAAGGAAGGCTTATAGCTAAAAGCTATCAGTCCACAATCATCCCAACACTCAGGGAATAAACCCGTCAGCCCTGACAGTGGGATCACAGCAGGGTAGCATATTATCTGTAATAAATAGTATATTTATTGGATAGAAAAGGTTCACCACCTAGTCCAGTACCTAAATAACACAAAAGAACCTGGCTGTCACTTCAGCCAACATCAAGGCAAACGGAAGTGAAAGGACATACAGGCATACCTCAGGGACGTTGCAGGTGCATTTCCAAGACACCACAATAAAGTGAGTCAAATGATTTTTTTAGCAGTGCATATAAAGTTATGTTTACACTATAATACAGTCTGTAAAAGGTACAATAGCATTATGTCTAAAAAAAACAATGTGCATACCTTAATTTTAAAAAACGTTTTATCACTAAAAAATGCTGTCATCTGAGCTTTCAGTGAGTCATAATCACTGATCAAAGATTGCCATAACAAATAGAATAATAATAAAAATTTTGAAATATTGCAAGAATTACCAAAATGTGACACAGAGACATGAAGTGAGCAAATACTGTTCGAAAAGTGCTGCTAATAAAAAAAAATGGCTCTGATAGACTTGCTTGACATGGGGTTGCCACAAAACCTTCAATGTGGAAAAAATGCAGTATCTGCAAAATTCAATAAGGTAAAGTGCAATAGAACAAGGTATGCCGGTATAGGTTTTTATATGTGATTTCTCTTCTTTTTAAAAATCTTTTAAAAGATTTTATTTATTTATTTGAGAGAGAGAGAACACGAACAGGGGGAGGAGCAGAGGGAGAGGGAGAAGTCCACTCCCTGTTGAACAGGGAGCCCAACGCAGCCGATCCCAGGACCCAGGGATCATAACCTGAGCCAAAGGCAGACCCTTAACCTTAACCAACTGAGCCACCCAGGCGCCCCTGTGATTTCTCTTTTTATTGAAGGTATTCTCAATCAACAGCTGACTAGGATTCTTAGCTTCCTGAATCCATTTGGATAGCTTCAGATAAACTGTGGTAAAGAACAATCCTAAAGTCTCAGTGGCTTAACAACGCGAATGCTCCTTCTGTGCCCACACTCCATGTTCAAGATGGGTTGCCAAGAAACCTCTTCATCATAGTTACTCCAGAAAAAAAGTGGTGGTAGAGCCTACATCTTTACATGTACTTCCAGGTAGCAGAGGGAAGGGAAATTAGTGGATCTCTTTCTTCCATTAAGGCTAATCCACTTTTAAGTTTCAATTTAGTCCTGACTCTGCCCGTATTCTCCCACCTTATCTATAACATTATTTTTATCCTTAATTTTAAATATCTCTATATTTAATCGTACCCCTGCCTTTAATGTTATAATGAATTCTAACCCTAACTCTTACCTCTAAATCCTGACATTACCTCTAATTATGATCCTGTTTATCTGGAAAGTCCAACCTTACTCAAATATCTAGAAACCAACATTCTCAAATCTCTAGCCCCTACCCTTAGCATTAACTCCAGTGTTTCTGCTTTTAACCTTCCCTTGGGGTTAAACTCTAACTTCTAAACTTTTTTTTTTAAGATTTTATTTATTTTTTTGACAGAAAGAGAACAAGCAGGGAAGTGACAGGCAGAGGGAGAAGTAGCCTCCCCCACTGAGCAGGGAGCCAGATGTGGGGCTCAGTCCCAGGACCCTGGGATCATGACCTGACCTGAAGGCAGCCGTTTAACCCACTGAGCTACCCAGGTGCCCCTAACTTCTAAACTTCTAACCTTACACCTAAGCTCAAGCTTTAGCGATAATTTCTATTTTGTTCTGAAAAATTCTTTTTGTTAAGATGCTGATAAGCAATAGTGAAAGACACAGAAAGAAAATTTATGATCGACTCTTGTTTACCTGTCTGTCTTAAAACCTCACACATAAACTAGCTTCATTTGGCCCACTCCCTACACACTATCGTGATAATATTGTGAAAATTAATAGAAGGAAACCTCATTTAAAATGGAGCTGGGTGGCCAGAAGAGGGAGCCCTCATACAGTTCCACCCTTCGCGTTTCTTTGCAGACCCCATAGGAAGAGGCTATCTTGCATTCTCAATAAGAAGAAGCTTACATACTACTTTACTATCCCAGCAGGAGGAAGAAAGGTTTTATTTTTGCCCAGCAACAGCTCAGCCAATGGGAGACGATCACAATTCAGCCAATGAAAAGTCACTATACATCAAACATCCAGTTTACTCCAGTGGACTTTTTGTTTATGACAGCCCTCTCCACCCCCCTTTTCCTCTATAAAAGATTGTTCCTCTCCTTTGCTCTCCAGACTTGCCTATGGTTTTGCCATAGCTTGCTTGTCCCAAATTGGAATTCTCTGATAGTCCAGAATAAATCCATTTTTGCTGGTAAAATAACTGGTTGTTTTATTTTTAAGGTTAACATTATTCATTTTATTATAATTATCATTTATCGAGCACTGACAATACACTGACAATATGCCAAATACAAATGTGCTTTGATTTATGTAGATACATGGGTATATTTAAAATCTCTACTTTGCTGTTGTAGAAACTGAGAATCAGACAGAGAAAGGATCTTCACCTAAGTCACACGGCTAGGAAAAGCAGAGTGAACTGTCTGGTTTCTAAGCTTGTGCTGTCCCTAATATGCCATAGTCTCACAGTGTTGGTTTGTAATCTTGGGAGCTTCCCAAGTATAATCTAAAATCAGCCCCTGTACTTGGAGGGCAGGAAAAGGCCAAAGAAAGAGGCAGGCCACTCCAGGTTAGTAGATGACAGATTTAATAAGTAAAGGGAACTTACATACAAGTCTTGTCCTGGGAGGCAGCAAGACAAGTAGATCTCCACAACCTCCTGCCACATCTTAAAAGTTTGTAGAGGCCTCAACTGGATTCAGTCATGTATACCAGGCAGGTATTTTCAACACATCACTATCTCAAGGCTCTGTCCTTGGAGCAGCCTCTGGGATCAGGGTAAGAAAGCAGAACCCACATTCCAAGGACATGGGAGGAGTGAGGAGCCTCTGACTGCTTGAGTCCAGCTCATGCGTTGACCAATGGTCATGTCTCCTCAATGGCTTCCCCAATGTTACATCTCTCATGACCAGCTCTTATAATCTCATATGCCCCCCTCTTCTGCAATGTACCCTCAATGGTCAGCAAGGGACTTCACTAGCATAGAGGTGGCTTTTTTGGTGGCTATCCAGCTGCACTGGAGGCAGATGCTACCGCAACAAATAGGCACGCACAGAAGAAAACAGATTAAGACAATGATTCCCAATCTCAGTGACAACTTGTTTCATCAAGAGTCCCATGATCTGGACCATTGATTTGTTAAGTCCCCTACACTCAGGGTTGGATCACTCAGGGCGTTTACTTGTGTTTTCACATGACTTCATAAAGATGATATACTAGCGGACTCATCAGGTATGAAGACACAGCATTTTGTCTGGATAATGGCAACGGTGCCTCCTTGCAAGGCAGTAATAATGTCCAAGGCCATCCTATTTTGGAGGACAGCTTTTTTTTTTTTCTTTTTTTAAGAGTCGTTTCAATGCTCAGTAAGGACAGGTTTTGTTGGCTATCATTCAAGGCTTGCTGAGTGAATTTAGTGAGGGCTTATATATGTGCTATAGCACCCTCCAAACCAATGGAGGGAACAAAAATGGCAGCCAAATGAGCATACCAGTGAAAGAATGTGCCCATCTGACCTTAAAAGGAGAGATGTTGGCCACCATTGTTACTATGAGGCAGATACTCTCCTGTGCTCAGGGAAAACCCGGGTGCAATGGTCCAACCACTCAGGTTGCAATGGTCCAACCACTCATCCATCGCCAGAGATTTGTACCACACAACCATCGGGTTCCATTTGGTGCTATCGATAAATACCTGGGCAGCACAATCAATCAGTGCCAAACCAGTCACCATCCCTTAATACAACAGAGTGATTTACACAGTTCCAGTGGTATTCATTCCATATTTCTAGTACGATTGGGTTGATTCTGTTTAGAGTAACCTTTTTTATTCTCAACATAAGGGTGCCCAGGCGCTCAAATGTCTATACCCAGAGTAAGCCACATAAACCTATTCCAAATCTAAGCATAGCCACCCACGGTTCTGACGGTGGTATTTCTAGGACTTTACCACTCAGCAACTTTATGGGCCGCCTTTAGTTTGTCTGACAAAAAAAAAAAAAAATGCCCAGTATCATTGGCAGTTTGTGCCATAGGCCAGTTTTCTGGATCAGTATTGGGAATATCAGGTGAACTAAGAGTGCTGGCCCTAGCCTGTTCTTCTTAATGTACTGCTTTGGGGCCTTTTAATCCCTTCCTGGAGGGGTGATACCGTCATGGCCGTCCTGAAGAGCTAGAGGGGGGCAGCTGTCCACATACCCAACAACTGAATTGATTTTTGTCGGGCATATGAGTTTGTATACTGTATAAAAGTATGTCCATTAGGTGCCCATCCCATGACCAGACACCACAAGAACAACAGAAGTCTAAGGTCAAAAGACAGATATTTGTCAGGAAATTGTATGAGGAGGTCTTCCCCCTTCTGTAAGAATTACACCTGTGGCCTGAACTTTAGATGTTAAAGTGCCTATAGCTTTAGGAATGTGGCCAGGTCATGTATGCCATTACATGTTGGCTGGGAGAGGCACTGCTGTCATCCATGAGGAGATGGGCTGGGGGTGGAATATGCCAGACCAGGACCATTATCTTCTCCCCTTTGTGTATGTTCTATTCCAAGTACAGTGCATTTCAACGAGTGTGGCTCCCAGCATGATAACAAGATTCCAGTGGAGACTGAGTAGCTCCCCCCGACCCAGGGGGGCGAAGTAACTCACCCATCCCGGCAAGACATCCCATCGCAAATGTCAGTAGATAATGCCTCTCCCAGGCATGATGAGGCTTGTTTTTAGCAGCATAGCTTGTTGATCTATGGTGAGAGTCGGGGCAATGGCTGTCTCCTGCAATTCTATACCTTTACAGTACTGGGTGCCTTGGCAGTGGTCTCCAGTCTGGCATATGGGCTCTACTGGTTGGTCATTCAAATGTATTAAAGCCTGGAAGGTACTTCAGTCCACCTGGCCAAGGGGGTTTAACTGCTAGTAATTTAATCTGCTGCTTTAATATTCCTTTTTTCCTTTCTAGCACCCCTGCTGCTTGCAGATTATAGGGGAGATATGACTTCCATTTAATGTCACATTCTTTCACCCAGTCTTACACATCATGACCTTTGAAATGTGATCTCTGTCTATTCAACGAAGGTTTCCATACACGGTACTCAGCTTCTCTAATTCCTAAATGGTGGCAGCCTGGTTTACACAGTGACGGGGGAAAGCTTGGGTTAGACCAGAAGCAGGGTCCACACAAACCAAGGCACATTTAGAACCCTCCCTCAGAGGGAGAGGAGCAACAGAATCAATTTGCCAATGCCGCACTGGCTGGGAACTCTGGCGGCTGGCCCCAGACTCCTCGGCATTGTTTAGAACGCACGGGACATGCTCTGATTGCATTAACAGTCAGTGTACTTTTAGAGCAACCTGGCATCCTTGGCAACATGCCATCCCATCCGGGTGCCGCTGTGGCCACTCTTCCTGTATACCAGATCTGTTGTATCTACTGAAGGATCTGCTGTTGGGGCTTGTACCCGAGGGAGGGCAACAGCTTCCTGATTGCCAGAAGGTGTCAGTGCCTTATGAGCTGGGACACACAAAACAGGAGGACTGCCTTAGGCTCTTGCAGATGGACCCAAACATCTTTTCATATATTCTGACCCCACGAGGGCTTAGTCATAATCATCCACCTCTCACTTTCCCATTATCTGAGCCAAAGGGTGAATTTCTTTAGAACAGTCCAACTGTCAGTACAAAGGGCTAACTGCCCCGGGCTCTTGAGTGATCACCGGAGAGACCTCTCAGAGTTCAGCCCACTGGTTGCTGTGGTTTGTTCCTGTTTCCATCCAGATGGTGTCAGTGTTGGGCTGGATAGTGACCAGAGTCCTTGTGGCTGGATGGCTTCGACTAACCGCCTCTGTTCACCGGGGCATCAGTGAGAATTTCCTTCCACCGCCCCCCCCGCCCCCCCACCGCTTAACGGGCCAAGAGGCCTTCACAGTAATAAAGGCAAGGGTACCTGGAGGTTCCACATACAGCACTCCTCATACTGTTTCTAGAGACAGTAGGCTGGTTGGCAAGGTGCTGGTCCTCTCCTGCAAAGAGGCACGCCCCTTAGTCAGAATAGGGGCTTGAGCCACAACAGAAGCGGGTTGCTGGGACATATTTTCAACCCACCCCTTGATAGGTAGGGAAGTTCTTACCACAATGTGCTGTTCATTACTGAAAGGCTCTGTTCATTACTCAGAGGCTCTACCGTGAAGAGTGCTGTATACACTGCTGGGAACTGTTGCTCTCTGGGGTATGACGGATTTCTTCCCCCTTCCGGAACTGAGACCAAAATCCTAGGGGTGCTATCTTTTTCTGTTGTTTCTGCCACAGTTCCCAACTCATCCCGTCTGGAGTCCCAGACACGTCTAACTCAAATGGTAGCCTTGCTTGGGAGGTGCCAGAACTTTAACCTGATTTACAAGTTTTTTTGCCTTCTCAAAGGCGGCTTGCTACTCTCTTTACACAGTGCTATAATGGACAGAAGCACTGTGCCAGATGGGAAATAAAAGTCCTCCCAAACCCCAAAATCTCTATAAAGCCTTGCACCTCTTTCACATCCTCAGGGTTTGGATGGGCTTACACCTTATAAATCATGGCTTCTTACCCAACCAGATGACTTCCAAAAACTTTATAGCAGCGACTGGGCCTTGGACTTTCTGTGGGTTCATAGCCCATCCTTCCCCTCACAAAGCCAAGTCCTTACATGTTAACATTATATCAACAATGTAATGGGCCTATTTTGCTGATGTGAGAAAGGAGAACAGGGACAGGTCTTGGGCTACCATCCTATGACATATGAGGGGGAGATGTGGATAACCTTGGGGAAGCACTTGAAAGATCCGTTATTGTCCCTTCCATGTGAAGGCAAATTGATCTTTTGTCTCATTGGCCAGGGGTATACTAAAAAACATTTGCTACATCCAACACAGCCTGGGACACTCTTAGGACAATTTCCAAGATATCTAAGATGTTGACAACGTTGCGCACAGCCACATGGAGCAGGGGAGACTGCCTTGTTCAATTCTTGGTAGTCTACTGTCATCTGCCATGAGCTATCTGGCTTTTTTATTGGCTCTACCGGGTGGTTGAAAGCACTGTGGACAGGGTGTACAATACCTACTCGATGTGGTTCTTAAAAAGTTTCTCTTATCTCCTATGCCTCTCAAGCAGTTTATGTTGTTTGAAAGTTACTACTCTTCATGGGGGTGGCAGGCTTACCAGCTCTAGTTGGTGTTTCCCCTCAGCACTGGTTTGATTACTCTAACCTGGAAGTGGAATTCATCAACAGAGATTTGCAGAGTTTGACCTTGTGGGATAATAATACCCAACATGTTCTCTGGTATTGGAGATAAAAACCTCACATTCTTGGAGGTGGGCAGGAGAATGCCCGATCTGCAGTGTCAAAAAGACCTTCCTGACCATAACCGTTTGCCCTCCATAACTATCGTGGCACTAAGGGGGTTAGAAAACTTCTGAGGATTACTGTGTGTTCGAGTACATTCAACTCTGTTATCCACCAGAGCCATCACCCTTGGTTTATTTCTGGAGGACTAGTGAATAGTGAGCTCAACATGAGGCCTCTGATCCCCTCCAATGGCCGTCACCTAAAGGTGGTCTTGGCCTGCTTCCTATATCCGAGGTGTGGAAGGCATCTGCCCCAGGTAAGTCTGTATTCCTGAGGACTCTGCCGGAGCAGGCAGGGTATCCGGGATTGTAGGGGCAGGTGGGGCAGGTCTAAAGTGCTGTTCAGATTTTAAGGCTTTCTACAGACCGACCAACACAGCGTTTGGCTGTTGGTCAATCTGTTCAGGTGGGGTACCCGCAGTGATAAGATCATACCCCATTTGCTTCCGGGTTACACTTATTAGA
The DNA here is from genome assembly GCF_024610735.1 of Ursus americanus. Classification (NCBI taxonomy): domain Eukaryota; kingdom Metazoa; phylum Chordata; class Mammalia; order Carnivora; family Ursidae; genus Ursus; species Ursus americanus. The sequence continues at coordinate 33,263,004 of NC_142164.1, read as the reverse complement.
CCTTTACAGCCTGCTGGGGTAGCCTCTTACTTTCTGAACATCTCCTCTATTGGGGGCCTTTCCCACAGCCCATATCCGTTCCTGGGATCCGTCAGTTTCCCCCAGATCGGCGATGGATTGCCCAACGTCACAAATGTCCTGTCCCACAACGGAGCTCAGCATGGATATCAGCATCCCATAGCAGGTGCTGGGGGTAGGCTGGAGAATCTTGGCTCTCATTCCTGCAGTGAATATGGCCCCATCAGGGTCTTCAAAGAAAGGGGCACAGGTTGCCTGCTTCATTCCCACGTCCCTATGAATTTGCTGTACCTTCAGTACAGATTCCCAGGGAGATCCCCTTCGTTGGGCCAAGCCTTCCTGCAAGACAGAATGATCCAGTCTCTAAGAGAGTGAGTACCTTGAAACCCCAGAACACCACGCAGGCATTGCTGGAGGGCAGGGGGTGTGGCGAGACTGCTCACTTCTCTGCCTGCTGCCTGGTCACAGAAACGCCGTTGCCCCCGCGGCCCGCAGTTGCACTAACCGTATCTGGATACTTCCCCGGCCTTTCGCTGGGACTTGGCAGCTGTATCAATAAGTTCAACTGAAGTATCTTCTCTCATCCTGAACATTTCCTGAAATGGGGGTTGCCCCACTGGCTGGGGTTGCTGTTGCTGAGCTTTTGCTTTCCTTCGTATTAGGGGTCGGATGGCTCCAGGCATTTTGTCTGTTTTACTTCTCTCACAACATCCCCCTCTTCACCCTTATCATTTTCCCAGGGATTCCACCTCTTAACAACCCAATCAGGCTTAATCACAAGCCCTCAGATCTTAATCTGAGACATCTTGTGCCCTCCTAGCTTTGCAAAATGGCACACCAAGGTCTCTAACTGATTGTCCTATTTTCCCACCCTCTGTGTCAGCCCTGAAGCAAGCAGACTAGGGGACACTCATGACCTTCTCAGAATTCAGCTCTTCTAACTTTCTAACTCAGTGTATGTGGCCATTGGCCACAGTGGAGGCCAGTCCCCTGTGACTGCCATGTGCTTCCTTTCTCCGTGCAGTTCCTCCAACAAGCACATTAGACTGATGGGCGTTTGGGGGCATCCCCATACTCATGTGTTAGTCCACAGGCATTTGATATAGGGGCCACCTTGTCCCACTGACAAGTCAATGGCCAACTCAAGATAGCCCCCACAGATACCTCTTTCTTTGGCCCAATTCTTTGATCTCCTGGCTGGCTCCCCAACTGTTGGTTCACAAGCTCCTTGGGAGTTTTCGAGGTGTAATATGAAATCAGTCTTTATACTCAGAGGGTAGGGAGAGACGGAAGAAAGAGAGGCCATCCCAAGTTGGTAGGTGGCAATTTTAAAAAGCAAAGGGAACTTACATATGAGGCTTGTCCTGGGTGGCAGCAAGATGAGTAGATCTCCACACCCTCCTGCCACATCTTAAAAGTTTAGATAGAGGTCTCAACTAGGTTAAGTCATGTATACCATCCAGCTGCTTTCAACACTACATCACTATCAAAAGGCTATGTCTTTGCAGCATCTGGGAGCAGGGAAGGAAAGTGAAACCCACATCCCAAGGACATAGGATAGGGTGAGGTGCCCCTAGGTCCAGCCCATGGGTCAACCAGTGGTCACATCGTCTTGATGACTGCTCCCAAAACATAGGCAAAACTGACTTTCCCAGAGCAGAAAGCATAACCCATCTCAAAGTGCATCTTTCTAAGCATTACCACTTCAAAATGGTATAATGAAGTAGATGAATAAGCCTTTTAAAATTCATTCACTTCTGCCACTACAATGAATAAGAATGGCCATGTATAGTCCACTGTGAATTTCTATCATGAGAAATTCCTCCCCTGAAGAAATTGGAAAGACCGACAAGGATTGAACAAATAGCAATTAACACAATATTCATAATGACAAACACATTTCTCAGAAGTTCATGCTTAAGATGAAAAGTGTGCTTGAAACAAAATAATCATGATGATGAAGACCATGTTGCCAGTGATGCTGTAACATCAAAGAAGATATAATTACCATTTCAACAGGGGATTTATCCTAAAATCAGTGTTTTAGTACATTCAAGTGTCTATAACAAAATACCACACACTGAGTGGTTTATAAACAACAGAAATTTATTTCTTGTCATTTTGGAGACTAGAAAGCCCAAGATTATGGTGTTGGCATGGCTGCATTCTGGTGAAGACCCTCTCTCAGGTTGCAGACTGCCAGCTTCTCTCCATGACCTCACATGATGGAAGGGGCAAGTGAGTTCTCTGGGACCTCTTATAAGGGCATTAATCCCACTCATGAGAGCTCTGCCCACCTGACCTAAGCTCATTACAAAGGCCCACCTCTCAACATATCAAGCATTAGGATTTCAACATATAAATTTGGTGGGGAGGGGCACCTGGGTGACTCAGTCATTAAGCGTCTGCCTTTAGCTCATGTCATGATCCCGGGGTCCTGGGATCGAGCCCTGAGTCAGGCGCCCTGCTCAGCAAGAAGCCGGCTTCTCCCTCTCCCACTCCCCCTGCTTATGTTCCCTCTCTCGCTGTCTCCCTCTCTCTGTCAAATAGATAAAATCTTTAAAATAAATAAATAAATAAATTTGGGGGGGGATACAAACATTCAGGTTACAACGGAGGAAAAATAAATTTTCCTCTACCCTTCTAAGTTCTTGCCTGAGACCCCCCTCCCTGTAATAAAAAACAGATTAACAGGAGAAAAACAAACAGAAGGTTAATAACACGTATACCCCCTGTATAGGAACACTGAGTAACTCGGCCAATGGCCCTATCATCACCTTAAAATATCTTCAGTTAAAGACAAAAGATACGGGCGTAGGGAGGAGTCCAGTTCTGGGAGGTTACCAAGAAAAGTACAGTAAACAAGTGTAAGGCTGTTATGCAGATTTAAGTAGGCACCTTCCTCCTGGATAAAAGTTTCTAGAGATTTGGTCATCCTCCCCTTCCTGGAACAGAGAAGGAGACACCCTTAAAAATGGAGATTTCTCTTATACTTATAAATGTCTCTTTAAAAAGGGTCAACTTTTACTCGGTTTTCAGAGAGTCTCCTTTGTCTGCTGTTTCTTAAAAATAACCAGCCCCAGGGCTTCACCTGCGGAGTGCCTCCGGCAGCTCCCGAACTGCTGAGGTCAGAGGCTGTGACTGTCTCCTGCCTGGAATAGCTCAAGTTCTCAGAAGTTTCAGTGCATACCAGAGGGATCATATGATTCCTGTTGCTATCAGAGTGAACAATTTAGTAACGGAATCCTACCGTGAGCCCTGGCCAACCAAGAACTACGTGACTGAGCAATGAGGTCAAAGGGAAAGGGAAAAGAGGAGCCAACGATGCTGTTTGTACTATGAGTGTACCTGGAAAGGCTCAACATCCTAGGAACTAAAAACCCAGCCGGGAACAGGAAAACAAAGGATCTGTTGAAGATCTGGCCACAGAAGTCACCCCCTGAGCCACGTGACAGGGTGTAAGTGAGTCTAGCAGATTCTTCTATGGGTGCAGAGAAGGGGGCGGCTGAGTCACCGCAGGCTGGGAGATGGAACCTGCAAACTCAGACACTCACAGCTGGTGTAGTGGGCAGGACACTCGAACCGTTGGACACGCTTCACCCTGTGTGCTCCAGCTAAGGTCCGGGACATCTGACAGCCAGCCAGTAGGAGGGCACAGTAGCAAGCATCAGTTATATTACCAAGGCTTTGCCTGGAATGTCATAGGCTCAGACATGACCAGACACCTGTAAGGTACTAAGGTACTAAGGTTGACTTTAAGGAGCCAGTACAGCCCTTGGAAGTATCAGCCTTGGACCTTCACACAGGATTCCCACCAGCCCTGCAAAATGAATAGAAATGACTTGATGTAAACTTCAGAGAAATCCCCACAAAAGCTCATGTGTAGACGACCTTGCTGCCTATTGCTCTGTGGGCCCCTCAAAAAGATCACTGGAGACATCCGAAGAGAAACTAGGGAAATCCATCACACTGCCACTGCCTGACCTGTGCCATCTGAACACACTTCCAGCCCAACATTTAGAAATCTCACTGGCGGTACGAAGGACTCAGACACTGGGTTTATAATTTGTTCCGACCATTAATCTACATTTTTCCTTTGTTTCCATAAAAATGCTGCTTATCAATTCCCTGATTGCCTGCCCGATAAGGGCCTAACTTTAAGAGCCCACCTGCTTCACCACCTCTTGAAATGACTTTAACCGAACTGACCTATTGTCAGAGTAAGAGACTAGTTCCAGGGGCGCCTGGGTGGCGCAGTCGTTAAGCGTCTGCCTTCGGCTCAGGGCGTGATCCCGGCGTTCCGGGATCGAGCCCCACATCAGGCTCCTCCGCTGGGAGCCTGCTTCTCCCTCTCCCACTCCCCCTGCTTGTGTTCCCTCTCTCGCTGGCTGTCTCTCTCAAATAAGTAAATAAAATCTTAAAAAAAAACAAAAAAAACAAAAAGAGAGACTAGTTCCAGGGGCGCCTGGGTGGCTCAGTCAGTTAAGGATCTGCCTTCACTCAGCTCGTGATCCCAGGGTCCTGGGATGGAGCCCTGCATAGGTGCTCCCTGCTCAGTGGGGACTCTGCTTCTCCCTCTCCCATTGCCCCTCCCCCAACTGGTGCATACTCTCTCTCTCTCAAATAAATAAGTAAAATCTTTAAAAAGGGAGAGAGGGACTGGTTCCACAAGAGGAAACAATCTACCTGCTCAACTTTTAACGTATGAGACTTCAGGGATGTTTCAGAGGAGGGAACTATAGGGGTTGAGGGTGGGCTGCCCCAAGATGGGCCACTTTGGCATGAAAATTATTTTGAGTTAAAAAGGAATTGAGACCATAGGGGTTTGAGGGCAGGCTGCCCCAAGATGGGTCATTTTGTCATGTGGATTATCTTGAACTGAAGGCAATCTGAGGCCCTTTGGGCTCAAGAGAAACTCTGGCCCTTCCTTTACCTACATAGAAGAATCTAAATTGGATGGCCTTTCCAGAATAAGGGTTATTACCAGAAATAAATACATTTGAGTAACCCATCTATATGGCAAGGCAAACACTTGTTTACCAAACATTTACTCTTTTTAATCTTCCTGTGAATTGCATTCCTTCCCTTAGGAGCCCCAGACCCCTACCCCCTTGTGCTCAGTTCAGAATGACATATATGCCTCATTTTGCCTGACAGTGTCTGGAATTTTAGGTATGTACACTAATAAATTTTATTGCCTCCTCCAAAAAAAAATAGTAATAATCAGTCCCAAATAATCCTTATGGCAAAGAGGCATATTTCCAGGTGGCAATTTTGATTCCCTTCAAGACCACAGCAATTAGTTTAATTTTATTAGCTAAAGAAGCTAAAACCCGGGGCGCCTGGGTGGCGCAGTCATAAAGCATCTGCCTTCGGCTCAGGGGGTGATCCCAGCCTTCTGGGATCGAGCCCCACATCAGGCTCCTCCCCTAGGAGCCCGCTTCTTCCTCTCCCACTCCCCCTGCTTGTGTTCCCTCTCTCGCTGGTTGTCTCTCTCTGTCAAATAAAAAAATTAAAATCTTTAAAAAAAAGGAAGCTAAAACCTTATTTAAATGTTTAATTCATTAATTAACTATATGCTTTTTAAAAAGATTTTACTTATTTATTTAGAGAGAAAGGCTGCAAGCCGGGGGAGGAGCAGAGGGAGAAGAAGAGAGAGAATCTCAAGCAGACTCCGTGCTGAGTGCAGAGCCAGATGCGGGGCTCGATCTTACGAACCTGAGATCAGGACCTAAGCCGAAACCAAGAGTCTGATGCTTAACCAACTGAGCCACCCAGGTGCCCCTAACTATATGCTTTTCTATGCAAAAACAAATTTAACTCTTTCAAGTTGGTGTAGTCTCTCTCTGGAGGAGAATCTAACAGAGGCAGTCAACACAAAGGCTCAAAGGGTAAAAAAAAAAAAAAGGAGGGGAGACATTCAACTCCACAACCCACCAGGACATTTGTGTACAGAACTGGCAGTAACTTACATGAAATCTGCTCCTGAATGCCAACACATTTTGACACCTCTACTGTATGCTTTTAGGGAGAATTTTGCAGGCCGTTAAGTGTCAAGAGTATGTGTTATCAGCAAAGCATTGGAGTGGGGAGCTACTCCAGTGTGTGGTCTCCAGACCCCATCATTAAGTACTTGTGCTCTCCTGCTCACTTTTTTCCTCTTTCTAATCTGTAGCATTTTTTTTTTTAGCTTTACAAATATTTTTTAACAATAAATACTGAAGGGGAGCAGAATACACCACCTCAAAATGTGTCACATTGGCTTGTGGACTATTTTGAGCTGAAGGCAACCAAGACCCAGTAGATTCAGGAAAAACTTCATCTGTCCCTTCATCACCTGAATGGATTTTGATAGGGGTCTATACCAGAAAGAGCTATTCCCAGAGATAACTGCTTTATATTTTTAAGCAGAAAGATTTCCCTGTATAGCAGGGCAAATATCTGATGACCAAACATCTGCTCTTCTCATCTTCCTGTGAATTAGCCCCTCCCCTCTGAAGCTGCAGGCCCCTATCCCATTCCTTAGCTTAAAATGGCATAGAAGCCACAACTGCCCAACTTGCCCTTGAGTCCCACATTTTGATGGAGCTCCTGCACATGCAAAATTTGTTTTTGTCCTGTTAATCTGTCTTATGTCAATTTGACTGTTAGAGTAGCCAAAGAACCAAGAAGGGGGAAAGGGTAAAATTTTCCACCCCTACACTGCAATCAATATTGCAGAAAGCAAAACATGATAAGATTTTGTTTGGATTATTTTTTCACAGTTTGTAGAGGTACAATCCGTATGCCCGGGGCTGGTAATAAGAGTGGGGATTCACTACAAACAGACATGAGGGAAGTTTGGGGAGTGATGGAAATGTTCTGAAACTGAACTGTGGTGATGATGGCACAATTCTATCAATCTACTAAAAATTATTGATTTATACCCTTTCAATAAGTACCTGTATGATTTTGAATGGATGCTCTGTGAACAATGCATTTAAGTGGGTAACGAAAAGGAAGACTCCACAGTGAGTCTGGCAACCTCTGGGCAAATTACAACCCACATTGCCAGTGAAGTTTCATGATAGATTGGATCTCTTAATTTTGACAATTCTATTGTTTTTTCCAGAACACTGAGTTTTTCATGCTCCCGTTGCTGGGCTATAGCCAATAGGGGTTTTGGAATAAAGTAAATCACCCACCTCCTGGTCCTGATGCTCCAATTCAGAAATGACGGTTCAAATTATGGCCTCTTTAACAACTGGAGTAGGAGCCAAGTGCCTTGAAAGTGTCTCTACTAAAAGCAGCTGAGAAGCACACACTCGTATACCTATGTAACTTTGCAGTCCCTCCTCCTAGTTTTCTAAACTGATACCACAGGCTAGAAGGTGTCTCAAAGAGATATTCCCTCGAGAGAAAGACACCAGGTCCTTTGTTTTGTTGTAGAAAACACTTTTTGGTTCAATCTGGGAAAATTTTGGCTCATTACTCTACCACAAGGCAGTCAATGGCTCTTCTCCCTCCAAAGGTACACCGTTTTCCCTTAAGCAATTACAGAAGATTACCAAAAAAAAAAAAAAAGTATTATTTACATATTGCTTACCAGTTCAAGTGACCGGGTTTATACATAAGTCTTTCCTTTGTTAGTGGCCAGCAGTTAAGAGAAGGTTGATAGCTCCATGAAACCAGTAGCAACAAAAGAAATGGTAGACCAGAGAGAAGTTTAGCAAGAACCAGAAACTGACAACCAGATAGGGCCCTGGTAAGAAGGAAGTCTGTGTGCTTAGAGTAAGTAGCCTGCACTCAATCAGGAGCTACTCATCTATGGCTCAACATGGGACAGAACTGAGAGCTTTCCCCAAGCCACACACAGATCTATCCGCAAAGGATGTAAGCTTTAGTGTCTGAAGGGACTTAAGCAACAGTTATAAGAAAACACTGGCAGAACACTAAAATACACTAACCCATGGATAACTTCTAGGACGCCAGGCTTAAAAATAAAATCAAGGGGGAAAAATAAAGTTTTGTGTTCAGAGGCTGCACACTGTTAGGGAAATAGATTTCTCAGAATTCGTCTAGACAAGCCATTAAGGAACAAACAAACAAACAAAAACCCAAGCCCTAATGGGTAATCGGAATCCCAAGAGTTGCTAATATATTATCATGTATTATCTGAAACATCCGGTTATCCATAGAAAAATATAAGACATACAAAAGACAAGATAGTGTGACCCATGTTCTTGAAAAAGAATAGGCAATAGAATTTGATTCTGCTGGGGCCCAGGTATTAAATTCAGCAGAAAAAGAATTCAAAGCTGCTCTTCTTAAACTGTGCCTAAAAGTTGAAGTATGAGAGTAAGGTGAGAATATCGGCGAAGAGATAGAAATTATAAATAATAACCAAATAGAAATTCTATAGCTGTGAAAAGTACAGCCATTGAAACGAACCTTTGCTAAGGGCAGTTTGGCGACTCTTAAAAGATTAAACAGGGGCCCCTGGGTGGCTCAGTAGGTTACGCATCAGACTCTTGATATCAGCTCAGGTCATGATCTCAGGGTTGTGGGAATGAGCCCAGTGTTGGGCTCTGCGCTCAGTGTGGAGTTGGCTTGGGATTCTCTCTCTCCCTCTCTCTCTGTCCCTCCCCCTGCTTGCTCACTCATTCTCACTCTAAAATAAATAATCTTTTTTTAAAAAGACTAACCAGAGAGTTACCACGTGACCCAGCAATTCCATCCACAGATATATACTCAAGAGAATTGAAAACATGTGTCTACACAAAAACTTGTATATAATAACATTATTCATAATAGCTGAAAAGTGGAAATGACCCAGATGTCCATCAATTGATAAATGGATAAACTGTGTTCAATTCATAAAATGCAATATTATATGGCAATTAAAAGAAATGAAGCACCAGTAGATGCTACCACATGAACAAATCCTGAAAACATTATGCAGAGCAAAAGAAGCCAGATGCTTTCACTTGACATATTTCATAAATATGATTATTTATATATGAACTTTCCAGAATTAGCAAATCCATCAACTGAAAGTGGATTAATGGTTGCTTAGGGATGAAGGTGGCAACATGAATTAACTGCAGTTGGGCAGGAGAGATCTTACCGGAACAAATAAAATATTCTAAAATTAAATTGTACACTTAAAATAGGTGAATGGTGAATTTTATGGTACGTAATAAAAATCCAAGATAGCTGTTAAAATATATATTTATTTATATAACATATATATACACACACATATTTACATCTACATGTATGTGTGTTTGTGTGTGTGTGTATGACGTGTGTTATTATGAGACTATAAGGGTGGGTGTTTCAGCCATGTCAGAGAAGTCAGAAACAAAGAAATAATATAATTAGCTTTTTATATTATTTTCAAATTTGATTTGATTTCTCAATTTTAGATTAGCAGTGTTTCATAAAATGAGTTTAGAAATCTTTGTCCTTAACCATATCTCTGAATAGTTTGAATAAGAAAGGTAAGTCTTTCCTTGACGTTTAGAAAGTCTGCACTTGCAAAACCAGGTCCGAGGGCTATAAAATCCTGCCCTGGGAATTTTCTCTGAGGTTAGAGGGAAATCTCGTTGCCAACTTCCTTAATTTCTTCCACAGTAATTTATCTCTTCTTATTTCCTATCTCTTCTAAAAGCAATTTTGATTTCAAATTACTAATTTCATTTTACTTTTAAATATATTTGCATACATGTGGTAGTTTGTATTTCTTTGAATTTTTACCTATGATTATTCCTCCATTCTTACTCCTAATTAAGTGTATTAATGCTATATAAATAAATTTCTTGATTATTTCAGACAGATTTCAACTCTTATATTTGTGAAATTACATTTCTTTGATATAGTGATTACATTTCACCTGCAATTTTTCAGTATTTACATGAACTGGTTTAATCTAGTAATTATTTTAGCTCTATAAAAAAACATTTGAATCTATATTTCCTTACCAACACAAATGTAAGACTATTTATTCCCTTCCTGCATGTAGCATGAGATATGGATTATACTTTTAGGCCCTTGTTTATATTGTCCCTCTAACTAGTTCTCATTAATAATTGCAGGGACGTTCTTATCCATATTATTTATTTATTTTGTACATTATTTAGATTCTACTGTGAGACATTTTTGACATTTACATTAATTTCATACACTGATATACATTATCTATTAATTTTAAATCTTACTGGTTTGGGTGATCAATGCCATTGCTCTAACAATTTGTCCTTATTTCTCAAGCTATTGATTTAGTTCTGTTTTCAGTTTTCCAAAAAATTTTAAATAATATTTTTCTAGAAAGGGTATACTTTCTTAGTTTTTGCAAATCTGAGAACATCCTTTTGTTACTCTTGCACATAAACGATAGCTTAGTTGGACATAGAACTCTTTTTTTAATGATTTATTTATTTATTTATTTATTTATTTATTTGAGAGAGAAAGAGAGAGAGAGAGAGAGAGAGAGCATGAGCAGGAGGGGCAGAGAGAGAGGGGGAAAGAACCCCAAGCAGACTCCCCACTGAGAGCAGAGCCCTCCACAGGGCTCAATCTCACCAACCCCATACCATGACCGGAGCCAAAACCAAGAGCACCAACGAGGTGCCCCAGACATAGAACTCTTGAGTAAAAATATTTCCGCCTCAAACCTGTGTTCTGATGCTCAGATTTCTTCAGGCTTTTCAGTATCGTGATATTATTTTGATGTTTTCTTTTACTAACAGTGTTCTTTTCTGACATGTTATTTTATGAATGCTTATAGAATTTTACCTCATTTTTAAAATTCAAAATTGTATACATACAGATCTACTTTCATTAACTTTATCTAATACTTGGTAGGCTGAAAACCCTTTGTATAGATAAGGGAAATTTTTTTCTATTATTTTTTATTGTTTCTTTTGTGCTGTGTACGCTGTTTTAGGCTCTTAGGGAACGCGTAATATACACGTTAGAAGGCCCATATCATTTTTTATGTCTCATCCTTTTATTCATGATACTCATTTACACGTCCTTTTTGTGCCCAAGTGCTGGCATAAATTCTTAAACTGGACTCTGATTTACTGATTGCAGGTTCTGAAATACCCAATATGTTATTAACTGAGTATATATATTTTTTAATATTTGTTTATTTAAGTAGTCTCTACACCCAATGTGGGGCTTGAACTCAACACCTTGAGATCAAGAGTCACATGCTTTTCCAACTGAGCCAGACAGGTGACCCGAGTATAGTTTTTTTTAATTTGCATTTTTATCTGAATGTCATTTCTGATCTCAAATTATTTTCTTTTTACAGATACAATGTCCTCTTGTCTGCTCTAACTATGCTACTATTTTGGTTAAAGTTGTTACTGTTTTTGATAGTGCACTGATCACAAAGTTGTGTACGTTTCAAATCCTCTGCTTCTACCTCATTTTTTAATAAGCCTTTTATTTTTAGTGAAATACTGTGATATTCGAGATTTATTTTTCACATTATAACAAAATATGTATATCAAAACTGTATCACAAAATGTGTATATAACAAAATATGTATACAAAATATGTATATACATACACATCTATATGTATAATATCACATTTTAACAGAATATGTGTTCTGTAATTTAATTTGGATTAAAGAGAGACCTGTCAGCCTAAAAATTCACCCAACATTGACAGTCACCAGTGTGCTCAGTGGTTTTTCTACTGCTTTTTTCTGGGATAGTCCTACATTAACTAAGACATCACCCAGGGCCACTGAGTTGTTTAACTCTGGCAGTATAATCACTTTACAAAATCTGCCCAGGCATATATAATGGCCATGGCACTATGCTTTCTATTTTACCATCAAGCTTGTTCTCATTGGGGATCCTTAAGGATCTCACTTTAGTTATTATGCATTCCCATTGTTGCATATCTTGCCAAAATCTGAAAAACCTCTCTTCTCTATGTTCCCCTCCATCTGGCTCACTATGTATAAAATGAATGAGATAAAAATTTCAAAACACCAAGAAACAGATAGCTGTTAAAGGGTTTTTATGCAGTTCCCTTTATTTTTTACCTAATATGATATTAATGATCAAATATTACTTTCAATGATTTTCAGATCTCTGTTAGAGTGAGGTCTCCTTCTTTTCTTTTCTTCTTTTCTTTTTTTTCAGAAGTCATAATAGTTTTATATCTCTTCCAAATTGAAGGGACAGACAAAGAAAAAGCCAAGCCCAAAGTCAAGCTTCATAGAAATATACTGGTAACTGCTTTGGAAGGGTAAAGCGTCCTGATCTTGACTTTTATTACCTTTCCTGTGTCAATATTAATTGACAATAATGAAATTCAATTTTTACATTTTCCATTTCATCTCCTTTCAAGGCATTGAAAGATTTTTTTCCTTATTCTATAATACAAATACTCAAAGTTTTATGTATACATGGTTTCTGAACAATGAGATATATAAGAATTTTGCAGATTAATATATATGTCCATTTACTGACCTTGTTTACAACCTATGTAAGGCATCTCTTAGGACTGAATGGACAGATACTTTTAGTATTCTACTCTAGAGCACTAATGCCAGTTCAACAATCCCATGTCTTCTTAGAAGGAATGACCTTTACATGGCCAACTTCCCCAAACCATTTAGCCTGCAAGCAGGGTTAGCTAAGGGTCTTCTGAAAAGTTAAGATGTGGCCAGCTCCTCAGGATGCTGATGCTGATAGGCCTGCTGGTCACCCTTCCCAACCAATTCGTTTTTACTATACTTTTCCCACTTCCTAGAATCACTTCCTTTTTGAGCTTTTCTTTCCATGCTTTAGAAATCAAGGTAGTGGCAGTACCCTTGTATTTGGTCACTTCTTTTGTATATCTTTCTCCAAACTTGATCTCGTTGTTGGCAACCTTCTCTACTATCAGAGAGGAAGAATTTCCTCTGTCTGATTAATCTTTTATTAATCTCTTATTATAGAGAATTGTCAATTCAAAATAGTATTGCTAAAACATATTTGACATGACTAACCATGTACTTTTGCTATTCCCATTATTGACTGAGGCATTGGAATTCCTGGAAGGGTTTGCCTGAATTAACTTCAAACCACTTCGAGGCTTTCACTGGTAGGCAAGAGTCAATTGCAACAAACTCTGTAATTGTCCAAACACCTTCCATATGAGGCTGTAGGAAAAATTAATAGTGTGAAAATTCACAAAAGGAAACCTCATTAAAATGCAGTTAAGAGGTTCAGCAGGAAGAGCTCTCGTGCCCTATCACTCATCATCAATTGCAAATCCAATAAGAAAAGATAGACTTCTGTGTGGGGATACTACTTTCCTACCCAAGCAGGGGGAAGAAAGCTTTTCTTCTTGGCCCAGCAACAGCCCAAACAATGAAAGATAATCACAACTCAGCCAATTAGAAGCCACTATACTTGAACTCCCAGATTACTTCAATGGACTTCCTGTCTATAACAGCCCTTCCCAATGTCCCCCTTTCCTTTATAAAAGAGCATTCCCCTTCTTCGTTCTCCAGACTTGCCTATGGGTTTGCACTGGTTTGCTTGTCCAAGATCACGATTCTTTGCTATTCTCAAATAAACCTATCATTTGCTAGTAAAATAAATGACAGCTTTACTTCTAAGGTTAACATCACCTGATCAGAAGTGGGATCCAGAGAAGACCCCTAACAACTCTGAAGCTGATGGGCAAACAGGGGACCGTACTCACAGAGCCAATTAGGCTCACTGCTTTCTTGCTCACCCTACGGTTTGAGGGTAAGTTTTCTCCTCGATTTCAAGCGGCATACTTTGTGTTTGAGTTCTTCAGGCTTTATTTGGGACCTGTTTTAAGGCCTTGTTTTTGGTTTTTGTTTTATCTCAGAAAGCACTCATTTGGCCTTCAGTTTGACTCCTTTTTGGAATCAGACTGTTCCTGATGGAACTGTGCTGGCCTTTGGTCTGATTCCCTTCCGGAACCAAACTGTTCCTGTTGGATGTGTGCCAGTTGGAAATACGTAGGCCTGTGGTCTGACTCCCTTTTGGGATTAGACTATTCCAGTTGCAACTGTGCCTGCTGGACTTGGGCTAACCTTTAGTTAGACTCTGGTTTGGGATCAGATTCTTCCTATTGGAATTGTGCTAGCCTTAGGTCTGACTCCTTTTCAGAACTGGACTGTTCTGTTGGAACTGTCCTGGCTTTGGTCTGATTGGAACCAGATGATTTTCATAATTCCTGAACATTTCTGTTTAGAAATTTTCTAGTTATTCTAGAGAAAAACCTCTAAGAAATGGGATCTCAGTCATCAAAATGCTTTGAGGGTGCCCCTTTCTACTGGGACTCTGGCAGGTTTTATGTTTAAAACTATGGTCCCTTGGGGCACCTGAGTGGCTCAGTCAGTTAAGCGTCTGACTCTTGATTTTAGCTCAGGTCACGATCTCTGAGATGTGGGATCGGGCCCTACATGAGTCTCCGAGCCGGGCATAGAGCCTGCTTAGGATTCTCTCTCTAAACTAGGAAGATTGGTAGGAGAAGAAAGGGATAAAGAAAGGGGGGTAATCAGAAGGGGGAATGAAACATGAGAGACTATGGACTATGAGAAACAAATTGAGGGCCTCAGAGGGAAGGGAGTGGGGGAATGGGATAGACCGGTGATGGGTAGTAAGGAGGGCATGTATTGCACGGTGCACTGGGTGTTATACGCAACTAATGAATCATCGAACTTTACATCAGAAACCAGGGATGTACTGTATGGTGACTAACATAATATAATAAAAAATCATTTAAAAAAAAAAGGATTCTCTCTCTCCCCCTCTGTTCCTATCCCCCCTATAAAACAAAATGAAACAAAACAAACACTATGGTTCCTCCATACTCACAGACTGCCTTAACCAAAAGTTAATTTAGAACTTCAATGTTCAGTATGGGGAACTTTCAAACTCTCCAAAATTTTTTTACTCGAAATTAATTTTGAAAGTCATGGCTCCTTAAAAGAAAGGGGGGGGATGAATGGGGCGCTTATTTTAAAAGATACCCTGAGGGATGCCTGGATGGTTCAGTCAGTTGGCTCAGGTCATGGTCCCAGGGTCCTGGGATCAAGTTCCACATTGAGCTCCTTGCTCGGCAGGGAGCCTGCTTCTCCCTCTGCCTGCTCTGCCCCTCCTTGTGCTCTCTCTGTCTCTCTCTCTGACAAATAAATAAATAAAATCTTTTTTAAAAAAAGGTATCTCGAGGCTTCCAAATGTTTTCAGGATTCTAAGTTTGCCTCTTTGCAAAATACTATTTCTAAATTAACTGAAGCAAGCAAACGATTGAAAAAAGTCAAAATGGCTTCGCAGGCCTCTTTGTCTTCTCCCCGTCTTCTGTATCTGCTGACACCTGGCATCCACCTTGTGCTCAGTTCCCACGTCCGGCACCATTTTCCTCTGTTCATCTTGCTGAACTTACCTTTTTCTCCAAATCTCTCCTCAACGCCTCTTCTCCTGAACCTATTAAAAATTGCCTCTTTAAAGTTAAACTTTCTGAGGATCTAAATAAACCTCAATTTTCTTACGTTCCCTGGAGGCCAAATTGTAAACCATAGTTGAAAGGTTTTCTAAAGTGACTGAAGACCCCACAGATTTGCAGGACAGAGGTTTGTCCAGAACCTCTAAGCAATAAATAACATCATTATACCTCAGCACCCTGTTGTTCCCGATCCCTACACACTACTGATACCCATTCGCCCTGAAAGCAAACTTTTCACTGTAATCGATCTATGCAGTGCATTCAGTATTATATTTAGAAATATTCAATATTTCAGTTGAGAGGGATATCCAATAATTTGCTTTCACTTTTTGCTTTCACTTGGGAAGAACAGAACTACACCTGGACAGTCATCTCCCGGGCTTTCACAGAGAGTCCTTCCTACTTTTCACAAACCTTAGAAGTTGATTCGGATGATATAAAGATTTCTGCTCTCTCTACCTTGTTATAATACATAGATGATTTGCTTCTCAAACGTCTTGACAGGAAGACAGCATCCAGCTATTAAAACTTTTGGCCTTGATTACATCGAAAACCGGGGATGTACTGTATGGTGACTAACATAATATAATAAAAAATCATTATTAAAAAAAAAAAAAAAACTTTTGGCCTTGAAGGTACATAAAGTCTCCAAAAGAAAATTGCAGTTGCCTCAGACTCAGATTAGGTACTTGGGGCATTGGATCCCTAAACAAGGACCGCGTTTGGATCCCGACAAAACCCCTCACAACCGCTTACTACAGACAGGTTACCTTTTGAGTCCCCATGACAATTTACAGGACACTCCTCTAACCGGTGCAGAGGTTTCATGGTTTACTACTGATGGGTTCTGTTTTAAAGGATGAAAATGGTAAATATCGTGCTGGGCGTGGCATTGCAATTCCCTTTTGAAGTCACTGAGGCAGCACCTTTACCGTTGGCTACCTCAGCCCCAAAGTTTCAATTATATGCCCTTACTTGGACTTGTACCTTAGCTAAGGGTATAATTTCACATTTATAATGATAGTGGGCAGGCCTCCAGGGTAGCTCATGACGTTGGAATATTATGGGAACAATGAGATGTCCTTACGTCCAATGGGAATAAAATTAAAAATGGCTCCTATGTCTGAAATTTGTCAGATACCACACTCTTGTCTGTCGTTCCAGCTATTAAGGTTCCTGGGGGCCAAAGTAATCCACCTCGCTATTTTCCATCAAAAATGCTGCTGTTGGGGCCTAGGTGGCTCAGTTCATTGGATGGCTGCCTTCGGCTCAGGTCATGATCCCAGGGTTCTGGGATCAAGCCGCAAGTAGGACTCCCTCCTCAGTGGGGAGCCTGCTTCTCCCCCTCCCTCTGCCTGCTGCTCCCCCTGCTCGTGTTCTGTCTGTCAAATAAATAAATAAAACCTTTAATTTTAAAAAAATGCTGTTGTCAAGGAAACCGATAAGTAACCCTTTGTCATGGTCCAAAAAAGATGTTCTCCCAAACGATAAATTTTGAAAAACTTGAAAAAAATACCCAACAAGTGGTCCCAGAAAAGGAGAAACGATACTGGAAATCTAATAATTCTTGGCTCAATAAAAAGAGAAATCTGGTTTGGATCAAATAATAATCTGTCCTTTCAGTAATTCTAAAATTTCCACTACTTACACTGTACATGCATTAAACCATTGGTCTATTGACAAAATGATAACATTCATGAACCAATATTGGTGGGAAAAGATTAACAGGACCACAAAGAATGCCTACCTTGCTTGTCCCACCTGTCCAAAGTATAATCCAGGGAAATCTGTTCATGCAAATGGATTTCATACAACCTACCCTTCTCGTGGATAAATATGTTTTGGTCATGTTTTGTTTGCTTTCTCACTGGACCAAAGCCTTCTCATCTACAAGAGAGACTTTTCTATAGGCCAGTGTTGCTTCTGTTAGAAAAGATTATCCTTTCCTAGGATATTCTAGGATATCCTTACCTAGGATCAAACTTCACAGTGATCAGGGAACCCATTTTACTGGTCAGGTGCTCTAACAAGTCTGCTATTTGGCATGTTTTTACAACACTTTCATGTTCATACCATCCTCAATCCCCAGAGTTCGTTGCACTCACTAATGGCACTATTAAGACTCAGTTGACATAATTTGTAGAGACTCTCCAAACACTTTGGCTGAAAGCAAAGTTAGTCCTTCTAAATCTTAGATCCATCCCCTTGGGACCTCATAGACTCTCTTCGTTTGAGATAGTCACAGGACCTCCAATGCATTTGGCCCCTGCTTCCTTTGACCCATAGTTGATAAAAGGAGATACACACCAAAAGCATAAAGGCCTAATTGCTTCTATTAAAAATAACCATCCTTGGGGGGCCTGGGTGGCTCAGTGGGTTAAGCGTCTGCCTTCGGCTCAGGTCATGATCCCAGGGTCCTGGGATCGAGTCCCACATTGGGCTCCCTGCTCAGCAGGGAGCCTGCTTCTCTCTCACTCTCTCTCTGCTGCTCCCCTCTGTTTGTTCTCTCTCTCTCTCTTAGAAAAAAAAAGAAAAAAAATAACCATCCTTTGGTAGAGCAATCTTTTTACAGTGTGCTTCCAGGAGACAATAGCTTGCAACCTGAAGATTTCATCTGTTGGAAGACACTTCCAGAAAGACTCTTCTACCTCATCAGGAACTGCAAACCAACCCTTGTGCTGCCAAACTTCAGAGAATAAACTCTTGGATCCACGTGACAAATCTAGAGAAAGCACCAATCCCTGACTGAAGCTGTACACCATCTGGTGACCTTAAAGTAAACATTTCCTGGAATTGAAGCAGATAACATCTGATGAGACAGCTTTCCCAAGATGTCCGGACCAGGCCTGTATACCTTTTTCTCACTGTTGCTTCTTTTCTCTTTTGTAACAAGACAAAGCCCTCGTCTGCATTTCTCAAGCCCTTGTGAAAGGGGGAAACCTCTTCTTTAATTATGGCCTTTTGGAAAAAGCCTCATCATGATCTCATGACAAATGAATTTCTCAGTTGCTTTTTCTGAACGGTTAAGAGTTTCCAAATTCACAGAAGTTTTCTTTCGGCTGCACTGTTAAATGACTTGGGATTGATATCCAAGTTTATGGTCTCTGAATTTGCAACCTTGCAGGCTGGTATCATGAATAGCATATTTGGTTCCAAACTGTTCTTTTGAGATAGCAATAATGTTTTGAAACATTTTTGAAGTTTTGCTGTTTTGCAAAAAGTTGATTAGTTATTGCTCCGTGTTTACACCTGCACTGTAGCTTCCCAAATGCACTCTTGCAGGAGCCCCTATTCTGCGTTCACGGTTGCTTTAAGTGGAACCTTCCACGATGTAGACTTGACTCTGGACTTGCCTTCATAAGGAGAAATTTCTCCCCTGAGTCAGAGTAAGCGCCAATAACTTTTTCAGTTGGCTACCTTCAGACCCGAAGTGCTGGTTTAGAATCATCATACAACTTGGACTTGTTATGTTACTTCTGTTTTGTATCATTATTGTAAGTTTTGTGTTGTATTGATAGTCAAACTTAAAAAAACAAAAACAATATACCCAGTAAAGTGACGCTGGCTCAATGCTTTGAGATGATCAACACTTACGACCTTGAGAAGATGTAGACTTTAGATGTACAGTACCTGAGATTTCCTTCCTACTAACCTTCTTTATCACTCAAGTGTGGCTTTAAGTGGTTTCCATCTACTATGCACTTTCCTATGACATAGGACGTGACAGCAAGCAGAAGTCCTTCCTGGCACTAAGGGATAAAACTACTAAAAATAAAAACCCTGGCTATCGATCAGCGATGCTTTTAAAGAAAGATCTTAATCAAAAGGGGGAAATGTGAACACTTATGAAGGGGAACCTCATTAAAATGGACCAGGAGGTTTAACGGGGAGCTCTCAGGCCCTATCACTCGTTGTCAGCTGCAAAGCTAGTAGAAAGAGATGGAATTTTGCATGCGGATATTACGTTATTATGCCAGCAGGAGGAAGGCTTTCTCCTCTCCTGGCGTGAGGCCAGTGAGAGACAGTCACAACTCAGCCAATGAAAAGCCACTATACTTCAAACTCCCTGTTTACTCTAATGGACTTTTTGTTTATAAAAGCACCCCCCCATGTCCCCCAAAATGTTCCTCTGCTTTGTTCTCTGGACTTGCTTATGGTTTTGCCATAGCTTGCTTGCCCCATATTGTAGTTTTTTGCTATTCTTGAATAAATCCATCTTTTGCTGGTAAAATACTTGGGAGTTTTATTTTTAAAGTTAACATTATAAACAAAAGACAATTCAAATTGAATGTTATAAACATTTTTTTCATCTAATCAAATTCCCCATGTAATGGGCCTGGAGCAGTCTTACGTGTGGGATTTGCATGCTAACAGTAAGTTCTCCCAAACATTGCAGTTCCGCATTTTATGAAGTAACACGGCTTCATACTTGACAGAGTTTACATAATTTACTTAACTTTATATACAACAGTGAGACTGCATTCAACAGTGTTCTTGGCACAGCTTGCCTGATTTCCCTTGGTTCCACGATGATGGGCAGCCCTACGGCTGAGGAGCTAAGTAGCCTGCGGGGCCTGCGGGGCCGGCGGGAAGCCTTCAGGTGTGAGCCGCCCTAGCACTTCTCTATCTCTGCCAGTTTCCTCTTATGAACTACTCCCTGATATTTGAAGCAAATTAGTTATTTTTAACCGTCAGTACTCATCTGAATGCAGTCTATATTTGGCTTAAACTCAATACTCGGTCATTTGTTATTTTATTCAACTCATATTTGTTGAACGACTATTACTTGCCAGACACGTATTTTGGTATTAGGAATATAATGTGAATAAAACAGCCAAAAAAATGTTATACCCCGACAGCTTATATTCCATCGACAGGAGACATATTTTTAGCAAGTATGTTATATGATATGAAGCGTGAGTACTGTGGGAAAGATAAAGAAGCAGATAGAGCATTGTGACAAAGGGGTGCAATTTTTCATTTCATTTCATTTCACTTTAATTCCAGTGTAGTTAACATGCAGCATTTATATTAGTTTCAGGTCTACAATACAGTGATTCCACAATTACACACATCACCCAGGGCTCATCACGACAAGTGCACTCCGAAGGGGTGCGATTTTAAATAGGGTGAAACTATAAGGTCAGAGAAGGCCTTACTGAGAAAGTAATATTTGAGCAATGACCTGACAGATGGGAGGGAGTGATCCATGAGGATATGCTGGGGAAGAGCGTTATAAACAGAAGAAAGAACAAAAGCAAGTGTCTTAAAAGAGGACTATGTCTGATGTGTTTTTGGCATAGCAAAAAAGACAATGTGGCAGGTGCACAGCGGGCCATGGGGAAGCTAGTAGGAGAGGAAGTCAGAGAAAGACCATAAGATCCAACCATGTAAGACATGAAATGACTTTGGGTTTTAGTGTGATTGAGATGGGGAACCTTTGCAGAGCCATCGTGTAAATTTACATACTTGCCTTGCGGGCTATTCCTCAACATAAATCCCCATTAAACAACCAGCATTCATATATTATATAAATGAATTCTTATCTACATGTAATTAATATGGATGGCCGTGACACTTTCTTATAGTACAAAAATGGTTATGGGAAATAAGTCTTCTAAAAGTTATAATTTCATGGAAGGAAACTGAAGTAAGAAAGGGACATCTGAATTTCAGGAATGGAGAAGCAGAAGTTGAAGATAGGCATGCCACCAGTAGATTAAGATAAAATGTAGGCCTTAGAAATTGGAGGCTTAATCCTTATTTGAGGAAATAATCACCAATCACCAAATAAAGCTAGACCTAGAATCTCCCTGTGTTGCTCCGCTGTTGATATCTCCACTTACTTGCCTAGGGTCATGGCCAAGACTGAGTTGGTCACTTCAACCCACAAGTAAATAGAGTCTTTCTCGAGAGATTGAAATGCCAATTATTAAGAGTGCTGTTTCCAAATGTTTTATGATATGAGGAAAATAGAAACCATGAGATGACAAACTAATATATAAACTATTGAATATTATTATATTCAGAGAAGAATAACCGAAGAACTATTTTAAGAGTACCCACAGAAGAAAAAAATCTTTGGTAATAGATTCAAAGGCAAAAATTATAAAACATATATACCATGAATAACCAAGAGACTATAATGGAGAGAATTCACACAAAGATCTAGAAATAATAGAGCATTTAGAGGGCAACTACAGAATGAAAGTGTGTATGTTTTTTACAAGTTTAGGAATAGATTTATAAAATAAGAATAGGAGAATATGAAATGAAAATAGACATGTAAAATATACAAGTAGAATCTTAGGGATAAAAAAATACAGTCACTGGGGCACCTGGGTGGCTCAGTTAAGCGTCTGCTTTTTTTTTTTTCTTTAAAGATTTTATTTATTTATGTGACAGAGAGACAGCCAGCGAGAGAGGGAACACAGCAGGGGGAGAGGGAGAGGAAGAAGCAGGCTCCCAGCGGAGGAGCCCGATGTGGGGCTCGTCCCGGAACGCTGGGATCACACCCTGAGCCGAAGGCAGACACTTAATGACTGCGCCACCCAGGCGCCCAAGCGTCTTCTCTTGGCTCGGGTCATGATCCCAGCGTCCTGGGATCGAGCCTGCACTGGGCACCCTGCTCAGCAGGGAGCCTGCTTCTTCCTCTCCTGCTCCCCCTGCTTGTGCTATCTCTCTCTGTCAAATAAATAAATAAAATCTTTTTAAAAAAATATAGTCACTGAAAAAAATAGGTCAGGTAAAGCAATGGACTAGACACAGTTCAAGGGACAATCAGTGTGTTAACTACTAAATTTCCCTAAGCATAGTGATGAGGTATAAACAAATGGGAAATACATTTTAAAAGTCAACAAATAGGGAGTATAGATTGAGTAGCTCCAAGATACAGCTAAAATTTTTCAGAAGGAACAAATGGATAGAAGGTAGAAGCAATTTTTGAAACACAATGGAATATTATTCAACCTTAAGAAGGAAGGAAATTCTGACTTATGTTACTGCATGGATGAAACTTGAGGATAGCATGCTAAGTGAATTAAGCCAGTCTCAAAAAGACAAATACTATATGAATGCATTTACATGAAGTATTTACAGTAGTAAAAACTATTGAGATAGAAAATAAAATGATGGTTGCCAGGGGTTGGGGAGAAATGAGAAATAGGGAGTTATTTTTTCATGGCTATAGAATTTTAGTTTAAAAAGATGAAAAGAGTTCTGGAGATGGGTGATGGTTATGGTAGCACATTATGAAGTGTATCTAATATCACTGACTGTGCATTTTAAGAATGGTTAAAATGGTAAATTTCATGTTATGTTTATTTTACCACAATAAAGAACAGGGAGGGGTGGACCATAGATCTAAATGTAAGACATCAGACTGTAAAATCCATGATATTAACAATAATGAGTCATGAGGCTGAGAGAATCTTCTCTAAACTTTGACCAATAAAACTATTTTTTATCATTTCATGATTTCAAAAAGACCAAATTATCATTTGATACATTCTGTAGCAAAATATTGACATACGAAGAGTTTATCAAATATATGCAGCCAAAACTAACACAGTATAGAAAAGTTGATGGGATTCAGGATATGCTACCCCAAAATAAGTCACCTTGGCATATTTCATTTGTGCTAGAGAAATGCTTCTCTGGAAAGCTGTTCCTCCATAAAAGTATTCTCCTGTTATGATTTCTAAGAATTTGAAACTCTTAAGGAGCAGTTTACTTTAAAATTGTTTTCTCAGAGGAGATAAATATTTTTTAAATAATTTTGAGAATTCATTAAGAAATGTCACTTTCAGGGGAAGAACACTTATGACCAGTGTCCTTTAATTGCCCCCACAGTTTTTCCGAATATCCCTACTTACTTATATGGGCCTCTGGCCTGCTTGGTGGGTGGAGCAGGCGACTCTTGATCTCGGGGTTGTAGGTTCAAGCCCCATGTTGGGTGTGAAGATTACTTAAAAATAAAATCTTTTTTAAAAAACAGTACTTACTTATAAAATTAACAAGGAATTCCCAAAATCTATATGAAAAACACTAAAAAAAAATTGTGAAGGATATAAGAGAAGAATTAATTAAGTGGAATCACAAACCCTGTTCTCACGTAACGGTACATACTCAACGTATGTCTTCCTAATTTAATCTGTAAATTCAATGTAATCCCAACAAAAATGCCGGTTTTTTTTTGAGGTAGATAAGTTGATTATAAATGACATTTGGAGGAATAAACAAAGAAAATTATTCAGGAACACAATGGCGAAAAGAGACCAATATGGGGGTATAGCCTTGCCAAATAGTAAAACCTAAAGTCTCTGTAATTAAAAGTGTGTCAAATTGGCGTAGCAAAAAATAAAACAATGGAATTTAGAAAATTCAGAAACAGACTTAACATATCAGTATATGACAAAGAAGGCATTCAAATCAGAGGGCAAAGATGGATTTTTTAACAGTGGTATTAGGATAGCTCAATTTCTGTAAGAAAACAAAACTGTTTCTGTTTCCATTTATCACAACAAGCATGTAAGCATATAAGAAAACATGGGAGTGTTTTAGTATCACCTGAAATTAGGAAAAACTTTCCAATTCCGACTCATAATCCAAAAGCTATATGGTAGACAATAAATAATTTCGAATGTGTTTTTAATTTACATGAAAAGAAACAGCATAAGCAAAATAAAAAGACTAATGTAAAACTGGAAATAATATTTTCAATATATATGATGAAAGATTAACTCTCATATCTAAATATTGAGGGAAAAACAAACCTATAGAAAAATGGGCAAAAGATATATGAACAGAAAGTTCACAGAAAAAAAATGCACATGGTCCTTGACCATATGAAAAGAGTCTCAAATTTGTTCATATAGAAATTCAAATTATATTCAAATTATATTTTAACTTTTTATCACAGAAAATTTCAAACATACTAAAACAGAATTATATAGTGAACCCCATGTATGTATGTATCACTCAGCTTCATAAATTATAGAAATATAGTGGTGTATTCTGTAGTAAGCCCTCCAGATCAAACCACAACCCCAATTCCAGGGGACTAAAACAAACATTTCTCCAGCTGTTAGGAATGTTGATGATTGAAAACTGTGAGATGAGTCCCTCTCCAGGAATTGGCCTCAGCTTAAGAAAACAGCCGTGTTCAATTATTATGCCCCCTTTCTGAGGGCAATCTACAACCAATGGGGGTCAGGTAGAAGGTATAAAGGCCTGACCCTTTGCTTCAGATCAGGACATCACTTACAGGTAACCTCAGCTCTGGAGTTCCTTCTGGGATCTGCTGAGGACCCTTGTTCCTACACACGATAGTTGAACTTCTCCCTTTGCCCAATATGGCTTGCATCAAATCTGAGTCTGTTTCCTGGGGAACCAACTCACAACAAATATGAATCAAAACACATTGAGAAGCCATTTCTCACCTATCAGATTGCCAAAACACAAGAATTTGACAACATACACTGTTGACAAGGCTGTAGGGGAAAGGCATATCTTATATGTTGCTAGAGGGGAAGGCAAATGATACCATTCATCTGCAGAAGAATTGACAGTATTTAGGAAAATTCCACATACATTGACCACGCCATACAGAAACTACTAGTTACAGCAAACTATCCCAAAGATGAACTGGCAAAAATATGGCATGATAGATACACAAGGATATTTTTTGTAATACTATTTTAATAGCAAAAGTCTGTAAGGAACCCAAGTATCCATCAATACAAGACCTTTTGAATAATGTATGGTACATTCACATAATAAAATAGTCAACAGCTAAACAATGGGCTAGAGAAGAGCACCATATATTTCAATGGAGTAATCTCAAGGGCGTACTGTTAAATAAAAAAAAAGTGCCAAACGATGTGTAATACATGTCACCTTTATCTAAGAAAGGGGAAATACCAAGGTTCCTGGCTGGCTCGGTTGGTAGAGCATGCAACTCTTAGTCTTGGGGTTGTGAGTTTGAACCCCAGTTTGGGTGTAGAGATTACTTAAAAATAAAATCTTAAAAAGGGGGGGGAATGCAAACGTATGTATGTTTTTTGATTGTATTAAAACATTGCTGAAAGAAATTAAAGAAGACCTAACTAAGATGGAAACATATACTATATTTATGGTTCAGGAAGACACAATATGGTAAAATATAATTTTTCTCCAAATTGATCTATAAATTCAGTACAATGCCAAATGAATCCTTGAAAGACTTTTCTGTGGAATGTCACAAGCTGATTTGAAAATTTATATGGAGGGGCACCTAGATGGCTCGGTCGGTGAAACATCTGCCTTCGGCTCAGGTCACGATCCCAGGATTCTGGGATCAAGTCCCTCATCAGGCTCCTTGCAGGAAGCAGGAAGTCTGTTTTCCCTTCTCCCTCTGCCCCTCCCCCCTGCTTGTGCTCTTTCGCGCGCGCTCTCTGTCAAACAAATAAATAAAGATAAAATCTTTAAAAAAGAAGAAAAAGAAAATTTTTATGGAAATGAAAAGGGCCTAGAAGTGCCAAAACAACTTTGAAAAATAACAATTTTGAAAGACTAACACTACCTGTTTTCAAGGCTTTATTGTAAAAGCTACGGTAATTGAGACAATGGTCCTGGCAGGAAAATCAAAAAATAGATCAATGAACAAAATTGAAAGTACAGAAGTACACACACATACATATGGACAACTGATTTGTGGCACAGACTCAAACACAATTTAGTGAAGAAATGACAATCTTTCCAACAAATTATACTGGAACAATTGCATATTCACATGCAAAAATTAACCTCAATTCATAATATACACCACACACAAATGTTAAACCATTAACCAAAATGTAAAACCTAAAAATATAAACTTCTTGAAGAAAACATCAGTGAAACCCTTGCAACTTTGGCTTAGAAAAAGATTTCTTAGATACAATACCAAAAACGTGACCCATAAGAAACAAATTAATAAATTGGACTTGATCAAAATTCAAACTTACCACTTTGAAAGACAGTCTTAGAAGGAGGAGGAGATCAGCTACAGATTGGGAAAATATATTTGCAAATCACATATCTGATAAAGGAGCTGCTTTCAGAATATATAAAGAATTTTCAAACCTCAGTAATACAAAAACAACCCAATTTTTCAAAAGACAAAGGTCTGAACAGACCCTTAACCAAAAAGATACATATTGTTTACAGATGACATGATTGTCTACATAGAAAATACAAAAGAGTTGGGAAAAAAAAAAACCCTCCTGGAACTAATAAAATTATAGGAAAAGTACAGGATACCAGGTTGATATACAGATATCAATTGCTTTTATGTATCCACTATGAACAAGTGGAATTTGAAATTTAAAAAGCAATACCATTTACATTAGCATCCCCCAAAATGAAATGCTTAGGTGAAAATCTAAGAAAATATGTACAAGATCTATATGAGGAAATCTACAAAACTCTGATGAAAGAATTCAAAGAAAAACTAAATAAATGGAGAGATAATCCACGTTTATGTATAGGAAGACGTGATATTGTCAAAATGTCAGTTCCTTCTAACTAGGTCTATATATTCAATGCAATTTTAATCAAAATTCCAGCAAGTTATTTTTGTGGTATTGACAAGCTATTTCTATTGTTTGTAAGCAGAGGCAAAAGGCCAAGAATTGCCAACAAAATATTGACGGAAAAGTACTAAGTTGGAGGACTTGTGCTACCTGACTTTCAGACTTATTATGAAGCTACTGTAATCAAGATAATGTGGTATTGGCAAAAGGTTAGACAAATAGATCAATGGAAAAGAATAGAGAGTCCGGAAATAGACCCACATAAATACAGTCAACTGATACTTGACAAAGGAACAAAGGCAATACAATGGAGCAAAGGTAGTCTTTTCAACCAATGGTGCTGGAACAACTGGGCATCCACATACAAAGAGATTAATCTAGACACAGATCTTACGACTTTTGCCAAAATTAAAATGGATCACAGACCTAAAGGTAAAATGCAAAACTTTAAAACTTCTAGAAGATAGCATAAGAGAAAACCTAGGTGACCTTTGGTATGGCAACGACTTTTTAAATTGTAGTTGACACGCAATGTTATATTAGTTTCAGGTGTATAACATAGTGATTTAACAAGTCTATATGTTATGCTGTGGTCACCACAAGTATAGCTACCATCTATGACCGGATAATGCTATTACAATGCCACTGACTATATTCCCTATGCTGTACTTTCTATCACCATGACTTATCCATGACATACAACACCAAGGCATGATCCATGAAAAAAATAATTGGTCAGCTGGACATCATTTAAATGAAAAACTTCTACTCTGTGAAAGACAATGTCAAGAGAATAAGGAAACAAGCCATAGACTGGGAGAAAATACGTGCAAAAGACACATCTAATAATAAATGGTCAATCCAATATATACAAAGAACTCTTAAAACTCAACACTAAGAAAACTAACAAGTTAATTTAAAAACGGACCAAAGATTTCAAGAGATGCCTTGACAAAAAGATTTGTATATTGCAAATAAACATACAAAAAGATTCTCCATATCACATGTTACCAGATAAATGCAAATTAAGACAACAATGGGATATCACTACACACCTAGCAGTATGGCCAAAATCTGGAACCCTGACAATGCTGAGTATTGGGGAGGAAGTGGAGCAACAGGAATGATCTTCATTGCTGGTGGGAATGCAAAATGCTACAGCCACTTCGGAAGACAGTGTTCTGGTTTCTTACAAGACTAAACTTACTCTTACATACAATCCAGTGATCACGCTCAATGGTATTTATCCAAAGGAGTTGAAAACCTGTCTATACAAAAACCTGTACATGGATGTTTATAGCAGCTTTATTCATAATTACCAAAACTGAGAGCAGCCAGATGTCCTTCAATAGGTGAATGGATAAATAAACTATGATACATCCGGATAACAGAATATTATTCAGGGCTAAGAAGAAAGAGACTATCGAGCTGTGAAAAAGCATGCAGGAAACATATGCATATGACTAACTGAAAGAAGCTAATCTGAAAAGGCTACATACCGCATGATTCCAACTATATGGCATTCTGGAAAAGACAAAACTATGAAGATGGTAAAAAAGATCAGCAGTTGTCAGGGGTCATGGGGGGAGAGATGAATAGGCTAAGCATAGAGGAATTTTAGGCCAGTGAAAATACAGTGTACAATGCCAAATGATGTATACATGTCATTTATATTTGTCCAAACCTGCAGAATGTGCAACACCCAGAAGGAACCCTAATTTACTACGGACTTTGAGTGATAAGGATGTGTCAACGTAAGTTCATCAATTATACCAAATGTACCACTCTGGTGAGGGATGTTGATAGTGAAGGAGTCTACGCATGTGTGAGGGCAGGAGGTATATATGGGAAATCTCTGTACCTTCTCCTTAATTTTGCTGTGAATCTAAAACTGCCCTTAAAAAATAATATTTTAAAAATAAATAAATAAATAAATTTAAAAGAAGACATACAGGTAAGACATAGGCATTATTATAATGCAAATTAAAACCGCAATGGGATATATCCCAGATACCTATTAGGGTAAAACTAATCATACCAAGTTTTGACGAAGCTGTGGAACACTTGGAACTCTCCTACCCCCGTGGTGGGAAAGTAAAATGATACAACTACCATGGAAAACAATTTGACAGTTTCTCAAGAAGGTAAATGTGTGCCTCCCATATGATTCCACTCCAAGAGAAATGAAAGCATATATCCATACAAAGCCTTGTACCCAAATTCTATTTTTTTAAGTTTTATTTATTTAAGTAATCTCTACATCAAATGTGGGGCTCAAACTCATGACCCTGACATCGAGAGTTGCATGATCTTCCAACTGAGCCAGCCAAGTGCCTCCTTGCACCCAAGTTCTTATAGCAGCTTCATTCGTAAGAACAAAAGCCTGAAAACAATCCCAAAGTGTATCAACAGGTGGGTGGATAGAGAAATTATGGTATAACCATACAGTGGAATGAAACCTGGCAATAAAAATAATGGACCATTTATACATGCCGCGAGAGTAATGAGTTTCAAAATAATTATGCTGTGTGAAAGTCTCACAGAAAATAGTACATGCTTGGGGCGCCTGGGGGGCTCAGTCGTTAAGGGTCTGCTTTCGCCTCAGTCATGATCCCAGGGTCCTGGGATCGAGCCCTGCATCAGGCTTCCTGCTCAAGGAACCTGCTTCTTCCTCTGCCTGCTGCTCCCCTGGTCATGCTTGCTCTCTCTCTGTGTCAAATAAATAAATAAAGCCTTTAAAAAAAAATAGTACATCTTTGAGGGCTTTCGTGGGGGGGGGGGGGATGGGATAGGCCGGTGATGGGTAGTAAGGAGGGCACGTATTGCATGGTGCACTGGGTGTTATACGCAACTAATGAATCATCGAGCCTTACATCAAAAACTAGGGATGTACTGCATGGGGACTAACATATTATAATAAAAAAATATTATTATAAAAAAGGAATATTTTTACACTGTTTACACTGTTTACTTTGTTAAATAACAATAGATTTAAATAAAAATTTAACACAGTACAAAAAAAATAGTACATCCTGTATGATCCTATTTACATAAAATTCCAGAAAATGAAAACCAAGATAAAGTGATAAAAAAAAACAGATCAGTAATTGCCTGGCATATGGAGGAGGGGGGCAGAATAAGGAAAAGTTGGGGGTGATGGATATGTTCACCATTTTGATTGGGGTGGTGATTTCACTGGTGTATACATATGTCAAAATATATCAAATTGTACACTTTAATTATGTGTAGTTTATTGTATGTCAATTATACTTAACAAAAGTATTTACAAAACAAAGACAGAAAAAACAAGTAAACAGCATATCCCACGTTCATTATGGAAACATCCCTCTGACAGACACATCTTTAGGCACAATAAGGGTAATATTACTAATGGGAGTTAACCAACTTAGTATTTCATTAAAAATATTCCATGTATCATAGCTAGAAACAGAAGTGAATTATTCTACTACTCTTTATTAAGGAGAAAGGGTAAAAGGTACCAGGAAACATAGAAAGGATGATGAATCGCCTTCTGAGTAAAGTGGTCCGGTCCCAGATCCCTCACTCTTTATCACTGCATTGTAAAAATTAATCATTCTCAACTCATCCGCCCCTACCCCCACTTTTTAAGATAACCCGATAACACTATGGCATGTGAATACAAAGTACGTCTGGGTATCCATTCATTCTGATCTATGGCTATGCTAAACACAGAGATTATACAAGGAAACAACAAAAAGACCCTGCCCGTATAGACCTTTCATTCTGGTGAACGAGACAGAGAAAGAAACAAATGACCATCCTGCTGTGTATTTTTGGGTTTAGATAGAGTGGTCAGGAAAGTTTCCTCTGATAAGGTAATATTTTAGCAGAGACCAAAACAGAGTGAGGGAGTAAGTCATCTGAATATTTCAGACAGAGGGGACAAGAAGTACTAAAGCCTGTTTGGTGTACTTGGGTAACCACCAAGAGGCCAGTGTGCTTGGATCACAGTGAATAAAGGAAAATGTTAGAAGAAAAATTTGGAGAAGTAGCCATTGTTAAGATCATGTAGGGACTTGAATCTGAAGGCTTTGAACATGGAAATGACAAGAACTTGTTTGGTTTTTTTTTAAGATTTTATTTATTTATTCACGAGAGACAGAGAGAGAGGCAGAGGCAGAGAGAGAAGCAGGATCCCCGCTGAGCAGGGGAACCCGGGACCCCGGGATCATGACCCGAGCCGAAGGCAGATGCTTAACCAACTGAGCCACCCAGGTGCCCAAGAACTTAAAAAAAAAAAAATCTGTTTTCTGTGTTAAATAAAATATAAGGGGGCAAATGTAGAAGCAGGGATACCAGTTAGCCCAAAAATGGTGAGAAGTGGTTGGATTCAGGATATATTTTAAAAGGTGAATCCGACAGGATTTCTCAACAGATTGAATATCAGGTGTAAAGAGAGAGAAGATTGGAGAATAACTAACTCCAAGTTTGGTAAGTTGACTGAATAATGGTGCATTTTACTGAGAGGAGGAACGCTAAGGGGAAGCAGGTTGGAGGTGAGGGAATCAAGCACTTGATTCGAACATTTTTTTATATACTTAGGTTACAACTATATACACGCGTATTCATATAGATGCAAATACACATACATTTATACACAAACATGTATATATATGATTTTAAAAAGAGCTAGATTTCTGCTCTAGCTTTTATTCTTCACAAAATTTGAGAGAGATTTTCACATCAGTACATATACATAAATCCCATTCTTTTGAATGTCTTCATGGTATTCCAGGGTATGAATAAGCCATAATTTATTTAAGCATTTCCCAATTGATAAACTATTAGGCTGTTTACTAGATTTTTCTAACATTATTCTTCAATGTACATACTTCTGCATTTATCCTAACTTTTGTGGGTATATCTGTATGACTTCCACAACTATTGAGTCAGGCTTTTCATTGTTAACAAGTATCCTGAAAGAAAGAATTTTTTTTTTAAAGATTTTATTTATTTATTTGACAGAGATAGAGACAGCCAGCGAGAGAGGGAACACAAGCAGGGGGAGAGGAAGAAGCAGGCTCATAGCAGAGGAGCCTGATGTGGGGCTCGATCCCATAACGCCGGGATCACGCCCTGAGCCGAAGGCAGACGCATAACCGCTATGCCACCCAGGCGCCCCAGAAAGAATTTTTTATTGTCTTTCTAGCATCATCCAGGAGACAGGCTGACTAGATCACTTATAGTCCAAACAGGAAAAGAAAACTGTAGATCTTTCCAAAAGAGAGAATCTAACACTGGCATTTATTAGACAACGGACACACTGAGAACCCAAATAGGGAAAGGCGAGACAACCCAGATAGTAGAAATGACAGGAAGCCATGCTTATGTTTACCCCTATGGAGGAGTGACAAAGAATAAGAGCTATTATCAGAGCCCAGAAGCTGGGGTCATCCTAGAGCCCCTAGAACTAAGACTGGAGCTGGGACCATAGAAGAGTATTGAAGCCAGGCAGGAGAATCAGCCATTGTTAGAGATGCTAGAGGAAGTAGAGATAAGGGGGAAAATACCTTGTGTTCTTGCCTCCTCACACCCTCCTCACATTTGTTCAACCTGCTAAGAAAGGAAAGTGCAAAGATACCCAGGAAAGATTGCTTTGATACAGAATAGAGCAAGGAAATGGACTCCAGGGCAAATAGATCATTGATCAGCGCACAGACCAAGGCAAATACTCCAATTAATGGATAGTTGTGTCCCCATACGGGAAGTGGAGAAGTCATCAAACTTTTCCATGACTTGGTTAGTTCTCAGTTCACATTTAAGGATCAGTATTCTACTTTCTTTTTTTTTTTTAATTTTTTTTATTATATTATGTTAGTCACCATACAGTACATCCCTGGTTTCTGATGCAAAGTTCGATGATTCATTAGTTGCGTATAACACCCAGTGCACCATGCAATACGTGCCCTCCTTACTACCCATCACCAGCCTATCCCATTCCCCCACCCCCCTCCCCTCTGAGGCCCTCAGTTTGTTTCTCAGAGTCCATAGTCTCTCATGCTTCATTCCCCCTTCTGATTACCCCCCCCCTTTCTTTATCCCTTTCTTCCCCTACCGATCATCCTAGTTCTTATGTTCCATAGATGAGAGAAATCATATGATAGTTGTCTTTCTCTGCTTGACTTATTTCACTTAGCATTATCTCCTCCAGTGCCGTCCATGTTGCAGCAAATGTTGAGAACTCGTTCTTTCTGATAGCTGAGTAATATTCCATTGTATATATGGACCACAGCTTCTTAATCCAGTCATCTGTTGAAGGGCATCTCGGCTCCTTCCACGATTTAGCTATTGTGGACATTGCTGCTATGAACATTGGGGTGCATATGGCCCTTCTCTTCACTACGTCTGTATCTTTGGGGTAAACACCCAGTAGTGCAATGGCTGGGTCATAGGGTAGCTCAATTTTTAACTTTTGAAGGGACCTCCACACTGTTTTCCAGAGTGGCTGCACCAACCTGCATTCCCACCAACAATGTAGGAGGGATCCCCTTTCTCCACATCCTCTCCAGCAATTGCTGTTTCCTGCCTTGTAAATTCTACTTTCTGATTTGATTTCTGGGATTCTCGATACCAGGAAGACAGTGTCCTAGAGAGCAATCCTAGGTATTCCAGCATTGGCAAGATATTCCAGCTCTTGACAATTATGTATTAATAAATTATCAATAGAATGTTTAATGTGAAAATAAAAACTGAGGAAAGAAGAGAGAGGAAAAGAAAGGATTGCAGCATAATGCGTCAGGGAATTTATTTTCTTGGCTAGATACTGTGGGGAATTACACTGGTGCTCCAATTACTATAATCCCAAATTAAAACCCGCGTCACTTCCCAAAAAGAAATGATTGTGACTGACTTGGGGATGAAATTCCCTGAGGCCTTTGGTTTAGATGGGCTTGTCTTATGTGTTTGTACTTGCCAAACACATCTTATTTTGTCTGGAGAATAATTTGGATAGACAGCTCATCAGTGTTTATCATCTGGCATTAAGTTGGTTAGGAACTTGTCCGAACAGTATTTTATCTTCTTGGCTCTATGCTACAACATCCTGCTCACCACATAAGACAATTTTTTCCCATAGCCTTATCTGCTATTGTTGAATGACAGAAAAAGTGTTTTTCTCTGATAACACTGGTCAAAATTCGGGATTTGAATTCCATGTGTCTTTGTGATGTTAGTGGGAAGACTGCGTTATTTCTTTGTTATGTGGGCAGATATTCCCTGGTGTAAACACGGATGGGAGTTCAGTTTATGGATGTTGAGCGCATTACCCAGTTTCATCATTTATCCCACAAGAAACTTTATGTCAATACAGGTGAACTGCGTGCTTCAACAGATCTCTCCTGGCCATTTAGATAACAACAAGAGAAGCAGCTGGAATGCTCCAGACCAGTGAATCTCCCGTGCCTGTTTACAAACCCGTGCTGGATCAATGATCTCATAACCACCAGGGAAATTTGTGTAAGTAAGGGAGTAAATAAGTAAATAAATAAAGCTGGATTTCCGGGCCCCACCCAAATCACTCAGCCCATGAGATAATCATTTACTCTGGCCATGTGCGGTCCAGGGATTTGTGATCAAAAACCCCTTCTGCTGTTCCTGCCTTGGGAAATAATGCTCCAGAGTATCTCATACAGTCTATAAAGGTACTCAGAATGTGCTGGTTTAGTTCCAAGATGCTATCAGTGTCAAAAGAAAGGTATATTTTTGCACATATGTGAAAATTTCCTACCACCACGTTAAAATTGTCACAGCCAAGAGGGACTTAAGCAGACATGGTAACTAAATGTACTGTGGTATTTGGGGCGCCTGGATGGCTCAGTCAGTTAAGTGTCCGACTCTTGATTTCGGCTCAGGTCATGATCTAGGGGTTGTGAGCTAGAGCCCCGAGTGGAGCCCCATGTGGGGCTCTGCACTCAGTGCGGAGTCTGCTCAAGATTCTCTCTCTCCCTCTCTCTCTGCCCCTCCCCTTGCTCACACTCTCTCTCTCTAAAATAAATAAGTAAAATCTTTAAAGATAAATCAATAAAAGTAATGTAGTATTCTAGATGGGATCCCGGAACAGAAAAAGGATTATTAGGTAAAAACTAAGGAAATCTGAATAAAGAATGGATTTTAATAATGACATGTCAATACTGGTTCATTAATAATAACAAAGGCACCATCCTGATAGGAGATGTTAATAATAGGGGAAACTGGGTATGGGTATGATGGAACACTCTATTAACAATTTTTCCGTAGATCTGTAACTGTTGTAAAATAAAAGGCTCATTTAAAAAATACACCTGAATGTATCATAATGTACAGATTACAAAGTATCTAAACCTACATTATCCATTTTAAATTCAAAACAACTTTTATGTGGGACTGTTAGTATTCCCATGTTATAAATGAGAACACTAAGAATTAAAGAAATTAAAAGATCCGGCTGATAGCATAGTTTATAAAATGCTAGAGTAGAGACTCGTCTACCAGGATTTCTCAAACTCCCACCCAGTTTCCCCTACAATTAATATCTTAAGTCAGTATGGTCCATTTGTTACAATTAATGAATCAATACTGACACATCATTATTAATTCAAGTCCACACTCTATTCATATTTCCTTAGTTTTTATCTAAGTCCTTCTTCTTTTCCAGGATCCCATCTAGAATGTCACATTACATTTAGTTATCATGTCTGTTATGGGCTGAGTTGCGTCCCTCCAAAATCCCTATGTGGAAGCCCTGATTCTCTGTTCCTCTGAATGTGACCCGTATTTGAAAATAGGGTCTTTAAAGAGGTGATAAAGTTAAAATGAGGCCGTTAGGGTGGCCCCTAATCCAATCAACCGATTTTGAGAAACACTATTCTAAGCCAATGGTTTTAAATCTTCAGTACTCCTAAAAATCCCATGGGCCTATGGATCTAGTTAAAATGAAGATCTTACAGTACCACCCTTAATGTTTCTGATTAAGTAGGTAGGTGAAGAGAACAAAACGATTTGAATAGGATTCTCAGAGGATTCTGATATGAATGGTCTTCAGATCACAGATTGAGAAACCCTTTTCTTTCTAGTCCAATGTATACCAAAGAGGTACATATTCCCCAAGAGGGAACCCAAGATGATCTATTGAGGTTTGAAAAAAATAATTTAGAATGTCAATTTACATTTTCAACACATCCTCTAAAAACCTCGATGTCTTGTATGTTTTATTTAAAATATAGTCCATATATTTGGAAATTATTAACCAAGAACATAGATATATAGATGGAGAGAAAATGAATTTCCTGAAGGCTTTCTGCCTGGAGAAACAACCTGTCAGAGGAAACTTTCTTCATATGAAATAATAAGGCTGACACAATGGAAGTCTTGATCAGAATGCAGGTGTCCCCGGCTATCTGAAACGAGAGCATTTTCATGAAGCCTTTCATAAGCTAAGTGGCGTGAAGTGAAGAGTTTTTCCTGCTCTCTGAAAGTTTGCATCACGCCACTTCACTTTTATGAAAAACAAGACATTAGTACAGAAGTGGCTTTTTTGTAAAAGTGAAAATCCTCTTCAGATCTCTTTCAGTTAGCTGGAAATGGAGTTAACAAGCGATCGTGCCTACACTGACGAAGCCTCTGGAAAATCCCAAAAGTACCACGTTCAGAGAGCTTTGGGGTTGGTGAATACACGGCGGTACGCAGAGAGTGGCCCCCTGGGGGACCATGGAAGCTCCTTCCCCACACCCTTTTCTATGCATCTCTTCCATCTGGTTGTTCCTAAGTTATACCCTCTTATAATAAACTGGTGACCTAGTAAGTAAAATGTTTCCCTGAGTTCTGTGAGCCACGCTAGCAAAGTAATCAAACCCAGTCTATAGCTGCTTGGTCAGAAGCTCAGGTGATAGCCTGAGCTTGTGATTGATGTCCAAAGTGGGGGGGAAGGGGCATCCTCTAGGACCAAACCCCTAACCTGTGAAACCTGATGCTATCTCTAGGTAGATAGTGTCAGAATTGAGTTGAATATTTGAATACCCTGCCTGTGCCTGAGAATTGCTTCTGCTATAGGGAAAAACCTTCACACATTTGGTGACAGGAAGTGAAGCATTTTGTGTGATTAGTAAAGGAGATTTACAAAATAAAGAAGCACACAGCTGGGTTTTTCCCTACAGAAGAAGGACAAAACTGGGTTTTTCCATTACATCATCCTGGTGCGTGTGAAGTGGTATCTCAGTGTGGTTTTGATTTCTATTTTTTTAATGTCTAATGATGGTGAGCACCTTCCTTGTGCCTATTGGCCCTTATATATCTTCTTTGAGAAAATGTCTATTTAGGGCCTTTGCCCATTTTTTAATTGGATTGTTTGTCTTTCTGCTGTCAGATCATAATTCTTTTTTTTTTTTATGATTTTTTATTATATTATGTTAGTCACCATACAATACATCCCCGGTTTCAGATGTAAAGCTCAATGATTCATTACTTGCGTATAACACCCAGTGCACCATGCAATACGTGCCCTCCTTACTACCCATCACCGGTCTATCCCATTCCCCCACCCCCCTCCCCTCTGAGGCCCTCAGTTTGTTTCTCATAGTCCATAGTCTCTCATGTTTCATTCCCCCTTCTGATTACCCCCCCCTTTCTTTATCCCTTTCTTCCCC
Organism: Ursus americanus; assembly: GCF_024610735.1. Classification (NCBI taxonomy): domain Eukaryota; kingdom Metazoa; phylum Chordata; class Mammalia; order Carnivora; family Ursidae; genus Ursus; species Ursus americanus. The sequence continues at coordinate 33,225,299 of NC_142164.1, read as the reverse complement.
TACCGATCTTCCTAGTTCTTATGTTCCATAGATGAGAGAAATCATATGATAGTTGTCTTTCTCTGCTTGACTTATTTCACTTAGCATTATCTCCTCCAGTGCCGTCCATGTTGCAGCAAATGTTGAGAACTCGTTCTTTCTGATAGCTGAGTAATATTCCATTGTATATATGGACCACAACTTCTTAATCCAGTCATCTGTTGAAGGGCATCTCGGCTCCTTCCACGATTTAGCTATTGTGGACATTGCTGCTATGAACATTGGGGTGCATATGGCCCTTCTCTTCACTACGTCTGTATCTTTGGGGTAAACACCCAGTAGTGCAATGGCTGGATCATAGGGTAGCTCAATTTTTAACTTTTGAAGGGACCTCCACACTGTTTTCCAGAGTGGCTGTACCAACTTGCATTCCCACCAACAATGTAGGAGGGATCCCCTTTCTCCACATCCTCTCCAACAGTTGTTGTTTCTTGCCTTGTCCATTTTTACCATTCTAACTGGCGTAAGGTAGTATCTCAGTGTGGTTTTGATTTGAATTTCCCTGATGGCTAATGATTTTGAACATTTTTTCATGTGTCTGTTAGCCATTTGTATGTCTTCATTGGAAAAGTGTCTGTTCATATCTTCTGCCCATTTTTTGATTTGTTTATTTGTTCTTGTGTATTGAGTTGGAGAAGTTCTTTGTAGATCTTGGATAGCAGTCCTTTATCTGTAGTGTCATTTGCAAATATATTCTCCCATTCCGTGGGCTGCCTCTTAGTTTTTTTGACTGTTTCCTTGGCTGTGCAGAAGCTTTTTATCTTGATGAAGTCCCATAAGATCATTTTATCTTTTGTTTCTCTTACCTTTGGGGATGTGTCATGAAAAAGGTTGCTGTGGCCGATGTCATAGAGGTTGCTGCCTATGTTCTCCTCTAGAATTTTGATGGATTCCTGTCTCACATCGAGGTCCTTCATCCATTTGGAGTTAATCTTTGTGTATGGTGTGAGATAGTGGTCAAGTTTCACTCTTTTGCATGTAGCTGTCCAATTTTCCCAGCACCATTTATTGAAGAGACTGCCTTTTTTCCACCGGATGTTTTTTCCTGCTTTATCAAAGATTAGTTGCCCAAATAGCCGAGGGTCCATTTCTGGGTTCTCTATTCTGTTCCATTGGTCTATGTGTCTGTTTTTGTGCCAGTACCATGGTGTCTTTGTGATCACAGCTTTGTAGTACAGCTCGAAATCTGGCATTGTTATGCCCCCAGCTTTGTTTTTCCTTTTCAACAGTTCCTTGGCGATTCGGGGCCTTTTCTGGTTCCATACAAATTTAAGGACTGTTTGTTCCAGTTCTTTGAAAAATGTCCTCGGTATTTTGATCGGGATAGCATTGAAAGTGCAGATTGCTCTGGGTAGCATGGACATTTTAACTATGTTAATTCTTCCGATCCATGAGCATGGAATATTTTTCCATCTTTTTATGTCTTCCTCAATGTCTTTCAAGAGTGATTTATAGTTTCTAGAATATAGGTCCTTTACGTCTCTGGTTAAGTTAATTCCAAGGTAACGTATGGTTTTTGGTGCTATTGTAAATGGGATGGATTCCCTAATTTCTCTTTCTTCAGTCTCGTTATTCGTGTATAGAAATGCAACTGATTTCTGAGCATTGATTTTGTATCCCGCCACATTACTGAATTGCTCTATAACTTCTAATAGTTTGGGAGTGGCTTCTTTTGGGTTTTCCATATAGAGTATCATGTCATCTGCAAAGAGAGACATTTTGACTTCTTTGCCGATTTGGATACCTTTGATCCCTTTTTGTTGTCTGATTGCTGTTGCAAGGACTTCTAGTACTATGTTGAATAATAGTGGCGAGAGTGGGCATCCTTGTCGTGTTCCTGATCTTAAGGGAAAGGCTTCCAGCTTTTCCCCATTGAGAATAATATTTGCTGTAGGCTTTTCATAGATGGCTTTTATGAGATTGAGAAATGTACCCTCGATTCCTACACTCTGAAGGGTTTTAATCAGGAAAGGATGCTGTATTTTGTCAAATGCTTTTTCGGCATCAATTGAGAGGATCATATGTTTCCTGAGTCTTTTCTTGTTGATATGATGTATCACGCTGATCAATTTGCGAATGTTGAACCACGCTTGCATCCCAGGGAAGAATCCCACTTGGTCATGATGGCTAATCCTTTTAATGTACTGTTGGATTCTATTAGCAAGGATCTTGTTGAGGATTTTGGCGTCCATATTCATTAGGGAAATCGGTCTGTAATTCTCCTTTTTGAGGGGGTCTTTGCCTGGTTTGGGGATCAAGGTAATATTGGCCTCATAGAATGAGTTTGGTAGCTTTCCTTCTGTTTCTATTTTTTGAAATAGCTTTAGGAGAATAGGTATTATTTCTTCTTTGAATGTTTGGTAGAATTCCCCAGGAATACCGTCCAGGCCTGGAGTTTTGTTATTTGGAAGGTTGTTTATCACTGACTCAATTTCTTCATAATTAATTGGCCTGTTTAAGAAATCAATTTCTTCCTGTTTCAGTCTTGGTAGTTTATAGGTTTCCAGGAAGGCCTCCATCTCTTCTAGATTGATTAGTTTTTTGGCATATAGCTGTTGATAAAAATTTCTAATAATCCTTCCAATTTCATTGGTGTTGGTCATGACCTCTCCTTTTTCATTCATAATTTTAATAATTTGGGTCCTTTCTCTTTTCTCTTGGATAAGTCTTGCCAGTGGTCTGTCAATTTTATTGATTCTCTCAAAGAACCAGCTTCTAGTCCTGTTGATCTGCTCTACTGTACTTCTGGTTTCTACTTCATTGATTTCTGCTCTAACCTTGGTCAACTGCTTCCTTGTGAGTGGATTAGGCCTGTCCCTCTGTTGCTGTTCCAGCTTCTTGAGGTGAGAATATAAAAACTGCATTTTAGATTTTTCTATTCTTTTGAGTGTGGCTTGGATGGCTATGTATTTCCCCCTTAGGAATGCCTTTGCAGTATCCCATAGGTTTTGGACCGTTGTGTTTTCATTCTCGTTGGTCTCCATAAATTGTTTAAGTTGATTTTTGATTTCCTGGTTTATCGAGTCATTCCTGAGCAGGGTGGTTCTTAGTCTCCAAGTGTTTGAGTTTCTTCCAAATTTTTTCTTGTGGTTGAGTTCCAGTTTCAGACTGTTGTGGTATGAGAATATGCGGGGGATAATTTCAATCTTTTGGTATCGGTTGAGACCTGTTTTGTGACCCAGAACATGGTCTATTCTTGAGAATGTTCCATGGGCATTAGAATAGAATAAGTATTCTTTGGTTCTGGGGTGTAGTGTTCTATATAGATCTATGAGGTCCAACTCGTCGAGTATGGCATTCAAAGCCTTTGATTCTTGCTTAGTTTTTGCCAGGGTGTTCTATTTCTGATAGTGGAGTGTTGAGGTCCCCTACTATTAATGTATTTTTATCTATATGTCTCTTTATTCTGGTTAAGAGTTGGCTTGTGTATCTTGCTGCTCCCCTGTTGGGGGCATATATATTTATAATTGTCATATCCTCTTGTTGAATACTTCCTTTAAGAATAATATAGTGCTAGGGGCGCCTGGGTGGCACAGCAGTTAAGCGTCTGCCTTCGGCTCAGGGCGTGATCCTGGCATTGTGGGATCGAGCCCCACATCAGGCTCCTCTGCTATGAGCCAGCTTCTTCCTTTCCCACTCCCCCTGCTTGTGTTCCCTCTCTCGCTGGCTGTCTCTATCTCTGTCGAATGAATAAATAAATAAAACCTTTAAAAAAAAAAAAGAATAATATAGTGCCCTTCTGCATGTCTAACTATAGTCTCTAGTTTAAAATCCAATCTATCTGATATGAGAATTGCTACCCCAGCTTTCTTTTCAGGTCCATTTGCATGAAAGATGGTACTCCATCCCCTTACTCTCAGTCTGAATGCATCTTTGGGTTCGAAATGAGTCTCTTGTAGACAGCAAATGGATGGGTCATGTCTTCTTATCCAATCTGCAACCCTGTGGCATTATGGGAGCGTTTAAACCATTTACATTGACACTAAGAACTGAGAGATAGAATTTTTATGATGCCATGTTGCCAGTAAAGTCTTTGTTTGTATCGGTTGTGACTTTCTGTTCTGTATCACTCTTGGGGCCTTTTTACCTTTATAGAACCCCCCTTAATATCTCCTGTAGGGCTGGTTTCGAGGTTACGAAATTGGTTAATGACTGGCGATTCTGTAATTTCTTTATTTCTCCATCAATTCTGAATGACAGCCTTGCTGGATAAAGGATCCTTGGCTGCATGTTCTTCTCTGAAAGAGCTTTAAAAATGACCCCCCAACCCTTTCTCTCATTCCAGGCCTGTGTAGACAGGTCTGACGTAATTCTGATGCCTTTGCCTTGGTACGTGAGAAATGTCTTTGCCCTGGCCGCTTTCAATACTGTATCCTTGGATCTAATATTTGCGAAATGCACTATGACGTGACGTGGCGTAGGTTTGTCGTGGTTGAGCTTGGGAGGGGTCCTCTCTGCCTCTTGGACATGAATGTTTGTTTCCCTCGCTAGATTAGGGAAGTTTTCTGCTACAATTTGTTCAAATATCTCTTCTAGACCTCTGTTTTTCTGCACCCCCTCGGGGATGCCGATGATTCTGACATTGGATCGTTTCATTGAGTCAGTAATCTCCCGTAACCTACATTCGTGGGCATGGATTTTTTTAAGACCAGCTTCTATTTTCATTTTTTCCTCTATTAACCCATCCTCCAATTCACTAATACGTTCCTCTGCTTCACCGACCGTGGCCGTCAGAGCCTCTAGTTTTGCCTGCATTTGGCTCATAGAATTTTTAATTTCTGTCAGATTCGCTCTCATTTCTGTCCTTAGGGATTCTATATTCTCAGTAACCTTTTCGTTAATAGTTTTTTCAATTCTACTCATCATTTTGACCATCGTTACTCTGAATTCCATTTCTGATACTTTGGTTACATCCGTATCCATTATTTCTGTGGCAGAGGCCACAGAATCACTGTCTTTTCTTTGCTGGGGGGGGGGGGGCTTCTCCTTCTTGTCATTCTGATGAAGAGAGGTTGCGGGGTTTCCAGAGCCCAAATTATTGACTGGGTCCCAGGCCGTGCCCCTTGTTTTATAGGGATCTTAGGGATGTGGGCTTCTTCTTTAAAGATTTTATTTATTTATTTATGTGGCAGCCAACCAGCGAGAGAGGGAACGGAAACAAGGGAGTGGGAGAGGAAGAAGCAGGCTCCCAGCGGAGGAGCCCGATGAGGGACTCCTTTCCGGAACGCCGGGATCACGCCCTAAGCCGAAGACAGGCGCTCAATGACTGCGCCACCCAGGCGCCCGGGTTGTGGGCTTCTTGATTTTTCAGCCTGCCTTCTGGGGGAGGGGCCTGCCGCGCCGATACTCAGGCAACCCTGTTTGGGTAGAGTCTCCGTGTCCCCTGCGAGGGGGGATGGGGATGGGCCCGCTGTGAGCCGGTATTTCCAGGCTTTTGTTCTCTGGCGGCTTTCCCTGGCGGTTTGCTGTGCCTCTTCTGAGAGTCAGAGCAGCAGCGGCCGAATTTCAGCCTCTGTCTCAGAACAGAGGGATTGCAGCCCGTTCTCCACTGATGTTCTGGCCACTTTAACTCTGTTACTGTTGGTGCTGCTCAACCCTGCAGTGTCCCGGGATGTGCGCCCCACACCCGGCGTCCCAGCCCTCACTTCCAGGGCCGGCGCGTCTCTGTCCTTTGTGTTTCTAATGCCGCCAGCAGCCAGCCGCCCCGCCCGCGCTCCGGAGCTCCCGGTCTCAGTCTGTTCTCTCGCGGGTGCCGACTGCGAGTCCGCCCGCTCCCCCGTGCAGGTGGCTGCCGCTTCCCGGCGCCCGAACGCGGTGGCTCCCTCCCCCTTCCGTTTATCTTCCAATATCTGTGCGTGGTTTCATGGCTCCCTGCTTTGTACCTCAATACTCAGCATTGGAGATATTCATTTGTACAGATCCAGATGTATCTTCCTGCGTCTCAGGCTGGTCCCGTGGTTGTTTAGGCTGGTCTGGTACCTATCCAGCTCGACTCGGGGGACCGGCTGAAAAAGGGGTCCCCTACTCCTCCGCCATCTTAACTCCTCCTCCATCTCCAGATCGTAATTCTTGATATATTCTGGACACTAAAGCCCTATTAGACATACGATTTACAGCCATTTTCTCCTATTCTGTGGGTTTTCTTTTCACTTTCTTAAGAGTGTCATTTGAAGCACAAAAGTTCTTCATTTTGATAGAATCCAACTTCTCTTTTTTTTCTTTTGTTGTGTATACTTTTGGTGTTATATCTAAGAATCTATGATCAAATCCAAGCTCACGAAGATTCATCCCGCTGGTTTTACTTTAGAGTTTTATATTTTTAACTTTTACATGTAAGTCTTTGATCCGTTTTTGAGTTAATTTTTGGTTATGGTGTGAGATAGGAGTCCAACGTCTTTCTTTTGCATATGGATATCCAGTTGTCCCAGCATCCTTTGTCAAAGAACCTATTCTTTCTCCCATTGAATAGTCTTAGCAACCTTATAGAAAAGTATGTGATCATATAAATATGAGTTTATTCATGGACTCTCAATGCTATTTCATTGTTCTGTGTTTGTTGTCCTTATGGCAATACCACGCAGTTTTGATGACTGTAGCTCTGTAGTAAGTTTTGAAATAGGGAAACATAAATTCTCCAACTTTGTTCTTTTTCAAGCTTATCTTTGCTGTTCCGAGTCGTTTAACTCCATATTAATATTTTAGGACCAATTTGTCAATTTTTGCAAGAATATTGGGATTTGGGCAGGATTGCATTAAATCTATAGTTCAATTTGGGGAATATTACCATTTTAACAATGGTAATTTTAACATTAAATTTTAACATTAAAACATCCAATTCATGAACAGAAGATGCTTTCCATTTATTTAGATCTTTAATTTCTTCCAATGATGTTTTGTAGATTTCAACGTACAAGTTTTACATTGCTTTGTTAAATTTATTCCCAAGTATTTGATTCTTCTGGATGCAAATATAAATGGAATTGCTTTCTTAAATTCATTTTCAGATTGTCTACTGATAGTGTATAGAAATATAATTGAATTTTGTACATTGCTCTCATATCCTGCAATCTTGCTAAACTTATTTAGTGCTTCAAAAGTGGGGTTTTTAGTGGATAGATTAGGATTTTGTAAATTCAAGATCATGTCACCTGCAAATATGGATAGTTTTACTTTTTTTCTACATGAATATGTTGTATTTCTTGTCTTGCCAAATTGTCCCAGCTAAAACCTCCAGTCGATGTTGGATAGAACTGGTGAGAACAGACATCCCTGTCTTCCTCCTGATCTTAGGGGGGAAATATCCATTCTTTCACCATTAAGTATAAGGTTGGCTGAGTTTTTCATAAATGCCTTTTACCATGCTGAGAAACTTCCTTTATATTTCTAGTTTGTTGATTGTTTTTATCATTAATGGGTATTGAATTGTCAACTATTTTTTTGTGTCTATTGAGATCATCACATATTTTTTGTTTCATATTATATTAATATGATGTATTACATTATTGAGAAGAATATGTATTTATTCTTCTCTTGGGTGGAGTAGTCTATAAATATCTGTTGGGTCTAGGTAATTAATAATGTTGGTCAGGTCTTCTATTTCTGATCATGTGTCTAGTTGTTCTACCCATTATTGAAAGTGGGGTGCTGAAATCCAGTTACTGTTGTTGAATTGCCTATTTCTTCTTTCGGTTCTCTTAGTTTATGCTTCGTGTATCTCGTGACTCTTTTTGGATTTTTATATGTTTATAATTGTTCTAACTTTTGGATGGATTGATCTTTTTATTATTATAAAATGTCCCTTTTTGTCTCTCTTAATAATTTTTGTCTTAAAGTCTCTATTAGTTTCTCAGGACTGCCATAACAAATTACCACAAATTGAGTGGCTTAAAACAACAGAAATTTGTTCTCTCACAGTTCTGGAGGTTAGAAGGTTGAAGTCAAAGTGTCAGCAGGGACATTCGCCTATTCCTAGCTTGTGGTGATTGCTGCCAATCCTGCACTTACCTTGGCTTGTATATGCATTATTCCAATCTCTGCCTCTGTCATCACATGACAGTTTTTCTGTGTCTCTGTCCAACTTTCCCTCTTCTTAAAAGGACACCAGTCATTGAATTAGAACCCACCATAATCCAGTATAGCCTCATCATAACTTGATTTTGCCCACAAAGACACTATTTTCAAATAAAGTCACATTCAGAGATTTCAAATGGACATGAGTTTGGGGGGACGCTATTCAACCCAGTAGAGTCTATATTGTCTCATATTATTTCAGCTGCTCTAGATCTCCCTTTGTTTCTATTTACATAGTTATCTTTTCCCATTATATTACTTTTGATGTGTTTGTGCCTTTGAAATTCAAGTGTCTCTTGTAGACAACATATAATTGTCTCATTAAAAGAAATCTATTCTTTTTTTAATGGTTTTTTATTATATTATGTTAGTCACCATACAGTACATCCCCGGTTTCCGATGTAAGGCTCGATGATTCATTAGTTGTGTATAACACCCAGTGCACCATGCAATACGTGCCCTCCTTACTACCCATCACCGGCCTATCCCATTCCCCCACCCCCCTCCCCTCTCTGTTGAGGCGCCTGGGTGGCTCAGTTGGTTAAGCAACTGCCTTTGGCTCACGTCATGATCCCAGGGTCCTGGATCCAGACCTGCATCAGGCTCCCTGCTCAGTGGGGAGTCTGTTTCTACCTCTCCTGCTCCCCTGCTGTTCTCTCTCTCTCTGTCAAATAAATAAATAAAATCTTAAAAAAAAAGACATCTATTCTATCAATCTCAGCCATTTAATTAGAGTGCTTTATGCATTACAGTTAATGTAATTACTGATTAGGTAAGATATATGTGTGCCTTTTTGCCATTTGTTTTCTTATGGTTTATTTTTTTTTCTCTCTATACCTCCATTACTGCCTTTTTGTGTGTTAAATAGATAGTTTCTGGAGTGTCACTTTAATGCCCTTGTCATTTCTTTTATTTATTTCTTAGTGGAGGCCCTGGGGGTTAAAATTAACATCTTAATTCATAACAATCTAATACCACCTTAATTTTAATAGGATACAAAATGTTGCTCCTTTTTTATTCCATTTCTTCCTCCCTCCTTTGGGCTGTTATTGTCATACAAGCTACATCTATATAAACTTTATTCCCCAAAAGACAATTTTGTAATTATTGCTTTGTGTAGCTGACTTTTAAATAAGATAGGAAAAAAAAGGATTTACAAACAAAACATACATTTATACTGTCTTTTATATTAATCTATGTGGTTACTTTTATTGGTCTCTCTATTTCCTCATGTGGATTTGATTTACAATTTAGTGTCTTTTCATTTCAGCCTGAAAGACTCTATTTATTATTTCCTGTAGGGAAGGTATGCAAGGGACTCTCAGTTTTTATGTGGGAATGTCTGAATTTTTCCTGTTTTTAAAGGACGGTTGTGCAAAATTTATAATTCTTAATTTAAAATTTCTTCTTTCAACACTCTGATTATGTCATCTGACTTCCTGCTAGCCTGCATGGTCTCGAAGAGAAATCAACTGTTAATCTTACTGAGGATCCCTTGTACGTGATGAGTCACTTTTCTTTTGTTACATTCAAGTTTCACTATCTTTGATTTTTAACAGTTTAGTTATAACGTGTTTAGGTATGACTTTTTGAGGTTTTTTTTTTTAGTTCATTGAGCTTTTTGGTTGTGTAGATAAATGTGTTTCCATCAAATTTGGGGAGTTTTCAACAATAAGATACCTAGGAATAAACATAACCAAAGAGGTGAAAAACTATAAAACACTGGTGAAAGAAATTGAAGATGACACAAAGAAATGGAAAGACATTTCATGCTCAAGGATTGGAAGAACAAATATTGTTAACATGTCTATACTACCCAAAGCAATCTACACACTTAACACAATCCCTATCAAAACACCAACAGTATTCTTCACAGAGCTAGAACCAACAATCCTAAAATTTGCACGGATCCACAAAAGACCCTGAATAGCCAAAGCAACCTTGAAAAAGAAAAAGCTGGAGACATCACAATTCTGGATTTCAAGTTATATTACAAAGCTATAGTGATCAAAACAATATGGTACTGGCACAAAAATAGACACAGGGATCAGTGGAACAGAATGGAAAACCCAAAACCCAGAAATGAACCCACAACTCTATGGTCAATTAATCTTCAACAAAGCAGGAAAGAATATCCAGTGGAAAAAAGACAGTGTCTTCAACAAATGATGTTGAGAAATCTGGACAGCAACATGCAAAGGAAAAAACTGGGCCACTTTCTTACATCATACACAAAAATAAATTTAAAATGGATGAAAGACCTAAATGCGATACCTGAAACCATCAGAATCCTAGAGGAGAACACACAGGCAGTAACCTCTTTGACAATGGCCAGAGCCAATTCTTCCTAGATATGTCTCCTGAGGCAGGGGAAACAAAAGCAAAGTAAACTATCGGGACCTCATCAAAATGAAAAGCTTCTGTGCAGCAAAGGAAACAATCAACAAAACTAAAAGGCAACCTTCAGAATGGGAGAAGATATTTGCAAATCACAAATCTGAGAAAGGGTTAGTATCCAAAATCTATGAAGAACTTAGACAACCCAACACCCCAAAAACAAATAATCCAGTTAAAAATGGGCAGAAGGCACGAATAGATATTTTTCCAAAGAAGACATGCAGATGGCCAGCAGACACACAGAAAGGTGCTCAACATCACTGATCATCAGGGAAGTGCAAATCCAAACCACAGTGAGCTATCACGTCACACTTGTCAGAATGGCCAAAATCAGCAACACAAGAAACAACAGGTGTTGGTGAAGCTATGAAGAAAGGGGAACACTCTTATACTGTTGGTGGGAATACAAACAGATGCAGCCATTCTGGAAAACACTATGGAGGTTCCTCAAAGAGGAACCCTACAATCCAGCAATTGCACTGCTAGGTATTTACCCAAAGAATACAAAAATACTACTTCAAAGGGATACATGCACCCCAATGTTTGTAGCAGCTTTCTCTACAATAACTAAATTATGGAACCAGCCCAAGTGCCCATCAACTCAGGAATGGATAAAGAAGATGTCATATATATATACACCATATATATATATATATATATATATATACTGCCATATTACTCTGCCATAAAACATGAAATCTTTCCGTTTGCAGTGACATGGATGGAGCTAGAAGTAGTATGTTAAGCAGAATAAGTCAGTCAGAGAAACACAAATACCATGATTTTACTCACCGGTGGAATTTAAGAAACAAAACAAATGAGCAAAGGGGAAAAAGAGAGAGAGGCAAATCAAGAAAGAGACTCTTAACTCTGGAGAACACACTGATGGGTACCAGAGAGGAGGTGAGGGGGCGGGGAATAGGTGATGGGGATCAAGGCGTGCACTTGTGATGAGCAGCAGACGATGTATAGAATTATTGAATTGCTATGTTGTACACCTGAAACTAATATTACACTGTATGTTAACTAACTGGAATTTAAATAAAAACATTAAAAAATTGGGGAGTTCTCAGCCATTATTTTTTAAGTATTCTTTTTTCTCTGTCCTTGTCTTCTGGGACTCCCATTATGCATATGTTGATATGCTTGATTACGTCACACAGGTCTCTGAGGTTGTACTCCTTTTTCCTCATTCTTTTATTCTTTTTAGTTCCTCAGACTCACTAGTCTCAATTGAGCTATCTTGACTTCACTGATCGTTTCTTCTGTTTCCTCAGATCTATTGTTCATCCCTTCTAGTGAATTTTTCATTTCAGTTATTGTACTTTTCAGCTCCGGAATTTCTACTTAGGTTTGTTTTTGTTGTTGTTTTGTTGTTTTGGTTTTGGGTTTTTTTTACATATTCTCTTTGTTGATATTCTCTATTTGGTGAGACATTGTTCTCATATTTTCCTATGGTTTCCTGTTTCCTGTAGTGGATCATATAACCAATAAAACCAGGGATGGGAGTCCAAGCCAGACTCCAGAGGCAGATCACTTAACCCAGTACTATACAGTCTCCCCTTCCCATAATTCATATCACAGAATGCTTCCCCTGTAACTGTGATTTTAATTGTCTTCCCAGCTATACTGAACAATTTGAGAGAAGGGATGATGTCCTAGTCACCCCTTTATTTCCTGTACCATGAACAGATCCTAAAACACAGTAAGCATTCTGTAAATGTGTGTTGAGTGTACGACTGTAGGGTTGAATCAATGAATGGCTTCTTTAATGTGTTTTCTGAGCAATCCTGATCTATTTGATATTTAAATGATTTGAATCTACAAAACACACATGTAGACAAGCACACACACACACAAACCGTAAGCTAACAGGTTGGTTACATTTTTACTATCTTGAGCTCTTTAATTTCTATAGTTTAACAATTACAAGGAAGTGCCCTTTAGTATGTGTTCTGTAATAGCATGATGATAATGAAGCATCATCTAGGGGTTAAAATGATCACTACTGTATAGTTAAAAATTCGTTCAGTAATAAAAATCTCAAATGAAAACAAATATTAAGTCAAATACTAACACAAAATAAACTTGACTATTCTACAATTTTATTTAGAGATTGTCAGTTGAAAGTCATACGTTGCTGACACCCAGTGGTAATCAGATATAAAACAAGCTTGGTTTATATGATTTTCATTTCCAACTACATTGAATGATTTCACTATCTTTATATTTTATTTTTATATACGTAATACTTATTTGAAAAAATTGAAAAGTAAAGAAATTTCAAAGAATATTGTTTTACTAGCAAATAAAAAAAATTCTGTTCTTTTAAGGCAATTTTAAACATAACTGAGGTTTTAACAATAGTGTTTTAGGAGTATCCAAACACATAGCCTAAGGCTTTCCTCTAGCACATGGAAAGTCATATCCATGTAATTAAAAGTATGAGGGAGGCAAATAAAAAAACAAAGGAAGTAATTTTCAAGAGAGTGTCATCTGATGATGTTTTGCCTTTCTCTAGTGCTTTAATCGTTGCGAAGCATTTTAAATGCCTTATATATCTCAGTGCAACATAAGAAGTTAACTCTTTTCTGATAAAGCTAATGTGAAAGCATTAAATAACAGAATTAATAGTCCCTTCTAATAGTCTCATGTCTTAATTGCTTAACTGATAAAATCTCTCTGCCACCATCATCATGCATCTTGCCTCTTATCCAAGGTTTGCACAAAGTCTATTGCTGTGTTTAATGTCAAGGGGGCAGCTACTCTTGGAATTTGTCAGCTGAAAAACAAAATCCCATTCAAAGACATCTGAAAGAAATGGGTACTTGCACTCGTAAATAGCCAAAGGAAGGGAGAACTTTCGCTTTGATGTTTTAGCTTTAAGTGGATCTCATAGCGATCATAGGCCTTCGTACCATGGTCTGACATAAATTTGTCATTAAAAGAAATTTTTTAAGTATGGGAAGTTTAAAAAAATACGATAAACTATGGTATGTCATTCCCTTAAAGTGGGTATTTTGGTCCAAAACAAAAATGTAGGAATGAAATAAATCTGTGTCTAAAGGACAATCCTTAAGAAATGACATTTGGCAATTATACTATCTTATTTTTCCTGCTTTTCACAGAAGGGTGAAAACGTGATCAAGTACCTGTAATTAGAAACCCCACCTCTAGAACACACTGTTAAATCTTGCCCATTGTCACTATTTAGAAAATGCAGCTTCCACTTGAGAGGTTGTTTAATTCACAAAAGCATGTACCTTAGGGAAAGGGATTAGAATTCTACGGAAATTCTGATATAGGTACGTACAAAGTTCTTCATTAGTTACAAGGAAATAAACAAACAAGGAAATAGTACATCCTATGTGTCAAGAATCGTTTGAGTTATATTTATTATCTCATTAAATTCTCACAATCATAGGAAATAAGTACTAATATTACCCCATATTACAGTTGAGAAAACTGAGGCACGGAAAGTTTAAGTGACATTCCTGGGGTTATACAGTTGGCAAAAGGTAAAGAAAGTATTTGACTACGAGAAGTATGACTCCAAAGCCTGTGTAGTTAATTAAAATGCTATATAACTTTGGATTTGAATAGTTTATTCACCTTGCTTTCATAGATAGGGACAACGAATAGAAAAAATTAAATCAATTTCAATTGGATACTGCTAGGCTAAGTAGCCTACATTTGGACTTTCCATCAAAGAACATAAAGTCTACATCTCTCGTGACCTTACAAGTGGTATCAAGGGAGTCACAATAGAATAGTTCGTTGCCTTGTTTCTCCTTCTTCATTCCAGAGGAGAATATGTCTGGTACAAATTGAGGCATTGTAGTGGCACAGCAAAAACTTATCTCCCATTCTCACCCAACCAATCCTTCTTTCTTACTTGGATCAATAAATGAGGACCTAGTTGTCAGCATTGGGCTATTGCTTTTTGGACAAAACAAAGGAGTAAAAAAATATCTGGTCTCTGTTCTCAAGAAATATAGACCAAGAGAAAAATACACCATAGTTTCCAAGACTGGCTCCTCATTGGAATCACCTAGAGGTCTTTTTAAAAATGTATATTTCCGCAAGTCCTATCTCAGATTTGCTCCACCAGAAACTCTCAGAGCATAGCCCAGGGATATGTATATTTAACAAGTGCCCCGAGTGATTCTTCATATGCCCAGGTTCGAAACCTCAGTCGTAGAACACAGGAAACCTTTGTAATGACTGGAGGATTTTTACCTGTCAGTTACAACTCTTCTTTTCTAAATACTATGTGGGGTTCCAAAGCTTTTATTTCAAAAGTATTCCCTACCACTGCAGCAGAAGCTGAGAATGTAAAGGCAGGATAGAGCTAGGTCATGCAAAGCCTTGAATGCTGTGCTAAGGAAGATGAATATTATTTTCTAAATTAGTGGTTCCCAAATCTCACTGCAAGTTGGTTCTATTGAAAATGGAATTTTATAAAAAATAATTTACAAAATGTATTAAATCATTATTTCCAGGAACAGAACATGGGCATTTGTATTTTTAAACAATATTTGCAGAGCTTCTGAGTCAGCCATCCACAGAGCAGAATTGGGGATCCACTGCGTGTAAATCTGAGCTACAACCCTCTACCAGGAGATTGCAGACTTGGACACAGCTCAAACTTAGTAGCTGTGTCCCGGCTTGTAATAGTAATAGTCATAATTTAATAATAGCGGCTGACGTGTGTTGAATACAAATTATGAGTAAAGCATAGTAGAAAGTGATTTACATGCATTACCTCGTATAATACCTGCAACAAATCAGTGAGGCAGATAATACATTTAGTTTCATTTTATTGAAGGACAAGAATGAGATGCAGATAGATGAAATCATTTTAGCAAGTTCATACAATTAGTAAGGGGCAGATTCAAGATTTTAGCCAATATTTCCCAAACTTATTTTCCCTGAAAAGTCCTTTTATTTCATATAATATCTATTAACTATTATAACACCTATTAACTAGGGTAGTATGGAGGGAAATTGGGAAGCACTGAGGTTTTGCCTTTCTCGGCAGAGGATACATAATCAAAATGGAGGAGAAATATATGCTAAAAGCGAATGAAAGTATAAAACCAGAAGTCCATGGAGGCACCTGGGTTGGTCAGTTAGTCAATTAAGCCTCTGCCTTTGGCTCAGGTCATGATCCCAGAGTCCTGGGATGGAGCCACGCATTGGGCTCCCTGCTCAGTGGGGAGACTGCTTCTGCCCCCTCCTCCCTGCTCGTGCTCTCTCCCTCTCTCTCTCTGTCTTCAATAAATAAAATCTTAAAAAAAAAAAATAAAACCAGAAGTCCAGTCTTCTCAGAAGTTCGTAGTAGATGGGCTTTTTACAAGGTTGCCGAGATTAGAGACAAGAGGTGCAGAGATGTTGCGGTAAAGATGAATGCGGTAAAGATGGCCGCATCAGCTTGGCAGGTGACGGTTGGTTACTACCGAGAGCAAAAGGAGGGAGGAGGCCCATAGATCATAAAGGGCAAATAGAACAATCCCAGAGTAGACAGATGCAGTAGAATTTGAATATTTATTAAATTCTGAAGGGAGACCTTACCTTCCTTACCAAAGAATGTTATTCTCTCCATAGATCGAATATATTAGAAAAATGAAGTTTACATAATATGGCGTAGTAGACAAGAGCATAAATTCTGGAGCCAGATTTCTTGGGTTCACATTTACATAATAGCTATGTGCGTGACTCTGAACAAATTATTTAATTTCTGTATGTCTCAGTTTGCTCTTTGGTAAAATAAAAATGATCATTATTACTTGCTTCTTAGGGTACTTGTGAGGTTTAAATGAGGTAATACAAGTAACGCTGTTAGACTAATCCCTGGCAAACACGAAGCACCATGTATAAAAGTTATTATTAGGGGCGCCTGGGTAGCACAGCAGTTAAGCGTCTGCCTTTGGCTCAGGGCGTGATCCTGGAGTTATGGGATCGAGCCCCACGTCAGGCTTCTCCGCTATGAGGCTGCTTCTTCCTCTCCCACTCCCCCTGCTTGTGTTCCCTCTCTCGCTGGCTGTCTCTATCTCTGTCGAAAAATAAATAAAATCTTAAGGAAAAAAAAAAAAGTTATTATTACCCCCTCACTTTATGCTTTTAACATCCATGCCCTTATAGTTTCTACTTGGGAAGAAAGCCTACGGACTTACAATATGAGGTAAAAATTTACTAATACCAGAAGTTACCATATAAGGGGCGCCTGGGTGGCGCAGTCGTTAAAGCGTCTGCCTTCGGCTCAGGGCGTGATCCTGGCGATCCGGGATCGAGTCCCACATCAGGCTCTTCCGCTGTGAGCCTGCTTCTTCCTCTCCCACTCCCCCTGCTGTGTTCCCTCTCTCGCTGGCTGTCTCTCTGTCACATAAATAAATAAAATCTTTAAAAAAAAAAAAAAAAAAAGAAGTTACCATATAAAAATGAATCAGTTAAGTCTGTTAGTGAAATAAGTCTAACACCTCTTTAGTAAAGGCTTCACAAAATTGTACACTATGATATTAAATGAACTTCAGGTCTTTTCATTCTATTTCCATTCAGTTAAAATGTATATGCATAAATACCCCTCTTCTTTGTTACTTTTCTCTGCCAAATTTCAAGTCATTATTAAGTGACTTATGTTTCCAAGGAGTGTCTCTATAAATTTTGACCTAATTTTAAAGGTAAACAATTTGGTGGATGAAAGTAAAATAGTACATGATGTGATCTGGCTTAAGTGTGAAGTATTTTTCATGTCCCTAAAGATAGTTGTCACTCTGCTGGTGAAGAAATGCTGTTCACTGTCACATGCTTTCGTGGTGAAAGGTAAAAAACACCAAACGAAGATTCTAAGGAAGGAATGTTTGGAATATGTATAGGGAATGACAATTCGTTCAATGTGACTGAAGCAGAATGTCTCTGTTGAGGTATGATGAGAGAGAAATATGGAGATTGGGTAGGGAACTTTTGTGTGGGCTTTGAATGCTTCGCTAAGGAATTGTACTTTACTCAGTAAACAAAGGGGACTCATTGAATGTTTTGAGCAGGCAAATAACATATGATCAGTCTTTTCAATTATTTTATTTAAATTCAATTTAATTAACATATAGCGTGTTGTTAGTTTCAGAGGTAGAATTTAGTGATTCATCAGTTGCATGTAACACCCAGTGCTCATTCCATCACGTGCCCTCCTTATCGCCTATCACCCAGTTACCCCATCTCCCCACCCACAACCCCTCCAGCAACCCTCAGCTTGTTTCCTATCGTTAAGAGTCTCTTTTGGTTTGCCTCCCTCTCTTTTTTTTTTCCTTCCTTCCCATATGTTCATCTGGAAACCGTCAGGTTGCTCTCTATAGTTAAGAGTCTGTTTCTTTGCCTCTCTCTTTTTTCTTTTTTCCTTTACTCGTTTGTTTTGTTCCTTAAATTCCACATATGAGTGAAATCCTCTGATATTTGTCTTTCTCTAACTGACTTATTTTGCTTAGCCTAACACCCTTTAGTTCCACCCATGTGGTTGCAAATGGCAAGATTTCGTTCTTTTTGATGGCTGAGTAATATTCTATTATATATACATACACCAATATATGATGAGTCTTTAGGAAAATAACCTGGAAACTTTTTATTAGGTGGATAGAATAGAAAGAGACCATACAGAGAGACCAGTTTAAAAATTTACAATAGTCCAGGAGATGAGAGTTGATATTGGATTTTGGCAATAGAAAGAAGGATGGGGAAGATAATGTGGATAAAAATGCTAGAAGTTTTGTCACTTGTGAAATGTTGGAATCAATGGAGGAAGGAGCAAGAGATGAGAGATATGAGCCCAGTGGCTGATGTACGATCATACCATTAACAGAAACTATAAGTCAGAGGACAGAACTAAAATGAGACAGAAGAAAATTTGTTTTTAAGTGCCCTGGTTTGCAGTGTGAGTAAATATATAGCGGGCAGTTTCAACCGCAGCATGGGTTCTTGGAAGAGGGAATGAGAACTGGAAAGTTTTATCTCATAGACAACTATGCAGAGGTGACTACAGGAGTGTAGAAAGAAAAGAAGGTAAGAAAGACAAAAACACAACTTTGAGGAATACCCAAATTTAGAAAATGGGAGGAGAAAGGGAAGCCAGTGAAGGAAACACAGAAAGCTTTCTGCCTCCAGTCTGTCCTTCCTTCACATGAACTACTAGAGTGATATTTTCACTATTAGATTCTGACTGTCATTCCTCAATTTAATGTAGGCAATTTTGTATCCTAAGTGACCATTGAGAATGCAGTGAAAACACCACATATATATGTAGTTTGAGTCTCCAAAGGAGAGAAGACAAAGAATGAGGAAAACAAAATATTGGTTGAGATAATGGAAGATAATTTCCCCAAACTGAATAAACACATCAATCTATATAGATTCAAGAAGACCCACAAACTTCAGGCAGGATAAATAATAACTGTATCACTCCTACACACATTACACTAAAACTCCTAAAAACCAAAAATGAAGAAAAAGTTAAAAACAGATTTTTAAATTTGTATTTTCTTCTATAAAGCAGCAAATAGAAGAGTGGTGCCTGATTTCAACTTTTTAGTTAAATTGCAGTTAGTGAACATGCAATGTAATATTAGTTTCAGGTGTACCATATAGTGATTCAGCACTTGCACACAACCAACACCTGGTGCTCATCACAACAGGTGTCCTTCTTAATCCCCATCACCTATTTCCCCCATCCCCCCACCCATCTCCCCTCTGGTAACCATCAGTTTGGACTCAATAGTTAAGAGTCTGTTTCTTCATTTGTCTCTCTCTCTCTCTTTTTTTTTTCTTTGCTAATTAGTTTTAATTTCTTTTTTTTTAAAGATTTTATTTATTTATTTGAGAGAGAGAGAAAGCATGAGATGGGAGAGGGTCAGAGGGAGAAGCACACTCCCCAGTGAGCAGGTAGCCCTATGCAGGACTCGATCCCAGGACTGCAGGATCATGACCTGAGCCAAAGGCAGTTGCCCAGCCAACTGAGCCACCCAGGTGCCCTAATTTGTTTTAATTTCTTAAATTCCACATATGAGTGAAACCATGAGGTATTTCTCATTCTCTAACCGACTTATTATGCTTAGCGTAATATTTCTAGCTTCATCCATGTCATTACAAATGGAAAGATTTCATTCTTTTTATGGCAGAGTAATATTCCATTGTATGTATTATACATCTTCTTTATCCATTCATCAGTCCATGGACACTTGAGTTGTTTCTATAATGTGGCTATTGTAGATAATGCTCCTATAAACATTATAACCCTATAAACCTACAGGGTACATGTATCCCTTCGAAGTAGTATTTTTGTATTCTTTGGGTAAATACCTACTAAGGAAATCGCTGGATTGTAGGGTGGTTCTATTTTTAACTCTTTGAGGAACCTCCATAGTGTTTTCCAGAATGGCTGCATCTGTTTGTATTCCCACCAACAGTATAAGAGTGTTCCCCTTTCTTCATAGCTTCACCAACACCTGTTGTTTCTTGTGTTGCTGATTTTGGCCATTCTGACAAGTGTGACGTGATAGCTCACTGTGGTTTGGATTTGCATTTCCCTGATGATCAGTGATGTTGAGCACCTTTCTGTGTGTCTGCTGGCCATCTGGATGTCTTCTTTGGAAAAATATCTATTCGTGCCTTCTGCCCATTTTTAACTGGATTATTTGTTTTTGGGGTGTTGAGTTGTCTAAGTTCTTCATAGACTTTGGATACTAACCCTTTCTCAGATTTGTGATTTGCAAATATCTTCTCCCATTCTGAAGGTTGCCTTTTAGTTTTGTTGATTGTTTCCTTTGCTGCACAGAAGCTTTTCATTTTGATGCGGTCCCGATAGTTTATTTTGCTTTTGTTTCCCCTGCCTCAGGAGACATATCTAGGAAGAATTGGCTCTGGCCATTGTCAAAGAGGTTACTGCCTGTGTGTTCTCCTCTAGGATTCTGATGGTTTCAGGTATCGCATTTAGGTCTTTCATCCATTTTAAATTTATTTTTGTGTATGATGTAAGAAAGTGGCCCAGGTTTTTCCTTTGCATGTTGCTGTCCAGATTTCTCAACATCATTTGTTGAAGAGACTGTCTTTTTTCCACTGGATATTCTTTCCTGCTTTGTCGAAGATTAATCGACCGTATACTTGTGGGTTCATTTCTGGGCTTTCTATTCTGTTCCACTGATCCCTGTGTCTATTTTTGTGCCAGTACCATACTGTTTTGATCACTATAGCTTTGTAATATAACTTGAAATCCAGAATTGTGATGCCTCCAGCTTTGCATCGCTTTTTCAAGATTGCTTCGGCTATTCGGGCCCTTTTGTGGTTCCA
Organism: Ursus americanus; assembly: GCF_024610735.1. Lineage (NCBI taxonomy): Eukaryota > Metazoa > Chordata > Mammalia > Carnivora > Ursidae > Ursus > Ursus americanus. Next base: position 33,204,461 of record NC_142164.1, on the reverse strand, counting down.
TACAGATTTTAGGATTGTTTGTTCTAGCTTTGTGAAGAATGCTGTTGGTATTTTGATGGGGATTGCATTAAATGTGTAGATTGCTTTGGGTAGTATAGACATGTTAACAGTATTTGTTCTTCCAATCCATAGGCATGGAATGTTTTTCCATTTCTTTGTCTCATATTCAATTTCTCTTATCAGTGTTTCATAGTTTTCAGAATACAGATCTTTCACCTCTGTGGTTAGGTTTATTCCTAGTTATCTTTATTTTTTGGTGCAATTGTAAATAGGATTGATTCCTTAATTTCTCTTTCTGCTGCTTCATTATTGGTGTAAAGAAATGCAACAAATTTCTGTACATTGATTTTGTATCCTGCGACCTTATTGAATTCATTTATCAGTTTTAATAGTTTTTTGATGGAGTCTTTCATGTTTTTTACATAGGCTATCAATGTCATCTGCAAATAGTGAAAGTTTTACTTCGTCATTGCTGATTTGGATGCATTTTATTTCTTTTTGTTCTCTGATTATCATGGCTAGGACTTGTAGTACTATGTTAAATAGAAGCGATGAGAATGGACATCCCTGTCTTGTTCCTGACTGTGGAGGAAAAGCTCTCAGTTTTTCCCCTTGAGAATGATATTAGTTATGAGTTTTTCATATATGGCCTTTAGAATGTTGAGGTATGGTCCCTCTAAACTTACTTTGTTGAGGATTTTCATAATAAATAGATGTTGTACTTCATTGAATGTTTTTTCCACATCTATTGAAATGATCATATGGTTCTTATCCTTTATTTTATTATTGCAGTGTATCACATTAATTGATTTGCAAATATTGAATCACCCTTGCAACCCAGGAATAAGTACCACTTGATCATGATGATTAATTTTTTAATGTAATGTTGGATTTGATTTGCTAGTTTTTTATTGAGAAATTTTGCATTTATGTTCATCAGGAATATTGGCTTGTAATTCTCTTTCTCAGTGGAGCTTTATCTGGTTTTGGTATCAGGGATATGCTGACCTTATAGAATGGATTTGGAAGTTTTCCTTCCTTTCATTTTTTTTGGTGGGAGGGGAATAGTTTGAGAAGAACAGATGTTAACTCTTCTGTAACTGTTTGGTAGATTTGCCTTTGAAGCCGTCCGGCCCTGGACTTTGGTTTATTGGGGTTTTTTGATGACTGATTCAATTTCTTTGCTGGTTATCAGTCTGTTCCAGTTTTCTATTCTTTTTCAGTTTTGGTAGTTTATATGTTTCTAGGAATTTATTTATTTATTTCTTCCAGATTGTCCAATTTGTTGGCATATAGTTATTCATAATATTCATTTATAATTGTTTGTATTTCCATGGTGTGGGTTGTTATTTCTCTTCTCTCATTTGTGATTTTATTTATTTGAGTCTTTTCTCTTTTCTTTTTGATTATACTGGCTAGAGGTTTATCAATTTTATTATTTTTTTTCAAAGAATGAGCTTCTGCTCTCATTAATCTGTTCTACTGTTTTTTTAGTTTCCATATCATTTATTTCTGCTCTAATCTTTATTAACTTCTTTCTTCTGCTGGCTTTAAGCTTCAGTTGTTGTTCTTTTACTTGCTCCTTTAGGTGTAAGGTTAGGTTGTTTGAGATTTTTCTTGCTTCTTGAGGTAGGCCTGTATTGCTATATGACAAGTGATTTCTTAAACAAAAAATGAAAGCCAGAAAACATTGGCATAATTTCAAGTTAGTAAAAAATAAAATGACCAGACTATAGATCTGTATATAATAAATATACCCATTAAAAAGGAAAGACATTTTTAGACCAAAAAAAAAAAAAAAACGGAAAATAACTGCCAACAGCAGTCACATAGTTGAAGAATTACTAAAGGATGATATTCAGGCAGAAAGAAAATGAGAACAAATTTGCAGATGGGGAAAAAACAAAGAGTGGCAAAAGGGTAAATATGTGAGCACACAAAAATTAGTATTGATTATTACTAATAATGTATTTAGTGGTTTAAAAATAGAGAGTTAAGATTCATAACAAAGATAATATATAAGATAAAAAGAGGGTAAATGGAGTCCAAAAATGTTATGGTATTAAACTGTCCAGGAAGAGGTAAAAGTACTAATTTATAGTACTTTGATATCAGGAATACACATGAAGATATTTAGGGTAGCTACTATGAATACTACAAGAATATTTAAGTATGGGTGCAGATCCATGTGTGGCACAGGAAAGGACCCTAAAAATAAACAGCCACTACCTCGTAAGCTGCCTTCCGCTGGCCCGTGTCAGAGTCTCTGCCACTGCAGGCCTGCCTAGATGCCAAAGATCTTTCTGCAACCTTGAGCACCAACGAGCGCTTCAAGTGTGGAAGGTCTAGCCACTGGAGTGCCCTGCTAATGGAGGCCACGGTCATGGAATGAGAAGCTGCGGCAGAGGTGATTTTACCTCGGATAGAAGTTTCCGGGTTGTTTCCTCACCTCTTCCAGACATCTGTTATTGTTGTGGTGAGTCTGGTCATCTTGTCAAGGATTGTGATCTTCAGGACGATGCCTGTTATCACTGCGGTAGAAGCGGCCACATGGCCAAGGACTGCCGGGAGCCCAAGAGAGATCGAGAGCGACGCTGCTGCAACTGTGGCAAACCAGGCCATCTGACTCGTGGCTGTGACCACGTGGATGAGCAGCAGTGCTCTTCTTGCGGAGAATCTGAACACATTCAGAAAGACTGCGACAGAGCAAAGTGCTATAGGTGTGGTGAAACTGGTCACGTAGCCATCAACTGCCACAGACAAGTGAAGTCAACTGTTATTGCTGTGGCAAGTCAGTGCACCCTGCACAGGAATGCACAATTGAAGCCACAGTTTATTTTCATTTGTTGCCCTTCCTTTTTCTGATTGATGGTTGTATTATTTTCTCTGAATCCTCTTCACTGGCCAAAGGTTGGCAGATAGAAGCTACTCCCAGGCCAGTGAGCTTTACTTGCCACGTAAAAGGAGGAAAGGGGTGGGGGGAAAAATCAATTTTCTGCATTTAACTAAAAAATAGAGTTTATGTCGAGTTTGATAGAGGTGGTATGTATAATGCTTTGTTAAAGAACTCCCTTTCCTGGGGTGCCTGGGTGGCTCAGTCTTTGGGTGTCTGCCTTTGGCTCAGGGCATGATCCCATCCTGCGATCAAGGCCCGCATCAGGCTCCTCCGCTGGGAGCCTGCTTCTCCCTCTCCCACTCCCCATGCTTGTGTTCCCTCTCTTGCTGGCTGTCTTTCTCTCTGTCAAATAAATAAATTAAATCTTTAAAAAAAAAAAAAAGAACCCCCTTTCCATGCCACTGGTGAATAAGGATTAATGAATGAGAAGAGTTGAGTTGAACCAGTAAGACCATTCTGGGTTTCTTGGATATGTTCTCATGTAGGAGGTAAAACCAATTCTAGAAGTATCTATGAGCTTCCATAAATAATTTTAATTTTAGTATAATGATTGCCTTGGATTATCTGACCTCAGTAGCTATTAAATAACATCAAGTAACATCTTTATCAGGCCCTACATAGAACATACAGTTGAATGGGAATAAACAAAATAAATGGCTGTGCAAGAAAAATCGGGATAAAGACCCAAACAGAAAAAACTGCATCACAGCCTTGATGTTAGATATACATAAGGTGATATCAAAGGTTCAGAACAAATTTTTTCAAAGACTCTATCTAAAACCCAGAGTAAACATCTACGCTCAGAGATAGTATAATTTGGAGTTATTCAGGAATTGCAGAGAAATGCATTTCACAGAAATCAAGATGTTATTTTTGTGTACTTATATCACTTAGACAACTGATTCATTTGCTGTAATCAGTTTTTAAAAGTCAGATGGGAAAAGCAACTGAAGTCCTAGAAAATAGAAATGTAATTTTAAGCTATCCAATAAAGCTGGAGGAGGGAGGGGAGTTTGACTAAAGTTCTTTTCGTTTGTTTCAAATTTTCATTAATGTACATAGTGCAAAATGCCATATTAAAGGGGAATGTGGAGGACTAAAAGAAAGACTCTTTAAGTATAAGGTTAATATAAAGGGGTATAATGAAAATAATACAAAAGAAGGCGAGAAAGAAAGGACGACATACAATTGTGGCACAAAGAGAAAGTGAACAGCAAGGTATTAAATTTAAGCTAAAATATATTAATAAATACATCCCACAAAAATGGATTAAATGCTACAATTAAAAGATAATTATTTCCAACAACTACATGTTGCTTTTTGAAAACTCATTTTTAATGTAAAGGTAAAAGTAAAAAGGTGGACTACAACATAGCAGGGAGACACTAATCAAAAGAATGCTGCCAAAACTAATATCACAAAAAGTAGATTTTAAGGTAAAAGTCATCGTTAGATATAAAAAGTTATGTTTCATATAAGAAGTTTAAATAACTCAATAACACAGTAGCAAAAATTCTAAATTAGAAAAATAAATAAATAATCAAGTTAAGTTTAACCCAGGAATATAAGGTTGGTTTAGTATATGAGAAATCAATCAGTGTAATTCACCACATTAATAGAACAAAGGAGAAAAATATTATCTCAATAGATGCAGAAAAAGTACCTAAGAAGATCTGATTAACATATATGGTGAAAACTATTAGAAAACTAGAACTAGAAGGGAATACACTTAATCTGATGAATGGTATCTACAAAAAAATACTATCACAAACAAAAAACTTAGGAGCAAAATTTTGAAACTTTCCTTCTGAGGTTGGGAAAGACCAAAAACTTCCACAATCTCTACTTACAGTCAACATTGTACTGGAAGTCCTAGCTAGTTCAATAAAGCAAGAAAAATAAATAACAGAAGAATTTTAAAGGGAGGAATAAAACTGACATTACTTTCAAACACATGATTATGTTTTCAGAAAATTCAAAGAATATTCAAATAAAGTACAAGTTAAGTGAGTTTGGCAAAAATACAGGTGTTTTAACTGTCTCCTATTCACTGTGTTGATAAGGAGGGATTCCTGCTTCAGGATTATGGGGCTGGCAAACACATGAAAACTGCACAGAAGAGATCAATAGAGTTTATTAGTCATATAAACTCACAGCCCACGGGAGGAGGGTACTGCACACCACAAAGGAACACAGTGAACAACCAAGATCTGTAGGAGGCTTTGTAGCAAGAGGATGGAGTGACCCTGATTTTTGGGGAGAATATGTTTGGCTTATTTGAATAATTCTGTGGGCTATTGCTGGGAATGGCCAGCAATCCCTGTACCGATGGATGAAAGATTACTCCGAACTTTGCTGTGAAAGAGAGAAGGCAAGAGGGTCAACACTCAGAGGCGAAGACCCTTGCTCTTCTTTGCTCCGGCTTTTATTGGTCCTTCAGGATAATCACAAATCCTTACCACCGTTTCTCAAGCACATGATGTGTGACAAGGGGTCTTACTGAAACTGGAAGGATCTGTTTACGGAAAGATACTATGGGATAGGCTAATATGCGTGGTCTACGAGTTCTGCTAAACATAGCCTGAAGGACAATGCCTACATCTCTGAGATCACAGGGCGGCTGTTCGGGCTAGGAAAGCTTCGGGAAGGCAAGTCCCCACGGCACTCCAAGGGCAGAGTGGTCACGCAGGCCTCGGCATTCCAAAGGCCTACGCCCTTCTCCAAAACCTTCCCTGCCCTCAGTGGCCTTCGTGTTACATTTTGGCGAGCCAAGTATTACAGCTGATTTCATGCTCTACATTAACCCCAACAGGCTATCAGGGAACTGAAGCTCATTTCTTTAGGACAAGCAGAAACTATGCCTGGTCCCCTTGATGAGGAGGATATTTTAACTAGAGGACTTTATCTACAGAGGCAGAATGGGGAAAACTTAGCAGTTAGTGCATTAGAGGTCCTTCCAGTTTTACCAGAAGCGAGGTAACACATAATATTTGGCCTTAATTTTAGGCCTTATACCACAGCTATATACAAAACTCAGTATTTTTAAAATGCATTTTTATATGCCAGCAACAAACAAAAGATGAAGATATATATATACATACTATATGACATATGTATAATGTCATCAAATGTTAACACATTACTATTAATAAGTCTAATGAACAATAAGAAAGAATTCTTTTTTCTTAAAAGATTTTATTTATTAATTTGACAGAGAGAGACAGCCAGCAAGAGAGGGAACACAAGCAGGGGGAGTGGGAGAGGAAGAAGCAGGCTCCCAGCGGAGGAGCCTGATGTGGGACTCGATCCCAGAACACCAGGATCACGCCCTGAGCCGAAGGCAGATGCTTAACGACTGCACTACCCAGGCGCCCCAAGAAAGAATTCTATACAGAAAACTACAAAACATTTTGGAAAGAAATGAAAGAAAAAAAAAAAACCTAAATAAATGGAGTCTCATACTAAGCTCATGAATTAGAAGACTCAGTATTGTAACGATTACACTTCTCCCCCAAAGTAATATAGATATTCAGTACAATCTCAATAAACATCCCAGAAAGTTTTTTGTAGAAATTGGCAAATTCATAGCAAAATATATATGGACATGCAAGGCCAAGAATATCCAGATAATTTTGTGGAAGAAACAGAACAAAGCCAGAGGACTTATACAACCAGATATCAAAACTCATAAAACTACAGTAAGTAAGATAGTGTGGCATTGCACAAGGATAGCAAAATAGACCAGTAGAACAGAAGAGTCCAAAATAGATTCACAATTATTCAATCACTTAAATTATAACAATGATGTTGCTGGAAAAAAGTGAGGAAAATACTTTGTTTTTCAATAAATGGCATTAGATAAATTGAATACCCACACGTGAAAGAGAAAAAAAATGGCTTCACTAGACACAAAAATCAATTGTAGGTAGACTGTAGGTCTAAATGTAAACATTTTAAAAATAAAGCTTATGGAAGGGATAACATCAAAAATATCTTGATCACCTTGGGTTAAGAAAAGCTTTCTTAAACAGGACACTTAAAGACTAACCATAAAGGAAGTGAGTGACAAACCACATTAAATTTAAGGACATCTGTTCATTGATGTCACAACAGACTAGAAAAGCAAGTCATGGAATGGTAAAAGATAATTTGCAACACATAACCTGGAAATAATTCATATCCATAAGGCATAAAGAATTCATAAAAATCAAAAAGAAATGACAGACAACCCAATATAATATTAGGCAGAAAACTTCAACAGGCATTTTATAAAACAGTATAGCCAAAAAAGTCCTCAACCTCATTACTAATAATGGAAGTGCAAAATTTTAAAAAATGACATATCATTACATAAACATCAGAATAGGAATAATTATAAAAACTGACAATGTCAAGTGTGGGTGTTTATGTAGAGTAACTAGAATTCATATATTGTTACAAACACTTTGGGAAAAAAAGACTGCATATTTTCATAAAGTTGAACACACATTTACCATGTGACACAAAGACTACTCCCAGGTATTTATTTAGGAGAAAAGAAAACATATCTCCACACAAATAATTACATATGACTTTATGTTCATTGCAACTTTATTTATAATAGCCAAATGCAGGAAACACCTCAAATGTCCATTAATCAATGAATGGATAAGCAAAAGGTACACGCAAACAATGGAAGAGTACTTAAAAATAAAAAGAAATAAAATACTTATACATACAACTACATGAATGAATCTCAAAACCATTAAACTAAGTGAAAGAGACCAGATGTAAAAGACTACATGCTCAGTGATTCCATTAAGATGACATTATGGAAAAGATAAAACTATAGGGACAGGAAACAATGGGTGGATGCCAAAAGTTAGTGGTGGAGAAAGGAGTTTGAGTACAAATGGTCATGAGGAAAATTCTTGCGGTAATGAAAATATTCCATATCTTAAATGTGATGGAATTTACATGGGTGGAAATATTTTTAAGTCTTATCTAAATGTACACCGTAAATGGATGCATTTTATTCTATGTGAATTAAACTTCGAAAAAGTTTATTTTTAAACAAACAAAAAGTGCTAAAGAAGACAAACTAGTTTATTTTGTATTGTTTTATTTTTTGAATTTTTATTAAGTTTTTAATTTTAATTCCAGTATAGTTAACATACAATGTAGTATTAGTTTCAGATGTACAATATAGTGATTTAACAATTCCATATATTACTCAGTGCTCATCATGGTAAGTGTACTCTTCAATCCCCATCACCTATTTCACCCAACCCCCCACACCCCTCTTCTCTGGTAACCATCAGTTTGTTTTCTATAGTTAAGAATCTGTTTCTTGGTTTGTCTCTCTCTCTTTTTTCGTTTGTTTTGTTTCTTAAATTCCACATGAGTGAAATCATATGGTGTTTGTCTTTCTTTTTCTGACTGACTTATTTTGCTTAGCATTGTACTCTTTAGTTTTATCCATGTTGTTGCAGATGGCAAGATTTCATTCTTTTTTATGGCAGAATAATATTCCAGTGTGTGTGTGTGTGTGTGTGTGTGTGTGTGTGTGTGTCCATTCATCTATCGATGGAATGGGCTGTTTCCATATCTTGGCTATTGTAAATAATGCTACAATAAACATAGGGGTTTGAATTAATGTTTTTGTATTATTTGGATAAATACCCAGTAGTGTGATTACTGGATCATAGGGTAGCTCTATTTTTAACTTTTTGAGGAACCTCCTTACTGTTTTCCACAGTGCCTGTACCAGTTTACATTCCCACTAACAGTTAAAAGTTTATTTTTAAAGTTTATTTTTAAACAAACAAAAAATGCTAGAGAAGATAAAACTAAATAAAAAATTCTGATATCAAATGCTATTTAATTAGCAATGAAGCATTCACTTTAAGTGAATAAAAATGTATCTTTTTTTAAAAGATTTTATTTATTTATTTGACAGAGAGAAAGATAGCTGGTGAGAGAGGGAACACAAGCAGGGGGAGTGGGAAAGGAAGAAGCAGACTCCCAGCAGAGGAGCCCTATATGGGGCTTGATCCCAGGACTCTGGGATCACGCCCTGTGCCGAAAGCAGATGCTTAACGACTGAGCCACCCAGGCGCCCCTGAATAAAAATGTATCTTGAAAGAGAAAAAAGATAATCATACCTGCTCATCAAAGACATAATTAAAATTTAAAAAGACAAAGATACAGTGCGGGAGAAAATAGTCACAAAACATAACTGTCAGGGTGACCTAACAAAAAATTCTCTCTTATGTAAAAGCAATTAGAAAACTTGCAAAAATTGTTAGAATCTATATTTTTAAAACTCTGCAAATTAACTAAAGGCTTGCAGCAATCCAGGGAGAATTTATTCAAGAAATCTTGATTAAAAACAATGAGTTTTGGTGTTTATTGACTTGCACTATTCTTATCCCCTTTTGTCAACCTCCATGATACCCTAGAAAACTAACAGCTAGCTATCATGGTGGAAATCAGCAGCCTGGCAGCCAACACAGGGGCTGAACAGGATTGGAGGTTCTTCATAACCTCATTCTCACAGATGTGTTATCACTTTACATAACTGGTAGTTCCCCAGAACACCACAGTTTCGGACTATCTTCATTTCACTTGACTTAGAGCTCACCTAATGCAAAAAACCTTTATTCAGGGGCGCCTGGGTGGCTCAGTCGTTAAGTGTCTGCCTTTGGCTCAGGGCATGATCCCGGAGTTCTGGGATCGAGCCCCACGTCAGGCTCTTCCACTGGGAGCCTACTTCTTCCTCTCCCACTCCCCCTGCTTGTGTTCCCTCTCTCGCTGGCTGTCTCTCTCTGTCAAATAAATAAATAAAATATTTAAAAAATAAAAAAATAAAAATAAAATAAAAATAAAAACCTTTATTCAGGGCATTTTGATGAAATCATTTAGAGGTAGTTGTTTGAATTTCAGACTTCCTGAAGAGGTCGATAAGAGTTAGGGCAAATGATAGATGAACCAAAAACTTGAAGAGGAAAAGCTGGGGAATGAGATATCCATAGAGGATTTGAAAAACCCTGACATACACCTGTGAATCCAGAATGCCACAAACATGTATAGGACTATGCACATACCCAGAGACCTAAACTCTCTGTCCGGTTGACCTCAAAACTATACACAAGCAATAAGCAAAGGCTCAGGTACAGTTGTCAATAACCTGGCTAAGTGTTGTAGGTATACCCCAACACACACACACACACACACACACACACACACACAAAACCCTTCAGCAAATATTAGGAGACTGCTTGGTTCTAGGTGTTTGAGGAAATCTCCATTGATTCACCAGCTTAATGAGTTAGCTAAGTGAACTGAGATTTCAGTGACCATACACAACAAAGAACAAAGACTTTACAGAATTAACTCTGTAAAATAACTAAGAAACAATCAGCAATAATATTAAGGTCACAACAAAAACACTAGGCAGGGGCAAGAATCTGATTTCCAGAGTTAATACATTTTATTAATTAAAATGTCTAATTTTGAAAAAAATTATGAGATATGTTAGGAAACAAGAAAGTATAACACATATACAGGAAGAGAAGAAATCAGGGGCGCCTGGGTGGCTTGGTCGTTAAGCGTCTGCCTTCGGCTCAGGGCGTGATCCTGGAGTCCTGGGATCAAGTCCCACATCAGGCTCCTCCGCTGGAAGCCTGCTTCTTCGTCTCCCACTCCCCCTGCTTGTGTTCCCTCACTCACTGGCTGTCTCTCTCTCTCTCTCTCTGTCAAATAAATAAATAAAATCTTAAAAAAAATCATAGAAACGATCCTTGAGGAAATTAAATATTGAACTTACTAGACAAAAACTTCATAACATTGCCATATGACTGAGCAATTCTACTCCCAAGTAGATAACCAAGAGAATTGAAAACAGGCATTGAAACAAAAACATGTTGATGAATATTCATAGCCTCATTATTCATAATAAAGGAATACTAGAGGGGCACCAGGGTGGCTCAGTTAGTTAAGCATCTGATCAGGTCATGATCCGAGGATCCTGGGATCAAGCCCCACATTGGGCTCCCTGTTTGGCAGGGAGCCTGCTTCTCCTTCTCCTTCTCCTGCTCCCCCGGCTTGTGCTCTCCATCTCCCTCTCTCTCTTTCATAAATAAATAAAATCTTAAAAAAAAACAAATAGTGGAAACAACATAAACACCCATGGACTGAAGAATGGATAAACAAAATGTGGTATCCTCTTACGATGGAATACTATTCAGCCATAAAAAGGAATGAAATACTGATTCATGCCACAACACAAATAAACCTTGAAAACATTATACCAAGTAAAGGAAGCCAGACACAGAAGGCCACTTATTAGATGATTCCATTTATATGAAATGTCTATGATAAGCAAACCTATGGAGACAGAACATAGACTAATTGTTGCCTGGGGCTGAGAGAAGGGTTGGAGAAAGAATGGGGAGTGACTGCTAATAGGTACAAAGTTATTTTTGGAGTGATGAAAATGTTCTAAAATTCGATTACATGATGGTTACACACTGTGTTAATATACTAAGAAACATTGAATTGTACACTTTGAATGGATGTACCTAAGTCCTGAATAAATTATATCTTAATATAACTTAAGTGTTTGACATATTTAAAACTCATTTTAAAATAATTAAAGAAATGCATATCTATAGAAACAGCATAGACTTAAGATATAAAAGAATAGTATGAACAACTTTATGACAAAATCTTGACATTCTAGATTGAATGGTTAATTACCCAGAAAAATATAACCCACTAAAACTGACTAACGATGATATAGAAAGACTGAATAATTCACAATTTCTAAAGATGTAAAATATAGTCTAAATTCTTCTCACAAAGTAAACACTAGTCTTAGATGATTTATGGGTGTCATAACTTTTCAAGTGAGTACCAATTATTCAAATATTATTTGAAATTTTCCAGAGACCAGAACATAAACAACACAGTGTTACTTTATTTTTTATTTTAAAATAACAGTATGAGTAGGGGAATTTATAGACAAATCTTACCCATAAATCATAGATACAAAGATTCTTTAAAAAAGCAAACAGAAACCAGTAGTGTGTAAAAATAATACTTTATCAATGTTAGGTTGATCTCAGGAAAAGAATTACATAAATGTATTTCAACTTTTTAACACATTAAAAGAGCAAAAATATATAACAATCTCAATAGATAAAATTTCAGGGGGACACCTGGGTGGCTTAGTCAGTTAAGCCTCAGACTTTTGGTTTCAGCTCAGGTCAGGATCTCAGGGTCCTGGGATGGAGCTCCACGTTGGATGGAGCCTTCTGCTTGAGGATTCTCTCTCCTCCCTCTGCTCCTACCCCACTCGCATTCTTTCTCTCTGTCTCAAGTAAATGAATAAATCTTTAAAAAATAGATAATTTTTTAATAAAATTCAAAATAAAGAAATTAAACCTTACCAATGATGAATAATATGGAATTTTGCTAACTTGTTAAAGGGTATCAACAGAAAAATATAGCAAATATCATTCTTAATAGTTAAAGGTTAGAAGAACTTCACTTAAAATCAAGAAAAAAAAAAAAGATAGGGTGCCTGGATGGCTCAGTCAGTTGAGTGTCTGCCTTTGGCTCGGGTCATGATCCCAGGGTCTTGCTCTGTGGGCAGCCTGCTTTTCCCTCTCCCTCTGCCTGCTGCTCTCCCTGCTTGTGCTCTCTCTCTCTCTGTCTGTCAAATAAATAAATAAGATCTTTTTTTAAAAAAAAGCTTTAAAAAAAAGAAAAGAAAAAAATTATATCCATTATTGCCATCCATTATTACACTTCCATTTAACAATATACTGTAGTTAACTAGATGAAGCAGAAAGGCAAGAGCAAGAAACAAAAGGTATGAGGTTAAGAAAGAAAAAATAATACTGCTGATACCTACTATGCAAAGCATCAAGAGGAAAGGTGTCTGTGTCCTTGAGTCACCAATGGAAGACCAACACCCAAAACTGCACTCTATGTGAATAACAAACTACTACTGAGTTAAGACACTGATTCTTATGGTTGTATTTGTCAGAGAGCAATTTTTACCTTAACAAATACATTTGTAGAAGATATGATTATTTATAAAGGAAAATGCAAAGAATCTACAACTTAATAGAGATAATAATCATTTAGCAAAGTTGATGAATGTAAAAATCAATATACAAAAATCAATTTCATATACCAGCAACAAACAGAAAATATAAATTTTAAAACTCCTTTCAATAGCAAACTATTAAGGTACATAGGAATAAAGCTAATAAAGTTGTGAAATGTCTATACATATAGAAAATTATTAATGTAATTGAAAAATAATTAAGAAGACCCAAGTAAATGAAATCTGTTTGTGGATAGAAGTCTTGACATTATAAATATGTCAATCCTACCAAAATTCATATATAGATTCAACGATATTCTAATAAAAATCCCAACAGAGCTTTTCCAGGAACTTAACAAGCTGATTCTAAAATTTATATGTAACAGAAAAGAGCCAAGAATAACTGAGACAGTCTTGAAGAGGAACAAAGAGAAAGTGAAGGAGGAGGAGAAGAAAGGAGAAGGAGAGGAAAAGGCTGGGAGATATGGTATGAAAACTTGCCCTAGCAGATCTCAAGACTGATTACAATGCAATAGAAATAAAGACAGTGTGGTTTTGCCATAGAAATAGGCAACAATCAATGGAACAGAATAGGGAGATCAGAAATACTCATCGCATATGGAAATAATGTATGTTAGAGCTCAATGTAAATCAGCGGGAGAAAGGAAAGATGGTTCAGTAAGATGTACTGAGATAAATTGGTTATCCAGTTAGAAAAAATGAAGTTGGAGGCTTATATTACGTTATACACATCATTTAATTTAAGTTGGATTAAAGACTTAAATGTGAAAGAGAAAACATTAAAATTTCTAAAAGGAATTATAAAAAATGTTCATAGGACCTTAGAATAGGAAATAATTTCTTTTTTTTTTTTAAGATTTTATTTATTTATTTGACAGAGATAGAGACAGCCAGCAAGAGAGGGAACACAAGCAGGGGGAGTGGGAGAGGAAGAAGCAGGCTCATAGCGGAGGAGCCTGACGTGGGGCTCGATCCCATAACGCCAGGATCACGCCCTGAGCCGAAGGCAGACGCTTAACCGCTGTGCCACCCAGGCGCCCCAGAATAGGAAATAATTTCTTAAACAGGAGAACATAAGGACTAACCATGGAAACAGTCCCATAGCACCTATTCCTTATTTCCAAAATTCTGTTGTCTAATTTTACATAGGATCACAACTGCTTATTTTATTGTCTACTCTTTTGAACTGATAACTACTTGAGGATAAGGACTATATCCTATTAATTTTATCTTCCCCCTCACCCTGGTATGTGTTGGTTGTATCTCTACAACACATGAGAGAAGAGAGTTTTAGGAAAGATGTTTTACTTTTCCCTTGATTTGGCACTCCAGTGGTTTCCTTTCCCTAACAATTACCCAAGTTTTTTTTTTTTCCCTTCTGTCAGATACATGAAGTGACACTCACACATCTATAACATCCTCCTCCTCATCCAAGTCATATTTCCACTACCTAGTCTTGATCATCTACTCATTGGTATATTTTTGGTCCATTATCCATCATGTCCTGAATTTCTGGGCTTTCAAAGGGAACAATTAAGTGAAGAATAAAGCCCTATTAATAACTAAAAGAAAAATCTATAGGAGACCTTTCCCAGGTATTATTTGTTCACTTCTAAATTGGATCTCTGGAGGTTAACTAACCTTCAGAAAAGAGATTTTAAGGGTGCAACTAACAATTCAGAATGAGAGGCTTATGCCACTGCAGACCATTCTTAGATCTGGAAGAGACCTTCCCATAGATGGGTAATCTGGTCTAATTCCCCTTGCAATGTGAGAATTTCTTCTTTCACATTGCTGGCATTTTTCATGAACTAACTCAGCTGTAATCTTTCAAACAATACACTTCTTGTGACAAGAAGCCACTGTTTCAGAGGAAAGTCTGTTCCATTTTGTTTTGTCCTAACTAGTCATTCTAAATCTAGAAAAGGGAACAGACAGCCCTCAGGCAATAAGAGCTTGTGTGTATTGTCAAAATTTCCCTATTTCCGTAGGTGGTTTCCCAAGATATTTTCTCCAGAAAGTTTTTCAACATGACCCCCCGTATTGCATAACTAATGACAAACAAAGAATGCCCCAAACCCTCTTGTATATAGAAAAGCAACTAGTTGAAGCTAGTCACCATCTTCTATATTTTGCATTCCAGAAATGTTGAGTCATTTGAAAAGGCAGAAGAAATTGAACAATGAAAATTATACACCAGCAGCTCTATAGGGTGTGTCAATATTCAGATTATCAATGAATCAGAGATGAATGCTTAAGTTTGCCTTGGAAAAGCAACTAAACAAGACCTAGAGGCTGAGTGTCAAACAATTTCATTAAAGAATCAAAATATGTCCAGAATAGAAAAGACAAGAGATCATTTTTCCAGCTGTATTACACAGAACACAAGTTCTACAAGAGATTCTGAGTCAGAAGGATTTCATGGTTAAAGTATGTAAAAAAACAAAAACAAAACAAAAACTTCAGAACAAAGTCCCCTCTAGAGGATTCTAAAAGACATTAGCGTATTACAAGATCTTGACTGGGAAAAAAAAAAAAACCTATTTAACTTTACTTAATTTCGTGTGTCTCAAATATATCTAACAGCAACTAACCTTCTTTAGTAACACCCAGCAAAATAATTGTGTACCTCAAATGTACCCCCAAGAAACACTAACCTAGTTAATTTTCCTTTCATTTTAAATATGTTGGAGAAAAGACCCAGAAAAGTTTGCAAAATGCTCAAGTCAACAAAACTACTTAGTTGCACAGCCAGGACTACAACTCAGGTATCATGGCAGCTTACAAGTCTGGAATATTCCTCTACTCTGCCTTCACTGTCTCCAAATCCCTGGGGAAGGATAACATTGCAAATATAACAACAAATTGGTTTCTTGGCGTTCTCCCTCATACCCTCTGTAAGGAAAATTTTATTACCTATCACAGTGATTTTTAATGAGATGAGCAGGGTGCTAAGGGAGATCAGGAAGAGGTGTTCACATAATTTGTAGGGCAAGGAGAGGTATATTTTTAAAGCATATTAAATGTTAAAGTATATTTTTTATTTAGAAAGAAATAATTTTTAATAAGGTTTCATTTTTTTTAAAGATCTATTTACTTATCTATTTTAGAGAAAGAAAAAGAGAGCACCTGTAAGCAGGGAGCACAGCAGAGGGAGAGGGAGAGAAATCCTCAAGCAGACTCCCCTCTGAGTGGGGAGGCCAAATTGGGGCTCAATTCCAGGACCCTGAGATCATGACCTGAGCTGAAATCAAGAGTCAGATGCTTAACCCAGTGAGCCACCCAGGCGCCCCAATGTTTCATATTTTAAATTACAAAGAGAATAGGGCATCCTTGTTTACTTAAAGTACATATGGATTTTAAAAGTTTGCAAAACACTGACAATAAGAATATACATAAAGGGGAGGGGGCACCTCGGTGGCTCAGTCAGTTAAATGTCTGCCTTCAGATCAGGTCATGGTCTTGGGGTCCTGGGATCGATCCCCATGTAGGACTCCCTGCTCAGTGGAGAGTCTGTTTCTCCCTCTGCCCCTCCCCTCACTCGCGTTTCCTCTCTCTCTCAAATAAATAATAAAAAAAACTCAACAACAACAACAAAAGATTGTCTCATGTTAGACTTTCTGGAGGAAATGACATTTAGTCCCACAATGAACAAATAGTAGTCAGCCAAAGCAGGAGTGGTTGAAGTGTGTTCCAGGCAGAGATGGTAGTAAATTTTAAGGACTAGAGGCATGACAGATGGTGTCATGACTAAGGGACTGCCAATAGTTTAGTATGGCTGAAAGAGAGAACAGGCAGGAGGAGGAGGAGGAGGAGGAACCAAGGGAGTAGGGTGGTGGGGAAGAGTGAAGAACATAGTGAAGAACTAATGAGGGGCCAGGTGACAAAGGGTCTTGTATCCCATGCAATGGAATTGATCTTTATCATGAGAGCAATAGTAACATGTTGAAAGGTTTAATCAGGAGAATTTGCATAATCAGATTTGTATTATAGAAAAATCATTCAGATGACAAATCCATACTTTCTCACAGAAGGAAGTTTATAATGTGCTCAAATTGTTCTGGTGCTTAATTTCCATTTTCTTAACCAGCATGGACTTCATTCTGAGAGCTGAATGATTAATCTACAGAGTCTAAAGAGAGATTCTGACAATCAAAATCATCCAGAGATTATGGTGAAACAGTCCACTCATCAAAAGGGCACAGCTGACTCATAAGCAGTAACATAAATTGTCCAAGTCGGTAAGTATTTCAGTTGAGGTCACCAAAAATATAGTTCACAAGGAAATTCACACTTGATATTTCCGTAAAAGATTCAATGAGAACACTATTTTTAAGTTGTGTTAAGGTTTATAATATTCTTGTTGAAAGAAATGAAAATTTTGAATTTTATTTCATAATTTATTCTAACTCATCATTGTTTTAGAGTCAATTATCCACCAGGAAATTGTCTCAACTACCTTTATCTCAGGAATTACATTGAAGAAGCTCTTTACCACAATAGCTGCAATGCAGTGATTCTCATGACCAGTCTACCTGAACCAGCATTCATTTTACAAGGAATTATTTCAATGAAAGTGGACAACGATATTAGAGCCCTTGTCCCACTTAACTGTCATTGGACCTCCATAACTCCAATATCATAAAACCATTCTCTGGTGCCTTAAATTCTTTGTTGTCTTCAAGTCCCCATAGAAGCACAAGTAATAATTATAATAGAAGCATAAATAATAGAAACAAAAATGATACTAATAATGCAGTACTTTCTATATCCCAGGTACTGTACTAGAAACTATATGCATTATCTCATACACGTACAAAATCCCGTGAGTTAGATACTGTTAATATTCCAATTTGACAGATGAATAAACTAATCCTTAGAGAGATTAAGTTTGTGATCAGACAGCTTGTGATCAAAATCAGAATTCAAATCCAGGTCTGTATGAGTGCAAAACCTAAGTCAATTCTGTATTTTCTAATATTTCTAGTTACTTGTTATATAGCAGTTACTGTATACTTGGAACTGTGCCAGTCAACGTATAAGCATTACATCATTTAACCTTCAAACAAACCTACTGAAAGGTAACATTATCCTTATTTTACAGATGAAGAAATCAAAGCTCAAAATATTTAATTGCCAATGGTTACTCAGATCTAGATTTGTCTGATTCTTTTTTTTTAAATAAAGGTTTTATTTATTTGACAGGGTGGGGGAGAGAGAGAGAGAGCACAAGCAGGGGGAGGGGCAGAGGCAGAGGGAGAAGCAGACTCGCCTCTGAGCAGGGAGCCTGATGCAGTGCTGGATCCCAGGACCCTGGGATCATGACCTGAGCCGAAGGCAGACACTTAACCAACTGAGCCACCCAGGCGCCCCTAGATTTGTCTGATTCTAAGTCTGTGTGTTTAACCACAATCTATACCATTAGAATATGATAACATAAAGCAGTAGTTCCCTACTTCTCATGGAACTCCATGGCCCTGAGATTTCAAAAGAAGACAGCCATTCATGGTTTCTAAGGTAGAGGTCCATTGTTTCAAGTTCTTATCCACTAACACTTTCACAGAGATTGGTTGATGGTCAACTGAGAGCTGAGGGACTGGAACTCCAGAATGACACTGGGATCAGCACAGCTGTGAAGACCTGGTATAGAATCCAGCAGGGAAATCTAGGGAATAGAGATCATATGTAAAACACAGGGATCTTTTTTCTCTCTTTCCTCCTGCAGTGGTTAAAGTCTCTGATTCCAAGAATATAGAAAGAATGGGGAATTATTCTAAAGAAAACAGCTGCAACATCAATTCCCCACCTCCTAACATCTCAGTTGACTTCAGACTCCAAGCCTCAAAAGCCTGCCCAGGGCTAATCTTGTGGATTATAAAGTCACATTTCCTCTGTTCTGCCCAGAAGCGAGGGAATGCGCCTCATGAAACTAAATGCCCTTTACACTGCTTCAAGCTACTTACAGTCATAAAAGATCAAATAAATCCAAATACAGTGTTTCCTAAACATATTCCATGGAGCATGTAAGACACCCCTTGAAAAAAGTTCCACAGACAATTAAGTGTTGGAAATGCTGCAGTAAACTCTGTGTCTCAAAGATAGGGTGACCTATAATTAATCACCCAAACTAGGCCACTTCTGAGTGCCAAAGGGGATGTTGTTAATAATTACACGGAGACAGCAAGCACATACTGGAAATGTCCTGGGTAAATTGAGACCTATGGTTAGTCTGCTACTTAACCCAGAACTTTCCAAATTAGTTTGGCCACAGAACATCTTTTACCCCTTGCTACACCTGCAAACCTCATGAGAGACCATTATTCCACAGAATATACTTCAGGGAACACTAAACTTAGAGGTCTTAGCAAAGTCTGCTTGAAATGCAATAGACCAGCTCTTCCCAATCATTTCTTGTCAATGCCTACCTCGGAAGGAAGTGTTATATATTCGTAGTATAAACAGGGAAACGAACGAGGCTCCTTATAGCTGGAAAACAGGGGCTAGGCCAGTGGGGTATTCGAGGAGATTACTACCTCAGCACTCCTGTAATCCTCTGATACATACAGAAATCAGGCATATTTAGGTCGTGAAGCTCTGAATAGACTAAAACACACCCACAAATGACCTCCGCGTGTTTCTCTTCCTTGAAGACTAATTGCAGATAATTAAGTTAAAAGAAGCCAATGAAGGACTTACAAAAAAATTTTGCCCTTTTAGCCTCCTGGCCTATTTTGGTGCTTAGGATTTGGGTCAGTGTCAAAAATCTTGAAAATTATGGGAAATGCAACAAATCTCTTGACTGACTCAATCTATCTATCAAGACACTGAAAAAAAAAAACACTTCCATAGAAAAACAGAAACTGTATTAGGTATTTCAACATGTATTCTAACATAAGGAACTGGGTAAACAGGCAGTAAAAGATTGAAAATGCAAAAAGAGAGCACTGAGGCAACACAATGCCCAGCTCTGGCCTCAGATCTCTGAGGGAGCACTGCCCAAATGATCCTGGCACATCAAAGAGACACAGTGAGGCTGGTTCTGGAGTTCTAAAAGATGGTGGAGACTTGGTCTATTCACACTTTCCTAACCAACTGACCAGCTACAGATGATTCTAGTCACTCAGTTGTGGATGCATTTGGAAGGCAGAAGATTCTGCATTTTCAGGTCCTGGATTTACAACCAGCTCCAGCAGATAATTCCTACCAGAGACCCTTGCCACTGAATTGAGGCCTGGGCTCTCAGGTAGCTCTTGATAAATCTGGGTCTAAACTTAGCTCAATAACCCCACAGGAAACACCTTGGAGGGGCAACGCGAATTCAATGGGAATTTGAAGCACTAAACCTTATAAAGTTGCTTTGGAAAATTCAGTGAAGAAGAGGGAGGCAAAGGTGGGGGGAGCTGAAGAGGGGGAACTTGAGAGGAAAAAATGTAGGAAGTGTTTGCACATTTTCTATTCAGGAGGGGAAAGTAGCCATTTAAGAAGTGTTTTAAGCAAAGAAACGGTGTTTAAAGGTTAAGCTCCTGCCATATGCTTTTACATTGTGTTATTTATTTCATGGTGAACATTTTATGCTATTCAGGTCTTCAGTTGAAAGTCAGAAGCCATACATTTGACAGGCAGCCCTCTAAAATTTATTCCAGAAAAGGTCACACTTTGCTTACCTTCCTCAAAGCCACTTTGTAAAAGGCGGAAGAGTAAAGGAATCCCCTACACTCTGGCCAAGGAGGACACATTGTAGTGCTCCAGTGAGCCAGAAGAATACAATGGGCCCCAGATTAAAGGTTAGGGTCTGAGATTATAAACTGATAAAAGCATTTAAAACTAAAATATTCAGAGAGGTAGGCTGTTTTAAAGGTTAAGATCATAGGTATTGGGACATTATAGAGCGGGGGTTAAATCTTGGCTCCTTCATTTCCTAGCTATTGACCTTGAACACATTTCTTAATCTTTGTGAACCTCGCTATTGTACCTTTATTTGTGGACTAGTATAATCCACGTGTCGGCAATATCCACAGACAATACCTCTTTTTGCCCCTGCACCAACTGTGAAACAGGACTCAGAAATTCTTTGCATTCTATATAAAGAAGCCCTTTTTGTCATATGCATATCATACTAAAGATTTCAGAGGCAAATTGGAGTAGGTTCACAAAACAAAATATTTTTCTTCAAAAATCCTCATTTGTTAAATCTTTCCAGTGGGTCTCCTTTCCTACACCCTCTTCTGTGATGCTTAGCCTCCCCAGCTTTAGTTTCTCCATTCAGCAACATTATTCTTCTCTTTCTTATTCTTATATTCCATTATCTCTGTCTAGGGACTTCCAAACTCAAAAACCTGCTTAGCAAACCAAGAACCCTCCAGTTGTTAGTAGTGCCCTTCCTTAAAGGGCAGAAAAATATGACAACGCTTTTTGTTGTCCTATATGGATAATATTATAACATGACATTATTAATATTAGTGTAAAAAATTAGTGTGAAAATATTTTTTGAAAAGCACTCACAAACTCAGAACTCAAATCCTGTGTCTTGAAGGAGGTCCACTTTGCCTGGGCATATGTGTTCCCTTTTTTCCTTGGATATTCATAATGCAACAGTCCTCAAGCTGTAAATTGGCTCAGACACTATTGATAAGCTGTATTCTGGGGGGAAGGATGTCATTTTACATCTTTTAAGAGAAATAAAAACAAACATAATGTTCATTGAGCTCTTACCTTGTGATTAGTGAAGTGCTACATACTATGGTCATTTAATCCTAAAGAAAATGCTACAAAGTTGTATTCTTCTCCCATTTGGAATCTTGATCTTGGAGATGTTAATTAATCTTAACTTTAACCCTTGGTTTGGATAGAACACCGCAAAACCCACCCCAGCCGCAACCACCTCACCACAACCAAATCTCTTAATCTAGAGAAAAAAAAGGAAAAAAAAATCACTTTTTCCACACCACAGTATGTGGTCACTGTTTCAAAATACTTTGAAACCTAAAGCCTTTATAAAGTGATTTTTTTCCTTTGCCAATGACTTTGCTTTGTCATAAACACTTTATCACAACTATTGGATTCTCAAAAGTAAATAAAAGAACATTCTTGCTATTCTCTTTGCCTCCCCTAATCCTTGTTTCTTTACACCCAGGGAGAATAGAAGGACAGTGTGCCTGAGCTCCTTCCTGCCAGGAGTGCACATCTATTAACAAAAAATATGTCTTTATCTCAGCCAGACGTCTCACCTTTCACCCCTTTTCTCTCCAACTACTCCCTTAAAACAAGAAGTCATAAGATCTCTGACCCTGAGCTATACCTGCTCAGGGACTTCTAATTCTCCACTTCTCTTTTTATTTTAATTTTTCTTAAGTAGGCTCCACACTGAACATGGAGCCCAGTGTGGGGCTTGAACTCACGACCCCGAGATCAAGACCTGAGCTGAAATCAAGAGACAGATGCTCAATCAGCTGAGCCACCCAGGCATCCCACCACTTCTCCTTTTAAACCAACATGTAGAAGAGGGCCTGGAGATGGTTGCTTTACCACTACCACTCAGATCATGTCCTCAGCACCAATACATCCCATCTTCTGCCTGGGAACATTCCTTTCACATAGCTCCAAGCAGAAGAAGAAACTAGGGGTTTGAAGTGGGAAGGAGGGAGAAGTTGGATTTTGAAGAGGATGACTTTGAGGTGATTGTGAGACATTTGAGTAGAGATGCAGATCTAAGGCTCAGGTCAGAAATCTGGGTTGAAGACCCAGAAATGGAGGTGGTACCCAAAGCCAAGAGAATGGACAGGGTTATGCAAGGAGAAAATGAAGGAAAAAGGAAGGGAAGGGAGAGGAAAGGAAAGGAAAGAGAGAGTGTTCAGAACAGAAATCTGGGGCCTGACTACATGGCAGTGGCAGGGTCGAGAAGAGGAAGACTTGCTAGGGAAGTGAGCAGAGGACAGACTGCACTTCTATCTACCTTACTCAGTCCACAGTCCCATCAGCTGTTGGCTGGGCAGCACTTGAAGCAGGTGTAAGAACTCCACTATCAGTATTGTCTTATTTGCTGGTGGTCATCTTCCTACTAAATATTTTTTCCCAACCTTAAAGACTCTGAAGGACAACTTGTTTCTCATTCAGCATCAGACTGAATCACAGATTTTGGTTAAGTAGGCGGTAATCAAATCTAAACCTCCATGAGCCCAAGATACACAAATGCCGTCCTTTAATGCCTATCTCTTCCCGAGTAATATTCCGGTCCTTGGAGTTAGCTTGTTTGCTTCCAGGTGTGTGTGCATGTGTGATTATGAATAAAGCTGCTATAAAATTTATGTGCAGGTTTTTGTGGGGGCATAAGCTATAAGATCAGTTGGTTAAATACCTAGGAGCATGATGGATAGCTCCTATGGTAAGAAGGGGAAGGGGAAAAACAGCACTGACTTGAGTAACTTTGGAAACAAGTTGAGTCTGTAACACTAACGGAAACTAGTAGACTTTGTAACACTAAAGGCAAAAGAAAAAAGCACTGTCCTCTAGTTGATGATGTTCTTTATTATGGGGGCACAGGTTAACAATCATACCACTATACATGTAGACTTAAATTGAATAATTAATTAAATAGATAGCAGATGGTGGGAGACAGGTTTCTCATTGTTGGAGTGGGAGGTTATAGATAAGCAACAGGAGAAGGCTAAAATGATTTATTTGTGTGGCAATGGATTACTGCTGGATACATCAGTCTAAATTCATATTTAACTTTTATAGATACAGGTGGTTACATATAGAAATACTTATATATGTGCATATATACACTAATATAATATGGGTATATGATATGATTATAAGATATGAGTATACACACATATATTTCTTTGGTCTATTAGCTGAAAAGACCCAAAAAACATGACAATTCAGAAATCTAAAAGAAACTACTAGGTAGCAATAAGCACATGATGTGCCCAGATCTTGGTTTCTAATACCATTTTCCAATAAAAGGACCAGGCTCTTGGGAGAAATGACTCATTCTAGGGCTCAGAGAGGGAAAACAGAAGATGAGCCTAGAGGGTCTTATAATGTCAAAAAGTAAGGAAGTGCTAAAACATAAAAGCCCCACAATGATGGGGGTATGTCAAAGGGAGACAGGAAAGAGCTCCCAATGGCCAAAGCTATAAAAATATGAGCATAACATAAATACAATAGTATTGGATTAAAACCCAAAGTATAGGAACCCCTGGGTGGCTCAGATGGTTAAGTGTCTGCCTTCAGCTCTGGTCATGATCTCCAGGTCCTGGGATCGAGCCCCATATTGGGCTCCTGGCTCAGCGGGGAGCCTGCTTCTCCCTCTCCCTCTGCCTCTCCCCCCTGCTCATGCTCTCTCACTCTCTGTCTCTCTCTGTCTCAAATGAATAAATAAAATCTTTATAAATAAATAAAAATAAATATATAAATAAAACCCAAAGTATAAAAGAAGTATCCATGGAGTGCCTAGGTGGTGCAGTCTGCTGAATGTCCAATTCCTGGTTTAGGCTCAGGTTGTGGTCTCAGGGTCCCAAGTCAGGCTCCCCACTCAGTGCAGAGTCTGCTTGAGAGTCTCTCTCCCTCTCATTGCCATTCTCACTTGAGCTCTCTCTCTCTTTCTCTAAAATAAATAAATAAATCTTAAAAAATTGTCAAAAATTAAAAAAATAAAAGTATCCATGAGTCTATACTGATATAAAGAAATGATTGAATAAATAAATAAATGTGGGGAAATAGATCAATCTCCAATGCAGGAGAATTCCAAATAATTTATGTAGATTAACTCCGCTTTCAAGGAGCTGAA
The DNA here is from genome assembly GCF_024610735.1 of Ursus americanus. NCBI lineage: Eukaryota > Metazoa > Chordata > Mammalia > Carnivora > Ursidae > Ursus > Ursus americanus. The sequence continues at coordinate 33,179,654 of NC_142164.1, read as the reverse complement.
GTATAACTCTCTATTCCTTAAATGTGAGCTATACATAGTGACTTCCTTCCAAAGAATAAAATATAGAAAGAGAGAAAAAGAGTAATTTTACAGTAGAATAACTTGACAAACACTACCTCAGCCAAGTGGTAAGGTCAAGAACAATAGGGCAAGTTATGTTGATAATACATACCCTTGATATAATGTGATGAAAATGACACTTAACTTCTGTGGTCTTCCTCATCAAAAACCCATAGCCTTAATCTAATCATGAGAAAAATATCCCCAGTTGAGGGAAATTCTATAAAATACCTTAATAGTATTCCTCAAAACTATCAAGTTTATCAAAAATAAGGAAAGTCTGAGAAATTCTCACAGCCAGAGGAGTCTAAGGAGACATGATTACTAAATGCCATGTGGTATCCTGGTTGGGTTCCTGGAACAGAACAGAAAAGGGGCATTAGGTAAAAACTAAGGAAATCTAAATGAAGTATGGACTTTAGTTAATAATAATGTGTGTGAGGGGCCCCTGGGTGGTTCAGTCAGTTAAGCATTTGACTCTTGATTTCAGTTCAGGTCATCGTGATCTCAGGGTCATGAGATTGAGTCCTGCCTTAGGCTTTGTGCTGGGCAAGGAGCCTACTAAAGATTCTTGATCTCTCTCCCTCTGACTCCCACCCTCCCATCTCTCTATCAATAATAATAATAATAATAATAATAATAATAATAATAAATAATGTGTATGATATATGGGGACTTGCTGTAGTATCTTCACATTTTTTTGTAAATATCAAACTGTTTTAATTTTTTTTAACTTTTTTTTAGGGATTTTATTTTATTTATTTGAGAGAGAGTGGGAGAGAGAGAGCACGAGAGGGAGGAGGGTCAGAAGGAGAAGCAGGCTCCCTGCCGAGCAGGGAGCCCGATGTGGGACTCGATCCTGGGACTCCAGGATCCAGACCTGAGCCGAAGGCAGTTGCTTAACCAACTGAGCCACCCAGGTGCCCCATAAATTTTTTTAAGTTTATTTTTTAAAAAGTAGGATGATGGATATAGTATTAGCATTATTTGTTGATGACATTGTTATATATATGGAGAGCCCACAGAAAATTACTATATACTTTAAAAGAATTGAGCAAGATGGCTAGATAAAAATAATATATATAAAAAAGTATTTCTATGTAGTAACAACCAGTTACATTTATAATGGAAGAAAGATACCATTTACAATAGTTATAAACAGATAACTTAGAAATAAATTTAACAGGGCTACTCCCTGTGCACCACGCTGTTGGTCATGGGCTGCACACTGCACCTGCACCTTGGGCTATCAGTGAGGAGCAGCAGACCCCCAAGGTGCTTCCCTGGCTCTGCTACGATGCCCTGGTGTACTTTGCACTGGAGAGGTTGGAAGATGGTGGTGAAGTAGAAGGATCCCAGGCTTGCCTTGTCCCATGAATTCAACTAGATAGCTATTAAATCATCCTAAATACCCCAGAAGTTGACCTGAAGACTGGCAGAACAAACTCCACAACTAAAGGTAGTGAAGAGGTCAGATTGTAGAAGGTAGGAAGTGCGGAGATTCAGTTTGGGAGAGAAGTGATTGTGGCTACTGAAGTGGGGAGGGAGCCACAGCTTCAGAGAAGGAGGAGAGACAGATGAGCATAGAGGGGGCACATGGGGAAAATGAATCTTCAAACCAACTGGCATGGAAAGTGAGAAAGGATGAATTTTGTGAGTTTTTGCAACCAGTGGGGCTTAGAGCCTGGAATTTCAAAGGTCATCAGGCTTGGATGCAATAGAGCCTGGGGGGCACTCTGCTGCTCTTGGAGAGAAGGCAGGCAAATGCCTTGGGGTCATACAGCATGGAAACAGAAATCTGAAGAGTGCATGAGGCACACAGTGGGGAGGTTATTTGCTCATGTCACAGCACATCCCAGAGAGATAGCATTCATGGAGAAACCCCTCCAGGGATAAAGGAATTATCCAGCAACATTTCCTTCCCAGCCCCTTCCCTTATCCCTCAGCATAAGCACAGGACCACCTGTGGGAACCAGCACAGCACCAAAACTAGTTACCTAACTTGCTTACACCAAGCCTGCCCCCCCATACTCCAGTGGAACCACACCACTCAGCCATGCTTCCCTCAGTCCCAGTGAAGTGGGCCCCCGCCCCAAGAAGACCAGCCCATACCCCTGCTCACACCATGTCATACCATGTGGGAGTTTTGTGGTATCTCAGTTGTAGCAACAGTGGTGACAGGTCTCATTTCACAAGCAGACCAGAGCACACCTAGTTAAAATGTGCCACATTCAGGCCAGGGATCAATCACTGCCCAAAACAGGCAAAAAGCCTCTGCAGACAACTTGCCTGAAGGATAAAGTGGCCAGGACACAATAGCAGAGCACACACAACACACACTGGAGACACTTTCTGAAGCACCAGGCCCTGGGAAACAGGGGACACTACATGGCAGAGCACTACAGGACCTCTTTTTCATAAGGCCATTACCCTCAAGAACAGGAGACATAGGTGACTTTCCTAACATACAGACACAGGCACACTGACTTAGACAAAATGGGAAGACAGAGAAATTGATCCCAAATGAAAGAATAGGACATGGCCACCGCCAGAGATTTAAGTAAAACAGATATAAGTAACATGCCCGATAGAGAATTTAAGGTAATGATCATAAAGATACTCACTGGACTTGAGAAAAGAGTGGAACACATGAGTGAGACTCTTAACACAGAGATAAATAACATGGCAGAGATAAAGGGCTCAATAAACGAAGTAAGAAACACACGTGATGGAATGAACAGCAGGATGGAGGAAGCAGAGGAACAAATTAGTGACCTAGAAGACAGTAACAGAAAGTTGTCAAGCTGAATAAAAGAGAGAAAAAAGAATTATGCAAAACAAGAATAGACTTGGGGAACTCAATGACCATCAAACGTAATAACATTTGTATTATAGGAGTTCCAGAAGAGAGAGAAAGGGGCCAGAAAATTTATTTGAATAAATAATAGCTGAAAACATCCTTAATTTGGGGAAGGAAACAAATATCCAGATCCAGAATGCACAGAGAATTCCCATAAAAATCAACAAAAGCAGATCCACACAAAGACATATTGTAATTAAATTGGCAAAATATAGTGATAAAGAAAACATTCTAAAAGCAGTAAGACAAAAGAAGACAGTAACTTATAAGGGAAAACCCATAATGCTAGCAGGGGCGTTTTCAGCAAAAATTTTCCAAGCCAGAAAGGGAGTGGCAATTATATATATTCCAAGTGATAAATGGGAAAAATCTGTAGGCAAGCATACTCTATCAAGCAAGGCTATCATTCAGAATAGGAGAGATAAAGAGTTTCCCAGACAAACAAAAACTAAAGGAGTTCATGACCACTAAACCAGCCCTACAAGAAATCTTAAAGGGGACTCTGAGTGGAAAGGAGAGACCAAAAGTGACAGTATAAAGGTAGGAAATACAAAAGCAGTTAAAATGAATATTTCTGTAAAAAGTCAAGGAACTCACAAAATAAAAAGTAAGAAATATAAAAACACGTACCTAAAATGTTGGGAGGAGAGGAGTAAAGAAAGGGTTCAAACTTAAATGACCATCAACTTAATATACATTGCTATGTGCAAAACAGGTTATATACAAACCTAATGGTAACCATATATCAAAAAACACTAATAAATATGCAAAGAGTAAATAGAAAGAAATCCAACTACATTACTAAAGAAAATCATCAAACCATGGGAGAAAGACAAAAGAGGGTCAGAGAAAATCTTCAGAAACAACCACAAAACAAATAACAAAATGACAATAAATGTATATCAATAATTATTTTAAATGTAAATGGACTAAACTCTCCAATCAAAAGACAAAGGGTGTCAGAATGGATTAAAAAACAAGACCCATCTATATGCGACCTACAAGAGACTCATTTTAGACCTAAAGACACTTGCAGATCTAAAATGAGGGGATGGAGAAACATCTACCATGCAAACAGATGTCAAGAGAAAGCCAGAATAGCAATACTTACATCTGAAAAAAAAATAGAACTTTAAAACAAAAACTGTAAGAGACAAAGAAGGACCTATAATAACAACAGACACAAACTACACGAAGCTATAACAATTGTAAGTATTTTTGCACCTAACATAGGAGCACTCAAATATACAAAACAATAACAAACATAAATCAACTAATTGATAATAAGACAATAATAGTATAGGGACTTTAATACCCTCACTTACATCAATGGACAGATCATCTAATGAGAAAATCAACAGGAAAACAATGACTTTAAATGACACACTGGAACAGATGGATTTAATAGATATATTCAGAACATTCCATCCTTAAACAGCAGAGTACGCATTCTTTTCAAGTGCACATGGAACATTCTCTAGAATAGATCACATATTGGCCCACAAATAAGCCTCAAAAATTCAAGAAGATGGATGCTATGTATCTCTTCTGACAACACCACTATGAAATAGAAGTCAACCACAAGAAAAACATCTGGAAAGACCACAAACACATGGAGGTTAAATAACATGTTACTACACAATAACTATATCAACCACAAAATCAAAGAAGAAATTAAAAAGTACATGGAAACAAATGAAAATGAATACACAACAGTCCAAAATCTTTGGGATGCAGCAAAAGCGGTTCTAAGAGGGAAGTTTGTAGCAATATAGGCATACCTCAAGAAAGAAAAAGAATCTCAAATAAACAACCTAACCTTACATGTAAAGGAGCTAGAAAAAAACAACAAACAAAACCCAAACCCAGGGCACCTGGGTGGCTCAGTCATTAAGTGTCTGCCTTCAGCTCAGGGCATGATCCCAGGGTCCTGGGATTGAGCCCTGCATCGGGTTCCCTGCTCCGCTGGAAGCCTGCTTCTTCCTCTCCCACTCCACCTGCTTGTGTTCCCTCTCTCACTGGCTGTCTCTCTCTCTGGCAAATAAATAAATAAAATCTTAAAAAAAAAAAAAAAAACCCAAACCCAGCAAACAGAAGGAAATAATAAAGATTAGAGCAGAAATAAATGATATAGAAACTAAAAACACAAAAACAAAAAAACCAATAGAACTGATCGCTGAGGGACACCTGGGTGGTTCAGTCAGTTAAGCATCTGACTTTGGCTCAAGTCATGATCTCAAGGTCCTGGGATAGAGTCCCGCATCAGGTTCCCTGCTCAGCGAGGAGCCTGCTTCTCCCTCTGCTTGCTGCTTCCCTTGCTGTGCTCTCTCTCTCTCTGACAAATAAATAAATAAAATCTTAAAGAAAAAAAAAAAGAACTGATCACTGAAACTGGGAGCTCATTAAAATTGACAAGCCTCTATCCAGACTTATCAAAAAGAAAAGAGAAAGGACCCAAATAAATCACAAATGAGAGAGGAGAAATAACAACCCACACTACAGAAATACAAACAACTATAAGACAATATTATGGAAAAACTATATGCCAACTAACTGGACAACCTGGAAGAAATGGATAAATTCCTAGAAACATATAAACTAACAAAACTGAAACAGGAAGAAATAGAAAACTTGAACAGACTGATAACCAGCAAAGAAATTAAATCCGTTACCAAAAAACTCCTAACAAACAGAAGTCCAGGGCCAGATGGCTTCATGGATGAATTCTACCAACATTTAAAGAAGAGTTAATACCTATTCTTCTCAAACTATTACAAAAAGTAGAAGAGAAGGGAAAACTTCCAAATTTATTCTATGAGGCCAGCATGACACTGATACCAAAACCAGATAAAGACTCCACTGAAAAAGAGAATTACAGGCCAATATCCCTGATGAACATAGATGCAAACATCCTCAACAAAATACTAGCAAACCAAATAAAAAAATCCATTAAAAAAATCATTCATCAAGATGAAGTGGGATATATTCCTGGGTTGCCAGGGTGGTTCAATATTCACAAATCAATCAATGAGATACATCTCATCAATAAGAGAAACCATATAATCATTTCAATAGATGCATAAAAAGCATTTAACAAAGTACAACATCCATATATGATAAAAAGCCTCAATAAAGTAGATTCAGAGGGAACATACCTCAACATAATAAAGGCCATATATGAAAAATCCACAGCTAACATCATTCTTAATGGGGAAAAGACCTCCATGAGTTCAGGAACAAGAGAAGGATATTTACTCTCCCCACTTTTATTCAACATAGTACTGGAAGTCCTAGCCTTAGCAGTCAGACAACAAAAAGAAATAAAAGGCATCCAGATCAGCCAGGAAGAGATCAAACCTTCACTATTTGCAGACAACATGATACCATATATAGAAAACCTGAAGGACTCCACCAAAACATTGCTACAACTGATACACGAATTCAGTAAAGTCACAGGATACAAAATCAACGTACAGAAATCTGTTGCATTTCTATACACCAATAATAAAGCAGCAGAAGGAGAAAGGAAGGAATTTATCCAATTTACAACTGCACCAAAAACCATAAGATACCTAGGAATAAACCTAACCTAAGAGGTAAAAGATCTGTGCTCCAAAAACTATAAAACACTGGCGAAAGAAATTGAAGATGACACAAAGAAATGGAAAGACATTCTATGCTCATGAATTGGAAGAACAAATATTGTTTTACTATATTGTCTATATTACCGAAGGCAATAATGCAATCCCTATGAAATTACCAGAAGCATTTTACACAGAGGGAGAACAATCTTAAAATGTGTACGGAACCACAAAAGTCCCTGAACAGACAAAGCAGCCCTGAAAAAGCAAAGCAAAGCTGGAGGCATCACAATTCTGCACTTCAAGTTATACTACAAACCTGTAGTGAGAAAGAGAAAGAAAAGAGAGAGAGAGACAAAGAAACAGACTCTTAACTCTAGAGAACAAACTGATGGTTACCAAGAGGGAGGGTCGTGGTGGGATTGGGGGGGGAATGATGATGGGGATTAAGGAGTGCACTTGTCATGATGAGCATAGAATGATGCATGGAATTGCCAGAACACTATATTATACACCTGAAATTAATATAACACTGTATGTTAACCAACTGGAATTAAAAGGCAATAAAAAGCCAATAAAATAAAAGAAAATACAAAAAAAAGAAATTTAACAGGAAACATTCAGCATCTGTTTGAAGACAATTTTGTAATGCTACTGAAAAACACAATATATCAGCCGACAAAGTGGAAAGGCATCCATTTTCTTTAACAGGAAAACTCAATCTTGTATACTTAAATATTCTCCACTATTTGTTATGTAATTATGATGTGATCTCAATAAAAAAAAAAAAACACCGGGGGCGCCTGGGTGGCTCAGTCGTTGGGCATCTGCCTTTGGCTCAGGGCATGATCCCAGCGGTCTGGGATCGAGCCCCACATCAGGCTTCTCCGCTAGGAGCCTGCTTCTTCCTCTCCCACTCCCCGTGCTTCTGTTCCCTCTCTCGCTGGCTGACTGTCTCTCTCTGTCAAATAAATAAATAAAATCTTTAAAAAAAAAAAACACCAATATGATTGAAGTGGAGAATAAAGCAAGTTAATTCCAAAATATATAGGGAAAAACAAAGATGTAACAAGAAGCAGGAACTTTCTGAAAGACTGATGAGAGGGGAATGCTGTCCATACTGGATCTTTTTTTTTTAACGATTTTATTTATTTGAGAGAGAGAGAGAGTACATGGGTAGGGGGACAGCAGGGGCAGAGGGAGAAGGAGAAGCAGACTCCCTGCTGAGCAGAGAGTCCCAGGACCCTGAGATCATGTGTTGAGCCATAGGCAGATGCTTACCCAACTGAGCCACCCAGGTGCCCCTCCTTACTGGATCTTAAAGCATATTATTAGGGTACATAATTAAACAGAGGTACTGGTGCATGACTAGTAGTGGTACATGATTTGACTTAGCTCAATGGAAAGAAAAGAGAGTCCGAAAACAAACTCGACTATACAAACACACTAATTTTGTCTGAATGTTTTTGTCCCCTCAAAATTAATGTTGAAATCCTAATGCTCAATGTGAAGATATTATGGGGTGGAGCCTTTGGGAGATGCTTAGGCCATAAGGGCAGAGCCCACATGATTGGGATTAGTGCCCTTATGAAAGAGACCCCACAGGGCATCCCTTCACCATGTGAGGATATAAGGGAAGTCTGCAGTCTGGAAGACAGCCCTCACTTGATCATGTTCGTACACTGATCATGGACTTCGAGCCTTCAGAACTACGAGAAATAAATTTCTGTTATTTACAAGCCACCCACCGTGTGGTTTTTTGTTATAGCAGCCTGAACAAACTAAGATATACACACACACACCAATTAAATATATAGTAAATGTGGAAAGTGTCATTTTACATTGGGAGAAAATAGTTTGTTCACCAAATTGTGATGTAATTATTGGGTAACTTTCTGGAAAAGATGATAAACTTGAAAAATTATTTTTCTATACCCCATTATTCACATATAAGTTCCCTACTGAAATTCCCTTTATCTTTGATTGGCAATGCCCACTTTTCCTTCAAAATTCAACTCAAGCACCCCCTCCCCCTTTCCCCTTCTTCCTCTTACTAAGCAGCTGGGATAGATCTAAGTAGGCATCCATGATATACAGGAATAGAGCCATGGTGTTCCAGAGTGAGATGTTAGAGGTGAAGGGGGGTGAAGAGGATATCCATGCAGTCAGGGTAACCTAGTATGGGGTGTCAGAACTCAAATAGAGTGAGAAGATGAGATCCACAAAGGTGGAGGGGGGTGTAGTATGAGATGACAGAGCCTGATTAGTGTAAATAGAATGTTCATGCTAGGACCTGTCCTGACATTGGCAGTCAGTGCCTAAGTGGAATTAGGAAGGCATCTGTACAGGAAAGCAGCTCAGTATCCAAATAGGAGGCTGGCCTGTTGTATAGAGTCATAGCCTGAGTGGGGAGAGGAAGAAATTCACCACGTGGCAGGCTGGCATGGAAAGTCAGAAGTGAAGCGAGATGAGGAGCAAATCCATGCAAGGGGTGGGGCTGCCCTATGTGGCCAGAGACTGACTGGAGTAAGGAAGCTATCTGCACATGGCAGAGTCCAATGAGAAAAGTTGGAAAATAATGAGTACATACATCTCTTACATATTGGCTTCTAAATTTCATTTTCCACTGACAGGAATTGGGACTTCTTAGAGAAATAGTTAATTTCATGGCTAGGGCAGGAATAGTACAAAATGGGCCCAGAATGTTTGTACTGAAAGCGTGGAATTGCTCAAAGAACAACGGGGACGTGTCAAAAGGACAGAGAATCCAGCTTGAAAAGTTCCCATTGTCCAACACATCTGGAACAACGTTACCACCAAAATAAATATTAGTGATGGATTATAATTGAGTGAGTAAAAGAAGAAACCGCTAATTTAACAGATATAAATCAAAAAGTCTAAAGTTTGATGAGGAGGGGCGCCTGGGTGGCACAGCGGTTAAGCGTCTGCCTTCGGCTCAGGGCGTGATCCCGGAATTGTGGGATCGAGCCCCACATCAGGCTCCTCCGCTAGGAGCCTGCTTCTTCCTCTCCCACTCCCCCTGCTTGTGTTCCCTCTCTCACTGGCTGTCTCTATCTCTGTCAAATAAATAAATAAAATCTTTAAAAAAAAATAAAGTTTGATGAGGAATAGAATATTTACATTCTTTAAAATAGAAAATAATAATTACAAGGTGGAGGGAGAGTAACTTTACAGGGAAAAGCTTGATAGCAACCACTTTAATGAAGTTACCAAAGTGAACATCATCAATAATGGGACACATTGAAATCATGCACTACCTGATAAAATGCAACGAGAGGAACACAGCATTATTTTTGTGATGTTTCTGTCAAAGACGTATGACATGAATCTAATCATGAGGAAACACTGGGTGAACCAAAATTGAAGAGATTCCTACAAAATAACTGGCTTCTGGTTTTGGCATTCAGGTAATACTGGCCTCAGAGATTTGAGTTGGGCAATGTTTCTTCCCCATCTATATTTAGAATGAGTTTGTGGAGAATTTGACATGAATTCTTGTTTAAATATTGGTAGAACTCACAGTGAGGTCATCTGGGCCTAGGCTGTTGTGTGGAGAAGTTTAAAAGTTACTAATTCCATCTCTTTTCTTTACTATTCAGATCTTTTATTTCCTTTTGAGTCAATTTCAGTCATTTGCGTCTTTCTAGGAAATTATCCATTTCATCTGAGTTTTTTGCTTTGCGGCATGATATTCCCTTAAAACCATTTTTATTTGTCTAAGGTTAGTAGTAATTTCTTTTTCATTCCTAATTTTAATAATATGAATCTTCTCTCTCCTTTTTATCAATATAGCTAAAGGTTTGTCAATTTATTGATCTTTTCAAGTAGCCCTTTTTTAATTTATTGTCTCTGTTTTTCTATTCTCTATTTCATTTATTTTGCGCTAATTTGTATCATATACTATCTTCTGCTTACTTTGGGTTGAGTTTGCTCTCCTTTTCCAGTGTCTTAAGTGGAAGCTTACATTGTTGATTGTTTCTTCCTTTTTAATATATGAATTTGTAGCTATAAATTTCCTGTTAAACACTGCTTTGGCTGGATCCCATAAGTTAGGTATGTTCTTTTTTTTCAGTCTTATCAGTGCATTTTCTACTTTGCCTTGTGATTCCTTCTTTGACTCACTGGTTATTTAGGAGTGTGTTATTTAATTTCCACATATTTGTTTATTTCTAAATATTTATTTTTTATTATTTTCTAATTTCATTACATTATATTCAGAGAACATACTTCAAATGATTTAGATCCTTTAAAATTTATGTCCTAGCATATGGTGTATCCTGAGTAGTGTTCCATGTACTCTTAAGAAGAATGTGTATGCTGCTGTTGGATAAATTTTCTATAGATGTGTTAGGCCTAGCAGGTTTATATCATGTTCAAGCTCTCTGTTTCCTGGTTATCTTCCGCCTACTTGTTCTATCATTGAAAGTGAGTTATTGGGGCACCTGGGTGGCTCAGTCGGTTAAGTGTCTGCCTTCGGCTCAGGTCTTGATCTCAGGGATCAAGGCCCAAGGTACTGGGATCGAGCCCCATATCGGGCTCTGCGCTCAGCAGGGAGTCTGCTTCTCCCTCTCCCCCTGCTTGTGTTTTCTTTCTCAAATAAAATAAAATCTTTTTTAAAAAAGAAAGTGAGTTATTGAAGTTTATTATTACTGAGTTGTCTATTTCTCCCATTCTATCAGTTTTTTTCTCCATGTTTTTTTGGACAGTCTTGTTACGTGCATATATAGTTGTTATATCTTCCTGTTGGAGTCACTCTTTCATCATTATAAAATGTCTCTATCCCTAGTGACTTTTTAAAATCCTTTTTGTTTGATATTAGTGCAGGCAATTCTGCTGTCTTTGGGTGGTGCTTATGTGGTATATCTTTTTCAGTCATTTCATTTAAAACCCTGTATCTTTAAATCTAAAATCTGTCTCCTGTTTATAGTATATAGTTGGATCTTTTTTTAAAATCCAGTCTCAAAATGTCTGCTTTTTGCATAGATTAACTAATTCACAGTTTTATTGTTATTAATATGACTGGTTTTACAACTGTCATTTTACTTTATGCTTTTCCTATGATTCTTGCTATTTTCTCATTCTTTTCCTTTTTATGGTCTTCATTTGTAAGTGAATATTTTTAGTGTAGTATTTCAATTATTTTAATAATCGTTCACTATTTTTAAAATTTATTTTCTTGGTTACACTGGGGCTTTCAGTGTACATCTTAACTTCTCAGATCTACTTCAAATTTATACCAACTTAAGGACAGTGAGACAGGGAAATGTTACTCCTATGTAGCTCTACCCTCTTCTGCCTTTTTGTATGATGTTTGCTCACCAGCAAAATATGCATTTTTTAAGGATTTTATTGATTTATTTTTGTGAGAGAGAGACATGTACACATGAGCCCGGGGAGGGACAGAGGGAGAAGCAGACTCCCTGCAGAGCAGGGAGCCTGATGCAGGACTCAATCCCAAGGCACTGAGATCATGACCTGAGCCAAAGGCAGATGCTTAACTGACTGAGCCACCCAGGTGCTCCAAATCTGCATTTTTTGACAACATCCATAAACGAACTTTTCCAGTCTCTATTCCAAATAAAGTCAATCCCTTCAGGGAGAGCTACCAAGCTCTCTGTTCTTATGGCCTGACTCTCCCCATATGTGAAGCTCTGTGCTACTGTTCCAGAGATGGGGGCAGGAAATTTTACTCTTGCAGTACCCCCATTTCAAGCAAGACTCTGGACTGGGGGGGCAGGAAGGGAAGGGACATCTCTGGTCTTCTTCATTTGTCCCTTTCAGCATAGGACCTCAGCCCTACATGGAAGCTGGGGTGAAGATTACTGGAACCCAGTATTCTCAGCTTGCTGTGCTTGGGAATGGGAGCTAGGTGGAGGGAGGGAGCCTCAAACATTCCTTGCCAAGAGGAGAACTTTTGCAACACAGAACTGGAAAGGATAAGTAATGCTGGTGGCCAACCCCTCCTGAGGAAAAATCATAGTCAAAAACTGGAATATGATGTTTTTATGGTACAACCTGAGCAGTCTAATCAGAACTGATGCTGGCTATCAGGAGTGGATATATAATTAACAGGGTACAGTGAAGAATAAAATATGGGGCTCCTTCTTCAAAACTCATTAGGAATTTCAAGATGGTGACAGCAGATCACTAAATCATGTTTGAGGTCCTTCCAAGCCCCCAAGCATAGGGACTTTGTAATTGCACAGGACATATAATCATGAAGTCATCCTCACTCATTTTTGCCCTAGAGTAGGATCCTGGGGAACTCCTGCTATGAAAGGTGTTATTTAAAGGTTATTAAAGGTGTTTCTGGGAGATCCTAGGGAGAGGCTTCTAAGTGAGGGCGTAGGGCAGCCCTAGGTGACAGAAGTCAGATGGGAGAGAGGGGGGAATGTGACTTAGAGTACTGTCTGTATACCAAGCATTTGGGAAATATTTGATATCTTAAAATTCTATCATAATGCAAAAAAAAGGACTTTAAAAAATTCAATTTCAGAAAATTTGGAGTCATATTATCAAAAGGTTAATAAACCTATACAACTAGCAGGCCAGGAGTTCCAGGGGTCCTTTTGCAAGGACCTTTTGTCCAGATTTGTTGTCATTTTGTTGTCATATCCAGTTTATTAGGGCAATTCTGGTAGGGACTTCTAGGTTTATGGCAGAAACTCCAGAAATCTTTTGATTAGCAGAGATTTTTATGCAGCTCTGAAGAGGGGAATTGAAATACTAGTTCCCTTAGACCCACTCATGTGGTTGACTGCCATTTCCCTGTCTAGCCTTGACCTTTTCTCTCCACATTCCTCCTTCCTCCCCAACACCTCTCAACGCATCAAAAACATCTTTAGCAAGACCTGGCTTGAGAGTACATATTATACATTACCACGGGGGTTTTAATGTTTAATAGGGATAGGTCTACTTAGGGAAGTGGTGCGCATCCTGTCATAGATTACAAGTGACAGTAGAGGATGGTATTCTGGTTTACACCTCAGTTTTAGCTCTTTTCCCCCTTTTAGAGAAAAATGGTCACTACCAATAATAGTCAAAGCTGTGGTTATCCAGTTCACGGGCTTATCTCTTCATTATACTATTTTAAGCCTTTTCATTCTAAAATGCGCCTATATATCAGTGCTTTTCAAATTGAATGTGCAAATGAATCACCTGGGGAAGTGCTTAAAATGCAGATTGCTAATTGAGTAGATTTGGGTTAAGGTCTGAGATTCTGCATTTCTAATAAGCTCCCAGGAAATCCCTACTCTATAGGTCTATGGACCACAGAGAAGAAACACTCTGAATAATATTAAACAGAAATTGGTCCAAACTAAAACTCAGCTCTTGATTGTAATCTATAGATCATTATTCCCTAAGTTTTTTTTTTTTTAAAGATTTTATTTATTTATTTGACAGAGATAGAGACAGCCAGCGAGAGAGGGAACACAAGCAGGGGGAGTGGGAGAGGAAGAAGCAGGCTCTAGAGAAGGATCCTGGCAGAAGAGCCTGATGTGGGGCTCGATCCCATAACGCCGGGATCACACCCTGAGCCAAAGGCAGACGCTTAACCGCTGTGCCACCCAGGCGCCCCTATTTCCTAAGTTTTAAAGCAACTCTCCACACTTAGGTTGTCACATTCTCTCCCAGAAGTCAATCGTCAATTAGTCTGAAAGTTGGATGCACTTTTAAAAGGCTTCTGCCTTTTGGTTCCTGAACTTAAAAAAAAAAAAAAAAAAATCACACCATCAGAAAGTAGGAGATGCTGCCTGCCAACTAGTATAGGAAACTCGAAGCTTTTACTGCATATTTGTGACATCTGCATTTTTCAAATATGATCTCTCTATACTCATTTTATTATTTTCAGCCTTCTGTGCATTGCATTTCTTCCACCTTTTTCATGAAATGTAAAGCATACATTTAGACTATGAATGTATTGAAAACTTCTCGCTTCTTATTAACCCTCTCCACAGGTTACTTTTAAAGCCAAATAACTTATGGTGAATACATTCATCCCAAGTACAATTTAAAAAAGAAATTAGAATCTCATCTTTCAGGATTCAACATTTCTGGCTTAGTGCAAGTTACAAAATCACATTGTTTTACTAACACATCAGTGAATAGACTCTGACCCAACCCTTGACTTCTTTATGTGTAGCACTCTGACCCTGTATTAATGAGGAAAAACCCTGTTAATAGAATCCAGAAAATGTACTACTAGTTGAGGGTTTGAGTATACTAAAGCCTATTTAAATACAACAATGCTTTTAAAATAAGATTTATTCAATATTTGGAGAAAAGCTTCAGCTTAAGACTCATATTTAACATTTGGCCATAAGACTGAAAGTTAATGAGTCAAAAGAATGTCTCTTGATGAGAAAAGACTTCTTTTTTTGTTTGAAAGATCTGAAATTAAAAAAAGAGCTCCATTATTAACAAATAGTCAATAATAACACAAACTATTTCAACTCAGATTAGTAACTCAGAGAAATAGATTTTTAAAAAGCATTCAGCAGAGAAAAAAAGTAAAACATTTCATACACATTCAAATTTCCCTTTATCTTTAAAAGACTTGGTATTAAGATATTTTTCTCCAGTCACAATTTCTCCTTAAAGCCCACCGATCAGTAGTGACCTTCAACGTCTGAAATTCTATAACATCTGTACAGCTCAAATACGAATCATCTAAAAACAGCTCACAGTACAGGTTATATTTTTTATGGATTCTATCTCCCCCAACTAGAGTATAAGCTCTTGGAGTGCAGATACTATCTTTTTCAATTTTTGTGATTTTTGTCTGTGACATACTAATCTACATCCAGTTTAAGTCACTCTCCTCCCAATTCTGCTTTTCTCCTGTAACTCTTTCCTGATATTGTTCCCTAATCTAGAGATAAATAGTGTTTCATATTCTAAAGCGTTATTCCTATATTTCAACAAAAGTAAATCCACCTCCAAATTTAGTTTTATAGGGTTAATTTTTTAAATCATTGTATTTTCTGAAGACATCATCATAACCCATACAACATTAATTGTACACCCACAGTTTATAGGAAAAATTATAAAACATAGGTCCATCAGTTCTAAATGCAGAACATTTATTTGTTAACTATCTCAGACTAACAGTATGTTACACAACTTACCGTTTTCAGTAAAGCCCTTTGCTTATACAAAAGCAGACAAGTTATTACCAAAACAAATAATGAGACAAAAGCAAATGGTATCAGGAAAAATATTAAGGTTTCCTTCCATATGTCACCTAGGATTAAAAATCACGAAAAAAGGGGAAAGGTTAGATGTTTACAATTATTTTTGAAACTGAATTAGTTTATAAATAAACTGGTAACTGGTGAAGAACTGAGTTAAACTTGGTAACATCTGCCATATTTGCTAGTGCATAGATACCAGGTGTGTTTGAGTATAGCATTGCTTTCATCTGTGCACTTTGTATATAGAACAATTACTTTACTAAACTGTAACATCTCTTCATTTCACATAGAGAAACAACTCCCCAAAGCTCAATTCTTATTTTCTGATATAATTTTATTTAAAATTTGACCTTGTGAAATTTCATAACAAAATGATAAAATATTAGCTAAGTGATTAGAGAAACAGGTCTTGTGTACCTCTTAACTCTTACTGAGTCAAAGCTTTATATTGTATCACCTAATACTATAGTGAGCAAGAGCTGGTGACAGGGAGCAGAATATATGACCAGAAAATATGCCACATTGGCATGGGGATTATTTTGAGTTGAAGGCAATCAAGAACCAGCAGACTCAAGAAAAACATTTATCTTTCCCTTAACTACATAAAAGAACTTAGATTAGATGGCCTGGTCTGAGAGACAGCTATTACCAGAAACAACTTTTATTTGAATGACGTATCTGTATGGCAGGGCAAACATCTAATTACAGTAGTCCCCCCCCCCCACCTCCATGTCCTTATCCATGGTTTTGCTTTCTATGGTTTCAGTTAGGCGTGGTCAACTGAAGTCCAGGAGCAGATGATCCTCCCTGTGAAGTATCATCAGAAGATCAATAGTAGCCTAATGCTATGTCATAATGCCTACATTATTCACCTCACTTCATCTCACTGCTTAGGTATTTTATCATCTCACATCATCACAAGAAGAAGACTGAGTATAATAAGGTATTTCGAAAGACCACATTCACATAGCTTTTATCACTATATATGTTATAATGTTCTATTTTATTAGTTATTGCTGTTAATCTCTTACTGTGCCTGCTTATAAATTAAACTTTACCATAGATTATATAGGAAAAAACAGTTTATATAGGATTCAGTACTCTCCATGGTTTTAGGCATCCATTGGGGGTCTTGGAACATATCCCCTGTTGATAAGAGGGGGGTCTACTGTACCAAACATCTCTTCTTATTGGCCTGTGAATTACCCTTCTCCCCCTTTGAAGTTCCAGGCTCCAATCCCATTCTTTAGCTCATGATAGCATACAAGGCTCAACTGCCCTACATGCCCTTAGGTCTCATATTTCCATGGGGTCCCTGTATGAAATTAAATTTTTTTGTTGTTAATCTGTCTTGTGTCATTTTATTTATTTATTTTTTAAGATTTTATTTATTTATTTGACAGAGAGAGAGAGAGACATCACAAGTAGGCAGAGCGACAGGCAGAGGGAGAGGGAGAAGCAGGCTCCCCGCTGAGCAGAGAGCCTGATGCGGGGCTCTAACCCAGGACCCTGGGATCATGACCTGAGCCAAAGACAGACGCTTAACTGACTGAGCCACCCAGGTGCCCCTTTCTTATGTCATTTTAATTATTAGAGCAGCCAAAGAACCTAGAAGACTAGAAGGAACATTTTTCCTCCACAACAGTGAGCATATTCAGCAGGATAAACTTTAACTGGCTGGCAAGAATTCTTACTATGTCAGTCTCCTGGATCTCTGCCTACAGAGTCTCATGAAAGCAAGAGTGGTAAGAGTCCTTTTCTTTTTCTAAATTTAGATTAGCAAGAGGAAATACTTACGAAACAAGTTCCTTGGGTATAATACGTCTGGTAAAGATTTGGTATTAGTACTTTTGTTTTCTATTGATCCTTTTCCTCTGTTTCCCCTTGTCACTTTCTACAATTTGAGAGCTTGGCTTTATGAGCACTGAAAATATTCTGCCAACCAAAGGGTACATGTACCAGTGTGTATTTGGCAGATAGCTGAACAGGCTGTGGATCTGAGCTGACTGGAGTTAGGCCTGGGTCCAACTTAAAAACCAGAACTTGGGCTAAACTAGGTCTGGAGTGAGGTTTCTTTGTTTGACTCTGCCAGCTGTCAGGGGAAGGGGTCCATTCCATAAGGGGCCTTTGCCATCTCAACCTTCACTGTCTCATTGTGATAATAAAGGTCTTCATTTTCTTAGGCTGGATCTTGTGAGGGCTACATCTTTTGCACTCTCCTTATCAATGGTCAGACAATGGACTTTTGAATTGGACTTCTAGATTAAAATTTTTAGAGAGCATTCATCCTATTGACACCTGCAGAAAAACTAAATTAATAATGGGACACAAAGGAAAATAATGGCTTGACTTAGGGACTCCCCTAACAAAATGAAGGAACAAAAATTAGAAAAAAAATTAAAGTCTACATCCAACGTAAATTCTCCTTTTCAAAATCTGGCTCCATTTGCCTAGTTCAGCTTCCCTTTTCCTCTAACATTTACAGAGAACACTCTTGCCTGATCTCCAGGTCCAGGGTATACGGGTTACTTGTGTAAATGCTGCAAGCTAGGAAGTGATTTTAGCAGAAGCACCCAAGAAGGGCGGTAGGGCTCACTTTGCTATCCCTTATAAATTCTACTTTCCAGGACACTTTAATCAGGCTCCACCAGCTTCAGGTCTTCCCACACGATGTCCTTTTCAGGTATATCCTGGACCCCGAATGCAAAGAATTCATGTCTCATGGACAGCAGCCAATCTTTTAAATGATAAAGCCCCTTTACCTTCACTTTCAGAAGATCACACCAATTTAGAGAGGAGTTGGAAAGATTAGTGTCCGTTCAACTCCCAAGGTGAGTGTTCTTCCCACCCATAGGGATATAGCAGTTAAGAGACAAATCATACGGTTCCCTGAGAAAACTGCCCCCCCCCCCCCGAGGAAACAGATGACCAGAATTTCTCCTAGGTCCTCCTACAAATGATCAGCTGATGGCCAATGTTCAGGGGCTGATAGAAGCAACAGGAGATGCTTCCCTCCAACCCCACGACAAAGGTGAATTGGTCCAAGTTTAAATTGTACACTCAGAAAGAAGGCCTTTGCTTAAACGTTTTATACAGATTTTATAAAGGCCCTGTGCAAATTCTTCAACATCAACTCAAATGCCCTCATATCTATCCTTGAAGGGAAGGTTCCTGTATGGGCCCCACCCAGAGTTTGATGAGACCCTGAGGGATTTTCTGGTAAACTGCTCCGTTATTCCCTTAAACAGCCAGGGGAAACTAGAACTAAAATTAATTAAAAACCTTTATTTATTTTTTTTCCCAGAGATAGCTATACGCCTGGGACATGCAGGTGGTTGCTTCTTTCCTTTGGCTATCTTTGGGACTGACTCTGGATCTTGGGAAGGTAATACCTTTTGCATCCTATTTGGGGCCCCTCTTCCACCCAAGTG
The DNA here is from genome assembly GCF_024610735.1 of Ursus americanus. Lineage (NCBI taxonomy): Eukaryota > Metazoa > Chordata > Mammalia > Carnivora > Ursidae > Ursus > Ursus americanus. The sequence continues at coordinate 33,160,507 of NC_142164.1, read as the reverse complement.
GGGGTTGTTAAGTACCACTAGAAATACTATTTGTCCTAGCTGAAAACTGACAAGATAGTCTGAAGGATTTTTTAGTAGCTCTATGGTCAGAAGTTGGTCAGAAATTGAAAGCTGATATACGAAGCCTGAAAGAAATTTTTTTAGGCTTCCTTCCCTAAACTAAAATGAAATTATGCACCCAGAAAGAAAAACCTTCTGAAGCATTTGTAAAAGGATTTACTAAAACAGTCCAAATATCCCTGGTATTAAAAAGCAAATTGAAGATAAAGTACTTGAATGGGTGGATCAACCTATGATGTCATTTAGGCTGCAATCCAATTCTTGGAGAAATTGAGAGTAACTGTCTTTATCTTGTAAATCTTTACAGAACTAGAAACGCAGCTGTAGAGGTAGTTTAAAGTTCACTTATTCCTTTTTATCACTCCCCAAATCTCCCCTCTTTATTTCTAAAGGCTTCTAAGTATTGTGAGCGCATCTAGGTCATCTCTTTAAAGTACAAACTTCAGAGAAGTAATTCTTATCAGAAGAACACAGAAAGGAAAAGGTCATTTGAAACTTAAGATGAATGCTTCTCACAAATATTAATTTGTATTATTGTACCTGATTCAATGGCAGTGATTTTTAAATGGAAGCTATAAGTTCTGTTTGTCTATCTGTATATTTATAGATTTTTTAAAAGTTTTTATTTATTTTTTGAAACAGAGAGAGAGAGCACACGTGCACACGCAGGGGGAAGGGCAGAGGGAAAAGGACAAGCAGACTCCCTGCTGAGCTTGGAGCCCTACTGGGGCTGGATCCCAGGGCCCTGAGATCATGACCTGAGCTGAAGTCAGATGCTTAACCAACTGAGCCACCCAGATGCCCCTGCTTGTGTGTGTTTATATATATGTATTGTAAGGTATTTTTCTGCCTATGGATAGTGCTGCCAAAATTAATTTGTGAAAGAATTCTATTTAACTGATCTGGGAAGATATTGGGTATTAAAGCTACTTCAAGTTTGTTGGTTTAATTAAAACAGGCATGTCTTTAGAGTTACCAGGATTAAACATAATTCTTTTATTCTACCAAGGCTTATTAAAGGTCAAAAGAGTTATCTGTCAGCATGAAAAAATGGCTTGAGATGATGGCTGACTTTGTTTAATGTCTCATAAGTTTTTGTGAGTAATCTAAACGTAATTGTTGAGAACAAGTGAATTAGATAGATGTTTATGAAATAAGAGTTTTTAGGTGAAATTTTCAGTTTCCCCAGATCTTTTTGGTAACCTAAAGCCTTAAAGTTTTGCTAAGTTAAGTTAAATGAGGGATAGCTCTAAATACCCATAATATAGTCATAAATAAAGATCATTTTGGGGGCACCTGGGTGGCTCAGTCATTAAGTGTCTGCCTTCAGCTGAGGTCATAATCCGGAGTCCCAGTATCGAGCCCTACATCTAGCCCTGCATCCAGCCCCATATCTGGCTTCCCGCTCAGTGGGGAGTCTGCTTCTCCCTCTGCCCCTCTGCCCTTCCCCCTGCTCATGCTCTCTCTCTCTTACTCAAATAAATAAATACATTCTTAAAAAAAAAAGAAAAAATCACTTTTAAATAAGATAAAATACTAAAACATTAATTACTGAACATAGATTAATCTTTTTACTTCTTGTTGTTAAAAGAAAAAGACAATAGGTTCAAAATGGAATCACTAAGCCCCACACCAGCAAACTAAGACTTAATATCTAACTTAATTACAGTTTCAGCATTCTGCCAGGGACATGACCTTTATTGAGTGTCTGGCATTACCTGATCAGTACTAGTGAGGTAATCTGCCTGGTAGACCCCTGACCCCTTTCATCCCATAAAGTAAGGTGACCATTCCAGAAATAATCCATGATTTTCCCCCTTCTGCCTATAAAAGCCTTCCATTTCATACAGCTCTTCAGAGCTCCTTCCTATTTGCTAAATTGGTTGCTGCTCAATTTATAAATCTTACAAAAGCCAATTAGATCTTCAAATTTACACAGTTTAATTTTGTTTCTATTACAAAGAAACTAAGATATTTGGGTCAGTTGGTGAGCATGTCTTGTGTTATACTGAAAGACTATATTGTGAAGAAACATATGTTTCTAGAAATTATGAAATGTATTCATAAATTTTCCATCTAAAGAATGCTGGCATAACATACAGTTCACAATAACTTCTTAGTTTCACTACAAATTAAGATTTCTAAGGGTTAAGAATTCTAATTAATATATGTAATTAAAGCTGCTAGAAATAATAAGGAAAACACCTCTGCATGCAAGGAAAGTAGGATATGTATTTTTGGTAAGAGAAGTTATGAGGAATGGAGATGCATTTTTTGTTGAGGGAAAAGAAAGTAATTTTTCCTGAAGTGAAACTGGCTGTTGCAGAAACAGAAAGAAGAAAATAAAGGACAAATTATATAGAAAATTGGGAAGAAAGAAAAAAGAGAATCATGCCTTGTGTGCTCAAGTTAGCTAAAATAGAATTAGTTTATTACAGGGGTTATAAAATAAAGCTTTAAAATCAGTAATGCACTTACATAAAACTGGAACTTAATTTTCTTTTATCTGTTAAAAGGACAAAATTTTCTTGGACTCTTGACCTGCTCTTGATAAGAGATTATAAAAGGTTTTTTTCTTAACTTTTAAGTAGTTTGCCTAGAAAGTGATTTTGTGTTTTATCTAAGTAATTTCCTGTGCTTCATGTCTGGTCTTCGACGGTTAAGAAAACTGGATCTCCTCAATACTGAAAGAGCAAAGTTTTGTTAATAACTATGTAACCTTCTGTACTTGCCTTTGAAATACTTTATTGTCACTTTGGTCAAATAAATAATTAAATATTGTTTCATAATGATATGTGATCCTATTTAGTCAAGTGTCCAAACCTTTTGATATTTTTGACAAACTTCCTAAAATCAAATTCTAAATGAAGTCCTGACTCAGAAATTGGGGATTTTCTAGAGAGTCTCTGGAACATCCCAAAGATATGTTCTCTCTCCTTATAAAAAGTGAGATGTTAAACTAATTAAGCTTATTTGTTATGTTATTACATGGGAAGCATTTTGTCAAATAAGTGATGCTGAAACTTCCTAGATTATATTTGTGTGGATATATGTTAGTATTATAAGTATTCCAAAATTATGTGAAATTCCTAGAAATGTGGCATGTTTGGTATAATGACTATCAGTCATAATTCCAGTTATTTTCTTAAAATGTTGTATGTTACATAAATTATCAAATTTCCTTGTCAATTCCATTGTAAAGAACTTTCATCAGATCTTTAACCCAATAAGCATTTTTAAAAACTTTTTTCATTTACAGAGTACTGTTTTACTCATATGCTTTTGCAAAAGTATTCCTTTAAAAGTACTTCATCTTCCAGGCACCTGGGTGGCTGCCTCTGGCTTGGGTCATGGTCCTGAGGTCCTGGGATCAAGCCCCACATGAGGCTCCTTGCTCAGTGGGGATTCTGCTTCTCCCTCTCCCTCTGCTGATACCCCTGCTTGTGCTCTCTTGCTCATGCTCTCTTTCTCAAATAAATAAATAAAATCTTTTTTTAAAAAAAGGACTTCAAGGAGATTCAAGGAAAGCACTTTTGACAAGAATAGGTTTCTGATAACTTTAAGATCGTAAAACTGAACTAGACAAGAATTTCCAGAACTAATGAAAAAAACTAGATTAAAACTGAAAAATAATTAAATACATGGGACTCAATGAACTGATGAGGACAATTACAATTTTAAAAACTTTTTGTTTGAAACTTCGCTGGCTTTTTAATGGCTTCTTTTTCCAGATTTAAAGAAACTTTTTTCTCTTGAACTACCTACATCTTAGAGCAACTTGGTAAAGTGTATCGTTGTGAACAAAGATGGAACAACTTTTCTCCCTACCTGATCCCTCCAGAACTCGGAGTGAGTATTCTTATTTCATGGCAATATTTGTGTAAGTTCAATGAGAAGCTGTTCTCCTTGTTAACAGGACACAATTGAAAATGTTGGTTATATTACTAAAGCTTTGACTACAATGTCATATTTGAGAGAGATCTACATAGACTCAGATATCACCAGACAGTTTTAAGGAACTAAGGTGGACTTTATGGGGACAATAAAGCCCCTTGGAAAAAAATCAGCCTGGTGTCTTATTTACAGGGTTCCTGGCAGCATTACCAGGTAAGTAAGGAAGGTCACTTCCTGGCAGGTTCAGGAACCTCAGAAAATTTGAGGAACCTCAAGAAGAGAGGAATTCATCCAAATCTATAGGTAGTGCAAGTAAAGTCTAATGATGAGAATTCAGCTTGACTTCTTAGCCTCCAGAGGCTTTTAAAAATCCAATCTGAGATTCCTAATGAAAAGTTCCAGCAGTGCAGATTTAGAGGAGCCTATATGATCAATCACTATTCTTGCTGCACTTATGTAAATAATGAGGCCAAGTTTATTGAAACTAGACTTTGCAAACACATTTATCTTACTGTGGTTCTCTTTGATAAAAAAAGGAGTTGACTATAGAGAGGAAACTTATGTTTTAGCAATACACTTTTGTGGATATCAAATTCTAGTACTGTTAATTATCTTTGAGGCTTTGCGTTCTACCTATAAAATGGACTATATCCTGAACTCTTCTAGTTTCCTTCCATATATGGCTACAACCCTCCAAACTAACATTTCCAACGTTCTCTCACCCTTCTGCCTTGGAATCAATGAGAAGAAAAAAATCCCTTTTCCTGAAGCCATGTAAGCTAAAGCTAAACAACTCGATATAAACTTCGAAGAAATCACCACAACAGCTCATGTATAGACAATCTTTATGCCTATTGCAGTGTGGGCTACTGAGAAAGATCACTAGAGACATTCAAACTGCAAACCAGGAAAATCTATCAGGTTGCCACTTCCTGCCTTTGGTCTATCTAAAGATGCTCTAAGCAGTTACATCTAGAAATCTTCTTGACTGGTTGCCTTCAGAAGTCAGAAACTGAAATCACAATCTTCCCCAAACACTAACCATTTTTTGTTTGTTTCCGCAGAGTCCCTCTTCTTAAATACCTGATTGCTTGCATTATAGACCTAACTTTTGGAGCCTGCCTGCATCACCAACTCTTGAAATGAGACACAACTATTTGACTAAACTGTTTCTTGGCTATGAAACTTCTTAGGGAAGTTTCAAAGGCAAGACTGAAGAGGAGCAGAATACATGAATCAAAATGTGCCACATTGGCATGTGGATTATTTTGAGCTGAAGACAATCAAGCTCCAGCAGTCTTTAGAAAAACACTTACCTCTCTCTTAACTACCTAAAGAATTTAGATAGTGAGCCTGCCTCAGAGAGGGAACTATTACCAAAGATAACTTTTATCTGAATGACCCATCTGCATGGTAGGGCAAACATCTAATTACCAAACATCTGCTCTTCTTATTGTCCCATGAGTCCTATTCCCCTTAGAAGCTCCAGGCCCCTATCCCATTTTTTAACTCATGATGGTATATAATAAGCCCTGACTGTCCTTGAGTCTCATATTTTTATGGGATCCTATACAAACAAAATTAAATTTGTTTTTCTCCTGTTAGTCTGCCATATGCCAAGTTAACTATTAGACCAGCCAAAGAACATAGAAGGGTAGAAGTAACATTTTCTCTCTCCTACACTGGTCTTTATAAAAGTCCCTGTGTGAATAACGGAGCTAGTCTTTAAAGGTCATGTTTTTAAAGTGGTCTTACATTTTAGAGACTAAATGAGATGAGGTTGTTTTTCTTTTCTTTTCTTTTTAGGATAAAGTTTTAATGGTTCCTCTGCATAGCAAGAAGTGAGCAATCACTACACAAACTTAAAAAGTAGACAAAACTTGTCCTTCCAAAATGAATATCTTCCACTTATTTTGAAGTCCTACAGAGCATCTTAAATCCTAGGCCCATACCTACACTCAAACCTACCCTCAACCCCATCGTTTTCTTTGTCCTGTTCCCTTAGGATCTTATTTTCCACTAAAAAATTACCAAATTTGTATGTTTAGCTCAATTAAGATTTGCAAGGATATAATCCAGAGAAATGACCAATAATGTAAGCTTTTTGGCATACAAAATTAACAGTGGGAAAGCAGGCTTCTTTGAGGTTCCGGTTGCTTTCCCTACACACAGAGTCAATCCTAAAGAAGATATATTTTCATTTCCAAAAGAAAGTATTGTCCTATATTTCTATTACTTGAAACATTCAAGTAATCTCCTAAGGAGCTAAGATCACATGTATCTCAGGAAATTCTTTGTTCCTAATCTCAGAGTTATTAAGATTCTACCAGAAGATACCCATTAGGGCAAAATAAATCTCGGACATCAATATTGCACTAAAGATTGTATGTAATACACATAAAGGATGTATTATTTTGAGAATGTGGCTAAAGGGGGCACCTGGGTAGCTCAGTTCGTTAAGTGTCTGTCTTCGGCTCGGGTCATGATCCCAGGGTCTGGGATCGAGCCCCATGTGGGGCTCCCTGCTCGGTGGGGAGTCTGCTTCTCCCTCTCCCTCTGCCTCTCCCCCTGCTTGTGTGCTTTCTCTGTGTCAAATAAATAAAATCTTAAAAAAAGAAAAAAAGAACGTGGCTAAAAACTCACCATACCCATTTTAAACTATGCACTGACTAATGATAAGATATAATTCAGGATATGATTTTCTCAATGTCAATTCCATTGAGTCTCCAGATATCTTATAGCAATGACAAAAATAAATAACAGAACCAGTGTGTGTTCTTTCTGATTCCATACATCTCTTGGTTAATTGAGTTCTCCCTTTCTACCTGTTTTTTCTTCATAGCCCTTAGTGATTATATGATACAGTTAGCTTCTTTGTTTATTGCTTATCTCTATTCAATATGAGAATAAAATATCAATTCTGTGAGGACAGGAATTTTTTTTTTTACTGTTATATCTCTGATGCCTGAAAAAGTCCTGACACATATTAGGTGCTTTATAAATATTTGATGAATGAAAGATAACAATATCAATATAATAGTGAGATAATAGTCAAACAGAAATTCTATTATAATGGAACAAGAGGAAAAGAGATGAATGATTGATAGATGCCAGTATCTGTATCTGTATTTACATATCTATATACCTGACAAAGTAATGCTGAGTTAATTTCCTTCACTTTTGAACAATTAGTAGCAATTTCTGTTGATAAAGCTAGTATACTGTAAAACACAATAATATTTTGCCTCACTTTCAAGGCTTTTTAGCTTATATTGTTATTTAATTTAAAATGTCTTTTTTATCATAAGTCACTTTAAATCAGAATTGGAAGTGAATGGAATTGCTTTTACTAATGATGATATATTAATTAGAAAAATACTCATTAGGCACAGTACTAGACACTCAAAAACAAGTGTATGCTTACCCATCCTTGCTTTAAGATTTCTGTTCTCTTCAAAATTGAGAGTCTAGAAAAATATTGATTAAAATAGGCTTCCTAAAAAAAGAACTAGCATATTCTCTATACCAACAGCCAGAGAAACAAGAATGTTGATGAGAGAACTATAACAAGATTCTTACTTAAACTAGTTTACTCCTAGTTAAAACTGAATATATTTTCCATAAATCTATGTTTGAGGTGCTTGCTAATTTATCTTCTGTTTATAGACTATATGCAAGAGCATTTTGATTTCCACAATTACAAAATACACTGAAAGAAAATAAATTTGCTAGCAAATAGCTATTTAGTTACTGCTCTTATCTCATACCTTTCCAGCATTGTTCATCACTCCACTCACTCCAGATTCCATCATCTGAGCAATACATATTCACTTTACTTCTTACCAAAAAGCATAATTTTTGGCTTTCATTTGATGTTCTTGTGATTTGTATCTCATTTTCAATTGTGGTAGTCTGAAAGCCAAGTAAAAAATAAGATGCTATTATTTGATCTAATTGCAGCTAGATAGATCCCATTTGATTTGTCACTTTTGTAGTGGATTTTGTTACATAAAATACACATATCAAATGACTAGAAAGCTATATACCAAATCTTAACAGTGATTCTCTCTCTGTATGGTGGGGTGTTTTTGTTTTGTTTTTTTCATTTTTTTTCCTTCCCTTCCTTACTTATAATATTTTTCTATAGTGATAATGGATCACCTGTAGTAAAGGTACATGTGACAGAGCAAAACGCCTAGATAGCTTTAGTGTTTATGATACCCAGTATTTGGATTAGTGTCAGATTTCTCAGATTACATAAACTGGAAAATGCTACATATACTGAGTTAGCAAAAGGAGCCATCATGTGAATGTTATTTCTATGGAAACTATAGAGTTCATACACATAGTCTTTTTTTTTTTTTTTCCTCTCCTTATTTTGGTTAACTGCCATAAAAGCTGTGTAACAGTGCTCAGGGCTTAGCATGAAACTTCTTCAGATATGAGAATACACAAGGCTGGATGATCTTAAAGGGGAAAAAAAAATCACTGAAGAAATTGCTTCAGTTTTGCATTTCAAAGAACTGAACAGTATTTCTCATCCAAAATAACAGCTTCTCTTTTGTTGTGACTTTTCTTGGGAACCAGCATAATGTAGTAGACTGGGAATAGCGGAGTAATTTGTAAGTCAATTCACTTCCCTGGGACATGTAAATCAATTCAACTCCCAGTTTTCTCACCCGTATATGAAATTAATTGATTAGAACTAATGGCTCACCTACATGTCTCCAACACTTTCTAAATTGGAAACCAATGAATAAAATTAACATATAACAATGTAGGGCCAAAGGCATCATCACATTGTTGTTGCTGGGGGGTAAAGAGTCTTGCAATCATTGCCTACTTCCTCCATCAGTCTCCCTTCTGCACTACAAGCAATTCAAGCAGCCCCATCAGAGTCTAATTCTGACCTGATGCTTGTTTCTCAAGAAGTGGTTCCTACGTTTGTATTTTTTCCTTTTCTTTTCACCTAAGGCCTCATCATAATCCATCTCATACTTACACTTGGCAACTTTAATTTGTTGGCACAATATTAGAAACAAATGACTACATTATCTCTAAAGTCCTAATGTAGCTTTAAAATTGGTATGACTGATTATGCTTTCAGACTACAAGCAAGCATCTTTCTTTTGTCCCCTACATTATATTGTTTTCTGGAAATTATACTAAGATACATGTCATATTCTATTCCTCATATGGATAGCAACTGATTTTGGTTCTCATGTTTGCTTATTTTATTCAAAAGGCTATGTTTAAAAAAAATAAAAGGCTATGTTTATGATTTCCCAAATAAATGCAATGTTCATACCACCCAGGTAGTATCATCTTCTGTGAATTCAATTTCATAAATGAAACATTTTGCTGGAATGGGTCCTTTAGGAATGCTCCATTTCAGGTTAATTTCCTCTGAATTCTTCACAGTAAGACTAAGATACTCTGGTGGCAAAGGTTTAACTGAAAAGCAAAAGGAAGGCATTTCACAACATGGAGGTCATTAAGTTTAGCAGTAGCTCTTATCAAAAGCTAGGGACACCTAATAAGAGAAGCTTCTAAGATAAATTGGGTGGGTCAAGACTAATCTCTATAATGTGAATTAAAATCAAAATTGCTTGCCAACCAAGATTAATTTATTGAGAAACTTGGTTATTTTGGAAACTAAATTTTGGTAAGTCACATTTTGACAAATATTTAAGCCCAAAAGAAAAGTTAGAAGATCCAAATCATTACAGTCTTTTTCCATTCAGTAGCATTAGGAACAACCACCACAACCATTACTACTACTATTTTTATCAATAGCTAATTCTCATTTAGACCTTATGATGTGTCAGGCACTGAACCAGGGATGTCACATCATAAACTCACTCATGGCGGTGCCTAGGTGGCTCAGTTGGTTAAGCATCTGCCTTCAGCTCAGGTCCTGGGATCAAGCCCCTCATTGGGCTCCTGCTCAGCAGCAGAGTCTGTTTCTCCTTCCTCCCTCTCCCCCACCACCCTGCTCATGCTCTCTCTTGCTCACTCTCTCTCTCAAATAAATAAAATCTTAAAAACAAAAAAAAACCAAAAAAACACCTCACTCATGTCTCACAATAAATCTATGAAGTGTCCTCTATTATCCTCAATTTACTGATAAGGAAATTGAAACAGACATCAAAAGTAACTTGCCCAAAGTCATACAGCTAGAAAGTAGTAAATCCAAGATTCAGATGCAGGTATGGCTGACTCTAAAACCTGTCATTATTGTAACTGTTAGAACTAAGAACTCAGAATATCCAACCATTTGCCTATTGAAATGTGGGAATAAGGGATTCTATAATTACTCCATCATTAACACTAGACAAAAATACTTTACAGCAATCTTTGAAGCTGAGGAATAAACTGTAAATTCTAAACAAAAATTCTAAAAAAAAATTATTCTTCATTCAATTCCTTATTCCTGTACTTTTATATTTAATTAGAGTTCTTCATACCCTCTCTTGGCCCTCGTTTTTCTGGCTTTGCATTTCCATAAGTTTCTCTATATCTTTGTCTCCATCTCTTCTCTTCCATGTGGTTGTAAATGGCCTAAACTAGAAATATTTTGAAGTTGTTTAACTCACCTATATTTTGAAGCTGAAAAATAAAATAGCTGGGTCTTATAGGATGGGATTCTGATGACCCATTAACACAGATGTAGAAATCTTTATAGTCTGATGACTCCAAATAGGGAAACCTGCATCCCATATTTTTTCCATTAATCTTGATGTAATCAGCACACTGTGTTGTACGACCCAAGCCCTCATACCTGTAAAAAGATGTACTGTAAGAATTGTGCTTACCAATATCTTAAAGTATCGTGGTATTCAGTTTTCAATTATCTTAAGGCACCAAGTGAATAAAAAAAATCATTTAATAACATGCAATATTTATTGAGCACCAACTCTGTGCCAAATCCTATGCTATGTGCTAGGGATACAATAGTAAAGCAAGCAGACATAGTCCATAATTTCATGGAGATTACAATCTGGTGGGAGTCTTTATAAAATATCAAAGATAAGGCAAGGATTCTTACTCATGTACTTAGGTTATGTTGACTTACCCACAAGAATCAAAGGGTAAGATTTCTATTAAGAAAACCTGGGGTTTATATAGATAATGCTGGGTGATACTGCCTTTTTTATATTGTACAGGAGAATTTATATTAGAAGAAAGCACATTTAAAAAGCAGACTTACAAAATATTGTTATGTGTAATAAAGTGAATGAAAGTCCTCTGAAGATATAATACACACCAAGAGATAAGCCAACAGAGGGGTCAAAAAGAAAAAGAGCTGTCTGGCAAGTAAATATCTAATTTCCCATTCTCCTAGCCAAGAAATGTTGCCATATCATTGAAAGTTAACCTCATTCCAGTAATAAAGCTAATGGGAATTAGGGTGGATTTCCCTACTGATTTCCAAAGCACAAATGCCTGGTTTATTTTCCTAAATTATACTTTGCAATGCAAAATGTGACATCTGTAAAAGCAGCCAAAATCCCTTTTGAAATTAGGCCAATCTAGCAGTTGATCAGGTGCTGATACAAACAGCCAGACTTTACTGAATTCACTATGCCAATATTTAGTTTGTTTCTGTTGTTTGTTTGTTTTTTACCCCAAGTTGTTATTTATTTGCATGAGGGGAGTGAAAAAAGAACTTTATGATAGTGAAAATATACCTTATTTTTTAATGCAATAGCTGCCAGCAGTATACTTGTTCTGGAGGGAAAAAAATACAAGCATTCTATAATAAGCTTTAATTTCCCTTTTCAAGTAGCCACTGGATCAGAGTTGCAAAGTTACAGTCTCTTGGTTAGTTCACCTGATTATGTTTGGGAGACTTGAGTTCTAGGCTAGACTTTACCCAGATTTACTATGTGCCAGTGCAAAGCCTCATGGCACCCTTATTTTCCAGTTCCTGAAATGTCAATATTTATCCCTCACTACTAAGATGAGGATAAAGCTATGTTAAATAAGAACTACAATATATAAAAGGGCAGAGACTTTGTCTTATTCATACTTTTGGCCTTTTTATCTAGAACAGTGCCTGTCATTTAATAATTGCTTAATATTTGTTGAATTAATGAACAAATGAATTAGACTGTAGAAATTGACCCACCAATTCCAGATGAAGAAACTGAGACCCTAGAAAGGAAAACTGCTTGTCAAGACCACCAAACTCAAAGATGCCAGAGCAGGCATTAGAACCCAGTTCTCAGTATCCTCAATAGCTTATGCCTTATCACTTATATCTTATGATTTGTCTAAAGAAAAAATCCATGATAATTTGGGCCTGAAACACAAAGAGTGACACTTTGTCCTCTCTTGCTTTTTTATGTTACTTAATAAATGCATAAATTCTGATACATATTTATCAATGTACCAATACTCTCATTTGTTTCATTCATTTAATGAATATTTTGTGATGATCTACTATAGACATAGTACAGCATAGATAGTGAAGAGAAATGTAAGAAACAGTCCATGCCTGCCAATCTCTTAAAAACTTAAGGGAGCAGACAAAGCACACATATATGACAAAAATTTAAATGCCATCCAGACACGGAATTAAGAGCTAAAATAAGTAATAGTTCAGAGAAAAACTGAACAGAAGTTGATGTGATCACTAAAGAGTTAATGAAATTGAATACCAAATGGCCCCTGAAAGATGGGTAAGAGTTGGTGAGAAGGCCAGAGAGCATTTCAGATAGTAATGCACACAAAGGCATAAAAGGTCATAACATGGATGAGAAAAAAATGTAGAGATGGGTCTAAAGGGAGTAGAACACTCACACTGGTGATAGTAGAAGGTAATGTTGCAAAAGCAGTGATACAGTGAGGCAGAAATTTGAATGCCAGACTAGATTTTTATCCTGGAGGCAATGAATAGCCTCTGGAAGTTTTTGATATATGAAAATAGCAATATAGGAAGATAAGTCTGGCTACAGGGTGCAGAGCGAATAGGAAGGGAAGAGACTGGAAGCAGACACCATTGTTTGGGAAACTACGGCAGTCATCCAGGTGTGGAATGAGGTGAGCCTACAGTAGAGCTCTTATAGTAGAGATGGGAAGTAAAGAACAGATGTGCAACCTTGGTGTCAGAATGCAGTATTCAATGTTATCATGAAACAATGAAGGAATGAAGGAGATAGAAGATTCAGATGGCTCTAAGCTTAAAAGCCTCAGTGATAGTTAAAAAAGGGAAGTCAGAAAAAGGATCCAGTGTTATTAGGTACCCGTTTTTAAAATATGCCAAAACTTCTTAGGTTACAATCCTATATATCTAAAGGATACAAAATTTAATCCAGTACAGGAACAGTGTCACATTCCTTATATCACCCATAGAGTGACTTCCAGTAGCTACAGCTTAAATCTACTTACTCCCATTGAAAACCCCAAATAATTATAAGCAACCTTCATCATAAATTCAACTCTGAAAAATAATAAATTTAATTTTGTAAAAATAGTTACTTATACTATAAATTAGTTTTTATAGATACTTTCTTAATATGCAATTCTTATTATAAAAATACTTACCAGTAAAACAATTGGTAATTGGTATCAAAATGGACACCCATGCCAGATTTCCAAGAGCACAGTAAATATTGCCAGTTGTAATATACACAGTCCATATCCTGAATTTTAGTTTCCAGATTTCCTACGGAATGAATGAACTGTGAATGCTTGAAAGGCATGGTGATGAATCATTTGGGAAATCACTATGCAATTTTAATTCATTTCTTTTGATCTCTCCATTTCATTTAGTAATTAATATATAATCAGGAACATTCCAAAAGGAAATTGTTAGAAATCACTTCACTGTAACGGGGCATATAAAAATCAAAAAACTTTGAGGGCTCATTTAAAGGTAGTAAACAGATGCAAAGGTACAAAATAATTCTAGAATGCTCTGAGCAGTTGAGCAAATACTCACATACATATTTACTAATATGACCTCAAAACTGGGGGCTATATTAACCTAATAAGATGCAGGTTTTGCCAAATTTGTTTGCTGATTTAAAGGATTCAAAAAGGCCAGTCACACACTCCTAAGAAGAATCTATTTGTTGCCACACTTTCATTTATACATACAATCTGGTAAATAAGGGTTAAGGGCCTTATGCCCTGTATGGATTGTTCTGACAGTATTAAATATGAAAAGAGAGCTTAATTTTAACCTTCTGTTGATGTCCAATAAGCAGTTTCTGACCATGAACTTCGAACTTCTGATCCATTTGTGCATTGGGCTGGCAGAAGTGTGTGTATCTTTGCTTCAACACCCTTGTTAAGATCAAACCCGTCTTTGTAATGTAGATTCTTGGTAATGATGGTCTGTTTGATAAGAAGATGAGACAAAGTCAAACTTATAAACAGTGACAGCATCATGAGCCATATTATTAGGGCTAAGAAGTCACCCTGGAATGTTCCCAATATCTAAGAAATTTCTAATGATTATCTGATACAGTGTCCTAGCTATATTCCTGGCAGAGCTCATTTCTGCATATTATATCATTTGATGAGATCATCTGAATCTTAACATCTTATTCAAAATAACCCCACGGGTGCCTGGCTGGCCAAGTCGGTAGAGCATGCAACTCTTGATCTTGGGATCCTGAGTTCGAGCCCCATGTTCGGTGTAGAGCCTACTTAAAAACACACAAATAGGGGCGCCTGGGTGGCTCAGTCGTTAAGCGTCTGCCTTCGGCTCAGGGAGTGATCCCAGCATTCTGGGATCGAGCCCCACATCAGGCTCCTCCACTGGGAGCCTGCTTCTTCCCCTCCCACTCCCCCTGTTTGTGTTCCCTCTCTCTCTGGCTGTCTCTCTCTCTGTCAAATAAATAAATAAAATCTTTAAAAAAAAACAAACACACAGTGATGACAACAACAACAAACAAAACAAAAGAAAACGAAAAATAATCCCAAAAAACTCTGAAAAAGAAAAGAGTCTCTATGGCAAGAACTTGAGCTATAACGAACTTGAAATCAAGAGATAATTTTCAGATACCATATGCATATTACATGACAAATGATCTAATCACATTTCAAATATCACTTGAACTCCTCAGGAATTATATACAGTAAAATCTTGGAGGTAACTGGAGAAAGCCAGACAAACTGTGAGCTCCCAGAGGACTACAAATGTGTTATATATCCTTGTACTCCTGATACCTAGCCAAGTGCCTGGCACAAAATGTTGCTCAATAAATGTTGTATTTGAATTGCCTCTTGAGGGGCGCCTGGGTGGCTGAGTCGTTAAGCATCTGCCTTTTGCTCAGGGTGTGATCCTGGCGTTTTGGGATCGAGCCCCGCACCAGGCTCCTCCACTTGGAGCCTGCTTCTTCCTCACCCACTCCCCCTGCTTGTGTTCCCTCTCTCACTGGCTGTCTCTCTCTCTGTCAAATAAATAAATAAAATCTTAAAAAAAAAAAAAAAAAAAGAATTGTCTCTTGAAACTACCTAAACTGAATGAGGAAGGTAACAGCATGCCTCATACAACAGAAATCTTTGAATGAACATGCTTGACTATGTTGTTAATAAGTCAATAAACTTTCATTGAACACTTACTATAATATATGCAAAGAACTATGCTGTGTTCTGTGGGGCAAGTACAAAGATAGATAAGGCTTCATTCCTACAAAGAAAAAGCTTACGGTCCAATAGCATATATAAGACCCTTATACGGGTATGTAAGTAACTGTAAAATACAGAAAAATCTGTATGTATTCTTCAAGTCCATATTCCATGGCACCAAATTTTTTTTCCTATACTTTGAATGGTAGTCTTAATACTGGATGGGGTAAAAATAGATGTGGCAGGATGCATAGGAGATAGCAGCAGGCATGGCAGCTTGTTATTTCTTAATAATAGCTACTGAGGAGGAGCCTGGGTGGCTCGGTTGGTTAAGCGTCTGCCTTTGGCTCAGGTCATGATCTCAGGGTCCTGGGATCGAGCCCTGTATCGGGCTCTCCATTCAGTGGGGAGCCTTCTTCTCCCTCTCCCTCTGCCTGCCGCTCTGCCTACTTGTGTTCTCTGTCAAATAAATAAATCTTAAAAAAAAAAAAAAAAACAGCTATTGAGATACAGGAATCAGAGTGGATAGTGACATCAAAAATTATAAGAAAGGTCCTAGTTATCACACAGAATTGCAAGTACATGCTTTACTTACCTTCCAGTGTTCACTATCAATGTTTCGGTATTTTAATTCATATTCTATTGTACATCCCTTAAAATTATCCAGAAACAGTGGAGGTTGCCATTGCAAAGACAGATAACCTAAATATCCAGGATCCACTATCTCAAAATCCTCAGGAGGATTAACTGAAATAAAATCAATAAGATATTTTTACTTTTTTCCTGTATCTTATAACAAAACTTGCTATATCTAGATTTCGTCCATATATCCATCAGATGGTAAATGGATAAATAAACTGTAGTATATCTATACAATGGAATATTATTCAGCCATAAGAAAGAATGAAGTACTGATCCATTCTACAACATGCAAGAGCGCTGAAAACATTAAGCTAATTTGAAAGAAACCAGTCACAAAAGATCACATAAGACCAATTTATATGAAATATCCAGAATAGGCAAATCCATAGAGACAAAAGTCAATTAGTAGTTGCCAGGGGCTGGAGGAAAGGAAGAGTAACACATGACTGCTTATAAATATTCTATTTCTTTGGGGGAGGGGATATAAATATTCTGGAATTGAATAGTTGGGGCTGTTACACAAGTATATTGTGAAGTTACTACAGACCACTGAACAGCACACTTTAAAAGGCTGTGTTTTATGCTATGGAAATCATATCAATAAAGCTGTTATAAAGTCTAGATTACTGCTTTATGCAAATATGACTTTGCCTATCTAGGTACTAAGTTTTCAAAGAAACAGGCAATTCAACATGGAGCTATCTCCGTGGTTATATATAGACCGGAATTTGGCCTAGAATGGGAACACTTTATTACGTAAATCTCGTTAATAGCAAGAACCAACCAGTATTAATTCAGTGTTTACTATATGCACATAACACAAAAGGGATAGAAAATGTAAAATATGACTACTATGGCTAAACACCTTAAGGATTAGAACAAGCAGATCTTGTCATTCCATTCTGGTTAACTGAATCCTCTAAAGTTCAGAGCTATCCCAGGGCAAACCAGGGCCACTCATTGGAAGGACTTAAGAAAAAGTGTCAGGCAGCTCAGCAGAGTGGCGTCAGGAAAAAGCCATTTTATTTGTGGGGAGGGAGCAGTGGACAGCAATAGCTCTCCCAACTGGTGGTTTAAAAAGCAAACAAACAAATAATTCTATAAATTTTCCTACTAGCAAATCTAATAGTACTATAGTACTGCCCTCATGTTGCCATTCTGCTAATAATTTCCTTTCATTTCTGCCCATTTGTTCATTTTAATGCCTAACTTCATAATACTTACTGAGGTGAAGAAAAGAATCTACAAAAAGAAATTGTGGCACAAATTATGATTTGACATGGGACCCCCACCAGGTACCAATAAAGAAGGTCTCTACTGAGGATGAAATGGCAATCCTGTTGTTTCAACTCTTATGGTTACAAATCTTTGTGAAATGCATTGTTCTGATTACCTTGTGCAATAAGAAAAACTCATTAGGCATGATTTAATAATTCTGTAATTATTTTTAAATTTTACTTTAAATCTCTGTATATATTTCCATATTTATCTAATTGTCTCAAAAGTTAAGGATAGCAAATAAGGAAAGTTTCCAGTTAGGTCAGTACCAGGCAATGAGGCTTCATATAATTAACCTATTTCTTAGAAGACTATACAAAAAGGTATGGAAAGTGTCTTTTAGATTGGTTTTTATCCCGCAAAATGTTTGTTATCATTAGTTACTTTAGATGTGAGGCTGACATATCTTTTGTGTATGAACTTCCTGAAATATTTCCAGTAACAATCTATTTGTTATTCACTTCCATGGGGTAGGTTGAAAAGACAGTTAGTATCCCAAATTTTAAAACTACTCCGTTGTTGGTTTACCTTTTATCTCAGCATTTGAAGGCACAGAGCCGAATGCTGTGCAAATAAGTAGGGTATAGAGACATCTGACATCCAAATGAATGAAAGCCATTTCTCCAAGATTCACTGCTTTGAAATTTCCACTCTAAGAAGGAAAAATACAACATTTTAACTGTATTTTACTTCAAATAAAAAAATAACCAAAAGACTAAATTTGATTAAAAACTCATTTGGAGACTCTGTGTACTTTCTACCAGGAATTGGGAAAACTGTGCCCCTTTGAGCCATGGAAACAGAAAAAATCAGGTTTGGAACGAATAAACTGGAAAGGGAGGATTCTAAGCTCATTTTTCTATAAGAGTAAAAAAAATAAAGCAAAACAAACATACAAACATACAACTGCCTATACCCATTCATACCCCCCACCCCCACACACATACAGAGTCTTTTCCATACAACACATGTGCTGGCCAGGATAGGATAACTTCAAATAGTCTTCAGCCTGAAGACTGAGTCAGACCCACTAGAGTGTCCTTATTGGTTCACAGTGGGGGTTATGATATCATTAATCTCCATAGCAACCCTCTGCCCTAGCAACAAAGTAAATACACTGATACAGATACTCTTTTCTGAAATTAAAAAGTATTTGAAAGTTATCTGATTACTAAGAAAGCACAGAACCTACACCAAAGCCTCAGATACCTCAGAACTGTTTTTGTTCCATAAATATTAAACCACTGTCCTCTACTCTTTATCTGTTCCACTCTTTGCTGTTTGCCATATCAGTAAATAGCATTTTCATCTGCCCAGTTGCCCAAACCAGAAACCTGGCAGTTTTCTTCAACTTCTCCCTCTCCCATACAACGTCTTCATTATCACTACCCTTTCCAAGATGAGGAACTTATCATCAGGATTTCATTATCCAGTCTTTCCTGCCTCCAAACCATCCTCCATACCACATACAGCAAGAATAACCTCTCTAAAGGGCAAATCTTACTTTTCACCTGTTTCTTAAAACAATACTTCACTGTCATAGAATACAACTTAATAGTCTTTACATTCTTGAAGAATGTTGGTTGTATGACCGAATTTAAAGGATTCATGTCTCCACATACCTAATCAACAACCACTCTTCTTTCAAAGAAAAATCACTACTCCCAGTTCTATACTTCTCTTTAAGTCTATATTCCTGGAACCAACAATTTTACAGGAAGTTAAGGAGTAAAGGTTACTATTTCAATATTCAGTGATTACCTTTCTTTTCTCCTACATAAATTCACTAAGCAGAGGAGACCCTCTCCCCCTGTACCACCCTCTTCAACCTACCTGGTCCATCTGTAATGTTCTAACGTTGGTAGGTTTCAATTATTACATCATAGAGTTCTGAGATCAAACTACTAAAGCCAGCATGTATTTTGGAGACCATGTTAGCCCAGCCTCATTTATATATTGGGAGGTAAAACTCAGACTTGCCCAAGATTACACAGCAAGTTAGTAACAGAGCTGGAAGTAGTACAGAAACATGATTCTTAACCCAGTGTACTTCCGCCCTATTATGCCGGATCCCACACGTTTGAGGATTATGAAAGCTCTTCCTCTGGGACTCCACCATTTCTTCAATTAGCTAGCCAGGCTGAATCCACACCATGCTATTTTTTTCTATGTCTCATAAAATCATTAGAGAATAGTATTTCTCTTACTGAGGTCCAATAAATCTCTCTCCTCAATTCCTCCCTGCCCACATGCAAACCCGCTGCTGTCCTCCAAAGCATCTATAAGTAGTAGGTAGGTCTGTCAACAGATCTTCCACAGAGCTGCTCTCATGGATTGAGATTAACACACTGGTTACTTTGGGATCTAAGGCAGCAAATAGGTCTGACAAAGAGAAATCCTTTCCTGTTACTAATAAGGACGAGGCCTATCAGAACTCCCTTAAAATGCTCCCAGAGAGATCTTAAAGTTCTCTCCCCATATCAATCTGTCCTTATATACTTTCATAGCCCTGTGTCATGTGCAGCTCAAATGGTGAGAGTTAAAAATCCCTTGCTTCTACTCTTTTATAGGCTACTGAAATTTGATTCGGGCTATCAAATGGCATATTTCCTAGATCAGCCCAACACATTTAAGCAAAGGTAGGAAATGGAATAGTCATTTCCTGAGTCACTTTTCTATAAACCTATGAAAGGAGTTCCCTGAATTACAATACACTTAGGGCCCCACCTAGACTTTCTCACACAAATGGCTGTGAAGACAGCTCTTTCCTTGGCTTCTGGGTTACAAGATTGCCACTTGAGCAATGAGGTGCCTCACATGCTATATGGTTACCAGGAAAGACAGGATTTTTCACAAGAGGGGAAGGGACCTGAAGACAAAGGGAAGACGGCAGATGAAAACACAGACATGCAAAATTTCAAACAGTTTCTGATATACTCTCCACCCCCAGCCCACAATTAACAACCACTCATACTCTCCAACCCCAGCCCACAGTTAACAACCACAGTTAACAACGACCTCATCTGGCCTTAACTCCTTATTTTTAAAAATGAGGAAATACCAAGAGAGGTAGATGAATTGTCCAAACTGACACAACTTATTGGTGGCAGAACTAGGACTGAAAACCAGTTCTAATGAGCCCTTTTCACTGACTAAACAATAAATTTTCTTGTTATAAAGAGTCTGTCCTGAGCCTCTTTTACCAGAAGCCTCCCCTGAACCTTGGTCAACCTACTTTCACCACTGAAACCATCAACCCACCACACAGTTTTACCATCATGACATTTTTGGCAGAGTAATAATTCAGTAAGCTTTCACAGAGCACTTTTTTTTTTGGTTTTGTTTTGTTTTTTGCTTTTTGGCCAGATACTATTTCAGGTAAATCTTGTCCAAGATACAAGGTGCAAGTGACAAGTTATAATATCCGCAATAGTAGCAATCCTCCTACTATTTATTCAGCATTCAACAGCATTCCAGGCACTGCCCTGTGCTAAGCACTCTACATACATTATATCGCATAATACTCATAGTCAGCCTTGGATGTATGCACTATTTTCATTCCCATTTTAAAGACCAGAAGCTGAGACACAGAGAAATTAAACAACTTCCTGTAAGTCACGCAGACCATAAATGGTGAAGCTTGGATTTGAATCCAGACAGTCTAGTACCAGAGTCCTTGATGACAATCACTAGGCTAGGCATTTTCCACTGCTAAAATCAATGTGGAGGGCAGCTTCCTGTTTCTACCCACTCAGTTTCATACAACACTATTGCTTAAACAGTTTCCCACTGAGAATCTCCTTTGGAATGGCAAGCCTAAACTATTTCCTTTTTTCAGCCTCACTTCCCCACCTCTTCAAAGCCATGCTACATAATTCCCTTGTTCTAGGAGTTGGACAAGGATAACCCTTGCATGACTGGAGAAACTCCAGGTACTTACCAATAATATGGTTTCCCAAGAAATGAATTATCATAGGCAATTATCACAGGAATTATCACAGGTCCTCTTTTTTTCTCTTCTTCACTTTGGAGACATTAATTAGAATCTCTAATACTTCCCTTCTTGTCTGATGATCAAGCACACTGGGGAAAAAAAATAAAGATAGGTGTTCCTGAAATAACCAGCAGGCCAGGATACAGATTCTGTAAGTCACAAGACAGGGGAGGTTATGGGTAGGGCTAAAAGGATCTAAAGCAAATTTAGAATTACAGCAAGGTATGTAAAAGCTGACAGGACTAACTAATCTTTGGATAAAAAAATAGATATATAGCTGAAGAACTTGTCATAACAAAAGGCACAATGGTGTAAGTATCAACTTGGATTTCAGCCCTGCTTCAACCACTAATGTTCCTGGAAGCAAATTATAATTCAATTTCCATCTATAAAATGGAGGTAATGACACCAGCCTGGCAGATTTGTGCTGAAGATTAAATGAGACAATGTATGTGAAAGTACTATAAGAAGAGTTAAGTTGCTCTGAATGCATAGGAGTTTGCTTCTGAGCAACTTGCTACTAATAAAAAATTTGAAAATAACTTGCTGCAACCCTACACATTTGCTCCTACTAATTCAGCAAAATTGACCTTTCCACAGTTGGTAAGTAGACGATTACTATCAACCTCCAACTTTCACCACCCTTTTTGATCCATCAGTTACCTTTACTGATATTTGCCTTAATAACAGTAATTTCATGCGTTTTGCTTATCTTTTACAGTTTACAAAGAACTTATTAATTATTATAACAAATCTGCAGGTGTATAAGGTTGGTATTACATATTAACAATCAGTAACATTGCAGCTTGGAGAAGTGATGTGACTTGCACAAGATCTCACAGCTGATACAATCTGCATGGAAAGGCAAGGTAAAAGTAGTAAGGGACAGAAAAATGTTGCAAGCCTAAGAATGCAGTTGCTTACATAATATGGCTTTGCGGAAAAGTTCCTTTTCTGCCTTGACAAAGAAATACAAAAAGACTATTCCAAAGTATCTGAAATGACCACAAGTTCTTGTTTCATTTATAAAGGCAGTGAGCAAGTTGCAGAGACAAATAATTATTTTTTAAAAATTAATGAATGGAGTTTTGCAATGCCACTGAAGTGACTTCTGAGAAAACACAAAGTATGGCCATGTCATTTATGTTGCCATTAGACTGAGAAAAAAAACAGTGTTACAAAATTTGATACTTTCCATTCACATTATTTAAGGTATCTAAAAAACCAGCCAAAGCAATAAGAATAGGGCTTGGAGAAAAAGAAAATGGGCAAATAGAGAAGTAGAGCTTGAGGAGAGAAAAATGGAAAAGTGGGGTGATTGCAAAAGCTTAAATGTCATCTGTGGGTGAAACAATTTATGTGGTCTTAAGTGAGAAGGCACACTGACTAGGAGATCTGGGCTCTAGCACCAACTTTGCCAGGGGATTTAGAAAATAATAATAACAGGGACTATGGTTTTTTAAGCTCTTACCAGGTGTCAAGCTCTGTGCCAGATGCTTGATATGTGATGAGGGAGCAGAAGGCTAGCTGAAGAGAAAAGAGTAAGCTGACATCCTGCAGCCTCCCCTCACTCCCCACTCCTGGGTGGGAAATGTGTAACATTCTTCCAGGAATCTCCCAATTATCTTAATGTTAATGCCTTGCCAGAAGGAAAAACAATCTTAGCTTGCTAATAGCCAGTCCTCCAGTATCCTGAGGGTCTTCTTTAACTTATGAAAATCCTTTTGAACCTCCCTTTTCCTTACTTCTCCCAATTCCCAGAGTATATAATCAGCCACTCCTCAAGACCCCGGGGCAGCAGCTCTTTCTGCCCAAGGGTCCTGTCCCCGTGCTTTACTAAACCACCTTTTTGCACCAAAGACATCTCAAGCATTCTTTCTTGGTCGTCGGCTCCGGACTTCACCCCACTGAACCTCACCTATATTCTAAAACCACATCAATATGGATTAGCTCACTTAAGTCTCACAAACATTGATAGTTACTATATTATTATCCCAATATTACAAATGAGTCATTTGAGGCTCAGAAAAGTTAAGTCAATTACTCAAGGTCATGTAACTTAAGCAAGAGAACATGTGTATATCTGATTCTTACAGACTATGTTCCTTTTAACATATAATACTGTCTTTCAACTAATCTCACTTTAGTGAAGCTAAATTTCCTCTCATACAAGTTATCCCTGGGATACCACTCCGTTTCATCAGTTAATCTGCTGTGTATCCATGAACGGTTTCAGGATGTGACTCAAAAGCCTAGCTTCCTGAATAACTAATCTCATTTCAAGGAGACTATCCAACATGCACAAATGTCTATTCATAGCTTCTGGCCTATGGCCATGACTCAGCATCATAATCAGCACCTCTGGAACCTGCCAGATCCTGAGGCCTGACAACATGCTGAGATCAATGGCTCAATCAGCATATGAACTAGTGGTGAGTCAAATTTAATTTAGATAATAACTAGCAAATAATTTGTTCTGCAGTGGAGTAATTCATAAAGAATGCTGAAAATGACTGTGTACTTTCAAACACACACAAAAAACTTTGAATCAGACAGATTCATTATACTTGCCACTAGTCAAGTGTTAAGTCACCTCCCACAAAAATACACAAATACGTTAGGTACGTGCCGAATGATAAAAATCACTGTAGACCAATGAAATACAGGTAGGATCTCTTTTTAACAAATACCACTGTAACAACTGGTTACCTATGATTATATTTGTGTCCTTGACAACATTACATTCTAACATTGTATACAAAAAACATTCTTTCTGTAGATGCTTTCCTGTATGACACCCTGAGTTCATCCAGCTAACAAGTTTCCTAAAGCACACACAAAGCCAGTGAATTCAGTTTTGAGCTACAATAGCAACTCCCAGGTTTACAGTGTTAATTCATAAAGCAGTTTACACATTTCAGAATCAGTCCCTAATCTGAGCTGATCAGAGCTTTATTAGTTTATAATCCCACAAAACAAAAACAAAAACAAAAACACCAACAGGCTTTTACAACCCTTTAAAAAAAAAAAGAACCCACTTCATCCACTTTTTAGAACAGGTCAAATTGTTATTATGAAATATACCTTACATTCTATTCAAGTGAAGTCACAGCTGAAGAGCAATGCAGTATCTTGAAAGGCACCACTTCTCTGGAACTAGCAAAACAATCTCTTTTGTTCAACACCCTTCTCCCCACTACCAGATGCTCCCAAATACTTGTCAGCAAGCAAACACTGTGTACTCAAAACATTAACTTCGCGTAACAACTTCAAAAGTAAATAATAGAGTGTGCCCCACCCCCTCCAATTAAGCAAAAACAAAATACAAAATGTACCATAGCAGGTTTTATTTATTTTTTTAAAGATTTTATTTATTTATTTATTTGACAGAGAGAGAGAACACAAGCATGAACAGCAGGCAGAGGGAGAGGAAGAAGCAGGCTCCCCACTGAGCAAGGAGCCAGATGCGGCCTGATCCCAGGACTCTGGGATCATGACCTGAGCCAAAGGCAGATGCTTAACCGACTGAGCCACCCAGGTGCCCCACCATAGCACGGTTTATATGACTTCAAGGTTATTCTACCAGTATATTCCTTCATGTCCTTGAGGTATAAACTGTAAATACCTGAAAATATGGTATTATATATAGTACCATCAATTCTAGAAAAGAATGCTAACAAAAACATATACATATTTCTATAATGTATTCATTATTTAACAATTAGTTTTGAAAGCCAGGCCCTCTTCCAAGCATGAGGGATACAACAGTGAACAAGACAAAAAACCTGCCCTCCTGGAACTTTCTGGTGTGGGAGACAGACAATAAACATATCAGATAATTAAAATTTCTATTGATTTTTATAAAGAAAAATAAAACAAGATAATATGAAAGAGAGTAATGAGGGCTCCTTTTAGATAGGGTGGTCAGGGAACGCCTCTCTGAAAGTGGCATTAAGGACCTCAATGAAGTGAGGAAACGAATCAGGTAAAAGACACAGGAGAAGAATCTTCCAGGTAGAAGGAACAGCACATTCAAAAACCCTGAAGTGGTAATCAGCTTAGTAGTTCTAGAAATAGCAAGACCAGTAGGATAGGAAAGAGAAAGGTTTTATGATCTCATAAAGATAGGCAGGCTGTAGACCATGGTAATGAAGTTCTCATTTATTTTAGTAAAATGGTAGGCAACTGGACAGTTGTGAGTATAGCAAAATGATGTATGGAAGGAAAGGGTAGAGGCAATAATGCAGGCTAGAGCTGATGGTGACAGGGATCAAATCGATAGTAGTGGAGATGCTGATAGGATCTACTGATGGATTGATTGCAGAGTATCAGAGAATGATGCTTCTATTTTTGTCATGGGCAACTGGATAATTATTTATGCAGCCTGGGGATGACGGACAAAAGATCAGCTTTGTATGGTTCAGTTTAAGCTGCCTATCTAAACACCCAAGGGAGGAAGATGAATAGGCAGTTGGATATTTGACTCTGGAGATCAGGGGAAAGACCATAGCTATAGATATATATTTGACAGTCACCAGTAGATAGATAGTATTTAAAGCCACAGGAACAACTGAAGTCCCCTAGGGTATAAAATAGATGAAATAAAGAAAACAGGACCAAGAACTGAGATCTGGAACCCTCCAATATATAGACGTCAAAGAAATGAGGATGTACCCACAAGGGAGACTAAGGAGAGGCCAGAGAAGTAAGAGGAAAATCTAGAGTTTGTGGTGACCCAGAAACCAAGTAAAGAAAATGTTTTGGGGTGCCTGGGTGGCTCAGTCGATTGGGCAGCTGCCTTCGGCTCAGGCCATGATCCCAGGATCCTGGGATCAAGCCCTGCATTGGGCTCCCTGCTCAGCGGTCAGCCTGCTTCTCCCTTCCCTCTGCCTGTCCCTCTGCCTACTTGTGCTCTCTCTCTCTGTCAAATAAATAAATAAAATCTTGAAAAAAAAGTATTTCAAGGAGACAGTGAAAGATAATGTCAAAAGCTGCTGATTGATAGGACAAGTAAGATGAGACCTGAAAAAGATCTAATGGATTTGGCAAAGGGGAAATAACTGGTGACACTGATAAGGGAACAGGCGGAATATGGAGCAAAACTCGGATTAAAGTGGGCTCAGGAAAGAATGGATGGGCCAATGGAGACAATGAGTACATTTAACTCTGCTGAGAGGTTTGCTACACAGGGGCATAGGTACCTCTATGAGATCATAGGTGCTCCTGCTGGGAGGCAATCACTCATTTCTTCCCTCTTGAAATGGAGAATATCTCACATGAAGGTTTGATCCTACTCTTCCTTGGATTTTTAAGGTTTACTTATTTATATGAGAGAGAGAAAGAGAGAGAGCATGCGCAGAGGGTGGGGCAGAGGGAGAGAGAATAATTTAAAAAAAAAAGATTGATTTATTTATTTCAGAGAGAGTGTGTGTGTGCACAAGCCAGGGGAATGGGCAGAGGGAGAAGGGAAGCAGACTTCCCACTGAGTGGGGAACTTGAGGTGGGGCTCAATCTCTGGACCCTGAGATCACAACCTGAGCCGAAACCCCGAGTAGGACACTCAACCAACTGAGCCACCCAGGCACCCTGAGGGAGAGAAAATCCTTAAGCAGGCTCTACACTTACCAGCTTGGGGTTCAATCCCCACAACCACAAGATCACAAGTCGAGTCAAAACCAAGAATCACACACACAACCTGCTGCACCACCCAGGCGTGCCTCCTTGGAATTTTGCCGTAGCTGTTCAGTAACGGCAGGTGTTCTTATTTGAGGGACACAGGCCAGAGTATTTTAGAATTATACTATGAAAGTGTACCATACCAAGACAGAACATTTTTTCTAGGGCAACTAGAAACTATTAAAAGTTTAGTTTCACTAATGATTACTTTAACAAATACTTTCCATCTGTTGAAATTGTTTTGCAAAGCTATCTCCAACTTCTCGCATTTCTAATGAAATAATATTTTTAAAAACTTACCATTTCTCCAGACTATAGAACATCTTTACTTTCTATGTGCAATCTGAGATTTCATTTTTTTCCTTCTAAATTTGTCTTCTGCAGCAAAAGTCATCAGAAACTATTTTATTTTTATAAGGCATATAAAAAAATTCAGCTGTTAGTCTAGAAACATAATTGAGGATCTGAATTGAGGAATACCAGAGATTCTGGTTCTGGTCCTGATTTCAAAATGCAAAATAGGAACACATAGCCTTTATTATATGTTGAAACTTTGAAACCGAGGGATCAAACAATACAACTGGACAAACTCCCAGAGTTCCAATAAAGTGCATCTCTCTAGGCAAGAGGATCTGTATTCTGGCTTACAGAATATCTGAGACTCAGACCACGGAGGGTAGCTCATCCATCATTTCAGGCTCTTGCTGTTTGCTTCTTCTCCCTCCTGCCCCTCTCTTTCCTGCCCCCACTTCCTTTTCTTTTCTGTTCCTGTTTTCTCCCTCTTTCCCACTTTCTTACTGATGTTTCTCTTTTCCATTAAGTATAAATTAATATATTTTTGGATCACTGGCTGTCCTCATTTTTAAAACACTGGAGCATTGTCTCTTCTCAGTACATTTTCATTAGTTCTTTGGCTTCAGAATAATCACTTGATCACTTGAAGATTAAACCAGTTTTGGAACCTTGTAAGCTTACTTTTTAAAAGTGCTTACGACAGGGGCACCTGGGTGGCTCAGTCAGTTGAGCGTCAGACTCTTGGTTTTGGCTCAGGTCATGATCTCAGGGTCATGGGATGGAGCCCAGTGGCAAGTTCTGCTTGAGATTCTCTTTCCCTCTCCCTTTGCACCCCCCAAAATAAATAAATAAATATTTTTTAGAAAAGTGCTTTTCTAAAGTGACCAAAAAAAGAGTTATTTCTTTACTTGTATGCGGGCAGAGATTTATTGTTCTTCAGTGGACTTACTGCCCTTCATAAAAATGAATTTCCGGCTTTAAGACAACTGGTTTTTATAATCATATCTGCTTAAAAATTCAAAACCCACTTCATAATCCTAAGTGATCTGCCTACCTACCCAGTTTCTCACTGTTTTTTTTTTTAAGATTTTATTTATTTATTTGACAGAGGGAGAGACATTAAGAGAGGGAACACAAGCAGGGGGAGTGGGAGAGAGAGAAGCAGGCTTCCCGCTGAGCAGGGAGCCTGATGTGGGGTTCAATCCCAGCACCCTGGGAACATGACCTGAGCCAAAGGCAGATGTTTAACAACTGAGCCACCCAGGCACCCCTCTCACTATTTTTAATAGCTGCTTTTGAGCCTGGGTGAGACAATATTTCCTAAGTGACTTTAGAGCCCTCTCATCAAAGTGCAACCTCAACGTCTCTATTTTTCCAGCCTGTCCTTTGATTGCTGTGTTGGTGCTGACACAGTCATAGGCATCCATCCAGATCATTTCACAGACATTTCCTGAGCATCTATTTTGCACTCAAGGCTACAGATATAAAAACAAGCAAGACATAGTGTTCCCTACTCTAAAGTCTCCTGAAGGAGCAGTCAAAAAAAACACTCATTACACACCTATTAGAATGGCCAAAATCTGGAACACTGACAACAGCAAATAATAAAAACGATGTGGAGCAAAGGAACAATCATTCATTGCTGTTGGGAATACAAAGTAGTACAGTCACTTTGGAAGACAGTTGGGTGATTTCTTAAAAGCTAAACATATTCTTACTCTACCACCCAGCAATCATACTCCTTGGTATTTACCCAAAGAAGCTGAAAACTTAGGTCTACACAAAAATCTGAGCATGGAGGTTTCTAGTAGCTTTATTCATAACTGCTAAAACTTAGAAGAAACCCAAGAAGTCTTTCAAGTAGGTGAACAGATAAATAAACTATGGTATATCCAGACAATGGAATATTTTTAGTGCTAAGAAGAAATGAGTTATCAAGCCATGAAAGGACATGGAGGAACCTTAAATGCCTATTATTTAGTGAAAGAAGCCAATCTGAAAAGGCTACATACTATAAGATTTCAATTATATGACATTCTGGAAAAGCCAAAAGTATGAAGACAATAAAAACAATGGTTGCCAGGGGTTGGAGTGAGGGACAGGGATGAATAGGCAGAGCACAGAGGATATTTAGGGCAGTGAAAACACTCTGTATGATATTATAATAGTGTATACATGCCATTATACATTTGTTCAAACATATAGAATGTACAACCATCAAGAGTAAACCCTAATGTAAACTATGGACTTTGAGTGGTAAGGATGAGTCAACGTAGGTTCATCAATAGTAACAAATGAAACACTCCAGTGTGGGAAATTGAAAATGGGAAGGCTATGCACGTCTGGGAGCAGGGCGCATATGGGAAATTTCCATACCTTCCTCTTTATTTTCCTATGAACCTAAAATTAGTCTTTTAAAAAATAAAGTATATAAACTTAGAGTTAAGTAAAATATAATACAGGCAAAATTAATAAAGCGTGAGCCTTTTCTCAGCCTACTGGTAGAAATATAAATTGGTAAAATCTTTTTTTGGAGGTGGTGCTGGTAAGATTACTAGCTGTCTCATAATATTCATCTCCTTCAGTAGTAATGGAGTCCCCAAGGTTTAGCAGGACACATGGCCACACAAAATGAAGACTACATTTCTGAACATCTTCTCAGCTACATGTGACATGTGCTTAAGTCCTGGCCCAAGAGATGTAAATGGAAGTGTCATCTCCAATCTCTGGGTCATACCTTTTTTTTTTTTTTTTTTTTTTTAGTTTAAATTCAATTTAGTGGGGCACCTTTGTGGCTCAGTGGCTTAAGCATCTGCCTTTGGCTCAGGTCATGATCCCAGGGTCCTGGGATCAAGCCCTGCATCAGACTCCCTGCTCAGTGGGGAGCCTGCTTCTCCCTCTCCCTCCCGTTCATGCTCTCTCTATCTGTTGCTATCTCTGTCTGTCTCTCTCAAATAAATAAATAAAATCATAAGTAAATAAATAAATAAATAAATTCAATTTCGTTAACATATACTGTATTATTAGTTTCAGGGGTAGAATTTAGTGATTCATTGGTTGCGTATAACACCCAGTGCTCATTCCATCAAGTGCCCTCGTTAATGCCCATCACCCAGTTACCCCATCTCCCCACTCACCTCTCTGGGTCTTACCTTTAAAAAGAATGGAGGTTTTTCTCCCCTTTCCCTTTCCTCCTTTCTCTATCCTGCTGCTTAGAATAGGGTTTTGGTAGGGGCACCTGGGTGGCTCAGTCGGTTAAGTGTTTGACTTTGGCTCAGGTCCTGATCTCAGGGCCCTGTGCTCAGCAGGGGGTCTGCTTCTCCCTCGGCCCCACCCCCTGTTCATGCTCTCTCACTCTCTCTCTCTCTTTCTCAAATAAATACATAAAATCTTTTTAAAAATATTTTTAAAAAAGAGTATGGTCTTGTAGCGAGCCACCTTTGATCAAGTAGATGAGGGAAACACCCTAGGTGTGGTACAGAGTTTGGAGTAGCCCAGGGCTCTTGATCTCACGCAATAAAGCTGAATATTCTTCCTGCAGCCTTCGATTAACTGTCTCAAGACAGTCATGTGAGAGCAAAATAAACCACTTTCTTATTTAAGCAGAACCAATAACCTAATTAAAGGAGTATTTAGCATTGTGTATTAAAATACTTCAAAGGCTCATAACCTTTCAAGCACAAATTTCCAAGAAATAAAAGAAGTTTGCACTTCTACAGTCCAACCTCTCATTATCTACATAGCCTGAGTCAGAAGTTCATTCCTGTAAAGGGCCACATTTAAACTATGTAGCACTTCCTTTGGCTAAAATCTGCAACCAGATACCTGGGGCTGGGGAGGGGGGAACATACTTGAACCACCCCACTTGCAAATATTATAATCACAAAATGCTGAAGCAGAAACTTTTTATAGTGACCAAAAAAACATTTCGATTTCCCCCTCTGAGGCCTTCGAAGTCCTTATAGTGGTAAACAAGAGGATATAAGTGCTGGAGGACTCTCTATGGCCCTCCGGAGGCTCCGCTCATAATAATTGCTCTTGTGAAGCACCGCACTTCTTCCCAACACGACGAGCTGCTGCCACCGTGTTCTGAATGATGTTGTGATGATGCACTCACATATCTTTAATCATACGTAACTTCTCCTTTTCCAGATATTGACAATTCACCCCACGTGCTTTGGCTATTATCAGGATACCCTGGAGTTCAAGTTTCCTCTCAATAAATCAGTACTCATTTTGTCAACAATGTACACTGTTCTTCCTGAAAGAGTAGTAGATAAAGCAAATGGCTGATTTAATAATTAGTGATGAACCACTCCTGGATGAGCAAAGTCAAACATGCCTAGGGAAAAGAACACTACCTGTAATAGAATCACACCTTTAGAACATGGCTTTGTCTTTCTTTGCCTTAGCATCCATGGGAAAGTTAGAATGACTAATACCTCCTATTCCCAACTCCACTTCATTCCTTTGAAAGGGGTGGGATGCTCTTCAGGAGCTCCTAGGCCCATCTGATTCTATTGATACTTACTACCAAAAGACAATGAGATATGTATACAAATTTACACACACAAACACATACTTAGGTTACACCATCTATCACCATGGCTTAAAAATAAATGAGAAAACAGAGGTCAGAGAAATTAAATGATTTTCCCATAATTTCATTTCATTCTAGCTTAGGTCTTTAAGTACTGCCACTTTGATCAGTTGTCAGCTTTGCAAAGACTTGACTGTTTTTTCCCAAATTCATCCATCAGATTTGGCCTTATTTCCTTCCTTTATGCCATCTAGATTGGCTTCCATACCCCAAGCTAAACCTGCCTGTCTGCTTTTTTATTATAACTTCCTAACAAAATCCCAACCCTAAATGAATTCAACTCTCAGGCCTCCCCTGTGCCTATTAACTGAGCAGGTGACTGCTGATGGAACAAGTCCCACAATATATTAGTTCCATGATAAATTCCTAACATTCCATTTTATATAAATCCACTGTACTACTCAAAAACACTATCACACTTCTCTGTTCAACTTTATTCCATCATCAACAACAATTAAAGCCTTTTTCTAATATCTTCAATTTTGTCCCTTCCCTCCAACCTCAGCACATGACCTTGCCTCTTTAAAAACAAAATTAAGCCATCAGATGGAAATTCCCTCATCTTCCTGATTCCATATTTTCCCCATATCCTCTCTTCCTTCCCTCCTGCTATAATGAAGGACGTGTATTTCCTACTATCTAAGATAAAACACCTCTTGTGTGTTTTGAATTCCCACTCTGCTCAGATTATCAGAAATCTTACAATTTAATTTTTTCCTTCTCTTTAATATCTTCAACATACAAAAGATGTATGTATGTATGTCTCGTCCAGATACATCCCATTAGCATTCAAGCATGCTCATCTCTCCCTAAGCTTAAAAAACATAAACTACCTTGCCCACATATGTGCCTCCAGCTATTGCTCCAATACTTCTTTACAGCCAAACTTCAAGAAAGAGTTGTCTATATTTGCTATTTTCTCCACATGCCCCCACTCACTCTTTATCACTCCATTTTCTTCTAGGTTTTTCCTTCATCCCATCACCAATCCATGACTCTCTTAAAACAGGTCCCACTAGAATAACTACTGACCTTCATGTTACTGAATCAATATTTTTCATTCCAATCTTGTTTCTCTTTTAGCGGCATTCACCTGTTTACCACCATCCTTGAAACACTATCCCTTTGGCTTTTCTGACAACAGCTTCCCAGTTTTCCTCCTATCTCTCTGGTTACTCTTCATTTCATTTTTAGGCTTATACTTTACTTATCCTCATATTACACATCTCAGTTCTTTGGTCTTCATTTCTTCTGACTCTATGTTCTCCCTAGGTAATTTTATCCACTCCTACACCTTCCATTACCATCAATATGACAATGAGTTTCAAACATATATCTCTCATCCAAACTAGTGCTCTAAGCTCCAGACTTGTATATCTAATTGCTTTATTAAGATCTTCACTTGGAAGTCTCAAACACACCTCAAATGTAAAATGCCAAACACCAAAATAATGCTCTTCCATCTGAAAATGGGTCCTCTTGTCAGAGATGTAGTTTCAAGGTGTAGTAGTTCCATCTTACTAGTTAGCAGCAGTGTCCATTCAACAGTACAAGCCAGAAACCAGACACCCTAGACACCTGACATTACATCTCCCATGTCCAATTCATAATCAAATTCTATTCCATTTTCAAACATCCCTTGAAACTACTTATATCCATCTATACCCCTCCCATGCTAGTCCAAACCAAATCACCATCATGATTTGCCAGGACTGTTACAATAGCTTTAAAAAAAAAATTTGTATCCAACCTTTAACCATCACCAACGGGCACTAACAATCATGTTTTTAAGTAATCTATATGCTGAATGTGGGGCTTGAACTCATGACCCCAAGATCAAGAGTCACATGCTGTACAGACGGAGTCAGCCAGGGGCCCCTACAACAGCTTCTTCATACATCTCCTTGAATTTACTCTGGCCTTACTCTATTTCTACATTATAGGCAGAGTGCCTTTCTTCTGTTTTCAAAGTAGGAACTTTTACATTAGCATATGCCTATTACACAATAGGCAATAAGTTTTTGGTTAATGAATGAATGAACTGATATGGTTTTAAGACTGTAAACTAGTTATTTCCAAAGGTCCTCTTATTTTGGAAACCTGACAGACTACTAATCCAAAATAAATTTACCAATGCTCTATCATGGTACCTTGATACTTCCACAACATTAGTCACCAAAGGATTCTTCTCAATAACATTTCTGAGCATGTAAATAACATACCAGTACTTGTCAAAGAACAGCTTGAAGAATGTATATCTATCCTAGAATGGTGATAAATTCCACTTATGCAGATGATCTTAAAATATCCAGATAATCCTTCTATACTTGATTTCAAAACTCTGATAGACAATATAACAGTTTTGAAATAGTTTTCTCTGTTTCAAAGAACATGAATACACATGGGGACTATGAATACTCAAAACATCAACGTAACTTATCATCACTTTCCTTTCCTCTATTTCCAGTACCAAACAGTAGCATGACTTCTCAAGCAGTGTCCTAAAATAGAAACATAAGAGTCATCCTAGATTCCTTTTTCTCATTTATCTTCAATCACCATTTAATACACACACACACAATATCATAAAGATTCCATTCTCTAAATACCTTAGGCGGCCATCCATAATCACTCCATCTTCAGTACCACGACCCTAATCCCAGCCCTTAACATCTCTTGACTGATTAACAGCAATAAACTCCTGATGCATTTTCATCTTCTAAAAAGACAGATTCATGTCACTTTCCATGCTGTAGTCAGTGTGACCTTTTCAAAACACAAATATGTCCCTTCAAACTCCTTCACTAGTTTCCCATTGCCCTACAGAATAATTTATAATAATAGCTCATAATTCAATGTGCTCATAGTGTGCCAGTGCTTCTGAAAGCATTTTACTGGGGCGCCTGGGTGGCACAGCTGTTAAGCGTCTGCCTTCGGCTCAGGGCGTGATCCCGGCGTTCTGGGATCGAGCCCCACATCAGGCTCCTCTGCTGTGAGCCTGCTTCTTCCTCTCCCACTCCCCCTGCTTGTGTTCCCTCTCTCGCTGGCTGTCTCTATCTCTGTTGAATAAATAAATAAAATATTTTTTAAAAAATGAAAGCATTTTACTGTATTAATTCACTTAATCCTCATCACAGCATTATGAGATAGGTACTGATGTCACCCCATTTTACCAGTAAGGAAACTGAGGCACAGAGAAGCTAAATGATTATTGCAGGGTCTCATAGCTGGTAAGTGATGGAGCCAGATTCAATGCCAGGCAAGTGTCATTCCAGAATTTGTGCCCTAACCTCTATGCTGTATTGCCTTTCATAAAATAAAGCACGAGCTCTTTAGCATGGCAACCTACACTTTTCATTATCTGGACTTTACCAACACTTTCAGTCTCATTTCCTATATGTAGATCTTAAAAAGTAAGGTCATGTTTTATCTCTAAATTTTTGTCTATGCAGGTCCCCTGATACTAATATTGTTTTACCTAGCCTAGCCACGGATTACTCCTAGTCACTGAGATTTAGCTCAGGTAGCAGCACTTCCCTCTATATGCTTTCTGAGTACACCTTCTCCCAGACTAAACTGTGAGTTATGTCTGCACTCTCTACTGAAATATTAGGAAATGAAATTCCAGAATACATTAAAAGGCACTCACAATTTAATGAAAGAAAGAGACTCATAAACAGACAAGTATATGGCAACATATTTTGAGATAATTATTTGTGTTTTGCTCAAAGCTTTTTTTCTTCTCCCTCCCATTTCAAGAAGATATCCAGGCTTTTTTATTTTCCTTACATCACCCAAGGGATTTCTTCCTCCCCTGTTGCCAAGACTAAAAGCAGAAGTTGTGCACACTGACTCACCTTCCTAGTTTTTATATTGCCAAAAGTCAAGCTCATAGGAGAGATTACGCTTAGGAGTGCCAATGCAGGTCTCAGGAAGACATATGAAATTCCTTTTAGGGTATTCAGGAGGGAAAGGAACAAATACTTTAGACAAAAGGAAGTCGGGGGTCTGGCAGGGGTTAGAGGTAGCCAGGAGAACAGCTCAACATTTGATGGTAGTAGCCTATGAAGGGGCAAACCTGAAAGGGCCATCCCTGGTTGAGACAAAATGGTATCTCAGAGACTATATCAGAGAGTTGACAGAAAAGTAAAGATCAGTGACCAAAAGAGCCTCTCTAGTATTTTGGTGTTGCTTAAGGCCTCAGTATGTTTGCATAACCTGGTAGGAGTCTCAAGTATTAACTGAAATTGCATATCTTACTTTCCTGGCAGAATGCTGAATACAGGGTAGCTTAAAGAACACATTAAAACGTGAAATTTCTTGGATACCAAAGTTGCAGACTAACTTCATACTAACTTCAGTTGTGGTAAATTCTAAGAGAGAGGCAAACACTTAGAAGCACAGAGGACAGGTACCTAATCTGGTCTGGGGAGATGAAAGGGGTCAAGTAAGAGTCCTTAGAGGAAGTAGTACCTAAACTATCATATACAAGGAGTAGGTATTTCCAGGGGCAGGGAGTATGAGGGAAGGATTCCTCCTCAATGGAAACTGACTAGGCAAAAGCAGGGAAGTGAGAAAGCTTAATGAATTCAGGCATCTACAAGTGGTTTGATTTGGTTGCAGTGTAAGATGTATGCAGGCATGCTTTCTGAGCCATGTTAAAAGACTCTGGGGTTACACTGATGATAATAAGTGGTATTGACAGGAAACGGTATTGAGGAAAACTACTGAAGTAGAAGATTTCAAGGAAAAGGTATTAAAAAGCCAAGTGCCTCAGATGCCAACAGGGATGGCATGGGGGAAAGTAAACCAAGAACTGAAATGTGTCTGTTGTACTTGGAAATAAGAAGTAATTAGTTACTTTGGTAAAGGCAGTTATATGTATGGGCCATTTTTTATTGAAGTTTAGTTGTATGGGTTGTGCTGGTGTTGGCTGTTCTCTTAACAGAGAAGGGTTAAGAAAAGATATCTTTTATTTCTTTGCTGAGAAAAGAACCCATACAGAGGAAGAGACTAAAAGACAGAAGAGAAAGGGAATAATTATGTAAAGAGATCCCTGAAAAAGCAAGAGACCAGCATGTAATCTAAAACAAAAAGTGGAAAGATTGAATTTGGACTCACAGAGGGCTCTAAGATAAGACAAAAGCATGGATGAAGACAAAAATTGATGGGTTTATAAAAGACAGTGAGGTTGGTGGATAGGAGGTTCAGGCACACCTGATGGCACCTATTTTCTGTGTGAAATAGGAGACAAGCCTACCTCCCGAGAATAAATATGTAGTAGCTGAGTAGAAGGCTCAAAAGCAGAGGAGAAAGTTTGCAATAGCCACCAAAGAGGGTGTAAAAGAACTGAGGAAAATCCAGAAGACTCTGAGTGAAGACATGTAGAAGGACAACCTGGTTAGTACCTATTCATTCTTCAGATTTCAGCTCAGATGTCACTTGCTGAGAGAAGCTGA
This sequence comes from Ursus americanus, assembly GCF_024610735.1. Taxonomy (NCBI): domain Eukaryota; kingdom Metazoa; phylum Chordata; class Mammalia; order Carnivora; family Ursidae; genus Ursus; species Ursus americanus. The sequence goes on along the minus strand of NC_142164.1, from coordinate 33,123,027 downwards.
AATGCGGCCCCTGTTATGTGCTTTATGAGCACTGTATTTCCTTTAAAGGCTTATAATGGTTTTAATCTTATACTAATTTAAATTTAATTTAAACTCAGTGAGGTCAGGGATCATATTCATTTTGTTCATCACTATATGTATTTTGCTCACAATTTAACCCTTAATTTCCCATCCCTAAGATGTGAAGAATATTAATACTGCTCTGCATGACCAGAATATGGATATAGTTAGGTTAGCAACAAACTAGAATTTAAGATAAAAGGAAGCAGGGACTTCAAATGGGTTATGTTGTATCCTCAGTGCCTAGCACAGTGCAAGACACATAGTAGATACTCAATAAATACTTACCTGAATAAATGAAAGAGATAATGGCAGAACACCAAGTCTCCTGAATTCCATTCCAGTGCTCTTACCATTCTACCACAGTAACCCATATGAGATGTTCAATATATTGATTACTGTAATAAGGGTCTATGCATATGCATTATTACCTCTGTGTTTTTTTTTAAGATGTATTTATTTATGTTAGAGAGAGCGGGGGGGGGGGTGTGTGGAGCGGAGGGAGAGAGAGAGAGTCTTAAGCAGGCTCCACACCCAGCATGGAGCCCAACATGGGGCTCAATCTCACAACCCATGAGATCACAACCTGAGCCCTGAGCCGAAACCAAGAGTTGGATGCTTAACCAACTGCACCACCCAGGCACCCCAACTCTGTTTCACTCAAGAAGAAAATGAAGCTCTGAAAGATGCAGTATCATATGCAAATTAAACAGCTAGGATGTGGTGGAATCAGAATTCAATTGTAAGTCTTCCTGGCTCCAACTGAGTTCTTTCTTCTATTCCATGCTGCCTGCTAAGGTATTAAGTGATCAAAGATTTAATCTAGGAACCTTCCTAGGGATATGTGCATTTGAAAGTCCCCCCAATATCCCCATTGGCAAAACAAAACAAAACAAACAAACAAAACACTTCCACATCCAAAGTAATGACTTTAGTGGTAAAATCTCAGGCAAAGTGACTGAGACAGGTCAACAAAGAGAATATTTGTGGGCAGGCACCTGTCAGCAGTCTCCTAAATCATACCATGTAGGCACCTGTGGTATGATTGGTCATACTCTATGACCCTGTACATTATCCATCTCCTCAACATAAGTCTTGATTATACAGACAGAATGGAAGAAATAAATTCGAAAGTGCTTATCTTCTCAGCATTGCCTCAGTGTGACCCTAGACTAGAAGCAGCATGGAATGATGGAAACAGCATGGATATTGCAGCCACACAGATCTGGGCAAGACACTTCAGCTCTCTATGCCTCAATTTTCTTATCTATAAAATGAAGGCAACAATACTTGCCACCATAGGGTTTAGGAAATGATTAAATGAGATAGTGGATATAAATGTCTGCAGCATAGTGGGCATAACTCAATTGTTATTAGTTGCCTTCCACTTCTTCCACATCCAAGAGCCACCCAGAAAAATACAGCAAAACGAACAAGCAACCCACTCCACCCCCATTCCTTTTGTTTAATCCTACCATTTAAATAATGGTTTTTAACACTTCTTTAAAAAAAAGATTATTTATTTATTTGAGAGACAGAGAGCATATGACTCGGAAGAGGGGCAGAGGAAGAGGGAGAGAGAAGCTCAAGCAGACTCTCTGCTGAGCATGGAGACCTATGCAGGTCTCAATCTCACCCCAAGATCATGACCTGAGCCAAAATCAAGAGTCGGCCACTTAACCAACTGAGCCACCCAGGTGCCCCCGTTTTTAACATTTCTGTTGCCTTCACAACATTAGTCATCAGGACATTTGGCTCATTCTACAGATGAAGAAACTAAGATGAAGATAGCTTAGCCCTTACTTTATTATTCTTTGCTCAAAATAATAATTTTATGCAATTTACTTAAGTCTTAAACTCTCTAAAACATTTCATACATCAATAAAATTTGTAACAAAAACAGCTGGTAAATCTCCTGTATTCGTGTCATGGCTTCATATACCCTCTTACATATTAAAGAAAATGAATCTGGAAGTATCCAAAGTGAGCGCAGTGTGTAAAAGTGATGGTCAGATTTAAGTGTTAAATATGTACTTTTTTCAGAAGAAAACAAGCATCAAATGTATAAGATGCTAACTCATTTCAGAGCAAAAGCAGTGAAAATTGGAATTTTTATTTTAATAACTCTACCATATGTGTTTAACCATACTACACAAATAAATGTGTTTAACCATACTACACAAATAAATGAAATCATCACATTAGAAGATATGCATTTTCCATAAATTAAATCAAAACATCATATAAAATATATTAAGTCATTCATTTTAGAGGAGCTCTATGGTTATTTCTGAGCTTAAGAGAGAAAAGTTGCTGCAAAGTAGAGAATTCTCATTTATAGGGGGAAAAATCACATAGAAAATAATTTCAGAAAACTTCTTAACTCTAAAATGCAATTATCCTTACCATTTCCAAAGGACCAGGTTTGCTTATTAGAGGTATGATTTTTATAGGAAATAAAGACCAATAAGAAAACAACTAGAAATTAAAAGCAATAATGTTATTCATACTGATTATCTAGTACCTATTAATTAGCTGCATGCAAAAAAATGCAGTATTTCCTCAAATTAATATCTATCAATTCAAACAATTTTTGCCATAAAAAGATTTATGAGCCTATTTTTTATTTAAAAAGTTTTAATTATTTCTTTTAAAAGAAATAATTAAATTTTAAAATACATTACCTCTCATCCCCACACTCCCTCTCCCAGACTTCAGTTTCAGACTTACTGTGAATGAATTATGTGTCCAGTTATAATCAAATTCTTCTGAAATACCACTGAAATCTGTCTCAATGAACAGCTTCTTAGCTTAATGGATTTTAAATGACCTAAGAAATGAAGCCTTTATGTAGGAGGAGCTCTGGTTTATCCACTGAATGTACTGTCATGAGAAAATCTGCATTCAAAGCAGGTCAGCATTCAAGGTTACATTTGTCAAAAGATTCAGAGGAAATCACGAAGTTCATCTGAGTGATTTTCTTTCCCTTTTAATTAGTTCCTGATATGGCATTTCAGTATGCCAATGTTATTTTACTATGTGACTCACCACACTGGGAATTAAGAGATAATCCAAAGGTAGGTATGTGATTGGCAGGTCTATGCTGTTTCCTCTGAGTGTATTATCCAAAGTACTTCACTGTTTTGAGTTTCAAATACCTTAAGTATGAAAAAGAGTCATAAATGGACAAGGAATCCGGAAACCTAGGTTCTACTCTAGGCTCTCCCTCCCACAATCAGCTAGGTGTTAGGTGACCTTGGTCAATTTCCTTAAATTCTTTAGGACTCAGTTTCAAAAAAATGTATTAAATGGAACCTCAGAAGTCATCTAGTTTAACCTTCAATTCCAAGCAAAAATTGCCTCCGCATTTCACCAAAGAGGTGGTCAGTTTCTTGTATGTAAAATTAGCTGCTGGAACTGAATGATGTCTTAAGTTTCTGGTTTCTAAAATCCTTGGTGCTGTAATTAAAATTCAGTAATTGTCATGTATATTTTTTTCCCACTGAAAGTTTATCAAATATATCTTTACATAACCAAACAAGATTTTATTTCAGCCTAGGTAAAAGTAAGTAAAGAAACTGAGATTGCCACCAAATAGCCCCTCAACCTTCAAGTCTCCACAAAGTAATCTCCATGTCCAGGAACCATGCAAAGCCATAAGAAGGTGGAACACTTTGGATGCTTTTCTAAAGTACATGACATGATGTTAGGTACTTATTCCAAAATACAAGTAAATTGGGATTGAATCCAGTCAATATATCACCGAATATTCCACTGGTTAAAAAGTGTCTTCCTTGGTTCAGAACACAGGTTCAGACTTGATAAATTCTCTCAGATACCAAAGATACATTTTACAATAAATATGTGAAAAAACAAATAAAAGGCAATGAGTCTGAAAGAAGAGAAAACCATGGATACAGCCTTCTCTCCATTACTAACTTTATCTTTTACTCTAGGATGTTTTTTTTCTTTTTTATTTCACTGTATAGTTGATGGTTCACCTTAAATTGAAATTGGAAGGTGGGAAAAAACTTGAGCACTGTTTAGGGAGTTTGGTATCTGTTTTTCAGATGTCAGCTAGTTTGTCTATTTCACAATCATTTTTTCAAAAATCATTTATCAGACTTACACGAGGAATATCATAATCAGAATTTGCTGACATGATGGTAAGAAAAAGACCAAAACTCAAAATCTGCTTTCCTTTTCCTGTGATTGCAATTTCAATTAACTTATTTATCTTCTTCCATTAAAAAAAACTCTCCATGAAGTTTTCTTCGAGCTTCCTGTTTTCCCCAAATCTCCTGGCCCTTGCAAACATTTCATTACACTATACTTTATAGTTTTAATGGAGAGGCACAATTCAAAGAAATACAAGTATAATCATATCTTGGAATGGTATAGTGCATTTACTCATAGGCTTGCAAATCATAACCTAAATATAGCTAATAAAATACAGTTGAGAAAAATTTTTAAAAATAAAATAAAATACAGTTGGAAGCAATAATGTACCATGCCTCAGATTAAATTTCATTAAATATGAACTTCTACCCTGATTTTATAGCTTAATCAGTGAAAACATTGGCTAAGCTTTGTTTCATGTTGTGAAGAGAAAGACGTTAAAAAGACAATCCGGGGCACCTGGGTGGCTCAGTCAGTTAAGCGTCTGACTCTTGATGTTGGCTCAGGTCATAATTTCAGGGTCATGAGATTGAGCCCCGAGTCAGGCTCCGACCTCAGTGAGGAATCTACTTGTCCCTCTCCCTCCCCCTCTGCCCCTTCCCCTGCTTGCCATACTCTCTCTCAAAGAATCTTTAGAAAAAAAAAAAAAAGAATTTATTTTAATATACTAGAAGTCCTATTTGATGGCTTTCTACTGATATGAGTAGAAGTTGCCAATGATAATTGTGTGCTTGTACCTTAACATTCATTACTTTGCCCCAGATACAAGGCATGTTGCAACTCCTAATAAAGAGAATTTGGGAGTAAACCTGATTGCTGCAGAGAAAGGAGGCTAGATAAGACTGATTAGAGCAGTCCCTCCCTAGTTGGAAGTTAGTCCAAAATCAAGAGAATATAAACCAACATTTGATGCAGGCCAGGTCAGTGTCACCCAGGGGGCATGAAATGAAGAGGTATATCAAAGCCTCAGGGTGGGGAAGTTCTTCAGGATAGTGGGGATCAAGTCAGTCCTCTGGGAGAATCGGGCAAGATAACACAAACGATTCTGCAAGCAACCAACATTCAGTTCTGGAAGGAGGCCAGCAGAAACTAGGCAAAAAGATTTAGGCCTGGGCCCTAATGTCAACAGAGACACAGAGAATTGAGCTTCCATATGGGAGCCAAAGTCCAATTAAACAGCCAACAGCAGATGGTGGGGTAAGAAACAAAGGCTAAAACCTGATACAAAGTTTCCTAGGGGCCCAAATCAATTCCAGAGGCATAGCACACACTAGGTTATCTCCAGATTTCTACCTGCTAAAAGAGAATGGCTCTCACTGGGCCAGAAATGTGTAAGAACTGAGACTTCCTAGCCTGACACCATGACGTGAAACTAGGACAGACCTAGGGTACAAGTACTATCCCTGGCCTTTCCAGAAGGAACATAGTTAGTACTTTATTTTATCCATTATCGCCCTGAGATAGCTAGGTTAATACTATTTAGTTTCACAAATGGATATCACTCAAGTTTCAATAGGCTGTTACTTTCCAGAAGTCAAAAATTCAAGAGAAAAAAAAATCTAAGTGGGCCTGACACCTAGCCCAGTGCTTTTCCTGCAGTCACACTACTGCTAGAATTCTCTCTGATACCTCAGTAGCTGAACTAGTTGACTAGCAGGGATCATAATCTCTCTTCCACTGTGTAAAGCTATATACCTCCTATTCTCTTGACCATCAAAACAGGAAATGGGTATTCCTGAACGCCTGCTCAAATGAAGCAATCAGCAAAGTCAGTATTTAGTGCCCCAAAGTGTTATTTCCTTTGTAAGTTTAAAGGACACTAAATAAGCAAAAACAAGAAAAATAAATATTAAAAAAATAAAAATAAAATAACCGCTATTTAGTTTATATGTACACAAACACACACACACACAACTCTTAACAAAATTACTAGATTTGAGAACAGTTTTTAAACCTTCAGGCAAATGTCAAACTTATAATGTTCTGAGAACTTTTCTTTTCACATGACACCTGCAGAAAACTGACCTGAAAAGTTATTTGGTAGGCTTGGCATATTGTACAGAAAAGCAGTGTCTTATAAAGAACACACTCTGTGAGACAAAAGTCATCTAGACTGTCTGCTTTCCCTAAATTCCAGTCTTTTTATTTTGAAACCAACTAATTTATGAATCCTGAATTCCCCTCCAGACTACCATAGATTTAACAGTAGAATTCCAGAGCTGAGACTCTCAGGAAACCCACATGAGCTAAAAAATACAATTAGCAACATCATGATCCAGCCCCCAGATTAACACCAAACAGGCTTAAACACAGACCCACAGACCACAGAGGTCAGCAGTGCCAGACTCTGCTTTCTATTCACTCACATTCATTCAACCACTTACAGAGCAATGATGTGCCAAGCACTGTGCTCGATGCTGGGGATATAAAGGTGAGTTTAATACTATCTCATGTAGCTCAATTCTAGTTAGAGCTATAGAAACTAGAAGCTACTGAATAATTATAGTACGGTATGATAAGAACAGCATACTATGACAGAAGCTACACAATCATTGGCAGGTAAGGAGCTCAGAGAAGAGAACAACTCGTTCTATCTGCTTTGTCATGAGAAGGGTATCTTCAGGCAGATGTCAAATTGTAGTATAAAAAAATACATATTTGGTCTTTGTCTCCAGTTCCCGGCACAGAGCTCCTAAAACCCTTAGAAATTCTTGAGTGACAGGAGTGTCTTTTGTTATTCATAATGAGCCCCTTTCAACCATACCTGAGCTTATGCTAATGAGGTGACTATTGTTAAGCTCCTAGATAGCTTCAAGGATGGGGGGGTCATTTGCCAGAGGAATCTACCCTATGATTAGAGGGTAGGAACTATCAGCCCTATCCCTCATCCCCCCCCCCCAACTCATGGGAGGGGAGAGGAACTGGAAGTTGAGTTCAATCACCAATGGCCAAATGATTAAATGAGCTAGGATGGACCTAAGGGAGACAAGTGCTATCCCTGGCCTCTCTAGCAGGAACATAGGTATTACTTTATTTTATCCATTTGTCTCCCTGAGATAGCTCAGTAGATACTATTTCAGTTTTACAAATGGATATCATTCAAGTTTCAATAGGTTAAGTTACTTTCCAGAAGTCAAAAATTCATGAGAAATAAAATCTAGGTGGACCCGACATCCAGGTCCATGCCTTAGTAATAAAGCTTCCATAAAAATGCCTGAACAGCCAGGTGCCCAGAGCGTTCACATGGGTGAACACATGGAGGTACAGTTAGGAAGGGTACCTGCCTGGAGAGAGAATGGAAGCTCCTCAAGATGTATCAACCCTACACACACACACCTTGCCCTAAGCATCTTTTCCATTTGGCTATGCCTGAGTTGTATCCTTTATAACAAACATGCAAGAGTAAGTAAAGTATTTTCCTGAGTTGTTCTAGTGAATTATCAAACCTGAGAGGGGTCATGGGAACTCCTGATTTTATCACTGCTTAGTCATAAGTACCAGGACTCTTAGTTGGCATCTAAAGTGGGGATAGTCTTCTGGGCCTGGGCCCTTATCCTGTGGGGTATTTGTTAACTACATGTATAATGTAGTATAGCATGTGTAATATAACTACATGGATAACGTCAGAATTGAACTGAATGGTAGGATACCCAGTTGGTGTCACAGAATTTGAGACTGGATAATTGCTTGATGCCGGAAAACACCCCTGACAAGTCAACCTTCTTTATAACTGTTTCTTTATGCATCAAATAGCCTACCTATTTGGAAAGGCCTAGGTCTTTCAGGAAGTTTATCAAAATAACGTTGTCTGATACCCTGTGGCAGAGTTTGCTAATTTTTTCTAAGTATCCATTCTCCTATTCTTCCTTTTAGTAATTGAAACTCATGAACTTTAGTTGTGTACACAGTCTCCCAATCAAAGACTGTATTTTCCAGACTCCTTTGCAGTTTGATATGAAGATATGACAGAAATTTAGAAGATGGTATGCAAGCACAGTGATATGTGCAACATTTGGATCATGTTTTGACAAGAAAATCTCTTTTCCTCCCTTCTCTGCCCTCACTCAACCAGTAGGCTATCTCACAGACCTGACAGTAGGGACTGTATCTGACCAAAGACACAAAGTTAGCATACTAGGAGATGGCAAAGCCACAAGGTAGAAGGATTCTGGGCCATGGCTGACCTGCAGCAGTGCTGCCTGCCCACCTTTGGTCTGTTGCTTGAGCCATGATATTTTGAGGTCTTTTGATTATAGCAACTTATCTTGTTCCCTAAATAATACAGAAATGAATTCTCATTAAAGTGCAAGTGATATTACATAATGTGTTATTCTTCCCAAAGTCATTTGTACCTAGAACCCCCAAATCAAAGAATGTGTAAAGTCCAAAGGAAAAATATCCTAATGATATTTCAGACCTAGAGACAGGCCAGAGGTTTTTGGTTTGGGTTTTGGTTTGTTTTTACCTCCCTTCGAATCTCAGCATGATAGTAATTGCCTACTCTGTTACTCCTTTACATTTGGCCCGGGACTCTAAGCTCTCACATATCTGGTTCTCTCCCTAGTATGTGATTTCCCTAAGAGCAGGAAGTGTGCCTTACTTGCCTCTATAAAACTAGTTCCTAGAATATAGCATATGTTCAATAAATATGTATTGAATGCTCCTAGTGAAGGTAACCAAAACAGCCATATTTCCTGTCTTTTTAAAAAAATTCCTCCACATATAACTTTTATTCTAATAATGCAAATAACTAAATGACCAAAATAATAATGACAGAATAAGCTGATATTGTTGGTTGAAACTTGTCAGGCTGTATGTTTAATTATTACCCATGGTCTTTATTTATTTATTTTTTTTTTTGAAGATTTTATTTATTTATTCAACAGAGATAGAGACAGCCAGCGAGAGAGGGAACACAAGCAGGGGGAGTGGGAGAGGAAGAAGCAGGCTCATAGCAGAGGAGCCTGATGTGGGGCTCGATCCCAGAACGCCGGGATCACGCCCTGAGCCGAAGGCAGACGCTTAACCGCTGCGCCACCCAGGCGCCCCTTACCCATGGTCTTTAGTTGTCACAATGACCCCATGATGTATATACTACCATAGACATTCCCATTGTACAGCAAAGATAACTGAGGCTCAAAGAAGTAAAAACAAACAAACAAACAAAAAAACCTTTCTCAAGGTCTCACATTTAGGAAACAGCTGAAATAGGGATTTTTTTTATTAAAGGTTTTTATTTATTTGAGAGAGAGAATGAGCAGTGGCAAGGGGCAGAGGGAGAGAGAGAGATAGAGAAGCAGACTCCCTGCTGAGCAGGAAGCCCAACACAGGGCTGATCCCAGGACCTGGAAATCATGACCTGAGCTAAAGGCAGACGCTTAACCAACTGAGCCACCCAGGTGCCCCTGAAATAGGGATTTGAACCCAGGATTGCTTAACATTAAAAGATACTTTCTTAACTACAATGTGGTCTACCATATTATCCTCCAGAAATGGCCTGGTAATGTGTAGGGTGGCAAGGGAAAAAATCAGCCTGGTTTAAGAATGAGTTACGGATAATTAAGCTAATCTAAATTACATATTATGAGAGAGCCAAATCAATATAAATTATATCATACTTGTAAAAAAAACTTTTGTTAGTTTCCTGATCAATGAATAACTTTACCTACAAAATCTGTTCATGGGGAAATTTTTTAATCTGGTCTAACCCTTAGCACAGTTATCTAAAAACTGAAGAAAACAGCCCTGGAATGTTCATAAGGACTGCTATTTATTTATTTATTTATTTATTTATTTATTTATTTATTTGACAGAGAGCGAGAGCACAAGCAGGGGGAGCAGAGGCAGAGGGCGAAGCAGGCTGAGTAGAGAGCCTGAAGCAGGCTTCAATCCCAGGACCCTGGGACCATGACCTGAGCTGAAGGCAGACTTTTAACTGACTGAGCTATCCAGGTGCCCCAGGGCTGCTATTTTGTGTAAATATTTCAGAGAACAATGGGAGAAAACAGCATAGACAGAAAATAGACTTCACAAGACCATTTTGAATGTAGTATCTGCTATCAAGCATTTTGTTAAACAATTATATTTCTAAATTTGCTATTGTATAAAAATATTCAAACCTACATAAAAGTAGAAATAGCTGGGGCGCCTGAGTGGCTCAGTCTGTTAAGCGGCTGCCTTGGGCTCAGGTCATGATCCCAGGGTCCTATTGAACCCCGCATCGGGCTCCCTGCTCAATGAGGAGCCTGCTTCTCCCTCTCCCTCTGTCTCCTGGCTTGTGCTCTCACTCTCTTTCTGTCAAATAAATAAATAAAATCTTAAAAAAAAGAAGAAAAGTAGAAATAGCTAAATGAAATCAAATGTACCCATTATTCAGATTCAACAACTATCAAGATAACATATTTATTAATCATATAATGAGAACTGATATTCCTATTCTCAGACATCAGTATGTTCACAGAAACTGAAACTGGTAATGCTGAAACAAATCTAAAAACTGTAGTCTAACACTCCCTTTTTATAGCCAAGAAAATCAAGGACCTGAATGAAAAGATGATCTGATCAAGGTCATTTATTAGCCTAAATAACAATCAGTTTTCTGGGATGCCTGGGGGGCTCAGTAGGTTAAGTATCTGCCTTCAGCTCAGGTCATGATCCCAGAGTCCTGGGATCGAGTCCCATATCAGGCTTCTTGCTCAGTAGGGAGCCTGCTTAACCCTCTGCCTGCTGCTCCCCCTGCTTGTGTTCTCTCTCTCTGTCTCTTACAAATACATAAAATCTTAAAAAAAAATCCATTTTCTGATTCATATTGCTATTTAGTGTTAAGCACTCTTTAATTTACTTGAATTCTTTGAAAACAATTAATGAAATGCAATAAAAGCCTTTCTCTATAAATGCATTAAAACAGATTAGGCTATTCTCCAAATATAAGTCTCTTCTAACTAAATTTTTTCCAAGAATATGAGTTACAAAACAACTCTCCCATTTATCCCCTTTCATATATAAATGAATTATAAAATAAACAGTTCTTCAATCAAAAGAATCCAGAGAAACAATCACATAGAATATTACCGTAACATCATGATCTTTCCTGATTTGTCTCTTGATAATGCTGAGAAAGGAACAACCACATAATGAACTTCTTAATGAACTAGTAACAGGAAACCAGAGTGTACACATGTGTGTCCTTAGATTGAGGCTTAATAAAATTAGGAAGTTAAGTTCCAGCTGGAGACCAGACAACCAGCAGAAAATTCATAACAGCCAGGGCACATCATACTTTCAGGAAAAAGAAAGATCAACAACACATATTAATTTTCTCAAGTTGTCACTCTATTAGTGGCAAGCATATGGGTTTTCAAATGCTTAAGCAGGCTACTAAACAGGGTTTCAAAATCATCTCATCTATTATTCTTTACATTTAATCTAGAAGAAAACCACAGATTTTATGGGTCATATTCACTGCATATGAACATGTGACTTTAAAGTGGCTATATTCCCTGAAAAGAGAACAGCTAGATCTTTTACACTAATATTGAGATGATCTTCTGAGTGGTGTTTCAGATTGGCAGCACATCTTTGAAGAAATGTTTCCTTTCCTTCCTCCAACCATGACCTACTTTCTCCCTAGGTTACTCCCATTTAGTGATTCATTGATTCAGTCAGTCATTTATTCAACAAATAGTTATTGAGTTTGTGCTAGGTAATTGGGATACAACAATGAGTGAACAAATTCCCGCCCTCATTGAATTAACTTTCCAGTAATGGAGATAGATCATAGACAAATAATCAAAAATATATTAGGTAATGATAAATGCCATTAAAAAAAGAGCAGGGTAAGATGTTAGATAGTGATGTGTGAAGTGAGGGAAAGAGGCTATTTTAGAAAGGAAGATAAGGAAGGCCTCTATAGGAAGAACCTGAATAAAGGATGGAGGGAGTCATGAAGATGACTGAGTAGAGGGTGTTTCAGACAGATGGTATAGCAAGTGCAATGGCCCTGAAGAGGGACCATGTCTGGTGGGCGGCTGCTCGGGGGCCTGTGTTACTGGAGCAGGGAAGAAAGGAGGAGGAAAAGTCAGAGAGGCAGAGAGGACAGTTTGTGTGGTGCCTTGTAGGCTAGTTTACTTTGACTTTTGTTCCGAGTGAGATAGGGAGCCACTGGAAGGTTTTGATCAGGAAAGTATGTACAATTAGTGTTTTAAAAATAACTCTGGGGGCACCTGGGTGGCTCAGTGTGTTAAGCGTATGCCTTTGGCTCCAGTCATGATGCCAGTGTCCTGGTATGGAGCCCTGAGTTAGGCTTCCTGCTCAGCAGGAGGCCTGCTTCTCCCTCTGCCCCTCCCCCCAACTTGTGTGTGCGCTCTCTCTCTCAAATAAATAAAAAATCATAAAAAAAAAAAATAAAGATAACTCTGGCTGCTGAGTAAATAACCAAATATGTGGGCACAAAATGATAGCAGGGAGACAACTTGGGAAGCTCTTGCAACTGTCTAGCCAGGAGACAATGGCAGCATATGCGATTATGGTGAGAAGTGCCATATTCTAAATATATTGTGAAAGAAGGGCTGATATAATTTTCTAAGGATTGGACATGGGGTATGCACAAGAGAGAATAATCAAAAACGATGCCAAGTATTCTAATTTAAGCAACTAGGTAAACAGTGATGACATTTATTGAAAGGAGGCACATTCGGGGAAGAGCAGGCTTGGTATGGGAATAAAGTATTCCGTTTGGGCCATGACAAGTTGAGCTGCTTATTCAACTTCCAAATTGAGATACAGAGTAGACAGCTGGATTACATGAGTCTGGAACTTCGGGGAGAGTTTAGTACTAAAGATAAAATTTTGAGAGTTAATGATATATATTTGGTACTGAAATCCCTGACACTGAATGAGATTCCCTGGTGACCATTTGTCTGGGCTGGGTAACAGACTTAGGCATGGGTAGTTCTAAAACTCAAAAATTAGGAATTCTAGAGAATTACAACACCATTTAAGAAAGATGAACATTTACTTGTTGGGACAATTATCAAACATCCCAAAACCAAATGAGGTTAGTTGGTTTTAACCTTTTTGTTCTTTATTCTCAATTACAAAAGTGTATTATCTCACATGGTAACCTGTTAGAACTAATTCAGTCTCTTTCCTTAACTTATTCTGAGTTGTTTTAAATAGTCAAAGTTTCAGCAATGCTAACACTACATTGCTAATCACTGAGCTTCTAAAAGCCACAGTCTTTTATTCACTTTATAAAACTCATTCTTACAAAAGCTCTTATACTTTTCTAGAAATTTTCACTGCCTGGCTGATAGCATTACCACATTAAAATATGAAACTCGCTTACTTTTAGACAACACATTTCATTCTTTTTCAAAGGAATTTGAAGACCAATTTAAAAAATGTTGTGCTTGGGGCACCTGGGTGGCTCAGTCAGTTGGGCATCTGCCTTCAGCTTGGGTCATGATCCTAGGGTCCTGGGATTGAGTTCTGCATCAGGCTCCTTGCTCAGCAGGGAGTCTGCTTCTCCCCCTGCCCCTCCCCCACTCGTGCTCTCTCACTCTTTCAAATAAATAAAATTTTAAAAACAAATCATTTTAAAAAATGTTACGCTCATGTGACAACTAGGGGACAATAACTGACTATTTCTCTGAAGACAAAGCTCTTCAAAGTCTCATAATTTCAGTACTCAAATGACACACTTAAAAAATCCTCCAAACTCAGCAAATTGTACACATTAAATATATTCACTTCTATGTATATCACTGATAACTTCATTAAGCTGTTAAAAATAATTTTTTATTCAGTAGGTTGCCTCTTTCTTTTGTGGATGGTTTCCTTTACTGTGCAAAACCTTTTTATTTTGATATAGTCTCAACAGTTTATATCTGACAAGGGGTTAATATCCAAAATATATAAAGAACTTATACAACTCGGGGCTCCTGGGTGGCTCAGTCAGTTAAATGTCCAACTCTTAATTTCAGCTCAGATCATGAGGTCATGAGATTGAGCCCTGCGCCATGCTCCGAGCTGAGTGTGGACCCTGCTTCTCTCTCCCTCTGCCCCCCAACTACTTGTGCACTCTCTCTCTCTCTCCAAAAAAAAAAAAAAAAAAAAAAAAACTTATACAACTGAACACCCCAAAACCCCAAAACAAGCAATTCAATTTAAAAATGAGCAGATTGGTGTGGAAAACAGTATGGAGGTTCCTCAAAAAATTAAAAATGAAATACCATATGATCCAATAATTCTGCTACTGGGTATCTACCCCAAAAAAAAAACCCCAAAATATTAACTCAAAAAGATAATTGCACTCCTATGTTTATTGCAACATTATTTATAATAGCCAAGATATGGAAGAAACCTAAGTGTCTTTTGATAGATGAATGGATAAAGATGTGAGACCTTGCCATTTGTGGTAACACGGATGGACCTTAAGGGTATGATGCTAACTAAAATAAGTCAGACTGAGAAAGACAAATACCATACAATTTCACTCATATATGGAAACTAAAAAATCAAAACAAATGAATAAACAAACAAAAAAGACCTAGAATTACAGGGAACAAACTGATGGTTGCCAAAGGGAAAGGGAGTGGGGGTATGGACAAAGTGGGTGAAGGGGAGTGGGAGATACAGTCTTCCAGTTATGGAATGAATAAGTCACGGGAATAAAAGGTACAGTAAAGGGAATATAGTTAATGATATTGTAATAGCGTTGTATGGTGACAGATGGTAGCTACACTTGCGGTGAGCAAAGTGTAATGTACGGAGATGTTGAATCACTATGTTGTACACCTAAAACTTTTTAAAAAATATTTTATTTATTTATTTGACAGAGAGAGAGAGAGCACAAGCAGGGGGAGCAGCAAGCAGAGGGGAGGGATAAGCAGGCTCCCTACTGAGTTAAGGAGCCTGATGCAGGGCTCAGTCCTAGGACTCTGGGATAATGACCTGAGCCGAAGGCAGACACTTAACTGACTGAGCCATCCAGGGGCCCCTGGACACTTGAAACGTATATAACATTGTGTATCAACAATACTCAAATAAAAAAGAAATGTGGAGGACCTGGCTGGTTCAGTTCAGTTGGTAGAGCATGCAATGCTTACTCTCAGAGTTGTGACTTCGAGCCCCATGTTGGACAGAGAGATGAAAGAAAGAAAGAAAGAAAGAAAGAAAGAAAGAAAGAAAGAAAGAAAGAAAGAAAGAAAGAAACTTAAATAAATAAATAACATGGAGTTTTTTTTGTTAATCCTTCTTTCTTGTGTCACCAAATTGTTGCACTGATTTCCACTTACTGCTAGTTTTAGGTGATCTTTTTGGTACATTCCCCCCAATTTGTTGTGTGCTGTGTTTAAATGTTGAGAGCAAAGTTACATATCATTTTCTTTGGTTCTGAGCTACTCTCTAGCATACACATATGACACATAGTTAGAAGAAGACAGAGAATAGCTAAGAAAAATGAACATATATATACTAAATTGATCCTACTAGTTCCATATCTGAATATAGTATCTAAGAGCATTAAATCTGGAGTCAGATTGCCTGGGTTTGAATCTCATAACCATCATTTACTAGCTTGTGACCCTGGAAAATGTACTAAACATCTCTATCCCTCTGTTTCCTCATCTTTAAAATGGGAGATAGTAATAGGGCTTACATCATAGGATCATAGTAAGAATTAAATGAATTTATATGTATAAGGCACCTACTATATGCCTGACACACACACAGTAAGCCTATGTGTGAATTAGGTGATGGAAGATTTTGATCAGAAGGGTAAACCTCCGAGATGCCAGGGTGGCTCAGTTGGTTAAGTGTCTGCCTTCAGCTCAGGTCAGGATCTCAGTAACCTGGGATCGAGTCCTGCATTGGGCTCCTTGCTTGTTGGGGAACCTGCTTCTCCCTCTACCTGCCACTCCCTCTGTTAGTACTCTCTCTGTCAAATAAATAAATAAAATCTTAAAAAAAAAAAAAAAAGGGTAAAGCTCCATCCATCATTTACTTGCCAATATTTCCCCTTGCTACCTACTTGTTTTTTTAAGTCCCAATATTAGCATCACTCCTTCAAGACAAGATCCCAAAGCAGGAATTACTTTCTCTAAAAAAAACCATTGATATTTACATAAAGTACTCAACAGGTCTGTGTGGAAAGAAGCAGTATTAGTCTTTCACATTTGTACCGCATGACTAATTCTTATCTTGAGTATTTTGCAAAGTACAAAGACTAGGACTGGTAAACTTTAGTGATGTATAAGGAATGAATATGTGGATGCATGCATAAATGAAACAAAAAAGTCTAGAGGAGGAGGAGTTAAGATGGCGGAGGAGTAGGAGACACCGTTTTCAGCCGGTCCCCTGAGTCGAGCTGGATAGGTACCAGACCAGCCTAAACAACCACGGGACCAGCCTGAGACGCAGGAAGATGCATCTGCATCTCTACAAATGAACATCTCCAGCGCTGAGTATTGAGGTACGAAGCAGGGAGCTGTGAAACTGCGCACAGATATCGGAAGATAAACGGAAGGGGGAGGGAGCCGCCGTGTTCGGGCGCCGGGAAGTGGTAGCCACCTGCACGGGGGAGCGGGCGGGGCTCGCAGACGGCACCCGCGAAACAGCAGACTGAGACCGTGAGCCGGGTGCACGCGCCACCAGGCATCTCGCGGAACTCCGGAATCCCGGTGCGCTCACTGGAAATAGAGTGAGACCGGGAGCTCCGGAGCGCGCGGGGGCGGCTGGCGGCTGGCGGCTGGCAGCATTAGAAACACAAAGGACAGAGATGCGCCGGCCCTGGAAGTGAGGGCTGGGACGCCGGGTGTGGGGCGCACATCCCGGGACACTGCAGGGTTGAGCAGCACCAACAGTAACAGAGTTAAAGTGGCCTGAACATTAGTAGAGAACGGGCCGCAATCCCTCTGTTCTGTGACAGAGGCTGAAATTCGGCCGCTGCTGCTCTGACTCTCAGAAGAGGCACAGCAAACCGCCAGGGAAAGCCGCCAGAGAACAAAAGCCGGGAAATACCGGTTCAGAGAGTGCCCATCCCCAACCCCCCTCGCAGGGGACACGGAGACTCTACCCAAACAGGGTTGCCTGAGTATCGGCGCGGCAGGCCCCTCCCCCAGAACACAGAAGGCTGGCTGAAAAATCAAGAAGCCCACAACCCGGGGTGCCTGGGTGGCGGAGTCATTGAGTGCCTGTCTTTGGCTTAGGGCTGATCCCAGCGTTCCGGAAAGGAGTCCCTCATCGGGCTCCTCCGCTGGGAGCCTGCTTCTTCCTCTCCCACTCCCCTGCTTCTATTCCCTCTCTTGCTGGTTGGCTCTCTGCCACATAAATAAATAAATAAAATCTTTAAAGAAGAAGCCCACATCCCTATGATCCCTATAAAACAAGGGGCACGGCCTGGGACCCAGTCAATAATTTGGGCTCTGGACAACCCCGCAACCTCTCCTCATCAGAATGACAAGAAGGAGAAGCCCTGCCCAGCAAAGAAAAGACAGTGAGTCTGTGGCCTCTGCCACAGAAATAATGGATACGGATGTAACCAAAGTATCAGAAATGGAATTCAGAGTAACGATGGTCAAAATGATGAGTAGAATTGAAAAAACTATTAACGAAAAGGTTACTGAGAATATAGAATCCCTAAGGACAGAAATGAGAGCAAATCTGACAGAAATTAAAAATTCTATGAGCCAAATGCAGGCAAAACTAGAGGCTCTGACGGCCAGGGTCGCAGAAGCAGAGGAACGTATTAGTGAATTGGAGGATGGGTTAATAGCGGAAAAAACGAAAATAGAAGCTGGTCTTAAAAAAATCCACGCCCACGAATGTAGGTTACAGGAGATTACTGACTCAATGAAACGATCCATTGTCAGAATCATCGGCATCCCTGAGGGGGTGGAGAAAAACGGAGGTCTAGAAGAGATATTTGAACAAATTGTAGCTGAAAACTTCCCTAATCTAGCGAGGGAAACAAACATTCGTGTCCAAGAGGCAGAGAGGACTCCTCCCAAGCTCAACCATGACAAACCTATGCCACGTCACGTCATAGTACATTTCGCAAATATTAGATGCAAGGATACAGTATTGAAAGTGGCCAGGGCAAAGACATTTCTCACGTACCAAGGCAAAGGCATCAGAATTACGTCAGACCTGTCTACACAGACCTGGAATGAGAGAAAGGGTTGGGGGGGCATTTTTAAAGCTCTTTCAGAGAAAAACATGCAGCCATGGATCCTTTATCCAGCAAGGCTGTCATTCAGAATTGATGGAGAAATAAAGACATTCCAGAATCGCCAGTCATTAACCAATTTCGTAACCACGAAACCAGCCCTACAGGAGATATTAAGGGGGGTTCTATAAAGGTAAAAAGGCCCCAAGAGTGATACAGAACAGAAAGTCACAACCGATACAAACAAAGACTTTACTGGCAACATGGCATCATAAAAATTCTATCTCTCAGTTCTTAGTGTCAATGTAAATGGTTTAAATGCTCCTATAAAATGCCACAGGGTTGCAGATTGGATAAAAAGAAATGACCCATCCATTTACTGTCTACAAGAGACTCATTTCAAACCCAAAGATGCATTCAGACTGAGAATAAGGGGATGGAGTACCATCTTTCACGCAAATGGACCTGAAAAGAAAGCTGGGGTAGCAATTCTCATATCAGATAGATTGGATTTTAAATTAGAAACTATAGTTAGAGACGCAAGGGCACCATATTATTCTTAAGGGAAGTATTCAACAAGTGGATATGACAATTATAAATATATATGCCCCGAACAGGGGAGCAGCAAGATACACAAGCCAACTCTTAACCACAAGAAAGAGACATATAGATAAAAATACATTAATAGTAGGGGACCTCAACACTCCACTATCAGAAATAGACAGAACACCTTGGCAAAAACTAAGCAAAGAATCAAAGGCTTTGAATGCCATACTTGACGAGATGGACCTCATAGATATATATAGAACACTACACCCCAGAACCAAAGAATACTCATTCTATTCTAATGCCCATGGAACATTCTCAAGAATAGACCATGTTCTGGGACACAAAACAGGTCTCAACCGATACCAAAAGATTGAAATTATCCCCTGCATATTCTCAGACCACAACACTCTGAAATTGGAACTCAACCACAAGGAAAAATTTGGAAGAAACTCAAACACTTGGAGACTAAGAACCATCCTGCTCAGGAAAGACTCGATAAACCAGGAAATCAAAAATCAACTTAAACAATTTATGGAGACCAACGAGAATGAAAACACAACGGTCCAAAACCTATGGGATACTGCAAAGGCAGTCCTAAGGGGGAAATACATAGCCATCCAAGCCTCACACAAAAGAATAGAAAAATCTAAAATGCAGTTTTTATATTCTCACCTCAAGAAGCTGGAACAGCAACAGAGGGACAGGCCTAATCCACTCACGAGGAAGCAGTTGACCAAGATGAGAGCAGAAATCAATGAATTAGAAACCAGAAGCACAGTAGAGCAAATCAACAGGACTAGAAGCTGGTTCTTTGAGAGAATCAATAAAATTGACAGACCACTGGCAAGACTTATCCAGAGAAAAGAGAAAGGACCCAGATTATTAAAATTATGAATGAAAAGGGAGAGGTCACGACCAACACCAATGAAATTGGAAGGATTATTAGAAACTATTATCAACAGCTATGTGCCAAAAAACGAAGCAATCTGGAAGAGATGGAGGCCTTCCTGGAAACCTATAAACTACCAAGACAGAAACAGGAAGATATTGATTTCTTAAACAGGCCAATTAATTATGAAGAGATTGAGTCAGTGATAAACAACCTTCCAAATAACAAAACTCCAGGCCTGAACGGTTTTCCTGGGAATTCTACCAAACATTCAAAGAAGAAATAATACCTATTCTCCTAAAGCTATTTCAAAAAATAGAAACAGAAGGAAAGCTACCAAACTCATTCTATGAGGCCAATATTACCTTGATCCCCAAACCAGGCAAAGACCCCCTCAAAAAGGAGAATTACAGACCAATTTCCCTAATGAATATGGATGCCAAAATCCTCAACAAGATCCTTGCTAATAGAATCCAACAGTACATTAAAAGGATTATCCATCATGACCAAGTGGGATTCATACCTGCGATGCAAGCGTGGTTCAACATTCGCAAATCGATCAGCGTGATACATCATATCAACAAGAAAAGACTCAGGAAACATATGATCCTCTCAATTGATGCCGAAAAAGCATTTGACAAAATACAGCATCCTTTCCTGATTAAAACCCTTCAGAGTATAGGAATAGAGGGTACATTTCTCAATCTCATAAAAGCCATCTATGAAAAGCCTACAGCAAATATTATTCTCAATGGGGAAAAGCTGGAAGCCTTTCCCTTAAGATCAGGAACACGACAAGGATGCCCACTCTCGCCACTATTATTCAACATAGTACTAGAAGTCCTTGCAACAGCAATCAGACAACAAAAAGGGATCAAAGGTATCCAAATCGGCAGAGAAGTCAAAATGTCTCTCTTTGCAGATGACATGATACTCTATATGGAAAACCCAAAAGAAGCCACTCCCAAACTATTAGAAGTTATAGAGCAATTCAGTAATGTGGCGGGATACAAAATCAATACTCAGAAATCAGTTGCATTTCTATACACGAATAACGAGACTGAAGAAAGAGAAATTAGGGAATCCATCCCATTTACAATAACACCAAAAACCATACGTTACCTTGGAATTAACTTAACCAGAGACGTAAAGGACCTATATTCTAGAAACTATAAATCACTCTTGAAAGACATTGAGGAAGACATAAAAAGATGGAAAAATATTCCATGCTCATGGATCGGAAGAATTAACATAGTTAAAATGTCCATGCTACCCAGAGCAATCTACACTTTCAATGCTATCCCAATCAAAATACCAAGGACATTTTTCAAAGAACTGGAACAAATAGTCCTTAAATTTGTATGGAAACAGAAAAGGCCCTGAATCTCCAAGGAACTGTTGAAAAGGAAAAACAAAGCTGGGGGCATCACAATGCCGGATTTCGAGCTGTACTACAAATCTGTGATCACCAAGACAGCATGGTACTGGCACAAAAACAGACACATAGACCAATGGAACAGAATAGAGAACCCAGAAATGGACCCTCGACTCTTTGGGCAACTAATCTTTGATAAAGCAGGAAAAAACATCCGGTGGAAAAAAGACAGTCTCTTCAATAAATGGTGCTGGGAAAATTGGACAGCTACATGCAAAAGAGTGAAACTTGACCACTATCTCACACCATACACAAAAATAAACTCCAAATGGATGAAAGACCTCGATGTGAGACAGGAATCCATCAAAATTCTAGAGGAGAACATAGGCAGCAACCTCTATGACATCGGCCAAAGCAACCTTTTTCATGACACATCCCCAAAGGCAAGAGAAACAAAAGATAAAATGAACTTGTGGGACTTCATCAAGATAAAAAGCTTCTGCACAGCCAAGGAAATAGTCAAAAAAACTAAGAGGAAGCCCACAGAATGGGAGAATATATTTGCAAATGACACCACAGATAAAAGACTGGTATCCAAGATCTACAAAGAACTTCTCAAACTCAACATGTGAGAAACAAATAAACCAATCAGAAAATGGGCAGAAGATATGAACAGACACTTTTCCAATGAAGACATACAAATGGCTAACAGACACATGAAAAAATGTTCAAAATCATTAGCCATCAGGGAAATTCAAATCAAAACCACACTGAGATACTACCTTACGCCAGTTAGAATGGCAAAAATAGACAAGGCAAGAGACAACAATTGTTGGAGAGGATGTGGAGAAAGGGGATCCCTCCTACATTGTTGGTGGGAATGCAAGTTGGTACAGCCACTCTGGAAAACAGTGTGGAGGTCCCTTCAAAAGTTAAAAATTGAGCTACCCTATGATCCAGCCATTGCAATACTGGGTGTTTACCCCAAAGATACAGACGTAGTGAAGAGAAGGGCCATATGCACCCCAATGTTCATAGCAGCAATGTCCACAATAGCTAAATCGTGGAAGGAGCCGAGATGCCCTTCAACAGATGACTGGATTAAGAAGTTGTGGTCCATATATACAATGGAATATTACTCAGCTATCAGAAAGAACGAATTCTCAACATTTGCTGCAACATGGACGGCACTGGAGGAGATAATGCTAAGTGAAATAAGTCAAGCAGAGAAAGACAACTATCATATGATTTCTCTCATCTATGGAACATAAGAACTAGGAAGATCGGTAGGTGAGAAAGGGATAAAGAAAGGGAGGGTAATCCGAAGGGGGAATGAAACATGAGAGACTATGGACTATGAGAAACAAACTGAGGGCCTCAGAGGGGAGGGGGGTGGGGGAATGGGATAGACCGGTGATGGGTAGTAAGGAGGGCACGTATTGCATGGTGCACTGGGTGTTATACGCAACTAATGAATCATCGACCCTTACATCGGAAACCGGGGATGTACTGTATGGTGACTAACATAATATAATAATAAATCATTAATTAAAAAAAAAAGTCTAGAAAAAGGAGGATAAACATAATGAAAAAGTATCAAAAGGGAGGGAAATGAGAAAGCAAAAACTGCTAAGCCACCAAAGATCTCATTCCCCACTTGGCAACTGTTCCTAAGCCTCCTACATTTTTTTAAGAGGAACCATTTTCTGTAAATGCTTAACAGAAATCCCTTAAGTTCCACTGTTGATACAAAAGAGGCCCCTCCTTTGGAAAAAATGAAGTGCAGAGTGTCTCAGGATACAATATCCACAAATAATTGTAATTGCCCAAACATGAAATAACAATGACCAGATCGTTTCCCTGGTTTATCAACTCCATATGCCAAAGTGGGTTACAGAACCTCAGGGACAGATGATAGAATAAAGGATTGTGAGGAAGCCAATGTAGAAAAGCTGTTTTCATTTTCACTTCTTCCTAAAGGTTGGAAAACTTAAATTAGGGGAATGGGGAAAAGGAAACTATCTTACAAATCTTTCAGGTAAAATTGGTCACACATGTAAACTTGATTTGTGATATTTGTAGCTATTTATAAAGACTTAAATATCCTTTACACTTTTAATAATTACTAAAGTGCTATTTTTTTTTCCCTGAATAACCTCAGCAGTGAGGTAGCCATGCAAATCTTCAGAAGCCTTTTCAAAGTCCTCAACTCATGCCCAAAAGTCAGGTAACCATTGCAAAAGATACAGATGGGTATACAATACCTGGGAAGTACTTTGAAAATGAGGGAAACTAAAGGACTAGCCTAGGACAGTATGAAATCAAGGGTTAAATTACTGAAGATGGATTCTAAGTGCATTCAGAAGAGGCAGAAAAGGGTGAATACAAACTACTCTCCTGAGCTCTAGACCATCGTATCAAATTGCTTAGTAGAAATTTTTACCTGGATATTTCACAGGTGAGTCAAGCTCAACTTGTCCAAATCTGAATTGATCACCTTCCTCCCCCACCCAGAACAGGTCTTCCTCCTCTGTTTCAGATTTCAGAGAATGGCACTGCTATCTAGTTGCTCAAGCCAGATAAGATAATCCTAGTTCTTTCCCCTCATTTCATCCACCGCAATCAATCTAACACCAAGTTCTGTCAACAGTCATTTCTAACACTTCTCAAATCTATCCATCTCCCTCTATTCCCACCACCATTGCCCTAGCTGAGGATGTCATCATCTTCTTCATGGTGCCTCTGAACTGGGCTTCCTGCCACCATGCTTACCCTCCCTCCAACCCATTCTTTACTTAGCTGTCACAAGATCAAAATGCAGATTGGACTGGGTTATTCTTCCACTTGCAACATATTCTACTGCTCTTCAATTTCAACAAGATAGGCTTCACGGTATACAAGGCACCTCATGGTTGAGCCTCTGCTTATCTTCTTGATTTGGATCTTTTCACCTCTCAGTAAAACCATACCAAACATATGTCATTTCCCCCAGACACACCATGAATTTCTTATGCCTCACTGCCTTTCAACAGGGAGCTCCATCAAAATGTAGTAGGGCAAGCATGTTGGCAAGACGTTCAGTTAGGAAATACTTTCAATAATCCAAAGAGGAGATGATGAGATCTTCCTATTTATCATTCAAAACTCCACTCAGACATCATCTCCTCACTGAAACACAGCTTGAGTTTCCATAAACACATATGGAAAATTTTTTCCTGCTATCATAGTATTAAGTAGAATGTGTCATAATTGTCTCTTTATTTCTCTTCCTCCCTGAACTGGACTGTGAGCTTCTTGAGGAAATGAAATACATTTTTATTTGTCTCTGAGTACTTGGAATCTAACATACAGCGCATATCTCGCAGGGCCAGAGAGATGGGTCAGAGGGAGGAAAGCAATGAGGGAAGACTTGAGTTGTCTGGGAAAGCAAAACTTGATATGGGTCCAGCAAACATGGTTTTTATTTAGGACGAAGTAGCTTGAGTGTGTATAAATTTGGGCTGCTTTTTCCTTCATCTAATAGATTAGTGATATTGGCCTTCCACATTGCCATGAATCTTTTACACGGCCACATTGCTTGACAATTCTTATTTGCTATGTCACTCAAATACTTAATGATACAACAGAATCTAATTCCAAGCTACATAGATACTGCTTACTATGGACACCTTAGGGGGGAAAAAAAATTGATAGCTATGAACATTCTATTACATAAAGTTTAGTGGGATTTTGTTGTGACTAAACATGCCACATTCAATTTCTTAACTATTGTCTATGATATTTAATATGAGGAAAATTCCCATAATACCAACCACTTGTCTGTATTTCCATAAATGGCAAGTTAGTACCTCTCCCTTCTCCTCACCCTTTATTCTGGAAAAGCCCAAAAAGAAAAATATCTAAATCTCTAAAATCACAAGACATACCTTCTTTATGAGTCTCCCTCAGAAATCAACCTGAAGACTGACAGAACAAACTCCACAACTAAAGGGAGAGAAAAGGCCACATCAAACAAGGTAGGAAAAGCAGAGAGGTGGTTTAGGGGACAAATGGATTCTGGCTGCTGTGGAGGGGAGGGAGCTATGGTTACAGAAATGAAGGGCGAGAGAGAGAGAGAGAGAGAGAGGAGCACACAGGGGACTGCACAAGGAGAATGTTTCCACGTAGCTATTGGCTTGGAAAATGAGAGGGGTTGAATTTCATGAGTTCTTCCAACCAGCAGGCCTTAAAGCCTGGAATTTTTAAGTTCAGTGGGGTTAACAGGGATTGAGCCCAGAAGGCACAGTGCTACTCTTGGAGAGAAGGCAGGGAAACAACCTGGGAGCACACAGTGTGGAAACAGCAATCTGAGGAGTGTCTGGGGCACACAGTGGGGAGAATATTTGCTCTTTTCTGAGCATACACCTGATAGGCAGCATTCACAGAGACAACTCTCCCAGAACAAAGGAGCTGGCTGGTGCCATTTCCCTCCCCTGACCCCTTAGCATAAACACAGAGCCACCTGTGGGAAGCAGCAAAGCAAAGACACTGACTCCTGGAAACTGCTTACACTAAGTTGCACCTTCTTGTGCTCCAGCGGAACAGCCTTTCTCAGTTACACTTGCCTCAGTCCCAACGGTGTAGGCCTCTCACCCAGAAGACCAGCACAAATTCCTGCCCACACCACATCTCCCAACCGGAGAGTTTTGCAGGGCCTCAGTTCCAGTGGAGGTGGTGACAGGTCTCATTTCAAAAGCAGACCAGAGCAGACCTAGTTAAAACTGACCACATGCAGACAAGGGAACAAACACTGCCCCACCAGGTAAGGAGAGCCTCTGTAGATGACTGGCCTAAAGGGTAGAGCAGCCAGAACACAACAGCAGAGCTCCTGTAGACACACTGAAGACAATCCCTGAAGCACCAGCCCCTGGGCACTACATGACCTCTTCTTCATAAGACCATTACTTTCAGGAACAAGAGACTGGCTTTTCTAACAAAGAGAAGAAGGCAGAGACTTTCACAAAAAGAGAAAACAAAGAAATTTATTCCAAATGAAAGAACAAGGTAAGGTCAAACCAGAGATCCAAGCAAAACAGATATAAGTAACATGCCTGATGGAGAATTTAAAGCAACTATTGTAAGGACACTAACTGGACTTCAGAAAAGAATAGAAGACATCAGGGAGACCCTTACCACAGAAATTTAAAAAAAAGTTTAAAAAGAATCAATCAGAGATGAAAAGTGCAATAAATGAGATTAGAAACAGGCTTGATGTAATGGACAGCAGGCTGGAAGAAGGAGAGGAACGAATTAATGACTTAGACAACAAGGTGAGGGAAAACAATGAAGATGAACATAAAAGAGAAAAAAGAATTACGCAAAATGAAAATAGACTTGGGGAACTCAGTGACTCCATCAAAGATAATAACATTCATGTATAGGAGTCCCAGAAGAAGAAGAGAGAAAAGGAGGCAGAAAATTTATTTGAAGAAATAATAGCTGAAAACTTCCCTAATCTGGGGAAGGAAACAGACATCCAGATCCAGGAGACACAGAGAACTGCCATCAAAATCAACAAAAGTAGGCCCACAGCAAGACATATTGCAATTAAATTTGCCACATAGAGCGATAAAGAAAAAAAAATATCAAAAGTAGCAAGACAAAATAAGTCCTTAAATTACAAAGGAAAACTGTAAAGCTAGCAGGACATCTTTTTCTTAAGATTTTATTTATTTATTTATTTGAGAGAGAGCAGAGTGAGAGAGAGAAAGAGAGCATGAGCAGGGGTGAGTGGCAGAGGGAGAGGGACAAACTGAGCAGGGAGCCCAACGTGAGGCTCTATCCCAGGACCCTGAGATCATGACCTGAGCTGAAGGCAGACACTTAACTGACTGAGCCACCCAGGCACCCCAAGCAGGACATTTTTAAACAGAAACTTTCCAAAACCAAAGGGAGTGGCATGATATATTCAATGTGCTGAATGGAAAAAACATCTGCAGCCAAGAATAGTCTATCCAGCAAGACTATCACTCAGAATAGAAGGAGAGAGAAAGAGTTTCCCAGAAAAACAAGAACTGAAGGAGTTCATGACCACTAAGCCAGTCCTGCAAGAAATATTAAAAGGGACTTTGAGTGGAAAAGAGAGACCAAAAGTGACAGTATAAAAGCAGGAAACACAAAAGCAGTAAAAATGAATATTTCTGTAAAAAAAAATCAGCCAAAGAACTCACAGAAAAGGATATAAAACATAAAAACATATATCTAAAACGTAGGGAGGAGATGAGTAAAGAATGGGTTCAAGCTGAAAGACCATCAACTTAATACAGACTGCTACATGCATAACAGGTTACATACAAATCTAGTGGTAACCATATGTTAAAAACCACTAATAAACATGCAAAGAATAAAGAGAAAGAAATCCAAACATATCACTAAAGAGGTTGAAAAACCTACACTCTGAAAACTATAAAACACTAATGAAAAAAACTGAAGATGACACAAAGAAATGGAAAGATATTCCATGCTCATGGATTAGAAGAACAAATATCGTTAAAATGTCTATACTACCCAAAGCAAACTACACATTTAATGCAATCTACATCAAAACACCAACAATATTCTTTGCAGAGCTAGAACAAACAATCCTAACATTTGTATGGAACTGTAAAGACACCAAATAGCCAAAGCAATCTTGAAAAAGAAAGGCAAAGCTAGAGGCATCAGAATTCCAGACTTCAGGTTATATTACAAAGCTGTAGTCATCAAGACAGTATGGTACTGGCACAAAAATAGACACACAGAACAATGGAACAGAACAGAAAACCAAGAAATGACCCCCAGATTATGTGGGGTCTTTGATCTTCAACAAAGCAGGAAAGAATATCCAATGGGAAAAAGACAGTCTCTTCAACAAATGGTGTTGGGAAAACTGGACAGCGACATGGAAAAGAATGACACTGGACCACTTTCTTACACCATATACAAAAATAAACTCGAAATGGATTAAAGACCTAAATGTGAGACCTGAAGCCATAAAACTCATAGAAGAGAACACAGGCAGTAACTTCTTTGACTTCAGCCATAGCAACTTCTTTCTAGATATGTCTCCTGAGGCAAGGGAAACAAAAGCAAAAAGGAACTATTGGAACTACATCAAAATAAAAAGCTTCTGCACAGTGAAGAAAACAATCAACAAAACTAAAACGCAACCTACAGACTGGGAGAAGATACCTGCAAAGGACATATCTAATAAAGGGTTAGTATCCAAAATACATAAAGAACTGAGGGGTGCCTGGGTAGCTCAGTTGGTTTAGTGGCTGACTTCAGCTCAGGTCATGATCTCGGGGTTAAGGGACCGAGCCCCATGTTGGGCTCCACACTCAGTGGGAAGTCTGCTTTTCCCTCTCCCTCTGACCCTCTCCCTACTCATGCTTGCTCACTTTCTGTCTCCCTCTCTCAAATAAATAAATAAAATCTTTTTAAAAAGAAGAAAAAAGAACTGATACAACTCAATACCCAAAAAACAAATAATCCAATTAAAAAATGGGCAGAAGACATGAACAGACATTTCTCCAAGAAGACATACAGATGGCCAATAGACACATGAAAAGATGCTCAACATCACTCATGATCAGGGAAATGCAAATCAAACTACAATGAGATATCACTTCACACCTGTCAGAATGGCTAAAATCAACAACGCAATAAACAAGACCTGTTGGCAAGAATGTAGAGAAAGGGCAACTCTCTTGTACTTTTGGTGGGAATGCAAACTGGTGCAGCCAGTGTGGAAAACAGTATGAAGGTTAAAAGTAGAAACTACTCTATGATCTAGCAATTGCACTACTAGTTATTTATCCAAAGAATCCAAAAATATTAATTCAAAGGGATACATGCACCCCAATGTTGATAACAGCATTATTAACCTTAGCCAAATCATGGAAACAGCCCAAGTGTCCATCAATTAATCAATGGATAAAAAAGATATAGACAGTTAGATAGATAGATATTTATATATATATGGGAATATTACTTAGTATAAAAAAATATATTTGCAAGGACATGATAGTGCCAGACAGTATAATGCTAAGTGAAATAAGTCAGTCAGAGAAAGGGAAATACCATATGATCTCACTCATGTGGAATTTAAGAAACAAAACAAGCAATGGGAAAAAAAGAGAAAGAAAGGCAAACCAGTAAACAGACTCTTAATTATAGAGAACAAACTGATGGTCACCAGAGGGGAGGTGGGTGGGGGTATGGGTGAAATAGGCGATGGGAATTAAGAAGGGCACTTGTGATGACCACTGGGTACTGTATGGAAGCGCTGAATCACTGTATCATACATGTGAAACTAATATTACACTGTATGTTGACTAACTGGAATTTAAACAAAAACTTTTTAAAAAAGAACAAATTCTTTTGAATCATCTCCCACTTTTGAAGTGAAACAGAATTTTTCACCCTGAAATACGCTTGTTTGGTATAAGGATTTGTTTTAGGCTGATTTTTTTTTAATGATTTTTTATTATATTATGTTAGTCACCATACAGTACATCCCCGGTTTCCGATGTAAAGTTCGATGATTCATTAGTTGCGTATAACACCCAGTGCACCATGCAATATGTGCCCTCCTTACTACCCATCACCGGTCTATCCCATTCCCCCACCCCCCTCCCCTCTGAGGCCCTCAGTTTGTTTCTCATAGTCCATATGAAACATGAGAGACTATGGACTAGGCTGATTATTTTTTTTAACTGCAGATGTAGGAAAAGCCTTTTAGGGGCGCCTGGGTGGCTCAGCCGTTAAGCGTCTCCCTTCGGCTCAGGGCATGATCCCCGAGCCCGGCATCATCGGGCTCCCTGCTCGGCAGGAAGCCTGCTTCTCCTTCTCACACTCCCCTTGCTTGTGTTCCCTCTCTCGCTGTCTCTCTTGGTCAAATAAAGAAATAAAATCTTAAAAAAAAAAAAAAAAAAGGAAAAGCCTTTACCTCCCCATCAACTGCCTAAAATTTACATTTGAAAGGGAACCTGAACCAGGAAAAGAACTATTAACAGAGATACCTTTTTTCCTAAGAACCTTATCTGCATAGCAGGGTTTTTCACCTTCTTGTGAATGGCCTTCCTTCATTTTATATCCCCAGACCCCTAACCCTTTCCTTGGCTCAGGATGTCTTATAAGTCTCAATTATCTGGATGCCCTTTAGATCTTATATTTTTATGGGGCTCCCATACATATGAAATTTATTTTTCTCCTGTTAATCTTTTTTTTTTAAGATTTTATTTATTTTTTTGAGAGAGAGAGAGTGAAAGAAAGAGCACGAGTCGGGGGAGGAGCAGAGGGAGAAGCAGACTCCCCAGTGAGCAGGGAGCACTAAGAGTGACTCAATCCTAGGACTCTGGGATCATGGCCTGAGTCAAAGGCAGAGGTTTAACCGACTGAGCCACCCAAGCACCCCTCTCCTGTTAATCTTTTGTCAATTTGATTATTAGACCAGTCAAAGAAGCTAGAAGGGATGAAAGGAAAATTATTCCACCCCTACAGTAGGCAACAACAAAGGAATCCTCAGTGGCTGGACACTGCTCTCTTTGGGATGCTGAAGCTGTGAGATCCTGGGACCTATGACAAAAGCCAGCAGAAGTTAAGAATTCTTACCATCTCAGTCTCCCAGATCACTGCCTGCACGTCTGATGGAAGTGAGAGTTATGAGAGTCCTTTTCTTTTTCTAAATTTAGATTAGCAGAAGAAAAGTGTTGGGTGAACTAGTTCCTTGGGTATAACCACTTTGGTAAAAGTGTGTTATGAGGACACTTGTTTTCTATAAATGCCATTCCTCCCAAAGATGGTTTTTGTTTTCTTTTTTCTCTGTTGTAAAATTTGGCCAGACGAAATGTGGGTTGTATCTCACTTGCAGGTAGATGTGTCTTTGTCTTTTTTTGTTGTTGTTGTTATCTTTGGAACTAAAATTTTTGGATTATGAGGACTGCATCTTTTTCACTCTCCTTTGGAAATGTCTCTTTCATAAAGACTTATTGGTTTGATCCACTATTGAGATGAATATAAGATCATACTTGTCAGTGGCCAGATGATGGATCCTTTGGATTGGCCAGATTTAAAAGAAAAAAAAAAAAAAGCTCTTAAACAAATGTCGTATTGGTACCTATGGAAAGACTAGATTGAAAGTGAATACAAAGGAGTAGCTAGCCTTAGGGACTCCTTTAATAAGATGAAAGAACATAAATTGGACTTAAAACAAAAATTTAATCCACGTCTAATGTAAATTCCTTCTCTGCACTCTTAAATACACTTTTAAAATCCCCAACTCCCTGTCTCTGACACTCCAGAAGATCTTTTGTATCTCTGGACCCCTGGTCTAAAATCCCCCTCTCAAAATCCAGCCACATTGCTTCAGCAAATTCCCTTAAATTCCAAAATTCCTACAGCTTCCCCAGAAAATCCCTTAAACTCCCAGCTGCCTGTTTGACTTCCTTTTCTTCATAAGGTTTACAGACAGCACTCCAGCCTGATCTCCACCCAGAGTAAAAAGATCACACATGTATATACTAAAAGCCAGGAAATGTATCTAGCAGAAACACCTGAGACAAGGGGGAAGACTTGCTTTGTTGCCCCTTAACTATTCCTCCTACTTTCCAGGGCACAGTAATCAGGTGCTGCCAGCTTAAGGCCTTCCTATGCAATGTCCTTTATGAATGGATCCTGGACACCCACAGCAAAGAATTCACGTCCCCTAGACGTCAGCTTAGGTGCTTCATATTCAAGGAAATTTACGGAAAGCACTCTGGCAAGCACATGTTTCTGATAATTTTTAGATCATAAAACTGAACTGGATAAGAATTTTCCAAAACTAATGGAAAAAAGTGGATTCAGGCAGAACAAGAATTAATTAATTACATGGGCCTGAATGAACTCATGATGATTACAATTTGTATGACTTTTTATTTGAAATGTTGCTGGTTCTGGGGTGCCTGGGTGGCACAGTCGTTAAGCGTCTGCCTTAGGCTCAGGGCGTGATCCCAGCTTTCTGGGATCGAGCCCCACATCAGGCTCCTCCGCTGGGTGCCTGCTTCTTCCTCTCCCACTCTCCCTGCTTGTGTTCCCTCTCTCACTGGCTGTCTCTCTCTCTGTCAAAATAAATAAATAAAATCTTAAAAAAAAAAAAAGAAAGAAATATTGCTGGTTCTGTTTTTCCAGATTTAAGGAAACGTCTCCTAAGGTAACTAACACTTAGAGCAACTTGGTAAAGTGTACCTTTGTGAGCAAAAATGAAACAATTACTTTTTCTCTGTACCTGATCCCTCCAGAATTTGGAAACTCTTAGTGAGTCTTCTTATTTTCATGGTAATATATTTATCTGCAAAAGTTCAATAAGAATCTGTTCTCTTTGTGACAGGACACTACTGGAAACATTGGTTATATTACCAAGGCTTTGACTGCAATGTCAGATTTGAGAATATACTTAGAATCAGATATTCTAGACCGCTTTAAGGAACTAAGGTGGACTTTACGGAGCCAATAAAGCCCCTTTGCAAAACAGCCTGGTACTTGCTTACAGGGTCCCATCAGCTGAACCAGAAAAGTAAGGAAAGTCACTTTCCGGCAGCTGCAGGAACCTCAGGATATTTTGGGGACCTCAAAAAGAGAGGAATTTACCCAAATCTATAGGTATTGCAGGTGAATTCTGATGGCAAGTCCTTGGCTTGGCTTACTAGCCTGGAGAGGCTTTTAAAAGTTCAATCTGAGAGTCCTTATGAAAAGTACCAGCAAAGCAGATTTTAAAAAGCCTAAAATGATCAATCACTATTCTTGCTTTGCTATACTTATATAAATAATCAGGCCAAATTTAATACGACTAGACTTATTTTAGCAAATTCGTTATACTATAATTATCTTGGGTAGAAAGGGGGGTAATTGTAGAGAGAAAAATTTTGTTTCAATAGAAACTATAGTACATATGTGTAGATAACAGATTCTAGTTCTACTAATTGTCTTTGAAGCTTTATGATTTATCTTTAAACTGGACTGGATCCTGAATTCTAGTTTCTTTAAATATCTGGCTACAAATATGCAAACTAACATTTCTAGTTTTTTCTCATCCTTTTGACCTGGAATCATTGGGAACTAAAACTGCCCCTTTTCCTGAAGCCCTCAAACTAAACTAGATGACTTGATATAAACTTCAGAGAAATCACAATAGCTCAGGCTTAGACAATCTTCCCTATGCCTGTTGCTATGTGCACAACTCAGAGAGTTTACCGTATGACATCACTAAAGACATTCAAACTGCAAACCAGGAAAATCTGTCGGATTGCCACTGCCTGCCCTCACTTATTCTGAAGATGCTTTGAGCCAGACATCTAGAAATCCTGACTGGCAGCTTTCAGGACTGATACTGGGTTTATAACTGGCTCTAACCATTAAGCTTTTCCTTTTCTTTCCATAGAAATTCCTCTTGTTAATTACCTGACTGCTTGCACAATATAAGCCTAACCTTGAGAGTCCACCTGCAAGACCACCTCCTGAAATGAGACAAAACCATTTAACTGAACTGACCTATTCTCAAGACTGAGACTGGTATAATGAGATATACAACAATCAATCAACTGAACTTCTAGACTGTGAAATTTCTTATTTGAAGTTTCAAAGACTGGACTGAAGGGGAGCAGAATTTACCACCCCAAAATATGTCACTTTGTCATGAGGATTATTTGGAGCTGAAGACAATCAAAACCCAGCAGATTCAGGTGACGTTCTTAACCTCCCCCATCAACTGCCTTAATTTATACTGGAAAGGGGTCCTATACCAGGAAGAGTGCTATTAAGAGAGATACCCAAGAAACTCTGCATAACAGGGCAACCTCTGTTTTCCAAACATCTCACCTGCCTTCCTGTGAATGGCCTTCCTTACCTTTGTGTCCCCAGAACCCTGCTTCTTTCCTTAGCTCAGCATGTTACATAGATGCCTCAAAAAACCTCACTACCTCCTGGGCTTCAGATTTTAATGGGGCTCCTGCACAAATGAAACTTATTTTTCTCCTGTTAACCTGCCTTATGTCAATTTGATTATTAGGCCAGCCAAAGAACCTAGAAGGGAAGAAGGGAAATTTTTTCCACTCCTACACTTTCATATGGCTGTCACACTTCTATGGACCGACAGATTCTTAACCCTAACAGACATGCACATACTCATTCCACCAAATAACCACTAAATAACCACCAAAACAGAAAAAGATTTAGTGATGTGTGTTGCAAAAAGCACTAGATTGTGAGTTAGGGGACCTGAGATTTGGCCCTGATGCTATATTGGATACAAACTTCCTTTTCTCAGGATTTGTTTCCTCAATAGTAAAATAAGCTTGATGACCTTCAAAGTTATATCCAGCACTAACTAGCCTGAAAAATAGTTTAAAATAAGTTTTTCTTCGTTACAAATACATTTATTTTATACTTTTTAAAACAAGTTTTAAGAAAATTAAAACTTACCTTCCCAAATGTGTGTGAGATCCAGCCACTTCTTGTGAATTGTCTTACAAGCCCTATGTAAGGAGAGTAATATGGGTTAAAAGCAAAGAGGAACTTATAGGAAATGAACATTAAATGTGGTAACCTCCTGATGATATCTGTGGAAAGAAAATTATTTAAATAAATACTGTATTCTTTTACAAAATGTTTAAGGTAACAGAACTTGAGTAGACTGGCACAGTTCACATTATTTTCCCTCTTTTCAAGAAGAATGGGTAATATTAATACCAATCATCACTGAAGTAATTATTAATGACAGGGTAAAGAAACATACTCAGACTGTCATGATATAATGTTTAGAAATGAGAGGTAACTACTAAAGGTTATAATTTGTTTATAGAAGATATATATTTTTAATATTATTTAACCAATAGTTTTAATGCAAATCATGCCAGTACACTCCAACATTATATACAGACAGCATGATTCCAATAAAGCTGATGTACCAAATGTAATACTACAGAAGAAACCTTAGGACCGCTAGGTCTTGCTGCTACACTCAAACCGTCAGACAGATGAGACTTTTTCCTATTTATAAACCTCTCTAGAGAAGATTCCACAATTTTCCTTAGGAACCATTTCCAGTGTTTCACAATCATGATTGCTCCTTAAGTCTAACCAAAATCTCCCATGGCCTCTCTTAAGTCTACTTAGTCATCTAAGAATAAAGAGAATATTTATTGACTATCCTCTGCATGAGTCATTGACATTTTAAGACAATTATTAAATTATCTACAAGGCTTCTCTTCTTCTGCATTAATTTATATTATTCCTTCAACATTCCCCTCAGAGCGCATTTCTTACATCCTGTGACCTATTTGTTCTTTCAGGATTCTGGTAAGTTCTGGTCTGCCTGGATTTTTCTTTTCTTTTTCTTTTTTCTTTTTTTAAAGATTTTATGTATTTATTTGAAAGAGAGAGAGAGTGAGAGAGAGCACGAGTAGGGGAGAGGGAGAAGCAGGCTCCCTGCTCAGCAGGAGCTTGATCCCAGGACCCTGGGACCACGCTTGGGACCAGACCCTAGCCAAAGGCAGGCATCCAACCAACTGAGCCACCCAGGTGCCCGTGAGTTTCTCTTTTTTGTTTTGTACTCTGAAACTCCTTAGAATGTATTCAGAACTCCCATGGGGCCTATGGAATCTGCTTCCTCGCTAAAATATTTTATCTCCCAGAATAATATTAAGCAATATTACTCAAATTATCCAAAATAGAGCTTTGTTATCACAGTGCAAATACAAATTTTTAAAAATTATAAAGTCCTGACTCTAGCTCACAAAATAAAATAAGGGCAATGCAATTTTAGCTCTGTGGTATTCCTGTCCAGAAGCCAAGAAATTATTCAAGTGGTATTTCTCAGGAAACAAATGTTTAGACTCCTGGGAGGAAGCCAGAAATCTGGAGTGGGTGATGCGGTTCTTGGCTCCCCAATTCTTATGTCACCAGAGAAATATTTTGGCTGAGCACTAGAGACTCATCCTCATTTCCAGACCACTTCATTTAATGAAGTTTTACATAGTGCATCTCAAGGTGTATTTTTATGGTGTAATTGCCATATGCTATATATCTGAAACTT
This sequence comes from Ursus americanus, assembly GCF_024610735.1. NCBI lineage: Eukaryota > Metazoa > Chordata > Mammalia > Carnivora > Ursidae > Ursus > Ursus americanus. The sequence goes on along the minus strand of NC_142164.1, from coordinate 33,086,717 downwards.
GAACTCTTGGAACGTATGAAGGTATTGCCAATATAAAAGCTGTCTTCCTATATATTACACAATAGGACGAGAACTAATGCCTCTAACATTTCTGTCTTCTATTACTGAATCAGACTCCCGACAAGAGAAGGGAATGGTGCCCTCTGAATTTAACCCTGGTGTGACTTACAATTGGGACCAACCCTACACATAGGCAGCTTTGTAATAAGATTTGAGGAGCCCTAAAAAAAATCAGTCTTGATCAGTATGTGACTTGCTTCTTCAGGTCTCAAATGTCTCCTCAGTAAGACCTACACTGTGGTCACACTATTTAGAATTTCAACCTGTACCAGTCCATACCCCCCAGTACACCTACTATTTCTGTATTTTACAAAGCATGTATTTCCCTCTAATATACAGTATCATGTACTTATTTAGTTACATAGTTGGTTATTTTGTCATTTGTTGCTTGTCTCCCTCCTCTAGACCATAAGCTCTAGGCAGGATATATTTTTGTCTATTTCATTCACTGATGACAACCAAGTATCTGAAATAGTACCTGACACACATTAAGTGCTTAATAAACATATTCTAAATGAATGAATGAATGTGTTGAACAATCCATATGAGGGATAGCTAGTATACACATTGGCACTCTGACATGCTATTTTAATATAGTAATGAAAGCATCAATCATCAGCTAAATCATTAAGTTGAAAATAGCCAGTATTATTCATCCAACTGCAATTATTGGATGTTGCTTTTGTTCACTTATTTCAAAACATTTATTCAGTGCTCAGAAGTTGTACTTTATCATTATTTATATAGAGCTATATACTCATATATAAATTACATGTATTGTTTATAAACACTAAGACAAGGGCACACATGCAAGAAGCAAAAAGAGTAAAGGAGAATAGCAGAATGAATGCAAAAATACAATGGAGACAAGCATGGACTGATTTGTGAGGTGGTAGGACAGCAAGTGGTTTGTGCAGAACTGAAGAGAATACAAAAATGTTCAGGAAGAGGAGTTAAGATGGCGGAAGAGTAGGAGACACCGTTTTCAGCCGGTCCCCCGAGTCGAGCTGGATAGGTACCAGACCAGCCTAAACAACCACGGAACCAGCCTGAGACGCAGGAAGATGCATCTGGATCTCTACAAATGAATATCTCCAGTGCTGAGTATTGAGGTACGAAGCGGGGAGCCATGAAACCATGCACAGATATCGGAAGATAAACGGAAGGGGGAGGGAGCCGCCACGTTCGGGCGCCGGGAAGCGGTAGCCACCTGCACGGGGGAGCGGGCGGGGCTCGCGGTCGGCACCCGCAAAACAGCAGACTGAGACCTTGAGCCGGGTGCGCGCGCCACCAGGCATCTCGCGGAACACCGGAATCCCGGTGCGCTCACTGGATCCAGACTGAGACCGGGAGATCCGGAGCGCGGGCGGGGCGGCTGGCGGCTGGCAGCGTTAGAAACACAAAGGACAGAGACGCGCTGGCCCTGGAAGTGAGGGCTGGGACGCCGGGTGTGGGGCACACATCCCGGGACACTGCAGGGTTGAGCAGCACCAACAGTAACAGAGTTAAAGGGGCCAGAACATTAGTGGAGAACGGGCGGCAATCCCTCTGTTCTGTGACAGAGGCTGAAATTCGCCCACTGCTGCTCTGACTCTCAGAAGAGGCACAGCAAACCGCCAGGGAAAGCCGCCAGAGAACAAAAGCCGGGAAATACTGGCTCACAGCGGGCCCGTCCCCATCCCCCCTCGCAGGGGACACGGAGACTCTACCCAAACAGGGTTGCCTGAGTATCGGCGCGGCAGGCCCCTCCCCCAGAAGGCAGGCTGAAAAATCAAGAAGCCCACAACCCGGGCGCCTGGGTGGCGCAGTCATTGAGCGCCTGTCTTCGGCTTAGGGCGTGATCCCGGCGTTCAAGAAAGGAGTCCCTCATCGGGCTCCTCCGCTGGGAGCCTGCCTCTTCCTCTCCCACTCCCCTGCTTCTGTTCCCTCTCTCGCTGGTTGGCTGCCACATAAATAAATAAATAAAATCTTTAAAGAAGAAGCCCACATCCCTAAGATCCCTATAAAACAAGGGGCACAGCCTGGGACCCAGTCAATAATTTGGGCTCTGGACAACCCCGCAACCTCTCCTCATCAGAATGACAAGAAGGAGAAGCCCCCCCCCCCAGCAAAGAAAAGACAGTGAGTCTGTGGCCTCTGCCACAGAAATAATGGATATGGATATAACCAAAGTATCAGAAATGGAATTCAGAGTAACGATGGTCAAAATGATGAGTAGAATTGAAAAAACTATTAACGAAAAGGTTACTGAGAATATAGAATCCCTAAGGACAGAAATGAGAGCAAATCTGACAGAAATTAAAAATTCTATGAGCCAAATGCAGGTAAAACTAGAGGCTCTGACGGCCAGGGTCGCAGAAGCAGAGGAACGGGTTAGTGAATAGGAGGATGGGTTAATAGAGGAAAAAATGAAAATAGAAGATGGTCTTAAAAAAATCCACACCCACGAATGTAGGTTACGGGAGATTACTGACTCAATGAAACGATCCAATGTCAGAATCATCGGCATCCCCGAGGGGGTGCAGAAAAACAGAGGTCTAGAAGAGATATTTGAACAAATTGTAGCAGAAAACTTCCCTAATCTAGCGAGGGAAACAAACATTCGTGTCCAAGAGGCAGAGAGGACCCCTCCCAAGCTCAACCACGACAAACCTACGCCACATCACGTCATACTGCATTTCGCAAATATTAGATGCAAGGATACAGTATTGAAAGCGGCCAGGGCAAAGACATTTCTCACGTACCAAGGCAAAGGCATCAGAATTACGTCAGACCTGTCTACACAGACCTGGAATGAGAGAAAGGGTCGGGGGGGGTGGCATTTTTAAAGCTTTTTCAGAGAAAAACATGCAGCCAAGGATCCTTTATCCAGCAAGGCTGTCATTCAGAATTGATGGAGAAATAAAGACATTCCAGAATTGCCAGTCATTAACCAATTTCGTAACCACGAAACCAGCCCTACAGGAGATATTAAGGGGGGTTCTATAAAGGTAAAAAGGCCCCAAGAGTGATACAGAACAGAAAGTCACAACCGATACAAACAAAGACTTTACTGGCAACATGGCATCATAAAAATTCTATCTCTCAGTTCTTAGTGTCAATGTAAATGGTTTAAATGCTCCTATAAAATGCCACAGGGTTGCAGATTGGATAAAAAGAAATGACCCATCCATTTGCTGTCTACAAGAGACTCATTTCAAACCCAAAGATGCATTCAGACTGAGAGTAAGGGGATGGAGTACCATCTTTCACGCAAATGGGCCTCAAAAGAAAGCTGGGGTAGCAATTCTCATATCAGATAAATTGGATTTTAAACTAGAGACTATAGTTAGAGACGCAGAAGGGCACTATATTATTCTTAAGGGAAGTATTCAACAAGTGGATACGACAATTATAAATATATATGCCCCCAACAGGGGAGCAGCAAGATACACAAGCCAACTCTTAACCAGAATAAAGAGACATATAAATAAAAATACATTAATAGTAGGGGACCTCAACACTCTACTATCAGAAATAGAACACCCTGGCAAAAACTAAGCAAAGAATCAAAGGCTTTGAATGCCATACTCGACGAGTTGGACCTCATAGATATATATAGAACACTACACCCCAGAACCAAAGAATACTCATTCTATTCTAATGCCCATGGAACATTCTCAAGAATAGACCATGTTCTGGGACACAAAACAGGTCTCAACCGATACCAAAAGATTGAAATTATCCCCTGCATATTCTCAGACCACAACGCTCTGAAATTGGAACTCAACCACAAGGAAAAATTTGGAAGAAACTCAAACACTTGGAGACTAAGAACCATCCTGCTCAGGAATGACTCGATAAACCAGGAAATCAAAAATCAAATTAAACAATTTATGGAGACCAATGAGAATGAAAATACAACGGTCCAAAACCTATGGGATACTGCAAAGGCACTCCTAAGGGGGAAACACATAGCCATCCAAGCCTCACTCAAAAGAATAGAAAAATCTAAAATGCAGTTTTTATATTCTCACCTCAAGAAGCTGGAACAGCAACAGAGGGACAGGCCTAATCCACTCACGAGGAAGCAGTTGACCAAAATTAAAGCTGAAATCAATCAAGCAGAAACCAGAAGTACAGTAGAGCAGATCAACAGGACTAGAAGCTGGTTCTTGGAGAGAATCAATAAAATTGACAGACCACTGGCAAGACTTATCCAAAAGAAAAGAGAAAGGACCCAGATTATTAAAATTATGAATGAAAAAGGAGAGGTCACGACGAACACCATTGAAATTGGAAGGATTATTAGAAATTTTTATCAACAGCTATATGCCAATAAACGAAGCAATCTGGAAGAGATGGAATCCTTCCTGGAAACCTATAAACTACCACGATTGAAACCGGAAGAAATTGATTCCTTAAACAGGAAGAAATTATGAAGAAATTGAGTCAGTGATAAACAACCCCCCAAATAACAAAACTCCAGGCCTGGACGGTTTTCCTGGGAATTCTACCAAACATTCAAAGAAGAAATAATACCTATTCTCCTAAAGCTATTTCAAAAAATAGAAACAGAAGGAAAGCTACCAAACTCATTCTATGAGGCCAATATTACCTTGATCCCCAAACCAGGCAAAGACCCCCTCAAAAAGGAGAATTACAGACCAATCTCCCTAATGAATATGGATGCCAAAATCCTCAACAAGATACTTGCTAATAGAATCCAACAGTACATTAAAAGGATTATCCATCACGATCAAGTGGGATTCATACCTGGGATGCAAGCGTGGTTCAATATTCGCAAATCAATCAGCGTGATACATCATATCAACAAGAAAAGACTCAGGAACTATATGATCCTCTCAATCGATGCCAAAAAAGCATTTGACAAAATACAGCATCCTTTCCTGATTAAAACCCTTCAGAGTGTAGGGATAGAAGGTACATTTCTCAATCTCATAAAAGCCATCTATGAAAAGCCTACAGCAAATATTATTCTCAATGGGGAAAAGCTAGAAGCCTTTCCCTTAAGATCAGGAACTCGACAAGGATGCCCACTCTCACCACTATTATTCAACATAGTACTAGAAGTCCTTGCAACAGCATTCAGACAACAAAAAGGGATCAAAGGTATCCAAATCGGCAGAGAAGAAGTCAAAATGTCTCTCTTCGCAGATGACATGATACTCTATATGGAAAACCCAAAAGAAGCCACTCCCAAACTATTAGAAGTTATAGAGCAATTCAGTAATGTGGCAGGATACAAAATCAATGCTCAGAAATCAGTTGCATTTCTATACACGAATAACGAGACTGAAGAAAGAGAAATTAGGAAATCCATCCTATTTACAATAGCACCAAAAACCATACGTTACCTTGGAATTAACTTAACCAGAGACGTAAAGGACCTATATTCTAGAAACTATAAATCACTCTTGAAAGACATTGAGGAAGACATAAAAAGATGGAAAAATATTCCATGCTCATGGATCGGAAGAATTAACATAGTTAAAATGTCCATGCTACCCAGAGCAATCTGCACTTTCAATGCTATCCCGATCAAAATACCGAGGACATTTTTCAAAGAACTGGAACAAACAGTCCTTAAATTTGTATGGAACCAGAAAAGGCCCCGAATTGCCAAGGAACTGTTGAAAAGGAAAAACAAAGCTGGGGGCATAACAATGCTGGATTTCGAGCTGTACTACAAAGCTGTGATCACAAAGACAGCATGGTACTGGCACAAAAACAGACACATAGACCAATGGAACAGAATAGAGAGCCCAGAAATGGACCCTCGGCTCTTTGGGCAACTAATCTTTGATAAAGCAGGAAAAAACATCCGGTGGGAAAAAGACAGTCTTTTCAATAAATGGTGCTGGGAAAATTGGACAGCTACATGCAAAAGAGTGAAACTTGACCACTATCTCACACCATACACAAAAATAAACTCCAAATGGATGAAAGACCTCGATGTGAGACAGGAATCCATCAAAATTCTAGAGGAGAACATAGGCAACAACCTCTACGACATTGGCCAAAGCAACCTTTTTCATGACGCATCCCCAAAGGCAAGAGAAACAAAAGATAAAATGAACTTGTGGGACTTCATCAAGATAAAAAGTTTCTGCACAGCCAAGGAAACAGTCAGAAAAACTAAGAGGCAGCCCACGGAATGGGAGAATATATTTGCAAATGACACTACAGATAAAGGACTGGTATCCAAGATCTACAAAGAACTTCTCAAACTCAATACACGAGAAACAAATAAACAAATCAAAAAATGGGCAGAAGATATGAACAGACACTTTTCCAATGAAGACATACAAATGGCTAACAGACACATGAAAAAATGTTCAAAATCATTAGCCATCAAGGAAATTCAAATCAAAACCACACTGAGATACCACCTTACGCCAGTCAGAATGGCAAAAATAGACAAGGCAAGAGACAACAATTGTTGGAGAGGATGTGGAGAAAGGGGATCCCTCCTACATTGTTGGTGGGAATGCAAGTTGGTACAGCCACTCTGGAAAACAGTGTGGAGGTCCCTTAAAAAGTTAAAAATTGAGGTACCCTATGATCCAGCCATTGCACTACTGGGTATTTACCCCAAAGATACAGACGTAGTGAAGAGAAGGGCCATATGCACCCCAATGTTCATAGCAGCAATGTCCACAATAGCTAAATCGTGGAAGGAGCCGAGATGCCCTTCAACAGATGACTGGATTAAGAAGTTGTGGTCCATATATACAATGGAATATTACTCAGCTATCAGAAAGAACGAATTCTCAACATTTGCTGCAACATGGATGGCACTGGAGGAGATAATGCTAAGTGAAATAAGTCAAGCAGAGAAAGACAACTATCATATGATTTCTCTCATCTATGGAACATAAGAACTAGGAAGATCGGTAGGGGAAGAAAGGGATAAAGAAAGTGGGGGGTAATCCGAAGGGGGAATGAAACATGAGAGACTATGGACTATGAGAAACAAACTGAGGGCCTCAGAGGGGAGGGGGGTGGGGGAATGGGATAGACCGGTGATGGGTAGTAAGGAGGGCACGTATTGCATGGTGCACTGGGTGTTATACACAACTAATGAATCATCGAGCCTTACATCGGAAACCGGGGATGTACTGTATGGTGACTAACATAATATAATAAAAAATCATTAAAATAAAAAAAAAAGTTCAGGAAAAAAATCAAAAGGTGATGTCAGAGCATAATTAGGAAATATCGCAACTGGGTCTCTCATGAACATAACTTTGTTTTTTGTTTTTTGTTTTTTTTAAAAAGATTTTTTTTTAATTTATTTGGGAAAGAGAGTGAGCGAGAGAGAGAAGGAATGGGGAGAGGGGCAGAAGGAGAGGGAGAAGCAGGGTTCCTGCCAAGCAGGGAGTCCAACCTGGGGCTCAATCCCAGGTCTCTGGGATCATGAACTGAGCAGAAAACAGATGCTTAACCAACTGAGCCACCCAGGCACCCCTCATGAACCTTAACTTTGATCAGACTGGATAAGTCAGCCTCACTCCGTATAAGCCTCACTCCTTTTATTCCTGTTTCTGGTATCCACACCTATTAAAAACTTGACATTTTAGTAGCAAACTCCTTTCTCCCAAGGTGCCACATCTCCCTAGTTTCATTAAATGGCTATAGTGCATTTTCTCACACATGCACAAAAAAGTATTTGGTTACCTTACTTAACAAAATAGAAGTGAGGTATAAGACTTGCCTTCTCCTGTGATTGTAACCTTCACATTGTCAGGAAATGAGTTCTCAGAACAGGGAAGCTGCCCCACTGATTTCTCTTTTGTGCTTTCCACTTTCATTTCTTATCTCTAAATGAGTTATTTTTAAGTATAATTGACGAAAACAAGAACAAAGGTAATGCTGACACCACTTCAACTACAGGAGGCATTTGGAAATGGTAGGCAAAGCAATGCTTACAGCTCCTTCTCTCCTTTCAGAAACTTCTGTAACTTTTATAGCATGTTCATTGAAACAATTCATTCCAACAGTTGGAGGAAAGTGGTAGCATTCCAAAGGCTAAACACATTAAGAGGCATTTGTTTTAATTTTCAAGACCTAGTTAACATTTTTCTCTTCTGTCATTTCCTTTTCTTAGTTTTTTCATAATACTACGCTTCCAAAGTAATTTATACTTGAAAAATAATATGAACACATCAGAGCTATACATGGCTTTAAAATTTATCTTTATTTTTCTAAAAGATTTTATTTATTTGCCAGAGAGACAGCACAAGCAGGGGGAGCGGCAGTCAAAGGAAGAAGCAGGCTTCTCCCTGAGCAAGGAGCCTGATGCACAACTCCATCCCAGGACCCTGGGATTATGACCTGAGCCAAAGGCTGACTCTTAATGAGCCACCCAGGCACCCCTATCTTTATTTTTGCATGTGAGTTTCATAAGAAACCACTGAAATAGGTAGAACAGGAAGTATTCACCCCATTTTTTAGGGGAGAAAAATAAAATTGCCTATTTCAAGTTCATATGACCAAAAAACTATGTATTTAGTAAAAGAACTCAGGCTGTTTTAGTCCTTGCTGTCATTTAATATTGGCTACAACTTTCTATTTTCATTTAGCAGATATTGAGCACCCACCACTACAAAACCAAGAGCTACATACTATAGATACAGACATAATACCCAGCCCCTTTCCCCTCAAGGAAATTTGTATTTAATACAGAAAACAGATATGTAAATAAATATTGCCAATACATTAAGATAAGGGATTATGTTAAGGTACTGGTCTCCCAACTTTGTAGATAATAAACTCTATGGTGTTTTCTTTTGAATGTACCCTCTCATTAGAAGTGTTTATTTACAAATTATACACGTGTAGTGTCATAATTTGCTAATATCTTAAGGCACGAAACATATTTAGGGTAAAATTTACTGATTCTATACAGGATATAAATTGATATGTCAAAGTCTTCTTGTTAATTTTGAACTTTGTAGGACAACATTTTAGCAGGTCTAATTAGATCATCATGGTTTTTGAATTTTTGTTTGTATTTATTTTTCTTTTGTTTTGTATTTAAATTAATAGTGTGGTTGGTAAAGAATACTGTCAATTTTTTTCACTTGTGTTTACATTATTAGTAATATCAATATACTTTGCAGTAATCTCACAAAATGATGGTTAGTTCATTAAAAACAAACTTGATAATCTGAGAAATTTAACTGGGAACATATAAACTGCAACATCTTGAAAAATGATGAAATTAAACTAATAAATGAGTGTTTCTGTCCACTGTTCCACACTTTTGCTCTAGACAACTCATAAATATATGCCATTATGTATAACCCTCTGTTGTCAAACACACTAAGTGATAACATTGTTTTTATATGTGTGTACGAGTGTTTGTGTGCAATCATATTTATTTCATTATATTATTTATATTTTATAATTATTTTATATAATAAAAGATTATTTTTTTAAAGAAATAGCTCTTTTTTGGCTTTTTTTAACTTTTTATTTTTTATTTTATTTATTTATTTGACAGAGAGAGACAGCGAGAGAAGGAACACAAGCAAGGGGAGTGTGAGAGGGAGAAGCAGGCTTCCTGCCGAGCAGGGAGCCCGATGCAGGGCTCGATCCCAGGACCCTGGGATCATGACCTGAGCTGAAGGCAGATGCTTAACTGACTGAACCACCCAGGCACCCCAGAATTTCATTTTCAACATGTAGATTCCACTGTTGCTTTGGTTACCATCATTCCTTCTTATGGGGAGGCAAATGAAGCTTGGAAGTACATGTGTGAAGATTCTACAGAAAAGTCCTAGAATTGACATCTGTAACTTCTGCTATTATTCCATTGGAGAGACTTAGTCAGATGGCCTAACCTAAGTTCAAGAAAAGCTAGGAAATGTAATCTAGCTGTGTGCACAGAAAGAAGGGGAAGAACAGATATTGGTAAACAGCTATCAGCCTGCAGTTGATTCTTAAAGAGACATAAGAAAGACAACAATATTGCGATGCATAGGGAATCAAGTTTAAGAAAGGCTGGGGGAACATATTCACACTCCTGCTATTAGAGAAAAGGTTCACAACCAGATCACCGTGTTTACATATCTTCCAATTCCTTATGGTACTTTCTGTACTTTTTTGCACACAAACTGTTCTTTTCCAAGGGGATCATAGAGTATCATACTAAAACAGATGATTTCTTCACGAATTGGCAAGGTTTATATTTTCTTTTTTCCTTTTTTTTCAGTCCATACTTAAGATCAGGTTGGTATTAAAAGAATTAAGCCTCTATATGTCCTCTCTTCCCTCCCATATTCCCCAAGATCATCTTGGCTGCCTCCTACAGTTCCCTAGAGCAATAAAGCATAAGTATCTGCCCCTATATATACTGCTCCCCTGAAAGAGGAGAAAAGCCAATTCAAAGGGAATACACACACACACAGATACAGAGAAACTGAGAGAGAAATGGAGACTTAATAGTTTCTGAATAACTAAAAAAAAAAAAAAAAGCTTATTTTCAAACCTGTATCACAGATCTAATAATCGAATCTCACCGGAAGACAATCCAATAAGCTAGCAACTAAGTGATCATAGGTAGAAGAAGTTTCCTGAAATAGATAAAATCCTCTTTTCCTGAAGGTAGTGGTCAAGCAGATGTCCCCTGTAACAGTATTTCCTATGTTGTTGTTTGCATAGACAAATAGTCTTCATTCTTCATAGACTGGAATTATAGCTCTCAATCAAGTTTCCAAACCTATCCCTACATATATTTGTATGTATGTGTACATTTAGTGATTGTCCACGCTTCTCCTCATATACATATCCAACAGCATCCTGGTGAAAGTACTGATATTTTCTGGGAACTGAACATGTAGAAAGCCTGGCCAGACTGGGGTAGATGGAAGAATGCGATTTGGGAGGGAAGCAGATATATAAGTGAGAAGTATGGAAGTAGTACCACAAGGAAAACACTTATACAAATGGTGAAGCCAATTCCATTAAACTATTAGGAATTCATTCTTGGGACTAGAATTAATTCTAGTCTGTAACAACCTTTTAGTAAAATGCAAATGCCTGTGAGAATAATACTTTTAGATGTGTCCATTAATCTTCGAGGAAATAACTGACAAGGTAGCAAAGGGCAAGGCCCTATAGAAAGGAAAATCAGGCTAGGCAGGAAGAGGATGAAAGAACAAAAAGGATGATGGAGGTGGGGAGAAAGGCTGAACAAGGATAACAGAAGGTAAATGTTTGTCTGCTTCATAAATTTTATTAAGTCCCTTTCCAGATTTCTGGTTCCCTTTTTCTTTTCCTGCAGATTCTTCATTCTATTTTATACTTCATTTCCTAATCTCTGTTCTTTAATTCCTAATCCAGACACAGTTTATCTAGCAAATTGGAAGATAAAGAATCAGTGTGAAATTTCTGAATTTCACACAAAATAGAGGAGGTAGTAAAGAGTAGAAAGCCAAGTAATAAGAAAATATGAAGTACAGGCAAACAAGTATATGGCTTTCTCTTTTTCCATCAGAGTGCTTTGATTTCAGTTTGTTTTCTCACCTCAAGTAACATTCAGCATCAAAATTACATTAGACAATATTTACACCAGAAAAAATGAGGAGACAGTCCAGAGAGAGAACACTGAAACAAAATACATCTGGGAAGATTCAGTTATAAACCCTGACCATTACACAATATAACCTAAATTAAACAAAGAGGAAATTGGCAGTGTTATTTCCAAAAGAACTTGCTTTGGATTAGAGGGGAAAACAATATCCATGCCTTGAAACTCCTGAGCATCCTAGAAATCTTGAGGTTTTATTTAAAGTATAGATTTATCATTTTTGTTTAAAAATATTTTCAAAATTACCAACCTTTTGATAAAGGGTTTAAAGATTTCTTATTGTACTTTCCTAGGAATATATAAGACAAACATCTTTTTTTACATGTCATGACTTAAAAACTAATGAAAATAGAGATCATGTTACCAACGTCTTCTCTACCCTTGTTAAAATATTGCACATATTATTCTTGGAAGGCACAGATCATGATCATAATGAGGGAAACGTTCTTAAGAACCCAATCTTCTTGGATGGTGTTTATTAGTACACAGCCAGCTGTGCATGCAGCTCCGTGTCATGTTGTTGGCCTATTTTCTTTGTTCAGTATTTCTCCTCCTCTAGGGGATTATTTTTAGCAGCTATTGAAATTAGAGAGTTCAGTGGAATTGGGTATAATAAATAAAAACGGCTTTGTCAGAAAAACAAAGAAATCAAGAAAAAGAAAATACTTGATTTATCTTGGTTGAGACTAGTATAACAAATCCTTGGCTTCTAAGGAAGGAGAAACATTTTATCTAGTTAAACCTTACAAATCTTTAAGGTTAAGAGTCAATCTGTGGGTTGACTTTTCTCATTAGACTGAAAAATTGAATGGCTCAAGTTACTTCATAAAGCATATCAATGAGCAGGTACAAAAAAAAAGAACAGGTCCTTCCCTTGAGTTTTAACCCAGATTGTTCAGATATCACAAGGTCAGACTGTCAATGTATAGTCCAGGGAACAACGGGTTGATTCCTTCCTATCTTTAGGTCGAAGGACATATTTTGCTCTATGTCATACCTACCTGGAATGTGCGTTGTTCATATCACTCCAGTTTACTCTCTGTGATCCAAGCAGGAATACAGAATTAAAATGAAAAAAAAAAACTTCACAAAAAAAGAGGAAAAAGTCAGATGAAAATACAATAAGAAACAGTATACTTTAGGTAACGAAAATTCAATATATGTAGAATTTATCTTTCCTATTCTAAATCTGTTTCTCCTACTATCTTCTTTATACTGGTAATGGGATCACCATCAATAAGATTCAAGTCAGAAAGCCTACAATAGTCCAATGCCCATATCTAGTCACTCATCAACTTCTGTTGCTTTCACCCTTAAAAAACTCTCATATCAGTTCCTTCTTCTACTACTCCACTACCACTGACCTAGTCTGTGTCCTCATCATTTCTCACCAAAACCTATCTCTCAGACTACTTGCCAATGTTCCCTCTTATCTGCCACAGTCATCCACACATACCTCTAAAAGGCCAATCTGAATATTCCTTTGCTTAAAAACCTTCTTTAACATTCAACACTAAAAGAATTATGGCTAAATTCCTAAGCATGGGGTGCATGGTCCGTCACAACCTATCCTCATCTACCTTTCTAACTTCATCTCCAGCCACTCATTTCCATACATCTTATATGTTAACAGTATAGACGGTTGGATGGATTTATTTTATCGATTAATTGATTGATATTTCTGTTTAATTTTCTCCCAGCTGAACCATGTAATTTCAGACCCCTGTTTTCAGTTTTTTTTTCCCTCATATTTATTCTCTCTGCCTGGGATGCCCTCATCACCTTCAACCACCAACTGACTCATCTTTAAAGATCGAACTCTCAAATATCACCTTTGCTCCACAGCTTTCCCTTCATTTCCTCCACAACCACCACCCCCACTCTAGAAACAGAAATAAGTGCTGCCTTATTTATGTTCCTATAAGCACTTCTCTTACAGCTCTTATCAATTTATATCATATGTGGATTATATGTGTATACTAGTCCTTGCTTATTATCCATGTCTCACATCTCTGCTGAGTATGTATCACCAAGGTCTATACCATAAGACTCTGTTCACCCTCAAGCTATGGATGATTGGACCAAAGGGGAAATAGTACTTTGCAATGGAGATCTGGTGGCCACCACATTAGCCAAGTGGTCAAGCTTGAAAACAACAATAGTGGAATGGCTTGATATGATGTGCCTCCTGATGTGCTGCTGTGGGAATTATACACACCACTCATGTGATCTTCTTGCTAGATATTTTACCTGAAACTAATCATAAGGAAGCATTCAAATAAATCCAGAATGTGGGTCATTCTGTAGAACATCTAGCCTGGACTCAATGAAATGACAAGTAGGTTGGTAATGGGAGCCTCATATCTACTCTGGGAATCTTTAGAGCAATGAGCCAAATCCCCAAGAATTCAAGCCAGATAAAAACTTCCTCCCTTGAATCCAGTAAAGACTCAAATCCTCTCAGAAGTGTAAGGGACCTACACCTGTTCACTGCCATCCACTAGAGAAAAACGAGGATTTCTTATAACTGTCAAGCAGCTTAATCCACACATCCTTGATTAGCTCCCGGAATGTAAATTCATTCATCTGTCTGTTCTCCTTTAATTTTTCCCCTTTGCTAAATCTACCACTGATCTCCTTATCTCTTACCTCTCCATTATATCTTTTAAACCTCCATTACATTTTAACAAACTGTGCTACAGTTTAAGCTCCTTTCACTGACTGTAACTTTCTCTAACCCTAATTTAAACAGGTTTATCTCTGGAAAATGCTTCTCTTGCCATACCATCAAGTAGAAGCTGCTATTTCTCCCACATTAAATGTAGCTCTGGATCAAGTAATGGGATCAGCATCCTCCTCATTTCATACTAGTTTTAGAGCCTCACACATCTGTAAAAACCTTGTTTTATTACCTATGAAAACATTGGTTTATGCCATCCAGCTCTAACCAGACCTTCCTTGGTTGTAGAACTACCAATTCCTGCTGATGTTCCTCCATTCAATAGATTTGACTCACAGTTACTACAGTATTCTTTTCCACTCATGTCCTGACATGCTAACGTATTTCATATCTATGTATGACCTATCCATCATTCTAGACTTTCAATACCTTAATCTCCATCTACCATGACTTCTATCTCAGTTCAGCCAAACACTTCCATGGTAACACTCTGGACCTTGTAGTCACACAGGACTAAATACTTCTTCTTTTTTAAAAAAAAAAAAAAATTTATTTATTTATTTATTTATTTATTTATTTATTTATTTGACAGAGAGAGCCAGCCAGCGAGAGAGGAAACACAAGCAGGGGGAGTGGGAGAGGAAGAAGCAGGCTCCCAGCGGAGGAGCCTGATGTGGGGCTCGATCCCATAACGCCGGGATCACGCCCTGAGCTGAAGGAAGATGCTTAACCGCTGTGCCACCCAGGCACCCCAGGACTAATTACTTCTTAATTAAATTTAGTCACAATGCCATTTGATGATGTTTTCAGAATTTTCACTCTACCAATCTCAAGATATCAGTTCTTTAACCACTATCTCGCAAGCCCATCTGCTTCATCCATATAAACTTTCCATTGTCTTTGCTTTTCTTCCCTATTAAATTTAGATTTCATGGTCTATCACCTCAACCCTCTGCTGTCAGTATCAACTCCCATGTTTTCTTGGCTAACACGTCCATAGGACGATAGATTTAGTTTCTACATAAAAGTGTATTTAATCAAATATATTAATTGTGCTGTTAAAATCTTTATCCTTATTGATTTTTTGTTTTCTTGATGAATTAAACACTGAGACAGACATGTTAAAATATAAATGATGATTTGGGGTGCCTCGGTGGCTCAGTTGTTAGGTGTCTGTCTCCCTTCAGCTCAGGTCATATCCCAGGGTCCTGGGATCTAAGACCCACACCTGGCTACCTGCTCAGAGGGGAGCCTGCTTCTCCCTCTCCCTCTGCCACTCCCCCTGCTTGTGCTCTCTCCCTCTCTCTCTCTGTCAAATATATAAATAAAATCTTAAAAAATAATAAATAAATAATTATTGATGGTATATTTGTTAATTTTTTATTTTCTATCTATGGATTTTGCTTTATGTATATTAAGGCTAAGATATTGGGTGCATTCAAGTTTGGAATTATTATATCTGCATAATGAGCTGAAACTTTTATTATGTGATAATTGGTTCTAGGAATGCGTCATGCTTATTGCCTATTTTGCCTCAGTATAATACATAAGCTTCTTTTTAAAAACATTTTATTTATTTGCTAGAGAGACAGAGAGAGAAAGCACAAGCAGGGCAAGCTGCAGGCAGAGGGAGAAGCAGGCTCCCCACTGAGCAGAAAGCCCAACATGGGGCATGATCCAGGACCCTGGAATCAAGACTCGAGCCAAAGGCAGACGTTTAACCAACTGAGCCAACCAGGTGCCCCAATACATAAGCTCGTTATTGTTATACTTTCGCTACTAACTTCACCATGATTTTATATTCTACCATTCAACATATCTTATAAACAGTAGATATTTATATATATTTTCTTATTCATTGATTCAGTCTGACAATCTGTGTTTGTAACTAGAACTTTAGCTCTGTTTACATTTATTGTCTGAAGCTATTTTATATTTTTTGTCTTGCTTTTCTCTACATATTATTATTTTTATAAATAACAGCTTAGAGATATAATTCACATGTAATAAAATCCACCCTTTTAAAGTGTACAATTTAATATATTTTAGTATAAATCCAGAATTGTACAAACATTAATACTATCAGTTTTAGAATATTTTCATCACCACAAAAAGAAGTCTTATATACATTAGCTTGCACATTCCAGCCCCCACCTTCTCAAATGTAGGAACTACTAATCTGGGACACTTGGATAGCTCAGTCTGTTAAGTGCCTGCCTTCAGCTCAGGTCAGGATCCTAGGGTCCCGGGATCAAGTTCCACATCGGGTTCCTTACTCAGTGGGGAGTCTGCTTCTCCCTCTCCCTCTGCCTGCTGCTCCCCCTGCTTGTGCTCTCTCTCTGGCAAATAAATAAAATATTTTTTAAAAAAATTAAATCTATCTTTAAAAAAAAAGGAACTACTACTCTATGTTCTCTCTATATAAATTTGCCTATTCTGATACAGAAAAAACATTTGACAAAGTACAACATCCATTCATGATAAAAACCCTCAACAGAATAGGGATAGAGGGAACATATCTCAACATCATAAAGGCCACCTATGAAAAAGCCACAGTTAATATCATCTTCACTGGGGAAAAACTGAGAGCTTTTCTTCTATGGTCAGAACAAGACAGGGATGTCCACCCTCACCACTGTTACTTAACAAAGTACTGGAAGTCCTAGCCTCATCAATCAGACAACAAAAAGAAATAAAAGGCATCCAAATCATCAAGGAAGAAGTCAAACTTTCACCATTTGCAGACGACATGATACTCCGTATAGAAAACCTGAAGACCTCCACCAAAACATTGCTACAACTGATACATGAATTTAGTAAAGTTGCAAGATACAAAATCAATGTACAGAAATCTGTTGCATTTCTATACACCAATAATGAAGCAGCAAAAACAGAAATCAAGGAATCAATCCCATTTACAATTGCACCAAAAACTGTAAGATATTTAGGAATAAACCAGCCAAAGAGGTAAAAGACCTATACTCTGAAAACTATAAAACACTGATCAAAGAAATTGATGACACAAAGAAATGGAAAAACATTCCATACACATGGATTGGAAGAACAAATATTATTTTTGTTTTTTTCTTAAGATTCCATTTATTTATTTGAGAAGAGAGATAAAGAGAGATAGAGCAGGAGCAGGAAAGAGAGGGAGAAACAGTTTCCCCACCGAGCAGGAAGCCCAATGCAGGGCTCATTCCCAGGACCCTGGGACCGTGACCTGAGCCAAAGGCAGACGCCTAACTGACTGAGCCACCCAGGCACCCCAGAACAAATATTGTTAAAATGTCTATACTACCCAAAGCAACCTACACATTGAATGCAATCCCTATCAAAATACCAACAGCATTTTTTCACAGAGCAAAACAAACCTAAAATCTGTATGGAACCATAAAAAACCCTGAATAACCAAAGCAATCTTAAAATAGAAAAGCAGGGGGGCCTGGGTGGCTCAGTTGGTTAAGCATCTGCCTTTGGCTCCGGTCATGATCCCGGAATCCTGGGATAGAGCCCCACATCAGGCTCCGTGCTCAGTGGAGAGCCTGCTTCTCCCTCTCCCACTCCCCCTGCTTGTGCTCTCTCTCGCTCTCTCTGTCAAATAAATAAATAAAATTCTATAAAAAAAAAAAAAAGAAGAAAGGAAAGAAAGAAAAAGAAAAACTAAGTTGCAGGCATCACAATTTGAGACTTCAAGTTATATTACAAACCTGTAGTGATCAAGACAATATGTTACTGGCACAAAAATAGACATGTCGATCAATGGAAAAGAACAGAAAACCCACAAATGAACCCACAACTACCTGGTCAACTAATCTTAAACAAAGCAAGACATGGGGAAAAATAAAGTCCCTTCAACAAATAGTGTGGGGAAAACCAGACCACTTTCTTAAACCATACACAAAAAGAAATTCAAAATGGATTATAGATCTAAATGTGAGACAAGAAACCATCAAAATCCTAGAAAACACAGGCAATAATTTTTCTCACATTGGCCATAGTAACATTTTTCTAGATATGACTTCTGAGGCAAGGGAAACAAAAGCAAAAATGAACTATGGGGACTTCATCAAGATAAAAACTTCTGCACAGTGAAGGAAACAATCAACAAAACTAAAAGACAACCTATGGAATGGGAGAAGATATTTGCAAATGACATATCTGATAAAGGATTAGTATCCAAAATCTATAAAGAACTTAACAAACTCAATACCCAAAAAACAAATAATCCAGTTAAAAATGGGCAGAAGACATGAATAGACATTTTCCAAAGAAGATATCCAGATGGCCAGGAGGCACAGAAAAAGATGCTCAACGTCACTCAACATTGGGGAAATACAAATCAATACTACAGTGAGATACAACTTCACACCTCTCAGAATCTAAAATCAACAACACAAGAAACAACAGCTGTTGCTGAGGATGTGGAGAAAGGGGAACAATCTTACGCTGTTGGTGAGCATAAAAACTGGTGCAGCCACTCTGGAAAACAGTATGGGAGTTCTTCAAAAAGTTAAAAATAGAACTACCCTATGATCCAGCAATTGAACTACTAGGTATTTACCCAAAGGTTTAAAAAATACAGATTCTAATGAATCATCGAACTTTACATCAAAAACCAGGGATGTACTGTATGGTGACTAACATAATACAATAAAAAAAATTATTAAAAAATAAAAAACAAAAAACAAAAACAAAAAAAATTTAAAAAAATAAAATAAAAAAATAAAAAATACAGATCCAAGGGATACATGCACCCAGATGTTTATAACAGCATTATCAACAATAGCCAAATTATGGAAAGAGCCCAAATGTCCATCCACTGATGAATGGATAAAGATATACACACACAATGAATATTACTCAGCCATCAAGAAGAATGAAATCTTGCCCTTTGCTAACAACAGGGATGGAGCAAGAGAGTATTATGCTAAGTGAAATAAGTCAATCAGAGAAAGACAAATACCATAAAATTTCACTCATATGTGGAAGTTAAGAAACAAAACAGATGAACCTAGGGGGAAAAAAGAGAGGCAAACCAAACAGACATAACTATAGAGAATAAACTGAGGGTTACCTGAGGGTGGGGCTGGGGGGGGGTATGGGTTAAACAGGTGATGCAGATTAAGGAGGGTGCTTGTTGTGATGAGCACTGGGTGTTTTATATAAGTGAGGAATAATTAAATCTACACCTGAAACCAATATTACACTGTATATTAACCAGCTGGAATTTAAATAAAAACTTGGAGAAAAAAACATTTGCCTATTTTGCCCATTTCATATAATTGGAATCATATAATGTTTGATCCTTTGTGACTGCCTTCTTGGCATGTTTTCAAGATTTATCCATGCTATGGGATATATCAGTTCATTTCTTTTCATTGCCTAATAACATTACATTGTATGAATATACAACCTTTTGCTCGATCATTCATCTTTGAATGGACCTCTGGATTGCTTCTGCTTTGGGGTTATTATAAATAATGCTGCTATAAATATCCATGAGCAAGGTTTCGTGTGGACATGTTTTCATTTTTCTTGGGTATATATTTAAGAGAATTTCTGGGTCATATAGTAATTCTATGTTTAGCCATTTAAAGAACTGTCAGACTGTTTTCCAAAACACCTGCAGCACTTTACATTCCAGCCAGCAATATACATGGGTTCTAATTTCTCTGCATCTGCACCAATACTTGTTATTGTCTGTCCTTTAGGTTATAGACATCCTAGTGGGTATGAAGGGAAATCTTATTGTGCTTTTATATTTATGAATATAAATGAAATGCTTTCCATGCTTTATGTCTTTCTGGTTCTTCTATTCCTCAATTACTTTTTTTTTCCTGTTCCATATTTTCTAGCGTATCATTTTAATTCCCTGGTTTCTTTTCATCTATTTTAATTATTTTCTTAGTGGTTGGCATGGGAGTTAACAATTAACATTAAACCTTTAAACAACCTAGTTCAGACTAATACCGACTTAATTTCAATAGTATTCCAAAACTTTGCTCCAATATTGTCTTCTCCCCCATCCTTTGTTCTATTGTTGTAATACAAATTTTATCTTTTATATCAGAAGCCCATCAGTGCAGGTTTGTAATTATTGGTTATGCAGGAGTCTTTAAAATCTGATAGAAGAGTTACAAACAAAATTGCATTTACACTAACTTTTACATATTCATGTAGTTACCTTTAAGGGTACCTTTCACATGGATTCAAGCTCTTGGCTAGTCTCCCATCATTTCAGGTTTTACTAGTTCTGGTAGGGCAGGTCAGCTGATGACAAATTCTGCTTTTATTTCAAAATACCTTAATTTCTCCTTCATTCTGGAAGAATAATTTTGCTAATTATAGAGTTTTCAGTTGAATCTTTCATTATTTTGTCATCCCTGGGTTCTGGCTTTCATTCTTCTGATAAGAAATCAGCTGTTCATCTTATTAAGGATCCCTTGTACATAATCATTTTTCTCTTGCTATTTTCAACTTTCTCTTATTGTCTTTTGACAGTTTGACTATGACTTGTCTTGGAGTAATTCTCTTTTGAGTTTAATCTACTTGGAGTTTGTTGAGCTTCTTGAATGTGTAGATAAGTGTTTTCATCAAATTTGGGAAGTTTTCAGCCATTATTTCTTCAAAATTGCTTCCTGGCTTGTACTTTCGTTTCTCTCTGGAACTTACCTTACGTGCAAGTCAGTATGCTTGATGGTGTCCCACAGGCACCTATTCATTTTTCTTCTATTCTTCAGACTGGGTAATTTCAATTGTCTTACCTTTAAGTTCACTGATTATTTCTTCTGCCAGCTCAAATCTGCTTTTGAGCCTCCCTCTAATGAACTGCCCAATTCAAGTACAAAATTTCTATTTGGTTCTGTCTTACAAATTCTATCCCTTTATTGATACTCTCTAGTTGGTGAACACCATTCTCATACTTCTTTTAATTCTTGAAACAGGATTTTAGTTCTTTGAACATGTTTATAATTTCTTACTTATAGTCATTGTGTAGTATATCAAACATCAGGGCTTCCTCAGGGATAGTTTCTATTGACTACATTTTTGTTCCATGATACTTTTCTGTTTCTCTATGTGTCTTGTAATTTTTTGTTGAAAACTGGGTGTTTGAAATAATATAATGTGGCAACTCTGAAAATCAGATGTCCCTTCCCCAGGTTGTGTTATTATCATTGTTTATTATTGTTGCTGTTTGTTTGCTTAGGGACTTCCCTAAATTAATCCTTTGGCCTATATTCTTTGCCTTTTGTGGCCATTGAAGTCTGCTCAAATAGCTTAGCGGTCAGCTAATGACTGACAGAAATTACTTCAAATGCCTCAAACTAGTAAGCCTCCTACCCTTTGCTGAGGTGTTTTGTTTGTAGAGGAATGTCTTCAATACTCTTGCAGCTTACAACTCTGCCTTAGCCTTCCTTTCCTGCTTGTGTACAGCTTCAAGGTCAGCCAGAGGTAAGAGATTAGGGTCTTCTCAGCTCTTTCTTGGGTATGTACTCAGTCATGTACATGTTCATGGCCATCTAGATCCTCATGAATATGTCAGAACTTTTCAAAGATCCCTATGGACATTTTATTCCCCATATTTTTAAGTTTTTGATCTGTGGCTTCTTTGCCACAACATTATTGCCACCTCATAAATTTGTGGTGCTTAACAACTGCCTGTCATTTTTTAATGAAAAAAAAAATGCCCTAGGATAGGATTCTCTTCAGTGAGCAAGCCATGAGTCAGGTCAAATAAAGATCGGTCTTCATAATGAGAACTTTCCAGGGAGGTGTCCAAAAGGTCAAACAGTGACATTTCTCTGAGAATGAAGCTCTTTTGGGGGCTCTAAACCTGTTCTGCACCCTTCTATGTCTGCTAGGTTGTAGTTATTCACATCTACACATGGTCCTGAAGCTGCTGGTTTCCAAGACTATCCCAGAGTGTAAAAGAGGAAGATGGGAATAAGGCAAATTGAAACTTGATAATGTTCACTGTTCTGTTGAAATTCAACCATTTTTTCTTAAATAAATGCTCCTCAAATTGTTGCAAGACTTTCATAAATTTTCAGACTTGGGAAAAAGGTAATTTTGACAATTTTTGCTAGTATTCTCATTTCCTGTATGAAGGAGTGAATTTTCAGAAGTCCTTACTCCACCATTGTGGACGAAATACTTCCCTCAGCACCCTCCATTTTGACTGACTTTTTTCTCATGCCATTTCCCCCTTATTTTAGAATATTTCTAATCTTTTAGTGCTTTCTTAAGACATTTTATCATGCATGCTTAAAGTCTAAAGTTAAGCAATACCTTACCTCCTCCTAAAAAGACAAGCATCATAGAATATTAACTCAGATCACATCTTCCTCATAAGTTATGTGAATAGAGTCTGGTATTTTAATTTTATATTTTCTTTAAATTAGCTTATCACTTAATATAGTCAATGATTGTTTTGATTTACCCACATATTTACTTCTACCTTTGCCATTTGTTCTCAAATCTCAGATGATCTCAGGTCATTTTCTTCTGCCTAAAGTACTTCCTTTAAAATTTCCATTAACATGACTCAATGGACAGTAAATAATCTTAGTTGTTATATGTCTATATTATTTTGTCCTAGCCTTTTAAAATACGGTCTCATTGACTATATAGTTCTTAGTTGATAATGATTTTCTATCAGACACTGAAAATATTATTCTACTGCCTCCTAGCTTTCATTGTTGTATTACAGAAATAAGCAATAAACCTAAGCACTGATTCTTTGTAGCTCTTTTCACTCTAGGTGTTTTCTCTTTCGCTTTTCCTCTGATGTTCTATATATTACCACAAGGTTTGTGTGGATCTCTTTATATATTTTTTAAGATTTTATTTATTTATTTGTCAGTGAGCACAAGCAGGGGGATTGGCAGGCAGAGCAGACAGACAGGCAGAGCAGGCAGAGGGAGAAGCAGGCTCCCCACTGAGCAGGGAGCCCAACGCAGGGCTTGATCCCACTGGGATCATGACTGACCGAAGGCAGACACTTAACTGACTGAGCCACCCAGGCATCCCTGATCTTTTTTTATTTTAATTGAGATGTGCTGGGCTCTTTAAGAATTGTTGTCTTTCTTCAATTTTGCAAAGTTTCAGGTTTCATCTATTCAAAGGTTTCTTCCTCTCACCCACTTTCTTTCACCTCTCCTTTTGGAAATGCCATTACACTAATATCAGATTTTCTCCCTTCTATCTTTCTTTTTTCTTTTATTTCTTAATTTCTGTTTCACTATGATGAATTTCGGGCAATTTCTTCATTAATACTCTCTTCAGACGCCTCCAATATGCTCCAAATTTGATCGCTAAGTCTTTAAATTTGGTTATTATAACTTTAATTTCTAGACAATTTTATTTTAAAAGTATGCTTCATTGGGGCGCCTGGGTGGCATAGCGGTTAAGCGTCTGCCTTCGGCTCAGGGCGTGATCCCAGCGTTACGGGATCGAGCCCCACATCAGGCTCCTCTGCTATGAGCCTGCTTCTTCCTCTCCCACTCCCCCTGCTTGTGTTCCCTCTCTCTCTGGCTGTCTCTATCTCTGTCAAATAAATAAATAAAATCTTAAAAAAAAAAAACCACCATTTAAAAAAAAAAAAAGTATGCTTCATCCTATTTATAGCTTCTTGTCCTTTATCAACCTATCCATTTCATTTTTAATTTTTTAAACATTTTCTAACGTTTTATTTTTAGTCTATCTCTAAAGTCTTTTCATGTCCTTGGGTAGCCTTGGTGGCTCTGTTGGTTGAGCGTCTAACTCTTGGTTTCGGCTCAGGTCGTGAACTCATGGTCATGAGATTGAATCCCATGTGAGACTCCATGCTCACCGGGGAGTCTGCTTGGGATTCTCTCTTTCCCTCTCCCTCTGCGCCTCCCCGCCCCTCTCTAAATAAAAAGATCGTAAAACAAATAATAAAGTCTTTTTATTGTCCTAGTCTGTTTTCTATTATCCCTGCTGAGCCTTTGTTTCTTTTGTGGGATGTTTTGAAATTTAATGGTGAGCTCATATTCTACTGAATCCTATCTATGGGAATTTGAGGTTGAAGGTGCACTCCTCCAGAGCAGAGATGCTTTTGCTTTGTTTGGTCAGCTGGAAACACTACCAATCTGGGTACACTTTCATTAAATTCCATGCATGAGGTCTGTTAAAATACACACAAAAAAATATGTAGTAAGTAATAAACCCATGCTGGAGACGGTTAACGTTATGTTATACTTAGGAGAGATTTTTTTTTTTTTTTTTGCTTTTCACTTAATGTCAAAGTCAAGCAAGGCAAGTTTCCTTGTCCTCTTTTGTACATCAAAAAACCCTTTGAAGTCCTAGTTCCATTTCACATTATGTTTTTCAAATGCCAACGTTGAAAAACCTCAGGTTTTATCTCCTGTCCCCAAGTCCTATGCAACCATCAAAACAAATTTTGTCAGAAACCCTCAGGCTGATTAGTACCTATGGCTTCCTAATTAGCTCAGTAACGTCTTCAGCAATATATATATTTTTTAACCCAGCACTCTTAATTACTTTCAGGAGGTGGGTGGTTCTCATGTCATTTCACTTATAATAACATAGGAAACATATCTTTTTTCAGAGGGGGGAGGGTCAGAGGGAGAGGGAGAGAGAGAATCTTAAGCAGGCTCCTCACCTAGTGCAGAGCCCAACACAGGGCTCAGTCTCACAACCCTGAGATCATGACTTGAGCTGAAATTAAGAGTGGGATGCTTAACCGACTGAGCCACCCAGGTACCCCAGAAACAGATATCTTGAAGCACTGTTCTAAACATTTAAATCTCAATAAAATATTTGGATCGCACTGATAGTAACATGCTAGACAGAATTTTTTGTTCTATTATTTTCTTAACAAGTATTTTTTATAAATACTTGAAATAAATTAATCTAAGCAAAAGTAGCCTTGCATGGAATGTCTAAAATATGTGGAAACTGTTTACAAGTACCCTAAAACACTTTAGAAGCACCTACTTACCATTACCTAGAAGATTTTTAATCAATCTTATCTGTATATCAAGCATTCCTCCACATTTCCATCATAACCAGGAGCCTAGAAACATGCAGGTAAATAGATGGAAAGAAGTGAATGAGAGTTTCAAAGTATTTTGTTCTTATTTGTCATTATGTTGAAAACCTAGTGGAAACCTGGCTGGTCCAAAATAAGACTCATTACTACTATCATTGTTACCAAAAATTACATATTCCAACAGTGTTTTCAGGAGCCCAGGCAACATACAGAGACTAGCACGTAGCTTGTTCTGGTGGTTTAAGGAAAATTTATTTTTATTGGTTGTACCAGGTAGGGAAATCAGGAAAAAAAAAAAAAAAAACCCTATTCATAATATACCTTATTCCTCAAAAAGTTATTTATAGACCTGTTTAAGACTATTTTCATTGAGATTGAAAAATGTGCCTAGATCCACACTGTTCAAAGTGTGTTCCGTGGACCACCAGCATCAACCTTATATAAAAGCTTGTTAGAAATGCAAAATTTCAGGTTCCTTCCCAGACCTACTGAATCAGAATCTGCATTTTATCAAGATTCCTAGCTAATTTGTATGCACATTAAAGGTTGAGAAGCACTGGCCTAGATGATTTTGGAACTGTTCATAGCCAGTTCACAAACTACATTCAGTGTTATTAGCGATAGTGAATAAGGTCTCAACCAGAATACGTTGATAAAACACTGAAGAACACAATCTTTAGAGTAAAGAATTACATGGAGACATAAATGGTATGCTTATGAAATTTGGAGGGGATAACTGCTAATATGCTAGATTGCAGAATCAAGACTCAAAAATATTTTGGAAACGTCTGACACCTAACAAGATTAAATATGTTGAGAAAAACTATAAAGTTTCAAAAACTAAATTGTACAAATACAGAGAAAGAGAATCTGGCTCAATAGCAGTTTATATATAAATACCTAAGCAAGATTTCTAAAAATTCTGTCAATGATGGAAAATTAGCACAATTACTAAGTTTCTTCTAGAGAAACTAGAGAGGAAAACACAGGCCCAAAAAACTAATTTAAAAATCCTTCAGGGCCGCCACGGTGGCTCAGTCGGTTAAATGCCTGCCTTCGGCTCAGGTCATGAACACAGAGTCCTGGGATTGAGCCCCAAGACGGGCTCCCTGCTCAGCGGGGAGCCTGCTTCTCCCTCTCCCTCTGCTGCTCCCCCTGCTTGTGCTCACTCTCTCTCTCTGTCAAATAAATAAATAAAATTTTTAAAAATAAATAAATAAATAAATATCTTTGAAAACTCCCTGTGAAGACACAAACTGATGTATATGGTAGGGAACACGGAGTCGAAGTCTAGTACAAAAGTTACCTGGATGCAGCAGTAAAAGGAATAGTTAGGAAAAAAGAGGCTTATGTTTTGGTTTTGCCTCTACTCTGCATCTCCGTGACACAATAATACTACAGTAATGAGAGCAGGTATATATGACCATAGGGTTAATATCAGGGTAGTCAAATGAAATATGAGGTATTAAAACAATCATTAAAACAATCGTTATCAAAAAGGAATTATCCCATCAATACAAGATTGAATCAACATCAGAAAACCTATTAATGTAAATTACCACATGTAATAGACTATTGAATTAAATTACAATTGATGCAAAAAATATTCAGTAAGGTCAGACATCTATTATGATTATTATTAAAAGTCTGTAATACTACAATACTTGATAAATGTTCAAAAACCTACAGAAAATATTATACTTGATTGGAATAACATTCATTCATTTCTGGTAAGACCAAAACGAGGATGAAGCATCCAGCTATCGCCATAGTATAACATAGTATTGCAAGTCTTGGCCAATGTTACAAAGAAATAAGAGATTTAAGGATTAGAGACAGAACTTACAACTATTATTTGAAAATGATATGATCATTTACATAAGATAATCAATAGAATAAGCAAGTCGTTGAAAATAAGAAGACTTAAGCAAAATTTTCAGATACAAAATGAATAGCATTTTACCATGTCAACAATAAAAGCGGGTCTGAGAATTCCATTTTGACAAATAATCTATCCTTTTCTAAAGAATTTGTCTTGCCACACCTGGGTGATGCAGTCAGTTAAGCCTCTGACTCTTGGTTTCAGCTCAGGTTGTGATCTCAGGATCATGAGATCAAGCCCCATGTCAGGCTCTGCGCTCAAGGCAGAGTCTGCTTAAGTTTCTCTCTCCCTCTCCCTCTGCTCTCTTTCTCTCCCTAAAATAAATAAATAAATCTTTAAGAAAGAAAGAATTTGTCTTTATAAAAACACAATATTTCCCCAATCACAACACATTTAAAAAACATAATAAATATAAGGCATTTTAAACATAACTACAGGACAAAGCCAAGTAATATTTCTGGTCTGGCACCACTATTTTGCCGTAAGGAACTAAACCCCCTTGCAATCAGACAACTTCTATCACATTACCTGCGAACTATATCACCACTGGTTAATATTTTTGAATAGACTATCTACATTCAATTGCTTGTAGAATGTACCATTTTAATGAGAGGATGTGAACAAAACACAACTTCATTGATGGTTCACCAAGCTTCCAAGTTAAAATCAAATGTAGACACATGCTTGATCATATCTATTTAATCACAACTTAATCTTGTTAAAAGATAATCTGTCAAATAGGTCCAGAGAGAAACTTACTCCCATTTTTAATCAAATGACAAAATTATTAGTAATTACTCCTTCTCTACTTATCATTCTGTGATTATATTTTCCTTCATCTCACTCAGTGACAGATATAAGTGCTCACTGGAAGCTTGGAGCTATTTCTCCTGACCTTCTAGCCCCATGTTTTACAGATTCCAGAATTTTCTCTACCAGAAAATAAGTTCCACCAGTTACAGTTCATTTTATTAACCACTTTAAGTTTAAAGTGGGCAAACATTAAAATTTTGTGTGAAAGTTCAAAAAAAAAATCAAGAAAAATCTGCTGTCATAATTACTTAAAGCATTAGAAATTCCAATCTTCAGAAACATTTTTTTCAAAATTTTCAGGTATAATTTAGGCAGGATGGAAACAAATTAATATTCTTTCTCCAAGATTACAGTTCATCAATTTTCTAAATATATCCTCAGAATTCCATCCTTTCTCCCCTCTTCTCTCCCATTCTCCCTCTTTTCTTCCTCTCAGGAATGCTCTCTTAAAAAAAACAAATGGTCTCCTTTTGACTATGACTTAGTTCTCTATTTTCACAGTTAGGAAGCTAACAACTACATAAGAATTTTACAGAATTTAATGAAAAACTTTGATCTGTGAATATATAGAGTGGATCCATCTACAAAGTATGATAAATGATCTAGGTATAGTTCCCAAGCCACTATTTTTTTCACAGCCCATACTGCAATACTATCTTGAAATTGTACTGAGTGGGAATGACATCATTTCTAACATTTCTAAGTAACTTGATATAGTATAGTCTTAGAATATTTTGATATATCATGCACTGATTGGAAAATACTGGGGAAATAACTTTTAACATAGTGTATCAGACAAGGAAGATAGGAGTGGAGTAGGAGGAACCTAGGCTCATATCATCCCACAAACACAACTAGATAACTATCAAATCATCTTAAATACCTCAGAAATTAACCTGAAGACTGACAGAACTCCACAACTAAAGAGATAGAGAGGCCACATCAAACAAGGTAGGAAAAGCAGAGAGGTGGTTTAGGGAACAAATGGATTCTAGCTGCTATGGAGGGGAGGAAGCCATGGTCACAGAGATGAAGGGCAAGAGAGAGAGGAGCACACAGGGGACTGCACAAGAAGAATGTTTCCACGTAGCTATTGGCTTGGAAAATGAGAGGGGTTGAATTTCATGAGTTCTTCCAACCAGCAGGCCTTAAAGCCTGGAATTTTTAAGTTCAGTGGGGTTAACAGGGATTGAGCCCAGAAGGCACAGTGCTACTCTTGGAGAGAAGGCAGGGAAACAACCTGGGAGCACACAGTGTGGAAACAGCAATCTGAGGAGTGTCTGGGGCACACACTGGGGAGATTATTTGCTCTTTTCTGAGCATGTACCTGATAGGGAGTATTCACGGAGACACCTCTCCCAGAACAAAGAAGCTGGCTGGTGCCATTTCCCTCCCCCCACCCCTCAGCATAAACACAGAGCCACTTGTGGGAGGCAGCAAAGCACAGATACTGACTGTTGAACTTGCTTACACTAAGCCCCATTTCCTTGCACTCTGGAGGGTAGGGGGGAAATGACACTGTCTTTCTCAGTCATACTTGCCTCAATCTCACCTGGACAGACCCGTCACCCAGAAGACCAGCACAAACTCCTGCCCACACCACATCTCCCAACCAGAGAGTTTTGCAGGGCCTCAGTTCCAGTGGAGGTGGTAACAGGTCTCACTTCAAAACCAGACCAGAGTACACTCAGTTAACACTCAGCACATGCAGGCCAGGGAACAAACACTGCCCCACCAGGCAAGGAGAGCCTCTGTAGATGACTGGCCTGAAGGACAGAGCACAAAGAGCACACAAGCAGAGCACAAGCAGCACACACTGGAGACCTCCCTGAAGTGTCAGGCCCTGGGCACTATATGACCTCTTCTTCACAAGACCATTACTTTTCTTTTTAATTTAATTTTTTTAAAAAAATTAAATTCAATTAGCCAACATATAGTACATCATTAGTTTCAGATGTAGAGTTCAGTAATTCATCAGTTGTATATAACACCCAGTGCTCATCATATCACGTGCCCTCCTTAATGCCAATCACCCAGTTACCCCATCCCCTCATCCACCTCCCCTCCAGCAATCCTCAGTTTGTTTCCTAGAGTGAAGAATCTCTCATGGTTTGTCTCCCTTTCTGATTTCTTCCCATTCAGTTTTCCCTTCCTTCCCCTATGACCCTCTGTGTTGTTTCTTATATTCCACATATGAGTGAAACCATATGATAATTCTCTTTCTCTGATTGACTTATTTCACCAACAAATACCCTCTAATCCCATCCATGTCAATGTAAATGGTAAGATTTCATCCTTTCTGATAGGTCATTACTTTTATTTATTATTTTTATTTATTAAAGATTTTATTTATTTATTTGACAGAGAGAGAGAGAGAACACAAGCAGGGGGAGCAGGAGAAGGAGAAGCAGGCCCCTACCAAGCAGGGAGCCCAATGCAGGGCTCGATCCCAGGACTGGGATCATAACCTGAGCTGAAGGCAGTCACCAACCAACTGAGTCTCCCAGATGCCCCGGCCATTACTTTTAGAAGCAGGAGACACAACTGGCATTTCTAACACAGAGAAGAAGGCAGAGACGTGGAAAAAATGCCAAGATGGAGGAATTTATCTCACATGAAAGAAGACGACAAAGTCACAACCAGAAATCTAAGTGAAACAGATATAAGTAACATGCCTGATGGAGAATTTAAAGCAACTATCATAAGGAAACTCACTGGGCTTCAGAAAAGAATAGAAGACAGCAAGGAGACCCTTCCGCAGAGATAAAAGAGTTAAAAAAGAATCAACTGGATAAAGAATGCAATAAATGAGATTGGAAACAGGCTTGATGCAACAAACAGCAGGCTAGAAGAAGCAGAGGAACAAAATAGTGACATAGAAAACAAAATGATGGAAAATAATGACAGTGGACAAAAGAGAGAAAGAACAATTATGCAATATGAGAATAGATTTAGGGAACTCAGTGACTCTGTCAAACGTAGTAACATTGATATTATAGGAGTTCAGATGAAGAAGAGAAAAGGGCGCAAAAATTTATTGCAAAAACCAATACGTGAAAATGTCCCTTACATGGGGAAGGAAACAAACATCCAGATCCAGGAAGCACAGAGAACTCCCATCAAAATCAACAAAAGCAGGCCAAAACAAAGACATATTGTGATTAAATTTGCAAAATACAGAGATAAAGAAAAAATCTCAAAAGCACCAAGACAAAAGTCCTTAAATTACAAAGAACAAGCCATAAGACCAATAGAAACTTGGCAAGTCAGAAGAAAGTGGCATGATATATTCCAAGTGCTGAATAGTAAAAATCTGCAGCCAGGAATCCTCTATCCAGCAAGGCTCTCATTCAGAACAGAAGGAGAAATAAAGAGTTTCTTAGACAAAAACTACAGGGAGTTTGTGACCATTAAACCATCCCTGTAAGTAATATTAAAGGGGACTCTTTGAGTGCAAAGGAGAGACCAACAGTGAGAGACAAGAAAGGATCAGAGAAAATCTCCAGAAATAATGACAAAACAAGTACTAAACTGGCAATAAATACATTTCTATCAATAATTACTTTGAAGGTAAATGGACTAAACATTCCAATCAAAACACATAAGGTGTCAAAATGGATTGAAAAACAACACTCATCCATATGCTGCCTAGAAGAGACACATTTTAGACCTAAAGACACTTCAGATCAAAAGTAAGGGGTTGGAGAAATACTTATCATGCAAATGTATGTCAAAAGAAATTCGAAGTAGCAATACATTTATCGGACAAACTAGACTTTCTTTTAAGGACTGTAACAAGAAAAAAAGTAGGGAACTATATCATAATAAACAGGGCAGTCCAACAAGAGTATCTGTCAATTGTAAATATTTATGCATCCAACATGGGTGCACCCAAATATATAAAATAATTAGTAACAAACATAAAGGAAGTAATTGATAAAAATACAATAATAGTAGGGGACTTTAACACCCCACTTACAGCAATTTCATCTAATCAGAAAATCAACAAGGAAACAATGGCTTTGAATGACACACTGGAACAGATGGCCTTAAAAGATATATTCAAAACATTCCATTCTTAAACAGCAGTATACACATTCTCCCCAAGTGCACATGGAACTTCTCCAGAATAGATCACATATTAGTGCACAAATCAGGCCTCAACAAATACAAAAAGACTGACATCGTACCATGCATCTTTTCTGACCACAACACTACAAAACTATAAGTCAACCACAAGAAAAAATTTGGAGACCACAGATGGATTTGAAACAGCATGCTACTAAACAATGAATGGGTCAGCCAGGAAAACAAAGACAAAATTTAAAAATACATGGAAACAAATGAAAATGAAGACACAACACCCCAAAACCTCAGATGCAACAAAAGCAGTCCTAAGAGGGAAAGTATATAGCAACCACTACAGGCCCACCTTAAGAAGAAAGCAAAATCTAAAATAATGAACTAACCTTACACCTAAAGGAGCTAAAAAGGGGTGCCTGGATGAGCATCTGCCTTTGGCTTAGGTCATGATCCCGGCATCCTGGGATAGAGCCCCACGTCGGACTCCCTGCTCGGCAGGGAGCCTGCTTCTCCCTCTCCCGATCCCCTCTGCTTGTGTTTCCTCTCTCACTGTTTCTTTCTGTCGAATAAATAAATAAAATCTTAAAAAAAAAAAATAAAGGACCTAGAAAAATAACAACAAACAAAACCCAAACCCAGCAAAAGGAAGGAAATATTAAAGATTAGAGCAGAAATAAATGATATAAAAACTCAAAGGAAAAAAAAACACAATAGAACAGATCAATGAAACCAGGTGCAGTTCTTGGAAAAAAAATAATAATAAAATTGAGAAACCTCTAGCCACACTTATCAAAAAGAAAATATAAGGACCCAAATAAATAAATAAAGTCACAAATGAGAGAGAAGAAATAACCAACTCCACAGAAATACAAACATCTATAAGAGAATATTATGAAAAACTATATGCCAACAAATTGGACACCCTGGAAGAAATGGATAAATTTCTAGAAACATAAAAACTACGAAAATTGAAACAGGAAGAGATAGAAAACTTGAACAAACCAATAATGAGCAAAAAAATTAAATCAGTAACCAGAAAATACCCAACAAAGAAAAGTCCAGCGCCAAATGGCTTCACAGGTGAATTCTAACGAACATTTAGAGAAGAGTTAATACCTATTCTTCTCAAACTATTCAAAAAAATAGAAAAGGAAGGAAAACTTCTAAATTCCTTCTATGAGGCCAGTGTGACCCTGAAACTAAAATCAGATAACACCACCACAAAAAAAGACAACTACAGGGGTGCATGACTGGCTCAGTCAGTAGAGCATGCAACTCTTCATCTTGGGGTTGTAAATTCGAGCTCCATGTTAGTGGTAGAGATTACTTGAAAATGAAATCTTCAAAAAAAAGAGAGAGAGAGAGAACTACAGGATGAACATGGATGCAAAAACTCTTAATAAAACACTAGCAAACCAAATCCAACAATACATTTAAAAAATCATGTACCATAAGGTGACAAAATACAACGTCCATTCATTCATGATAAAAACTCTCAACAAAATAGGGATAGAGGGAACATATCTCAACATCATAAAGGCCATCTATGAAAAAGCCAGAGTTAATATCATCTTCACTGGGGAAAAACTGAGAGCTTTTCCTCTATGGTCAGAACAAGACAGGGATGTCCACTCTCACCACTGTTACTTAACAAAGTACTGGAAGTCCTAGCCTCATCAATCAGACAACAAAAAGAAATAAAAGGCATCCAAATCAGCCAGGAAGAAGTCAAACCTTCACTATTTGCAGACAACATGATACTATATATAGAAAACCTGAAGGCCTCCACCAAATAATTGCTACAACTGATACATGAACTCAGTAAAGTTGCAGGATATAAAATCAATGTACAGAAATCTGTTGCATTTCTATACACCAATAAGGAAGCAGCAGAGGAAAGGTGAAGGAGAAAGCAAGGAATTTTCCCATTTACAACTGCACCAAAAACCATAAGATACTTAGAAATAAACCTAACCAAAGAGGTAAAAGATCTGTACTCTGACAATTATAAAACACTGATGAAAGAAATTGAAGATGACAAAAAGAAATGGAAAGACATTCCATGCTCATGGATTAGAAGAACAAATATTGTTTTACCATACTATCTATACTACCCAAAGCAATAATGCAATCCCTATGAAATTACCACCAGCATTTTACACAGAGGGAGAACAATCTTAAAATTTGTATGGAACCAGAAAAGACCATGAATAGCCTGAGGACTGTTGAAAAAGAAAACCAAAGGTGGAGGCAAAACAATTCCGGACTTCAAGTTATATTACAAACCTGTAGTAATCAAAACAGTATGGTGCTGGCACAAAAATAGACACAGATCAATAGAACAGTAGAGAAAACGCAGAAATGAATCCAAAATTATATGGTCAATTAATCTTCAACAAAGCAGGAAAGAATATCCAATGGGAAAGTCTCTTCAACAAATGGTGTTGAGAAAACTGGACAGCGACATGCAAAGGAATGAAAGTGAACCACTTTCTTACACCATACACAAAAAGAAATCCAAAATGTAATAAAGACCAAAATGGGAGACCTGAAACCATAAAAATCTTAAGAGGAGAACAGAGGCAGTAACCTCTTTGATACGGGCCCTAGGAACTTCTTTCTAAATATGTACCCTGAGGCAAGGGAAAGAAAAGCAAAAACAAACTACTGGGAGTTTATCAAGATAAAAAAAGCTTCCACACAGTGAAGTAAACAATCAACAGAGCTAAATGGCAATCTTCAGAATAGGAGAAAATATCTTCAAATAACTTATCTGATAAAGGGTTAGTATCCAAAATATATAAAAAACTGGGTCACCGGGCTGGCTCAGTCAGAAGAGCACGTGACTCTTGATCTCAGGGTCATGAGTTCAAGCCTCACATTGGGTGAGAGATTACATACATGCATACAAACATAAATTTTTTAAAAAGGGATTCAGAAGAACAAAACAATCCTTTTTAAAAAACAAAATATATAAAGAACTTATAAAACTCAACACCCCAAAAAAATGAATAATCCAATTAAAAAACAGGCAGAAGGGGCATCCGTGTGGCTCAGTCAGTTAAACGTCCAACTTTTGATTTTGGCTCAGGTTATGAATTCAGGGTTGTGAGATCGATCGAGCCCCACATTGGTCTCTCTACCGGGGATGGAGCCTGCTTAAGATTCTCTCTCTCTCCCTCTCCCTCTGCCCCTCCCCCTTCTCTCTGTCTCTCTGTCCTCTCTCTCCCCCTCTCTAAAATAAAAAAATAAATAGGTGGAAAACATGAATAGACATTTTTCCAAAAGAAGACATCCAGATGGCTAACAGACACATGAAAAGATGCTCAACATCACTCATCATTGGGGAAATGCAAGTCAATAGTACAATGATATACCACCTCACACCTCTCAGAATCTAAAATCAGTAACACAAGAAACCACAGGTGTTGCTGAGGATGTGTAGAAAGGAACACCCTCTTGCACTGTTGGTGGGAATGCAAACTGGTGAACCCAGTTTGGAAAGACTATGGAAGTTCCTCAAAAAGTTAAAAACAGAACTACCCTATAATCCAGCAATTGTAGGACTAGGTTTTTACCCAAAGAATACATGCACCGATGTTTATAGAAGCATTATCTGCAATAGCCACATTATGGAAACACTCCATGTGTCCATCATTCTGATGAATGGGTAAGGAAGATATGGTATATATACTATGGAATATTACTCAGCCATAAAACAGAATGAAATCTTGCCATTTGCAATGACATGCGTGGAGCAAGAATTATGCTAAGCAAAATAAGTCAGTCATAAAAAGACAAATACCTTATGACTTCACTCACAAGTGGGATTTAGAAAACAAAACAAATGAGCAAAGTGGAAAGAAAGAGAGAGAAACCACGAAACAGACTCTTTAACTATAGAGAACAAACTGATGGTTACCAGAGGGGAGGTGAGTGGGGGGATGGGTTAAATAGGTGATGGGGATTAAAGAGTGTACTTGCTGTGATGAGCACAGGGTGTGTGGAATTGCTCAATCACTGTATTATACATCTGAAACTAATATTACAGCGCATGTTAAATAATTGGAATTTCAATAAAAACTTTAAAAAATAAAATAAAACAGTATAAGAATGTATTGAAGGGAGCTTAAATTAATGGGGGTGGGGTGGCAAAGAGAAGTCTGAGAAATCCTGTATTTGAACGATGAACTGAAATTGGCCAAGCTCAGTGAATAGAAGTGGAGGTTCAGGGAGTCATTTAATTTAGCTATCTGGGGATATTAATTAAATTGAATTACTCATAACTCAGTTTGTATTGAGCCCTTACTAAGTGGAAGGTACTGTGTTACCTAAAGAAGATAAAGTAATGAACAATACATAGTAAGATCCCTGACGTAAGGAATCTTACAAACTAGTCTAGAAGAATTATAAACACAAACTAAAATGTCACATTAAGATGAACTACGAAGAAATCAACAGGGTGTTATGTTATAGAATAGGGGGAAACTCTGAGGAGGACACCTCCAAGATAAATAAGAAGCCAGCCATGTGGAAATTGCATTTTCAGCAGTATAAAAAGGCCCTGATACACTGGTGGCATCAGTGACAGAAAGGAAATGTATGGTTTAAACATGGTGAGTTGTAGGCAGAGTTAGTAGAGCTGAAATTGGAGAGGTATGCCAGGGTTTATTGTAAGTGAGATATTTTTAAGTAGGAAGATGACATGAGAATTTATGGTTAATAGGTCACTTGAGTTTGCCATGTGGAGTAAGGACTGGGTAAGTCGGTTTGGAAACGAGGCCAGTTAAAAGTCTTGCAGCAGTCCAGACAAGAGATGATGGTGCTTGGGTTAGCATCCTGATGGTAGAGATGAGAAAAATGAGACAGAGCGGAGATATATTCTGAAAGTAAAATGACAAATCATAGCATAATATACAGAAACTCACTATGTCATAAACCTACAAGTATTTTAACATTGTGTCAACTACACTCAAATAAAAAAATAATTTTTAATAAATAAAATTTCCATTTGATTTGTCAAAAAAAGTGACAAGTCTTACTAATGAATTGAATATGAAAAATAAAGTTAAAAAAAATCAAAGAGGACTCCCAGTTCCCTGTGATAAGCAACTGAATGGATGATACTAACATTTATTTCTATGGGTATGAATGTGTCTGAGGCCAGGTGCACAATCAGTAGTTCTTTATTGACCATTTTAGGATTAGAATGTCTGAGATACAGCAATATAACGTTAAGTAGGCAATTGGATACATACTTTTGAAACTCAGAAACAGTTGACCTAAAGACAAAAGTTCTACATCTGAAGAATAGTGTGATTCTCAACCCTGGCTGCAAATGAGAATAACCTGGGAAGCTTTTAAAAATACTACAGTCCAGTTTCCATTCCCAGCATTTCTGTCTACTTGGTGTGTAATGGGCACTGACGTTTTTCAAAAGCTCCTAGGTGATTCTATATTGCAGCTAGAGTTGAGAAGCACTGACACAGATAGAAATGGATGACTTCTTAAAAAGAGAAAGTGTAGACAGAGGGGAGGCACAGGAATGAGACCTAAAGAGCAAAGGTTTTCAAAACTGAGATTTATTTATATATCATAATCTCTTGGGGTACTGGTTAAAGATAGGTTCCTAGGCTTAATTCAGAGCTCTTAAATCAGAACTTGAGAATGCCCAGGAATCTGCATTTCAAAGTGATTTTGTGCATACTAATGTTTGCGAAACACTCAGTAGGGTAGGAGTAGCCAGGGGGATACAGAGGCAAATTGGGAGAATACAGTGTCATAAACACATAAGAGGAGAATGTTTCAAGGAGGGAGAGGTCAACTATGATGAAAGCTGGCGAGAGGTCAAACAGATGTTAATGAAGAACTGATCATTATCTGGCAACACTGAGATCATGGTGATTTTGGCGAGAGCAATCATTGTCGGTGAAGAGATGAGACTGGAAACTAGAACAGGCAGTTTGAGGGATGAATGGGAGGTGAAGAAGTGGTGACAGCATAAGTAGTCCTCTAAAAGATTTGGGTTTGTAGGCAAGCAGGAAAAGCAATCAATTGCTGGGAGACTGTAGGAGTTTTGTGATTGTTTTCAAATAGCAAACACTAGCATATGCTTTTATGTTGATGGTAACAAGGTGGAGGCAAGAAAATTAATTAACAAAAAAAGTACATTATTTTTTCTTCAGAGAACAGGTGGCCTTTGATAAGTGGAAAGACACATCTTCCGTTCTAAGAATCCTGAATGATCCAATAGTTGTAAGGGTAGTTAAGTTTACAAGTGGAAATATTAGGGAGTTCCCGATGATCATTTCTATTTAATAAATAAAGTGTAAAGGAAATTCACCAACTGAGAAAATGTGGGGATGAATGCAAAGACTTGAAACATTTATAATTTGTATAAATTATCTCTGGTTGGACCACTGAGAGAGCATTCCCGCTTAAGACTGAAGTGTTTAATATGGTAGGAAACATATTAAAGTTATTTTACTGCTAAGGAGATAATTAATACCTTGTGGTTTAAAGCAATCTCTTCTGCATTATAGTGGAAATCAGGACTTTCAACTGAACAACTGTTAGACTTTTAAATAGATGATACTCCTTCATAAAGAAACTTTCGTACCTACCTACAGGTAATCCTGTGGCTGACCAATATAAGGCTTCTGTATGAATTAGGATATAATTTTCACAACAAAATATCTTTGACCGTCTACATGCTTAATATCGAAATGGAGGAAACCTACCTTACATGAGGAGCTATGCTGGGCAATCTACAAAATTTCCATTTCATCTACTCTATGTAGTAGCCAAATAGACAGGTTAAGTTAGCACAGAGTTCCATAGCTAGTAAAGGAATTTGGGATTAAAGGGTCTGTCCTACTAGGGATGTACTGTATGGTAACTAACATAAATAATATAATAAAAAATTATTATAAAAAAATAAAATTACAAAAAAAAAAATAAAGGGTCTGTCCTACAAAGCCTATGCTCTGTGCACAATGCATAACAGAGTTTATTACACTTAAGGTTCAGCAAATGCAGTACTGAATGATCTCCAAAGCCTAGGGAAAGAGCAATCTTCCTGTACAAATGTATTCCTTATCTGGCAGGAGGGTGAGACCTAAATTTTTAATAAAACTGTAGTAATTGACTTGAGTCTGGGTTTTCTGCTTAATTGTTCCCCTACACAACCCATTACATGGCTTGTGTTCTTTATTGGCTCTTTATTGGATTATTATCTTAACTGGATATATGAGGGTTTTTATTGATTACTTTTATTGCAAACCATCATATTACTTCTAAGAGTGAGGTATAAATCAAATGGTAAGTGATAAAGCATTTACATTTAATAGTCATAGAAGACTTACAAAACACAACTCTTAAACAAGACACTCAATATTGAAAGACTGCCATGACTATGAGACCCATGAGGGTACGAATATCTGTCTCACTCACCAGTGCATATCTGGTACTCAGGACACAATGCTTGGCATGTAACAGATATTGAGTATTTTCTAAATGATTTACAACTCAAGTATTAAGACATGCCATAGTGCCTAATGTTATTTCAAATTTTTCAAGACATTTCCCCATATAAGAAAAATAATTAAAATGCAAATATAAGCTAATAATTTACTATTCATATGTACACAGAAAACAGATATATACATATGCCATAGAGCAAATATAGTTTAAAATACAAAAATAAGCAAGTGAAGGATGCATGACAATTAATTCCTTAGGAGGAACACAGAACGTTATTTCCAAGAGGTGCTGTGATAGAATAAACATTTTTTGATGTTGGATATACTTAGTCTTCTAGATTTCCACCTATGACACAGGTAAATTTGGGCAGACTACTTAACCTCTAGACTAGTTTTCCTCATCTATAAAAGTAAAATAATTACAGTACCGATCTCACAGGGTTATTCTGAGGATTACATCAGATAATGCTTGAAAAGATACAGTATAATGCTATGCACATAGTAACAACTCACTAAATATTACATCTTATTTTTTAGTAGTTCCACATCAACCCATTGGGTCTGGCTGAAAAACACTTGGGTCTAGGCCACAAAGCAACACAACATTACTTGTGGTGTTCCCTTCTTTCCTTCCTGTAGATTAACCAGGCTGAAAAGTACAGAAGCAACATTAAAAAGCCACCTTGGTTTATGAAAAGATCCAGGAGAAAGAAAGACATTTCCCTTTGCATTTATCAGCACCAACTTGGCTGCTGATAGAAAAAACATTTGGAAATAACAGGTCAAATGAATAAAAGAGCAATTAAAGAATGATATCCCTACTGACATAAATCTTACCAATATGATTTTCAAATATCAAAAGCATCTAAAAACAAGTACAGAAAATAAGGAATGTATCCTTGTACCATATTGTTTGTTTAAAAACTAGGGGCGCCTGGGTGGCACAGCGGTTAAGCATCTGCCTTCGGCTCAGGGCGTGATCCTGGCGTTATGGGATCAAGCCCCACATCAGGCTCTTCCGCTATGAGCCTGCTTCTTCCTCTCCCACTCCCCCTGCTTGTGTTCCCTCTCTCGCTGGCTGTCTCTATCTCTGTCGAATAAATAAATAAAATCTTTAAATAAATAAATAAATAAATAAATAAATAAATAAATAATAATAAAATAAAAATACTTTTGAGAGGAGCCTGGGTGGCTCAGTCTGTTGAGCATCCGACTCTTAGTTTCAGTTCAGGTCATAATCTCATGGGTAGTGAGATGGAGCCCTGCATTAGGCTCCACGCTCAGTGTGGAGTCAGCTTGGAAATTATCTCCCTCTACCCTCCCCCCACTCGCACTCTCTCTCAAGTAAATAAATAAATCTTTAAAAAAATAAAAAATAGATAAACCTTTTTTAAAAATACTTTCGGTTAACATTTCCCTAGGACAAAAACTATCAGAGCTTCAGTGGCGCCTCGGTGGCTCAGTCCGTTAAGCTTCCCACTCTTGATTTCTGCTCAGGTCATGATCTCAGGGTCATGAGACGGAGCCCCATGTTGGGAGATTCTCTCTCTCCCTCTCCTGCCCCTCCCACCCTCAAGCTCTCTCTCTCACTATTAAAAAAAAAAAAAATCAGAGTTTCAGAGATGTATTAATGGTATATCTAAAATAAATCAAACCATAAACACAAAAGCATTACATTTAAACTAACGTGAAATATTCTAAAACTTCACACGGAGAAAGACTTCAAAAATGATTTCAAAATGTTATTTTTAGGAAAATATATAATTTTATGAAACATAGTCATATATAAAATAATTGACTAATATGTGAATATATTTTCTCCACATAAGTGTAATATACAATTATTCAAACTAAATAGGATTATTTCTCAAAGAAACAGAATTATTGGGACCAACTAGCAGAAATGAATTTTCAATGACAACTGTAATACTGGGAGGTAAATGTTAAAACTTAGATTGCAAAACATGAGCATGAAGAATGATAAATTTCAACAGCAAAATTTAATATTATGAACATATATTAAATAACTTTTTTAATGCATCAGCCAGAAACTGGCAACAGATTTATTTTATAAAGCTCCAAACAAAAAGACCGTGTCTTCATCATCTCTATTACCACTAGGACCTACAACAGCAACACCAGGTATGTAGTAAATGCTTGAAAAGTGGGGTTTTTTAATTATTGAAGTAGAATTATATATGTTATGCTAGTTTCAGGTGTATAACATATTGATTCATCATTTCTGTACAGTACTCAATGCTCACCATGATAAGTATAGTTACCATTTGCCACCATACAATGTTATTACAATATTATTGACTGTATTCCCTATGCTATACTTCTCATCCCTGTGGCTTATTTATAATTTGATGTTTGTCCCTCTTAATCCCCTTTATCTATTTCACCCATCCCCACACCCAACTTCCTCTGGCGGCCACCAGTTTGTTCTCTGTATTTAAGAATCTGGTTTTTTGTTTGTACGTTGTTTTTTGAATTCCACATACAAGTGAAATCATGTGGTATTTGTCTTTCTCTGACTTATATCACTTAGCATAATACTCTCAAGGTCCATCCATGTTGTCACAAAAGGCAAGATCCCATTCTTTTTTATGGCTAATATTCCATCTCTCTCTCTCTCTCTTTCTCTCTCTCTCACATACACACACACACCTTTATCCATTTATCTATCAATGGACACTTGGGCTGCTTCCATATGTTGACTATTGTAAATAATGCTGCAATAAACATAGAGATGCATATATCTTTTCAAATTAGCATTTTTGTTTTCTTTCAGTAAATATCTAGAAGTGAAATTATTGGATCATAGTATTTTTATTTTTAAATTTTTGAGGAACCTGCATAGTGTTTTCCACAGTGGCTGCACCAATTTACATTTCCACCAATAGTGCATGAGGGGTTCTCTTTTCTTCATGTCCTTGCCAACACTTGCTATTTCTTGTCCCTTTTTTTTCTAGCCATTCTGACTGATTTGAGGTGATATCTCATTGTGGTTTTGCATTTCCCTCATCATGAGTGATGTTGAGCATCTTTTCATGTGTCTGTTGGCCATCTGTATGTCCTTTTTGGAAAAATGTCTGTTCAGGTCCTTTGTTCATATTTTTTGATGTTTCAAATTTTCATTTAAATTCTAGTTAGTGGGGTTCCTGGGTGGCTCAGTCAGTTGAGCATCCGACTCTTGATTTCGGCTCAGGTCATGGTCTGGGGGTCATGGGATTAAGCCCTGAGTTAAACTCCATGCTCAGCAGGGAGTCTGCTTGAGATTGTCTCTCTCTCCACGTCCCTCTGCCCCTCTCCCCCACTCCCTCTTTCTCTCCCTCTCAAATAAACAAATCTTTTAAAGATAAATTCTAGTTAGTTAACATACAGTGCAATATTAGTTTCAGTAGAATTTAGTGGTTCATCACTTACATGTAACACCCACTCATCAAGAGTGCCCTCCTTAATACTTCATCCTTCTGCCCACCTCCCCTCCAGCAACCCTGTTTGTTCCCTATAGTTAAAAGTCTCTTATGGTTTGCCTCCCTCTATTTTTTTTCTATCCCCTATGTTCATCTGTTTTGTCTCTTAAACACCACATGAGTGAAATCATATGGTATTTGTCTTTCTGACTGACTTATTTTGCTTAGCATAGTACCCTATGGCT
Source organism: Ursus americanus (assembly GCF_024610735.1). NCBI lineage: Eukaryota > Metazoa > Chordata > Mammalia > Carnivora > Ursidae > Ursus > Ursus americanus. The sequence goes on along the minus strand of NC_142164.1, from coordinate 33,043,420 downwards.
CCATCCATGTCATTGCAAATGGCAAGATTTCATTCTTTGTTATGGCTAATATTCCATTTTGTATATATACCACATCTTCTTTATCCATTCATCAGTTGGTGGACAGTTGGGCTCTGTCCATAATTTGGCTATTGTAGATAATGCTGCTATAAACATCAGGGTGCATTTGCCCCTTCAAATCAGCATTTTTGTATCCTATAGGTAAATATCTAGTAATGCAATTGCTGGGTCATAGGGTAGCTCTATTTTTTTAATTTTTTTAAAGAATTTATTTATTTACTTGAAAGAGAGAGAGCATGAACAGGGGCGGGGGAGAGGCAGATGGACAGACTCCCCATTGAGCAGGGAGCATGACACAGGGCTCAATCCCAGGGCCCTGAGATCATGACCTGAGCCAAAGGCAAACACTCAACTGAGTGAGTCACCCAGATGCCCCAAGGGTAGTTCTATTTTTAACTTTTTTTTTAAGATTTTTATTTATTCATTTGAGCATGAGCAGGGAGAGAGGCAGAGGGATGGAGAGAAGCAGATTCCCTGCTGAGCAGGGAGCCCAATGTGGGGCTCGATCCCAGGACCCTGGAATTATGACCTGAGCCGAAGGCAGACGATTAACCAACTGAGCCACCCAAGCACCCCTTTTTTTAACTTTCTGAGGAACCCCCATACTATTTTCCAGAGTGGGACCAGTTTGCATTTCCACCAACAGTATAAGTGGGTTCCCCTATCTCTGCATCCTTGCCAACACCTGTTGTTTCTTGTGTTGTTAATTTTAGCCATTCTGACAGGTGTGAGGTGGTATCTCATTGTAGTTCTGATTTGTATTTCTCTGATGATGAGTGATATTGAGTATCTTTTCATGTGTCTGTTAGCCATCTGGATGTCTTCTTTGGAAAAATGTCTAATCATGTCTTCTGCCCATTTCTTAACAGGATTATTTGTTGTTCGGGTGTTGAGTTTGATAAATTCTTTATAGACATTGCAGGAGGAAAGGATATTCAACGGAAAAAAAGACAGTCTCTTCAACAAATGGTGTTGGGAAAACTGGACAGTTACTTGCAGAAGAATGAAACTGGACCACTTTCTTACATGATACACAAAAAGAAATTCAAAATGGATTAAAAACCTACATGTGAGACAGGAAACCACCAAAATCTGAGAGGAGAACATGGGCAGTAACCTCTTTGACATTGGCCATAGCAACTTCTTACTAGACACATCTCCTGAGGCAATGGAAACAAAAGCAAAAATAAACCATTGGGACTTCATCAAGATAAAAAGCTTTTGCACAGTGAAGGAAACAATCAACAAAATAGGCAACTATCAGAATGGGAGAAGATATTTGCAAATGACATATCTGATAAAGGGTTAGTATCCAAAATCTATTAAGAACTTACCAACCTCTGCTCATTTGTTAATTGGATTGTCTGAGGTTTTTTAGTGTTGAGTTGCATAAGTTCTTCATATATTTTGGATATTAACCCCTTATTGAAACATCATTTGCAAATATATTCTCCAGTCAGTAGGTTGGTTTTTTGTTTTATGATTTCCTTCAATGTGGAAAAGCCTTTTATTTTGGTGTTGTCCCAATAGTTTATTTTTGCTTTTGTTTTCCTTGCCTGAGGAGACACATACATAAATGATGTTGCTAAGACCAATGTCCAAGAAAGTACTATTTCCTTTTTTCAGAGTTTTATAGTTTCATGTCTCACACATTTAGGTTTTTAATCCATTTTGAGGTTTTCTTTATTGAAAAGACTGTCTTTTCCCCATTGTGCTTTCTCCTTTGTCATAGATTAATTGACCATATAGGTATGGATTTATTTTTGGCCTCTGTGTCCTATAATTCTAGACCACAGCTTCCTAGTCTGAAGCATAGAAGAGCAGCAGTACACAAATTCTAAAATCTTTTATGGCATTAAATTTTTTATGATTATACCTAAGAGTGTATCATTAACTATTCCTTATACATAAAAAACCTGGAAATTTGGTGGTACCAAATAACAAGGAATTATAACAATATTTTGTATGTTGGTACCTTTGTACATTTGGTGTATTTGTACATTTTGTAAAAAAAATGTATATATTTCATACATGTTTCTTTACTAATGAGCATGATTATATACAATTAAGTGCAATTTTATAATTTGGGTTATAGCATTATACTAATTTCTAATACTAATCTTAAATTTTAAAGATTAAGAATGAGAGATAAACATAAGTAAAAACATATAAATTGCATTATTTATAATTCAATTATAAAAAGGCATCTAGTTTAATGCTCCACATGATTCTGCTCTCCCTCCCTTCTTTATATTTAATTATTAACCTTCCCATATTTTCTTCAGAGTAAATGAATCATCTTCCCACAGAAGACATTCGACTGCCCTTGGTAATTCAGGCGAACTTGGATTTTAATTTGTTTTTGAACGGACTATACCACGTGCTTTGGAAGGCATTAAAATAAATGACTCCAAATGTTTTAAGTCGTTTTAAGTCAATACAATTTACCATAAAAATGAATGAAAAAAATAAATACCTTTTCCAATTTGTTTGGTGGGGATATAATCTGTAATTGAAAATTACAAAAATTGGTATCAACTCTGATAAAAAAAAATCATAAATATATAAAATAAATACGTATTGTATATGGCTCAAATTTTACATTCATCATGGTAGCCTGAAAGAATGAGTATGCTTTGAGCTTAAAACCAAAAGGGGACTTGTTGCCTAGCAAGAGGAGAATGGACTAACATCAACACCATGAAAAATAGGTGTAGTTTTCTAAGCATTCCAAAAAAGAAAGGTGTTATATGTTAATAGTCGCTAATTTAACATTATATTAACTTGTTTGGATTTTATAAATATATGTCTTATTATTCATGTGACTAATTTACTTTTAAATTACATGGTCATGTGTGTTTAAAATAGATTTTTAAAAGAAAATAAAAATATGAAATAATATTAATCAGAGCATAAAGCACATCTTTTAAAACCATAAAAGAAGAGGGAGTTTATGGAAATGGGTCAAATAGATGATGGAGATTAAGGAGTGCACCTGTCATGAGCACCAGGTGATGTATAGATTTGTTGAATCACTACATTGTACACCTGAAACTAATAAAACACGTATGTTAACTAACTGGAATTAAAATAATAACTTAAAAAAATAATTAAATAAAACCATAAAAGAAAATCTAAAAGTCCTTAATAAAGTAGAACACAATTCAGAAAAGAGACCTATTAAAAAATGTTAAGTACTTGTTATAAAGACCTTGAAGCATCACGTAAAATATCAAACTACTATTGTATAATATAATAAACTGAAATCAATATAAAGCTTGAACAACCATACAGCCTTATTACTAAAACTGGTCACTCGACCAGCAGGATCAGCATCACTTGGGAGCTTCTTAGAAATGCAGAATCTCAAAGCCCATCCTTGAACTGTTGAATCAATTGTTATTTGGTCAATAAGGTCACTAGGTGATCCATATGCATATTATGTGTAAGAATCACTGTCCTATAGCATAATTTTAATTGTTACTTCATAAATTATACATTACTTTTTATTTCTTTGCATTAGAAGTGACTGCAATACACGAACAAAGTTCTAGAAAATTCAATTTGCTATCTGAAAAATCTATTTCTATTTATACATTTGCATATGTACACACCTAATATATTTCTCACTTATTCAGGTAGACGCTTGATGAATACTAATGGCATACAGTAAAAATGAATTAATTTTTTCTAATCTTAAAGTGGCAGGGTAATAAAATTATATATTTGAGAATCAAAGAAAATAGATTACAATAATTTCTTCAAATTTTTTAAAAGATCACATTTTATTTTTTTTTTTAAGATTTTATTTATTTATTTATTTGAGAGAGAGAGAGAGAGAGACAGCCAGCGAGAGAGGGAACACAAGCAGGAGGAGTGGGAGAGGAAGAAGCAGGCTCCCAGCGGAGGAGCCCAAGGCGGGACTGGATCCCAGACTGTCGGAGTCACGCCCTGAGCCGAAGGCAGACGCCTAATGACTGAGCCACCCAGGTGCCCCTAAAAGATCACATTTTAAAGAATCTTCTCTTTTTACAAATTATGGTAACTTTTAAATGATTCAATCGGCAACTTCCCATCCTAAACTACTGATGTCAGAATTCTCATAACTTCTAAAAACTCTGATTTTCCAATGTAGTTAAGACTCTACTTTGCTACAACAGCTAGAGCCTTGCACAAAACACAAACACACACTGTGGAAATTCTAAGCTATTTAAACACCATAAGCATAGGGATTTTGGTCATGTTTTAAAATACAGAAATAGAAGAGATTGTGCCTTAAGGAACAGAAGATATCTAGGCATTTCCAAATTAATTCAATATACAGTAAGGTATCAAAGGGAACCCAGTCTCTCAGAGCACTCTGGATGCTGAAATAGGTTCCTGAGATCCTTAGAACCATTCCATGTACAACATCAAAATTTATTAAAGCAAATAAAGACAATTCAAAATTCTGTGGTAAAATTAGAGTACTTTTCAAACAACTTATGCCAAATATTTACTTACTTAAGTACTTCTTTAAATCTGAGACTTTAGGGTGACTATAAAACAGGGGCAATATAATCTTTAATATTATTTACCTGAATAACCTTCCACTTTAAGGATGAGTAACAATTATGAATAAACGACAATCATGTTCATAAATATGTGGAATTTTTAAAAACTAGAATTACTTGAAAATGAAAGACTATTTTTTAATCAAATTGCTTAAGGTAATTCAATTATATACCTCACAGTAACATCTACAATACAAATAATCACAATTTGACCTATCCTATTTTTTATTTTATGTAAAGGTTTATCTGACACTTATATATATTAAGAGTTTAACTTATATAAAGGTGATTTATTTTGTGAAGATATCTTAGAAAATTATTGTGTTTTAAAGAAAACATTGTCTACTGAAAATAACACGATGTAAAGAGAATCTGGACTCTTAACTTACGTGGAATATCCTCTTGAAGTCTATTTTTCCATAGTAGAGAATATAGACACAAGCTACCAAATACCTAGAAAAGATGGATGCTGTGATATTGAGAGAAGAGGTAGAAAAGGAGAAAAGAAATCTCAGACTTTAATTTTTTCATTCAACTTTATCCACAGTTTGCATCGGTAATATACATTTAGTGTTCCATTTATTTTTAAATGCATCAGAAAATCAATTATGATAGATCTGTGACCAATACAAAGATTTCTGAATTCTTCAAAAAATTCACTTAGAAAAGTCAATAAACTAGCATTCTGTAGAGATAATTATTAAACAAATGGTAATGCATTTTTACTCCTTATTTCAATTCTAACATATCCAACATCACTTCTTTCTTGTGCCATACAGTAATAAAATTTAGCAGAAGTAGCTATCTACTACATTTTTTAGGGCCTAATAAAATATTTCAGTTTGATTAACCCTCTTCAAATCACAAATCCAATTCAAATAATTATAATCATTCTTAATTCAATAATTGATGAAGTAAAATAACTATAAAATAACCATAAAAACCCTTTAGAATAAAATTTATACTTATTTAAAAACTAATAAAAGAAATATATCAGAGCCTTGGTAAAATGTGTCCTTGGGGACTATGCTGAGAAACCGACTTAGAGGTGGTGTTGCCTTCTGGCAGTACAGTAAATAAACTAACATGATACAGCCCTCAGATGGCTCCATCTTAAATGGAATTTTGCTTTGCAGTAAAGAATGCTACAATAAGGTTCTGGTGTATCTTCCCTTTAAGGTAATAACTGACAAGTAAGTGAAATGCAATAAGGAAATGGCCTATAATTTCACTAATATTTCAATGATATGAAATAGGAAAATACTTGTAAAATAATTAACATCTAGGTTGATTATTAAGAGGACTCCTACAGCATGATAACTATGAAAGCAGTATGAATGATTGCTGTAGCTTTTACTGGTCATTTTATTTGTAACATTGTCAAATTTCTACAATAAAAACTAACAACTTAAGATATTTATTTGCCATTTCTTACCTTTATTACCCAAGTTTTCACTAGGGAGATTGATTATGCCAATGAAGTTTTTTTTAGATCCAACTGAAAAATAGTAACTAATTAGCTCAAATAGTTAAAGTAATAAATTACTAATAATTTAATTTTTAAACCTTATAGTCATAAGAAGCTTTAATTCTTTAAAAGCTCCAATTTCACACTTGGGGAATGTAAAGAACACATCTGTATTCTGATGCCACAATTTAATTATATGGCTTCATGCCAACTGATCAAAACTAGTTGAGTTGTTCCTAAAACAACCCTTACTATACCATTTGGCACACTAGTTTTTACCTTTTATATATACCCTTTGAAATACCCAGGCCAACACTTTTAATAAGTTGCATCCATATTAAGAGGTAACAAGTGCAAATAATCACATATTTAAGATATGGTACTTGCTTGGCTACTACAAAAGTAATTATACTAAGTTTCTCCTATAGCAAACTGAGTTATTCATTACAGTAATGTTTTTGAAAAATTCCTGCACTACTACCAACAAATTTATCCATCTCCAAATTAAACAAGGACTTGTAACATAGTATACTTATGAAAATATTTATAGAATGGTCTTTAATTCAACATCTTGTTAATTGAGGATCATAAGATTTACAGGATCCACGGATGGCCAGATTTCAAATAAAAATCTATTCTTCAATTGCTGCTCTCTGAATCTGAATAAAACTAATGGCAGCATACTGACATAATGTTACTGAAAGTCAAAACATAAACCCAAACTTTGGCAGTTTTATCAAAATGTCCTTGATAATTAGTACTTTGCTACTTCTCAAAAACCTTACTGCTTTGTGTAACATTTTCAATACAGAAATAAAATACTCTTCAAATAATACATTTTAAAAGATGATTAAGTTTTGCAAAATTAAATAGCATAAATTAAGCATATTAACATTGGGGTTTTTTTTGACAACATGACATAACCAATTTAAGGAAAACTGCAATGGACTAAATAAAAAACCACAAATGTCACAATGTGAGGCATATTTAAATCCTCACATATTACTGACCTTACAAAATCTACTAAAATATTTTAAAGTTCCATTGATTCCATTAATACATAAAAAGAAATTGCAAAAATGCTTAAGACTAAGAGTCATCAATTACACAGGCACTTCACATGTAAACAATCTACAGTACAACTGAAAATATTTTGGCACCAACCTATAATACTAAAAGAATTTAATATAAAGCCAGAGTTCTGCATTTTCTACTCATTTTTTTCTAGAAAACTAAGACCAAAGATTGAAGAAACTGTGTATAAACTAGAATCAGAAGTGTATTAAATAACTCAAATATAGTTTTAAATCGGTAAAAAAATGATTACCTCATCCAGGTGTTTACTAGTACGCTATGATATAAAAAATTAAACCTAATGTGATTATTAAATTGAAACCACATTTTAAATTTAGTATCAATCTGGTTTTTGAAAAATAATCAAGGTTATCAACTGACTTAGTAAAAAGAGAATTTGAATTTACCAAAAACTCTTATTAAGTTAATCCAGTTTCCCCCCCAAAAGAAGTTTGGGCAATTCAAATTTAATTTTGATGTTTTAACATGATTTTTTTAAACCTAAGGCTTGACCTAATAAAATTATTTTTGACTAGACATTCTTATCATGAATTTGAGATATTTGAAATCACTTCAAATAAATGCAACTATACACTTATAATTTTGAAATGTTACATCAAGCTGTAGAAAGCTGAGATGTCTTGGTTGTAGGTAATTCAAGAAGAGCCTGAACTGTGACACCAACTTTCACAAGACCTCTCTCTTCCAAAATATGATGAGGCAAACACAGTCTTTCCTGAAAAACAAAATAAATGATATCAGAACATTTGTTTTTTAATAGTGCAGTAAAGCCTAAACAAGTCAGAACTGGATTTTAAAAATGTTTCCCGTAAAACTTCAAGTAAAAAGTACACCATTCTAATTTAGTTAAATTCTAATGTTTTAATTCTCTTATTGAGGTGTAATTCACATGTAACAATCTATTGGTTTCAGGTGTAAAACATAATGATTTGAAATATGCATAGAGTATAATGCAAAATGATCACCACAATAAGTCTAGTACCATCCATCACAATACAAAGTTAACTTTTAGGATTTACTCTCTTGGCAACTGTAAGTATACTCTACAATATTACTGACTGTAGTCACTATGCAGTACATTATCTCCAGGACTTATTTTTTAACTGAAAGTTTGTACCTCTTGAGCCCCCATCACCTGATTTCACCTACTCTCCTCTGGCAAAAACCATTCTGTTCTCTGTATCTAAAATGTACATTTTGGGGCGCCTGGGTGGCACAGCAGTTAAGCGTCTGCCTTCATGATCCTGGCGTTGTGGGATCGAGCCCCACATCAGGCTCCTCCTCTATGAGCCTGCTTCTTCCTCTCCCACTCCCCCTGCCTGTGTTCCCTCTCTCGCTGGCTGTCTCTGTCTCTGTCAAATAAATAAATAAAATCTTTAAAATAAAATAAAATAAAATAAAATAAAATAAAATAAAATAAAATAAAATAAAATGTACATTTTGTTTCATTTTGTTTGTTCATTTGGTTTTTTTAGACTCCACATGTAAGTGAAAACATACAGCATTTGTTTTTCTCTGCCTGACTTAATTTGCTTATCATAATTTCCTCAAGGTCCACCCATGTCACAAATGGCAAGATTTCATTCTTCTTATGGCTGAGTAGTATTCCATTGTATATATATACCACATCTGTATTCATTCATCAGTTGATGGACACTTAGGTTACTTCAATATCCTGGCTATTGTAAATAATGCCACAATGATCACAGAAGTGCATATATCTCTTTGAACTGGTATTTTTATTTTCTTTGGATAAACACTCAGCAGTAGAATTGCTGGATCTTACGGCATTTCTATTTTTAATTTTTTGGGGAACCTGCATACGGTTTTCCGTAGTGGCTATACCAGTTTACATTCCCACCAACAGCATATGAGGGTTCCCTTTTCTCTACATCCTCACCAACATTTTGTCTTTTTGATGATAGCCATTCTAACAGATGTGAGATGATATCTCATTGTGTAAATTCTACTTCTAAAATGGCTGTTTCAATAGATTTTAATGATATCAGATTCTATTTTACAGGTACGGGATTCTATTTTACAGGTGTTTTGATGCGAGGTTGATCTGATCCATATAATAAGTAAATATTTTAAAAGTGAGACAGTCATGCTAGATGTTCCCTAAGCTCTTCTGTTGGAGTAGAAAGAGCGCTACATTTCCAGCCAAGACATTTAATATGGACATGCAATATGAAGTACTACAGGTAATAAAATTCCCTGAGACTCAGTTTCTTTATCCTGAAGCTAGAACCATGTGAGAAACAAAGTGAATAGTCTGGTGGTAGCAGTGCTTTGTAAACTCTTCAGTCCTGTACAAAACTGACCGCTCTGGTTCATTCATTCTACCAGTTCTGAGGTTCCATGGTCTCTGATATATGAAGAGATTCAGTACTTTTTTTTATCTTAAGGTTACTTCCCTCCAGCTTCTAGTGATGTTTTGTTAGTTCCTTAGATGCTTCTTAGTTCCAGTGACCTAGAATTTGATAAGTAACAACTACCTACTCCATGTGTCATTTGATCTTCACAATTCTATAAGAAAGAAGGTTTAGAAGCAACTTTGCATTACATCTCATTAGCCTTCACTGATCTTACTCTAACAGTCTTTCTTTTTTTTCTTCTTTTTTGTGAGTAATCTCTACTCCCAACGTGGAGCTCAAACTCATGGCCCCAAGATCAAGTGCCACATGCTCTACCGACTGAGCCAGCCGGGTGCCTGTCTTCTAACATTCTTAATGTTTTCAAGGGTTCTGTCCTCACCCCTTCTCTTTTATACTATATCCTCTCTTTGGTATTCTCAAAGCTTTATCAAAACTGCAAGGGTTAACTGAAGGTTTGCATGCATGTGTATACCAACAAATAAATTTGGTAGCTATTTCTGAAGAAAAACGATGCAGCCCACTGCTTCAGTTGGGACACACATTCATCTCAGGAAAATAGCTAGTAAGGGATAGAGTGAATGGCAAACAGACCATCTACAGGACGCATCTGGTTTATAACTGTATTATACTTGGTTAGCACAGTATTTTACAAATCTAGAAACATTACATTTTTTAAATTTTTTATTTATTTATTTGAAAGGGAGGGAGGCAGAGGGAGAGGGAAAGAAAGAATCCCAAGCAGACTCCCTGCTGAGCGGGGAGTCCCATGCAGGCCTCTATATCAGGACTGAAATCATGACCTGAGCTGAAATCAAGAGTCAGTTGTTTAACTGACTGAGCCACCCAGCAGTCCCAAAATATTATTTTTTTAATCCACTGTTTCTTTTTTTTAAAGATTTTATTTATTTATTTGAGAGAGAGAGCAAGCAAGCACAAGCAGGGGGAGCATCAGGCAGACGAAGAGGGAGAAGCAGGCTCCCCACTGAGCAGGGAGTCCGACCCTGGGATCATAACCTGACCTGAAGGCAGACACTTAACCAAGTGAGCCACCCAGGTGCCCCTAAATCCACTGTTTCTTGAAACATGGGAAGCCTTGGCAAGTCTGGGCTCCTATTCCCAAATAGTAACAACTATATCTTCTATCCTGATGACTTTCAAACCTTTATTTCCTGCCATGATCTCTCTACTGAGCTCTGGATACAAATATGAACTTGATATAGCCAAATGAATGTTCAACAAACATATCAAAATCAATGTATCCACAGCAGAATTATTCCATCACTAAATTAACTTGTCCTTTTACATTATACCACAGCCAGTAATACACTATTCAATCTCTCTCAACATAAACCTGAGAATCATAATAATCTTTTTTCTTTCATAATAATCTTTTCTTTCTTCCTTATTCCCATAAACCATTCACCAAATACTACTGGTAAAACCCCATCTATCAGAAGCATTCTCAAAAGCTATCTTCTTATCTCCATTTTTACAACAATATTTGTTGCCCTCCTAACGTTTTGCTTATTTATTCAAATAACCACTGAAATGTCAGAAAAGAAAATAAGGTTTCAAATCAATGACCTCAGCCTCCACCTTAGAAGATGGAAAAAGAACAAATCAAACCAATGGCAAGCAGAAAGAAAGAACAAATGAAGTTGAGAGAGGAAAACAATAAAATAAAACCCAGAAAAAATATCAGTGAAACCAAACATTAGTTCATTGAGAAAATTTCTAAAAATTCATAAACCTCTACCTGGGTTAATCAGAAAAAGAGAAAATACATAATTTACCAATATCAGGAATAAGAGAAATAACATCACAAGAGATTCTACAAATACTAAGTTGATAATAAGGGGACATTATAAGCAACTTTATAAGAATAAGAAATAGACAAATTCTTTGAAGGATAGTATACCGAAGCTTGTGCAAAAAGACATAGAAAACCAGAACAGCCCTGTATCTATTAAAGAAATTAAAATTGTAGTTAAAAACATCCCCACAACGAAAACCCTTGGCCCAGATGGATTCATTAAAGAATTTGACTAAATATTTTAAAAGGAAATAATATCAATTCTACACAAAATCTTCAGGAAAAGTGAAGAATAGGGAATATTTCCTAAGCTATTCCATGATATCAACATTATCTTGACAGTAAAAGTCAGGCAAAGATATTAAAATAAAAGAAAACTAAAGACCAATATCCCCATGAACATAGATGTAAAAAGTCTAAACAAAATTTTAGCAAACTGAATTCAACAATATAAAAACAACAAAATCTATGATGACCAAGGTTTATCCCAGGAATCCAGGTTTGAGTTAATATTTTAAAATCAACCAAGCTAAGCCACAATATTGTGAAAGAAAAAGGATGTTATCATCTCAGTAGTTGTAGAAGAAGCATTTGACAATATTCAACATCCACTACTGATAAGAACTCTCAGTAACTAGGAACAGAAAGGAATTTTCTCAACCTGATACAGTTCACCTCTAAAAAAAACCAACAGCTAACATTTGCAAATCATAGATCTCATAAAGTACTTATATCTGGATTATATTAAAAACACCTAAAACTCAATAACAAAAAGTGAATATTCCAATTAACAAATGGGCAAAGGATTTGAAAAGATATTTTTCCAAAGAATATATACAAATGTCAATAACCACATGAAAATATGTCCAACATCATTAGCCATTAGGAAATGTTAATTAAAACCACAATGAGATACCTACCAGTTCAAACCACTAGGATGGTTAAAATCAAAAAAGTAAACAATAATTATTTTTGATGAGAATGTGGACAAATTAGAATCCTCAAACACTGCTGGGGGAAATGTAAATTGGAAAAAATTTGGCAGTTCCTCAAAGATAAACACAGAGTGACCATATAACCTAGCAATTCCACTCCCAGGTATATAACAAAGAAAGCTGTAACAAGTGTGTCAAAACAAAATTTGTTCATGACTGTTCACAGCAGCATTATTGATAATAAACGATGAGTGAAATCAGCCCAAATGTCCATCAACTTATGAATTACAAATAAAATGTGGTATTTACATACAATAAAATACTCAAAGAATTTAAGTACTGCTTTATGCTACAACATGGATGAACCTTGAAAACCTTATACAAAATGAAAAAAGCAGACACAAACGATCCCATATTGTATGACTTCATTTATATGTAATGTCTAGAATAGGCAAATCCATAGAGACAGAATGGTGGGGGAAATGGGAAGGGAGACTACTAATGGGTAAGAGGTTTCTGGGGTGATAAAAATATTCTAGGGGAGGAGCTAAGATGGCAGAGTATGAGGCTTGCCTCATTACTGGAACACAGCTAGATAAATATCAAATCATTCTGAATACCCAAGAAATCGATCTGAGGACTGAAAAAATGCACAACCAGAGGGAGAGAGGAGGCCACATCATGGAAGATCAGAGGTGCGGAGGCGAGGTTTGGGGGAGAAAAGAATCTTGAGTGCTGCAGGAGGAAGAAGCCCTGGTCACAGAGAGAGGTGAGAGAGAGAGGAGCACACAGGGGATCACACAAGGAAAATAATTCCCCAAAGCCACTGACAGGGAAAAGGAGAGAGGCTGATTCTGGGGACTTGGTGCAATCAGTGGGGCTCAAATACTGGCGTTTTAGAGGTCTGTGGCATGGCTGGTATAAAGCCTTGAGGGTGCTGCACTGCTACTGTAGAGAACACAAGCAGCTAACCCGGGGGCAGACTGCGTAATCTGTGGTTCCCCTTCTTGGAGCACATCTGAGAGTGGTGGCATTGCCTCTTCAAGGACAAAGGAGCAGACAGGCATCATTTCCCTTCCCTGCCCCTCAGCACTGAGACACCTGATGAGGGCAGCTAACCAGGACACTGGCCCTTCAGTGCGCTTTGCTCCAAACCCCACACTCCTGCACTCTGGTACAACTGCCCTTCTGGGTCAAACCCGCATCAAAGCTAGCCCAGCGAGACCCTCCCCCAGAAGACCAGCACAGGTCCCCCCCACACCTGGTCCCTACAGTTTGGAGGATTAAAACTCAGTTGACCTGGCTAGGACAGAGTCCAAAGTACACTGCGCTGCTCCAGGAAGGCAAGCAACCCGGACACTGTGAAAACAGCAATCTGAAAAACACCTAGGGCACATGAAGGAAATTATTCACTCTTCTCTGAGGTCTTCCCTGAGAACAGCAAGAACTCCCCTCACCTCTCTGGGGACAAAGGAGCTGGCTGGTGCCATTTCATGCCCCCACCCCTCCACATAAACTAACTTCAGTAAGCAGCACAGTGCCAACAATGGTTGCCTAAATTGCTTACACCAAGCCCCATCATCATGTGCTCTTCTGGTACTGCTTTTCTAGGACAAGTGTGCCTGAGAACCCAGAGCAGCACAGGCCCCTCCCCCAGAAGACCAGCACAAACCCCCCACATACACCATATCTACTGACCATAAAACTCTGCAAAGCTTCAGCTCTAGTGGAAATAGCATCAGGTCTCTTTTAACAAGCAGACCAGAACACACCTAGTTAAAACTCGCCACACTCTGGCCAAGGTCCAAATATACTCCCCACTGCAAGCAAGGAGAAACTCTGCAGAGGACTGATTTGAGGGAGAGAGCAGCCATAACACAGTAGCAGACTGCCCGCAGCATATACCAGAGACACTTCCTGAAGAGCCAGGCCCTGGACATTATATGACCTCTTTTTCATAAACCCTTTCATCTCAGAAGCAGGAAAGATAATAGGCTTTCCTAATACAGAGACCTAGACAAAATGCCAAGATGGAAGATTTCATCACAAAAGAATGAACAAGAAAAGGTCAGGGCCAGGGATCTAATTAAAACAGATATTAAGTAATATGCCTGATCCAGAATATAAAACAACAATTATAAGGATACTAGCTGGGCTTGAGAAAAGCATAGAAGACATCAGGAAGACCCTTACTGCAGAGGAAAAGAGCTTAAAACCAGTGAGGCCAAAATGAAAAATGAAATAACTGAGATTCGAAACATATGGGTGTAATTACCACAAGGATAGAAGAAGCAGAGGAACAAAACAAGTGATATATAAGACAGAATTATGAAAAATAATGACGCTGATCAAAATAAGGTAAGAAAGGGGCGCCTGGGTGGCTCAGTCGTTAAGCGTCTGCCTTTGGCTCAGGGTGTGATCCCGGCGTTCTGGGATCAAGCCCCACATCAGGCTCCTCTGCTGGAAGCCTGCTTCTTCTTCTCCCACTCCCCCTGCTTGTGTTCCCCCTCTCGCTGGCTATCTCTATCTCTGTCAAATGAATAAATAAAATCTTTAAAAAAAAAATAAGATAAGAAAAATCTTGGATCACGAAAGTATATTAAGGAAACTCAGTGACTCCATGAAACGTAATAATAATCATATCATAGGAGTCCAAAAAGGAGAGAAAAAGGGGCAGAAGGTTTATTTGAGTAAATTATACCTGAAAACTTCCCTAATCTGGGGAAGGAAACAGACCGAGGAGGCACAGAGAACTCCTATCGAAATCAACAAAAGCAGAGGTGCGTGGGTGGCTCAAGCATCCAACTCTTGGTTTCAGCTCAGATCATAATGGCAGGGTCATGAGATTGAGCCCCCCATTGGGCTCCATGCTCAGCACGGAGTCTGCTGGAGGTTCTCTCCTGCTCCCTCTACTCTCCCTCAGGAAGATAGATAGATAGATAGATAGATAGATAGATAGATAGATAAATAAATAAATAAATACAATCCAAATAAACAAACAAAATCCTTTTTAAAAAATCAACGAAAGCAAGCCAACACCAAGCCATATCGTAGTTAAATTTGTGAAATATAGAGATAAAGTAAAAATCCTAAAAGAACCAAGACAAATTAAGTCCCTAACTTATAAGGAAAGACAAATAAAGTTAACAGAAGATGTCTCCACAGAAACTTGGCAGGCCAGAAGAAAGTGACATGATATATTCAAAGTGCTGAATGGGAAAAATCTGCAGCAAAGAATATTCTATCCAGCAAGGCTATCAATCAAAATAGAAGGAGAGATAAAGAGTTTCCTAGAAAAACAAAAACTAGGTGTTGGTGACCACTAAGCCAGCCCTTCAAGAAACATTAAAGGGGGGGCGCGCCTGGGTAGCGCAGTCGTTAAGCGTCTGCCTTCAGCTCAGGGCGTGATCCTGGCGTTCCGGGATCGAGTCCCACATCAGGCTCCTCCGCTGGGAGCCTGCTTCTTCCTCTCCTACTCCCCCTGCTGTGTTCCCTCTCTCGCTGGCTGTCTCTCTGTCACATAAATAAATAAAAATCTTTTAAAAAAAGAAAAAAAGAAACATTAAAGGGGATTCTGGAGTGGAAAACAAAGACAAAAAGCAATAAAGACAAGAAAGGAACAGAGAAAATCTCCAGAAACAATGACAAAACAAGTAATAAAATTGTACTAAATTCATATCTATCAACAATTGCTCTGAATGTAAATGGACTAAAAGCTCCAATCAAAAGACAGAGGGTGTCAGAATGAATAAAAAACAACACCCATCTATATGCTGCCTACCAGAAACTCATTTTAAACCTAAAGACACCTACAGACTGAAGGTGAGGGGATGCAGAAACACTGAACACGCTAACGGATGCCAAAAGAAAGCAGGAGTAGCAATAGTTACATCAGAAAAACTAAATTTTAAACCAAAGACTGTAACATGAGACGAAGAAGGGAATTATAATAAAGGGGTCGATCCAACCAGATCTACAATTGTAAATATTTATGCCCCCACCTTGGGAACACCCAAATATGCAAAACAGTTAACAACAAATATAAAGGAACTCATTGGTAATAATAAAATAATAATAGAGGACTTTAACACCCCACTTACAGCAATAGACACATTATCTAAACAGAAACTCAACAAGGAAACAATGCCTTTGAATGACCCAATGGAACAGAGGGACTTAAGAGATATATCCAGAACATTTCATCCTAAAGCAGAATACACTCTCTTTTCAAGTGCAAACTGGAAATTCTCCAGAATAGATCATATACTAGGTCACAAATCAGGCCTCAACAAGTACAAAGTGATGGACATTGAGGCTCCTGGGTGGTTCAGCTGGTTAAGCATCTGCCTTCAGCTCAGGTCATGATCCCAGGGTCCTAGGATGGCCCTGCATAAGGCTCCCTGCTCAGAGGGGAGTCTGCTTCTCCCTCTGCCTCCCTCCCCACCAGACTGTGCTCATGCCCATGCTCTCTATTAAATAAAATCTTAAAAAAAAAAAAAAAAAAAAAAGACTGACATCATACCACGCCGATTTTCAGACCACAACACTATGAAAGTTGAAGTCAACCACAAGAACAAATTTGGAAGGAACACAAATACATGGAAGATAAAGAACATCCTACTGAAGAATGAATGCTCAACCAGAAAAATTTAAAAAGAAATTTAAAAAAACACAAGGAAACAAATGAAAATAAAAACATAATGGTTCAAAACCTTTAGGATGCAGCAAAAGTGGTCATTAAGAGGGAAAAGAGGGAAGTATGTGGCATACAGGCCTTCTTCAAGAAGCAAGAAAAATCTCAAATACGCAACCTAATGCTACAGCCTAAGAAGCTAGGGGGAAAAAAAACACAAATGAAACCTAAAGCAAGCAGACGGGCAAATGGGAAATAATAAATATTAGAGCAGAAATAAATTATATAGAAACTAAAAAAACAATAGAAGAGATCAATGAACCCAGGAGCTGATTCTCTGAAAAAACTTAATAAAACTGATAAACCCTTAGCCAGACTTATCAAAAAGAAAAGAGTCTTCAGGAAGCCTGGGTGGCTCAGTCGGTGAAGTACCTGCCTTCAGCTCAGGTCATGATCCCAGGGTCCTGGGATCAAGTCCCATATCAGGCTCCTTGCTCAGCGGGGAGCCTGCTTCTCCCTCTGCCTGTCACTCCCCCTGTTTGTTTTCTCTCTCTCTCTCTCTCTCCCTAACAAATAAATAAAATCTTAAAAAAAAGAGAGAAAGGACACAAATAAATAAAATCATGAATGAGAGCGAAGAAATCACAACCAACACCACAGAAATACAAACAATTATGAGAGAATATTATAAAAAATTTTCCAACAAACTGGGTAATCTGGAAGAAATGGATAAATTCCTAGAAATACATAAACTACCAAAACTGAAACAGGATAAAACAGAACACTTGAACAAACCAATAACCACCAAAGAAATTGAATCAGTGACCAAAATCTCCCAACAAATAAAAACCCAGGGCCAGATGGCCTCACAAGCGAATTCTAACAAATATTTAAAGACTTAATACCTATTCTTCTCAAACTATTCCAAAAAATAGAAATGGAAGGAAAGCTTTCAAAATCATTCTACAAAGCCAGCATTATGTTGATTCTAAAACCAGACTAAAAACCCACATAAAAAGAGAACTACAGGCCAATATCCCTGATAAAAAATTCTCAACAAAATACTAGCAAATCAAATCCAACAGTACATTAAAAGAATCATTTCCCAGGATCAAGTGTAATTTATTCTTGGGTTGCAAGAGTGGTTCAATATTAGCAAATCAATCAATGTGATATACCACATTAATAAAAGAAAGGATAAGAACCATATGATCCTGTCAAAAGGTAAAGAAAAAAACATTTGACAAAGTAAACAATAAAACATTGATGAAAGGAATTGAATATGACACAAAGAAATGGAAAAGCAGTGCATGCTCATGGACTGGAAGAAAAAATATTGTTAAAATGTCCGTACTACC
The DNA here is from genome assembly GCF_024610735.1 of Ursus americanus. Taxonomy (NCBI): domain Eukaryota; kingdom Metazoa; phylum Chordata; class Mammalia; order Carnivora; family Ursidae; genus Ursus; species Ursus americanus. Next base: position 33,025,127 of record NC_142164.1, on the reverse strand, counting down.
CAAAGCGATCCACACATTCAATGCAATCCCTATCAAAATACCACCAGCACTTTTCACAGAACTAGAACAAACAATCCTAACATTTGTATGGAACCAGAAAAGACCCCAAATAGCCAAAGCAATCTTGAAAAAGAAAAGCAAAGTTGGAGGCATCACCATTCCAGACATTAAGTTATATTACAAATCTGTAGTGATCAAAACGGTATGATACTCCACACAAAAACAGAAACATAGATCGATGGAACAGAATAGAAAACCCAGAAATGGACCCACAACTATATGGTCAACTATTCTTCGACAGGAAGAAAGAATATCCAATGGAAAAAAGACAATCTCTTCAATAAATGGTATTGTGAAAACTGGACTGCAACATGCAAAGGAATGAAACGTGACCACTTTCTTACACCAAACACAAAATTCAAAATGTAATAAAGACCTAAATGTGAGACAGGAAACCATCAAAATCCTAGAGGAGAATACAAGCAGTAACCTCTTCGACATTGGCGGTAGCAACTTCTTACCAGATACGTGCCCTGAGGCCAGGAAAACAAAAGCAAAAATAAACTATTGGGACTTCAAGATAAAAAGCTTCTGAACAGCGAAGGAAACTACAAAAAAAAAAAAAGCAAGAGGCAGCCTTCGGAATGGGAGAAGATATTTGCAAAAGACTTATCTGGCAAAAAGTTAGTATCCAAAATCTATAAAGAACTATCAAACTCACCCAAAAAAGAAGTAATTCAGTTAAAAAATGGGCAGAAGACATTAGCAGACATTTCTCCAAAGAAGACATCAAGATAGATAGCTAACAGACACATGAAAAGATGCTTAACATCACTCGTTAAGGAAATACAAATCAAAACCACAATGAGCTATGACTTCACACCTGTCAGAATGATTAAAATTAACAACAGGAAACAACAGATGTTGGTGAGGATGTGGAGAAAGGGGAACCCTCTAATACTGCTGGTGGGAATGCAAACTGGTGCAGCCACTCTGGAAAACAGTATGGAGATTCCTCAAAAAGTTAAAAATAAAGAGTTAAAAATAAAAGAACTTAAAAATAGTACTAGCCTACAATCCAGCAATTGTACAACTAAGTATTTACCCAAAGGATACAAAAATACTGATTTGAAGGGATACATGCACCTCAATTTTTATAGCAGCATTATCAACAATAGCCAAATTATGGACAAAGCCCAAATGTTCATCCGCTGATGAATGGACAAAGTGGTATACACAATGGAATATTACTCAGCCATAAAAAAAGAATGAAATCTTGCCATTTGCAAAGATATAGATGGAACTTGGGAGTATTATGGTATGCAAAATAAGTCAGGCATAGAAAGACAAATACCGTATGTTTTCACTCACATATGGAATTTAAGAAACGTAACAAATGAACAAAGGGGAGAAAAGAGAGAGGCAAAAAGGACTGTTAACTATAGAGAACACACTGAGGGTTGCTGGAGAGGAGGTGCACAGGGGCATGGGTATTAAGGAGGGCACATGTTGTGATAAGCACTGGGTATTGTATGTAAGTCATGAATCACTAAATCCTACACCTGAAACTAATAATACACTGTATGTTAACTGACTGGAATTTAAATAAAAACTTGGAAGGAAAAGAATATTCTAAACTTAGATTGTTGTGACTGTTGCCCAACTCTGTGACTATACTACAAACCACTGAACTATATACTTTTTATCAGTGAATTTTACAGTATGTTAATTAAATTTCAGTAATGTTAAAAAAAAAAAATCAATGTGTGTGCCCAATCCCAGGTCTAAAAAAAAGAGGACTTCCATCCATATCTTTCAACATACACAAACATTAACTAAAATTTGATCATAGATGTAAATGTAAAACTTAGAATTATAAAACTTCTAGGGATGCCTGGGTGGCTCAGTCATTTAAGCGTTTGCCTTCGGCTCAGGTCATAATCCTGGGGTCCTGGGATCTAGTCCCACATCGGGCTCCCTACTTGTGGGTAGCCTGCTTCTCCCTCTCTTACCCGTTCATGCCCTCTCTCGCTATCTCTCTCTCTCAAATAAATAAATAAAATCTTAATAAAAAGAAAAAGATTATAAAACTTTTAGAAATGAACACAGGAGAAAACGTCTGTGACCTTGAGTTATGCAAGGATTTCTTTCGTTTGAAACCAAAAGCAGAATTTTTTAAAATGATAAATTTTACTTCAAAAAATATAGAACTTCTGCTTTTTGAAAGATACTATAATGAAAATGAAAAGACAAGCCAAAGACTTATGCTATAATATTTGTAATTCACACATCTGATAAAGGACTCTGTCCATTTTTTGTAGAGAAATCTCAATCTCAATGACAAGAAAACAACCCAATTAAAAAACAGATAATAGATTAGAACACATCATAAACGAAGTCATACAAATGGCAAATAAGCCCTTGAACAAATGATCAACATCATTAGTCTTAAGGGAAATGCAAATTAAAACCACACTGACAAACCAGTACATACCTATTAGAATGGCAAAAACTAAAAAAAGACAAAAACACTGACTATATTAAATCCTTGTTGAGAATGTAGAGGAACTAAAACACTCATACACTACTGATGGTACAACCACTTTGGGAAACAGTATTACACTTTCTTATAATGTTAAGTACACACTGACCATATATTCCAGTCATTCCACTCCTGGATAGTCACCCCAAATTGAAGAATGTATATATCTGAAGACATGTATATAAACGTTCATAACTGTCTTATTTGTCTAAGTGGTCCCCTAAAACTGGAAACAAACCAAAAGGCTATCAACAGGTCAATGGACCAACAAACTGTCATATAGTCATACAATGAAATACTACTCAGCAATAAAAAGGAATGACCTGTTTATACACGCAACACGGATGAGTCTTAAAAACAATTATACTGAGTGAAAAAAGCCAGAAAATAATCATACATACTCTATCATTCCATTTATATACAACTCTAAATAGAAAATGCAACAGGAGGTGAGCTAAGATAGTGGAGGAGTAGGGGACCCCTTTTTCAGCCGGTCCCGAGTCGAGCTGGATAAGTACCAGACCAGCCTGAACATCCACGGAATCAGCCTGAGACGCAGGAAGATACATCTGGATCTCTACAAATGAACATCTCCAGCGCTGAGGATTGAGGTACGAAGCGGGGAGCCGTGAAACCGCGCACAAATATCGGAAGATAAACAGAAGGGGGAGGGAGCCACCACGTTGGGGCGCCAGGAAGCGGTAGCCACCTGCACGGGGGAGCGGGCTGACTCGCGGACGGCACCCGCGAGAGAACAGACTGAGACCATAAGCCGGGTGCGCGCGCCACCAGACTTCTCACGGAACACCGGAATCCCGGTGCGCTCACTGGAACCAGACTGAGACTGGGAGATCCGGGAGCGCGCGCGGGGCGGCTGTCGGTATTAGAAACACAAAGGACAGAGATGAGCTGGCCCTGGAAGTGAGGGCTGGGACGCCGGGTGTGGGGCGCACATCCCGGGACGCTGCAGAGTTGAGCAGGACCAACAGAAACAGAGTTAAAGTGGCCAGAACATCAGTGGAGAATGGTCCGCGATCCCTCTGTTCTGAGACAGAGGCTGAGATTCGGCCACTGCTGCTCTGACTCTCAGAAGAGGCACAGCAAACCACCAGGGAAAGCCGCCAGAGAACAAAAGCCTGGAAATACCGGCTCACAGCGTGCCCATCCCCATTCCCCCTCGCAGGGGACACGGAGACTCTACCCAAACAAGGTTGCCTGAGTATCGGCGCGGCAGGACCCTCCCCCAGAAGGCAGGCTGAAAAATCAAGAAGCCCACATCCCTAAGATCCCTATAAAACAAGGGCGCACGGCCTGGGTCCCAGTCAATAATTTGGGCTCTGGACAACCCCGCAACCTCTCCTCATCAGAATGATGAGAAGGAGAAGTACCCCCAGCAAAGAAAAGACAATGAGTCTGTGGCCTTTGCCACAGAACTAATGGATATGGATATAACCAAACTATCAGAAATGGAATTCAGAGTAACAATGGTAAAATTGATGTGTAGACTTGAAAAAAATATTAACGAAAATGTTAATGAGAATATAGAATCTCTAAGGGCGGAAATGAGAGCGAATTTGGCAGAAATTAAAAATTCTATGAGCCAAATGCAGGCAAAACTAGAGGCTCTGACGGCCAGTGTGAATGAGGCAGAAGTACGAATCGGCGAATTGAAGGATTGGTTTCTAGAAGAAAAAGCTAAAATAGAATCTGGACTCACAAAAATCCACGCACGGGAATGTAGGTTACGGGAGAATACTGACTCAATGAAACGTTCCAATGTCAGAATCATCGGCATCCCTGAGGGGGTGGAGAAAAACAGAGGTCTAGAAGAGATATTTGAACAAATTGTAGCTGAAAACTTCCCTAATCTAGCAAAGGAAACAAGCATTTGTGTCCAAGAGGCAGAGAAGACCCCTCCCAAGCTCAACCACGACAAACCTACGCCACGTCACGTCATACTGCAATTCGCAAATATCAGATGCAAGGATACAGTATTGAAAGCGGCCAGGGCAAAGACATTTCTCACATACCAAGGCAAAGGCATCAGAATTACGTCAGACCTGTCTACACAGACCTGGAATGAGAGAAAGGGTTGGGGGGGCATTTTTAAAGCTCTTTCAGAGAAAAACATGCAGCCATGGATCCTTTATCCAGCAAGGCTGTCATTCAGAATTGATGGAGAAATAAAGACATTCCAGAATCGCCAGTCATTAACCAATTTCATAACCACGAAACCAGCCCTACAGGAGATATTAAGGGGGGTTCTATAAAAGTAAAAAGGCCCCAAGAGTGATACAGAACAGGAAGTCACAATCTACAGAAACAAAGACTTTACTGGCAACATGGCATCATTAAAATCATATCTCTCAATAATCAGTCTCAATGTAAATGGCCTAAATGCTCCCATAAAATGACACCGGGTTGCAGATTGGATAAGAAGACATAACCCATCCATTTGCTGTCTACAAGAGACTCATTATAAACCTAAAGATACATTCAGACTGAAAGTAAAGGGATGGAATACCATCTTTCACACCAATGGACCTCAAAAGAAAGCTGGGGTAGCAATTCCCATATCAGACAGATTGGATTTCAAACTAAAAACTATAGTTAGAGACACAGAAGGGCATTATATTATTCTTAAAGGATGTATCCAACAGGTGGATATGACAATTATAAATATATATGCCCCCAACAGGGGAGCAGCAAGATACACAAGCCAACTCTTAACCACAATAAAGAGACATATAGATAAAAATACGTTAATAGTAGGGGACCTCAACACTCCACTATCAGCAATAGACAGATCACCTAAGCAAGAAATCAGCAAAGAAACAAGAGCTTTGAATGCCATACTCGACGAATTGGACCTCATAGATATATATAGAACACTACACCCCAGAACCAAAGAATACTCATTCTATTCTAATGCCCATGGAACATTCTCAAGAATAGACCATGTTCTGGGTCACAAAACAGGTCTCAAACGATACCAAAGTGAAATTATTCCCTGCATATTCTCAGACCACAACGCTTTGAAATTTGAACTCAAACACAAGGAAAAATTTGGAAGAAACTCAAACACTTGGAGACTAAGAACCATCCTGCTCAGGAATGATTCGATAAACCAGGAAATCAAAAATCAATTTAAACAATTTATGGAGACCAACAAGAATGAAAACACAATGGTCCAAAACCTATGGGATACTGCAAAGGCAGTCCTAAGGGAGAAATACATAGCCATCCAAGCCTCACTCAAAAGAAGAGAAAATTCTAAAATGCAGTTTTTATATTCTCACCTCAAGAAGCTGGAACAGCAACAGAGGGACAGGCCTAATCCACGCATGAGGAAGCAGTTGACCAAGATTAGAGCAGAACTCAATGAATTAGAAACCAGGAGTACAATAGAGCAGATCAACAGAACTAGAAGCTGGTTCTTTGAAAGAATTAACAAAATTGACAGACCACTGGTAAGACCTATCCAAAAGAATAGAGAAAGGACCCAAATTAATAAAATTATGAATGAAAAGGGAGAGGTCACAACCAACACCAATGAAATTGGAAGGATTATTAGAAACTTTTATCAACAGCTTTACGCCAATAAATTAAGCAATCTGGAAGAGACGGAGGACTTCCTGGAAACCTATAAACTACCAAGAATGAAACAGGAAGAAATTGATTTTTTAAACAGGCCAATTAATTATGAAGAGATTGAAACAGTGATAAGCAACCTTCCAAAAAACAAAACTCCAGGCCCGGATGGTTTTCCTGGGGAATTCTACCAAACATTCAAAGAAGAAATAATACCTATTCTCCTAAAGCTATTTCAAAAAATAGAAACAGAAGGAAAGCTACCAAACTCATTCTATGAGGCCAATATTACCTTGATCCCCAAACCAGGCAAAGACCCCAACAAAAAGGAGAATTATAGACTGATTTTCCTAATGAATACGGATGCCAAAATCCTCAAAAAGATCCTGGCTAATAGAATCCAACTATACATTACAAGGATTATCCATCATGACCAAGTGGAATTCATCCCTGGGATGCAGGGTTGGTACAGCATTCGCAAATCTATCAGTGTCTTAGATTTTATCCAGAAACAAAAATTCAGAAATCATATGATTCTCTCAATAGATGCAGAAAAAGCATTTGACAAAATACAGCATCCTTTCCTGTGTAGGAATAGATGGTACATTTCTCAATCTCATAAAAGCCATCTATGAAAAGCCTACTGCAAATATCATTCTCAACGGGGAAAAGCTGGAAGCCTTTCCCTTAAGATCAGGAACACGACAAGGATGCCCACTCTCGCCACTATTATTCAACATAGTACTAGAAGTCCTTGCAACAGCAATCAGACAACAAAAAGGGATCAAAGGTATCCAAATCGGCAAAGAAGAAGTCAAACTGTCTTCTCTTCGCAGATGACATGATACTCTATATGGAAAACCCAAAAGAAGCCACTCCCAAACTACTAGAAGTTATAGAGCAATTCAGTAATGTGGCGGGATACAAAATCAATACTCAGAAATCAGTTGCATTTCTATACACGAACAATGAGGCTGAAGAAAGAGAAATCAGGGAATCCATCCCATTTACAATAGCACCAAAAACCATACGTTACCTTGGAATTAACTTAACCAGAGACGTAAAGGACCTATATTCTAGAAACTATAAATCACTCTTGAAAGACATTGAGGAAGACATAAAAAGATGGAAAAATATTCCATGCTCATGTATCAGAAGAATTAAAATTGTTAAAAATGTCCATGCTATCCAGAGCAATCTACACTTTCAATGCTATCCCGATCAAAATACCGAGGACATTTTTCAAAGAACTGGAACAAATAGTCCTTAAATTTGTATGGAAACAGAAAAGGCCCCGAATCTCCAAGGAACTGTTGAAAAGGAAAAACAAAGCTGGGGGCATCACAATGCCGGATTTCGAGCTGTACTACAAAGCTGGGATCACCAAGACAGCATGGTACTGGCACAAAAACAGACACACAGACCAATGGAACAGAATAGAGAACCCAGAAATGGACCCTTGGCTCTTTGGGCAACTAATCTTTGGTAAAGCAGGAAAAAACATCCGGTGGGAAAAAGACAGTCTCTTCAATAAATGGTGCTGGGAAAATTGGACAGCTACATGCAAAAGAATGAAACTTGACCACTCTCTCACACCATACACAAGGATAAATTCCAAATGGATGAAAGACCTCGATGTGAGACAGGAATCCATCAAAATCCTAGAGGAGAACATAGGCAGCAACCTCTAGGACATCGGCCAAAGCAACCTTTTTCATGACGCATCTCCAAAGGCAAGAGAAACAAAAGATAAAATGAACTTGTGGGACTTCATCAAGATAAAAAGCTTCTGCACAGCCAAGGAAACAGTCAAAAAAACTAAGAGGCAGCCCACGGAATGGGAGAAGATATTTGCAAATGACACCACAGATAAAAGACTGGTATCCAAGATCTACAAAGAACTTCTCAAACTCAACATGTGAGAAACAAATAAACCAATCAGAAAATGGGCAGAAGATATGAACAGACACTTTTCCAATGAAGACATACAAATGGCTAACAGACACATGAAAAAGTGTTCAAAATCATTAGCCATCAGGGAAATTCAAATCAAAACCACACTAAGACACCACCTTACGCCAGTTAGAATGGCAAAAATTGACAAGGCAAGAAACAACAATTGCTGGAGAGGATGTGGCGAAAGGGGATCCCTCCTACATTGTTGGTGGGAATGCAAGTTGGTACAGCCACTCTGGAAAACAGTGTGGAGGTCCCTTAAAAAGTTAAAAATTGAGCTACCCTATGACCCAGCCATTGCACTACTGGGTGTTTACCCCAAAGATACAGACGTAGTGAAGGGAAGGGCCATATGCACCCCAATGTTCATAGCAGCATTGTCCACAATAGCTAAATCGTGGAAGGAGCCGAGATGCCCTTCAACAGATGACTGGATTAAGAAGTTGTGGTCCATATATACAATGGAATATTACTCAGCTATCAGAAAGAACGAGTTCTCAACATTTGCTGCAACATGGACGGCACTGGAGGAGATAATGCTAAGTGAAATAAGTCAAGCAGAGAAAGACAGTTATATGATTTCTCTCATCTATGGAACATAAGAACTAGGAAGATTGGTAGGGGAAGAAAGGGATAAAGAAAGGGGGAGGTAATCAGAAGGGGGAATGAAGCATGAGAGACTATGTACTCTGAGAAACAAACTGAGAAACAAACTGAGGGCTTCAGAGGGGACGGGGGTGGGGAATGGGATAGGCTGGTGATGGGTAGTAAGGAGGGCACGTATTGCATGGCGCACTGGGTGTTATACGCAACTAATGAATCATCGAACTTTACATCAAAAACCAGAGATGTACTGCATGGTGACTAACATAATAAAAAAACATTAAAAAAAAGATATAAATATATCAAATCAACACACCGTACAACAAAGTTACACAACATTATGTGTCAATTATATCCCAATAAGAATAAATTTTTAAAATAAAAGGGAAAAGTATAACTATATTGTGATCTGCTAACAACACCATGTCCTCTCAACAGTCAATCATCTTAACGTTAGGCCTAAAATGTTTTCTAAAAAAGCAATATTTTAATTATTTGCTTTTATTATACAGTTACAATATTGCTTTAATTGTCAATTTTATAGTACTGCAATTATTATGTGAAACATAAGCCAATTCCTACAAATTTCTGACAAAGTTTATCCCATGAAATATCATAATATGTTACTAAGATTTCCAATTTGCCATTTTAAATAAAGTTTAAAACGCAGTTAACAAGGGCACTTGGGTGGCTAAGTCGGTTAAGCACCTGCCTTTGTTTTTTGTTGTTGTTGTTTTTTTTTAATGATTTTTTATTATATTATGTTAGTCACCATACAGTACTTCCCCGGTTTCCGATGTAAGGCTCGATGATTCATTACTTGCGTATAACACCCAGTGCACCATGCAATACGTGCCCTCCTTACTACCCATCACCAGTCTATCCCATTCCCCCACCCCCCTCCCCTCTGAGGCCCTCAGTTTGTTTCTCATAGTCCATAGTCTCTCATGTTTCATTCCCCCTTCTGATTACCCCCCCTTTCTTTATCCCTTTCTTCCCCTACTGATCATCCTAGTTCTTATGTTCCATAGATGAGAGAAATCATATGATAGTTGTCTTTCTCTGCTTGACTTATTTCACTTAGCATTATCTCCTCCAGTGCCGTCCATGTTGCAGCAAATGTTGAGAACTCGTTCTTTCTGATAGCTGAGTAATATTCCATTGTATATATGGACCACAACTTCTTAATCCAGTCATCTGTTGAAGGGCATCTCGGCTCCTTCCACGATTTAGCTATTGTGGACATTGCTGCTATGAACATTGGGGTGCATATAGCCCTTCTCTTCACTACGTCTGTATCTTTGGGGTAAATACCCAGTAGAAGCACCTGCCTTTGGCTCAGGTCATGATCTCCAGGTCCTGGGATCAAGCCCCGCATTGGGCTCCCTGCTCAGCAGAGAGCCTGCTTCTCCATCTCCCTCTATCCCTCTGCCCTGTTCGTACTCTGTCTCACTATCTCAAATAAATAAAACATTTTTTAAAAATTAAAAACATTTTAAAAAGTAAAACATAGTTAACACTGAATGCTCATCTTCCAATCAGAGTCTACCCAAAGATTTACAATGGAGTCCAAATGTCTGTCAGCAGGAAAAATGAAAGTAGCAATTGCATCACGATCAAGTTTTAATATAGCCACTATGTCATGTTTATTCAATGATATGTATGATTACAGAATTTTTCCATATACGTAGCTGTTTTATAAATGACTTTAAAAGCAGCTTAAGCACATTCATTAGATAGCTGCTACGGTTAAAGCTGGAACTCAGTAAAACGTACCAAAGGAAGGTATTCATTTTCATGTTCAGAAAGCATTATTCATCTGATTGTGAAGAACTCCAGTATGCACATAATAAATTAATATTTAAATGATCATTTTGTTAGAAAAGTAACAGTTACCTGTGATACACCCAACTTTTTACAAGCATCAAGAAAATTTTCTACATTTCTTCGACATTTTGCCATGCTCAGTTTAGGCTGTAAAGGAAAAGGAAAAAGGCATTTTTTCAGGCATATTTATACAGAAATTTACCAATATAAAACTTAATTTTATTGAGGTATATTATTTAAAGAAGGTTTCAAGAAGCTTTATCTTTCTTTAGAGAACTAACAAACTACAGACAAAACTTACCACTGCTGGTGATGGCACGTGAATACTAGCTACAGAGCGTGGCCTTATGTGATTGGCTAAATGGCAAAGAACAACCCCATCCATCAGTGCAGCTCCAATGTCATCAGGCAAAATTACTTTTAACCTGGACTCGAGATTCTATAAAGAAACAGGTATAAATCACAGATATTTTATGTAAATATATATGCTATAAATTTATATTACTAATCATTATATACTCCAAATTTTAAAAAGCTTTGCAAATAAAATTCAGATATCTTGCTAATTTTCCAAGTTAAATCCATATCCATTTCTACAAAGCAGATCTGTAAGGTCAAGCTTACTTACATTGCGAAGTTGTCGTATTTGCTCTCGTTCTTCCCGTAGATGTTCCATTTTTCTTCTCATTGTAAATCCTGGATCTGCTGCCCCATATTCCTGGCGAGATGAGCGGCTAAAAGCTATAAAAACAGAAATTTCCTAGCTTATCACAAGGCTAATAAGAAGACTCAACCAGCGGTGAGAAAAGAGGCATGATAAAAAAGAATCAGTACAAAACTACATAAAACACTATTACTTATTAATACATTCTAAATATTTTTTATAGAATACAATTGAAATCTATTTATCTGCACAATTGAAAGCAACAGGGAAGACAACTGTAACGGTTTCTACCACCTATACGTGTTCTTATTTAAACATACGTTATTAGAAACTTATGATCCAGGTTAAAAATTATTGAACATAAATCAGCCTTTATTACCTTTAAAGAAAAAGGAAATTATTCTTGAAGGTCAATACAGTTATTCAGGAATAAAAACTATAATTCAATACCTTGCCAAGTAACATGGATCCATTTTCTTTTGGGTTTGCCAAATGCGAAAAGATCCCTTTTTAAAACCACAATATAATGGAGTGCTATAATTTCAAACAGTGTTTGGTCTGCTGGCAGAGTGGTCATTCTAATAGCAGTCACAGTAGAGTAGAAATAAGACTGCAGTATATCTAAGGCAAAAAGCTGAGGTTTCAGGAGCTTGAAGGTAAAGAGGAAGAAAGAAATGGGGAATGGGAATTGGAAAGACAAATAAGGTTAAGAGAAAATTACTTTTAGGAGAGGGGAAAGAATCTATGTGTACTTAAAACTATGGACTCAATCCCACTTAAGCTGAAAAACTCTAGTTTCACATATAACCAAAAAATTTTATTTGCAGAATATATACTTACCTGATCTAGGCTTCAAGCCAAAAGGACCATGTGAAAAACCATCGGTTCTATCATATTCCTAAAAAAAAAGAAAAGAAATAAAACCACTTTTCTTTTAAAATAACCAAGGTAGTTATTCATATCCATTTCAATTTTAGAAGTATTTGTTTCCATAATTAGTGGAGTACAGAAAAGCAAAATGCATTTCAATTCAAATTGATACATTTCACTTTTAAAAGGTCTACAAATATTTGCTAATTGATCTGACTACATAAGCTTTTAAATACTTCTCTCTCATAGTATAAGTAAAAATTACTGAATTATATAAAATAAACAGGTACTGGGGGTGCCTGGGTGGCTCAGTCAGTTAGGCATCTGCCTTCAGCTAGGGTCATGATCCCAGGGTCCTGGGATGGAGCCCCACATCTGGCTCCCTGCTCAGCAGGGAGCTGCTTCTCCCTCTGTCCCTCCCCTCTGCTTGTGCTCTCTCTCTCTTACTCTCTTTCGCTCTTTCTCTCAAATAAATAAATAAAATCTTAAAAAAAAAACCAATAGTTTTGTTTTTTTTTTTTAATGAAGAACCAGATTAAAGCCTCCACAAAGTGAAATACGTTTCAGTGAAAAAATAAGTGAAATTAGCAACATTCACTCAGTATCTACTATGGGCTTGACATTTAGTAGATAAAATGAGGCAAACCTGCACATTCATACTGATAGGGGGTGAAAGGTGATACTAATAAATGATAAATTATCATCTATTTGAATACATTGTTTTGAAGTGCTTTCACATAGTGGTGTGCTGTGGAAAGAAATAGTATATTTTAAAAATCTAGGGGAAAAAATTACAAAATTAGAAAGCTTAGGCTAACTTTTGAGCAAAACATTTAATTTCTCAGGGCTCTTGGGTGGCTTAGTCGGTTAGGCACCTGCCTTCGGCTCAGGTCATGATCAGGGTCCTGGGATCAAGCCCTGCATTGGGCTCCCTGCTTGCTCAGTAGGGATCCTGTTTCTCCCTCTCCCTCTGCCCCCCTGCTTGTGCTCTCTTTCTATCTCAAATAAATGAATAAAATCTTTAAAAAAATTTAATTTCTGGGACTATTTCTTCATATTTAAGATGGGGTGTTTGTGTAAACATTAACTAAGATAATGAAAAGAAAGCACTTTAGAAATTGTACAGTGATAAGAAAACATAATTTCAGTCATACGTTATTTAATATTTGCAATAACTGTGAAGCAGCTAAAGTCTGAGCCTCAGTCATTTGTCTACCATTTATTGACTGGGATCTTTGGGAAAGGCTACCAATCTCTTTAGCTATAAAATCATGATAATACCCAACTCATGGGACAACTTTAGGTTCAAATGTACAGGCAAGCACTTTGTTAATAGTATAGTACTAGGAGTGCCTGGGTGGCTCAGTCGGTTAAGTGTCTGACTCTTGATTTCAGCTCAGGTCTTGATCTCAGGGTCAGGAGTTCAGGCCCTGCATTGGGTTCTAAGCTGGGCATGGAACCTACTTAAAAAAAAAAAAAACAAAAAAAAACAGTATAGTACTATACTAGTGGTGCCTGGCTGGCTCAGTCAGTAGAGCATGTGACTCTTGATCTCAGGGTCATAAGTTCAAGCCCCACGTTGTGTGAAGCCTACTTAAATATTTTTTTAATTTTTTAAAAATAATACTATATTGTTTTTACCATTTTCTTTCACAGGTGAAATGGAAGTAATCAGAATTTTGTTGATTCTCTAAATCTTCTGTTGATTAACATGTTATATGCAGTTCAAGTTGAATGTTAGTTGAGCCACCAAAACACATGCTCATCACCCTATCCATCCACAAGCTCACAGTTTGTCTTCATTATTTTGAATAAAGTATTATAAATTCCCCAAAATTTCACTTATCCAAATGTAAGCAAAATGTATTATAAAAGCAATATAATTTATTTAAGAAAACTGGCAGTAATACTCTCCCCATGAGCACAGATCATAAAATCATAAGGCAACTAGGGAACTAGTCACTGATATGCTTACATTTATTATAACTGAAAGTAAAAGAAAGGATTAACAAGAGCATGTGATAAAGACTAATTTTAGGATATTCTAACTTAAATTACTTTCTAAAAGAACACAAGCCATTTTACTTGCCATATAAATAATTTAGAAACATGTTTATAAAGCTAATATCCAAATCCATTTAAAAGTTTTGTAATGCAACTCACCCAAAACAAAAGACAAATGATCTTGGCTTTTAAAAAAAAATTGACACCACCTATATAAAATGAAATACTATCTATGTAATTAACCAAAGTTAGATAATGAATATGGATGATCCAAACATTTAGACAAAGTTCTGAATTCACCAATTCACCAAGTGAATATATAATCATTTATTTACTAATGCCAAAACACTTTTAGAATACTGAATAAGGTAATATGAAGTAGAAATGATAGTGCTCCAATTTTTTTTAAATTTATCTCTTGTAAAGCAATGGGTTTAACTAAGTTAGAAGAATTGATCACTCAAGCCACCAGAAAATTGGGTGAGATCTCACAAATGCTAACTTTCATCCACCCCTTCTCCCTATGCTCCCCCTTAGGTCTAAGATGCCAGGAAATGTGTACCCTCCTGTCGATAGGAACAACCCACCGCAGGGAAGTTTCTCGTGGAAAAAGGAAGTTTCTCTTGCATTGCTTTCAGGCCTAATTGGTTACGAGAAAAACCAAAGGCCATTGCACAATGCTGACGTACTTCTTTCAAATTTAAAATTGCAAAGCTGTTCTTATCATTTATTTCAAAATATAGATGAATTATGCAACGTAAGAATTTTATAAGGTGAAGTCTTCTCTATGCTCTATAGGCATTTTCCAGTAAGTAATTCAGGTGATATTATAATAATAATTATTATGAATATTTGTACAAAAGATGGTGGTCTTAGAATTTTTTATAGGCTAGGTTTGTACGAATTCACCTACTGTGGATTGTTTAATAAGGGTGAATAAATTATATTGTTTAAAAGAAAAAGAAAGATGATATTAGAGAGAAGAGACAAGGAAGAAACCTATGTAATCATATATAAAAACAGAATTTGTACCTCAGATGATACCGGAGATTGTGGTGACATATTAGCATTATCACTGTCTTGCTAAAATATAAAAATAAAAAGATGAAAGATGAAATTAAAATACAAATGATGATTTAGACATGTAAAAGAAAAACTGAAAATTGTTTTGATCAACTGATAAAGGAAGAATCTGGAAAACACCATCAACCACCTTGCCAGTCAAAGTGTGGTCTGTGAGAACCAACAGCATCAGCACCCTCTTGGAGCCTGTGAGAAGTGCAGAATCTCAGGCCAACCCTAGACCTGCTGAACCAGACTCAATATTTCAATAAGATCCCCAGGTGATTGATTCATAAGCACTTTAAGGTATCAGAAGCACTATCTATCCACATCAAATATTCCTATAAATTTATTTCCTTTAAATAACAAAAATGAAAAGAATCTTTCCATAGTTCTTAGAAGAGATCCATATGTAGGATTAATTACTGATGGGAAATGCCAACAAGATGCTACAATCTGAAAGAGGTACATGGAGACATACAAAAATTCCATCGCCCCAAGTAAGAATGTTTTATGTGGAAAATTATGTGTATCTAATATAGACGTAGAAGTAATTACAAAGAACTTAACTGCATAAAGTATTAAATGATCAATGTTTTTTGAATGACTACTACCAACCAAATACAAAAATCTTCACATTTAACCTTGAATATGCATACCACATAGGACATTTATTCATTATTCAACAAAAGATTATGGACTGCCTACTATAGGTCAGACAAGGTGCTAGACAGTGGGAATATTAAAATGTAGTAAAATATCATCCACTCAAGGATCTCTCGGTCTAGGGGGAAAAGAGATTCATTTGTACAGGTAATACAACCTTCTCAGTACCGTGACAGAGCTATGCATGGCATATTATGAGGCACAGGTAAGGAGCACTTGGGGAAATGGCAGGGGTGGTGGAGAAAGGCAAATTTCCTGAGAAAGTGAAAAACTGAGCAGGTGTTTACCAGAAAGAGAAGGAAGGGAACAACATTCCAAGATGTCCGAAAGGACAAGGACGAAGGCACAGAAGCAAAAATGAAAGAAAACCTTTGAGCAGTCCACATTGCTGGAGAATACAGTGAAAGAAAGAGAAAGCAAGACACGTCATGAGCTGAGGCTGATGTGCTAAAGCAGAGGCCTGATCAGGAAGGACCAAGAATTTACCTTCCAAGTGACAGGGACACGGTGAAGCTTTGCCTGAGCCCATTTTTGTGTTCTTTGGTGCAATCATTAGGGCTGCAGGAAGGAAAACGGACTAGAGAAAGGGAAAAGAACAAGGATGCTATTGCGGTAATACAGGCAAAAAATGCTAAGGGCCTCTGCCAGAGCAGAGAAAGCAGAAACGCAGGTGGGAAATGTATTCAAAATATTTCAGTATCAGAAAGAAAAAGTAGGTCTTTGGTAACTGATTAGATATTAAGGCAGGCAGGACCAAAGTGGATATAAAATACAAAGGGGCAGGAACAATGATAGTCAAGCTGCACCTCTAGCTCAGGGTTCAACAAACATTTTCCATGTGATGCCATTTCCTAAAATTAAAGTTTTCAGAAGCCCTGCCAAGTACTCAACATCAAATTAACTACCAATCCCTCCAATCAAAAAGATACAAAGCTTAAGTATTTATGGTGATGATACCATATCATTTTAAAAATGCTAGGCTGCTGCATAATTTAAAATGGTGAGATAAGGGTGCCTGGGTGGCTCAGTTGGTTAAGTGTCTGCCTTCGGCTCAGGTTCTGATCCCAGGGTCCTGGGATCAAGCCCTGCATCGGGCTCCCTGCTTAGTGGGTAGTCTGCTTCTCCCTCTGCCTCTACCTGCTGCTCCCCCTGCTTGTGCTGTCAAATAAATAAATAAATAAAATCTTTTTTTAAAAATACATAAATAATAAAATGGCAAGATAAATTTATAATAACGCACAAACTGTAGCAATTTAATTTCAAATGTTAAAACAGTACACAAAATTTGTAGAAAACGATTAATAAATTCCAGAAGAATCTCAACTGACCACGAGGTTGATTTAGGAAGACAAAAGATGAGAAAATGTAAAAGACAAATGTTAATAAAATTCTAAAACTGAACTACTAGAAATTCTGTCAAAATAAAGGATACATGGAAATTACATAATTAATAATTATGTAATATATGTAATATATTACATATGTAATATACACATTATGTAATAATATTACATAATTAATAATTAATAATTGCATGATGATGGTCAGTTTTTATTATTGGAAAAAACCCATGCCTTAAATCACTAACCAAGAAACTGACAGAGGTATTACATTTTACTCTGAATGAGCCAACTACATATGAAAAGTAAACATTTTAAATAATTGTTACAATTACCCTCTTTTCTCACCTCATCGTTTTCATTGCCACTTGAACTCTTCCTTGATGATTTATACTGAAAAATATTTAAAACACACAGTTTATTTTTCTTTGTACATATGAGTTCTCTACCAGTAAATTATATGTGACATTTATTCATATTTTGGTACTTTTATTAAATTATCTGACACTAACTTTAATTACATAACAGTTTAAACAGTCCTACCACTTACTAATAGCTAACATATACAGTGCTTTCATGTGCAAGGCATCTTTCTATATATCTGTTAACATTTCCTTACTGAGCCAGTCCACTTCCCATTCATTCAGGTTTTCTATCTGAAGGTTGTCTTAAGCTCTGCATTTTTCTTAATCCACTATATCCAAAACATCATTGTCAATTCTTTCTGTAATGTCTCTCTGAAGAACCTAGGCCCCCACTACCTCACACCTAGTGAGTAATTTCACCATTCAAAAATGCCATCTATTGTTAAGAAACCTACTGATTTCAGATAAGAAAAACCATTATGGTAGGTATATATATGGACTATACAATAACAGTAATAGTGATAATAGCTAATACTTACATAAGTGTTTACTATACACCAGGCACTGACAAAAGTGTGTTACATGTATCAACCCACTTAATCGTCCTAACAAAGCTAAAGTAAATACTATTATCTGCATTTTATACTGAGGCACCAAGGTCATATGCTTAAAATAAAAAATGCTAGTATGTGAAAAAGCGCTTGTTTTTAGAATCCAGAATCAAAGAAATACAGTGTGACAATCACTAGAGTTCTTATTGTAAAGTCCTCTAGGGTTCTTATTCCTAAATCCTCCTCACCACAAATAATCCTGCAAATCAGTGGCAGATTAACACACTCATAACACTACTTGCAACTCATGACTCCCCTATTGAAAAACCTACATTCAAATTATGTTCAATTTTTCTTTACCTGGCATTCAAAGTTCTATTTAATGGCCTTTACTTATATAGCTTTATATTCCATAACTCTTGGAAAACTAGATAATCTACCTGATAGCTCAACCACAGACTGGGAGGCAAGCAGTATTAGGGATTTCGAATACCAGACCTAAATTCCTTCATTGTCTCTCCAGTGATTTATGACAACTATCACTAATCTACCAGGGTGCTCTTTCCAGCTGACCCCAGACATAGTCTCAATATGTTTGCAACCCAATGTTCCAGATAGCCACTGAATGGAGTTGGTCTGTAGGAAAAAACCTACGTGCCATCCCTAGGCATGATGCTTGCTGACAATATGTATTCTTGGTTCTATTCTACTTCAATAAAAGAGTGACATTTGTACGGCAGACCCTAGGACCTGCAGATGGCATTAGTCATAACAGTAAAGGAGAAGAAACTCATGGACGTCAAAACAAAGAAGCTGCCAAGTTGAATACTGTTGCAGGATCTCACCCCTAAAGGCACTGTTGGAGTGTTTCAAAGAGGTTACTACCAGTATTACAAGTCAGTCTGTCAATGTGAAGAAAGGGAACATCACTGGGGTTTCTATGTTGCTGGCACCTTAGGTGCTTTTCAACTACTGCCTATCATACAAGGAATTAAAAAATAAACAGCTGGGGCGCCTGGGTGGCACAGTGGTTAAGCGTCTGCCTTCGGCTCAGGGCGTGATCCCAGCGTTATGGGATCGAGCCCCACGTCAGGCTCCTCCGCTGGGAGCCTGCTTCTTCCTCTCCCACTCCCCCTGCTTGTGTTCCCTCTCTCGCTGGCTGTCTCTATCTCTGTCAAATAAATAAATAAAATCTTTAAAAAAAAAAAACTTAAAAAATAAAAAAATAAACAGCTACACATGTACCACTGAAGAGGGCCCAGTGTGGAGGGCTCAGTCTGCATTCCTGACCATCACCTTCTTTGTCATCCCTGGTATTTGCTGAATCCTTTCTTATTTCAACTGAGAATTAATACCTGATAAAAAATGACTGGTACAAAAACAAAACAAAAGAAGGACATTTGATTCCTTAAATGTATATTCTGTGGCAAGTGTTATTCTCATAACCACTTCACATTATCAAGTAATTCGGTAGTTATAAGAATCCTGTAAAAGAAGATACTATTAGAGTCATTTGAGGATAGAAAAAAATTAAGCTCAGCAAGGTTAGGTGATTTGTCAAAGTCACACAGTTAGTCAATATCCAAGTTAAAAACTGGAACCAAAGTGTTTTGATCCGAGAAGCCAAGGCTCTTAACCACTATGCTATACTACCATGTCTAAATCCTGAATGATTAGAAGTTTGCCAGGAATAAAAGAGGCTTGTGGGCATTCTCAGAAGAAGGAAAACACAAAGGAATAAAAAAGCTCAGCCTATGCAAAAAACAAAGGGTAGCAGTATGGCGGGGTGCCTGGGTGACACAGTCGATGAAGCATCAAACTCTTGGTTTTGGCTCAAGTCATATCTCAAGGTTGTGAGACTGAGGGGCGCCTGGGTGGCACAGCGGTTGGGCGTCTGCCTTTGGCTCGGGGCGTGATCCCGGTGCTGTGAGATCGAGCCCCACATCAGGCTCCTCCCCTATGGGCCTGCTTCTTCCTCTCCCACTCCCCCTGCTTGTGTTCCCTCTCTCGCTGGCTGTCTCTATCCTGTCGAATAAATAAATAAAATCTTTAAAAAAAAAAAAAAATCAAGGTTGTGAGACTGAGGCCCCCATTGGGCTCCACACTCAGTGGGGAGTCTGCTTGAGATTCCTCTCTCCCTCTTCCTCTGCCCCTCCCCACCCATGCTCTCTCTCTCTCTCTCTCTCTCTCTCTAAAAATAAATAAATAAATAAATAAATCTTTTAAAAATAATAGCAGTATGGCTAGTGAGGAGAGTGAATTGTGACAGGTAATAAAACTTAGAGAAGTAGGTGAGCATGGTGTCTGTAGTTTTTTGAGAGTCCAAACTTTGGGGCACCTGGGTGGCTCAGTTGGTTGGGCGACTGACTTTGGCTCAGGTCATGATCCTGGAGTTCCAGGATTGAGTCCCACATCGGGCTCCCTGCTCAGTGGGGAGTCTGCTTCTCCCTCTTGACCTCCCCCTTCTCATGTTATCTCTCTCTCTTAAAATAAAAAAATAAAATTAAAAAAAAATTTTTAAAAAGTCCCAACTTTGTGTTACTGGTCATAGAGAGCCAAGAAAAAAATTTAAACCAGGGATTTCTCTAAGGACTGTGAAACTACAGAAAGGGGAGCAAATTAAGTTATTGCAATTGCATAGACAAGAAAGAATGAGGGTTCCAACAAAAGCAAGGGCAGTAGAGATGGAGAAGAAATGGTGAATTGGAGAAAGAACATATAATTAACATCCTGGTGATCAATTAGGTGAGAAGAATGAGAGAAGGAAAGATCCAGGAGGACTGAAGTATAGAGCACAGACAACCGGAGAGATACTGCTACTATTAACTCGAATAAAGAACAGAGAGGAGAAGCAAGTTCCACGGGGGAGAGGAGCAGGAGGGAGAGATATATCAAATTTGAAATATATGTAGGACATCCAGAAAATTAGAAACACAGGTCTGGAGACCAGGAAAAAAGCTATGGGATGTAAATTTAGACCCGCCAGAATAGGAGACATCTGGAGTCATAAAAGCTTCAGAGAGAGTTTTTAGGGTGATGATAAGAGGATGAGCCCCTAAGAGCAAGCAGAAGCAAAGTCACAAGAGAAGTTAAACAAGAACATCCAAAAGACACAGAAGAACCAAGGAAGAAAAATGAGATAGAAACCAAGAAAGGAGTTTCAAGAAGAGAGACATGGCAGCCATCACTGTCAAATTCTTAGGTACACGTTAAGCTCTAGGTAAGGGGCTATTTCAATGGAGAAATGGAAGCAGAAGCCAGACTGTGGTGGGTTAAGGAGTGATCAGAAACTGGAGATACAGAAATGGTAAGTCTGGCCATAAAAGAAAAGAGACAAGGCAACAGCTGCAAGGGGACTTGGGGATAACTGCAGAGGTCTGAGCCCATGTATAGATGGAAAGTAAAGAGATGGAAAGAATGTAGAAGAGTGAATAACTGATAAAGGAAGAAAACAGTGTAATGAGGTCAAGAACATAGATAATGAGACTTGTATTACTATTACTCAACTACACTTCTAATTAAAAATATTCATTATATATGAAAACTTAGAAAGGAACTCCTTAGTTTGCACTACTGCACAGATTTAAAGGTCCTAACACCCAAAACCTAATATACGCATAGATTGAGAATATTCTATAAGTCCAACTTTTATTGAATCAATTCAGCTGTCCTCAATTAGTATTAGTCTGAATAACTAAAGTTTACTATATCTAAATTCAAATAATATAGTAAATACCTGTTTACAAACCAGAGAAACAAAAAAGGTCAATTCACTTCTGAAGCTTATTTTAATTTCACAGGAGAGACAATAACTTGTGCACAAACTCTCAGAACAAAACAAATCAGGTTATTTCACAAACCCAGCTGACTTCCCTATTCCAGTATAAAATTAATCATGATCAGAGAAAATACATAAAAATATTTTCCTTGGCGTTAGCCTTTAAATGAAGATATACTGTATTTATGAAATCAGATATGTATTTTAAGGGTCATTATAATGTTTTATCATAACAGGAATAAGATAAATTTGAAGACAAATATACATGGCATTTCAATAAATCAAATAATCCTTAAAACTAATATGGTATAGTTATTCTAATGCTTTTTAATTTTCTTGTTTAGAAATCAATCATCAGGGGCGCCTGGGTGGCACAGCAGTTAAGCGTCTGCCTTCAGCTCAGGGCGTGATCCCGGCGTTACAGGATCGAGCCCCACATCAGGCTCCTCTGCTATGAGCCTGCTTCTTCCTCTTCCACTCCCCCTGCTTGTGTTCCCTCTCTCGCTGGCTGTCTCTATCTCTGTCGAATAAATAAATAAAATCTTTAAAAAAAAAAAAAAAAGAAATCAATCATCAAATGCATTTAGAAATCCATGTATTATTATTTTTAGAAGAAATTAAAGTTACTAATTTATATTAAACATAATTTATCAAAAAATTAGATGTTCATTTTTGTCGTGTATCTTATTAAAAGTATTAATACATTTCTGTAAAATGTAAAACATATATGCCTTTTTGTAAAAGATTTTTAATAAAGTAATGTATTTCCTGAAATACCTTTACTTTGAAAAATGCAGTGACTTTATTTTGGCAATGAGGACATTATTTTATTTAGTAGAGTAGTAACCTACACAAAAGTGGTCTGGGAAGAGTTAGTGTAACACTCCTACAGTGATTTACTTACTCATATAATCTGACCCAATTTATCCTCTTGCTCACATAATCTGGCCAATATGTTGAAACCTTTTTTACTTAGTTTCAGAGGCTTACCTGAAAAACATTACTATTCAAAATCAGTCTTGGCAACTAAGAAATAATAAATAAAGACACCCACATACACAAAGATACACACAAACACTTTCAATAAATATACTGAAAAACAACAACGCCATTAATAATTTACCATGGAACACAGAGAAATCTTGTGGCTCAATCATTTACATGTGTTAGGATAAAGTTGCACAGAAGCTCCATGTTTCTTAACACCACAAAGTGAATGGGGCTATCACTGAGTGAGCCTGGTGATATTTGGATATAAATCTCTAAGGCAGTATATTTTCGTGTTTAATCAACTCTAAATCCAGATTAAGTTCAGTAATATAGCCTATGAATAACCCTTTTGATTCTTGGGAGATGGGTGATTAAGTTAAGAGAAATTTTATTTTTGAAATAAAGACACTTCATAGGTATCAGTAAGGTCTTAAGCAAGAAAATACTGGCGATTCTAAAAAATGGTTTTGACTTAGAGAATAGTATCTCAGGTTTATATCTATTTTTTTTTTTAACATTTTGGGGGGGGGGAACTGTTGCCATTCAATTTTTTTCAGTGTCCTAACACTGACATCTTCTGACTATTGAGGAGAACTACATTATCTCCTTAAAATATTTCCCAATGACGGGGCGCCTGGGTGGCTCAGTCATTTAGCGCCTGCCTTCGGCTCAGGGCGTGATCCCGGCTCAGGGCATGATCCCGGCCTTCTGGGATCGAGCCCCACATTGGGCTCCTCCCCTGGGAGCCTGCTTCTTCCTCTCCCACTCCCCCTGCTTGTCTCTCTCTCACTGGCTGTCTTTGTGTCAAATAAATAAATAAAATCTTTAAAAAAAAAAAATATTTTCCAATGACTAAAGCTTAACTTTGTACCCACTTTATTAAAAGAATGGAAGAAATTAACATTTGTTGAATGATGATAATGTAATGGACATTTCAAAGATTACCTCCTTCGATCTCTTATCGACTTATAAAATAGAAGTATTATAGGAGATATGTTTAAGCCTTAAAAAATAAAATATTTAACAAATGCTATTAAGTCAAAGAACTATTTTTTTTTAAGATTTTATTTATTTATTTGACAGAGAGAGACACAGCAAGAGAGGAAACACCAGCACGGGGAGTGGGAGAGGGAGAAGCAGGCTTCCCACTGAGCAGGGAGCCAGATGCAGGGCTCGATCCCAGGACCCCAGGATCATGACCTGAGCCGAAGGCAGATGCTTAACGCCTGAGCCACCCAGGCGCCCCCAAAGAACTATTTTTTAAAGGCTCACTGAGGTTTCTATTAAGACTTTATTGAGAAGTTCACTTGGGTTACTGTAAAGTATTTTTAAAAACAATAAAACTGTATTGATCTGAAAGTTTTCGTTTGATATTAGGCTATCCACAGTAGATAAACATGCAGTGTAGCATAGGCTCTGGGTTCAAATCTTGGCTCAGCTGCTTATTAGCTAAGTGATGTCAACCATATTACTTAGCCTCTCTGTGCCTTAATTTCCCCATCTGTAAAATAGGAATGATAATTGTACTTACTTCATAGGGTTGTTATGAATATTAAATGAGTTGATATTTGTGAAGTACTTAGTGTCCAGCACTTAGTAAGTGCTACGCAAGTATTCTGATAAACTGTCAGAATTCAGATGCTTTTACTTTACTAGTAGATCAAATAAATATCAAAATCTCTTCCATTAGTAAGAAAAACTAAAATTTCCTCCACATCATCACTCATTCATCCAGTTTTATCTACTAGCCAATTTTATTGTCTGCCTTTGTTCAAGGTCCTATAAACTGAAAGAGGAGATTCTGAAATAAATATCAGAATGTAACTATAGGGGCGCCTGGGTGGCACAGCGGTTGAGCGTCTGCCTTCGGCTCAGGGCGTGGTCCCAGCGTTGTGGGATCGAGCCCCACATCAGGCTCCTCTGCTATGAGCCTGCTTCTTCCTCTCCCACTCCCCCTGCTTGTGTTCCCTCTCTGGCTGGCTGTCTCTATCTCTGTCAAATAAATAAATAAAATCTTAAAAAAAAAAAAAAAGAATGTAACTATAACTGCAGATCTGTAAAGACTTGGGATAAACAGACTTTCACCATTACTGACCACAGTTCTGCTTAGAATGTCCTCGTTTTTTTTCCCCTATGTCTTTTATTTCTTCATTATCTCTCATACTGACCAGGTAACATGAAGCTCAATAAAAGGATCCTGTAATTACTTGCAGAAGGATGAAACTTATCACAGACTTGCTACAACACATAACATTCTTGTTCTGGTCACATGATACTACTTCCAAATATGTTATATTCCCATATAAGGAAATAGATCAATGTGTACAGATAACCACTTCTGCCAAATACAGAAAAACATGAAATATGATCCTATCTGTTAGTGATATAAACTTCAAACTACCTATAATTTAGCATAGAACTATGTATTTACATAAAATTATTATTATCATTATTATTATTAGATAAAAATTAGGCTTTGGGAAACAAAAAGGTGCACAAAAAGAGAATTTGGTATTCATGGGGCAGGAAGCTTGTCTGCACTGTTCATTTGAGTCAGGAATTCCAATAATGGATTCTGACTAGTACTGAAGATTATGCTAATTCCACTGGTATCTACAAACATAGCAACCTTAACCACAAATGAATAATACTACAATATTTACAAAGGCATACACAGTAAAATTTCATTAAAACCCTGTTAACTAGAAATTTGGGATGATTCAAATAGTCTAAGCTTTTAATTTAACTAAGATAAAAAAACCATCTTAAGAAATCTACTAAGGTAGCAAGAAGAAAAACTGGGGGAGAAACACTTCCAAGCATTTCTAGAGCCATGTAAATAGCATTTATTGAGACAGAAACAGTTAAATGCTAATTGCAAATACATGTGAACTATATAGTGAAACAAATCTACTGAGAGACCTTTTCTAGGCAATTCTTTTAAAACATAACTATATATTGCTACAACTAGCAGTATAAGCAAACATTCATCTTTCATGTCAAGTATCTGGTAAATCACAACATTAATCTACAATGTCATTCTTAATTGTTCTGAATTACTGATATTTTATATATTTAACTGGATCATATTATCTATACCCATGCATGTGGGAAACGAAGAAAAAATAACACATTTACTATAGGTAACTAGAGCTATAATCTACCTTATTAACACAAAACTTATAAAATCAAAACTAAAAATTACAAAGTAAGTTTTGCAATTTAATAAAGTACCTTGAAATATTCTTTTCTAAGCTGTTTGCTCCGCCTCCTTTCTTCATTCTGCCAGATTATAGGTTGAGATTCTGGCCACTGCTGTTCATCTATTTGATCCTTCTGATTTTCTAAGGGCTGTAATGAGACAATTTCTTTTAACTAAATAAATGAGAACAAAATATTAGATATAATAGGAATTCATTTTCCTCTTACCTGCCATGTGAGGGGTGATAACGGTGAATTAACTTCATCTGCTGAGACACTACAAAATTAAAGATGGCTTAATATGTTAAAAAATTTAGAATTACCCTTAGGAATTTATTATGAACAATATAAAGTTGTCTCTTTTTTTTTAATACCAGAAATCTAAAGAATTTACCCATGTCTATGATTTGAACTAATAACATAAAGTCGACAAAAACATATTTAAGTTCCCAATCACTTCTATTCCTTTAAAAAACATCAAAAGGAGTTTATTTAATATCATCCTATGCAAAGGACTACTCAAAGGACTTTTTAGAGGCCAAAAGAAATGTAATACCTAGACATACAGTGAAAAAACAGAATGTGTATTACATTAAATCATTACAAAAAACAAATACAAACCTAATAATTTTATACAAACTTATTTTGTTTAAATGCCAAAGAGATTAGGGGAGTAATTCCTTTTCGACTATTGAATTACAGATTATGAAACCCTAACCCTTCATTCTGACACACAGGGGCTATGGTAGAAATTCTTTTCATCTGTTTTTGTCAGGAAAAGTAGACCACACATTTTATCATTAGGTAAGAAGTTCCTCTGGCAAAAATACACAGACAAAATGCCCACAAGAGCTGTTATTATTCAACACTGTTGTAGAACTTCTCTACTGCACAGTAAGAAAAGAACATTTAAAAATTAAAGAGAAAGAAACAAATTTTCAAAGTTTATGGAAGACATGATTATCCAAGGGGGAAAAAATCTATTATTATTAATAAAGACAGTTACCAATTGTAAAAAATATACAAAAGTTAATAGCTTTCTCATATATCAATTATAACAAGCTATAAAATATATTAGGAAAAAAATTCGTTCATAAAAGGAAGGAAAAGCAAAAATACTAGGAACAAACTTAACTTAGACATGCACAAGACCTACATGAAAAAAATTACCCATGTTGGGGCACCTGAGTGGCTCAATCAGTTAAGCATCCAACTCTTGATTTTGGCTCAGGTCATGATCTTGGGGGTGTGAGATCGAACCCTCAATGCTGAGCATGGAGCCTGCTTGGGATTCTCTCTCTCTCTCTCTCTCTCTCTCTCTCTGCCGCCAACCCTGTTTCCCAACCCCCATTCACGCTCTCTCTCTCTCAAAAAACAAAACAAAACATAACAAAACAAAAAGCAAACTACCAAATGTCTAGTAAGGAAATTGAGTAACTGGAAAGTTCTTAGAAAGACTACATATTATAGGTATAACTGCTTCAAATTAATTGACAGCAGAAATAAACTGTAATAAAAAAAACAAAGTATTCTGGGGCTTGTCTTGGAAATTTGATAAAAGAATTTCAAAGTTAATTTGGAAGAATAAATGATTATGAAAAGTTATATAATAAAGGGGACTTTCCTACTAGGAAATTGCATATATTCTATTAAAGTAATTAACTACTACTAGATCCAGAATTTATAGATTTTTCCAGTGGAAGACAAGTACGGGACCACAAATATAACAACTTACGATTTAAAAAATGAAATTTACAATCATCATAGGAATGATAGGTTATATAGCAAATAGTGTTGAGACAACTGATTAACCAATTACAAAACAGACATAGAAAGAAAGAAAAACAGAGGGTGAGGAGGACAGGGAGTGAGAAAAAGGAGGAGAGAGGGTGCAAAAGAGGAAGAAAAAAACTAAATACCTTACCTCGTATCAAATACCAAAATTAATGACTAAAAGATCTGAATATGAATAAAGATGAAATCACATAAGTATATGAAAAATATGGACAGTAAGTTTTTAAATGTTGGGGCAGAGGGGGTATATGGAAGAAACAATTAAACTAAATATTGACAAAATACACAAAATATAAGAATTAGACTTTGTGTCTGGCCAAGATAGAATAACAGTGATCAGATTTATAACCTGGCAGAAAACACTAAAAGAACAAACAAAATATATATAACTCTGCTTTCCAAGACACTGAGTATCAGGCAAGAAAAAAAGTCATTTTATCCCTTACGATGGGTAACAAACAAGGTAAACCCCGTAACTGCATCAGGTTGCTGCAGGAAAAGAGTTTCCAGGCTTCTAGCCCAGAGAGGAGGAACCAAAGTAAGACTGAGGGGGCTCCCTGTATTGAGGAGACAAAGCTGGGAGCCAGGGTGAAAAAAATGGATGGAATTAACAGAACAAAGTAATAGAGAAAAAAACAATGCACACAGAAAGAATTTAAAAGTTCTACAGAAGCATTCTTAAGATTTTCAACAGAGTACTGAGCCCTGATCATATGTATGAGAAAACTACACTAGGCAAAAGAATGAATTGCCAGAAAGATTACACAGAATAATTCCCACCCAGAGAGGACTATGAGTAAATAATACCAGTTCCCATCAGCCAGACTGGAAAAGCATATAGTTCATGGGGCATCAGCTATAGTATTAAGAAAAGTCTTGCTCCAGTAGGGGGCCAAATATGGTCCCACAGTAAATGCCACCTGATTCCACATAACAAGTCATAAAACCAAGTCCCTGAAATATCAAACTGTCGCCAAGTAATTTTAACCACATCCTAGAACAAAGTTCAAGAACATTTATAATAGGGGCGCCTGGGTAGCGCAGTCGTTAAGCATCTGCCTTCGGCTCAGGGCGTAATCCCAGCGTTCTGGGATCGAGCCCCACATCAGGCTCCTCTGCTGGGAGCCTGCTTCTTCCTCTCCCACTCCCCCTGCTTGTGTTCCCTCTCTCGCTGTCTGTCTGTCTCTGTCAAATAAATAAATAAAATCTTTAAACAACAAAAAAAACACTTCCCCTTTAAAAAAAATATATTTATAATAATACTGTAAAATCCAGCATCCAAGAAGGTCAAGTTCACAATGTCCAGCATTCAATCAAAAATTCAATCAGGTAATGTTCAGGAAGCTAGAGGAAAAGGCTAAACATGTTAAGTACAGACCCAACAGACATAAAATAGATAAAAATCAAATTTCAAGAGATGAAAAGTACAACATCTGAAATTAAAAATAAACTGGATGGGATTGACTGTAGATTGGACATTTAGTAGAGGGGTGCCTGGCTGGCTCAGTTGGTACAGCATGAGACTCTTGATCTCAGGGTTGTAAGTTTGAGCCCCACTTTGGGTATGGAGATTACTTAAAAACAAAATTTTAAAAAAAGTGATTAGTGAACATAAAGACTTAGTAAAAGAACTATCAAAAATCAAACATAGAGGGGGCCTGGGTGGCTCAGTGAGTTAAGTATCTGCCTTCAGCTCAGGTCATGATCCTGGGGTCCTGCTACTCCCTCTCCTACTCCCCCTGCTTGTGCTCTTTCTCTGTCAAATAAATAAAAATCTTTAAAACATTTAAAAAGAAAAATCAAACACAGAAAGAAAAATATTTAAGAGGACTGAACAGAACGTCAGCAATTGGTGGGAAACTTCAAGTAGCCTAATATAAATATAATTGGGGTTCCAGAAGAATAGGTCAGGGGACAGAAAAGATATTTGAAGAAATAAGGGCCCCAAATTTTCAAATTTCATGAAATCAATAATACCACAAATTTGAGAAGCTCAAAGAACTCCAAGCAAAAGAAAAATGAGGAAAACTACACCAAGATACATGATAATCAAATTACTTAAAAACAAATAATAAGTAGAAAATGTAAACAGCAGCCAGAGAGAAAAGACACATTAGGTCCTATGAAACAAACATTGACAACAGAATTTTCATTAAAACGCACACACACACACACACACACACACACACAATCCAGAGGACAGTGGAAAAAACTCTTTAAGGTACCGAAAGAAAACAAAAATGTCAACCTAGAATTTTGTATCAGCAAAGATAGCTTTCAAAAATGAAGGTGAAACAAAGACTTTCTCATACAGAAGCTGAAAGGATTGAAAACCAGTGGCCCAGTAATAAAAGTAGGGTTAAAGTTTCTCTTTCAGGTAGAAAGAAAATTATACATGGAAATACAGAGCTACACGAAGGAATGCAGCAGAGATGGTAACTAAGGGAGGAAAGATAAAAGACATTATTCTGATTATTTAAATCTCTTTAAAGAAATAATTGACTCTTTAAAGCAAAAATAATAGCAATGTATTATGGGGTTTATAACATGTATCTAAGTAAAACATACAGCAACACCACCACAGAAGCCAAAAGGGAAGAAACAGAAGTATACTGCTGTAAAGTTATGCAATATGTGAAATGGCATAATAGCACTTGAAAGTAGACTGCAATAAGCTAAACACTATATTTTTTAAATTTTATTTATGTATTTTTGTCAGAGAGAGAGAGAAACAGTGAGCAAGCACAAAAGCAGGGGGAGCAGCAGGCAGAGGGAGAAGCAGGCTCCCCGCTGAGCAGGGAGCCTGATGTGGGGCTGATCCCAGGACCCTGGGATCATGACCTGAGCCAAAGGCAGACACTTAACCGACTAAGCCACCCAGGCATCCCAGTTAAACACTATACGTTAAACCCTAAAATAATCACTAATGTACGATAACAAAAAATTATAGCTAATAAGCCATAAACAGGAATTTTAAAATAAAATTAAAAAGAGGAAAGATGGCTATAAAGAATAGATAAGACAAAAACACAGAAGAAGATGGTAGATTTAAATCCATTAATATCAATAATTCCATTAAATATAAACAAAATTAACACTGCCATTAAAAGATTGTCAGATTAAATAAAAAAGGAAGGTGCTACCATATGCTAAAGACAAGAAACCCACTTTCTCCACAAAAACACAAGTAGGTTAAAAATAAAAGGATGGAGAAAGATGTATCTATCATGTTAACACTAATCAAAAGAAAGCTGAGATGACTACACAATATCAGAAAAGTAGACTTATAAATATAAAAAATGTCATTTCAAAATGACAAAGGTATAAATTCACCAAGAGGACACTACAGTCCTAAACATTTATGTATCTAACACAGAATATATGAATATATGAAGGAAAAATGATAGAACTTCAAAGCCAAATCCCCAATTAGTCCTGGAGATTTCAATAGTCTTTTCTTAATAACTGAAAAAACCGACATTGTAGTGTGCTAAGGGGGTGGTGTGGCCGCAAAGACAAACAGTAAACAAATAAAGAAGTATATACTCAGAATGCCAAATGTTAAAAAAAAGTATAAATTTAGACTGTCAGAGGGTATTAAGTTCTTTGGAGAAAAATAAAACAAGGTATGGGATGAAGGACAAAGAAGTGGGGGAGGCATGCTCTTTTATTTAAGTTGCCCAGGGAACCCCTTGCTGATGAAGTGAAATTTGAGCAGAAACCTGACCCCAAGTGAATAAGCCATGTGGTTATCTGGGGGGAAATCATTCCAGGCAGAGGCAAAGTCTTGAGGGAGCAGGAAATGCCTGGTGTATTGAGATTCAACAAGGAGGCCAGTATAGCTACAGAAGAACTAACCAAGCAGGACCGGGAAGACCCAGGCAAGAGAGGAAGACAGGAGGGAGCCAAATAATGCAGAGGTTTGTAAGTCCTTAAAGGACTCTAGTTTTTATTCCAAATGCGATGGGCAGTATTAGAGAATTATGAAGAGTGACATGATCTGACTTACGTTTCAAAAAATACCAATCTGATGCTTTTTTGAAAAACAGACTAAAGGAAAGCAAGGGCAGGAGACCTGTTGGGAGGCTATTTTAATAACTGAAGTTAAGAGATGGGTAGAGCTGAAATAAGTCAGTCAGAGAAAGACAAATACATGATTTCACTTGTATGTGAAATTTAAGAAACAAAACAGATGAACATAGGGGAAGGGAAGGAAAAATAAAACAAGAGGAAAACAGAGAGGGAGGCAAACCATAAGAAACTGTTAATATCAGAGACCAAACTGAGGGTTGCTGGAGAGGAGGTGGGGGGGGGATGGACTACTAGGGTGATGGGTATTAAGCAGGGCACTTGTGATGAGCACTGCGTGTTGTACGGAAGTGATGAATCAATAAATTCTACTCCTGAAACCAATATTACACCACCTGTTAAGTAACTTGAATTTAAATAAAAACTTAGAAGAAAAAAAGAGTAAAAATAATAAAAATAAACAATAAAAATAAAATTTTAAAAAATTTTAAAAAGACATGGCAAGGGCTAGGGTGGTAGGCGTGGAGGTGGTAAGACGTCATCAGATTCGGGGTATATTTTGTAGATAGAGTCTACAAGATTTGCTAATGGATTAGATACGGCATGTGAAAGAAAGTGACATGTTAAGGCTGACTGAGGTTTTTGAGCTGAGCAACTCTAAGGATGAGTTGACATTTTCTGAAATGGGAAAAATACAGGAAAAACAAATTAAGAGGTACAACAAGTGATTAAGAGTGTGGTTTTGGAAAGATAAGTTTCATATGCCTATTATATATCCAAGTGGAGGTGCTGAGTAGGCAACGGGTTATACAACTTTGTGGTGTATATATATGTACACACATGCACGTGCAAATATTCATGCACACAGACAGAAAAAGGGTCTAAAGGGAAAAATACCAAAATACTATGACTTATTATCTCTGGAGAGTGAGATAATAAGTGATATTTATTTGTTTGTTTATTTTTTTGTGTGTTTGCTAAATTTTACAATTTTTCAACAATAAAGCTACATTATTGTTTCTAGAGAAAAAATAGAGTGATTGTTTTGAAAATGAGAAAAGTAGAAGTAATAGTTATATGACAGAGAGGCCAGGATTAGATATCACACTTTTGAGGTTTGGGCAATTAGGTCTTTCTCAAGAGAATATTAGGAACCTGGGGAAGAAGCTCAAGATGGGAATGAAAGGAAGTGAGGGGGGGAAAGTAGTAACACAAACTTTAAGGAGAGCAAATATATAAGATAACAGAATCAGTATTCAAAAAGGGAGGGAGTGGGTTATATCCAATTATTGAAATTTGAGTAGAGGAATGTTTGTAGACTTGAGTATAAAAAGTCATCCTTACACTTGAACTGAATTCTGAAAGACTAAGTGAAAAAAAAGAAGAAAGGGCAATCCCAGTAGAAAAACCAGGATATAGAACACAGAGATGTGAAACCATGATAGAATAAAGAAAAAAAGTACTGTTCCTAACAGCAAAAGGTGCCAGTGGAAGAGTGCATGATAATGTTTAAGGTAGGCAGAAACTCACTTCAATCTTACGGGTGAAATTAAGCATTTTCAGCTTTATCCTGAAGTGATAAAGAACCTGTAGAAGATAATAAATGGCAGTCACACAGTTAGACGGTTTTAGAACCATCACTCATATCAGTGCAGAAGACAAACTTAAAGGTAGACAAAAGTGAAGAATGGAGATATGTCTGGGGACTGTTGCAGTAATCCAGGAGGAAAAGAATGGGACCTAAACCAACACGACTGTGCTAAGAATGGAGAAGTTGAGAGAGATGCAAGTAATGTTAAGAAGCTATAATTTTCCGGGCACCCAGGCGGCTTAGTCAGTTAAGCTTTTGCCTTCAGTTCGTCATGATCTCAGGCTTTCTGCTCTGTGGGAAGTCCGCTTCTCCCTCTCACTCTCCCTCTGTGCGCTCTCTTTCTCTCTCAAATAAATAAATAAAATCTTTTTAAAAAATTAAAACAGGGGCGCCTGGATGGCACAGCGGTTGGGTGTCTGCCCCACATCAGGCTCTTCTGCTATGAGCCTGCTTCTTCCTCTCCCACTCCCCCTGCTTGTGTTCCCTCTCTCGCTGGCTGTCTCTATCTCTGTCGAATAAATAAATAAAATCTTAAAAAAAAAAAAATTAAAACAAAAATAAAAAAGAAACTATAATTTTCTGTGACTGACTAGATTGGGAGGGGTACATAAGAGAGAAAAGTTTCCGATGATTTCAAACTTGCTGACTTAGGTGACTGCACATTCACTCAGGCAAACTATATAGGAGAAGAAATAAATTTGGGAAAAAATAAGTTCAGTTTAGACTGTGAGGTATCCAGGAAAAGATATCAGTGGGATGTGTGAATCTCAAGGAAGCAAAATGTTCTTGTTACCATATGTTAAGACTTGGGGTTCTGGAACCAGACAACCTGGGCTTGAATCTTCACTGTACCACTTACTAGCTGCGTGACAAATTATGGTAATTTCTGAGCCTCGGTTTTCTCCCTTACAAAAGGGGGTACCAACAGAAACAACTGTATAGAGTTATTATGAGGATTAAATGAGATAAGACCCACTCACAACAGTTTGCATAAAACAAGCATTCAAGAAATGTTAATTCTCTCTGTGTATACATATATACCCACCCTACCCCCAGCCTTGCACCTTTACACTCTTGCAGGAATGACCCAGGAAGTGAACCTGATGCAAATTTTCAAACTGCCAAAAAGATAAACAGAAACTTTCAAGGTCTTCTAGTTCTCTGGAATTCATATATATTAACTTAGACCCTGTATTCATATAGAAAAATTTAGAAAAACCCAATTGAAATGAAATAAAAAAGTGAATGACAACAGAGAACGAAAACAATATTGAAGAAACATTATTCCCAGCAGTAATGGTGATACAATAAATGGTTTGCTGAGTTAATAAATAAATAAATGCTTCTATAATTACAACAAAATGCAGGTATGAGCACAAAAAGAGATCAGCATTTTTTAATTTGTTTATATCAAAAGTGAATTTAACTGGCGCTAGAACACATTTCTTCATTAAATTATCTAGTTACATTAAATCTATACCATTTATTCAATTAAAGCCCACATATGGGAACATCACTGTTAGAGAATCACGTTTCATTATAAAATATTAAATATAAGGACTAAAATATTTTTATACCTCTTTTCGCATTCCACAGTTTGTTTTGGCTTGTTTCTTGGGACAGAAGTTGAATGATTAAGAATCCTAGAAGTAAATCAATACATTAATTCCAAAATACATTAAAGGGAAAAGTGTTTACACATGATATAAAAGATCTCCATAATAAACTGCATCTGGTCCATGAAGATCTCTGCTAGAAAACAATGTTTACATATTATTTAGATCTAATGCCCATGGCTATTATGAAGGAATGAAGCTCATCAACTCTTCCACGCATCTTCTTTCATAAACCTTTTCTTGAGGCCTGGGTTATCTTCTAACCATGCTATTGCCCTGTGTATATCTAACTTTTGGCTGAGACAGAAAATAAACAGATGCAGATTGTTTAGGTGCCAGCATGACTGATTTCATTTTCCCAGCACAGCAAATGACACGAGTTATGCTGATGTAACTGATGACCATTTTGCCAAAAGCCAAATAACAAATCTTAATTCTAAATGTAAAGCCATGTTAAAGTTCAATTCTTTAAAGAAAAAGCTCACATTTATTAAACTTTTAATACTCAAATTAAATGGTATTTGAAGAAAACAAAAAAGAAAAAGAACGATAAACCATCATGAGAGAACTACTTGTCCATAATTTTATAGAATTCTAAGTATTAACCTCTAAGTCAAAAGTAATGAATTAATAACTTTCTTTCACATAAGTCACTAACATATTTAAGAGTTCTATTACACTTTTAATATCCAAATGAAATGGTATTTGAAGAAAACAAAAAAGAAGAACGATAAACCATCATGAGAGAACTACTTGTCCATAATTTTATAGAATTCTAAGTATTAATCTCTAAGTCAAAAAGAAATGAATAACTTTCTTTAACATAAGTCACTAACATATTTAACAGTTCTTAATATTTGTCTATTTACTATAGATTTAAATGTAACTTACTTTCCAATTTTAAAGTTTAGTCTTACAAGGAATAAAATATGTCTTTTATTCAAAAACCTTTGGATGTCAACTATCATAACAGAGGAGAAAATAATTTAAAATTAAGACTACATATTTACTACTGGAAGATATCACAAGCTAACGATAAGCTGGTAATTACAGACAGCTGGTTAGTCTAAAGAAACCAATCTCCGTTACCCCGGTTTCCTCACTAGCTTGGACGGATTAAAGCCTCCCTAGGAGGCTATCATAGTGAGGAGCAAAGGACAAGTATCACAGGCAAAGCAGCGTGGCTTTGCACCAAACAATTTTGAGATTAATGACACCTTTACTCTTCTTAGTATGGACATATACTAAAATTGCACTTGATCCCGAAATGCAAAAGAACAAAGGTAAAAACTATCTAAGACTATTAGGAAGAAATACATCTTTAAAGAGTGATTTTAAAAAAGGAGACGTTGGGGCGCCTGGGTGGCACAGTCGTTAAGCGTCTGCCTTCGGCTCTGGGCGTGATCCCGGCGTTCTGGGATCGAGCCCTGCATCGGGCTCCCTGCTCCACTGGGAGCCTGCTTCTTCCTCTCCCACTCCCCCTGCTTGTGTTCCCTCTCTCGCTGGCTGTCTCTCTCTCTCTGTCAAATAAATAAATAAAATCTTTAAACAAAAACAAACAAACAAACAAAAAAAGGAGACGTAACTGTGAGAACTGTCCTGAGGGGTGAATGTCAGAATTATTAACAGTGGGAGGTGAAGGGATCAAACTACAATGCCCTCACTACAGTAAATTCTGAATTCTCCTCAAACCACACTTACTAACATTGTGATTACTGTTGTGTATGAATCATATTGGAGCAGAAAGAAAAACAAAGTTGAGATCCACTTACCTATAAAATGTATTTTATATACTTGAGAATTCCCCTATGTAAAAGTTCGTTTGTACAAGGATATTTAATGTTTTACTCTGTGATACTCAGAGTCAAAATAAACATCTACTTTATCTAAATATCTATTCTAGATTATTAACACATTTCCCTAACCCAGTTACTAGTACTATATTTTAAGTAAATGACTACAAAATTCAGCTGCACCAACCTGGCCCTTAATACTTAAGGCTTCCACAAACTCGAGATACCTTGATGCATGTCCTGCTGCTCTGGTCCTCTGGAAGAATTTTTCACTGAATGATGCTCTATAACACAAAGGCCTCCATCTGTATTCACATTTCCCGTACATCAACCAAACCAAAAGATGGGAGAAGTAAGATGTTTTGGAAGAGGACAGGGAAGTCATTAGTAAGGCAAGCAGAAAAGAAAGAATGGATAGATTTCAAGGGTTGAAAGAACCACCTCATTAGTTATAACAAGCTAGAAGTTAACATGATGCTCCTCAAACTGGAATATTCATATATAGGATCAGAAAAAAAAATCACATAAAATAGGTTATGTATATAATTTCTATAATTCTAAACCAAAATAATAAACTTCCCAAAATGTGATTTTCCTTTCCATGATCCTTAATTATACTTCAATATAACTTTTCAAAATTACTTTTTTATTTAGCCATATTACATAGTACTAAAAAGCACATTTTTCGTCAATAAGTGAAAACTCTCAGAACACACTTAACAGCAAATAAAATAATTATTAAAAAGAAATACATATTAGAAAATACTACACAAGTTAGCAGGAATGAACATGCAATGGGAACCAGTCAACTTAAGCTATTCATTGCAAAAGCCCACGTATATCGTAATCTTTTCTTTATGATGATAACCACACAAATTTTAAGAAGCCAGCTAAACATCAACTTATTGAGCCACATAATAAGAATATCTGTATAAGAAAACAAACAGGGGGCACCTGGGTGGCTCAGTCAGTTAAGTGTCCAACTCTTGATTTCAGCTCCAGTCATGATCTCAGGGTCATGGGATTGAGCCCCATGTCAGGCTCCACGCTCAGCGCAGAGTCTGCTGGAGAATATCTCTCTCTCCCTATCCTCCTGTCCCTCCCCCCCAAAATAAATAAAATCTTTTAAAAAAAGAGAAAGAACAGTAGTTATTTCCTAATAATTAGGTAAGAGGGTCGGTGGAAATTTGAAAAATTAGCTAAATAATTTAGAATAGAACATTAAGATAATTTTTTAAGATAATTATTTTAAATTTCCCAAATCACAGTGAAGATTAAAAACTTACAGAATAGCTATTTTAATATAGGGAGCTTCACTGATTCAGAGGGACTTAATACACTCAAATTCAAGTAGAAATAATCCAGTACTTTAACAAGGGGGGGGTAAAGATTAGCTTCTAAAAACTCAACAATAAACTCTCGAAACAAAGTAGCTTAATCTATGCATCTCAGACAAAGAGGGAGCAGTCTTCTAAAAACTGGCCTTCAGACTCTGAACACTTGTGAGTTATCTACCTGATAGTTTATTTCATCTCCTTTCCCACCCCTTTTCATTATTAATTCTGTGCAATACCCTCTTGTTATTTTCCTAGAGTAGTTTCATCCACCAAGTACTAGTATAAACTTGCTTAAAGAATAAAAGACACTTTTAAGAATAGTATGAACTAAACAACTGGCAAAACTGC
This sequence comes from Ursus americanus, assembly GCF_024610735.1. NCBI lineage: Eukaryota > Metazoa > Chordata > Mammalia > Carnivora > Ursidae > Ursus > Ursus americanus. The sequence continues at coordinate 32,986,609 of NC_142164.1, read as the reverse complement.
TTTAAGAAAATCATCACTGAACTCAATCTAAGCAGTTTTTTTAATTGTCTCTAATTTGGGAGTACATGCATTGCTTCTTTCAGCTGAGAGCTAACACTACATTTACCTTCAACTAGCAGCTAGCTAAATAACAGTTAAGTAGCATACAGTCAGAGCAGGAGTTCTAGGTGGTACTTTCTGTTATGCGAAGGTAATCTTACTCCACATAAATCATTTTAAATCAAGACAAACAACAAGCAAAAACATTACAATGACTGTGTTAAAACCTAAAACGAAATGTTATAACTCCTGATTGACTTACAATTTTATTTTATCTTAAGATTTTATTGATTTATTACTTAGAGAGAGAGAGAGAGAGAGAATGCACATAAGCAGGGGCAAACGGACAGGGAGAAAGAATCTCAAGCCGACTCCACCCTGAGCATGGAGCCTGACACGGGGCTCAGTCTCACGACCCTGAGATCACGACCTGAGCCGAAATCAAGAATCAGGCATGTTATTAACCAAATGAGCCACACAGGCATCCCTGACTTGCAATTTTAAATAGCATTTCAAATTCTTCATTAATAAAGTTGGAATCTAAAACACAATACAGTGTGAAAGAGAAAATCTGTAACCAGGAAAGGTACAATTAACACCAAATCCTCTAAGGGATGGATATAACTTTATAGAAGTTTACTTTTGATTTTTTTGGACTCACTCAAATCGAGTACTGTGCAACAGCAAACAAAAATTTTAATTATCTACATCTACGAGATGTGAGCAACAGCAATATACTTTAGAAGAAGGGAAGAGATTATTTACTGGAGAAAATACTACATTCAGCATACAAAAATTCTGAGACCAGTTTAAGTTCAGCCATTAACAGAACAGAATTGGCCAAGGATCTAATTTAAATTGTCTATAAATTATAGATTTTAACAGTAAAATGTGCTCCTTACATTATGACCAGATATCATAAATATTTTAAGGCCTTCCAAAATAAGTCATAATTATTACGTTAATGTCACTGCATATTAATATTTATCTTAAAAGATCTATATTCATATGTGCTAACATCTGAAAAGGCTGATGAAGAGAAACATCAGAGATAGAGAAATTACTTTTGCATACATCTAAAAAAATAAGTTATTTAGAAAGAACATAACTAAATAAATGGTTGCTATTAGCTTTAAATTTGTTAAACTCATCTTCCAGCAATCAATTAACTAATAACAGTATTACTGAGTACCTACCATGTACAAGGCACAGTGCTAGGCGCTATTTTGTACAGATTACAAAACTATCACAAAAATAAAACCTATGAAACATCATTTGATGTTGTTTCTAAGCTAAAAAGAATAATTCAAGTTATAGGAATAGATGAAAAATAGTAGAAAACTGAAAAATATAGAAATGATATATATGACATTGTTAAAATCTAAAATTATACACTCAAATATTATACTTAACATAATCAGAGAAATAAAAATTGCTGTGGGTTCTTTTAAAATCAATATCCTCTGCCCATAATGATAAATACAATTATTTCACCTTTGGGTAGAAGAGACAGAAACTCAACTATTTTTTAAGCTACACAGAGCAGGTGGTGGCTTGCTTCATCGAACCTCTTAAACCATGGGGGCGACCAATACTTTGATTATATTGGAGGAAGAAAAACATACATAACCTCACAAGTAGCCAACACTAAAAAAGGCCAATTAGAAATGAATCATAGGAAAAGATTAGAAAATAAATTTCAAAGAAAAGGGTGAAAGAAAGTTATGGTAGAAAAACAACATGAACTGGGAATGTGGATACATTAGATATAGAAGGGATAAAGAGGAGTGATATTTTCTAGTATGGTTTTTAGTTCTATAAATGTAGTAGCTGTACAAAAAAGGATATTTAGTAATTATTTTTTTAAAAATAGTGGCCCTTAAAAGCAGACATTTGCAATTTGATAAGTTTCAATAGTAATTATTTTTCAAAGCATATCTAAGAGCAAATGCCACTGTACTTAAATTTTAAACGTTCCAAAACATGTTCATGTGACCCACAAACATTTATTGTTTTGGTTAAGAGAAGTAAAATACTTATTAGCTACCCATGTTAACGTACCAAAATTATTCTTTTAATTTTCTCAAAACAAAAAAACACTCGAATATTCTTTATTATTTCGAAACTATAAATGCAGTACTCTCGGTACATGAAGATGGAATAACAGCTGACGCTCAACAGCACAGCAATCTTCTCCTGTATTGAAAATGGACTGTCACTGATTTTATACTCATTCATACATCTTCCTTATTGCCAATGGCATGTATTTGGAGAAAGCCTAGCCAGAGGGAGAAATAGTCATTGACCAAGGAACAGTCCAAAGTGAACCTATGACCTTCAATTCATGCTGATTTAATCAACCATTATAAAACCCCACTCAATTCTAAGGAGTTTACACGTATCCCAAGTAATCTGGAATCTGATAAAAAGTGCACTACATACACAAACATGTACTTGGGGGGAACCACTTACGATGTATCTAATGCTATTGTGAGCTAAAATGAATATCAACAAATAAATCAGTTATTATTACTTAGTGCACAGGAATAAAAAAGAGATATCTACACCATATCTAAATAAAAGGACTATGTGAGTGTAAGTACGTAATTTTACAGGTCTCTCCTAATTATTTCCTATTGTCTTTTAGTAGTTAGTCCCTTGACATAGACCTTAAGATGGTCCTATTGTTTACTGGAAACTTCATTTGATAATCTTTGAATAATCATTTAATGATTATAAAGTCTGCCTATTTAAATCTCATTACTGAAAAAAATACCTGTTCTTCTGCTCTTGCTGCAATAACTGAGCGGCTATTTTCCTCAAATCAGTTACTTCCTTCAAATCATCATCCTCTTCCTCTGCAAGTAACTGTTCTTTCCCAAGTCTGAAAGGTGACACAAACATGGTTATCCAAAATGTACAGCAGATGATATTTTATGCCAGCTTCCAGAAATAGAAACCATTTATTCATTTCTAATATCACTATGAAAAGCTAAAATCCTAATGTCCCTGTATTTAAAATATTAAAATAAGAAATAAGGAATATTTAAGGAATATAAAAACATATCTTCTACTCAATAGGAAATGTACCATACTGGTGATATTAATATCATTAATGGCTAACAAAGTAAACTGTATTATCATTTTGTAATTTCTGAAATGTGTAATTTAACAATGCATACTCCCCAGTCTTGAGTGTAATAAGAACTGCAAAGCTCTAATACGTCTGTCTTTATAAATATCTAATATTATGAAAATTTTATTAAACCACCCTACTTTTATCAGTTTATTCATCATGATGTTCAAAATCTCCATGTAAAATGTTTTAGTAAAAGAAATGGAAAATAGGTCCAAGTAACATTGGCAAATTTGCAGGAAAATGCTCATTAAAATATGTAATTTTTAATCATTCAAAGAGAACAAAGGAATTTTTAAATAAGTTGTTCTCCAAACTCTAGTAATTTTATCCCAAAGGTATTTCATTTAAAACACAGTATCAAATCCTAAGATTTTGTATCTTGACCATATCTTGTATACCACTGTGACACTCAAGTTAATGGAACTGTCTTCATGAGATAAGGTGAGAAAGTAAGAGAAAAATGAAATATAAAGAGTCCAAGACAAAGCAATGTACCACCTTATGGGGCACCAGAGATGACTAATTCATGACTGATTAAAAAGTTACCAATGAGGTCACTGGAGGAAGCACAATGTAGAGAAAAGAGAAAAGCTTAGGGATCAGAGAGAGCTAGGTTTACACCCTAGGTTCTAGTGGATACTATCTAAGTGGTTCTAGGCAAGAGACTTTATATAAGTCTCCAAGCTTCCCCTTCCTCATCTGTAAAAATAGGAACAGTACCAACCCTGTAGGATTTAGTGAAGATTAAATAAGAAAAATGAGGGGCACCCGGCTGGCTCAGTTGGAAGAGCATGACTCTTGATTGTGCAGTCATGAGTTTGAGCCCCATGTTGGGTGCAGAAACTACTTAAATAAATAAAACTTAAAAAAAAATCTTTGGTGCACCTGGCTGGCTCAGTTGGAAAAGCATGCTATTCTTGATCTCGGGGTCATGAGTTTGAGCCCCATGATGGGTGTAGAGACCACTAAAAAAAAAAATTTGAAACTGTAAAAAAATTTTTTAAAAATAAAAATAAATAAATAAGAAACATGGGAAATCACATAGCACAGATCCTGGTACATGGTAGGCATTCAACAAATGTTCCTTCCTTCCATCCTTCCTTCCTGCAGCTACGAAGCAACTTTATGGAGTGACTGAATACGTCAAGTCATATTCCATTATTTCGTAAGATAAACGATACAGAAAAGATCAAAGTGAAATGATTTTAATAAATACAGAGGTAAATACCCTTAAAATTACTATAACCAGTCTGATGAAATGGAAAGTGTATTATATTAGACCAAGAGTTGGAACACCTGAGTCCAGACACTTGAAACTCCAGGTCTGTTTCCTTATTGGCCAAATAATGCACAAAATCATCTATTTTAAAGAAATGCTAAAGAGATCAAATGAAGCAATGTATGCGAAAGTACAGTTCTCCTTGGTAATGATAATAGGAGAATTATACTTCTGGGAGGTGGGGAAAATGTATATAACATTCAGCTTAATTGCTTACTCTACTTTTCAGTTTACTTGAGGAATGCAGGCAAATGAAATACTTACAAATTAACTATTGAAACATAACAGGTAAATGAACCAAAAATTCTATTTTTTCAAAGTACTCTTTCAAGTAGGAATACCTAACAAATATTTCATGTATAAGTAACATTTCAATTCGAGAATTCCTGTGTGCTTACCTTTTTTCATCTCCCAATTCTTCATTTTTCTGAGATTTCTCAGGACCTTTTTCTTTCCCCTTATATAAAAGAAAGTTATAATTTTAAATCTGTGTGGTGTACTTTTGTGAGATCAAAGAAAATATGTTATTAGTATTTGTTCAAAGTTTTCTTTACCTTAAGGAAAGAGACATATGACCCAATATGTGCATCTCCTTGTTCAGGAACTGCTACATCTTCTGTGTTGGGGTCAATAAAATCATACACCTCTTGGTCTAAGTATAGATTAATATTTGTTAGAAAACATAAATAGTAAACAGTGTGTTTTCATACCGTATCGTTTAGAAAAAGTTGATTTTCTCAGTAAAAGAATTGGCTGAAGATACTATAATTTTTCAAAATGCATTTTTAATAAGGACAATATACATGAAATAAAAATAGCAGACACCATATGAATTACCTTTCTGAGAATCAGGTTTACTTCCTATTGTGTGACTGTCATTTCTTGATGTCTGCTCTCTATTTGATTCTGAGACTTGAGAGTGAAGGCTGATTGTGTCATCATCTGATGGCTGAAAGAAATAAGCACAAAGTACAAATGAGGCATTTTAAACATAGAATAGGATTAAGTTGCTTTAATTTCACATAGGACACGTAGAATATCTGCTTTACATCTCCAGTTCTCAAACCAAAAATTAATATGTTAAGTTACTGCTCTGCTTCTAAAAATGTGCATGTCCTTTTTTTCACTTGAAGTCATAAAATGTAATAATGATATTTTTAAGCAAAATATATCAAGTGTGTGCAAGTGTCTACCTATTTCAAAACTCTAACAAAATTTTAAAATAAAATATCAGCAATAGAAAAGACTCACTTCTGTTGTAGATAATCGTTTCTCTCCATTATCACTTCCAATTCCAGAGTCAGGGCCATGATTTTTATTTGGATAAAAGTCTTCCATACTATGGAAATAGAAATTCTAAGGGCAATTAGGGTTTTCTTCTTAAATAAATACAAACTTGACCTAAAATTTCCCTAGATGATACAGAATGCATTCTCTTGATGTCTAAAATCCTTAAGGACATGAAGGGAAAATATCAGGAATCTTCCTATAAAATGTTTTATTCATAGCCCTCATGTAATATTTTCCCTGATGTGCTCTGTTGTAAAGTGTCAATTGTTGGGCACCTGGGTGGCTCAGTCAGTTAAGTGTCCAACTCTTGGTTTCAGCTCAACTCATGATCTCAGGGTTGTGGGATCCAGCTCTGAGTCAGGTTCCACGCTCAGCAGGAAGTCTGCTTGAGATTCCTTCTCCCTCTCCCTCCTCCCCTCTCTGATCCTTCCCCCACCCAGCTCGTGTATGTGCACACAGGCGCACGTGCACACACACACCCTCTCACTCGAAAAAATAAATAAAATCTTTAAAGTGTCAATTGTTGGGGCGCCTGGGTGGCACAGCGGTTAAGCGTCTGCCTTCGGCTCAGGGCGTGATCCTGCCGTTATGGGATCGAGCCCCACATCAGGCTCTTCTGCTATGAGCCTGCTTCTTTCTCTCCCACTCCCCCTGCTTGTGTTCCCTCTCTCGCTGGCTGTCTCTATCTCTGTCAAATAAATAAATAAAATCTTTAAAAAAAAAAAGTGTCAATTCTTAATTAACCTATTACTTCTCCTGAGAGATTCAGAAAAGCAGAGAGTCCTGCTAGAAAATGACCTTAATGAAAGACCTTTCTATTTTTCTGGTTTAACAAATTTCACCATAGAACACTGAAATATTTTTTAACTTCAATTCATAGTTTCTTCATTAGCTCTAAAAATATGCTTTAGCTTTATAAATAATGCCCATCCAAAAATTAAGAGAAAAGGCAAAAAAAAAAAAAAAGTCAGCAAAGCAGTGAATAAGCAATTGTTTTGGTATGAGGATAGAGCTGTCCTTGCAAATTTCTGAATTACACAACAGTATGCCACCCAGGTTGCAAAGTATTTTTCACTTTACTTTGCAAATTTACATACATGCAAATTCGCATACACTCTATACAGACCATTTTTTATGTGCCAGGAATTAGGCTAAGTGCTTTAAAGATGATACCTCATACATGCCTTGTTTAAATTCTAGGAGGTTGGTGTTTTCTTGTTTTGCAGGTGAGGAAAGAGAGACCAGAACAGATTAAACAAGTTACTCAATGACCCACAACTTACAAATGGCAGTTTAAATTTGATCTCAAGAATCTAACACTAAAGTCCCTGATTTTAATCACTATGCTATTATTTCTTCCCCAAATACTGATGTGTATACTTCTCAGGAGTGTATCAATAAACTCAGGTAAGCAATTACCAAGTAAGTGTCAGGCACTATGCTGAATGCTTGAAATGAAATGAGATGAATTAAAAAATGTTTGGCCTCAAAGGGCTCTCAGCCCAGAGAGGAAGTATGTTTATGTATTTTGAAGACTATGACAAAGGTCAATATAAAGTACTATGAGAAAAGAGAAATCAATTCTTGGTAAGTTTAGGAAAGGCTTCACCCAAGAAAGTGGCATTTGAGCTTAGTCTTGAAGGATAAAGAGAGGCAATACTTGCTATCATTTATTGAGTGTCTACACTGTATTAGCTACTGTGCCAGATACACATCATATTTTATTTATAATCCTTACATTCTGCAATTTATGCATTATTTCTTTTTACAAATTATTTTTTCTTATAAATTTCTTATTACATATTTCTTTTTACAATATGATTATATTCATATTTAATAGATATATATATTTTTTAATGAAGCTTATAAAAGTTATCTTCCCAGGGGAAAAATGTAAAATTTTTCTAAAAGATTATTTATTTGACAGACAGAGAGAGAGAGAGCACTAGCAGGGGGAGCAGGAGAGGAAGAAGCAGGCTCCCCGCTGAGCAGGGAGCCCAATGTGGGGCTCGATCCCAGAACCCTGGGATCATGACCTGAGCTGAAGGCAGACACCCAACTGACTGAGTCACCCAGGTGCCCTGAAAAAATGTAACCTTTACTGAATATTGTTTCTTGAACTAGTTGCCTAGCACATATTTAATCCTCACAACAAGCTTATGAAGTGGGTATTGTTAACATTTTAAATAAAGAAACAGGCTCAGAGAGATTAAATAACTTACACAGGCTACAGAGGAATTAAGAGGTTAAACCATGATTAGAACCAAAATCTATCTGCCACCACTGCACAATAATATATCCATGTACTATACTAAAATATATGTGTATTTGTAATAGTTGACAATGATAGTAATAAGCTATTTGTTGAGGAATTGTTTGGGTTAGGCATTGTGTTAAGTACTCTATCTACATTATTTAGTTTAATCCTGACAGCATCCGTATGATTATTTTCCCTTTTACATGCAAGGAACCTAAGGACTAGAGACGTTATGACACAAGACATAAAGCTATCAAGAGCTGGAGAAGGGCTTCATGGGCATATGTGTCTGACTCCAAAAGCTGATATACTTAACTACTATAATGCCTACCTATGTAGAGTAAGAGTTTACAAAATAGTCAAGGCATGGAAGGCTATTCTAGGTAGTAAGAACTATAAAGCCAAAGGCATGAGTGTCAAAGTGGAAAGTGCATACCTGAATCTTCTAAGTAGTTCAATACAGGGTATGAGTAGGAAATTAGCATACCCAAGAGTCACCTCATTAAATAAACTCTATTAACCTGAGCTATTCTATAGAGTAGCCACTAGCCATCATATATGGTTACCGAGCATTTCAAATGTGGCTAGTCTAAACTGAAATGTGCTACAAATGAAAAATACCCGATTTAAATGTTGAAATGATATTTTGAATATACTGGGTTAAATAACATATTATTTTTTAAAGATTTTTTTATTTTTTAGTTTTTTTAAAGATTTTATTTATTTATTTGTCAGAGTGAGAGCACAAACAGGGGGAGCAGCAGGCAGAGGGAGAGGGAGAAGCAGGCTCCCCACTGAGCAAGGAGGCCCGATGCAGGACTCAATCCCAGGACCCTGGGATCATGACCTGAGCCGAAGGCAGACGCTTAACTGGCTGAGCCACTCAGGCATCCCTAAATAACATATTATTAAAATTAATTTCACCTGTTTCATTTTTACTTTTTTTTAATGGATTACAAGAAAATGCAAAATTATATATGTAGCTTATATTACATTTCTATTGGACATCATTGCTAGAGACCATCTCCAAAATATATCTCAATCCTGTCCACTCCTTTTCATCTCCACTGTAATCACCCTATTCAAGACCCCTTGATCTCTTAGAAGTACTTCAACAACCTAACTAGTCCCTGTGGTTCTGCTTTTGTTTACGTCCAACCTGTTCTCCTTATAAGAGCCAAAATAGCTCTTTTTTAAAACATAAATCAGATCATGCTATTCTCCTGCTTGTAACTGTCCACTGACTTCCCATTGCACTATAAGTAAAATTCAAACTCCTTACCACAGCCTCCAAAGCACCCACATGACTCGAGCCCTGACTACTTCTCCAAAATCAACTTGTACATCTGTACCCTTCAGCCACTCTGTTCCAATCATGCTGGTCTTTCAGTTTCTTTAACACACCAAGTTTCTTCCTAACGTAAGGCCTTAGCAGATGTCATTCTTTCTGTCTGAAATGCTCTTTCCCCTCAGTCTTTACACAACTAGCTTTTCTCCTTTCAGGTCTTGACTTAAAACCTCACCTTCCCAAAGCGACATTTACCGACCACACTCCTGAAATATGTTTCTTTCCTTCACAACACTTGCCACAATTTGCAATCGTATGTGTGTATGTGTATATTTACTTCTTTGCTTTGTTTGCTGACTAACTCCTCCTCTACACTGTGGACTCCATGAGGGCCAACACCAAGGAATACATCATTCAACAAAACATACACTGAGCCTGCCAGTAGGCATTTGACTGATACTGGGGGTTTTTTTCCAACTGATACTTGTGAAATAAATAAATGACTAGTTTAATGAATGCCATTACTAAAGCATATTCATTTTTAAATAAATATAAAGCAAACTAATAGAGGTTAGAGTATGAATAAAGTCTAGTTTTTGTAGAATTGTTTGGTCTATTATCATTCACAATAATAAACAAATTAATCTTTAGGTATTAAATATAATGTTTAGATATTTAATTTTACTTAGGCAACAGAAATATTTAAGAAAATGTCCTATTTGGGAATTCAAGAACAGTACTTAAAATACTGTCATTCCAATTAGTCTAAATTTTGGCACGAATAAAATGACAAACCTTTTAACATTTTAGGCAAGAGTGTAGTCTCCCTTTCTGTAGTCTCACCCCATTCCAAATTATTTTCCATATTAATGGATGGAATTATGTTTCCATAAAATCTTTCAGACCAACCTATATCCCAAAAGGATGAATTAAAAACAGATAGCCAAATCTACCATTTCAAATCTCAGGAGGAGATTTTCATATCATACAGAGTATCAATATCATACAGAATATCATAAAGAATACCAATGATAAATCATCTTTGAGCTAGACATAAAAAATAAAGAAGATGAAGAAGAAAGGTACCCTAAAATCTCTTGCTCTTCCACTAACCTCAGTTCAAAGTCAAATTCCGTAGTTATTACAATACTGGTTAGTACAATAGAGTGATGGTAGTAGAGATATTAACAGTTGTCAAATGCGGAGAAATTAGTGTTTCTGTACTATAATGTCAAACGTTTACATTTTACTACTAAAATATTAGTGCTAATTAATATTTTGAGAAAATCCCAAATTTATTCTATTATCACAAGTTTCATTCTATGATGGTGAGATTTCACTTTAGTCAGTTATTGATTTTAACACCAGGCCAATCAATCTAAATATATTCAGTACACTCAAGATTAATAAATATCTTCTACATACAGAGAAGATATCAATCATGAAATGAGACTGTAAGAATATTACATTACCTGTCTGTGAGAGGCTGGGAGGGCATTCTTTTACTCAATGATGGAAGATCCAGAGAATCTGGTTTCTTATCCATTCTGCAACATGCTTGGATATTTAAGTATTTGAATATGTGTACTTTACCCTTTAAACATATCTGTCAATAAATAATTGAGAAAGTAGATTTAATTATATAGGTCCAAATATAAGTTTCACCTACCAATTTATTTATATATTTTAATAATCTTAAAATTATGCTGAGACATCACAATCATAATACTTTACATATTTGAACAATTTGTACTGCTGATACTTTATAAAACATTTGACAATAATAGAAACTAAAATTCTTTCACTGTTTCTATTCTTACTAGAAAAAAATAAGTTAATTTTTCTATATCTCACTCAGGTTTTCTTGCCAAAAGTACAATATACAAATCACTAAATATAAAATCTATAATTCATAAAAGTTGCTTTTATTAGAAAAAAGTGAAAAGAAATATAGTCATTGCAGTGATGAGAACAGAAAAAAAAAAATTACCCATGTAATTCTTTAAAGCAATCTTATCAGGGGCATGTGGGTGGCTCAGTCAGTTGAGCATCTGCCTTCAGCTTGGGTTGTGATCCCAGGGTCAGAGATAGAGCCCTGCATCAGGCTCCCTGCTCAGTGGGGAGTCTTGCTTCTCCCTTTCTCTCTGCCCCTCCCCCTACCCCTGCTCTCTCTCAAGTAAATAAATAAAATCTTTAAAAAAAAAAAAGTAATCTTATCAAAACCACTAAATTGTTTGGTCTAAACACTGGAAGAAAGTTAATCAAAAGAATGTAAATATAGAAAAAATTAATTTGTTGAAAGACACATTAGTAGGCCAGTGAGAATAAAATAGTTTTTTAAATGGCCAATTCAAATAAGGTAATATCCTGAAAAGTCATTTTCATTGGCGATGGAGAAAAGGAATAATAAGGGGTAAAATACTATGTGAAAGAAAGTATTCTATATAAAAAAGACAGACAATGAGCAGTAAGAAAACAATAAGTCAGCTTTACAAATGTTAACTGCAGTCACCATGAGTAATATCAAATAAATATTTCTCAAAAACTATAATCATGGGGCACCTGGCTGGCTCAGTAGGAAACACATGCATGCAACTCTTGATCTTGAGGTCATGAGTTCAAGCCCCACGCTGGGTGTAGAACTTACTTTAAAAAAAAATGTTAAGAAAACTATAATCAAAAATGTTTTGTTTTATGGGCTCACATAACCTACAAATATATGCAAAAATAATCAACAAAGAAAACAGTAAGAAACAAAACAGTAGGAAAAGTACATTTAAAGGTAATTATCATTCCTGGTATAAAGAAAGAATGTTTCTTAGATAATTGTAATAGACACCAAATCTGACCTGACCACTGAAAATTTTCATTTAAAAGGAAAACTTCTGAGCTATTAGAATATAAATATACTACCAATTAAGATATATCCCATTATCTGTATAAACCAAAAAATAATTATCTTTCATTACCAAATTAAATACTGGTGAATTCTTTTCTTTTGTAAATTTTTTAAAGATTTTATTTATTTGAAAGAGAGAGAACTCATGGGAGCACAAGCAGAGGGAGGGGCAGAGGGAGAGGACCAGCAGGGAGCCCTACGCAGGGCTCAATCCCAGGACCCTGAGATCGTGACCTGAGCTGAAGTCACATGCATAACCAACTGAGCCACTCAGGTGCCTCCTTTTACAAATTTTTTATTGTAGTAATTCATGTACATAGTTTTAAAATCAAAGAGAATTATAAAACTGGTAACAAAAAATTAATCCCCCATTCCACCCCTTTCAATCTCCAAGACCTAGCCCCCACATATCAACTTTTAGTTGGTTATCTGCTACTTACCTTTATATTTATCAGTAACATGGTTCTACTGTTTTATTTTTTTAGTTATAGATCTTACTTGTCGAGGTCTTACTAAGGAAAATGAGGACTTAGATTTCTTATATTACTACTACTATAACTAGTCTCACATCATCATATCATCATATAATCAACAACACCATACCATCGTCCCATCTTCAATCCCTAGCAACTTACTTCCACCTTCAGAAGCATAGCCTCGTGGTTAGAGCTTGGACTGGAATCAGGCTGCCTTGGTTTGAAACCAGCAGTACCACATGTTAGCTATGCGGCACTGAATAAGTCCCTTAACTTCTATGCCTCTGTTTCCTCATATATAAAATGAGGTATAATGACAGTACCTGTTTTATAGGGTTACTACAAGAATTAAATAAATTAATGCATGTAAAGCATTTCAGTCGCACCTGGAACACAGTAAGCACTAGATGTACCTTTGCTATTATTACAAATATGTCACAATTAAATCAAAACCCAGTAGTTACAGTATTATGACCAAGAAAATATTCTGCTGAGGCAAGGAGCAATAGTCATTTGGCTGCTGAGTCAAGGCAGAGAATCTGAGAGAATCTACCTACCTATTCTACTACCGAATAAACCCCAGGCTTCTGCTAAGGCAGGTGAGGGCCAGCTACATCACTGAGCTAAGAGCAAGAATCTGAGGGTGCAAATCTTAGACCTGTGGTGTCCAATATGGCAGCCACTAGTCACATGAAGCTATTTAATTTTAAATTAATCAAAATAAGATTACATTTAAATTTTGGTTCCTTAGGTGCACCAGCCATATTTCAAGTATTCAATAGCCACATGTAGCAAGCAGCAATGGTATCAGATAGCTCAAATTATAGAACGTTCCTATAATTCAGGAAGCTCTGCTGGACAGCACTGCCTTAAGACAATTCTACAGACCTTCATATTTTTAGTCTTTCTTCATTCTATTCAGTTATATGTTTCCTCCAATACGCAAACCATTCCTAGGTTTAACACAGTAAATCAACCTTCTTCTTATTGCCTTCTCCCATAGCATATCCAAGCTTCAGCTTTCCCCATTCTGCTAAGGCAGCTACTACCAGCACCCCAGCCAGACTTTATTTGAATTAGAAAAAGCAACTCCTTTGGAATGAGCGGAATGTACCTTTGTAGAAAGAAAAAGGCAACCGTCTTCTGGATGTATGCAACCAAGCAAGGGAACATAGATTGGAAGTAGAGAAGAGGCTGGCATTTCACTGCCATGTGCCTCCTCAGCCAGATTCTCTTGTGCCAGTGTAAGTAAAGACCCTAGTTTCCAATATTTCATCTGTCTTCCATTTTTCAAAATTCTGTTGCCATCTCTCCCCTGCTGCCCTCTTCTCTCTCATCCTTTGGCCTTATGGGTTTATATCTTAGTATATTCCTTTAATATCATTTCAATAGACCCCACGTGGATTTAATCCTCCAACTCAAAGGCTGAATTAATACTTTTCCACTCATATTTTGCTCTGTTAAGATTCCATCTACCAGTGCTAAGAATGTGTTCCAATCAATCACGCAACAAATGTCAAGTAGATACATACCTGAGTAGGACAGAGGCAGAGAGACTCCACAGCCTATGTTTTTAAAAGAACACTGATAGAATTATAGATCTAGGTTTTCGAAATCCTCTTCTCTAGAAGCTAAGCTAAATCTCCTACCAAAGTGCAAAACTCACTTCTCAGAAAAGCTCCTTTAGACAATAAGGCCGCAACAACAAACTGACTCCTAATTCTGATGCTTTTTAATTTACCAATTTGATGTATAATTATGAATAAAAAGAGAAGTAACAAGTATCATATTTTTATTACAAACCTGCGCTGGTGGTACTTGCAATGGATTGTTATCCAAAATCATTACTTGTAAATGATGCAGCTTCCGGTAACAAACTGGAATTTCAGTCACTTTATTACAAGAGAAATCCAGCTTGACTAAGGGAAGATCTCCTAATTCTGTTCAGAAATGAAAGATAAATTAAATTTGACACAGTTACTCTCTTATTCATTTCAGTAAAAATAATGAGCATCTTACCATCTGGCAACACATGAAGATTATTTCTTCTTATATTTAGCTCTCTAAGTGAATGTAATTTTCCCATTTGTTGGGGAAGGACCTGAATCTCATTGCAGCTAATATCCTAAGGAAAATAAGAAAATAAAATTATAACAAACTAACTGAGAGATACCTATTTCCATTTTAAAATTAAAGCACATGGCTAATAGCTAGCAAAAGTTACCTCAAATGTTGTTTCTCTAAAAATGGCTTATCTGGAAGATTTCTATTTATATTACATCATGAAGTCAATCTAGCAGTTAACAAATTTTTCTGTGCAACACTGAAGTTATAACTTAGTACTACATAATTCAGCCTTTTGAAAATCTCAACCAAAGACCACTCTCCTCAACCAAAACTAGAACTATAAGGATAACCCAGGTGCTCTTCATTCAGAGGTAAAATAAAAAACGACTATCAATCACTGTGAAAATCTGTCTATTATAGTATTTCAAGCTACTCTGTTAGGCAGAAGCTGAGAGATTCAAGGATTTACAAACATGAGCTGAAGAACCAAAGACTATGGTCAGAATCAATTTAAACCTCTTTCTCAAAGGGATACAAAATATGAGGGGTTACAAGCTCAAAATTCTGCGGCCCACCGCATAACCCAAAGACTTTCCAGGAGATCTGAATCAGAAGTGTCTCAAGATTAAATTAAAATGCAAGTCCTGATTTAAAGGTAAAGGATACCACTTTTCCATAGTAAGAGACAGCTTAACTGTGCTCTCCTCTTCCTCCTCTTGAAGAAAAATCTGCAACAAGATCTCACACAGCAGTCATTCCAGACACACTGCAAATGAAATTCACATGCTACTGCAACTGCTCCCAATTTTCAACTTTCACTGGAAATTATATTAGCTTGGAGGGATTAAAGTGGCACATATATTCAGTTATATCAAAAATTTAAAAAGGCAGGAGGATAAATTCAGAAGAATATTAAAGCCATGTAGGGAAAAATGCAATATAGCTAAGATGATTAGAAAAATGTATCTTACATACTTCTTTCATACTATATCTAAGGCATCTTCACTCAATGACAAACATTTATCAAATACCAACTATTTGCTAGGCCCAGTTCTAGGTGCTGGGGACACACTAAGAAATAAAACCAACAAAAGTTCCTGTCCTCATAGCTCTTTATGGAGCTTCTTACATTCTAGCAAGGAGAGTAGATTACATAATATGACAGGTGATAAGTGCTGTGGGGGAAAAAAAGCAGGGTAAAGGAAAACGGCAGTGCTAATAGTAATGGGGAAGGATATTAGCAATTTAGATTGTCTCATGGAGAAGCTGATGAGCAGTGTTGATGAGGGAACAGAAGGCCAGCTGAGGACAAAGCAGAAACTGACACCCTGCAACCCCCCCCCACCAGGGGATGTATGTGACATTCCCCAGGCACTCCTGGCTGCCGTAAAGGACAAAGTAATAGTTAACCTATAGATACCACAATCCTGCAAGATTTAAGTCTCCCTCAGTTTGCAAATGTCTTAGCAGTTTACAAGAACGAAACATTTCTACCAATAACCTAGCTTCCGGAAGGGAATGTAGATACGATTAAATGTCCTTATAAATCTGCAGCCTCCAGGAAGTTCCCAACCATCTTAATGTTAATGCCTTGCTAGAGGGAAAAACAACCTTAACTCGACAATGGCAAGGCCTCCGGTATCTTGTGAATCTTCTTTAACATATGAAAGTATTTTCTCAACCTCCCTTTTTTCCTTACCTCCCCCAACCCCATGGTATATAATCAGCCACCCCTCACAACCCTGGTGCAGCAGTTCTTTCTGCCCACGGGTCCTGTCCCCGTGCTTTAATAAACCACCAATTTTGCACCAAAGACGCCTCAAGAATTCTTTCTTGGTCGTCGGCTCCGGACTCCACCCCCACTGAACCTCACTGATATTCCCCAAACTCATCAGTATTATCAGAGCTGAGAGCATGAGCCTTGCCAATATATAAGAAAGGAATATAAGGAACAATAAATGTAAAAGGACTCTTACGCAAAACATGCCTGACATGTACCAAAGAACAGCAAGAAATCCAGTGTAACTAGAAGGAAGTGGGCAAGGTGGGGGGGAGAGTACACTGGGGGAAGGGGAACAACTTAGGCTTTTACTCAAAGGATATGTGAACAGAAACTTGAAACTTTTGGGGCGCCTGGGTGGCTCAGTCGTTAAGTGTCTGCCCTCAGCTCAGGGCATGATCCCAGCATTCCGGGATCGAGCCCCACATCAGGCTCCTCCGATGGGAGCCTGCTTCTTCCTCTCCCACTCTCCCACTCCCCCAGTCCCCCTGCTTGTGTTCCCTCTCTCGCTGGCTGTCTCTCTCTGTCAAATAAATAAATAAAATCTTTAAAAAAAAAAAAAAGAAAAGAAAAGAAAGAAACCTGAAACTTTTAAACAGAGGTATGACTTGATCTGACTTATGTTTCAACAGGATCACCTTAGCTGCTAGGTTGAGAATAGGCTATTACCAGAAATGAAAGATAAGAAAATTTTGGGAAAATGGCCTTTAAGTTAATACTATTGCTTCCTACAAAAAGTATCTAATACTAGAGATTTCCATATAAAAATCCATAGAAATGTGATAGCTGCCCTGAAGAAATAAACCCAAGCACAAAAAACTGACCCACTCACCAATGGGTACTCTAAAAAGTACTCGGCTGGGGATTGGAGACCCGAGAATATTTCCTAGGTTTCTAATGACAATTTCACTGTAGTTGGCTACCACATTCTTGTGGAACAGTGTCATGGGAAATACACCAATGACAGGTAACACCCACAAATTCATTATGTGATTTACAACTGTCAATTAGCCATCCTAATGCTATCAATCCACTGTTAACTGATTTCAAGAATTTAAATAAAAGCACAATAATTTTATAGTGCCTAGTGAAACATGGTATTTAATAGTTTAAAATAGTCTATTTAGCTAAAAATACTAGAATAAATCTAAAAATCCTCAATATTTTTAAAATTTTATTTATCCCAAAACTATCTCATGTAATATAATTTAGAACATAGTGTCAAAAACTGAATGAAACAAAAGAAAAAGAAATTATACAGCCATAGAATAAAATATAATATTTATAAAATTTTAAAAATATTAACAGTATCTAGGTCCAAGAAAATACTGGTCCTCCTTTACTATGAATTTGTTAAACCACCTCTAGAATCTTCTGCTCATTTGTGAATATAATGTTAAAAGGAACCTTAATAAAAGGAAACATTTTCAGGATAGAAATAGCTAAAAATAGGGGCGCCTGGGTGGCTCAGTCGTTATGCGTCTGCCTTGGGCTCAGGGCGTGATCCTGGCGCTCTGGGATCTAGCCCCACGTCAGGCTCTTCCGCTGGGAGCCTGCTTCCTCTCCCACTCCCCCTGCTTGTGTTCCCTCTCTCACTGGCCGTCTCTCTCTCTCTCTCTCTCTCTGTCGAATGAATAAATAAAATCTTTTAAAAAAAATAAAGAAAGAAAAGAAAAAGAAATAGCTAAAAATAAAAAGTAATGAAGAATAGAAATATAGAAAATATAGAAAGGAATAAAAGTAACAGATGTTTAAGCTACAGAAAAACAGGTCTTAGAGTTTGGTAAAATGGAGAGTAGACATATGACAGATTACAAATACCTGAAGGGAAGAAAAGTTGTCATTATCTATACTTTTTCACGTGGTAGTCCCAAGACCAATGGATAAAAGTGATAGGGGCATGTATTTTAGTTCAAAATAATAAAGATAACAAAGTTTTGCAAAAGAGAATAAGGGATGCCTTGGTCACACAAAAAAAGAGATTTATCCACTACTGAAAATATACAACTAAATATGTCAGGGATTCCTTCATTAGCAAGTGGCTACAATTATATATTTCTAAAACATTGTAAGAGGACTAAGTTCAAGGCACTCCCCTTATGTTATAATTGCACATGCATCAATGAATAAAAGAAATAAAAGAACGACATTCCTGAAATTTCTGTTCATTACATTCTATTTGCACATTAATTTGCCACTGTATAATCGTAGATAAGTTCCCCAAGAAAATTTTTGGCCCTCCACACGTAATAAAGTCATACTTAAGAATACTTTAAAAATGTCTATGTATTGGGAAAGCATTACTCAAGATAAAACAAAAAATAAAAAATAAAAATAAACAACAGCAAGGTATATTGTACTGACGTGGAAGTGTTGGGAAGAAAGAAATGTCCTCTGCCTTTCAAAGTCCTTCTAGCTGGACTAAGAATCAAATTAACATGAGACAAATTAACAGGAGAAAATCAAATTCAGTTTCGTAAGTACGGAGAATCCATACAAACATGAAATTCCAAAGATAGGCAACAGGATGCTTATGTGACATCCTGGGCTAAGGAGATGGGTAGGAGTCTGGGAAAACAAAGGGGAGGAAGACCATTATTAGCAGGAAGGTGAGAGAAGATGTTTGGAAAATAAAGCAGTGCTCAGTTATTCAAATAAGTTAGTTAAAGTTAAATAGGTAAAGAGGAATCTCTGTTAATAGGGCCTTTCCTGGTAGAGGCTCTCCTTTCCAATGTAAATTTAGGCAGCTGAGGGGGAAGTAAAGAGCTTTTCCTAAATCTGTTGGTTTGATTGCTTTCAACTCAAAATAATCACGCCAAAGTAGCCCATCTTGGGGTGACCTGCTCTTGTCCCCCTACAAAAGTAACAGAAAGATGAGAAAATAGGTCAATGCTTTGAGGATATAAGTATGTTTCTCTCAAAGTTCAATATCCTTTAATACCTAAAATGTTCTGGTCAAGGTAATTAAATTATTCCTGTATTTCTATAATTAATTATATGTAATGGCCTCTCTCCATTTATCTTGGTCCCAAAAGTGTTATAAAATCACATGAGAATATCGAGAAAAAGAGTTATTTTGTTCATTCTATTGTTTGCAGGCATTGTAGTCTCTTCCTCTATCCCCCTTCTCTGAGGCTTTCATAGTAGCCCTGTAAAACCTTTAAAACTTATCTTTTCCTGGTCTGTCCCCAAAATGGACAGACAAATGCTTATCGGTTTGAAAAGCATTTCTTAAAACTTATAAAGCAAACCTTTTAACCTCACTAGGACTAAGGAACAACCAGGCTTTCACTGTGGCTATGAGCTAATATCAGACACAAGCAATAGTATCTCAAAACTTTACTAAGGTGAACATAAGGATATACCAAGTTATTCTTTTTTAAAAAATTACACTGAAATTTCATAAAGAGCAATCTTCCAAAATATAAAGGTATGTGTTATGTATATTCTATATTATACATATCAATGCAACTATTTTACTCACCAATTCCATTAAGTCTTTTAACTTCCCAATTTCTTCTGGAATGGATACCAGTTTATTATTACTGACGACCAAAACTTTAAGGGGAAGATCAAATAGGTATTTTGGCAATGTTGATAAAAGATTTCGACTGAAAAGAATAAGAAAGTCTCATTATGGGATATGTCTGAAATCTCTCACATTATGTTGAGGTGAACAAATCACCTTAAAAGTAAAATAAAAAGCTTTCACCAAATAATGACCATCATTTAGAGTGCTTACTCTGTATTACATTAAAATCCTTAAATGCACTATCTCATTTAATACTCACATTAACCCCATAAGACAGGCAGTACTATTATATCCATTATACAAAGAAGAAAACAAAGGTTTCAACTGTCTAAGGGACTTGCCCAGTCACAAAAGACTGCAAAGCCTGTGTTGTTACCTATGATATTTTCTCACATACCATCAGCTCTCAAAACCCAGAATCATTCTTCTGAGCTAGAAAATGCCAGAACCTTGTTCTCTGGTATCATTTCACTGCATTCAATAGCTCCATGCTTCTAACAAAGGAAAGGTTCCAAGGATAAGCTTGCATGCACTAAGTTCAAATCTATGAAAGAATTAATAGAACTACATCTTCAGGGGCGCCTGGGTGGCACGGCAGTTAAGCGTCTGCTTTCAGCTCAGCGCGTGATCCCGGCGTTATGGGGTCGAGCCCCGCATCAGGCTCCTCTGCTATGAGCCTGCTTCTTCCTCTCCCACTCCCCCTGCTTGTGTTCCCTCTCTCGCTGGCTGTCTCTATCTCTGTCGAATAAATAAATAAAATCTATAAAAAAAAAAAAAAAAGAAATACATCTTCAAACACATATAGTAACCCTAACCCATTCCCTTTCCTTATGGGTTTAGGGTGAGCCCACTAACACCTTTACCTCAGTTCCAAGTTGATAAAACATTCCTATCTCTGTGGATACACTTAAATATAACAACAACTAACATTTATTGAGTGTTTATTATGTGTCAGGCCATGTTCAGTGTACCTCACATGAATTAACGTCACAACAACCTACTTTAGGAAAATAGAGCATATCATGATGCCCATTTTACAGAGGAAGAATCAGTCAAAAAGAGATTAAGCAAACTGCTCAAAGTCACACAGCTGGTATGTAAGAGAGCCAAGATTCAAATCCGGACAATATCACTCTGGGGTCCTTACCCTCAACCTACTGTGGGTCAAATTTACATACCAATACAGACTGAACCAAATGATCCCTGCTGCAGACTCAATGTTTGTGCCCCCCAAAATTTTAATGTTAAAACCTAATCCCCAATGTGATGATACTTGGAAGTGGGGCCTTTGGGAGGTGATTAGGTCATAACGGTGGACCCTTCATGAACAGGTTTAGTGCCCTTGTAAAAAATACCTCAGAGAGCTCCCTTGCTCCCTCTACCATGTGAGGACAGCTAGCAGACGGCTGCCTATGAACCAAGAAGCAGGTCCCCACCAGACACCAAATCTGCCAGTGACTTGATCTTGGACTTCTCAGCCTCCAGAAATGTGAAAAATAAGTTTCTGTTGTTTATAAGGCACCCAATACATGGTATTCTGTCATAACAGCCCAAACAGACTAAGACAGTCCCCCCACCAAAACATATAAAGTATACCATTACATTTACATAGTATCAAGTATTCATTTAAAAAGTTATTTTTCCTGTTTTTTTAAGTGGCATTTTTTTTTTAAAGATTTTATTTATTTGACAGAGACCACAAGCAAGGGGAGCGGCAGGCCGAGGGAGAGGGAGAAGCAGGCTTCCTGCTGAGCAGGGAGCCTGAAACTGGGCTCAATCCCAGGACCCTGGGATCATGACCCAAGCAGAGGGCAGACGCTTAACCAACTGAGCCACCCAGGCACCCCTCAAAGTGGCATTTATAGACCTATACCTAACATTTTGTGTAACATGCACAGCAACAAAAACCTAGTGTCACCCCAAGGAAGAACATCAAGAACTTTCAACTGCCCATGTTATGCCTGCAGAGGACATCCAGAAACACTAGACTGGCTTTAATCAGAAGGCACAGACTTAAAAAAAAAAAGACAATGCCCCTAGACCAGCAATCATGGCCAGGCTGCTGGAATGTCAAATATGCCAGGGGCTTCTTACAACTCTTGACACTTTCAGGATCAAACAGGACCCTTGGGAAAGTGGCCAGGGTGGAGCACACAAGGATCTTCCTGCAGAGTTCTACTGAAAAAGGGAGTATTATACAGAAAGACAGAGCTAAAAAACCATCCTACAAGTTTCTCAAGATATTTTCACCAAAATAAAAAATAAAGTAAGTGGGAAAAATAACGGCACGTACAAATTCATTCTAATCTCCTTCAGACCAAAAAAAGTTTAAAAGTTGGCCTATGGGGGGGGGGGGCACGTGGCTGGCTCAGTCGTAGAACATGTGACTTTTGATCTGGGAGTCATGAGTTCAAGCCCACGTTGAGCCTAGAGCTTACTGAAAAAAAAAAAATTGGCTTATTTTCTTACTTTAAGAAGCAGGTTCATTGATTTAGCACAGTCAGCTTTCTCCAGAATTGAATTTCTTTATACACAGCTAATAAGTCATTAATTTTCACTTTTTTGCCATGTTTTAGAGACAAAGGAAATCAGAAACAAGGACTAATGTTATTTCAATAAAGACTGTTCAGGGGCGCCTGGGTGGCTTATTCGGTTAAGCGTCTGCCTTCGGCTCAGGTCAGGATCCCAGGGTCCTGGGATCAAGTCTGGCATTGGGCTCCCTGCTCAGGAGGGAGGCAGCTTCTCCCTCTGCCCCCCCCCACCCGCACTCACGTGCACACTCGCGCATGCACGCACTCTCTCAAAATAAACTCTTTTTAAAAGTACATAAAGATCAAAACAGGAAAGAATCAGAAAGTTTTAGTGAAACTATTTTAAGATTACCATACATTTCTATTAATACAGAATATAGTTCAATTTTTGACAAATCACTTTTTTCCATAAGACAACAAAGTGAAACAAAAATAAAGACAAAACTTAAAAATGCCTCACTTGACTCAAAACCTCTCCCAAGCCAGGCCAAGGAGATATTAGAGAAAAGAGCAACCCAAATGACTAACATCTATGAAAGGAATTTCCTCTCACACATTTTAAGGTACAAAGATTCAGTTAAAATACTATGTACTGCCAGGTGACACCACTGGAGGAGACAAATAGAAGGATTAACGTATCACACAGTGAGAAAGAAGCATTACTATTTATACACATTAATTATATTTACCATCTCCCTGTATGGGAATTTAGACATGTAACTTTGTTAAGGAGGGGGAAGAAATTATCCCTTACAACTAAAGAGAAAAACCAACAAAACAAAAAAACAAGAAAATGATTCTTTTTTTTTTTTTTAAGACTATTAATTTATTTGAGAGAGAGGGAGGGAGGGAGGGAGCACAAGCAGGAGGAGCTGCAGACAGAGGAAGAAGCAGGCTCCCTGCTGAGCAGAGAGCCCTGGGCTTGATCCCAAGACCCTGGGATCATGACCTGAGCCGAAAACAAATGCCCAACTGACTGAGCCACCACACCCCTGATTCTTTTTTTTTTTTAACATTTTATTTTTTTTTAAGTACTCTACACCCAACATGGGGCTCAAACCCACAACCCAGAGATCAAGAGTCACACACTCCACCAACTGAGCCAACCAGGTGTCCCGAAAATGATTCTAAGCCTAAGTCACAATTTACCAGTTTCCATTCAATGTCACTCATTTGACAGGACAATTTTTTTCTTATACTTGTCAAATGCTGACTGTTATAAATAGAGGGTAATAGCTAAGAATCAGAGTTCTACAGGTAGAGGGTAATACAGCTATTACCCTCTACCACTTGCTGTATGTACACACACACACACACACACACACACACACACACACACACAACACATATGACTTTGGGCATATACGTACTCTCTGTGCCTCAGCTGCCTCACCTGTAATGCAAGGATAATAATAGTACCTCTCTCGGGGTGTCTGGGTGGCTCAGTCGGTTAAGCATCTGCCTTTAGCTCAGGTCATGATCTCGGGGTCCTGGGTCCAAGCCCCACAATGCAGCGCATTGCATTGCATCGGGCTCCCTGCTCAGGAGGGAGTCTGTTTCTCCTCTCCTTCTGCCCTCCCCCTCTCGTGCTCCCTCTCTCTCTCTCTAAAATAAATAAAATCATCCCTCTTTTTGAAGATTTTATTTATTTGCCACGGAGAGAGAGAGAGAGGCATGCAGAGGAAGAAGCAGACTCCCCACTGAGCAAGGAGCCCGGTGCGGGACTCGATCCCCGGACCCTGGGATCATGATCTGAGCCAAAGGCAGACACTTAATCAACTGAGCCACCCAGGCATCCCTAAAAATCTTTTAAAAAAATAATAGTACCCCCTCTCAAAATGCTGTTGTGAAGAGGAGATGAGGTAATATGGATAAGGTATTTGAAACATTGTCTGGCACATAGTAAGCATCTATTAAGTACTAACCCAACTGTCATCTACTTCCTAACATTCCAACACTTCCATCCCAACCTATTCATCCTTAAAGTAGCAAGGAGAACTCACAAGAGTGAATAATATAGCTCAAGAACTGTTTCTTCATAATGTTTCACTTTAACTGAAAATGTATATATAAATAAATCCGCATTGTGGCGCTATGATTTCAGTAAAACATTTCTGATCTAAATAAAGCCTTGCTACTCAAAGTGATAAGGACCAGCAGGCACAGGCATTACCATGGGGCATTGTTAGAAATGCAGGCCCCGGGGCGCCTGGGTAGCGCAGTCCTTAAGCGTCTGCCTTCGGCTCAGGGCGTGATCCCAGCGTTCTGGGATCGAGCCCCACATCAGGCTCCTCCGCTGGGAGCCTGCTTCTTCCTCTCCCACTCCCCCTGCTGTGTTCCCTCTCTTGCGGGCTCTCTGTCACATAAATAAATTAAAAAAAAAAAAAAAAGAAATGCAGGCCCCACGGCAGAGCTATGTAATCAGGTGTTTTAATCCCCAGGTGACTCCTGTGCAGATTAAAGGCTGGGATGAGAAGCACAGCTCTCAAGAACAAGACCAAACACCTATAAAGTAATGTGAACATATAACAAATACAAATAAGATATAAATATAGGTTACAAAGCCAAGCCAAACACATTCCTTTGTTACTAAAAAGGATTAGAACTGTAATAAAAAACAAAATCTACTAAAAAAAAAGTTTCCTTACCTAATGTTAAGGTATGTCAACATCTGCAGGTTTTTAATGGCTTCAGGAATGGTTTTGATGCAATTATGATATAAATTTAATGTCTCAAGAGGTGCAAATAACCAGACATCAGAAGGAATTTCTGTAAAACGATTTCTCGAAAGATCTGAAAAAGAAAAGTAATATTTGAGTACCAAGCATATACCGTATCTATTATAATTAACAGAACTATTTTCATACTTGCTGAATCACTTAGCATCTAAGCAACTATTTAAAATATAAAATATGGGGCACCTGGCAGGCTCATTGGTAGAGCATCTGACTCTTGATCACAGTATTGTGAATTCAAGCCCCACATTGGGCATAGAGCTTACATACATAAATACATACATACATACATACATACATACATAAAATATTATAAAATATTAGGGCACCTGGGTGACCCAGCCAGTTAAGCATCCAGCTCTTGATTTCAGCTCAGGTCATGATCTCAGGGTCCTGAGATAGAGCCAGAGTCTGCTCCTCCCCCTGCTCTTTCTCTCTCTTTCTCAAATAAATAAAATCTTTTGCAAATATATATTATAAAATATTATCCACCATGACCATACAGGCAAAAAAATCATATAGAAACATACTCATTTAGGGCACCTGGGTAGCTCAGTCGGTTAAGTGTCTGCCTTCAGATTAGGTCATGATCCTAGGGTCCTGGGATCGAGTCCCACATTGGGTTCCCTGTTCAGCAGGGAGCCTGCTTCTCCCTCTCCCTCTGCCCCTCCCCTGGCTTGTGCTCTCTCTTGCTCACCCTCTCAAGTAAATAAATAAAATCTCTAAATATATACATACATATATATACTCATTTAAAGCTAGTTTATTAACAAATTGTATTTGATATGCTTTAATATCTTTAGAATTTCTCTTTTAAAATAACAAAGAGAGGGGCGCCTGGGTGGCTCAATTAGTTAAGTGTCTGCCTTCGGCTAAGGTCATGATCCCGGAGTCCAGGGATCAAGCCCTGCATCTGGCTCCCTACTCAGTGGAGAGCCTGCTTCTCCGTTGGCCCCTCACCCCTCATCCTACTAGCTCTCTCTCTCTTGCTCTCTCTCTCAAATAAATAAATAAAATCTTTTAAAAAATAAAAAATAAAATAACAAAGAAGAATCCTCTCTCATCTTTTCAAAAACACAAAAAATCCTCCTCAGATCCCACATCCCCCTCTACCTCTTCCTCCTTCACAGCCAAACTTACATAAACCTACAACATAATTAAATTTCTTACTTACCATGGACTTCTCAACGCACTGTAATTGGGTTTCTACTCACTTTCATGCCCACCTAGGTCACCAACAGCCTCCGTATCAATAACGACTCATCTACCTGGAAACACTTCCCTTCTCTTGGCTTGGAAGATTACACTTCTGCATCACTTATTATCTCTCTGGCTACTTCTTAGTCTCTTGCTAGATTTTCCCCTACCTGTATTGTGAATGTCATTGTCCTAAGAGCTGTGACAAGGTACCCTTTCCTTCTTAAGATATACACTTTAGTGGGTGATTTCATCCAATACCAGGGCTAAATTATATTTATAAACCAAAAGATTTCAAATTAGAGCTATGTCTGAACACCTATGTTCTGATCTGCAGAACTTCTCTTGGTATCTCTCAGGCACCTCAAATTCTACAAAATCTGTACAAATTCTGTAAAATCTGAACTGAAGATCTTCTTCCACACATCTGTTTCTCTTATCTCAGATAATGTCACCAACATCCTCCTGTTGAACTGTGCAAGCCAGAAACCTGGTATTCATTCTCGATTCCTTCCTCCTCTAAATTATTCCAAGTACACACAAATATACTTCCATTCATTTCAGTTTTCACAAAAATAGTATCATGGAATTATTATAACCATTATACCTCTTTTATTTTTTTTATTTCTTTTCTTTTTTTTTAAATAATTTTTGTTATATTAGTCACCATACAGTACATCCCCAGTTTTTGATGCAATGTTCCATGATTCATTATTTGCATATAACAGTGCACCATGCAATATGTGCCTTCCTTAATACCCATCACCGGCTTATCCCAATCCCCCATCCCTCTCCCCTCTGAAGCCCTCAGTTTGTTTCCCAGAGTCCACAGTCTCTCATGGTTCATTCCCCCTTCTGTTTACCCCCTCTTCATTCTTCCCTTCCTTCTCCTACTGATCTTCCTATCTCTTATGTTCCATAAATGAGTGAAACCATATGATAATTGTCTTTCTCTGCTTGACTTATTTCACTTAGCATAATCTCCTCCAGTCCCGTCCACATTGCTGCAAATTTTGGGTAATCGTTCTTTCTGATGGCTGAGTAATATTCCATTGTCTATATGGACCACATCTTCTTAATCCAGTCATCTGTTGAAGGGCATCTCAGCTCCTTCCACAATTTAGCTATTGTGGACAATGCTGCTATGAACATTGGGGTGCATATGGCCCTTCTCTTCACTACGTCTGTATCTTTGGGGTAAACACCCAGTAGTGCAATGGCTGGATCATAGGGTAGCTCAATTTTTACCTTTTTAAGGGACCTCCACACTGTTTTCCAGAGTGGCTGTACCAACTTGCATTCCCACCAACAGTGTATCTCTTTTAAAGGTTAGTTAAATGAAATTTTGAAAAATACTTAGGACAACAAGTATCTGACAGGTTGAAAAAAATAACCTAAAAGAGTTTCTTAACTGAAGCACCATTGACCTTTTGGGCTCTGTGATGATTTGTTGCGTGGGGCTATCCTTGTTACTGTAGGATATTTAGCAGCATCCCTGGCATTTACCCACCAGATGCCATTAAAATGCTCTAATCATGGCAGCCAAAAAATGTCCCCTGGGGTTCAAACCCCTCTATAACCTGTTGAGAATCACTGCTACCTCATCATAGAAATATACTTTGCTTACATTAATTTCATTACACTTATTTGGTTAAAAACTAAGAATATTATTTATCTCTGTCAGGAAGAACATCTATGGTGTACCTTAATCCACCACACATCATTCAGCATGTGTTCTGCCCTCATAAGAACAGCCTCCTACCAATGTTTAACTTCCTCACTCTGAGGGATGAGATCTATTTATTTAGCAATATAATAAATTCCCTATTCAGAATATTAATATACAAGTATTAATATATGTTTGTGTGTGCGTGTAAACACACACTCACCTAATGTAAAATTTTATAATAGGCAAAAGAAAACATTAGTTATGATTATTTGAGAATTAATTTGGATTGTTCTTCCTACCACTATAGGATTCTGAATGACTAAACAAAAGGACAGAGAGAATTACTGGAAACCAAAATCTGAACTTGAAACAGAAGTTTCTCAATATCCTGGTTTACCTCCTCTGGACACCCAAGCATCATGCAGTTCTACTGAGGAGGAAAGATTAAATCACTATTTTTTTAAGGTTAAGATGTGTCTTTTACATTTAGGATTTTACCTCTTACTCTTATAACTTCAGAATCCTAGCAGTTGAAAATTACTGTTTACAATTAATCTGAAACCCTAAAAACAAAATAATGCCCAGTTCATTATGCTGTATAATATCTAGCATTACAGACCCATAGATAATACAGTGGTCCTAGAGATAGATGATGGTAGCTTAAATTAAGATTGCAAGAATAAGGATAAGAAAATTAGATAGAGGGGCGCCTGGGTGGCACAGCGGTTGAGCGTCTGCCTTCGGCTCAGGGCGTGATTCCGGCGTTACGGGATCGAGCCCCACATCAGGCTCCTCTGCTATGGGCCTGCTTCTTCCTCTCCCACTCCCCCTGCTTGTGTTCCCTCTCTCTCTGGCTGTCTCTATCTCTGTCAAATAAATAAATAAAATCTTAAAAAAAAAAAAAAAGAAAAGAAAATTAGATAGAATTTGAATTATTTTGGTATTAGTACTTACAGAGATGGGCAAGTGACCATCTATGTGGGATAAGTAAGAGGCTACTTAATAAAAGAGGTGGGGGTAGAACAAGATTTTTGTTTTTGTTGCTGTTGCTGGTGGGAGTTTTATGTTGTTTTTTGAAGCAGAGGTTTAGAATCAAAGATTCACTTTTCTATTTGTATAATGTGAGATATCTGAAAGAGAGCCAATGGACGGGTTAGTCAGATGAGTATAGATCCCAGAAATGAGGTCTGGGATGGATATATAAAATTGAAAGTTGTGGGAATATGGTTAGTACTATAAAATCATAGAAATGGAAGACATCACCTAACATCAGAGTACTGAGTTGGAAAGAGTTCAAGAATGGGCCACTGGGACAGCCAATATTTACAAGCTGAGTAGAGGGGGGAAAAGCAAACAGAGAAGACTGAAAATAATGGTCAAGAGAAAGCACAATAACCATATAAAGAGTGTTTAAAGCAGTAATGGGGAAAAAATCCAAATTACTATTTATTCAGTTACAAGGTAAAAGCAATCATAATCCTATTCTTATGTTGTATCAGCACACAAGCTAATTGTTCGTGTGATGCATAACTTTAGCCCCAAACAGAAATAAAACGAGTGTACAATTTATTTCTTGACAATATAAAAAAGCCAAAATATCACTATTAATAAGTGATTTTAATAAAATAATTTAAATACTATGAACACATTATTTTAGTAACTTACATATTATTGTTTGAGGCTTTATGTTCTTTCCCCTCTAAAAAAAAGATTATTTAGTTAAATTACCAAGTAATACAATGAGTTTCCTTAAGGAATTTAATTAAATTTGCAATAATAAACTATTTTCTGGATGAGCTAATATATTTACTTAGTAAACACCACTTAAAATTACAATTAATTATTATTCTAACTTAATTGAGTAAAATCAAATAAAGCATAATAAACTCAAAATTAAAACTCAAGCTATTATAAAGCCCTTAATTAAGGAAATCTTGTTCTAGGATTTTTCAGATTTTAAATCTGTATAAACATCCTTTCTAAGAATTGGAGAAACAGAATTAACACTGCCAAAAGAAAAATACAACCATGGAAAGAAAGACAGGGAATAACACAAAACGTTCTGTATCCTAATTTCTTAAAATATCTCACACTAACAGTATCTCATATTTTCCTTCAAAAAAGTGAAAATTAACTTCTATATAGATGTAATGGATAAAATTTAAACTTTTAAATTTTTTATCTTGTGATGTACAATGAAACCAAAAAGTAATTTTTACATTAAAAACCATTTAATTAACAAGTACACTAGGGCAACGAGAATAATAGGACTGATAACAAACATATTATACTCAAGAAAAACATGCAAATTGGTATTGCATTTAATATGGTTCCATCTAAAGATGACAAAACAAACTGTTTATTTATTCCTTATGGGCGGGGCACCTGGGTGGTACAGCGGTTAAGCGTCTGCCTTTGGCTCAGGGCGTGATCCTGGCGTTATGGGATCGAGTCCCACATCAGGCTCCTCCGCTGTGAGCCTGCTTCTTCCTCTCCCACTCCCCCTGCTTGTGTTCCCTCTCTCGCTGGCTGTCTCTATCTCTGTCGAATAAATAAATAAAATTTTTTAAAAAATTTATTCCTTATGGGAACATTCATTTCACAACAGCCTTAAAGCCTGCCTTCTTTGGGGACAAGCAGGACTTGGGAAAACACAATTATAAAGATGTTTCACCTTTCCCACACACACAAAAAGAGAAAACAAAAATTTGTTCCTCATCTTCCTGAAGTGAGTTGAATGGTGGCCCTCAAAGATATCAGTTCCTAATTCCTGTGAATGTTGGCTTATATGATGAAATTGTGCAGATATAATTAAGAATCTTGCGTTGAGGAGATTATCCTGAATGATCCAGGTGGGCTCTAACTGCTATCACACACATCCTTACAACAGGAGGGCAGAGGGAGATTAGACAGACACACTGAGGAAAAGGCCATGGTGAAGACTGAGGAGACACTGGAGTGTGATGCAGCCAAGAATGCCAGCAGTTGCCAGAAGCTGCAAGAGGCAAGCAAAGAGTTCTCCCATAGAGCCTCTGGAGGGCAAACAGCGCTGCTGAAACTTGATTTTAGCCCCATAAAGCTCATTTCATATTCTGGTCTCCAGAACTGTAAAAAAAATAAACTTCTGTTGTTTTAAACCACCAAGTTTATGGTAATTTGTTAGAGCAGACACAGGGAACTAACACACTTCTTGTAAAAACAGTTTATCAGAATCAATGAGAGAATGCCTGCAAAGTTTTTTAAATTAAATAGCTGTGTATTTTTTTCCTCTTAAGCAGTAAGGTTACATCTCAGTTAATTAGTATCCTTAGCGATAAGCACCTTTATAATCACTGAATTATTTTTCTTTTGTCTTGGTTTTAATCATAAATCATATCAAGCAGTATTGGCAACAACTCAACAGCAGACAGACTGCTGTGTACTGTTTCCTGCCTTCCTTCAAAACTCTCCTTGTGAAACTGCTAGGAGGCTTTTAAAGATGTTAATAGATCATTTTAAATAATCTGATCTAAATTATGTTCTGTATCACTCTTGAGCTTCAGAGGTCAAGGAAGCTAGGTAAAGGAAGGAGAGGAGTCAGATGGAATGGAAATATGTTTGCTGCCTCCCAAGCTGCAGCCATAAGAGCCATAAATGGGTCCATATGCCACCCAGTGCAATTCCTGGCCCACTGGCTAGCATTTCTGCCTAGGTAGGTATAGACAATGACTTTCAGAAATTATACTTTTGCACTGTATTAATTACACTAATTATAGTTTTATTTTATTCCATGTACAAAGAGTGCACCGTTTTTGTCACAAATTGTTGTAACTTAAACTAAGATGCATGAGTCTTCTTTAGGTGATATTTAATGACATAGATTGCTATAGTCCCTCTTATTAAAAAAAAATCATAGATAATGTTTGGAAATCTGACATATTTCTACCTCTGAAAAAATTTCTAATAATGAAGTGTGCTGCTGGAACACATCCTCATCAGTAACAGAGATATCGTCATAGAATTTTCTGCTTGGGGCGCCTGGGTGGCTCAGATGGTTAGGTGTATGCCTTCAGCTGAGGTCATGATCCTGGGGTCCTGGGATGGAGCCCAACGTTGGGCTCCCAGCTCAGCGAGGAGTCTGCTTCTCCTTCTTCCTCTGCCTCTCCTCCTGTTTGTGCTCTCTCTCTCTCTCAAATGAATTTAAAAAATCTTTGAAAAAAAAATGAATTTTCTGCTTAAAGAAACATGAGGGGCAGGCACCTGGCTGGTTCGGTGAGTAGAGCATATGACTCTTGATCTCAGAGTCGTGAGTTCAAGCTCCACACTGGGGGTAAAGTTTACTTAATAAAAAATTTTTTTTAAAAACAAACAGGAAGGTTAAAGGGCGCCTGGGTGGCTCAGCCGTTAAGCATCTGCCTTCGGCTCAGGTTGGGATCGAGCCCCACATCAGGCTTCCTGTGCTTCTCCCTCTCGCACTCCCCTTGCTTGTGTTCCCTCTCTCGCTGTCTCTCTCTGTCAAATAAATAAATAAACTCTTTAAAAAACAAACAAACAAACATGAAGGTTAAGTAGAGAAGTAATCTGAAATTAGAACTCTAAATTCACAACAATAACCTAAGTGGAACTGGGGTGACTATTTCTATTTCTGTCTGTCTCTCTCTGCCCCACCCCACACATCACATATGCTAGATCATAATGCTATAGGCTTTGCATAATTATGTCTAATCCTCATAACACCCTTATGAAGTAGCTATTATTCCACATTATATATATGAATCAAAGACAGACTGAATAGCATGCCCAATGTTAAAAAACTAGTAATAACTGACAGCACCACGGTTCCAAACTGAGATGTTATTTCAAAGCCCATGTTCTATGTGTGCTTTTCCACTCCTCCAACACACTATTGTGACTTCCTGTCCCAGATTTCAAATATTTTGTTCCACTGGAATCACAAAGCAGGGTCAGAGAGATTCTCAGTCTCCTTGCCACATTCATATCTTAGGTTGCTTCTTGCAATACAAAGCAGAACACAAACCTTACTTCAAGTCCAATTTTCAATTAAGAAATAATGAACACCATTTAAAGCTCTCAGCTGTTCCTAATTTAGCAATTCAGAACTGTTTGGTCTGGACCAACACATAGCTTTTCTGGCTCCTTAAAGAGTGGACTCTTATTAATTTTTCTGTATTTTTAACCCATTCAATAAACAAGGACTAAAGAAAATTAAGTTTCTTCAAAAGGAAGTAACATCTTATAGGCAAAACCACTGTCCTGAGTACCTGCCAAAGACTCTGAAATATCTGAGACTATACCCACTTGTAAGCCAACAAGTTAGCCTAATACAGTTGTATGGATGCTAGCAGAAGGCCTGAGATTCCTGCATGAGAGACAAAGGACTTTATTACTCACAGCATAGCAAGTGGCATAAGCAGCATATTTTTATCAGTTCCCCTTGCCTTCCAAATCCCACAGGGGTAACACAGATGGGTACAGATGAATGCTTACCCACATAGTACATCGCATTATAGGAGATGAACTCTAAGGTAGGGGAACCCAAATCTTTTATAATAGACAATAAGCCAGCATGCACATTGTTCAAAGGGAAACATTATCTTTAGTTTACTAGACAGTAAGCATGACTGTCCTTTGCTCTGCAGAGAGAAACTCTTATTCATCCAAAAGTCAGTCCTGAACAAAGAGTAGTTAGTGCCTCATTCGCAAGATGTGCAGAAACACGAAGCCCATGGAAAATAATCTCCCAATAGTACCATGTACATTCCTTATCAAGCAGGGATTAGAAGTTGCAGCCTCACTACAGAGAATATACGAGGTAAAATAATTACCTTAATGGTCACATTCTCTGTAGTCCTATACTTATTGTCTGTGATAGAGGCAGGCAAATCCTGATCTTCACCTTCCAAGCCCCATTCTCCTTATTTCTTGGGCAGCATTCTGACTGGACTCATTTATTCAAACAAAATGCTATTAAGCACTATGAATTAGGTAGCAGGCATTAAGGTACATAAAAAAGCCCACTCAGACACCAACCCTAAGCAATCCCAATTATTGTTTCACTCTAGCACCAAATACAATCTGCTTAGATAATAACACTTCAGTGAAAGAAACTGCAAAAATAATTACCCCCACTTAGTTCTACTAAAATTGTAATTTTTACAAAGCTGTCGTGGTGGCACCAATACTGCATCATCCTTGGGGTATATCGTGAAGTTCACACAAAGACTGATGGAATGAAAAAGGAAGGGTAACTGTTTTTAGCAGATGAGCAGTAAACTGGATCTGAACTGTATTCTGATTCTACTAATTACTACCTATGAAACATTGCCAGAATCAATTACTATTCTTCACTATCTCAGAGCTATTAGAAATGAGTAAATATTCTACAACAACCTAAAATCCCTAGACGTAAGCAATAGAAATGAAGGGAAAATTATCAACTTGCACATAATGATATATATATATTCATAAAGGTATAAAATGAGAGAAATTGATTATTATATTCAGTTCTTATGACATGGAAAATATATACCAGAATTATATGTCTTTAGAGAGTGGATAAAACCAACCAACTCAGGGGCGCCTGGGTGGCACAGTCGTTAAGCGTCTGCCTTCGGCTCAGGGCGTGATCCCAGCGTTATGGGATCGAGCCCCACGTCAGGCTCCTCCAGTATGAGCCTGCTTCTTTCTCTCCCACTCCCCCTGCTTGTGTTCCCTCTCTCGCTGGCTGTCTCTATCTCTGTCAAATAAATAAATAAAATCTTAAAAAAAAAAAAAAAACCAACCAACTCAAAAGCATATTTCCTAATATAAAAATTTCAATTTTAGAAATTAAATTTTCTGTGCTCTTTAGTAACTGATATTACTCAAATGTAAGCATTTACAGTAAAATCATATTAATATGCTCTCAAATACTAATGCTTCCTTATCTATTTTTCCATCTAAAAGAAATGTCAGAACTAGATATAAAAGCAACAAAAAACAGGAGGCACCACAGCTGTTTGTTGATGCAAGAACGGAGAGTGTCTTTGAAGTATTAGAGACTCTGATGTTGGAGCCTGATGGGAAATGACAACCCCATGGCTCTGGCATCTGCTTTCAACAGATGCCCTCTGCAAAGACAGGTGATTTCTTGATTCAGTATTCCCTAGAAGGGTGTTGTGCTGTCATTCAGAACAAGATAATGAAAAGTCCATCTATAACTCTGAAGCCTTGTTGCATGAGTAAGACAGATGGATAACAGAACTTCTGAGCTACTCCATGGTGAGTTAAAATATTAACCATAAGTACAGTAGAGAGAAAAAAAGGGTCAGTAGATAGTTGAAAAAAAATGAAGGAAAAGTGCTTTAAAGCCAACTATTATGAGAAACAATAACAAGCAGACCTCACTGGCCTACAGCTACCAATACTGGAAAGCTCTTTTTGAGCACAGGCACTTTGAGAAGCAAGGGTGCAAACAAAAACAGATGCTGCAAGGAGAAAGAAACCACAGCTGCTAACCAGAGGGCAGATTACATGCATGCTCAGTGAGAAAAGGTCTGTGAGTCATACAACTATTAAGCCACGTGGAAGGCTAGGACTTTATTTAAAAAAAAAAAAAAAAAAGGAGGGGGCAGCTCTATGCAGTTATCTGTAGGGAATTCTGCAAAGTGTTTTAGTTTCGCCAAGAAATAATGACTAATTAACCGTGCAATGACATTCAAACATCAAAGCAATACTTAAAAACAACACTACACTTCAACCCTTATAAGACTTATTATACTATAAATTTGGCATTATGAATCCATGCAGTATTATTTATTACACCGTTCTTGGAAAACTTTTATTTTCAAAAGACAAATGTTAGATCCTCATCACATAACTTTTACTAAAATAAATTCCAGATGGAGGAAAGCAATAAACAAAAATGAACCGTAAAAAACTAGAAAGACATTTTAGTGAATAGTCACTTAATATTAGAATGGGGAAGGACTTTCAAAGCCTTCAATAAAGGAATAATTCACAAATGAAAAGATTTCCAGATTTAGTGACATAAAAAGAAAGGAAAACTACGGTCTGTCAAAAAGCAAAATGAGGGGCGCCTGGGTGGCACAGCGGTTAAGCGTCTGCCTTCGGCTTAGGGCGTGATCCTGGCGTTATGGGATCGAGCCCCACATCAGGCTCCTTCGCTATGAGCCTGCTTCTTCCTCTCCCACTCCCCCTGCTTGTGTTCCCTCTCTCGCTGGCTGTCTCTATCTCTGTCGAATAAATAAATAAATTCTTTAAAAAACAAAAAACAAAAAACAAAAAACAAAAAGCAAAATGATACCAACAACTCACAGGTAAAACCTGCACCAAGGACATAAACAGATTCAAAAATAAAAATTATCAAAGACCCAGATGTACACGAAAATGTGTTCAACCTCACCATCAATCAAAAGAAATGCAAAGAGTAAAATACCATAACTCGCTCATCAAATTTAAAAATTTTTAAAGGTATTGCTGTGTTGGCAAGACACTTCCATACACCACTGATGGGATTTCAAAATGAGGTAACCTTTCTAGAAAGCAATTTGACAATATGAATCAAGCTCCTGAAAAATGTTCATACCCACTGATTCAAGAAATCTATCTCTAGCAATTTTTGAAAACAAATAAGAAATTACATACATTTAAGGATTATTTAAAACAGTAGAAAATTAAAAACTTAAATGCCCAGCAATAGGTAAAGGCTAGATAAAATAAAGTATATCCTTAAAATGGAATATCTTGCAGCCTTTAAAAATGCTATTAAAGATTTGATTCCTTAATACGAACATAAGAATGCTCATTGGACAATAACTAGAACTATTTTTTTAAGTAGGCTCCACCCCCAGCGCAGAGTCCAGCACAGGGCTTGACCTCACCACCCTGAGGTCAAAACCTGAACTGAAATCAAGAGACAGACATAACTGCCTGAGCTACCCAGGTGCCCCAGTAACTAGAACATTTTAAATATCAAACTATACACACAGTATGAGCCAACTGTTTCCTTTAAAAACACACATTTTTAGGGTGCCTGGGTGGCTCAGTCGGTTAAGAGTCTGTCTGCCTTCAGCTCAAGTCATGACCCCAGGGTCCTGGAATTGAGTCCCACAACGGGCTTGCTGCTCCGTGGGGAGTCTGCTTCTCCCTCTGCCTCTGCCTGCCTCTCTCTCTAATTAATAAATAAATAAAATTAATGAATAAAATTTAAAAAAATAAACATATGCCTTTAAAACAAACGTACACTTTTAGAGGGGCACCGGGGTGGCTCAGATGGTTAAGCGTCTGCCTTTGGCTCAGGTCATGATCTCAGGGTCCTAGGATAGAGCCCCATGGCTGGCTCCCAGCTCAGCAAGGAGGCTGCTTCTCCCTCTTCCCATGCTTGTGCGCCCTCTCTCTCTCTCTCTCAAAGGAATAAAATCTTAAAAGTAAATAAATAAATAAAATTTAAAAAATACAAAAGAAAGTACACTTTATAGATTCATTCATACACATATAAAGATGATGAATGTGGGAGTATGAAGGAAATACACCAAAATGTTAATATTTACTCAAGGTTGGTGGAATGAGGAGTATTTTGTATTTTCTTCTGTATGCTTTTATTTTCCAAGTTTTTTACAATAAGCAAGTATGGCTTCTGTTATAAGAAAAACACAATATTATACTATTTTAAAGGTATTATATTTCACAAGGTAAACTGAATTCTAACCATACACATTTCACTCATAAAAATGGTATGTGCAGACAGTTACAGGCTTGGTAAGGTAGTATTACATATAATCATTTTCTTTTTCATGGGACACAACTAGGTCCTGCTACCACAACCTGCTACCAAACACCTATCACTATGCTGAGTCATGTTATATTGACACTCTACTATATGTCATAATTTTTAAAATGAAAATTACCAGAAAAGTACGAAACTTTTGACGTCAAAATCATGATTTCATGTAAATTATTTTCTTAAAGCAAAACCCAAAAACTGTAAAATCTAAATTGTTATAATAAGTCTGGTTAGTGAAGTAAGTAATGGCAAAACATCATCTTCACCATCTCCAAGACATATGAATTGATGCATAATTAGTATGACATCGATGCTCCTCCTGCCTAGGTCAAGATCAACTAGCCAATGAAAATCAAGTGGATCTGTTTATACAGTATACTTTTTATTTGCCTTAATTAAGACACCTTAGTAGCTTCCTACTGCATGAGAAAAGAAAATCTAATGTAGTATGAGAGCAGTCTGCATCAAACTGACTCCCCAGGATAATCCTAGTAGGCTATGGACTCCAAAACAGAAGTAGTCCTTAAAAAAAGTGGGAGGGGGGTCGCCTGGCTGGCTCAGTTGGTACAGCATGCAACTCCTGATCTTGGAGTGTTGATTTTGAGCCCCACATTGGGCATAGAGCTTACTTAAAAAATGTAGTCCTTGAGGAGGGTTAAAAACAAAACAAAACCGAACCCTGAGAGAAAGCTACCACGCTAAATAAAACTAGCTGCTTCATCTTTCATGAATCCAGATTATGATGAATTTTACAGGCAGTATACTGTGCTCCTTAAAAAAAAAATACCGCATTTAGAGAGCAAGGATCATCCTTACTTGAGCTGTTTAACAACAAAGCACTAAATATTGGATGC
This sequence comes from Ursus americanus, assembly GCF_024610735.1. Taxonomy (NCBI): domain Eukaryota; kingdom Metazoa; phylum Chordata; class Mammalia; order Carnivora; family Ursidae; genus Ursus; species Ursus americanus. Next base: position 32,947,793 of record NC_142164.1, on the reverse strand, counting down.
TGAAATTAAAAGCAAGTCATAGTAAACTAATTACAAAGTAATGGCAAATTCCACAAACCAGGCCAAAGAAAACTCCATTAATTTGTGTTAAGTGGTTAAGCAGCCCCTACAGAGCAGCACACTGGCAGCTACCAGTAAGACCAAATGGATTCAGATAGTTTATTACTAACAGAGAAAGCACGATCAGTATGGTATCAGTTCCCTGTGTCTGCAGTCCTACAGAACAAAACCAAACTGGAGGGAGGGACCAAATGACAGACAATATGCACAGTGTGTTGCTCTGTTTTTGAGGAGTCAACTCTAGATTGCAGCTTTGCAATTTTATACTCACAGCTATACCCAAATGTCCCATGTCTTCCCAGGATGAGAGAAGAAAATAATAAACCGTCTTGCAGCAGCCTCCCACATGATAGGGAGGTGGATAAGAAATGACCTCATGTCATCTGTCTATTTTGCTGTGTACCAGGGAGAATCATAGAGTCTTCCCCCAAGATTTGGGTCAGACTGTGGTTGAGCCTGGCCTATGCAGACTTATGTGGAAATGTGCAAATCACCAAGGTACCATAGCAAAGCCATTCCACTAGTTTATAGTCAAATAGAACAAGAAGTCAGTGTATAAAAGAATATACCATGTCATGTTCCTTCCCATAATTTTAAATTCAGAAATTTGACAAGCATTCACTGTCAACCATTGCAGAGAGGCACAACACTGAACCAAACACTACAGGGAATTTCTGTATCTGCCCTCAAAGAGTTAAAATTCCTCTTGGGGGAGGCAATTTCTGTATGTATGTATGTATTTAGAGAGAGAGAAAGAAAGAGAGCACTTATGGGGAGGAGGAGGAGAGAGAGAATCTGAAGCAGGCTCCAAGCCCTGTGCAAAGCCCAGTGCAGGGCTCTATCTTCCAACCCTGGGACCATGACCTAAGCTGAAATCAAGAGTCAGATGCTTAACTGACTGAGCCACCCAGGCATCCTGGGGGAAGCAATTTAAAGCCAAGAATACAATTGCACCTGGCTATATACTCATATTAAATAGTGACTTAAATATCTAACAGTAGAAAAATGGTTAAATAAAATATGGTACATTCATACAACAGACTATTAGGCAGTCCTAAAAAATCATGTTATAAAATATTTTTCTTCAGTGGAACAGTGAGTGGCATAAGGAAGACTCAGGAAGAACAATTTGGAAGAAGATTATACAATAGACTATAACGGGAAGACTTTTATGGCAACATTAAATAGATAAATGTTGAGAAAATTCAGCCATGAGGTGATGAGACTTTTTACAAGAGAAGCTGTGAACATATAAAGAGTTGTTTATGAGGACCTTTAGGCTCTGATCCTACTGAGGATGAAAAACTTTGCAACTCGGAATTAGTAGATCCTAGCTCTGCCTAAAGCAAATGGAAGACAGCAGACTAATGTAATAAGAAAACTAGACCAAGACATGTAAAAATACAATTTTAAACAATTTAGAGCTATACTACCAAGAAAACTGCTAAACCTAATCACAAAATGTGCATTCATCTCCCAATTTTTCCTGGACTTCATCTGTAAATATAATTTTCAAATCACAATTTGTTAAACCAACATATTAATCCTCAAAACATTTTATAATTTAATATTTTCAATGCCAAACATATTATTTAATGTTATAAACATTACTCAAAAATCAATCTTATTAGTTAACCTGAATATTTAAAAGCAGTCAACTATTCTGCAGAGCACATGGCTGACTCAGTTGGTAGAACATGCAACTCCTGCTCTCGGGGTTATGAGTTCAAGTCCCAGGTTGGGCACAGAGCCTACTAAAAAATAAATAAATAAATAAATAAATAAATAAATAAATAAATAAATAAAAGCAGTCAACTATTCTAAAATAAAAACATATCCAATGGTACAATATAACAATATACAAAATCTATAAACTTTAAAAAAGGGGGGGATACCTGGCTGGCTCAGTCAGAAGTGCATGACTCTTTATTGCAGGGTCGCAAGTTTAAACCCCACACTGAGTATAGAGATTACTAAACAAATAAATTAATAAACTTTTTTTAAGATTTTTTTTATTTATTTGAGAGAGAGAGCGTGCATGAGAGCGAGAGATAGCACAATCAGGGTGAAGGGCAGAGGGAGAAGAAGGCTCCCCGCCGAGCAGGGAGCCCAATGCAGGACTCGATCCCCGGACCCCAGGATCATGACCCGAGCTGAAGGCAGACGCTTAACCAACTGAGCCACCCAGGCACGCCAAATAAATAAACTTTAAAAAAAACTATAGCTAGGGGCGCCTGGGTGGCTCAGTCGTTAAGCGTCTGCCTTCGGCTCAGGGCGTGATCCCAGAGTCCTGGGATTGAGCCCCGCATTGGGTCCCTCTGCTGGGAGCCTGCTTCATCCTCTCCCACTCCCCCTGCTTGTGTTCCCTCTCTCACTGACTATCTCTCTCACTGTCAAATAAATAAATAAAATTCTTTAAAAAAAAAAAAACTATAGCTAATCAGCAACAGTTCAAGTTTAATAATCATATCTCTGCTTATGAAGCAATAATAAACTTCTTTTTTCTAATAGCTTTTTCCTTTTTTTAAATAAAAATAAAGCAATGAAGACAAAAATCAGGGAGACAATGAGAAATCCAATCTGACTGGAGAACAGGGTACATACATGAGTAGTGGGAAATATAGAGGAAAAGGAACTAGGCAAATTGTGGAGAGACCTGAAAATGCACCTAGGGTAAGGAGCAGGCTTAACTGAACAAATGTGTTAAACACCTACCACTCTCTACTAAGTGCTGGAGCGGCAACAAAGTAACTACATTCCAATAACTCCAAAATCAATAAAAAGAGAAAGGTAAACAATACCGTATTTCTTTTATTGTACAATGCACATTTTATTCTAATGTTAACACCCCTGAAATCCATGAATGTGCTTATTGTGTAAGTATTTTTTCCAGAAAAGTTATTAAATTGATGGTAAATGCTACAACAGAGGAAATATATTAATTGCAACAAAGGATCACACCTGCTATAATAGAGGTATAGAGTAATAACCATATGTGGAGGATGAGGACAGGGAAACAAATAAAGACCTGATCTGGGACACAAAAGATGAAGAGGAATTCACAAGGTAGAAAAGAAGGAGAAGGACATAAACAATTGGGGGTAAAAACGTGGAGACAAGGAAGCGCGTGATACTGTCAAGGAGCAGCATGTAGTTTGGTAGGTTGGTATGTAGAGTTTGGGGGCAGTATAAGACTAACTTGAAGAGCAGATAGGCCAGGAATGCAAGGGGGATATAATATCCAAAAAACAATCTATGTAAGCATACCTATTAATGCAATAAAGGACAAAACCCATGTGATCATCTCAAAAGACACAGAAAAAGCATCTGACAAAATCCAATACCCTCTTGTGACAAAAAAAATTTTCCAAAAAGTGGTATAAAAAGGGATTTCTTCAACTTAATAAAGGGCATCTATGAAAAAAACCAGAGCTAACATCACATTTAATGGTGAAAGAAAAAAAACCAGAGCTAACATCATATTTAATGGTGAAAGAGTCAATGTATTCCTCCCAAATTCAGGAACAAGCAAGAATATCCACTCTTACCACATCTACTCAACATTGTACTAGCCAGGACAATTAAGTAAGAAATAGAAATAAAAGGCATCCAGATTCAAAAGGAAGAAGTAAAGCATCTCTATTTGCAGACGACATGATCTTGTATACAGAAAATCCTAATGAACCATTAAAAACTATTAGAATGAAGACACTAGTTCAGCAAGGTTGCAAGATAAAAGGTCAACATATAAAAATCAATTATATTTCTATACACTAGCAATGAACATCTCCAAGATGAAATTAAGAAAAGAATTTCCTGGGGCGCCTGGGTGGCTCAGCCGTTAAGCGTCTGCCTTCGGCTCAGGGAGTGATCCCTGCATTCTGGGATTGAGACCCGCATCAGGCTTCTCCGCTGGGAGCCTGCTTCTTCCTCTCCCACTCCCCCTGCTTGTGTTCCCTCTCTCGCTGGCTGTCTCTCTCTGTCAAATAAATAAATAAAATCTTTAAAAAAAAAAAAAAAGGAAAAAGGAAAAAAAAATTCCATATTACTCAGCCATTAAAAAAAATCTTGCCATTTGAAACAACATGAATGGACATGAGGATATTATGCTAAGTGAAATAAAACAGACAGAAAAAGATAAATACCTTGTGATTTCACTTATATTTGGAATCTAAAAAACAAAAGAACAAAGAATGCAAACAGAAACAGACTCGTAAATACAGAGAACGAATTGGTGGTTGGGGGAGGGATGGGCAAAATAGGTGAAGGGAATTAAGAGGTACAAACTTCCAGTTATAAAATAAATAAGTCACAGGGAAGTAAAGTACAGCACAGGGAATATAGTCAATAGTACTATAATAGCTTTGTATGGTGACAGATCATAACTAGACATCATGGTAATCATTTCATAATATATATGAATGTCAAATCAGTACACTGTACAATTGAAACTAAAATTGTACATCTTACATTGATGTGGATGGAACTGGAGGGTATTATGCTAAGAGAAATAAATCAATCAGAAAAACAATTATCATATGCCTTCACCCATATGTGGAATATAAGAAATGGGAAGAAATCAGAGAGGGAGACAAACCATGAGAGACTCTTGACTCTGCGAAACAAACTGAGGGTTGTGGAAGGGGAGGTAGGTGGGGGGAAGGGGTAACTGGGTGATGGGCATTAAGGAGGGCACATGATGTTATGAGCACTGGGTGTTATACACAAATGATGAATCACTGAACACTACATCAGAAACTGATGTACTATATGTTGCCTAATTTAATTTAAATAAAAAATAATAACATTGTATGTCAAGTATACTTTCAAAAAGAAAAAAAATTTCACTTACAATACTATCAAAAAATAAAAATTTAGGAAAGCTACAAAATGTTGAAAGAAATTAAAGCTATAAATAAATAAAAAGACATCCATTATTCATAGGATGGACAACTTAATATTATTAAGATGGTAAAACTCCCCCAAATTGATCTACAAATTCAACAAAATCCCTATCAAAATCCCAACTTGCATTTTCTGAAGAAATTGACAGGCTGATCCTAAAATTCATACAAGAATACAAGGGTCTCAGAATAGCCAAAGCAATCTTGAAAAAGAACAACGTTGGAAGACTCACACCTCCTGACTATAAAACTTTATACACAGCTTACTACACAGCTACAGAAGTCAAGGTACGAGGATAAGAATAGAAATATATATACAGACACACACCCATATATATGAAGAGAAATATAGATCAATGGAATAGAATTGAGAGTCCAGAAATAAACATTTACATTTATGGTCAACTGATGTTTGACAAGGGGAGGAAAGAAATATTTTCAAGAAATGGTGCTGAAACAACTGAATATCCACATGCAAAAGAATAAAGTTGGACCCTGATCTCACACCATACACAAAAAAACTAAAAATGGACAGTACACCTAAATGTAAAAGCTAAAACTATAAAATTCAAAACAAAACATAAGGGTTAATCTTCATAACCCGGGTTAAGCAACAGTTTCTTCGATATGGCACCAAAACCACAAGCAACATAAGAAAAAATAGATAAAATGGCCTTCATCAAAATTTCAAAATTTTGTGTTTTAAAGTAGAGAATCCACAGAATAGGAAGGAAATATTTGCAAACCATATATCTGATAAGGGTTTTAGGTACAGAATTAAAAAAATAAAAACTCTTAGAACTCAGTAATGAAAAAACAAGCCAATTAGAAAATGGACCAAGGGGGCGCCTGGGTAGCGCAGTGGTTAAGTGTCTGCCTTCGGCTCAGGGCGTGATCCCGGCGTTCCGGGATCGAGCCCCACATCAGGCTCCTCCGCTGGAAGCCTGCTTCTTCCTCTCCCACTCCCCTGCTGTGTTCCCTCTCTCGCTGGCTGTCTCTAATAAATAAATAAATAAAAATCTAAAAAAAAAAAAAGAAAATGGACCAAGAGTCTGAGTAGATATTTCAATTAGGAAGATATACACATGAAAAGATGCTTAACATCATTAGTTATTAGGGAAATGCAAATCAAAACCATGAGATTACACTTCACACACTAAAATGACTATTTAAAAATATAGATAATAACAAGTATTTCCAGGATATGGAGAAATTGGAATCCTTATACATTGCTAATGAGAATGTAAACTGGTGCAACCACTTTGGAAATAATTTAACATTTCCTCAAATTGTTAAACATAGAATAACCATGTGATTCAGCAATTCCACTCCTACGTATTATACACAAGACAAATGAAAACATACATCTACACAAAAACTTGTACACCGATGATCATAGTGGTATTATTTATATAAATAGCCAGAGTGGAAACAACCCAGCTGTCCATCAACTGATGAATGGATAAACAAAATGTACAATGGAATGTTATTCAGACATAAAAAGGAATGAAGTACTGATACATGCTACAACATAAATGAACTTTGAAAACATACGGTAAATAAAAAGAAACCTGTCACAAAAGGCCAGATGAAATGTCTGGAATAGGCAAATTTTATAGACAGAAAACAGATAAGTGATTATCTAATATAGTCTAGATGTGGGGGGGAGTGAGGGGGGAATGGGGAGGGACTGCTAATAAGTATGGGGCTTTTTTGAAGGGGGTGAAAACATTCCAAAATTATATTGTAGTGATAGGTACAGAACTGACAACCAATAAACTATACACTCTAAATGGGTGAATTTTTGGTAGCGAATTATAATCTCAACAAAATGTTAAAAAGGAGTAGGCAGGGACAGATCTGGAAAAAGATGATCTGTGCCTTAAAATATGAAACTGGACCTCACACTATTATATAAAAATCAATTCCATATTGATTAGGAACTTAAACACCCAAAACAGACCTTTAGTAAAAAATGTATGTGAATGGGAGTGACTGGGTCAGTTAAGTGTCTGCCTTGAGGTCAGGTCATGATCCCAGGGTCCTGGGATGGAGCCCCACATCACACAGTTAGGCTTCCTGCTCAGTGGGGAGTTTGCTTCTCCCTCTCCTACTGCCCCTCTCCCCCCACCTCATGCTCTCTCTCTCTCTCACTCGCTTTCTCTCAAATAAATAAATAAAAGCTTTTTTTAAAAAATGTAGGTGAGGGGCGCCTGTCGAATGAATAAATAAAATCTTAAAAAAAAGAAATTAAACAGATACTATCTCTATCTGACAGCCAGCGAGAGAGGAAACACAAGCAGGGGGAGTGGAAGAGGAAGAAGCAGGCTCATAGCGGAGGAGCCCGATGTGGGGATCGATCCCAGAACGTCGGGATCACGCCCTGAGCCGAAGGCAGACGCTTAACGACTGCGCCACCCAGGCGCCCCTATTTTGCACATTCTTTATTTTTTTTTTTTTTACTATTTTATTTATTTATTCAACAGAGATAGAGACAGCCAGCGAGAGAAGGAACACAAGCAGGGGGAGTGGGAGAGGAAGAAGCAGGCTCCCAGCGGAGGAGCCTGATGTGGGGCTCGATCCCAGAACGCCGGGATCACGCCCTGAGCCGAAGGCAGACGCTTAACCGCTGTGCCACCCAGGCGCCCCTATTTTGCACATTCTTAAACAAGACACAAAAAGCAGTGACTATAAAGCACTGACAAATCTGATTATATTAAAATTTTGAACATTTGCTCATTCAAAGACTTCCTAAAAAGCAAAAAGGCAAATTATAAGCTAGAAGAAAATATTCACAGTATACAAAACTGACAAATGAGTACTCTAAGGAATACTTTTTTAACTCATAGAATTCTGTAAGAAAAGGACAATCCACCAATAGAAATTGGGCACAATAAATGAAGTTATTTCACAGTACAGGAAACACCCATGGCCAACAGACATCCAAAGATATGTTAACATCACTAGTGATGAGAAAAATGTAAATCAAGAAACACTTCATTGAAATACCATTTTAAACTCATTTGGCCAAAATGTGTACATCTGACAATACTGTGTGTTGGACATATGGATTCATAGGATCTCTTACACATGTTGAAGGAAATGTACACTTTAAACCAGTTTGGCCTTATCTCAAGTTGAACATTGACATGCCATATAACCTAGAAATTCCACTACCAAGTATATGCACAAGAGAAATTCTCGCACATGTACAACAGGAGACACAACAATGCTCACAGCAGCACTGTTTGCAAGAGCAAAAATGTGGAAACAACCCAAATGGCCATCAGTGAGAAAGTGGATAAAGTGTAGTATAGTAACACAATGAAAGATACTGCAGCCATCAAAAAGAATGAACTACAGCTTCACACATTTTGGATGAATCTTAGCAGTTTAATATTACGTAATATAAAAATTACCAGTCATATAAAGCATAGTGTATGCATTAGCTTTTTTACATTTTTTTAAATATTCAAAACAAGGTATAAGCAATGTATTGTTATGGAGCTGGCTTACTGGCTCCAAGGTGTTTTAGTAGCTACAAGTGACAATCAGATCTGCATACTAGAAAGAGTGCTCTGGCTACTCTATAAAGAACTAACCCTACTTGAAGCAAATATGAGGCAGAGAGATTATTCAGGAAAACAGTAAGTCCAGTTAAAAGTGAGGAGAGGAGGGCCTGAACAACAATAGCAGTGAGAACAGACAGGAAGGAAAGAGATCTGAAAGCTATTCAAAGAGCTATAACCAATAGGCCTTAGTTCCTAACTAGTTATAAAAGGGAAGGAAAGGGAAGAGTGGAGAATCATTCCTAAGTTTCTTGTCTGAGTGACCAGGGGGCCTAGGATCAATAACAAAGACTGATTTTTTAAATATATTTTGAGTTTGAAGAGACTCCGGGACGTCAATAGGCATATAGTTTCCTCCCTTCCTAACTATAAAATCTGATCCTTTCCCTTACCTTCAATCTCCTTTATAAAGCCCTCTCTGCTGTTCTACCAACGCAATCGGATGTCATCTCTCCCTCTTTGAACCTGTATTGCACTTTGTTTTCACTTATGACATTTGTCTTACTCTAGCCCAGTGATTCTCAGTCTTGGCACCACTGACATTTGGAACAGGTAAGTGTTGTGTGTGCCAGTCCTTCCCGTGCACTGTAGGATGCTTTGCAGCATCCCAGGCCCCTCTTACCCACTAGATGTCAGTAGCACTCCCAAGCTGTGGCAATTGAAACCTCTCCAGACATTGCCAAATATCCCCTGGGGCACATTTTCCCTCATTGAGAATAATTGACCTAGCCTATATAATAGATAGGTGAGTACAGATACGTGAGTACTTATTTTATACCACTATGAAATCATAAATTCCTTAAAGGCAGCAGCTTTACAACCTTGTCCATTTACGTAAAATAGATAAGCCCATTTTCACATATTAAGGCAGGTTAAGGAAAAAGTCATCTGTGTCGATTTCCTATTTTTAACTTATAAATATCTTTAAAAGTACTTGATTTCCCATTGACACAGACATCCCCAACCAATTAGCTCAAAGTATTAAGGATTTACATATTGTAATTACTTTTTTAAGAGAGGAAGAATTCTAGGCTGCGCATTCATTCTAGAGTCTCTTTGGGGCATAATCATTTAAGGAAGTGATTTTTGGATGAAATCCAAATTCACAAATGTTCTAGAATTGGTTAGTCTCCATAGAGTTCAAATAAAAGTTTATGCTGCAGTTATTTTATTTCTGTCTTATTTTATTTGTCTTAAATCCCTAATATTATACAAAAAATTCTACTGAAAAAGATTGAAGTTATTAATTTAAGAGTAAAGTGACAACAATCTCTGTCGCAAATCATAAAAGAGTACAGAGAATTAGCAACGTCCACAAATAGGAAAAGACTTACTTCCCTATTTGGAAAAAAAAAAAACTTTTCTTTAAAATTTTTCATATCAAAAAATACATCAGAAACAGCCATTGTTTAATCAGCCATTACAGTACATTGACTGATATTCTGTAAGTGGAATGCTATCAACTTATAATTTATCTGAAACAGGAGAAATGTAAAGATTAAAATTTAAAACTTGACCTTTAGCAGACTTGAGTGCACTAGTTTTAAGTGAGACTAAACATAAACTTAAATTATTGTTATAAAACTGATTTGTACAGTTACCTCTTATTACATTCAATGGTTCCCTGGAGTGCAAGGTGTTCCCTTCTATATAAAAGGGAAGCAGACAAAACTTTTTTTTTTTTTAAGATTTATTTATTTGTGAGAGAGAGCATGAGAGCACACCAACAGGGGGAACAGCAGGCAGAGGAAGAAGCAGGCTCCCCACTGAGCAGGGAACCTGATGCAGGCTCAATCCCAGGACCCTGGGATCATGACCTGAGCTGAAGGCAGGTCACATTTAACCAACTGAGCCACCCAGGTGCCCCGAAGGCAGACTCTTAACTGACTGAGCCACCCAGGTGTCCCAGACAAAACTTTCTGAAACTTTTCAGAGTATTACAATGCTTCAAGAAGTACCCCGAATACATCCAAAGTGTAACAAAAAAGAGAAAATCAAGATTTCCCCTCTAGGTCATGATGAAAAGCTCTGTAGAATGAGGGTGGGCATCACACAGTTTAAGCATGCCTTAGAGTAGGCTGCTGGGGTGGGATTACAGAATGACATGACCTTCTGCAAAGTTTCACAGAGTGCCTTGGAAATTAAACCACCACCACCTTCCAGGGAATCAATAAGCTGCAAGTCTTCAATTATTTATATTCGTGAAAAATATTTTAATTTGTGAAAAATGTTTCTAGCATCACCTCTGATTTTGTCTATAAAGTTCTGGATCTTGTCCAACTTTACACTTTTGATAACAAATAAATGCTTCAGAGTTTGTATTACAAATAATCTAAATCAAGATATTTAATTTTAAACTTCAAGCAAAGTGTCCCTATAAGCCCAATTCTAAAATATCCCAATCAACCACTTCTGTTCTTTTACCTGTCATGTAGTATATATAATTTTTTTTCATAAGAGATAATACGCTCATATTTTCCAAAAGCTACTAATTTAGCTGCTTACCCCACAGTCCTAATTCTGAACTGTGGCTTATTCTCCAAATTGATTTCTTAAAGCATTACGCTCTACTGAGTACCTTTTTCTACGTTCATCAACCTTTTCCCTGATGACACTGCCTCATTTCTTTAAGATTAAAATTTAAGACGCTAATGTCCCCAAACATCTACCTTCACTTTTACCTTAGTAAAAGTCAGGTTACTTCTCCCTTCCATGGCTAACAGCTCCTCACCCTGTTCTTGCTTTCCCTGCCTTCAAATGAAGGTCCTCCCTCCTTCTTTTGCATTTGAACACTGAGCTCTCCACCGGGTCCCTCCTCTCAGCCTCTCAGTATGTTTGTGAAAATACAATGTAAACCTTCGGTTAACATCTGCCCTTAACATACAATATCATTCTCAATTCTGTATTCATACAATTTCTCCCCTGAAATTCTGCAACTGTCCCTCCTGCCTAATCATAACTTGACCCCATACTGATCGTTAACCTCAAGATCCAGCAAATACCTAACTTTAAAGGAAGCTTTCTCAAACTAACAACCCCAAATAAAATTAAGCCTTATGCCATAGTTTCACATCACTTACTTGTACATTTTATAAATGTATACCATTTAGAATATTGTTATATAATTCTTTTCTTTTTAATGAATTGTTTTAGTAATTTTTTAAAGTTTTTTTTTGTTTTTTTTTTTGTTTTTTTTGTTTTTAGTAATCTTTACACCCAGTGTGGGGCTCAAACTCACAACCTCGAGATCAAGAGCAAGAGCGGCATGCCCTTGGGGTGCCTGGGTGGCGCAGTCCATTAAACATTCGACTCTTAATCTGCCTCAGGTCATGATCTCAGGGTGGTGGGATTGGGCCCTCCATCAAGCTCCATGCTCAGCGAGGAGTCAGCCTGAGATTCTCTCTCTCGCTCTCCCTCTGCCCCTCCCCACTACTCGCTCATGTGTGCTCTCACTCTCTAAAATAAGTAAATAAATCTTTTTTTTTTCTAAACTCACACGCTCTTTCCAACTGAGCCAGCCAGGCACCCCTATAATTCTTTTCTAATTGTTACACATATTCCTATACACATTCAACTATTTTATAAACTCTTCAAGGACAATAACCATGTCTCTTTCTTTTCTATTGGCTATAATCATGTTTCAAACTTGGAGTTCAATAAACGCTTGCTTAATTAATTTATCCTAAAACCATCAGAAAAAGAGGCATGACAACAAGCTATGTAACTGCCATATACAACACAAAACACACTGCACACAAAGCAGAAACTATGTAACATATTAAGTTAAACAAGCATTTATTTTTCAGAATAAATAATTAGTATAGTGTGTAATATATAGTGTAGTTTAATAATAGCTTTATTATATAGACAGAATGCATTACAATGGAAATAACACTGGAATAATGAGTGCTAAAGTCAGAAAACCTAGGCTCTGACCCACACTCTGCCATACACTAGCCATTTAACTTTGGGCAAATCACTTAACCTCTCACAACAATGAGTAATTACTGTGTACTGTGCCAAGCTCACAGGGTTATTATTAGGATACAATAGCATAATATACATGAAAGTGCTTAGAAATTTATTTTTTTTTAAGATTTTATTAATTTATTTGACAGAGAGAGAGAGACAGCCAGCAAGAGAGGGAACACAGGCAGGGGGAGTGGGAGAGGAAGAAGCAGGCTCCCAGCGGAGGAGCCTGATGTGGGGCTTGATTCCAGGACTCTGGGATCATGCCGAGCTGAAGGCAGACGCTTAACGACTGAGCCACACAGGCGCCCTGAAAGTGCTTAGAAATTTATAAAGAGCTATATAAATGGTAATATTTTAATGATGAACTTAACCTCCAATTTAAGATAACATTTTATTTTAAAATGTGAACTTAAGAAAGAAATTAAGGGGCAACTATTTATGCTGTAGAAGAACTCATCACTGAATAAAATAAATCACTGTGAGGTCCAGGAACTCAAATTCAATCTAGAGCAATTAAAATAGAACTCAACTGCAAAAATGTGCTTCGCATTCAATTTTTTAGGGAGACATTTATTACACAAAGCAAGGTAGATATTTGAATCAGTCCACAAAATCACAATCACAAGTTCATTCCATTGAATGCACTAAGAGCGCCTTCACCTTCCAACATAATCAGATGCTGCAAAGTTTATCTGGCTCCATTTTATAACCTGATACAATGCACCATGCCCCACAGTTGAAGGGGTGAACCAGCACATGTAGGAAATACTAGAGTTGACTCCAGGTTTACAGGAAAACATGTGATTAACCAGGACACAGCCCCATCTGATGCATGTAAGAATTCCTAAATCTGTTTCACAGACCTATTGTTTATGGACATAAAGAGGTATGAAGGAGCAGAGGGAGCAGCTGCAAGGAGGCTGAGACTTATTTGTAGCATTGGTGACAAAGTCAAATATGAAAGTTTCAGGATTTGTTTGAGTAGCTATTAGAATCATTTTCAAGCTCTCTTAAGGTCAACAAATTATCACGGTATCCAGACAGACTAAAATGTTATATGCAATTTCCTTTTGCCCTGCCAAGTCTACCTATAGACCATCTAAGACAAGACATTACAACAGGAGTCAGCTACTTTCCTGAAATGGATTACGAACCTTCTCATCCCTGTTTTTATGTCTTTATATAGATGAGGGTTTTAATCAAGAAGAATCTGGAAGGCAGATATATTCAAAAAGGTCATGAGCACAAACCACCAATTGAAGATTCAAATAAATCAGCAAACTCTCCCTTTTAAATATTAATCTCCTGAAAAGGCTACCGTAATTAGCTTTGAGCTACATCCCAGCAAAAGAATGGGAGTGAGCTGAAGAGGGGAAAAGAAACGAGGAGAGCAGGAGGGCACAGAGAGGTGAAGATCACATATTAGAAATGCAAAAAAAGGTAAAAAGACACCAAGGACAAACTTCACCAACAGCTACCAACTATCCATCTTCCCTCAGAGCAAGACTATTAATAGAGAAAACGAAATTTTGCTGCTACATGTTTTGGGGGCACTATTTTCTTAATGCAAAGTTATCCAATAGTATTAAATGTAAACTGGGGTTATGCATGGTAACTGAAGAAACTATAGCTTCCTGGCAATTTTCTATTCACTATAGACATGATATAATGAGGAGAAAAAAAAAGAGTCTCTGCAAGGCAAGAGACAACAATTGTTGGAGAGGATGTGGAGAAAGGGGCTCCCTCCTACATTGTTGGTGGGAATGCAAGTTGGTACAGCCACTCTGGAAAACAGTGTGGAGGTCCCTTCAAAAGTTAAAAATTGAGCTACCCTATGATCCAGCCATTGCACTACTGGGTGTTTACCCCAAAGATACAGACGTAGTGAAGAGAAGGGCCATATGCACCCCAATGTTCATAGCAGCAATGTCCACAATAGCTAAATCGTGGAAGGAGCCGAGATGCCCTTCAACAGATGACTGGATTAAGAAGTTGTGGTCCATATATACAATGGAATATTACTCAGCTATCAGAAAGAACGAGTTCTCAACATTTGCTGCAACATGGACGGCACTGGAGGAGATAATGCTAAGTGAAATAAGTCAAGCAGAGAAAGACAACTATCATATGATTTCTCTCATCTATGGAACATAAGAACTAGGATGATCGGTAGGGGAAGAAAGAGATAAAGAAAGAGGGGGTAATCAGAAGGGGGAATGAAACATGAGAGACTATGGACTATGAAAAACAAACTGAGGGCCTCAGAGGGGAGGGGGGTGGGGGAATGGGATAGACCGGTGATGGGTAGTAAGGAGGGCACGTATTGCATGGTGCACTGGGTGTTATACACAACTAATGAATCATCGAGCCTTACATCGGAAACCGGGGATGTACTGTATGGTGACTAACATAATATAATAAAAAAATCATTAAAAAAAAAAAAAAAGAGTCTCTGCTTCACCAAGTCTATTAAAAAGTATACTGAACTAGATCTTGAATACATAGTTCCTAGTTTTGGTTTTGACCCTCTTGACAAGTGACTTTAGTCACTAAATTTTTATCAATGTTCGCATTCACCTAAACAGTACTTCTTGAGTACCTAAAAAATAAGCTATTGTAGAGTTTCTCAGCCCTGCGTGCACAATAGAATCACCTGGGAATGCTTTTTTTAAAAAGGGTTCTCTTGGCCCCTGAGATTCTGATTTAATTGGTCTGGGGTAGGGCCCAGGCACAGGTTTTTAAAAAAACACTCCCTTGCGATTTTAATGTGCAGCCCAGGTGAAGAACCACAGGTCCATTTTGTCTTACATATATGTGAGGAAGAGCAAAATAATGCAAAAACCCCTCCTTGCTTCCTTTCAAATTTATCAATTTTCCCTTCTTATCCAATTTAGTTTTACCCCAGATTCTCAGCACCCCACACCTAGATTATCATAATACCTTCCTACCTATTTTCCCTTCTACCAGTCTCTTCCCAACCCAATAAACCATTATATGCTTGCCTAACTAATCAGCTTGGTTCTGAAACATTATCCCACTGAGGGTCATTTTAAGTATAATAATACCAACAAACAGAACTGTTTTCATCAGAAGATACTATATATGTATATATATATATACACACACATATACAGATGTATATGTATGCATGTGTATGTGTATGTATTATCTCAAACATGCTCTATTTTTCTTCAGTTCCAGTGTACCCACCTTCATTTATACATAATTAATACTAGTCTCTTTAAAAAAAAAAAAAAATACTAGTCTCTTTACATACAAAAATATTGCTCCTAAATAGTTCATGACTGATTTTTGTCGAAAATGAATGACAAATGAATCACAAATTTCTCATTTGATTTTTGAAGGGTTCACAATATGTGAAGGGAACACATATTCAACTGAAAAAAAAAAAGGAAAATGAGGTGGAATCAACTCAAAAATTCTGCGTTACCGTAGACACTGATAAAGTTTATGATGAATGAATGCTTACCAAGAACAAATATTGCTCTGCTTTGTGTTAAAGCTTGCCTCAGAAAACCAAATGAAGGCTTAAAAGCCAAAGGTTATAACCACATAAGATGAGATTCATGTTTATGAAAAATATTAAGCAATATGTAATGAGAAGACTGAACAAGTATATGACTTATTCCCTGCCCTTAAGGAGCTCTCCAGCTTCTCAGGGACAGCATGACACAAACATATAAAGGAAATAAAGCCAGCACTAGCAAGAAAGTGGTAAAGATAGTACCATAAGAACTCAAAAACAGGAGACTGCTATGGACTAAGGGAGTTAGAGCCAGCTTCCTGGAAAAGCTGGGGCTTGAACAAAATTAAATAGATGGAGTAAAGAGAAAAATCCCAAGTATGTGGGTGACCTTCTACAAAGATGAGGCAGAAATTCATTAAATATATTTGAGGGACAGGGAGTTGACCTAGTTGGAACAGAGGGTTCTATGTAGAAGTGATTGGGGCGGTAAGGTTGCAGTAACAAATTGGAGCTGGACAGTGAAAGCCCTGAATCCCAAGCCAGGATGCTCAAACTTAGTCCCACAGATAGATCCTTTACAGGTTATAAAGCACAATAAACAAAACAATATATCCTCATAATGATGTAGTCTGAAACCATTTTCCTGAAGCCTTTAAAGAGCATACCAAGTCCTATAATATTTTGCCAATATATTCATAAATATGTGAACATATTGTTTAGGAAATCTGTTCAGAGTGAAGGAGTAAATACTCAAACATGCTTTCCAAAATGCAAAATCAGTGATCGATTACGCATTCATAGTTCTTAGGATAATTCCTAAGAGAATAACTGGGTGGAAGGCTTCAATTTTAGGCTTTCCTCTTCTCCCCACCCTCCTCCAAACATATACCTAAATTTAATATCCAGAAACTCCGCTGAAATAGTGTTATTCTGAAAATAAGAGGCCTTTTATTACTTCTCTTATGGGTGAATTTACTTACCGTACTGTTTCGAAATTACTATACCTATCAAAATAATTCTGTCCATGATTTCTTTCAACAAAGCAAATATAAAAGATAACAAATGCAAAGATTATGAAAAGCAAAAAATCCTTTCATCAAACCAAAATGTATTTACAATAATCAGCATTGGTTATAAGGCAGAGGGGAAAGAGGGTATGTTCATAACAAAAAATGCCATCCACAACAAAGAGTACCAGAGAGTATACGAAGAACGCTACAATAGCCAATTTCTCAACCAAAATAAGCCATTATCCCACAACTCCCTAAAGAATAGAGTTAATTTTGTTTCTCAAAAATGCCCTCAAATTTTTTGGCTATTTCTGCTATAAAAATTAAGACTCTAACGTAACTCAAAACAAGGATCCTTTCGCCTAGTAACCAGACATGTTAGTGATTGATGATTTCATTTGCTACTGCAACAAATACTAATTTAACCACCACTACCTTCTCAACACCAGGAAAATGAAAAATCTCAGTCTTTAAAGGCATACGTGACCAGAAGGCAAGAATATTCTAGGATGATTAAAACACACAAAGTAACACATAAAAACCGTGGCAATGCTGCTGCCGTACGACGAAAAGGAATATGCCATTCTTCCAGGCACGTACGCCTTTAAAGAATATGTGTAAATTGTGATTTTATTGTCTTCCCCCCCCCCCCCGAGAAGATGAGAACATCCAGGAGAGTTGGAAGTGCATTAAGGAAGGTGTCAATACCTCCCTCCCTACTCCTTACTGGAGCAACTCGCTTTAACAATAATGCTCTTTCACCCCTCACATTCCGCCCTGTTTCCATACACCCTACAGTCAGCAACCCACCCACCCCCACCACCACCGTTCCCTTCTCTCCCCCTCACATTCACGAGAACAGGCTGCTCCGACTTTGTCAGTCTCGCGGCCCCCGCGAACCCGCCCAGACCAGCGGAGTCCAACAACGCAGCCACGCAGCCACCCACATCCCCCACCTCCTCCTCCGGAGCCCAGCTTCCCCTCCCCCCCCACCCCGTCCTGTCACCTGCTTGGGTGGTGTCCGTCAGGTCGTAGCCGCTGCCGGGGAAGTCTCGGAGTTTCCTACCACTGAGGCTCAGGATGCCGGAGTTGCCCGCCTCCTCCAGGGCCCGGTCCAGGCTCCTCACCGTGTGTTGAGGCTGCAGGCTCCCCGGGTTCCACTGCGGCCCGTTGGGGAACGGCTGACCGAAAAGAGTCGGTACCGGGATGGGCACCACCAGGGTCCCGCCGCCGCCGCCGCCTCCCCCTCCGGCTCCGCCACCTCCCCCTCCGGCTGCGCTACCGCCACCGCTACTTCCACCTCCACCACAACCGCCGCCCCCACTGTTAACACCACCTCCCTGACTCGCCGCCATGTTCCTGGGAGAGAGAATAGCCCCCGACAATACTCTCAGCTTGTGCCGCGAGTGTAGGGGGTTCTTAGGACGCATGCGCAGGCTGGGGGGCGGAGGGGGGGCGAGGTAGAGGGTGGGAAGGAACCAGGGGGCGGGCTGGGAGGAGGTGTTGGGTAGAGAAGAGACGGTGTTCCAACGTGCAGAACGCTCGCTTTGAGAAATGTGTGATCAGGGGAAGGATGCTAAATCTCGATTCCGCTGCTTTGGGTACCAAGATCTTGCGAAACGACACCGGCTTAACTACAGGTCATTTAGCGGTCTGTCCCCAGATCTGTAAATTGCTTCACCTTTCTCGCTCTGCAAAACAAAGGCAAATATATTAGGTAGGGGTGAAAGGGACTCCTTTCAGAATATGTTGAAACGGCATTTAGAAGGACTATGAGCCACCTTACTGAAACGCTTACCGCAAATGCCTCAGGAATTGTTTATCAGTGTTGACACGGAGAGAAACGGTGGAAGGTTATTTGGGGAGGGAAACTGGTACAGAACTGAGTTTTAAGCATATATGAATTTTGCCATACTTTAGAATTCCAAAATAGGAAAAGATTTTTTAAATGTTTTCAAGGAAGCCTCTCGTTTCAGTATGTGTGGGTCTCAGCCAAACTGCTGCCTTCCAAAACTTGGAAAAGTTCTCTGCATTCTGTTCTATCACTCTTTGAAGTTGTGCCAAGATTTCCAAAATATCTCAGGTTTCTTCTCATCATGTCAGTATGGCTGATGGAAAACTCTTTGATCGTTAAGCAACCTTAAAGTTTATTTTCGAAATAAAGGTTTTGGTTTTAGGTGGAATTCTGTAGGTTTAACACTGGGGATAATAAGCTAATCAATCTTCCATTTTAGAAGGTCATTTTTGGAACCTGAACCCAACCATTCAGGCCACTATTAACCCTTCTACCTCCACTCAGAATACTCAAAACTTTTTCACTGATAGTAAAGTGACCCCCCCCCCGAAAAAAAAACTATCCGAATATTTGGGCATATTCAATCATCATCAATTTGAATATCCAATGCATCTCTTTTACATCCATTTCAATTTGAGCAATCTGCCAACAATCTCATTTTCTTAGAGAAATCACAAAAGTTTATCTGCCATTGGATCTACTTTGGGGAAAAATGCAGGAAAAAATGTGTGGCCATCCATACAGGTTAATTAAAATGATTACGTTGCAAGAAATTACATTTGCCATAGGCATGACCCACAAAAGGAGCAGAACTGAGAATCAGACTCTTCAGTGAATTAGCTAGTGAAATCAAAGTACTTAAGCCCACTGGTGTCAGAAAGAAATGCTGTACCTTATATCTCATCTTTATATCACAAATCAAATCAAGTATTACTTGAGAACTTCCAGAATCAAGAAGGGGAGAGGACAAACTAAATTCATTCGTTAGAGAAAAGACTAGGAAAGGAACTACTTTAATAATAATTACCCAATAGGAATTTTAGCATTATTTAAAACAATGTATTGGACTCCAGGAAAAATATGACTTCAGGATATCTGTCAAGTGAAAAAGGCAATGTATAACCAAATTTAAGAAGTAAAGTAATCTTTCAAAGAATTAAAAGATAGTCTAAGTGCAAAAAACAGGAAGCCTGCAAAGTAGGTTAGGTATACATGAAAATCAGACAAAATAACACATTCTAGAGCTCTTTCACAAGAACACCAAGGCCATAAGGAGTATTAAAAGATAAACTGAGGCATATTTTAAAAATTTAAGAGTTGATGTGAACATTTATCAATTTAAATTAGGCAATGCCAAGCCAGAAGTGGCTAGGAGTGCTCTGCCAACAGGAACCAGGGGAAAGACATGTAGAAAAAATGGGGAACCGAAGAAAGGAAATTATCTGATTGGCTATAACCTAAAGCTAGTTGGCTGTTTGTGATTGGTTGTCCTCAGCATTTTGACTTCATAACCTTGAAGCTTTTATAGGCTTAGATTTTGGTATGCTTAAGTAAGTCACCTTAGCAATAGAGCCACCTAAGTGTAATGGCCCCCTTGTTTCATTCATTTAACAGGAGGTAAAAGGTTTAGAAAAAAAGAGTATGAAATTCATTTTTTTTTAAGATTTTATTTATTTATTTGACAGAGAGAGAGACAGCCAGCAAGAGAGGGAAAACAAGCAGGGGGAGTGGGAGAGGAAGAAGCAGGTTTCCCAGTGGAGCAGGGAGCCCGATGTGGGGCTGGATCCCAGGACCTGGGATCACACCCTGAGCTGAAGGCAGACACTTAACGACTGAGCCACCCAGGCACCCCAAGAGTATGAAATTTAGAAATTAGTTCCAACCACCTAACTGACTGTAATACTCAGAAAAGTGTCTTAAAATCTGTGTACCTCTGTTTCCTCTTAAGTAACACTAGAAAATAACAAGAAGAAGAATATTTAAAATAGTGCT
Source organism: Ursus americanus (assembly GCF_024610735.1). NCBI lineage: Eukaryota > Metazoa > Chordata > Mammalia > Carnivora > Ursidae > Ursus > Ursus americanus. The sequence goes on along the minus strand of NC_142164.1, from coordinate 32,927,004 downwards.
TACTATTTACCAGGAACTGTTCTAATTGCTTTGCATATACTAAGTTATTCAATCCTCATAACAACCCTGTAAAATAACTACTATTATTCTTCCATTTTACAGATGAAGAAAAATAGTATATAGTTCACATAAGATTGTTCTAAAAATAAATAAGATCACATATGAGCTATTACTCCATGCCAAGAAACTATTCTATGCAAAGAATAGTATAGCATTAGGTACTCAGTAAATGTTTATCTCTTTATTATACCCTTGCTCCTGTCATAAAAGAAAACTAAATAATAAGAAATATACAAATAGAGAAAGTCAATGGAGAAATCAGTTAATTTCTTGATAATTGTGTGCAAAAAAATATTTGACATATTGCATGATTGCATCAGTCTATACTAGAGAATATTTTGCAGTGATTACCGCTTCAATGTTATTTCTGATCTGGACATATTGATAATTGGTTAAATTAGAGTCAATACTCAGCATTATCCAAGCCAAAGTTAGAAAACGAATGTTGATAAATTACCAGGACTAGACGACATATATCAAAGATTACAGAAGGAAAACAAGGGGTTTTGAACAAAATATGCAGCCTCTATTAAATAAAGCACTGGCAAATGACAAAGATGATTTGTATTCAAAAGAACTCTAAAGGCGACTTCTGAAATCCTGAGCCAGTTTATAGTCACTGCCATTCCAAGCAAATTGTTAGGTGCCCAACATCTCTAAATAATATAGAGGAGGAAAAGCACAGTCCAAAGCTCCAAATTCTTCTATCAGAGAACAAGATTATTGGGACAGACCACAGGATGTTCTTACCAGTGTGTAAATAAATCAAAAGTGAAATATTTATCTCAGGCGCTAGAACAAATCAAAGAACCTGGGGATTAAATAGATCAAACTATAGTATGAATTTTTTTTTCCATCCTGGTTAGAATCAGGAAAGAGCCATGGGAGTCTCTACAGTTTGTTCCCTAAAAACATCAGCTCAGTTAAATGCTAAATCCAGGGAGGGGGGTGGCTGGCTGCCTGGTTCAGTCCATAGAACATGCTACTCTTGATCTCAGGGTTGTGAGTTAAAGCCCATGTTGGGCATAGAGCTTACTTAAAATAAATAAATTCAGGCAGGGTGGGGGGACGCCTGGGTGGCTCAGTCAGGTGGGCATCTGCCTTCAGCTCAGGTCATGATCCTAGGGTCCTAGGATCGAGCCCTGCATCGAGCCCTGCATCGGGCTCCCTGCTTAGCAGCAGGGAGTCTGCTTCTCCCTCTGCCTCTCCCCCTGGCTTGTGCTCTCTTTCACTTACTCTCTCTCTCTCAAATGGATAAATAAAATCTTTAAAAAAAAATTCAGGGGGAAAAATAAGAAATAGTGGATATCATCAAGGTATATATCAGAAACTCAAAAAAAACTTTTTTAAATCAACAAGGATATATATATTTTTTAAATATTTTATTTTTAAGTAATCTCTACACCCAATGTGGGGCTCGAACTTATATCCCCAAGATCAAGAGTCACATGCTCTACTGACTAAGCCAGCCAGGCACCCCTGCAAAAGCTATTAATATACCCCATGCTGAACTATTTCACAGCTGCAGCTAGAATGAGATGTACGGTTCTGCTCACTACGATCTCAGCACAACTCCTGAATTAGAGAAAGCCCTGAGAAGTACGCCTAAAATGATTAGAGAAATGGGGATCAGGGAAACTCACTTGGTCCTCCTCTCTAGTAACTTGATCTTCAGTCCCTTCCAAAATCCCTGTTCTGGTATGGGACCTTCAGAAGACTATACATTAACTTATTTTAGCATAATTTATAGCACACTGTTTACAACATCCCTGATCCTCCTTCGCCTGTCTGTCTTTGCTTCTACCCTTGCAGATAAACCCTTGCATTGCTTTAACCAATCTTAACAAACTCACTAACCCCAAAGTTAACATTTATTAGCCCCAAAGAGATTTGGACAAACGTATCGACGATCACTATTACTTAGAAGAAGCTCGTGCCTAGTCTTTAGTGCTGACATCAGCAAGCACTATTATATTCTATCTTGGTTAGAATCCCTGCTATGACACTTACAAGATACGAGATAGACAAGTCTTAACTCTCAAAGTTTTGATTCCTCATCCATAGACCAGAAATCATAACACTATTAGCTATTTCATAGGATTGTAGTGAGGATTACATGAGATAATTACATAAAACCCCTACCATATTATAAAGGTCGTTATTATCTTTTTTCTAGGTTCGCTTTATCAATAGAATACTGAGCTGAGTGAACCATGAATTGTCAGCATGGCACTTCTTAAATTCTTTTTTACTATTGTGCCACCAGCGCTAACAAACATTTTCCTCCGTGCTGCTGTTGAGGTTACGTCCTTGTTAACTAACCCCAAACTTCCACCTCTCCTAACTTCTGTGTTATCACTTGCAATCCCATAACCCAATTCCAATTCTTATTTAATGTCTTTAATGCAATTCCAGATTTTGACCTCTGTGTTTCTAGTATGTTGACCTGATATCATGACATCCATTTAAATATCTGTTCCAGGGAGCCTGGGTGGCTCAGTTGGTTAGGCAACTGCCTTCAGCTCAGGTCATGATCCTGGAGTCCCGGCATCAAGCCCTGTGTTGGGCTCCCTGCTCAGCAGTTGGGCTCTGGTTCCCCTCGGACCCTCCCCCATCTCGTGCTCTCTCTCTCTCATTCTCTCTCCCTCTTAAATAAATAAATAAAATCTTAATAAATAAATAAATAGATACCTGTTCCAAATCTCCATAAAAATATATCTTAAAATGGGGCAGCTGGCTGGCTCACTGAATAGACCATGTGACTCTTGATCTTGATCTTGGGGTCCTGAGTTCGAGCCCCACATTGTGGATAGAGTTTACTTAAAAACAAAACAAACAAAATATGTATATATATAGGTCTTAAATATTTTGTTTTGTGTAAGTGACACAAGTCTGTTAAACATTCTGAAGAGCTTTCTTATTAGAGGAGCAAGTAAAAGATACAGAGTATAGAATTTTGCTAGTTTAGCTTGGCCAAAAGAAAGTAGATAAAACATCACATTAGATTATTAAAACTGTAGGGGCACGTGGGAGGCTCACTTGGTTAAGCATCTGCCTTTGGCTCAAGTCATGATCCCAGGGTCCTGGGATCAAGCCCTACATCAGGCTCTCTGCTCAGTGGGGAGCCCGCTTCTCTCTCTGTCCTCCTCACTCCTGCTCTCTCTTGTTATCTGTCGCTCGCTCTCTCTCAAATAAATAAATAAAATCTTAAAAAAAAATTTTTATTTATTTACTTGACAGAAAGAGAGACAGTGAGAGAGGGAACACAAGCAGGAGGAGTGGGGGAGGGAGAAGCAGCCTTTCCGCGGAGTAGGGAGCCCAATTCGGGGCTTGATCCCAGGACCCTGGGATCATGACCTGAGCCAAAGGCAGACGCTTAATGACTGAGCCACCCAGGTGCCCCTAAATAAATAAAATCTTTAAAAAAATTTTTTTAAGATTATTAAAATTGTAATGTCCAATTAGAAAACATAAAGTTGAGGAAGATTTTTTTTTAGTCTCCTTTAGTATTAAATTAGAAAGTCTCCTTTTTATATATAAACATGGAAACATGCCAAAATGCCTTTTGGGCAATCTTGTCTTGTAAAATTATCTTCCTCTTCTTGCAGTATGTGAGAGAGAATAATGAAGTAGGGCCTTTTTAAGCAAAATCCAAATTCTTAATAGGAAAACCTAGGCAACAACCATACTACCTATAAGCCGGCTGTGCCAGTGATAGAGAAAAACAGACATTAGTGGCATTTCAGTAAAACATATTAAAAGAATTATGATATCACGCTAGATAAAAACCTCAGGAGAAAATATTTAATTAAGTAGAATGATATAGAAACATGTGGCCCAAAACCTGTGTATAAAATGTAGGGTATGGGGCCCCTGGCTGCCTCAGTCAGTGCAGCGCATGATGCTTGATCTCGGGGGTCATGAGTTTGAGCCCCACGTTGGGCATGGAGATTACTTTTAAAAAAATAGAAGGCTGTAATGAAATGATGAAGAATCAAGTTGGGCATCTACCAAAGTCTAATTATATTTGTTCATCTTAAAATTTGGTTCAAATCTTCATTATTATATGTAGCATTTATTTCATGTGAAGTATGCCTGGTTTACAGGTTTATGTTTTATGCTTCTCTGTCTCAATAAAACAAACATATGACATAAATCTCCTGGGACTGTGACTGAGGTTTCACCTGGTGGCAGTGTACCCAAATTACAAGGGTTTTGTTTTGGTTTTGTGTTGGGTTTTTTTGTTGTTTGTTGGTTTTTGGTTTGATGATGAAATTCCTTTTAAAGACTATCTATAAACCTAAAGCTCCAAGGTCCCCTGGCTTGCTTGGTTGGTGGAGCATGTGACACTTGACTTCAGGATTTCTTGAGCTCGAGTCCCACATTGGGTATAGAGATTGCTTGAAGAAAAATAAAAGTCTTATAACCCTAAAGCTCTAAAGTGATAACGGGGTCACACATGACCCTAAAATCCAGTTTTTCCTCCCTATGTGGCAACAAGACTATCTCTTCTTGACTACAGTCATAATCATGACCCCAGTTAGCCTATTTGTAGGTTGTCAGAAGGAAGGGTCAAAGCTGTGTTCCATAAACAAGAGAGTGTGTGATCAAATATTGCAGGGTATTTTAGATGTGTTTTGTTTTGGTGAGGAAGTCAGAAATTTCACTTTTCACTTACCTTATAGGTTTAGGTTGGGCAATGCCAACCCTTAAGAGCTACTTATTTCTGCTTAAGTACTTTGTCTGCAATTATGATATGATTCCACAAAGTAAGAGAAAATATATTGGTTGTGATGACCTCATGTTTTACACTTCCTGGCTTTAACACGTGCAGTTAATATAAGAAAATAACATACTTTCCCACTCTTTTGTGGTTTTAAAAATCTCTTTATTGAAATAGCTAAACATAGTCATTCATTAATGGAGTAGATAATTCTAAGGTACTAATTACTAAACAACTAGGTTATCCTTGATGACTTAATCGACTTCTTCCACTTTGTACATCTTAAACACTCCTTAATAAAATCTTCACCTTAAATACCTCTACCTAGATTAAAGTCTTTTTCTCCAGGACACATACATAGAGCACCAAAGGACTTTAAAATTTCCTTCGTTGGCAAGGGCTTCTCCTACTGGTCATAAGCAATAGCCTTTTGTTTTGTTTTGTTTTGTTTTGTTTTGTTTTGTTTTGTTTTGAAAGATTCATTTATTTATTTGAGAGAGAGAGAGTGAGCACACGTGCTTGCTTGCAAGTGGGGGTAGGAGTTAGATGGACAGAATCTCAAGCAGACTACCCACTGAGCACAGAGCCCTGAGCACAGAGCCTGACCCAGGTGGGGCTCGATCTCATAACCCCAAGATCATGACCTGAGCTGAAACCAAGAGTCAGACACTTAACCAACTGAGCCACTCAGGCGCCCCAAGCAATAGCCATTTAATAGGTTGGCAAAACTAAAGACATAAAAGCACCAACCTGTCTGACTAGTAACATCATCTCTACCACTATAACCTTCATTCAAGTCACTGTTTTTTCTCAACTACTACAGTAGCCTACTAACTGGCCTTTCTGCTTCTGCTCCTCTACGACTTAACAATTATGTGGCCTTGGGCAAGAACCTCAGCCTCTTTGTGCCTCTTTTGTCTCATCTGAAATATAGGCATGATAATCCTACCTACATTACAGGGATATTGTGAGGGTTCGAGTTACTTAATATACGTAGAGCACCTAGAAGAGTATCTAGCACATGGTAAGCACTCAAAGAACATTTGCTAGTATAATTGTCATTATCGTTAACATACTCTGCTTGTTAGTAATAATAAATTATCTCTTTCAATTGCACAAGAGTCCTGTGAAGTGGGCATTATCATTATCCCCATTATATAAGTGAGGAAACTGGTTCAGAGAAATTAAGGAACTTGTTCAAGGTCTCAGTTGAGAAGTGGCAAAGTAAGAACTTGAACAGAAGCGTGGTTGACTCCTAACCCTAGGCTTCTAACCACTGTAACTTCTGGCAATAATATATCTGCATTAGTGTCCTTTCTCAGTCCAAAAAATCTTGGCTGCTTAACTCCTTCCAAGTTATCTCCATATAACAGTAATTTCCAGTTGCTAAGTACTGCCTGGTTAACTTACATTAAATCCTTAAGTTTATTCATTAACAACTTCCATCGTGTTTTAAACCAACCCACTTTCTTAAATGTACTTATATTGACTGGTTTCTTTTTTGAAATACCATAAACCCAAGATTATTACAATGGCCTTTTTAAAGGTTTTATTATTATTATTATCATTGTGAAAATTTACCCATAGTCATAGTTCACGAAGACAACCAGGGGTTGGTGATAATATTTTTATGGATTTGTTCCCAGGTTTTCCTGTGGCATAAATGTTTATTTTATTTATTAATTATGATATATACAAATACTTATATAATTTACTTCATAAATTCATATAAGCATTTTTTATTATTGCATACTCTTTACAGATATTATTTTTAAAGTTTACTTATTTATTTAAGCAATCTACACACCCAACATGGGACTCAAACTCACGACCCTGAGATCAAGAGCTACATGCTCTTCAGACTGATCCAGCCAGAGACTAATCCTCCTTACAGATATTACAACTATATACTGCATATTATATATTTCTCTATATTACATAACCATATACTACTTGATCTGTACATCTGTTATTGCATATTTAGGTTCTTACCAATAACCCTTTATTATGCATAACCTTGCTTTTTAAGATTATTATTAATAAAGCATTTTTCTTATTTATTGTTTCCTTACACTAAATTTCAAGAAACTCAGTTACTCAATTGTAGGGTAGAAATATTTCAAGTCTCTTAATAAATATTGTCAAGTTGTTTCCCAAAAAGTTAGAAGCTACTTACACTGTCAATAGCAACATAAGCAAGACTATTTTCCCAGTACTGGGAATGTTCCGTGTTTAAATATCTTTACTATATTATATATGGCATACACACAAAAAAAAGAGTGTAGTTCTTCTGCTTTAGGCCAATATAGCCTAAAGGGACCAGATTTATTGTCTTACCCAAAATAACCAAAAGCTTGGACAAAGTATATGAAACTATGGTTTTCAGGACACTGAATATCAGTCAACAAAAGCAGTAATCCATGAGGTATGAGACAAATGAAGTGAGACCTGCAAATGCTCAATTTTATTGCTCTGAGAGAATTTCCAGAAACTTCCTCAACTGGAATAAAGAAGATCTATGAAACACCTATGATTAATAAACTTGATGGTGAAAGACTGCTTTCTCTCTAAGATCAGGAACAAAACAAGGATGTCCACTCTCACCAACTCATTGAATATTGTACTGAAGTTTCCAGACAGAGTAAGAAGGGAAAGAAGAAAGAAAGAAAGAAAGAAAGAAAGAAAGAAAGAAAGAAAGAAAGAAAGAAAGAAAAAAAAGAAAAAGGAAGGGAGAAAGGAAGGAGAGATAAAAGGGGAACAGGAAGGTAAGAGGGTATGGGGCATGGAGAAACGGAAGAAAGAAGGGAGACAGGGAGGGAGGGTGAGAGGGAGAGTTTGAGGCAGGCAAGCATCCAGATTGGAAAGGAGTCTTTATTCACAGATGATATGATCATCTATGCAGAAAATCCAATGGAATCTACAAAAGAACTAAAAGAACAAATAAATGAGTTTGACACAGTTGCAGAATAGAAAATCTGAGGAAGATGTGAAAGACCTGTACACTGAAAACTACAAACCATTGCTAAAAGAAATTAAATAAGTCATAAAATAAGATAGATAGATGATAGGTAGATAGATAGTTAGATTATAGATAGATAGATATCATCTTCAAGGGTTGGAAGACAATATTTTTATGATGTCAGTTCTCCCCGAAGCCTCAGAAGGCATTTTTGTAGAAAATGGCAAGCTAATTCTCAAATTCATATGAAAATGCAAAGGATCTAGAATAGTGAACACAATTTGGAAAAAGAAGAACGAAGTTGGAAGACTAAGAATAGCAAAATTCAGGACAAAGCTACACTAATCAAAACAGTGTGGTACTGGTTTAAAAATACAAAAATAGGGGCACCTGGGTGGCTCAGTCAGTTAAGCGTCTGCCTTCAGCTCAGGTCATGATCTCAGGATCCTGGGATTAAGCCCCACATTGGGGCCCTCTGTTCAGTGGGGAGTCTGCTTCTCCCTGTCACTTTCCCTCTGTGCTTTCCCTCTCTTTCTCTCAAATAAATAAATAAATAAAATCTTTAAAAAATAAAAATAAAATAAATTAAAAATAGAGATATAGATCAATGGCACAGAATAGAAAGTCCAGAAATAAATGCATACATATGGACAAAAGACATTTAACAAAGGTATAAAGGCAAATAAGGCGTGCCTGGGTGGCTGTCAGTTAAACGTCCGACTCTTGATTTCAGCTCAGGTCATGTTCTCGGGGTCATGAGATTGAGCCCCAAGTCTAGCTCTGTGCTCAGCAGGGAGTCTGCTCCATATTCTTTCTCACTCCCTCTCCCATTGCCCTTCCCCCGCACCTGATCACATTCGCATGCACTCTCTCTCTCTCTGTAAAATAAATAAATAAATATTTTTTAAAAAATAAAAATAACGGCAAATAATTGGAAAAAAAGATAGCTTCAACAAATGCTGCCAGCACAAGTAAATATTCATGTGCAAAAAGGACAGAGATCCATACCTCACATCACATGCAAACACAAACCAACAGTGCATCATAGACTAAAATGTAAAACCTAAAACCTATAATAAAACATAGGAAGAAATATCTATGGCCTTGATTTTAGGCAAAGATTTCTTAAATATGACACCAGTAACACAATCCATAAAAAATTGACAGATTTAAGGGGCACCTGGATGGCTCAGTCAGTTAGACATCTGCCTTTGGCTGGGGTCATGATCAGGGTCCTGGGATAGAGCCCTGCATCAGGCTCCCTGCTCAGCAGGGAGTCTGCTTCTCCCTCTGCTCTCTCTCTCTGTCAAATAAATGAATAAAATCTTTTTTTTTAATTGACAGATTTGACTTTATCAAAATTATAAATCTCTGCTCTTTGAAAGACAAAGATCCTTGTTAAGGGAGTGAAAAGACAAACCACAAAATGAAAGATTATTATATTCATTATGTTAATCATGGTGATGGTTGCATGGGTATATACCATATGCCCAAACTTAACAAACTGTACACTTTCAATATGTGTAGTTCATTGTATGTCAATAATACCACTATAAAAAGGTTAAAATTGGTAAATATTCATTGTAAAATAAACATGGAAAAGATTGTTTAAGACTGAAATTTTAGTAAAATAAAAATACAAAAATATTAAAATGTTTTAATAGCATTTAATAGAAAATTGATCAAAGAATTAAATTGGGTTAGTTGAATTCACTCTTAATATGCTTTCTCAACAAAACAGTCAGTGAAATGTAATTCTGAATCAAATGTTTGTACATATAAGCAAGAAATCAACATGTTCAGGGCACCTGGCTGGCTCAGTCGATGGAGCATGCAACTCTTGATCTCAGAGTTGTGAGTTGAAGCCCCATGTTGGGCATGGAGCCTACTAGAAAGAAAGAAAGAAAGAAAGAAAGAAAGAAAGAAAGAAAGAAAGAAAGAAAGAAAGAAAGAGAGAAAGAAAGAAAGAAATCGACATGCTCTTAGAGTTCAAATATATACTGTATCAAAATGGGTCAAAATGTTAAAATAAAAATGGTCTAGATCCAACTGGGATAATTGAAGTAATATTAAACGATATCCTCTTTATGAGTTTATAAGGTGGTTGAAGAAGTAAGACTTGTTAGGGCACCTGGGTGGCTCAGATGGTTAATTGTCTGTCTTCAGCTCAGGTCATGATCCCAGGGTCCTGGGATAGAGCCTCACATCTGGCTCCTTGCTCAGTGGGGAGCCTGCTTCTCCCTCTCCCTCTCCCTCTCCCTCTGCCTCTCCCCCTGCTCATGCTCTCTCTCTCTGTATCTCTCTGTCTCAAATTAATAAATAAAATCTTAAAAAAAAAAAGGAAGAAAGACTTGCATATAATACACAGTTAAATAATAGTTAAATTATCTACAGGGTTTATGTTTCCATTTATGATTGCAATGGAAAATAAAAAAAACTAAGAAAGTTAAGGAAATCTTCATGGCAGGGCTGGAATTTGATTTGAGCCTCAAAGGACAACGGGGCAGATAGAGTGGATAGAATATTACACCTCAGGAAGGGATGGAGACAGAAATGAACGTGTAGTGTTTTAGGGACAGTACGCAGCATGGCCTGACAAGAGCATGGGGGCATGTTGGAAGGAATGAAAGATAAACTTGCTTAAGTAGGATGGAACTGGGTTATGAAAGATCTTCAGGTCAGAAAGAAATGTTTTGATTGGATTCATGAGGCAGATCTCTCAAAGAGAATATGATGTCATTATACTTGGTGAGTTTAAGCAGGGAAAAACTGGAGTGGAGGAGATTTACTGTTACGGAAGACTAAGGCAGTAGTATTAAAAATGTTTAGGAAACAAATTTAAGAGGTTTTATAGGAGGACTGAACAAGACTTAGAGACAGGTTAGACATGTATTTCCACCACATCATTAGTTCTATTCCTTGTTTCCTTGATATTTGATTGATATCTAGTGCTTTTTTTAAGTTTTTATTTATTTGAGAGAGAGAGAGCGAGAGCACAAGCAGGGGGAGTGGCAGGCAAAGAGAGGGAGAAACGGGCTCCCGGCTGAGCCTGGAGCCCGACTGGGGCTTGATCCCAGGATCCCAGGATCATGACCTGAGCTGAAGGCAGACACTTCACCGACTGAGCCACCCAGGTGCCCCAATTGATATCTAGTGTAAATTTCATGTTTAAATCTCCTTTCGCATCCATATTTAAGAAGAATTACATGGTCATATTTATATAATCTAAGACAGGGAACTTTTCTATTCTTATTCAAACATAATGTATCACCTAATTCCTCCTGATTAATTTACTCAGTATGAAGCATTCTGACTTCACTTTCATTAGCATGCTTTGTATAATTGTTTTATTATAACCTCATTTCATAATCTGATACACTGTTTATTCTGGTTATTCTGTTTTTTTTACACAAGATTCATTTTTATTTACTTATTTATTTTTTAGGTAAGTTCTACACCCAACATGGAGCTCGAACTCACGACCGCAAGGTCAAGAGTCACATGCCCTACCGACTGAGCCAGCTAGGCAACCCACAAGATTCATTTTTAAATGAATATATTGAACTATGATTTGTAAAACTTTATTTTAGTATTTTTTAAGTAGTCGCCACACCCAACATAGGGCTTGAACTCACAACCCCGAGATCAAGAGTCCCATGGTCTACCAAATGATCCAGCCAGGTGCCCATAAAACATTCTTTACTATTTTAAACTTAATTTCTGTGATTCAGTAGTATGTCCTAATAATTTAACATTTATTCTAGCTATTTCTTCTTACTGTTCTTGTATATTCTGAATGGAGTATCAATTTCAGTTGCATTCCAAATGGTCTTCTGGACTCTTCTTTGTAAAATAAACAGATTTCTGGCACAGAAAATTTCTTTTTTTTTTTTTTTGTGGGATTGCTTAAAGAGTATTTGTGCTTTTGGAGAGAGGAAAAAAGACAGCTGGCAGAGCCTTTCTCCCCTCCTCTGAGCATAGCTTGCTTCATTCCCATTGCACAATTGCCCAGAGCAGGCTGAGCCACATCAGTTACTACCCCTCGACAATAGGCTAAGCAATCGATCTCCAGCAAATGATTACTCTGGCAAGCTGAACAGAAAAGAGTATATATTTTTTTGAAAAGAGCATTTTCAGAATGATTTTTATACAAATATCTAATATAAGCTTTTTTATTTTTGAAGATTTTATTCTTTTATTTGAGAGACAGAGAGATGGCGCAAGCTGGGGGAAGGGGCAGATGAAGAGGGAGAAGCAGACTCCCTGCTGAGCAGGGAGCCCAATGTGGGGCTTGATCCCAGGACTCCGAGATCATGACCTGAGCCAAAGGCAGATGCTTAACTGCCTGAGCCACCCGCCCCTCTCCTATAAGCTTTTATGACCCTGCTGCACACCGTCACATTACCCTCTCTCTACTACCACCGCATCAACCACTTTGACCTCAGGGTCAAAATAAGTCTTCTATCAAAAAAAAACAAGAACAGCAAAACTCTGCTTCAACTGTCTCAAACTCAAACCCATTCCCTTCCTGCTATACCCAGTGCATCGTCTATATTCAGACCCCAGTTATCTCCTGGACTATTTTTTTTTTTAAGATTTTATTTATTTATGAGAGAGAGCACCAGTGGTTGGGGGAGGAACAAAGGGAGAGGGAGAAGCAGACTCTCCATGAAGCAGGAAGCCTGGCGTGGGGCTCGATCCCAGGACCCTGAGATCATGACCTGAGCCGAAGACAGACGCTTAGCTGACTGAACCACGCAGGTGCCCCCCCGCCCCATGTCCTGGACTATTACAGCAGCCTCCTAACTAGTCTCCCTCCTTCCTGTCTTGCTTCTCTCTGGGCCTTTCTATTCTCCACACTGCTGCCAGAACGACTTAACAAAATGGCCCCTTACCAGCTCCCCTGTTGCTTTCAGAAGAAAGTCCAGCGGCCTTAGCATAGCATATAGGGCCTTTCATGATTTGGCTCCTGCCTATTTCTCCAGTTTCATCTCTCATCCCTCACTTGCTTTGTAGTCTAATCATACTAAATTACTTACATTTCCCACCATATACCATGCTATTCCTCTTAACTGAAATGACCTCCCCAAACTCTTTCCCCTGGGTAACTCCTACTCATCTTTCAGGATCCGGTTTAGGCATGACTTTTCCACAAAGCCTTCCTTTAACTTCTCATCACCTGGCTTCCTTCCAGTTCACTTTGTTCTCGGAACACTCTGGGCTTATCTCTATTATATTAGTTGTTACAATATATTATCACTTTTTTGTCTTGTTACCTCTCCCTCAGATGTGAACTCCTAAAAGGCAGGAACCATATCAAATCCATATTTGTCTTCTGGCACATCGTAGATGCTCAAAAATATTTGTTCTATGAATAGAGGAAACCAAAGGTGACTATCACAGAAGCCTTATGATCAACACCTTATATTTGGCTCTTGGGTACCACTTCAAAGTCTGATCCCAACCCCTTTTGAGGTATACATACAGGCCTGTGAGAATTGAAATCATTTAATCCTAACATCTGCAATAGAATGATCCTTTTTTTTTTTCAGACTCACATTCTAAACTTGCCTCTCTCCACATCACAGTTGGGATCTACTCTCCATCCTTGCATTCAACACAAAGCAGCCATGTTTCAAAGTTTTATTACTTGCAACCGTATGTCCCTTTCAGATTCACCATTCCATCTGAAGACAGTAACAAATAATTTCACTCACTGTGACTGTTCCCCCCGATTTCTGGGAGCCTCAGACTCTGGCTTTGTGAGCAACTAAATTCCACTGCTTACTGCCCTAAGGCCAAATCCAAGAAAGGTTTTCTGGCTCATAAATTTTGCCTGCTGTTTGGAGTAGAGGGCACAGAGCCTGGGTGTCATAACAGAAAGTGCTAATCTGTACACCGGGTGTACTGAAGCATGTAAAGCCAATTCATAACATTCTATGACATTTTTATGAGCTTAAAAGCATCTTGCCAGACCTATTCAAATTGTATGCATGTGGGAGAATTGTGCTCATAGCTATTTTTAGAGTTTTAGATCATCTTTTACAAATATGCCAAGGTACCCTCAGTAGTCTGTTAGAGATCAAAAATGTTTCCAGAGAGGCGTGCCAAGGCTCCAGCTCCTTCTGATGTGGCAGGGCTGATTACAGAATGCTGATTCTTACTGTGGGTTAAGAGGATGGACAGCAGGCTTACTACCTTTGTAATAAGAGACAAAGCAGACTGTTAATGTGCTGACTCCGGAGAGAGGATCAGTAGGTGACAGGGAGCAGCAGCCCCTGCAAACGGCCGGCAGTGGGAAATCTCAGGGGCTGTGGGAGAGGGGAACTGGAGTTATTGAGAAGTCTGTGTGCCACCTTTAGTCCGAATACCATATATTGCCTTTATCTACTGCCGTCTCATTCTATTCCCTCGTTCTTTCTTACCTGTGACCTTGGGGTCATCCATTCCCTGTAATTCATTCCTGCCCTAACAGGTTTTAGTTAAACACAAAGTCACAGTCAATAAGGTGACACATCTACTCAAATTGGTGACACAATTGTGTACAGTTTCAATAGAAGTGCATAAACCGTGTTGAAGAAAATAATAGGTTCATATCTTCACTCTACATCTTTTTTTAAAGATTTTATTTATTTGTCAGAGAGAGGAGAGTGGCAGAAGCAGGCTCCCCTCTGAACAAGAAGCCTGATGTGGAACTTGATCCCAGGACCCTGGGATCATGACCTGAGCTGAAGGCAGCCACTTAACCGACTGAGCCATCCAGGCATCCTCTAGTTTTGTTTAAAAAAGATTTTATTTATTTATTTATTTGACAGACAGAGAAAGAGCACAAGCAGGGGAAGCAGCAGAGGCAGAGGGAGAAGCAGGCTTCCCGCTGAGCAGGGAGCCTGATGAGGGGCTCAATCCCAGGACCCTGGGATGATGACCTGCCGCAAAGGCAGATGCTTAACCAACTAAGCCATCCAGGTGCCCTCTTCACTCTACTTTTTGTTAGTCAAAATATACCTTAATATTGGGTTCCAGCATGGGGGCTACACTTGAAGAGAATAGACACAGATATCTAGTAACTTTGAAGATCAAGTCTTATAAACACCATTTATTGGGAAATTTAAAAAATACATTTCCCTAGGCAGTGTTTCTTGACAAGTAGTCTACGGACTACCCACATCAGAATTATCTGGGATACTTGTTAAAATTTTAGATTCCTGAGATCAATCCCAGACCTACTGAATCAGAATCTCTGGGGATAAGACCAGAAAATCTACATTTTTAACAGGATCCCCAGGCAATTCTGTTGTACATTAAACCTCGAGAACTAATGGTTTAGAAAGCACATAATAATGACCTTCAGCTATTTGGAAAGGTTCTTATATGGAAAAAGGAAAAGATTAATTTTGAGTTGCTCAAGAAAGGAAAAGATTAGTTTTGTGCTGTTTGAGAAGGCAGACCTTGAATATGGATGAAAGCTACAACAGAAAAGTGTTCAAAATGAGGAAGATTTTTTAAAAAAACAATACATAGGGACACCTGGGTGGCTTAGTCAGTTAAGTGTCTGACTCTTGATTTCAGCTGAGGTCATGATCTCGGGGTCGTGGGATCCAACCCCAAGTTGGCTTCGTGCTTGGTGGGCAGTCAGCTTGGGATTCTCTCTGTCCCTCTCCCCCAACCCTTCCCCCAACCCCTCCCCCTGCTCATGCTCTCTCTCTAGCTCTCTCTAAAATAAATAAATAAATAAAATCTTTAAACAAAACAATTAGACATAGCCATCACTACATAACTTTCTTGCACATCAGTGTATTCTCCATCTCTGAAAGTGTTCGTATGGAGAGGATACAGGGCTGTCTTTAAAGCATGATGGAGTAGGACTTTTACATTGAGTGGGAAGTTGAACGAAGTGATTTCTTGAATCCCTTCTAGCTCATACATTTGATAAGTTTATGAAAAAAGCTCCAAACTAGTAAGATTATGCCATGGCCTCCAAAGCTGGTCATTCTGATTTCTTCGATCTTTCCTTTATTAACTTGCTTGTGAGCAACTACTATGTACCGAACGCTGTTTGTAGAGATAGTTTGTTAGTTTGTAGAGATATAATGGCCAATAGGCAACGATGTTCCTATCTGCATGGAATGTACAGTGTCATGAGAGAAATGGGTAGAGGTATAATTATAGAATGTTAAGTGCTGTGGTGAAGGAAAGATAAGGTGCTAAGGGAACATAAAGAAGGTGCACCTAACTGGATTTGGGAGTCAGGGAATGCTTTTTGGAGGTGATAATATCTAAGCTGAGAACTCAGCAATTGGCTGGAGTTAGCAAGGCAAAGAGACAGAGAAGTGCTTGTGCAAAGGGCAGGTGGCAAGAGATAGCATGCCCATTCAAGGAAATGAAGGCAGTTCAAAATGGCTAGAGCTGAAGTGTCAGAAGACACAAAGTGAGACCGAAATGGTATATGGGGTCCAAATCTCTCTGGGCCATAGATTATAATAAAGGACTTGGACTTTATCCAGAAGGCAATGTGGAACCATTGAAGGGTTTTAAGAAGGAAAATAAGATGGTCAAATTTTTATACAGAAAACCATTTTTTAGTGCATGGAAAATACTGGAAAGGAGGCAAGACTGAAGTCCTGGAGACCAATTACAAAAGGCTTCCTTCAGTAGTTCAGAAGAAAGACAACATTGCTTAGACCAGTGAAAGGGTATTGAAGATGAAGAGAAAGAAATTGCTAAAGAAATAATTACAAGTTATTATTGATAGGAGTTGGCGATTGATTGAATGAAGGAGTTAAGGAAGGGCAGGAGTCAAGGACAATTCTCAGGTTTATGGCCTGAGACAGGGAAACGGGCCGTAGGCTTTACGCAGAGAAGATGGACATGATGAGGTCAACTTGGAACATGGAGAATTTGAGCAGAGTATGAGATAAAGAGAGACAATAGGCAGTTGGATATTTTGTAGCAGGAGAAGGAGCTGAGCCAGAGATTAGGTTTGAAAGTCCCTGGGTTTGTAACTACATAAGCACACATAATCACCCAGGGACAGTACATCAAGTGAGAAGAGGATCTAGAGAAATCCCTGTGAAAACTAACAATTAAGCTACCAGATGAGAAAAAAGAACCTACAAAGAACACTGACAATGTCCAGATTTTTTGGGGGGGTTTTGTATTGTTTCGTATCTCCTGTTGTGAACCACTGAACTCTAATAATGGTATAGTATATGTCAAAATGTATTAATTGTCCCATTTGACTACTTGGTTTTCTGATAATTTCGTGCTTGGTGGGCACTGGAACTCTAATAATGGTATAGTATACGTCAAAATGCATTAATTGTCCCATTTGACTACTTGGTTTTCTGATAATTTCCTTAGTACACAGAACCATCTCTTGCTCTGACTTTCATCACAGTGTTCTAGAACCCTACTTGCTTACCTAGTGTCCAACTGACTTTGATCTCCGGCACAATGTTTCCTGTGACTACTACGTGCTTTCTGATTACTACCTCACAGCCATCATTAATAGGAAGTAGAAGGTAAATACGTGGATATGGAGCCACACATACTGATCTTGAGCTACTTACACAAACTTTCTAAGACTCAGTTAAGTGGCTTATGGCCACTAGGTCATAAGCTCCATGAGAATGAGAGTCTTGTTCACTATGATATCCCTAGGGCCTGGTTCATTCTTATTACTCAGTTAATATTTGTTGATTGAATAACAAATCCATAAAATGTGGATTTCGACACATACCTACCTGTTGTTGTTAGTATTAAAAACAAGAACTATGTTACAAGCATAAAGCCTGAAACATACTGAGGGTCTAGCAATAGTGGCTGTCATTATTATCATGATGCCTTGTTGTTCTTGACTCTGCATCATCATCATCACCTTATCATCCTAGTCTAATATAATTTACAGTCATGGCTGGACATCACTGACCCTGACTTTTCTCCTCCTTTGCATGAGATTGCCAGTAGCCTCAACACTTGGTAAGGAATTCAACATTCTTTCTATTCCCATAACTGTGATTGATTTCATCTGAAAAAAAAAATAGTTAACATTTTATTTTTAATAAAATTTAACATAAATAAAATAATAGAATTTAAAATTCTAATATTGTATTAAAATTATGCTGATGGGGGGCCTGGGTGGCTCAGTCATTGAGCATCTGCCTTCGGCTCAGGTCATGATCCTAGCGCTCTGGGATTGAGCCCCGCATTGGGCTCCCTGCTCAGCAGGAAGCCTGCTTCTCCCTCTCCCATTCCCCCTGCTTGTGTTCCCTTTCTCGCTGACTCTCTCTCTGTCAAATAAATAAATAAAATCTTTTTTAAAAAAATTTAAAATTAATGCTGAAAATTCAAGATTGAGCACATTAGGAAATACATTGTTTACAACCTTCATAATAATAATCTTTTTTTAAAGATTTATTTATTGGAGTGCCTGGGAGGCTCAGTCAGTTGAGCATCTGCCTTCAGCTCAGGTCGTCCCAGGGTCCTGGGATCAAGCCCAGCGTTGGGCTTCCCTGCTCAGCGGGCGTCTACTTCTCCCTCTCCCTTTGCTGCTCCCCCGCTTGTGCTCTGTCTCTCTCAAATAAATAAAATCTTTAAAAAAGTAAAATTAAGATAAAGATTTTTTTGAAAAGATTTAATGTATTTATCAGAGAGAGAGAGAGCAAAAGCAGGAGGAGTGGCAGGCAGAGAAGCAGGCTCCCTGTTGAGCAGGGAGCCCAATGCAGGGCTCTATCCCAAGACCCTGGGATCATGACCTGGGCTAAAAGCAGATGCTTAACTGTAACTGACTAAGCCACCCGGGTGTCCTTATTTGTTTGTTTTATTGAGAAAGTGAGAGAGAGTCCTTATTTTTTTATTTTATTGAGAAAATGAGAGAGAGCATGCTTGCACATGTGTGAGTGGGGGGAGGGACAGAGGGAGTGAATCTTCAAGCAGATTCCCCCACCCACCAAGCATGGAGCCCCATGCTGGGCTGGATCTCACCACCAATGAGATCATGACCTAAACTGAAACCAAGAGTCTAATGCTCAACCAAGCCACCCAGACCCCCCAAAATAATAATCTTTTAAATTGAAGTTGTATGATACAATTAAGAACAAAAGGAAGGGGGCGCCTGGGTGGTTCAGTTGGTTAAGGCTGGACTCATGATTTCGGCTCAGGTCATGATCTCAGGGTCCCGATTCCTGCTGCTCCTTAACCATTTTATCCAATCTATCACCAACTCTTATCAATGATAACTTCTAATTATTTCCCAAATAATTTATTTCTCTTCATCTTTAATACCCTTTCACTGGTCTAAGCAATGTTGTCTTTCTCCTGAACTACTGAAGGAAGCCTTCTGTAATTGGTCTCCAGGACTTCTGTCTTGCCTCCTCTCTCTCTCTCCCTCTTCTTCTGCCCCTCCCCCTTTCTCTGTCCCTCTCTAAAAAATAAATAAAATTGGGGCACCTGGTGGCTCAGTATGCTAAGGGTCATGATCCCAGGGTCCTGGGATGGAGCACCGCATCGGGCTCCCTGCTCAGCGGGGAGTCTGCTTCTCCCTCTCCCTCTGATCCTCCTCCTCACTTGTGCTCTCTCTGTCTCAAATAAATAAATAAATAAATAAATAAATAAATAAATAAAATTAATTAAATTAGAGGAAGATGAACCAGCCCAAAATAAGAATGCATGCTACAGAATTTAGTAAAAAAACAAAAACAAGAACAAAACCCCATCACCTAATATCAAAACTGATGAAGTGCAAGTTTGGTTTCAGCTCCTTTGTATAAATGAGACATTGCTCAAATCCTTACAGAACAAAAGTAGAAAATTTGGAGATAGTGATGATGTGAAACAAACTAGGGAAAGATGGATTTGGCAAATTGCGTCGTCAGCCCTGAGGCAGGGAGTGGGTCTGTTTACCAGCTGTCTGCCTATTTTCCTAATGTATCTGTTGGGCATTTGCTGTAGAGATGAAAACAAACAAAAGTCTTGCCAATATAGGTGAGATTCTGAACAAGTAGCCTAAATAAAGGTAATTGGTATGGTAAGACAAAGAACAATGTTGTATAACACTTTGCTAAATAATGTATATTTAATGGCTTAATTTCTAAAAAGAGACATAGAGCAGTTTACAGACATGGATTTAAATTTGTGTAGGCCTACATGGACGGCACTGGAGGAGATAATGCTTAGTGAAATAAGTCAAGCAGAGAAAGACAACTATCATATGATTTCTCTCATCTATGGAACATAAGAACTAGAATGAGCAGTAGGGGAAGAAAGGGATAAAGAAAGGGGGGGTAATCAGAAGGGGGAATGAAACATGAGAGACTATGGACTATGAGAAACAAACTGAGGGCTACAGAGGGGAGGGGGGTGGGGGAATGGGATAGACCGGTGATGGGTAGTAAGGAGGGCACATATTGCACGGTGCACTGGGTGTTATACACAACTAATGAATCATCGAGCCTTACATCGGAAACCGGGGATGTACTGTATGGTGACTAACATAATATAATAAAAAATCATTATAAAAAAAAAAAAAAGCAAGGGTTACTATTAAAAATATATATATAAAGAACTTATAAGTGGTATCAAAAAAAAATAAAAATAAAAAATAAATTTGTGTAGGCCTAATAGTAATAAAAATTTAGAAAAAAATTTAGTCTGAAGGTAAAAATCATTAAATGACTAGAATGAGGAAAACATAAGGTTTTGACAGTACCTTGGTTAGCTCAGCATCATGGATCAGCTTTAGAACACTACTAAAGAAGCAAAATTGTAATACAGGACTATAAATGTATTTAAATATTCGAGAAATATTTGATGATATATAAAAATGTCTAATGATTGTGAAAGAGGGAGAGAGCCAACCCTATTTTGCCCCAAACTCATTCTATAACATTTAATTAAAAGAGATTTTACAGAGCAAAATACATGTTATGGTAAAAATAAAAGCATAATGATACTCCCTCAATATATCAAACCTTTTCCTAGTAGAATAGGCTTCATAAGTCTATCGACTGGATTACATAATAAATCCCTATCGAAGAAGATACTCCCAAGAAGGTAAATAGATTTTAAATTCATTGTTTTAGGGCATTTTAGCAACAATCACAAGCATACAACAAGAATGCATGCAAGATTACACTTACCAAATGAGAGGTTATAGGCAGAAATATGTCTCCCCAGGATTTGGTAGGTGTCCCTGTGGAGGAGACACAGTAAGCAAATCTCTCCTTATCTGCCAGTCCAACCCTGAACACAGGCCTTATTGTCAAAGCCAAATAATATTTAGGAAATTATCTTGTGTCTTCACTGTAAGGTCTTTCACAAAGATAAAATACAGACTGAGGCAGAGGGTAGAAAAAAATGAAACAAAAATGCGTAGCTGAAATGCTGTCAGAAAATCTCTGACAAATTAAGGCAAAGTCCCATTTGTTTGTGACAGAACCAGTTCTGGAAGTCTACAGATACCTGAAATGTATTAAAAGAACCATTTTCCTATCTGATTTGGCAGTGGAGAGCCTCTTAGTGTCCATGGTAACTCCCATAGAGTGGTTTGGAAATTCATCATTAAAAGCTTGTACGTTAAAATATAATGGGTCGGCCACAGCATTAAGAACACACAATGTTCAGTGTCTGAACTTCAAAACAAGTTTAAACTGTTCTATAGCTTTAGGAACATATTACCAGAAAAATCCATATATAAAAACTAGCCAATTTAGGCATCCACAGCAATATGATTTTTCAAGTATCACAAAGTATATAGCTTGTGGTTATAGTATAGAAAGGGTAAAAACATGAGAGTATTTGAAAATCTAAAGTAGTCTCAGAAAATATAAGTAGCATATATAAGTTGTAATCATAGAAATGTTAATAAATGAATACGAGAACTGCTATTGATGTCAATTGGCTTTTTTGTTTTGTATTCTTTATTTTAGAGGAATATAAAGTGGCTGTATTCTTTTAATTTTTTTTTTTTAAAGTGATCTCTACGCCCAAGGTGGGGCTCAAACTCGCCACTCTGAGATCAAGAGTCGCATGCTCTGAAGACTGCCTCAGCCAGTCACCCCTAAAGTGGCTGTATTTTTAACTTCAAAACTTCTAACGTTTTTGGTTATCCTTTCAGCATTAAGAGGTTAACCAAATTGAGGTAAGGCAAAATTTAATGTAGTGGGTTGAGGGGCACATAAGTGGCTCAGTTGGTTAAGTGTTTGCCTTGGGCTTGGATTGAGCCCCCCATTGGGCTCCCTGCTCAGTGAGGGGGCTGCTTCTCCCTCTCCCTCTACCCTTCCTCCCCTCCCTGTGTTCTCTCTCTCTCTCTCAAGTAAATGGATAAGTCTTTAAAAAAAAATAATGTAGTGGGTTGAAACTAAAGAAATCTGTCTCGGTTCCCACTTATAATCCTTCCTTGACAAGTTTCATATTACAATTTGAGAAATCGGTTAAATGCATGGAAATACTTCATTGGCTTGCTTGAAAGCAACTGAACTTTACTCGGCCTGTTAATCAGTGAGCGAAGTCGGTGAGATGTGACTAATCCCAGAGGAACAGCTTTTGACTATACCTTAGTCAAAAGTGGGTAAGACCTGGCAGAAACTTGGGATGTATTCAGCTGAAATTAAGAATATAAAAATGTTAATCTTTTAGTGGTTTGAAATGCGTTATATATATTTTTTAAAAATAGGTTTCTCCATGCGAATTGTACTCAGTCAACAAAACTATAGGCTCCAGATATAATATCCTTCCAGATTTTTTAGCTGAGGTCAGGAATGTTATGGTTTGAATGGAAAAATTAAAAGAATCAAAACCAAATGGATAAAATTAATCACCTGGGAAAATACTTTAAGGAAAATAACTCATGTAAGAGGTGATTTCTGAGTATGTTGACAATTAGACTAGGGGTTTCTTAAGTGAGAAGCGCCCCATTTATTTATTTTTAAGGTTCATTTATTTATTTGTCAGAGAGAGTGGGGGAGGAGCACCACCAGGGGAGCAACAGGCAGAGGGAGAAGCAGGCCCCCCGCTGAGCAAGGGATCATGACCTGAGCCACAAGCAGATACTTAACAACTGAGCCACCCAGGCGCCCCAGAAGCACCCCATTTAAAAGAAGGTGTCAATTTAAAATATAACAGGGCGCTTGGGTGGCTCAGTTGGTTGAGCATATTGATTTCAGCTCAGGTCATGACCTCAGGGTCATGAGATGGAGCCCCACATCAGGCTCCCTGCTTGGTGGGGACTATGTTTCTCACCCTCACTCTCTCCCTCACCCTCTGTCCCTCCCCCTGCTCCCTCTCTCTTTCTAATATAACTAAATAATCTTTAAAAAAAATTAAAAATATAAAATATAACAATGAACTATAATCAAGTAATCATGTAAACAGGTCTTTCATGAGGAAAATTGAAATGGAAAAAAATTCTGATGATTGACAAAGAGATATAATAATGTAAGGGACTCAGAGTATAGCAATTTGTTCATTCTCCAGTGCCATAGGAGGATTCAATTTTCCTTTACAGCCTTATTCTTATTAAAGCAAAGGATGCATCTGAGTATTATAACTGGATTACGGTAGCCATTAAGATAATTCAGTCCTTTAGGATTCCTTTATACCAAAAGAGACTTTCACCTACCATATATTTCATTGTGAACCTTAGGGCTCAAGCCCCTGATAAGCAGATTTTGTAATGCATTGTGACTCTCCCTCCTCCCCCCACCACGTATAGACACGCTGTAAGATACAGCCTAAGCAGCCAGCTAGACTCTTTCTGTGCCATCTTATATCAAACATGGATATGCTTGAATTGATGCTCTGCTGTTGAGAATAGAAGTCTATTAACTCCGTTCAAGAAAAATATTCCTTCTTTTCAAAAAGTATTGAAGAAATTAAAAGTATCTTACATTGGTACAGCCATTATGAAAGCAGTAAGCAAGTTCCTCAAAAACTAAAAAATAGAACGACCATAAGATCCAGCAATCCCCCATCTGGGTTAATATCCAAAGGAAATGAGGGGCACCTGGGTGGCTCAGTCAGTTGAACAGCCAGCTCTTGGTTGTGGCTCAGGTCATGATCTTAGGGTCCTGGGAGTGAGCCCCAACCCCCATCAGGCTCTGAGCTTAGCAGGGAGTTGGCTTGAGGATTGTCTCACTCTCCTTCTGCCCCTCGACACCCCCCCCCCTGCAGCTCGCACTCTCTCTCTAATAAATAAATAAATAAATCTTTTTTTTTTAAAGAAATGAAATCACCATCTAGATATCTACACACTCATGTTCACTGAAGAATTATTCACAATAGCTAAGACATGGAAAGAATCTAAATGTCTGTCAATGGATGAATACATAAAGAAAATGTAAGATATATATATATCACACATACATATACACATATATAATATGTCAACCATAATAAAAGGAAATTCTGACATTTGCGACAACATGGATGAACCTGTAGGACATTATGCTAAGTGAAATAAGGGACACAGAAAGACAAATACGGTATGATCTTACTTATATTTTAATTTAAAAAAATTGAACTCATAGAACCAGAGATTAGAACAGTGGTTGCCAGAATCTGGGCGTTGAGAGATACAGGAAGATTTTAGTCAAAGGGTACAAATTTCCAGTTATAAGATGAATAATTTCGAGATCTAATGTACGGTATGGTGACTATAGTTAACAATATTACATTGTATACTGGAAATTTGATAAGCAAGTAAATCTTAAAAAAGTATTCTTTTTTTTAATGTTTTTTATTACATTTTAAATAAGTATTCTTACCACACAGACAAAA
Organism: Ursus americanus; assembly: GCF_024610735.1. Lineage (NCBI taxonomy): Eukaryota > Metazoa > Chordata > Mammalia > Carnivora > Ursidae > Ursus > Ursus americanus. The sequence continues at coordinate 32,902,489 of NC_142164.1, read as the reverse complement.
AAATGATAACCATATGAGGTGATGGATGTATCAATTAACATCATTGTGGTGATCATATCATAATGTATATGTATATTAAAACATTGTGTTGTATATCTTTTTAGAAAATCACATTGTGCAACCTAAATACACACAATTTTTCTCAATCATACTTCAATAAGGCTAGGAAAAATAAAATAAATAAATGGAACTTACACTTTATGAAAAATCAGGTGTATCCTGATTTTAGAAAACTCAATGACATATATATATATATATATATATATATATATATATATATATATATATATGAGATCGAGACCCTGAGATCAAGAAGCACATGCTCCCCTGACTGAGCCAGCCAGGCTCCCCCTCAATGACATATACAAGCAATGACACCAAAAACAGAAATTAAGGAATGAATAAGTTATTTAAAGTCTTTTTCTGGGGTGCCTGGGTGGCATAGTCATTTAAGCATCTGACTCTTGGTTTCCACTCGGGTAGTGATCTCAGGGTCCTGAGATTGAGCCCCTTGTCAGGCTCCACCCTCAGTGTGGGGTCTGCTTAAGATATTCCAAATCCAACCACTTTGCACTATCCTGTCCCAAATTATCACAATCACAAATTATCACAATTATTGCAATAGCACACCACTGATCTCCCTATTTTCTGCCTCTGTTCTTGCCCCCTACAATCTTTTCTCAACGCGGCAGCCAGGGCGATTCATATTTAAAACAGAAGTCAAATCCCCACCTCACTCTTCTGTTCAAAACCCTACAAATGGTTCCCCATCTTAGTCACATAAACAAAACCAAAATTTTATGATGGCTCCTTCATAGCCATACACAATCCCCCACTTCCTACTCTACGTTCTCCCACACAAACTGAACTAAGGTAGTGAAGCGTAGCAGAATCTATCACCCCCAAATATGCCTCTTTTTGACATAAGAATTATTTTGACCTGATTATTTCGAGAAAAAGCAGACACCGGAGAACCTCTAAAGACAGAGTAGAGGTTACCCTTTTATAAGGGAAATCTCCATTTGCAAGGGTGTCTTCTTGTCTGTACCAGGAAGTGAAGAATGACTAAATCACAGGAGAATCTGGTAGTGGAGAAGGCTCTCACTTAAATCTGCATAAACCTTTGTTTACCAGTTTTTTTCCCAGGGTAACCTCTCATAACTGGTTTCCCCCCACCCCAACATCTTTCTTTTGTCTTTAGCTGACAATGGTATTTAAGGTGGCAACTTGAGCCATTTGAAGGAGTTAATCAGTTTTTCTGGGTATCTCCATGTGATTAAGTTCTGTTTGTTCTTATGTTTATCTGTCTTTTATTACGGTAGATTTCCGCCAAGAACTTAGAAGGGTGAAGGGAAAATTATTTGTCCTCCCCCTACAGTAGCTGTAAATAATCCACCAGTTTTTAGGGAAAAGGGGAAGCCTGTTGGAAGTCTTTGCGGGTGAGAGGAGTTGCTAATATTTTGCTAGGTTCTAGTGACGATATACTCTTTTTCGAGCTAGGACGTACTGTTATCACAGTATGTGCACAAATGGCATTATACGTGTCCCTGCAGAACAATGCGTCATGAAAGTTAAGCAGTAGCTACATCTGAAAAGCAAGCATTGGCTATCATCAAAACCAAAGAATAAGCCCAAGTGACCTTAAAGCTAAATTCAAAAGCTGGAGGTGAAGGTGTTGATCTGATATTTTTTAAAAGCCTTCCTTTATTTTTTACTTGTTTCCGTGTTCTGAAATATGAAAACCCGAAGATGCTGCATCTTTTTAAAAACATGAGTTTGGGACGCAAGGCTGCAATTATGGCAAACCCTTTTTGTATTAAAAATGAGAACAAATGGTGAATGTTACTTAACAAAAGTACTTGAACATGAATAGATTTTCAGTGAAATGTTTAATGGAAGAAAAGATAATTGTGATTATTATTCTGTGGTATTTTGTATAATAGTAGAGAGACTACAAAATGTTCCCTTCTATTCATTTGCAGAAGGTTCTTAAAAACAAAGAGCTCATGTATTCCTAAGAAAACTTCAGAGTTTTTAATTATGCCTAAGTATATAGCTAGTAATGCTTCAGCGAAAGTAGATAATTTATCTGAGTATCTGAATGCAGGGGAGCAACAAACAGGATTCAGCCCAGAAAATGAAGCAGTCATTAATGAGTGGTGTAGATCTCTTACAGAATGCATTATTTTATCCAAAAAACGTTAGGTACTTGATATCACAGTCAAAAAATGTGGCAGAATTGAAAAATGTTTTCCCTATTAAAAAAAAATGTTTCTTTGAATTTGGGAGGAACAAAATTTTTTAAATACCATGTCTCAAAAGTGGCTTCAGGGGTAGATACTAAATTATGAAGCCTGAACCAAAATGCTCAGGAAATAGGGTGTCTTGACCAAATCAATTTTCTGATGAAATGCAGCTAAATTTATTTTTGTTCGTGTTTTTGCTGAATAAAAATATTCTAAAGACTATTGCTTCTCTTTGTTGAATTAGTAAAACCAAATTCAGTTGAATTAGATTAATAAACAACAGAAAGCTCCTTTTCCATGCTTGAACGTGTGTGGTACATTTTTGGATTATCACTTTGAACGACGGTCACTCTCCAGTAGTCTAGATATACAAGGCGAATTCGTGTGTTTGTTTACCTGTGTTGTTAACAAAGAGAAACAAAAATCTCTGATAACAGGTTTCTTGTGATGTTTCATTTTTTATTCCAAGTGGAAGACAGCCAAATACCCTGATTAATCCATTGGAAGTTGTCCTTAAGTAGATAAAGGGAACGCAAGATTTTCCACAAATATAAACTGGATCTACTGAAGAGTTTGAATATTTGATACTTAGACATTTTTATCCTTTTTCTCACTTTCCAAACTCAGCGTTGTGCATTTTCTGCATGCAGTTATGACAGAAGTTATGTGCCTCGCCCCAGCTCTGGTTGCTGGTGTAGGTCAGGCTACAAGCCGAGTGCTAAACAATTCACCAGCTGTGAATCAGTGTGTGAGCACAGGGGGATCTGCCACCAACTATTCCTAGTCATGGCATGGGAAAGATGAGGGTCAAAAAAAAAAAAAAAAAGGAAACATATTTTTGTGTGTTCTACTCTAGGAAGGACCTCAATTACATCTCTTCTCTCTGCCTGAGCTTTAATAATGGAACTTGCCAACCTGCAATCCTAATGAGAAACAAGGCTGGGGTGGGGGAGGAGAGGCACCGTGTCCACCGTGTCCAACGTAGTGGAAAGAGAAAAGAAGCAAAAACAGTAAGAGCTTTAAACAGATGAGAACATGGGAAGCATGTTGCTCGTGGAAAACCTTATCAGGACTTTGTGAATTGATCTAGCAAATAGAATTATGAAAAGTATATATATATATTTTTTAAAATATTTTTATTTATTTGACAGAGAAAGACAGCCAGCGAGAGAGGGAACACAAGCAGGGGGAGTGAGAGAGGAAGAAGCAGGCTCCTAGCAGAGAAGCCTGATGTGGGGCTCCATCCCAGACCGCTGGGCTCACACCCTGAGCCGAAGGCAGACGCTTAACAGCTGCATCACCCAGGAGCCCCTGAAAAGTATATTTTTAATGACACAGAATAAAATACAAAGGATACGAAAACCAACAAGCATAGTTGATTGCCCAATTTCATTTTTTTGGATACATTTCTTTTCACCTCCCATTTATTTGAGGGTAGGTATTTCAAAATGGTAGCAGACTTATCTCCAATTTAAACTTCTTAACTAAGTTTCTAAGTTTTAAGATGCTCTAGGTGTGTCTTGACAATGAAAAAATAAAAATATAAAATCCCACCACCTTCCTCTTCCATGGTTTCCCTGAGAAGCAATGTAATGTGACTCAGAAAACTAATTCTCTAGTTTTCCTCTGCCAACTCCTCGCTGTGCCTTGTGAGACAAAAAGCTAACCTCACTGGAGCTAAGTGTCTTTATCTCTAAAATAACACGGTTGGACTGGACCACACTCAGGGCTCTCTTTCCATTGTCAAATTCTGTTCAAGAATTATGATTTCTATTTTTGAGTTGGGCCTGCTTAGTGTAGAGCAAAAGAGCGATTGAGAAGGAAAGGAGTTAAAACAACAACAACAATTGAGGCCAGGAAAAAAATTTTAGACTTGAATCATCCAAATACACACAAAAGACATAATTTCTTGATCTTCCCTTCACTTTGTGTTGTATGATTACATTATTTTGTAATGTAATTAATGACATTCAGAATGCCTCCATTTTGAGGAAGATTTTTTTTTCTTTTTTTACCAAAAGGACACTTCTTTTACAAGCACAAAACAGTGTTCAAAAACACCTAGATGGCAAATGTGATGGTTATCAGTAACAACATTTGAGGCCGAATTGCTTTTCCATGTTCCAAGTGTCACCAGCTAGACCCCAAGTCCTAACCTTTACTGCCCACCTGCTTGGACTCACTGACCTTTGTCCCACATTTTTTCCTTAAGTTCTTTTTGTCAGCTTATCTCTTAACTCAGGCAATTGAAAACCGAAACCTCACCTCAAACATAGCAACTGCCCTGACAAGAACTCCAGCTGGCCCAGCCCAGTATGAACAGAACCCCCACCCCCACCCCCGTGATGTGCACCTGCACAGATGGACCATGGAGTGACCTCCAGAACGACTGACAATTACCTTTACATCATTCTAATACTAAAATCTCCACCCAAGGAGGAGCACGAGCTTCATTCACTATGCATACGATGTATGTACAGGCATGTTTCCTTAAGGCGCATGCGTGACCTTATGCTCACCTCTACATATGATGATGAGGATCCCTTTTTTCAGGTAAGCTCTACACCCAATGTGGGGCTTGAACTTACGACGCTGAGATCAAGAGTTGCATGCTCTACCAACTGAGCTAGTCAGCTGCCCCCAAGGATCCCTTTTTAAAAAATATTCATCCTGGGGCACCTGGGGTGGCTCAGTCAGTTAAGCATCTGAATGTGGCTCAAATCATGATCTCAGGATCCTGGGATCAAGCCCCACATCAGGTTCCCTGTTCCTCAGGGAGTCTGCTTCGCCCTCTCCCTCTGCCCCCTTCCCCTGCTCATTCTCTCTCTCTCCCTCTGTCTCAAATAAATAAATAGACGCTTAACCGCTGTGCCACCCAGGCGCCCCTAAATAAATAAAATCTTAAAAAAAAAAAATTCATCCTAACTCTAAATAAAAAGAACCTATCCACCCTTGCTAAGGAAGTTATGGCTTTGGAAGTTATTCCCTGTGATCTCCTCGTTTGCTGCAAATAAAGTTTCCTTTGTTCTACATCTCACCTGGTGTAATTTCTATCTGTGACTCATCAAGGCGTGAAGTCAACGTCAGTTCAGTTATACTAGCAAAAGGGCATTTTTTTTTTAAGATTTTATTTATTTATTTGACAGAGAGAACACAAGTAGGGGGAACAGCAGAGGAAGAGGGAGAAGCAGGCTCCCCGCTGAGCAGGGAGCCCAATGCAGGGCTCGATCCCAGGGCCCTGGGATCATGACCTGAGCCGAAGGCAGACGCTTAACCATCTGAGCCACCCAGGCGCCCCCAAAAGGGCATTTTTGAGGTCACATGCTAAGAAAGTTTCACACTCTTGGGGCACCTGAGTGGCGCAGTCAGTTTAACCTTTGACTCTTGATTTTGGCTCAGGTCCTGATCTCAAGGTTATGAGATCCAGCCCTGAGTCAGGCTCCAAGCTCAGTACAGTCTATTTAAGATTCTCTCCCTTTCCCTCAGCTCCTTCCCACCATGCACTCTTGTGTGTGGGTGCATGCATGCTCTCTCTCTCTCGCTCTCTCGCTCTCTCTCAAATAAATAAATAAGTCTTTAAAAAGAAAAGAAAGCTTAACACTCTTCAGGGTGCCTGGGTGGCTCAGTCGGTGAAGCGTCTGGCTTTGGCTCAGGTCATGATCGTGGGGTCTTGGGATCCAGACCCGCATCAGTCTCCCTGCTCAGTGGGGAGTCTGCTTCTCCCTCTGTCCCTCCCCCCACACACGTGTGCGCACACTCTCTTTCTTCTCTCTCTCTCTCACAAAAATAAATAAATAAAATATTTTTTTAAAAAAAGAAAAGAAAGCTTCATACTCTTCAGTTGTGATATCCAGTTATTATCATGGGGTACATCTTTTTAGTGTCTCAGTATAAAAGACATTATGACATCTAAGTTGATGCTTTATGTCACTTGAATTCCAGGGTTTAAAAGTAAACACTCCTGGGGCACCTGGGTGGCTCATTCAGTTGGGCGCTCACCTTTGGCTCAGGTCATGATCCCAGGGTCCTGCGATCAAGTCTCAAATCAGGCTCCTTGTTCAGCTTGCTTCTCCCTCTGCCTGCTTGTTCTCTCTCTCTGACAAATAAATAAATAAAATCTTTTTTTAAAAAAGTAAACACTCATTTACATTCATAAAAATGGATAATATCGAAAGGAAGAAATCGAATAAATTATTTTTTCTAACAAGATTGAAGGTAATAAAAATAACACATCTGATTGAAATAATGGTAACTTAATTAAGTTGTCTTCAAGATTTTAATGAATTTTTCAATAAAGAAAAACAGCTTCCGGGGTGCCTGGGTAGCGCAGTCGTTGTTAAGCGTCTGCCTTCGGCTCAGGGCGTGATCCCGGCGTTCCAGGATCGAGTCCCACATCAGGCTCCTCTGCTGGGAGCCTGCTTCTTCCTCTCCCGCTCCCCTGCTGTGTTCCCTCTCTTGCTGGCTGTCTCTCTGTCAAATAAATAAATAAAATCTTAAAAAAAAAAAAAAAAAGAAAAACAACTTCCAAATAGCTCCCTAGGGAGTGTCATTTTCTAAAAATTAAACTTCTTAAAAATAATTAAATAAATATATAAATAAAAATTAAATTTAAATTTTTTTTACTTCTTAATTGAAGTATACTTGACATAAAATATTAGTTTCAGAAGTACAACATAGTGATTTGACAATTATGCAAATTATGATATGCATACCATGATAAGTATAGTTACCATCTGTCACCACCCAGTTATCAAAATATTACTTTTAAAGATTTTATTTATTTATTTGAAGGGGGAAGGGGCAGAGGGAGAAGGAGAGAATCTCAAGCAGACTCTACACTTAGCATGGAGCCTGTGGGGATGCAGGAGGGCAGCCTCTTGGCAGCTCTGAGGGTCCCAGCCCAGATGTGGAAGACTGAGGACTGTTGACAGTGCAGCGTTCAAACCCTGGACCCTCGACGACCGAGAGCTCCATGCAGGTGTCACAGAATGGAGAAGAGTTTGCCAGCCAACCCTGGTACCACGGCACCCTGTCCCATCAGAAGGCTGAGGCCCTCCTTCAGCAAGATGGGGACTTCTCGGTTCCTGTCCCTGGACCCATAGGGGCCACCTGGTGATCTCCTGCTGCCGGCAGGCCTTAGCCCTATACTTCGAGGTGCTCCGTGTGGCCCTGCATCTCCACCCAGGCAAGCCCACAGCCCTCTTTCAGGTGGAAGATGAGTGTTTCCCAGGCCTCCCTGGCTCTCAGCTATGTGACAGGCAGCATCCACTGTCCCAGGCCATAGGGGCTGTGGCCTCCAGGCCCATGGTACAGTAAGGACCTATTTGATACAGCTTTAGTGAGGACACCCTCCCAGACAGCCCAGCTCAGATAGAGTTGTCCAGGCAACTAGGGCAACTTCCTTGCCCAGGGCTAGGAAGTGGAGTGGCAGTCAGCCCAGAGGTTTGGAGCACATGGGGTCGTCAAGAGAAGACCACGCTGGACCAGGAGCCTCAGGTTGGCCCACATGTGCCCTCCCCGGAATAGGTAGTGATCCTGTACTGCCAAAGACCCCAAGAGCTGGGGTCCATTGCCGACAGCCTCAGGGCCTCGGTGGGCAGCTTTATACCAAGGCACGCACCAGGCCACCTCAAACACCCTCAGTGGTGCTGTGTGATGATGTGGACGCCTCCCAACATACTGTGAGCTGGTGCCCCGAGTGCCCAGGGCCGGAGAAACACCCCCTGGCCACACCGGCCCAGGAAGAGAGCCCCCATGGAGAAGTCAATGAGGAAGAGGAGGAAGACAAAAGAAATTTTTCAAGACCACAGGCTGAGGTCTTTTTCTGGTCGCCCCTCAACAACCCCTCTTGCCTGTGGGACCCCCAGAATCGGCCCCCAGAACCCAAAGGCCTGTTCCTGGAGCACCATCCTGGGAGCACCGCCCTCCACCTATTATTGCTGGGCTTTACAGTCCTTCTAGGAGTGACCAAGCCTCAGCGGTGTGCCATGGGGGTCGCCTCTGGCCTGGAGCTGCTCACACTTCCCCATGGCCATCGCTTGAGGTTGGAACTTCTGGAGAGACACAAGGTGCTGGCCCTGGCTGTGCTGGGCTGCGCGCGGCCACCCTGAGGTGCCTGGTGGAGCTGGCCCTGGTGTTGCAGACAGGGGTGGCGGGGGATCTGCCTGGACTGTGCCCTGCTCATGCCCCGGGTGTGCAGGTTGGATCGCATGCGGTGCCAGCTGCAAAGGAGCCACGCAGGGGCTGCACTGGACTTTGAGCCAAGGTGAAGCCGCTGATGTGGGTGCTCGATGAGGGCAGCTGACCCTGCGACCAGGCGAGGTGGCACTGCCGCACGTGGTACCCGTGGTGCGCCTGCTGGAGAGCGGACAACTCCCGGGGCCACTAGAGGGGAGCTGCAAGCAGGGGCTGCACAACCAGCACCCTGCGAGTCAGAAGGCCCTGCGTTCGCCCAGGTTCCAAGAGGCCATGGGCAGGCTCCTGAAGGAGGCTGCTCTGGGGAAGCCGAGGCGTGGGGGTGCCACAGGCTGCACCTCTTGAGAAGTTCCCGCGCGTCCTCAGCGTGCTTTCACAGCACCTGGAGCTAGATGATTGAAAGCACAGGCCCCCCTTTTCACACCGGGACAACCAGGCTTTGGTGAACCCCGGCTGACACCAAGGAAGTCGCCCCAAGCCGCTCACACAGCCAATCACGGGGGGAACCCACATTCTGCCTCACAAAATGGGGGGGAGCAGATTTGCAAAAACCCATCCTGCTCCCTAAAAATGTACATGGATCATAGGGTGAGGGACAGCCTCCTCCCCCACACTAGAAGATCCAGGTGTCTGGAGGCTCTGAATGCCCTATCCCACCCCTCAACCCCCACACAGGTGCCCTACAAACGGTGAATATAAGAGTTTTAATGGAAAGAGAACTTGCAGATCTCTTACTCAGAAGCCAGAGTTCAAATGTTTTTTAAAGTCTGTGAGTTCTAGCAAATGGCTCAACCTCTCTGTGCCTGCCTTCATCGTAAAAGTAAGGCTGTTGGGGGTGCCTGGGTGGCTGAGTCAGTTGAGCGTGGGTCTCTTGATTTGGCTGAGGTCATGATCTCAGGGTGCTGAGATCCAGCCCTGCCTTGGGCTCCCCGCTGAGCAGGGAGTCTGCTTGAGAGTATTTCCCTCTGCCTCTCCCTTCCCTCCAGCGATGGAGTGCACTCGCGGGCGCGCTCTCGCTCTCTCTCTCTCTCAAATAAATAAATAAATCTTAAAAAAAAAAGGGAGGCTGTGTTCTTTCTAGGGGTTCTCATGGGGATTAAAGCTCAGTGTTTAAATATCATGGGTGGAGAATGCCTGGCACAAAGTGGGTGCTCAACACTTCCTTTTCTCAGTAAAGCTGTGGTGAACATGGAAAAAAAAAAAAAAGAATCTTTTTTTTTTCTAACTGTTTTAAGTTTTCAACCATGGAAAATATTCATTGGCAAATTGTATTTTTAAATATCCTCTAAGAATAATAGAAATGTTTAAATACTAATTAATAAGAAATAATTTTTTTAATTTATTTATTTGAGATATATATAGAGAGAGCACAAGAGAGCACAAGCAGGGATGAGGGCGCAGAGGGAGAGGGAGAAGCAGGCGCCCCACTGAGCAGGGTGTCCAATGTGGGGCTTGATCCCAGGACCCTGGGATCACACCAGAGCTGAAGGCAGAAGCTCAACAGACTGAGCCACCCAGGCGCCCCAAGAAATAATTTTTATTGTATTTCTTTATACGCTAGACTATGTGCCATATATTTTACATGTATTTTTTAGTGTGAAAGATGGTTTACTTGTAAAGGATTTATATCAGATAACAATAAAAAATTTTAAAGTTAAACAAAATAAAATTTAAAACTAGATATGCAAAAGATATTCCATCTTTAAAAGAACTACTGAAAGCTGCATACCAATAAAGAAACTTGCGGTTCTATTGCATACCAGTACAAAAAACAAAAAACAATGTCATTGAAAATTGTTTTGCCAAAGACATTAATTTAAAATAATTCTAGTGCACCTGGGTGGCTCAGTCTGTTGGGCGTCTGCCTTGGGCTCAGGTCTTGGTCCTGGTCCTGGGGTCCTGGGATTGAGTCCCACATCTGGCTCCCTGCTCAGCACTTCTCCCTCTCCCTCTGCCTGCTGCTCCCCCTGCTTGTGTGCTGTCAAATATATAAATAAAATCTTTTAAAAAAAACCACAATGAGATACCATCTCATACCCATTAGGATTGCTACTATTAAAAAAAATAATCACAGGTGTTGGTAAGATTGTGGAGAAATTAGCTTTATGCACCATTAGCAGGAAATATGGTGCATGGAGTTTCCTCAAAAAGTTAAAAATAGAACGACCATATGATCTAGCAATCCTACTTCTGGGTATATATCCAAAAGAATTAAAAATAGAGTCTCAAAGAAATATTTGCACACCCATGTTCCTAGCAGCATGATTTGTAAGAGCCCAGAGGTGAAAGCAACCCAAATCTCAGTCAATGGATAAATGAATTTTAAAAATGTAGTATGTACATGCAATGGAATATCATTCTGTCTTAAACAGAAAGGAAACCCTGCCACATGCTGCAACATGGATGAAACTTAAGGACATTATACTAAGGGAAATAAACCAATCACAAAAAGACAGATACTGTATGCTTCCACTTACACGAGTCAAATTCATACAGAAAGAAAGTGGAATGGTGATAACTATGGAGGGGAGAGGGAAAAGAGTAGTCTTTAAACAGGCAGGATGAAAAACTTACAGAGATGGAGATTTTTTGCACAACAATGTGAATATACTTAACACTACTGACCTGTATACTTAAAAATTATTAAGATGGTAGATTTTATGTTAAATGTTTTTTATTAGATAGATCATTTACATTTCTAAATCAATTAATGTTTTTACAACCTCCTCTTTTATTAAAAAATGAAATATAAGATGATCTCTAAAACCTTCTTGTTTTTCTGTATAAAGAATATGCCATTATGTCAATCTTTAAATAATTATTTACCTAAGAAGAAAAGCATTGCACGTCTAAATTGATGAGTATATTCCCCTGAAAACATATAAACAAAATAATGTTGTTTTTATAGAAGGTAAACAAGGCGCCTGGGTGGCTCAGTTGGTTAAGTGACTGCCTTGGGCTTGGGTCATGATGCCAGGGTCCTGGGTTCAAGTCCCACATTGGACTCCCCCCACTCTGCGGGGAGCCTGCTTCTCCCTCTCCCTCTGCCTGCTGCTCCCCCTGTTCGTGCTCTCTCTCTGTGTCAAATAAATAAATAAAATCTTGAAAAAAAGAAAGTAGGTAAACAAGTTAAAGTTGATGAAGATCTGATGATCTGGTAGGAGAATAGTTGGGATTTTCAATTTGGGTATTGTATAAAGTCTATGTAATAAGGGTAAAGATTAGTTCAAATCCAAATAATTTCTAATGTGTAGCAGAAAAATCACAGATTATTCTTTTCACCACTTCATAGACAACTGGTGTTTATGTAAGAAGGGGGTACTGAAGGAGGTGGGTAAGGAACAGCAAACATAATGTATTAGTTTCTGGCGTTCTAGAGGCAATTAAATGAATATAAAAGGACTCCAGTAATATGATTGACCAAATGTCAATATCCATAACATTTAGAGAACTCCTCAGTCAAAAAATTGTAAATATCCCCATTGAAAACAGATATGACACACGAAATGTACTTTGCAAAGGAGAAGTAGCAAATAACCAGTGGACATGAACTAAAAAATCAGCCTCAATAGCAATTAAAAAATAAAATATGATTTTTCCTTTTTTTTTTTTTTTTTTTAAGTAGGCCCCATGTCCAGTGTGGGGCTTGAACTCACAACCCTGAGATCAAGAGTCCCATGCTTTACCAAATGAGCCAGCCAGGTGCCCCAAAAGTAAAATACGATTTTTAGGCAAATACTATTTCAGCTTTGTCTGCCATGTTGACAGAAATTTGTTGTAAAGTTCTCACTGTTGGGGTGTCTGTGTGGCTCAGTCAATCGGCTGACTTGATTTTTTGTCTTAGGTCATGATCTCAGGGTTGTGAGATTGAGCCCCGAGTCCAGGCCATGCTCACGCTCAGCTGCGGGGGGTGGGGGTGGGGGGGGTCTGCCTGATATTCTCTCCTTCTCCCTCTGCCCCTCCCCTGACTCATGCTCACTCATGTTCTCTCCCTAAAATAAATAAATAAACTATTTTTTTAAAGAAACAGACTCTTTTTTTTTTTTTAAGATTTTATTTATTTGACAGAGAGAGAGAGAGCCAGTGAGAGAGGGAACACATGCAGGGGGAGTGGGAGAGGAAGAAGCAGGCTCCCAGCGGAAGAGACTGATGTGGGGCTCGATCCCAGAACTCTGGGACCACACCCTGAGCCAAAGGCAGACACTTAACGACTGAGCCACCCAGGCGCCCCTAAATAAACTATTTTTAAAAAAATTCTTACTTTAAGTATATTTTGGTAAAAGTATTCTGAAGGTCTTAACAATATTGTATGTCTTTTGAGCTAGTTGTTCCAATTTTTAGAAGTGCAAAAAAATTTGGCATACCTATGTTCATCCAGCATTACATCTCATGTAGCATAAAATTGGAATGAACCTAAACGGCCCATAAAAAAGGAAGGACTAAATAAGTTACGATATACAATGAAATACTATACAGCTTTAAAAGAATATTTAATAGCTTAAGAATATTTAATAGCTTAAGAAATTATCAAGATGTTTAGATTTAGAAAGGATGCAAATTATATGTTGAATGCTACTTTAAGACATTATTTAATTTTTTATTTTTATTTTTAATTTATTTTTTTAAAAAAGATTTTATTTATTTATTCGAGAGCAAGAAAGAGAGCACAAGCAGGGGGAGCAGCAGAGGGAGAGGGAGAAGCAGGCGCCCCAGCAAGCAGGGAGGCCAATGCGGGGCTTGAGCCCAACCCTGGGATCAGAACCTGAGCTGAAGGCAGATGCTTAACCAACTGAGCCACCCAGGGGCCCCAGCATTATCTATTTCAAAACAAAAATATAATATGTGCATTGAAAAAAAAAAGAATGTTAAATGTTAGCAAGTGCTAAAAAAAATTAGATATCATTGGGTGGTGAAAGGGATGGTTTTAAAAAATTATATGTAATACACTTCGCTCATATAAATATATACTACCTTTGTCATTTTTAAAATGTGTGTGATAATATTCCTTTAGGAAATCAGAAAAGCTGAGTTATTTTTAGATGCTCATTTGCCAATGAAGTCTTTATTACCAAAGCCCTTCTATATCTTAAAAAAAAAAACAAAACCCAGATATGTTAAGATATAATTCGCATACCATACAATTCATTCATTTAAAGTGTACATTATATTGATTATTGAAAGTGTGGTATTGGTCTCCAAATATTATTGTTGAGTTGTCTATTGCTCACTTCAGTTCTGTCAGGTTTTATTTCATGTATTTGGCTCTGTTGTTACATGCATATGTGCTTCTAATTGTTTCTTTACACCTTACACCATAAGAGACAAGTATTATTCCATCCTCTGTGATTGCACAGCACGTTGTTCATTAGTCTGTTACATCGTCTTTCACAGTTCACCATCATTTATATGATTTTGTACCTGTCTCTCTCCCTACTCTGGCTTAGCTATCTTTGCATGATAGAATCTCATCAAGTACAAGGGACATAATAGCAGACAGTAAATGATAAATGAATGAATGAATGAGTCCCTTGTTTTGTATTTAGCCTCACAGACATTCCTGCCATGCTTAATATTTTGAGTTCAAGATAGTGATATATAACATTCTCAAAGGCAGTTCCAGAAAGTGCAACTGACATTTTGAAATGTCAAGCCAAATTTGGATAAAATCCCCCTTTCCAATTTCCTTTGCAAATTTCAGTATGTTATATTCAACTTAATTGTATGAAAAAACTAGCATAGCTGCCAAGGTTGAGTTCTGTACCTTTGTAACTTTTACTTGTATATGTTTACAACACTTTTATGTAAATTATTTCATTTCTCTTTTATTTTATTATTTTTTAATTTTTTAATTTTGTTTAAGGTTTTATTTATTTATTTGTCAGAGAAAGAAAGAGCGGGAGCCGGGGGGAGCAGCAAGCAGAGGGAGAAGCAGGCTCCCTGCTGAGCGAGGAGCCCGATGTGGGACTTGATCCGAAGACCCTGAGACCACGTCCTGAGTGGAAGGCAGACCCTTAACCAATTGAGGCACCCAGGCATCCCTCTCTTGCATTTTGGAGTTTAAATTTCCCCACCATTAATGCCCTCAGTGGGATTTTAGAAAAAGTAAGGAACTGAAACAGAAGCAAACACACTATAGGGTATTAAATGTTTTCCTCAATTATTTCTATTCTATTTGCTATCTTCCATTAACCTGGCTTATAACCTAGCATTGCAACAAAGCAGGAAACAACATTATTTACTTTCTAGGAAAATACTCATGGAGCAATTTTGAAAATGTGAACACAAGCTTCAATAAAAGTTCAGAGTTCACTGTAAAAATTCCATTCTTTTCTTTAAAAGTTAACTAATCCACTCCTTATATGATTATATACTCATACTGCCAAATATTTGGAAGTGTATTTGGCTACCTAATAACACAGCAAAAAAAAGTACTTAAAAGAAAGTGTTTTTTTGTTTTTTAGATTTTATTTTTATTTATTTATTTGACAGAGAGAGAGAGAGCACAAGCGGGGGGAGCGGCAGGCAGAGGGAGAGAAGCAGGCCCACCAAGCAGGGAGCCTGACGTGGGGCTCGATCCCAGGACCCTGGGATCATGACCTGAGCCAAAGGCAGATGCTTAACAACTGAACCACCCAGGCACCCTGAGAGAAAGTGTTTTTAAAATAATCTAACAATACAATTAGTAATCATGTTAGAAATATTAACCTTTAACAAAATTCTCAGAGGGGCACCTGGCTGGCTCAGTCAGTGGAGCATGCAACTCTTGATCTCGGGGTTGTGAGCTCAAGCCCCACGCTGGGCATAGAGCTTACTTTAAAAAATAAATAATTAAAAAAAAAAGTCTTCTCAGAAACCTTACATTTGAAACATATGTATATGATAAAATATAATAAAGGTGTATAATAAGTTTATATATAACCATATATAATAAACATGTGTATAATTATATATATAATGATCATATGCACCTAATAATTATATTTATATATGTGTGTATATATATGTATATGTATATACACATATATAAATAACTGTATACATTATAGAGATAGATATAACTATAGTCAGGGAGAAAAAATTTTTTCTGCCCTTCAAGGTCCTTCTAGCTGGAATAAGAATTAAATTGACATGAGACAGATTAAGAGGAGAAAATCAAATTTTGTTTTGTATGTACAGGGAATCCATACAAACATGAAATTCCAAAGACAGGCAATATCAGATTTATCTGACATCCTGAGCTGAGGTGAGGGTTAGGGGTCTGGAGATACAAAGAGGAAGAAGATCTTAGTAGGAAGTTGAGAGAAGATGTTTGGAAAACAAAGGGTGCTCTTTTATGCAAATAAGCGTCTTAGGTAGAGAGGAATCTCTTTTAATAGCTCTCTTCCTGGTACAGGCTCTCCGTTCCAATGCAAATTTAGGCAGTTGAGGGGGTGGTAAAGAGCTTTTCCGGAATCTGCTGGGTTTTGATTGCTTTTAACTCAAAATAATCTTCATGCCAAAGTAGCCCATTTTTGGGCAGCCTGCCCTTGGTCCCTACATTGTGTGTGTGTGTGTGTGTGTGTGTGTGTATTTTTAACCATGTAACTTTTAACTACATAAAAATTATTACACAGAAAATATAGCTAGAAGGAAATATACAAAATGTTTAGTGATTTTTGAATATTTGGTTATTTTCCTTTTCTTTCCTTTTTTGTGTTTCCCAAATCGTATACAAACATATGAATGAAACTGATAATTTAAATGAAAAATTTTTTTAAGATTTTATTTTTTTAAGTAATCTCTACACCCAACATGGGGCTTGAACTCACAACCCTGAGATCAAGAGTCTCATGCTTTACCAATTGAGCCAGCCAGGTGCCCCTAAATGAACAATTTTTAAACTTTGTTTTTTTAAAAAGAAGAAAGTTAAGTTTGCTTTAAATATTTCTGGAACATATATTCAGTTACTCGAGGATCAACTAATTACCTACCAAACAATAAATTACACTCTGTTCAAAAATGATGAGGGAACAGAAGGCAAGCTGAGGACAAAGCAGAAACTGACAGTCCGCAACCCCCCCCCCCCCATGGGATGTATGTGACATTCCTCAGGCACTCCTGGCTGCCCTAAAGGACAAAGATAGGTAACCTATAGAGACCACAATCCTGTAAGACTTGAGTCTCTCTGTTTACAAATGTCTTAGCGATCTACGAGAACGAAGCATTTCTATCAATAACCTAGCTTCCAGAAGGAAATGTAGATACAATTAAATGTCCTTATAATCTGCAGCCTCCGGGAAGTTCCCAACTATCTTCATGTTAATGCCTTGCTAGAGGGGTAAACAACCTTAACTTGACAATGGCAAGGCCTCTGGTATCCTGTGAGTCTTCTTTAACTTATGAAAGTACTCTCTTGAAACCTCCCTTTTTCCTTACCTCCCCCAACCCCATGGTATATAATCAGCCGCCCCCCACAACCCTGGGGCAGCAGCTCTTTCTGCCCACCGGTCCTGTCCCCGTGCTTAATAAACCACCATTTTTGCACCAAAGACGTCTGAAGAATTCTTTTTTGGTCGTCAGCTCCGGACTCCACCCCCACTGAACCTTACCTATATTCCAAAACCCCATCACAACGACTGACCTGACCTTTACAGCCCACCTGCATGTACCCACCAACCGTTGTCCCATATTTTCTTTATATAAACCTACAAGTGTTTTCAGCACTTAGGAGGCACACTATGAGAGGTTAGTCCACTATCGTCCCAGTGTTGGCCTCTCTGACATAAATTCCTTCCTTGTTTCACCACCACTCGTCTCTCTGCCTCTGGATTTTGTCGGTGGCAAGTAGCCGAAGTCAGTCTGTTTAGGGTCCCCGAAGCCGGGTGCTCTTGCACCCCTGTGTCCTGGCTACAAGACAACCAATCCAATACAGAGTCACTGATGCTAAGCCCCATGTCAGCAAGCCATAACTTAATACCTAATCCAATTGCAGTTTCAGCTTCTCCTGGGAATGTAATCTTTTCTTTTCTTTCTTTCTTCTTTTTTTTTTTTTGTCAGAGAAAGAGCACAAGCAGGAGGAGCAGTGGGCAAAGGGAGAAGCAGGCTCCCTACTGAGCAAGGAGTCCAATGTGGGACTCGATCCTGCAACCCTGGGACCATGACCCCAGCTGAAGGCAGGTGCTTAACCGAATGAGGCACCCATGGGACCCTGGGAATGTAATCTTTAACCAGTCAATCTGGAATTACCTGGTCAGTGCTAGTGAATAAATCTGCCTGATAGAACCCTTCCATCACTCTTCGGAAGGCAACCTTGCCTGAAACAATGCACTCCTTGCTAATAAACTTCCATTTCGTTTCCCCTTTCTGCCTTTAGAAGCCTTCCTTTTTCTATAGCTCTTCAGAGCTCCTTTCTATTTGCTAGATGGGATACTGCCTGATTCATGAGTTGTTGAATAAAACCAATTTTATCTTTAAGTTTACTTAGTTGAATTTTGTTGTTTAACAGATTTGGTGGCAGTGCAGGGCTGAAGGAGACTTCGAATAGCTTCGGGGACAATGAGAATCACAGGTATGGTACCCAAAAACCCTCTTGAGTTCCCTTTCTTTTTATTTCTGAGGGCCATAGGTAAGTTCCTCTCCATTCTGAGCTCCGTTCTCTTTGCATGGAGCTCCCAGTCTAAGTGACTTTCCACAGTTACTCATTTATTGGAATCCCTCCCTGAGTTCTCTCCCCACTCTCCCAAATTTCATGCTGGGAACTGATGGTGTTTACCAGATTGGGTCTTGAGTTGAACTGGGCCCAACTTAAAACCTGGATTTAGTCCAGGATCAGACTGGGTCCACCTTAAAAACCAGAATGGGTTTGGATCCAGACCGGGCTCAATTTAAACTGGACAGGGTCCAGAGAGAGGCCTCAGGTGAATGACATTTATTAATTTTTTTGAATAATATTTTGTTTTAAGTAAAGGCTATTGTTAATGGGAATCTTGGAGGCAAAAAAAAAAAAAAAAGCCACAAAATTGGTGAACCTGGGTCAAGCTCTTAGAAGCTGACAGAGTACTTGCCTGCCGCCTAGCTCGAAGACGTCCATGTTAGGATAAGTTGATTACAAGACAGGTTAGATGGACACTAGGTTACCTGCCAACCTCAAGAGAATTTCCATGCAACAAGGTACATTGTAAAATACCATACAATCCCCCACCCAGTGGCACATCCCTCTTGGGTGTTAGCGTGGCTCCAAGAGACCCAAAAGCTTAGCCAAAAAATGAGATTGTTAAAAGAGTTAAGTACACCATCTTCCAGCATGCCTCCTGAAGGCCATCAGCATAGTTCTTAGACATAAAATACATCTAAGAGCTATGGTTCCAGAAGCTACAGATATCTACAAAAATGGCAAAATCGGTGCCTGGGTGGCTCAGTTAAGTGTTTGCCTTAGGCTCAGGTCATGATCCCAGAGTCATGGGATCGAGCCCCACATTGGGTTCCCTGCTCAGTGGGGAGCCTGCTTCTCCCTCTCCCTCTGCCTACTTCTCCTCCTGATTTTGTGCTCTGTCAAATAAATAAATAAAATCTTAAAAAAAAAAAAAAGGCAAAATCAGGCTAAGTTTTTGTGTCCTGAGAACTGGGCTTGGTAACCGTGGGGTCAAAGGCTCTAAAATATGGCTAGACAGAAATGTGGTCTGTAGCCCATCTGTGGCTAGATATGTCTAGACTGAAATGTGGGTTAAATTCTACTTGTGGCTAGGTTCCTACCTAACTGCTGTCAGCCTTTAAAGGAATGACAATGGCTATTTTGAGGAATCTTCGAATTAGGTAAGTTCACTTTTTAAAGTGCCCTTAAAAGCAAGGGTTTCCAAATCAAACAAACGGAATGGGAAACCTATTTTAATTGGCACACAGAAAGCTCCAAAGTGCTTCAAAATTCCAAAATACCTATAATGAAAGTTTTGTTGTGAAAGGCTAATGAAAAATTAAAAATGTAAGAGGTACCTAAAATAAAAGACCATAAGACTGATGTAACCCCTGCCACTTCCCTGTCTTCCTTTATCTGAGTACTTATGCAAGTAATCCTCAGTCTAAATAGCTTTTTTCATGTTGAAAAGGCTATTAAACAGTTTTACCTTTTACAATAAGACCACCTAAGGCTACAGGTGATCCTGTTCAGCTATCTTTCACTCCTTGGTCAAAGGCCAAACTAAGGGCCATATTTAAAAATTTCCTAAACCCACAGAAAACCCTCAAAAATTTTTGTAAATGTAATATCTCCTAAGACTAATAGATTGATAAAATGGCAGAAACTAGGATGAGAGGCCACTGGTCTGACCAAGCACTGTGAGCACTAAGCACTTTGCTCTTTGGTAAAGGACTCTGGGACAAGACTATAAACAAAATCCACCAAATTAGTGGCCTTACATGGGGTGCCTGGGTGGCTCAGTTGGTTAAGCAGCTGCCTTCAGCTCAGGTCATGATCTCAGGGTCGTGGGATCAAGTCCCGAGTCAGGCTCCCTGAATCTCCCTCTCCCTCTGCCTGCCACTCCCCCTGCTTGTGAGAGAGTGCTCTCTCTCTCTCTCTCTCTCTCTGTCTCTGTCAAATGAATAAATAAAATCTTAAAAAAAAAACAATTAAAAAGTTTTTAAAAATTGGGGCGCCTGGGTAGCGCAGTCGTTAAAGCGTCTGCCTTCGGCTCAGGGCGTGGTCCTGGCGTTCTGGGATCGAGTCCCACATCGGGCTCCTCCGCTATGAGCCTGCTTCTTCCTCTCCCACTCCCCCTGCTGTGTTCCCTCTCTCGCTGGCTGTCTCTGTCAAATAAATAAATAAAATCTTTAAAAAAAAAAATTTTTTTTTAAATTAGTGGCTTTACAGACAATCCCAAATCTATGCTCCAAGAAGGGCCCTCATATGGGCCCCTCCCAGAGTTGATAAACTCTGAGGAATTCTCTGGTAAAATGCCGTATAATTCCCTTAAACAACTATGGGGAAACTACAAATGAATGAAAAACCTTGGTGAATTCTAGTAGGTACTGGAGCCTCACTCTGCTTTAAACCCTCCTTGGAGCTTATAGATGGGATCCTGGGCCAGCTAACTAACGCTGGCTAAGGGTGGGAATTCTTACCAGACTTGACCTCCCAAATCTCAAGAAAGAAAGGAAAACAAAATATCATTTGATCCTTTTTCTAAATGTCTCTTGAATCCAAGGGGTTGTTAAATACTGCCAGAAATATTTACTCTTCGTCTCAGCTGAAAACTGATGAGCTATTTAAAGAGATTTTTTTTTTTAGCAGTTGGCTAAATTGCAAGCTGATATTCAGAACCTGATAGGAATTTTTTTAGGCCTTCTCCCCCAAACAACAATAAAACTATGTACCCAGAGGGGGGAAAAAGCCTTCCACAAAGGGATTCCTAGAGCTCTTAAAAATAAGAAAAATAACCGAAATGTTTTTTTTTTTTCCGAGTTCATGTGTTCTAAGATAATCTTCAGTGAATAAAAGCTAGTTTAAATTTGTTGGTTTAATTAAAATAGTCATGTTGAGGTGCCTGGGGGGCTCAGTCGGTTGAGCATCTGCCTTCGGCTCAGGTCATGATCCCAGGGTCCTGGGATCCAGTCCCACATCAGGCTCCCTGCTCAATGGGGAGTCTGCTTCTCCCTCTCCTTCTACCCCTCTCCCTGCTCATGCCCTCTCTCTCTCTCTCAAATAAATAAATAAAATCAAAAAAATAAAAATAAAAAATAAATAAAAATTCATAGAAAGTTGATGGGGAAAAAATCTTGGAAGGGGAAAGGTGCAAGATGGCAGCAAAGGAATACCCTGAACTCACTTCTCCCACAGACACACCAAATCTGTACATACATACAGAGCAATTCCTTCTGAAGAAGAACTGAGGGTCGACTGAATAGCTTCTGCACAACACGGGATACAGGGACCACACAAAGATAGCAGGAGAGGTGGAGACACAGTAACAACGAAACTCTCTCCCCAGATGCTGAGAACTGTAGTGGAGAAGGACAGCACTGAGGGATCCACGTGCAAAGTCACACACGTTCTAGGGCGCAGAAAAAAAGCGGCAGTTTAAAGGGCAACCAGATTACAAGTAAACTAACCTTCGAGTGTCCACCAAATAGCAAGGAACTCTCTGGGGTCAGACGAACTCTTGAGCATGACTGTTTACGTTCTACCTCTATCTTTCTTTTTTTAATTTTAATTTTATTTTTTTATTTTTAAGTAATCACTATACCCAACATGGGACTTGAACCTACAACCCCAAATCAAGAGTTCCATGCTCTACCACCTGAGCCAGCCAGGCTCCCCACCTATCTTTTTTTTTTTTTTTAAGATTTTATTTATTTATTTGACAGAGCGATAGAGAGCTAGAGCGCACAAGTAGAGGAATGGCAGAGGGAGACGGAGAGGCAGGCTCCCTGCTGAGCAAGGAGCCCAATGCCAGGCTTGATCCCAGGACATCATGACCGGAGCCAAAGGCAGATGCGCAACCAAATGAGCCACCCACGTGCCCCTCAACTGATTTTTTTAAAAAGATTCTTTATTTAGGGGAGACAGAGAGAGGTCACGGGTGGGGGGGAGGGTAGAGGGAGATGGGGAAGCAGACTCCCGCTGAGCAGGAGCCGGACTCCGGTCTCCATTGCAGGGCGCTGAGATCATGACCTGAGCCGAAGGCAGACGTGTAACCAACTGAGACACCCAGGTGCCCCTCAGCTCATTTTTAGCAGAAACTTTACAGGCAAGGGGCACCTGGGTGGCTCAGTTGGTTAAGTGTCTGCCTTTGGCTCAGGTCATGATCTCAGGGTCCTGGCATGCAGCCCAGCATTAGGCTCCCTGCTCAGTGGGGAGTCTGTTCCTGCCTCTCCTTCTGCTGCACACCACACACACCCTCCCCCCCCCCCCCACTGGGTTCATGCTGTTCCTCTCAAATAAATAAAATCTTAAAAAAAAAAATCTTCTGGGGTGCCTGGGTGGCTCAGTAGTTAAGCGTCTGCCTTCGGCTGGGGGGGGGGGGGTGTGATCCCAGGGTCCTGGGATGGAGCCCCGCATCGGGCTCCCTGGTCCACTGGGAGCCTGCTTCTTCCTCTCCCACTCCCCCTGCTGTGTTCCCTCTCTCACAGGCTGTCTCTCTCTCTCTGTCAAATAAATAAATAAAATCTTAAAAAAAAAACCTTCTTGTAACAGGACACAATTAGAAACATTGGTTATATTACCAAGGCTTTGACCAAAATGTCATATTTGTTTTGAAATGTCATATTTGACAGAGATGTGTGCAGACTCAAATATGACCAGAGAGTTTTAAAAAACATTTGACTTTATGAAGCCAATGTGCCCTTTGGAAAAATTAGCCTGATATCTTGTTTATGGGCTTTCAGCAAAGCAGCCATAAAAAGAGCTTAGAGGGGCGCCTGAGTGGCTCAGTCAGTTAAGTGACTGTATTTGGCTCAGGTCCTGATCTCAGGGTCCTCGGATTGAGTCCTGCATCGGGCTCCCTGCTCAGCAGGGAGCCTGCTTCTCCTTCTCCCTCTGCCCCTTCCCTCTGTTTGTGCTCTCTCACTCTCTCTCTCTGTCAAATAAATAAATAAAATCATTAAAAAAAAAAAAAAGAGCTTAGGGACGCCTGGGTGGCTTTGTTGGTTAAGCATCTGACTCTTGATTTTGGCTCAGGTCATGATCCCAGAGTCCGTCAATGGAGCCCCATGTTGGGCTTTGGGCTCAGTGGGTAGTCTCCTTGGGATTCTCTCTCTCCCTCTGCCTGTCTTCCCACTCTCTCTCTCTCTCTCTCTCTGTAAAATAGATAAATCTTTAAAAAAAAAGAGCTTATGTGGTCAATCACTATTCTTGCTGCATTTACGTAAATAATCATAGCAAATTTAGTGTAAACAAATTATCTTTGGTAAAAAAAGGGGGGGTTTATTATAGAAAGAAAAATTATGTTAGCGCTTTTTAATTTATTTTTTTAAAGATTTTATTTATTTATTTGACAGAGATGGAGACAGCCAGCAAGAGAGGGAACACAAGCAGGGGGAGTAGGAGAGGAAGAAGCAGACTCTCAGCAGAGGAGCCCGATGTGGGGCTCGATCCCAGAATGCCAGGATCACGCCCTGAGCCAAAGGCAGACGCTTAATGACTGAGCCACCCAGGTGCCCCTGTTAGCACCCTTTTAATATTAGGTTCTAATCCTATTAATTGCCTTAAGGTTTTGTTATATACCTACAACTGGACTGGGTCCTGAATTCTTCTGGTTTCCTCAAATACCTTGCTACAAATTTTCAAACCAACATTTCCAATTTTCTCCCACCCTTCCAATTTGGAATCACTCAGGACAAAGACTACCCTTGAATCTCCTTGGAAAGGACTAGACTAGGTCTTCCTCACTAACCAGATGGCAGCTAAATTTCAGGGACTTGAGCCTTGGATATGTATTTCACAGCTAAATAATTCTCCCCCTGATATCTGCCTCTCCACCCCAGTTGAAATCTTCAAAATCAAATTGCGTAGTAAAAGAAGTAGCTGACATCAACGTAGACTGCCTCCTCCCAAGACCCTGGATCAAGACTTCATACTTTAACTGAACATGAAACCCTTTCTCTTTCTCTTCCTTTCCTTTACTCTGTCATTGGCCTGAAAAGATAGTGCCATCATCTGTATCACCCAGGCCCTTGCTAAGGAGCGAAATCCAACCTCCGAACAGCTGTCGGACTTGCAAGAATGCTTCTTCAGTTTCTCTAGAACAGACTCAGCCCCCTCACTGTTGTGTCATACTCCCTAACCTGGAGGTGCATTTCCCTATCTCTATGGTTAACAACCGCAAACCCAGGGGAGCTTTAGTCCAGGCTCTACGCAAAGAAAGGGAAACAAGGGCGCCCGGGTCGCTCAGACAGTTAAGTGTCTGCCTTAGGCTCAGGTCATGGTCTTGGGGCCCTGAGATTGAGCCCCATGTCAGGCTCCCTGCTCAGCAGGGAATCTGCTTCTCCCCCCCCCCCCCGCTTCTTGTGCTCTCTGTCTCTCTTTCAAATAAATAAATAAAATCTTAAAGAAAGAAAGAAAGAAAAAAAGAAAGAAAGAAAAAAAGAAAGAAAGAAAGAAAAAAAGCAAGCAAGGGTAACCGGAATACAACCACCTGTGTGGTCTCTAGACCCTTCCATTTTACTTACCCACATGGCTGTACCAGAGGCCCTCGTGAATTAAAATTAGCTCCCTCTGACAGGTCCCAGCTTCCCTGTTTAGGAAGAAATGTAAATAAGGCCATGATCAGGAACATCTCCTTGACTCTTGAAAATATGACAGAATCTATTGTTAATGCAACAGGCGTCTGACAAAAATCCTTGGACTCTCTGGCCAAGATTCTTCTTGATTGTAGGATAGCCCTTGATTATGTTTTAACTGAACAAGGAGATGTCTGTGCCGTGGCCAATACCACACGTTGCACCTGGATTAACACTTCTGGGGAAGTTGAAACTTAGTTACATAAGATCACTGAGCAAGGCACTTGGCTTAAAAAGGTGACTCCTTCAATGGGGTCTTTCTTTGACTTATTTGATTTTAATTGGCTTGGGCCTTGGAGACCATGGCTTTGAAGTGCACTCCAGACATCGGTAATTATCCTGCTTGTAATAATCATAGTAATCTCCTTGGCGTGCTGTATTCTCTCAAAAGTTTTAAATTCATGTTTGCAGCTGCGAACCACCAAAAAAAATGACGTCCCTAAAACCGGAATGCCAGAAAAAGAGTGAAGAAAATGACCAACTGAAAAATTGTGAACCTGAAGTTGTGACCTGTGTCAGCAAAATCGTTGTGACCTGTGAGTACCACATAAAGAATCAACAAAAACTGGGACAACTTGAGAGGTAGCTGGAAGTGGCACCAATGCCTTAAAAGTTGGTCACATCTCTCAGCTTAGCTGAGAGTTTGATCAAAGGGGCTGGGGACTGTTAAGAGAGAACCGGCCCAAAATGGAGTCACTTATGCTACGTCCCACATCACCGAATTGAGACTTAATACCTAATCTAATTGCAGTTTCAGACTCCTCCAGGAACGTAATCTTTAACCAGTTGGTCTGCAATTACGTTGTCAGCACTAATGAGGAAATCTGCCATTAGACCCCTTCCTTAGGAAAGCAAGCTTGTCTCTTTGCTAATAAACTTCCTTTTCTTACCCCTTTTCTAAATTAAAAACCTTTCCTTTCCTATAGCTCTTTGGAGGTCCTTTCTATTTGCTAGGTGGCGTGCCACCCAATTCATGAACCAATAAATAATGCCAATTCAATCTTTAAATTTACTCAGTTGAATTTTGTTGTTTAACACAAGTAATAGGAATCATTGTATTCCCAAAAGTATCTGATTTTTTTTTTAAGATTTTATTTATTTATTTGTCAGAGAGACATAGAGAGCGGCAGGCAGAGGGAGAAGCAGGCTCCCCACTGAGCAAGGAGCCTGATGTGGGACTTGATTCCAGGAACTGACGGAGCCACCCAGGAATCCCCCAAAAGTATCTGTTAAGAACATTATAACAGGGCGGGGCGCCTGGGTAGCGCAGTCGTTAAGCGTCTGCCTTCGGCTCAGGGCGTGATCCCGGCGTTCCGGGATCGAGTCCCACATCGGGCTCCTCCTCGGGGAGCCTGCTTCTTCCTCTCCCACTCCCCTGCTGTGTTCCCTCTCTCGCTGGCTGTCTCTCTGTCACATAAATAAATAAAATCTTAAAAAAAAAAAAAAAAAGAACATTATAACAGGGGTGCCTGGCTAGCTCATTCAGAAGAGCATGCGGCTCTTGGTCTCGGGGTTGTGAGTTCGAGCCCTACATTGGGTGTAGAGATTACTTAAAAATAAAATCTTTTTTTAAAAAAAATCATTATAACAGAACTCTTTCCCTAAAGCACTTAACTTTTAAATCAAGATAACTTGTCATGGTACTCTGCCAGAGAAATCTGCCAAAGAAAGAATAGTTAAGTCTATGTAAATTAATACCTAATTTTGCACTAAAATATCATAGTGCTTAATCTCCATTCTAGGTACATAAAAATCTATGTTGCTTTCACTTCTCTACGTGGGAATGATTACCTATTTTTCCTTTTATTATCATTCCTACCTATTGTTTTAGAAACCTGGGGCACCTGGGTAGGTTAGTCGGTTAAGTGTGTGCCTTCGGCTCAGGGTATGATCCTGGGGTCCTGGGATTGAGTCCCACATTGGGATCCCTGCTCAGCAGAGAGTCTGCTTCTCCTCGCCATCCCCCCCCCCCCGCTTGTGCTCTCGCTCTCTCTCTCAAATAAATAAAATCTTTAAAAAAAAAATAAAAAAAGAGGGGCGCCTGGGTAGCGCAGTCGTTAAGCGTCTGCCTTCGGCTCAGGGCGTGATCCTGGCGTTCCGGGATCGAGTCCCACATCAGGCTCCTCCGCTGGGAGCCTGCTTCTTCCTCTCCTACTCCCCCTGCTGTGTTCCCTCTCTGGCTGGCTGTCTCTATCTCTGTCGAATAAATAAATAAAATCTTTAAAAAATAATAATAAATAATAAAAAAAGAAACCTGACAGACTGATAGCGGTCTCTAAATCATGTGGCTGCACTCACTGGCCAGAAAAGTCACCATGGTTTGTTTTTTCTGTAGCCTCAGATTTGGAAGGAACCTCAGAGGTCACTGAACGTAACCCATTGAAGTAGTCAGTAATTTAGTTTCTGCTTCAATGCTTCCAGTGTCAATACCTCAATTCAAGGCAGTTTATCTCACGATTGTAGTTTTGTCCCATTACTGTAGTTTAACTATTGGAACGTCTCGGTGGAGCGCAGAAATCAGTTTTCCTGTAACTTGAGCTCCTGCTGCCCTCTAGCGCTGCACAAATTCGCTCCTCTTCCCAGGATTTTTTTCACAACAGTCACGGTCTCCCGAGGTTTCTAAATTTTTTTTTTTTTAAGATTTTTTTATTTATTTATGTGACAGAGAGACAGCCAGCGAGAGAGGGAACACAAGCAGGGGGAGTGGGAGAGGGAGAAGCAGGCTTCCAGCGGAGTAGCCTGATGTGGGACTCGATCCTGGAACGCCGGGATCACGCCCTGAGCCGAAGGCAGACGCTTAACGACTGCGCCACCCAGGCGCCCCTAACCGAGGTTTCCACAGGCTGAAACATTTACAATGTCTGCAATAATGCTTCACATGACATGATTTAAATCTCCTCGCAAATTTAGTAGATTTCCCTTGTTTCAATCTTGTTTGCCAGTTAATATGTGGTGGCCAATACTAAAGCAAAACTCAAGGCATTACTTCTCTTATACTGGCTGTTGTATTGATAGCAGTAGGAACAGGTTCTTAGTTGAATGGGATTAACTCTGGTTGCCTTAAGAATGGAAGGAATTCATTGGAAGTCAGTTGGGTAGCTCGAGAAATAGCTCCAGACTCTAGAGAACCAGGCTCAAGAAAAAGGACAGGAACCAAGAATGGCTAGAAATTCCAAATTGTCACGAAACTCATACCTCAAAATGAATCTGCTGAGGCCACCAGTGCCATATGCTGATGCTGGAATCATCCCACTGCTGTTGCTGGCCCTAGGGACTGGCTGTTATGGCCAGAATGAAATCTACACTGTCCCTGCTTCTGTGTTGTACTAATACCAGCTTCCATGAGGGCCAAGTCTAGGTCATATGTTTTCGCTCAGTTTCTTGGAAATTTTCTTGGTTTGTAATGGGAGACGGGCTCTGCCTCTCCAGAAGATTTTAATGGTGAGATGTTCACAAAACTAGGAAGGGAATTCATTTGTCGAGCAGCTGAGAAATGTTTTAAAAGCCTCATTTTAGCTTCTGTGTGGTGACTACACATAAAGGCCACGGCAGAACTACAGAGGTTAGTTAGGAAGCTATTTCAGTAATCAAGGCGAGAAGTGATGTTGGCACGAATCAAGGGGGTAATGGTGGAGGTGGAGAGAAGTGGTGAGATTCTGCATATACTGTGAAGGTAGAGCTCACAGCATTTGCAGATGGACTGGCTATAGGGCGTGGTAGAAGGAACGAAGTCGAGAATGACTTCAAATGCCTGGTTCTGAGCAAATAGAGAATAGAGTGGCCATTCAAACCATAAAACACACTCTTCACTATAGAGGACAAACTGAAGGTGGCTGGAGGGGAGGTGGGCGGGGGGGGGGGGGCTAGATGGGGGATGGGGATTAAGAAGGGCCCTTGTGATGATCGCTGGCTGTTGTATGTAAGCGATGAATCACTGAATTCTACACCTGAAACTAATATTACACGGTATGTTAACCAACCGGAATTTAAATAACAACTTAAAAAAGGAAAAGAATGGAGTTGCCATTTACCGAAATGGGGCAGAAAGCGGTGGCAAGAGCAGGTTTGGTGAAGTAAGAATTCGGTCTTGAAAAATTAAGTTTCTGATGAGCGTTGTGTATCTGAGTAGATATGTTGAGTAGGTAGGCATATCAGTCATGCCCACTTTCAGCAGAGAGGTCTGAGCTAGAGATTGAAGGGAAACAGCTGTATAACCGCTGTTGAAAACCGCGAGACTGCATGAGATCACGAGGCAGTATATGTAAATACAGAAACTGAGTATGGACTGGGCCCTCGCTCCAGTGTTTAAAGCCATGGATCTCAAAGTGTGGTCCCTAGACCAGTAACATCGGCATCACAGGAGAACTTGTTAGAAATACACATTTTTCTTCTCTATTCCTGACCTACTGAATCAGAATCTCTGGGGGTGGAGCCCAGCAAGCTGTGGCTTTTTTTTTTTTTTTAAGATTTTATTCATTTATATGAGAGAGAGAGAGAACACAAGCGGGGTGAGGGGCAGATGGAGAAGCAGGCTCCCTGCTGAGCAGGGACCCCAATGAGGGGCTCAATCCCGGGACCCCAGGATCGTGACCTGAGCCCAAGGTAGACGCTTAATCGACTGAGCCACCCAGGCGTCCCGCAAGTTGTGTTTTAATAAGGTGACTGGAATGTATGGTACAGTT
This sequence comes from Ursus americanus, assembly GCF_024610735.1. Taxonomy (NCBI): domain Eukaryota; kingdom Metazoa; phylum Chordata; class Mammalia; order Carnivora; family Ursidae; genus Ursus; species Ursus americanus. The sequence goes on along the minus strand of NC_142164.1, from coordinate 32,873,118 downwards.
TGAGCACCAGTGGTTTAAAGGCCAGGGAGATGAGGAGGGGCTAGAAAAGAAAACATAAATGGAGCAACCAGTAAGGAAGATGGAAACCCAGGAAAGCAAGGTGTCTTAGTGACGTAGTTTTGGAACATAGGTGACGTTTGGTGGGGTGAGGTCCGGAGCTGACGGCCAAGAAAGAATTCTTGAGATGTCTTTGGTGCAAAATGGTGGTTTTATCAAAGCACTGGGACAGGACCTGCGGCAGAGAGAGCTGCACTGGGGTGGTGAGAAGCTGTTGATTATATACTATGGGGTTGGGGAGGTAAGGAAAAAGGGAGGTGTCCAAAAGGACTTTCATGTGCTAAAGAAGACGCTCTGGACCCTGGAGGCCTGGCTATTATCAAGCTAAGGTTTTTTTTCCCTCTAGCAAAGCATTGACATTAAGAGAGTTGGAAGTTTCCTAGAGGAATGTCCCACATGTCCCACCCGGGAGTGTGTCTGTGGGGGGGGGGGGCGGGGGGAGGGTTGCAGGGTGTCAGCTTGTACTTTGTCCTCAGCTAGACTTCTGCTCCTTCATCATTAGGAGTCAAGACCAAGAAAACATTTCAAGGAGGAAAAAAGAATCAATTGTATCAAATCCTGTGGGTGTATCAAATAAATTAACCAGTTCCAGTCTTTTGGGAGGATTAACTATGCTTCACACTCTTGACCTTCACTTGACCCTTCTAATAAACCCTCCTTTTCATTTAACCTAGTTGGAGTAGACTTCTGGTATTTCCAACCAAAAGATCCTTGACTAAAAAATACCCAATTGTTCTACAATTGACTTGGAGAAACAACACTCTGAACCGCACATTAATCTTTATGCAGCAGGGGAACTCTGAACCTAAGCCTATTTGAATGAAGCCAGAGAATTCTTCCTAAGAAAAAGTTAAGTAAGGCCAAACTCATTAAATAACAAAGTGTTGTCAGAGGGGAGAAGCAATTTTATGCAAAGCAATGTTATAAGAGCTCTCTCTCTCTCTCTCTCAAAGTTGTCTCCTGGCCCAGTTTCTACTAGACTCAATTCTGAAACCTAAGGAGGGAGGGGGCTGCAAATTTAAAAACAGAACAAAACGAACCCCAAATTAACAACAACAAAAATGTTCCAGTAAAACTCTTTAGGACATTTGGATCTAAGAAGCAGCACTTTGGTGTCCCATTAGTGACCCAGAAGGACAGAGAGACGTTCTCTACGTCAGCATGTGGCTTTTGACTTCTTAAGGGCTCCAATCCCTTAGTTGTAGCAGGAGACGATGGAGCTTAAAGGACATGGTGGTACCAAAAAAAGGAGTCCAGAGGAAGATAAAAGGAAAGAAATAGCAGATTATGTATGGCAGCTTTGGATTTATGAAAGATCCCCCCCCCCCCGCAGCTCACCCAGGAAATATTAGGGGAAACATATTTCAGGGAGCTGGATATACTACAAGATTATAGGGAAACAGAAATTACTGAAATTTGAGTTGTTGCTGTTAATGTACTACTACTGATACCCGCAGATGGAAGATGAGGCTTGGGAAAACTTGTGTGATACATAGGAAATTTTTCATTTATTAAGATTCACCTTTTTGGTACATTTTTCCCCCTTCCTATTCAAGACTATTCTTCTAATTGCACTCTTAATTTCATCTTTTCTGTCTCCTCTAGGATAGGGAATGTGTCCAGTGATTATTTCCTATTCTCTTTATTTTTAATGCCTCTCTTTTCCCAGCTCCTTGCCCATAGCCTGGAAGTATGTTTAATTAAATCTTTTCCATTAAAAAAGCCCACTGTATAGGTACTTGGCCAGCTCAGTTGGTAGAGCATGTGACTCTTGATCTCGGGTCATGCGTTCAAGCCCCAAATTTGGAGGAGGGATTATTTAAAAAACAAACAAACAAAAACACAATCCACTGTATTCTACCTTATGAAAGTAGTGGTTAAAAGCATGAATTCTAGAGCCAGACTGCTTGGGGTTGAAAACTCCACTGTTTACTAGTTTTTTGTCCCTGGACAAATTTTTTAATGCTCTGTGACTTCATTTCCTTACATGTATAAAGGAAATAATACTAGTTCTTACTTTATGGGGTTATTGTGGGTATTAAATGAATGGATATTTGTAAAGCTCTTAGAACAGTGCCTGGCAGATGATAAGTGTTATATGTGTTCATTAAATAAAAATTAACTGATCAGTTCTCACCTTACAGCCTGTTAAAAGTCTGCTAAAGGTTAGAAAAACAACCAACCAACTCTTAATTACTAAATTTAAGGAATTCTGCAGTTCTTAGCTAACTTGATCTTTCAGCAATTCTTGACTTGGTGGGCCACTAGGTTCCTCTTAGAATTTCCCTTTATTTCCCTGATGCTTCTTTCCTGGTTCTTCCCATATCTCTCTGATATTTGCTACTCAGTTTCCTTTGTAATTTCCTTGGGATTCTGTCTTTGGTCCTCTTCCGTTCTTACTCTATAATTCAATAAATCTGATATTAAAAAATGCTCCAGGGGCGCCTGGGTGGCTCAGTCGTTAAGCATCTGCCTTCGGCTCAGGGCATGATCCCAGCATTACGGGATCCAGCCCCACATCAGGCTCGCTGGAAGCCTGTGTCTTCCTCTCCCACTCCCCCTGCTTATGTTCCTTCTCTCGCTGGCTGTCTCTATCTCTGTCAAATAAATAAATAAAATCTTAAAAAAAAAAGAAAGAAAGAAAGAAAAAAAATGCTCCAAACCCATTGCATAAAAGTCCCTCCACAATCTATTCTCTGCTGATCTCTTCAGATTCATCTTTCAGGACCCCACCACATGAAATAGCTTGAACTTTTCAAAGTGTTGGTAGGGCTGTTTCCCCTGAAAGGAAATACCATTCCCACCCCTAAAATTATTCCCTAATTTTTCAAGTCTTAAATTAATTTTTCTTGATACCTTAGGTGATTTTCTTCTGTAAGTCTCATATATATTTTATAGATAACACTCCTCAGAGACTAACACAGTAAGGAGCTCAGTATTTACTGACAGACTGAATTATAGCATCTAAATTAATATGTTGCATGTATTTATTGTCTTCGCCAACTGTATATGCCTTGAAAAAAAGATTTATTTATTAATCTTTAGGTTCCTTGTGCTAAGTAATGACTTAAATACAACAAATAGTTAAATAATTTACACCTTAAAAATCTCTTCAGATATTTATGCTGTGATTTCTGTAACAACTTAAACAAGTTTTCAAAATTTATTAACTTGATTTTTATTTCAAAATTTATTAACTTGATTTTTATTTCAAAATTTATTAACTTGATTTTTATTTCCTCTGAAGAACCAGTGACACCCAGGATTCTTCTAACGTTTAACAATAGTGTATACTGAGCAGTATTAAGGTGATAAGAGGAATGATTATATTATTTTCATAAGAAATGTCATGGACACATCTTTAGGGAAGTCCTCAAAAAATATGTGGTGCTGCAAGCCTGTGGGTGGGCCCTAGCTGGTAGATTTGTGGTAGATCTTCAAATTTGAGGGAAGCAGAGAACCAGTCTATCACGTCAAGAACATAAAGTTCTTCTCACCAAGAACGCCAACAGCAAAGAGGACAAATGATGTTTTCTTTGTTATGAAAGGAGAGGGTCAAGAAGTCACGAAAGAAAAATAGTTGCAACCGACTGACTGGGTGGCAGATGCACAGAAGACACAGTGTTCAGAAAGCGCGGGAATGAAATGGGCGGGTCCTTTTTTTTTTTTTTTTTTAGCATGAGCCAAGTTCCTGATAGGACGTCTGTGGAGGTAACTGCTAAGCTCCACCCCCTGAGTCTTAGCAACAGTGAAGAGAAAGACTGTGATTGGTGACAAGTTTAGCCAGAACCCTAGGGGGTAGTGAGGGAGCGCAATATATAAGCACAGCTCAGAGCCGGGTGCAGTTTCGCTGAGGAGATGGCTTCATTTTCCAAACCAACACTTTCTGGAAAGGTGCTGAAGGAACCTAACAATGGGGGAAAGATGACCTATCTAGATATGTCTCTAGGTATGTAGACCCCAGACTCCAGCCCCCACTAGTCTGGGCTGACTGGTTTTGAATAGCGGACCTTGGCTTGGGGCAGGCTGGAAGTGGCCTCGTGAGGCATACCCTCCTGGGCGGCGAGGCTTGCACTCTGTGCACCACCGCTGTCGCAACGTGCCAGCTTAGCTCCTGCCCTTTCTTTCTGCTCCCATTTTCCCATGACTCCTCTTAGGCGGGAAACTGGCGAAAGCTGACAGGAAGTGTGTGAGGCGTAAGGATTGCTGCAAAGGTTCAGGCCGAGGGAAATAAAAAGCCAGCAATCTCCGTATACTTTATTCTCCTAAGGACTGATAGCAAGCTACCACCCACTTCACACGTGGGACCGCACGCTCCTCAGAATCACTCTTTGAATCTGAGAGCCTGTCACAAATGACTACTTTCCAGGGGCTAGTTTTCAAGAGTGAAAGCGGGCAGCAAGACTGGGCAGAGGGGTGGTTTGTTTGCTTGCTTACTTGTTGATGGGTGCTTATATACTCTAGACCAACTTTCCTCTCCACCGGCCCCCTCTCATCTCTTAACCTCAGACCTCTTCAGGACTATCACCCTCTTTGGAAATGGGGAGGGGGAGGGGAAAGGAGGGCAGACTTCGTAAATGAGGGAGAGGGGGCAGAGCAGGGAGGCTGACTTTAAAAATGGCAGGAGATGGGGTGGAGTGGGGATGCGGGGGGGGGGCAGAAGAGCAGGGAAAGAGAAAGCTTTAACAGTGGGGAAAAGAGCTGAAAGGCAAGGGCAGAAATGAGAAGGGGAGGAGCAAGGAGGGCTGAACTTTGAATGGGAAGAGCACTGCAAAGAGATTTCGTTTTGAGTTGAGGATTGGCGAGCTGAGCAGGGAGGGTTGAACTTCGAAATGGCGGCAGGGCCTGTAGAGGGGGTAGGAGGGGAGATGCGGGGGTAGGAGTGGGAAGCAGGGCGGGAAGCAGGGGAAGGAGAGTGTGCCATAAGAATGAGGTAGGGACAGGGAGGACATACCTTATTATGAGAGGGGAGAGCCGTGAGGGTGGAGAAGAGCAGGATAGGCAAATATTAGACATGGCAGGAGCAGAGCAGATGCGGGGATTTAGAGACGAATGGGAAAGAGTAGAAGAAGAGGGAGGCAGACTTCCAAAAATAAGAGGGAAAGCAGAGCAAGGAGAGTGGACCTTAGGGGGGGAGGGAGGAGTAAGGAAAGCTGACATTAGAAGTGGGGTTGAAGAGGAGCAAAGGCAAAAGACCTTAGAAATGGAAGGAGTAGAGTAGGGATGGAGACTGGAGAGCAGTGAGGGTGGAATTTTGAAATGGCAGGGCACAGAGCAGGGAAAGTTGACCTTATAAGTGGGGAGGGAGGGTGGACTTTAGAAATGAGGAGGAAGGAGCAGGGTTGAGATGTGACATATGAGACAGGGAGCAGCTGTGAGGGCCATCAGTAGAAGTGGGAAGAGGCAGGAACCAGAAGAACGGACCTTCGGAATGAGAGTGAATGAGCAAATAGGGAGGGCAGTCCTCAGAAAGGAGCTGAGAAGTGCAGCCAGGGAGGACAGTGCAAGTGGCAGGAAGCAGGCAGAGGGGACCTTACAAATGTGGTCTGAGGGAGTGGATTTCTGAAATGAAAGAGGATTGTTTGCCTTTTTATTGTTGTAATAGTTTTTTAATATATATTGAGGATGCTAGATCTTTCTCAGGTATACAATTTACAAATATTTTCTTCTGTATGGTGGGATGGCTTTTTAGTTTCTTGCTAGTGTCCTTCAAAGCACAAGAGTTTTTCATTTTGATGAAGTACAATTTATTTTTTTTCTTTTGTTGTTCATGATTTGGTATTGCATCCAAGTAATTATGAAGATTTACCCCTATGTTTACTTCTAAGAGTTTTTTAGTTTTGGCTTTTACATTTTGAGTTAATTTTTTTGCAGATGGTGTGAGTTAAGATCCAACTTCATTCTTTTGTATGTGGATATCCAGTTGTTCCAACGTCATTTGTTAAAAAAAGACTATTGTTTCCCCTATTGAATGGTCTTGGTAGAATTGCTTTCTTTTCTTTTTTTTTTTTTTTTAAAGATTTTATTTATTTATTTGACAGAGAGAGAGACAGCCAGCGAGAGAGGGAACACAAGCAGGGGGAGTGGGAGAGGAAGAAACAGGCTTCCTGCGGAGGAGCCCAATGTGGGGCTCGATCCCATAACGCTGGGATCACGCCCTGAGCCAAAGGCAGACGCTTAAGGACTGAGCCACCCAGGCGCCCCTAGAATTGCTTTCTTAACTTCATTTTTGGAGCGTTCATTGCTAGTATATAGAAATAAGATTTATTTTTGTGTGTGGATCTTCTAACTTGCAACCTTGCCAAGATTGTTTATTAGCTCTAATTTGTGTGTGTGTATATCTTTAAGACTTTCTTTATATATAAGATTGTGGCATCTGGGAATATAGATATTTTCACTTCTTTCTTTCAAATCTGGCTGCCTTTTCTTTCTTTTTCTGGACTGATTCTCCTGGCTAGAATTTCCAGCGAAATCTTAAATAGATGTGGTAAGAGTGGACATCCTTGACTTGTGTCTGATCTTAGGGGGAAGGCTTTCGTCTTTCCCCATGAATCATCATTTTAGCTGTTGGTTTTTCCTAGATGCTTTTTATAAGGTTGAGAAGTTGCCTACCCTACCCTGTTACCTCTGAGGGGGAAAGGCCCTACTGAATAGTACCTAAGACATTTTCTTGCTTTTTTTCCTTTAATGTGTTTTTAACAATCTATTTCATGATGGGTATCGATAGGCTTTACTCTTCTAGGACATAAGCCCTGTGGATTCTAGACTGCTACTTGCCCTCCACCCCAGGCTCCAACATGAGTTCTGAAATATTTCATGGCATTAAAGTGACTTTTAAAAAATAATATTTGGTCACTGGGCAGGACTGGGACTAAGGTGAGGCAAGTGAGGCACTAGCCAAGGGTGCAAAATTTAAGGAGGCAATAAAAATTCAGTGATTGAGGAGCACCTGGGTGGCTCAGTGGGTAAGCATCTGACTCTTGGTTTTGGCTCAGGTCATGATCTTATGGGTCGTGAGATCGAAACCCGAGGAGGTGGAGTCTGCTTGAAGATTCTCTCCGCCTGCCGCTCCCCCTGCTCTCTCTCTCTCTAAAATAAATAAGTAAATTCTTTTAAAAAAAGATTTTATTTATTTATTTGACAGACAGAGAGCACAAGCAGGAGGAACTGCAGAGGGCAAGGGAGAAGCACGCTCCCCGCCTAGCAGGGAGCCCGATGTGGGACTTGATCCCAGCTTGGGATCATGACCCGAGCTGAAGGCAGACGCTTAACCAATGAGCCACCCAGGTATCCCATAAATAAGTAAATCTTTAAAAAAATTTGATGACTGAGATAAAATTATTTTGTGTAGGCTCCACACCCAGTGTGGAGCCCAGTGTGGGGCTTGAACTCACAACCCCGAGGGATGCCTGGTGGCTCAGTTGGTTAAGCGTCTGCCTTCGACTCAGGTCATGATCCCGGGTCCTGGGATCAAGGCCCGCATTGGGCTCCTTGCTCAGTGGAGAACCTTCTTCTTCCTCTGCCCCTCACCTCACTCATTATCTCTCTCTCTCAAGTAAATAAATAAAATCTTTTTTAAAAAGCAGAATAATTCTAAAAAAAAAAAAAAAAAAAAAAAAAAAACACCTCACAACCCCGAGATCAAGATCTGAGCTGAGATTAAGAGTTGGTTGCTTTGGGGCGCCTGGGCGGCTCAGTCGTTAAGCGACGGCCTTCTGCTCAGGGCATGATCCCAGGGTCCTAGGATTGAGCCACGCATCAGGGTCCCTGCTCAGCGGGAAGCCTGCTTCTCCCTCTCCCACTCCCCCTGCTTGTGTTCCCTCTCTCACTGCCTCTGTCTCTGTCAAATAAATAAAATCTTTAAAAAAACTAAAGAGTTGGTCGCTTAACCGACTGAGCCACCCAGAAGCCCCAAGGTAATGTATTTTTAAAGATTTTTATTATTTATTTTGTATGAGAGAAAGAGAGAGAGAGCAGTAGGAGGGGCAGAGGGAAAAGGAGAGAATCCTGAGCAGACTCCACGCTGAGTGCAGAGCCAGACACGGGGCTCAATCACATGACCCTGAGATCATTACCTGAGCTGAAATCAAGAGTCAGAAGCTTAACCAGCTGGGCCACCCAGGCACCCCCCTGCCCTGAGATAATATTTTTAATGAAATATTTTTAAAGATCAAATGGACAAACTAAAGCCCTCTGGCTGGTCACGTGTTTTTATAAATAAAGGAGCAGACTGAAGCAAGTGAGGCCATGTTGTGCACGCACAGGGTCTGATCTGGTTTTTGTTGTTTATTCATCAGGGATTGTTCTTGCATTGATTTTTATTTTTAAAAAGACTGTGTTAAATACTGAGTTTTTTGGAGCACCCTAAAATTTGATGCCGGAGGTGAGTGCCTCATTTGCCTTATTTTAGGCTCTGCCCTGTCACCAGGAGCCTGAATGGGGGGTGGTGGAATCCAGAGCCAAGGGGAATCTATAGCACGGAGGTAAAACCTAATGTTTCCTGCGCTTTTCTTCTGTTGATTTCACTGTTTCATGTTCCCAAACCTTGGTTCCCCAGATCCATATTTATACCATTTTAGGCAGACGAGAGTATAGCTTTTGAGTTTTTCAAGGGGAACAGGCAAAACTGTTAGTCATGAAAGGCCCTTCCAGTTTGAAGCCAAGAAAAATACATCATAAAGAGCAAATACATGTTGCTTCAGTGAGTTGATGAGAAAGTCATACTTTTCCAGTAGATTTCCCCATGACTTTATTGAAGTGAAAATATTACTTTTAACAATGCATACTTGTCTTTGGATAACTGCATGTGTACATTTGAAAAGAAATTTTATGCTTATTTATGTCATTTATGTATTATATATAATTTTACATTATTTATATTGAATGCAAGGGTATTTATTACTTCTATTGCTTTTTTTTTAAAAGATTTTATTTATTTATTTTTACGAGAGAGAGAGAAAGAGAGCACAAGCAGGGGAAGTGGCAGGCAGAAGGAAAGGGAGAAGCAGACTCCCTGCTGAACAGGGTGCCAGATGCGGGACTTGATCCCAGGATCCTGGGATCATGACCTGAGCAAAAGGCAGACACTTCACCGACTGAGCCACCCAGGCACCCTTTATTACTTCCATTGTAATAAGATGTACTAAAATAGGAAAACGCTCTACAAATCCTTTTTTAAAGATTTTATTTATTTATTCACGAGAGACAGAGAGAGAGGCAGAGGCAGAAGGAGAAATAGGTTTCCAGGGAAGCAGGGAGCCCGATGCAGGACTCGATCCCAGGGTCCTGGGATCATGATCTGAGCCAAAGGGAGACGCTTAACTGACTGAGCCACCCAGGTGCCCTCTGCAAATTTATTTTTGTTCTTGTCCCTAGTAAACATTTTCAGAAGGTATTACGGTGTTTTTTTTTTAGAAATAAAAGGCAAAAATATGGGGCGCTTGGCTGACTCAGTTGGTGGAGCATGTGACTCTTGATCTCAGGGTGTTAAGTTTGAGCCCCACATTGGATGTAGAGATTACTTAAAAATAAAATAAAATAAAAAAGAAACAAAAGGCAAAAATAAAACCAAACTTGGAACTGGCAGTAGCAAGAACTTAATGGGAACTGTACTTCCCTCTTCACCACTTTTGTCTAAAGGAGACTAAGGCAAAAGTACTGTAGTTTGAAAGAAAAAACCCCTTTCTGCTTGCTAGATGTAGTCAATCATAGATCCATAAATGTTTGTAAAGCATCCACTCTGTATTAAGCACTGTGCTAGGTACCTGGTACCCTGACAGATAAACAATGGCTTCTCCTCAAGCTGATCATGATCCAGTTGGGGAGGCAGCTAAGTAAATATGTGCAATTTTATGCTGTTTTAAGTGTTGGAAGTATGTATAGTCAGAGTCTATCAGAAATTGAGAGGAAACTAAGTCACATTTTTTGAGGTTTCTGGTATTTTACATATTTAGAAAGTGATAGAACAATGTTTACAAAAATTGGGGTAGATTTTAAACATTCACAAATAATAAAATGGTGATTTCAACACCTTCTGAAACATCAAACAATATAATTATGCTTTTTACAAGAAAATTGTTTATAAGATTTATATCAAAATGTAATTACATGGTACCTCAAGCTGAGTGATTTATTTTTATTAAAGTTTATTTATTTAGGGGCACCTGGGTGGCTCAGTCCGTTAAGCGTCTGCCTTCGGCTCAGGTCATGGTCCCAGCGTTCTGGGATCGAGCCCCGCATTGGGCTCCCTGCTTGGCGGGAGGCCTGCTTCTCCCTCTCCCACTCCACCCGCTTGTGTTCCCTCTCTCGCTGCCTCTTTCTCTGTCAAATAAATAAATAAAATATTTTAAAAAATTTATTTATTTAAGTAATCTCTACACACAACGTGGGGCTCAAACTCACAACCCAGACATCAAGAGTTGTACGCTCTTCCAACTGAGCCAGCCAGGTGCCCTGGGTGATTTATTTTATTTTATTTTATTTATCTATTTTATCTATTTATTTATTTAATCATTCATTTATGATTTTATTTATTTGAGAGAGAGAGAGAAAAATTGAGAGAACAAGTGGGAGGAGGGGCAGAGGGAGAAGCAGACTCCCTGCAGAGCAGGGAGCACAACGCAGAACTTGATCCCAGGCCCCTGGGATGATGACTTGAGCGGAAAGCAGATGCTTAACTGACTGAGCCACCGACGTACCCCTCAGTGATCTATTTTAAAGTGTTTGAGGAATGTTGTCTTTCTTCGATCCTCACAGTGTTTTTCTGACACGAATCTTACTTAGGTCAAGAATTCAAATTTGAGGGTCTTTGGTGAGGCCTGAACCAAATGGTTCTCCTTGAGAGAACCATTTAAAATCTTAAAAAAAAAAAAAAAATTAAAAAAAAAAAGACACCATCTTCATAACCTCATAGACTATGCTGAAAAGGTTGTTCTACACCTTACCTAGGTCCAAAAGCCATTTGTTTTCGCTTCTCTGTGGACAGGCTGAGCAGCAATTGGATCTCATCTCTAAATCGTAGCTGATAAGACCTTTGATTTCTAGATGTTGTGCAATTTCATTACAATGCAACAAATCAAACGGTGGTCTGTGGAATTACAAATTCCGGGGTTAAAATTATGTATAATTTCACTTAAAAAAAACCAGTAACAAAAACAAACTTGCAACATATTCCAAGGGTGCAAATAATTGAAATTTTAAAAAGGTAATTAAGTTTCTTTCTTTTTTTTTTTTTGAGATTTTATTTATTCATTTGAGAGAGAGAGAGACAGACAGACAGACAGAGTATAAGCAGGGGGAGAGGCAGAGGGAGAGGGAGAAGCAGGCTCCCCTGCTGAGCAGGGAGCCAGATGCGGGACTCAATCCCAGGACCTGGAGATCATGACCTGAGCTGAAGGCAGACGCTTAACCATCTGAGCCACCCAGGCACCCCAAAAGTAATTAAGTTTCTAAATAAGTTTGTAAATGACCATTATGTTTCAAAAATCAAGACTTGTGGTGTTTCTCAGTTTTTTTCGGCTGTGTAACCATCTATTAACCTTGGCCCACTTAACACACACCTGTATTCTTAGAGGGGGAAAAATAGAAAAATTAAGTACTTTTTATAGGCCACATGTGTACGTATGAGAAAAGTGTTAAGTGTCAGCAACTACTAAATGTCAATTCAGTTCAAGTATTTATTTATTTTTTATTTTTTTATTTTTTCAAAGATTTTATTTATTTATTTGACAGAGAGAGACAGCCAGCGGGAGAGAGAACACAAGCAGGGGGAGTGGGAGAGGAAGAAGCAGGCTCCCAGCGGAGGAGCCTGATGTGGGGCTCAATCCCAGAACACTGGGATCACTCCCTGAGCCAAAGGCAGACGCTTAACGACTGTGCCACCCAGGCGCTCCCAGTTCAAATATTTATTAAACATTCACTATTATCTAAGAATTCCTATGAAACAGAAAGACTTCTTACACTACAGGGTTTTTTCGTCAATTTTATAATCTTCTTAATAGAATTTTAGAGATGGAGGGGCACTATAGAGCCTCTCTTGTCTCTATAGTCAAATAAAGAACCATTTAGAAAAAGAATTAAAAGAATGTCATTGTTAAATTTATTGATACTTTCACTTAGACTATACCTGAGTTTTTTGTTTGTTTGTTTCAGTCTCATGGTACATTTTTATGTTGGGACATAGATGCCTTTTCCTAATACCATTTTTTTTTCAATTATATTTCAATTTGAACATTTGTTAATTTAATATGAAATATTTATGAAATTACACTAGGTTTATTTCTAGAAAATCTAGCATAGAATGGATGTTTAAGATTATAAAACTAAAATATAGTTCTTTTCTCCTTTTTGAATCTGAAGCACTTTCAAGATTAAAATTTCCTACTCATTTGAGTTTCATCCGTTTGTATCTTAGATACTGATGTTTGCATCTTGCAATTGTTTAGATAGGTACTATGCCATATAGGCTTGGCCTGACATGACACCACATCGGTGTTCTAAGTGCAAAGAGAAATGGAATAGTTAACATTTGGCAAGAGGTGAGATAAAAGATCTGTATTATATAAAACTTTTCTACTTGATTGGGAACCGTGCACAACTGGACTTGGAATATCCCAAATGCATTTGCTCTTAAAGATGTAGTGTTATCTTTAAATAGGCCCAGCATTCACCTTTTCTTTGACTACCCTCCTTTTGTAGTCTAGGCAGCTTTACAGTTTTGCTAAAACAAGTTTCCTTTAAAATGGGGACTTAGTTTCTGAAGACAGTCAAATGAAATTAAAATGATTGGATCACAGAAAAGATGGCAGTTTCCTTTCAAATAGCTGTGCAGTGATATCAATTCTCTATTATTTTTTAAAGTTTTTGTTTAAGTAATCTCTATACCCATTGTCGGGCTCAAACTCACACCCCTGAGAGTAAGAGTCACTCACTCCTCCGACTGAGCCATCCAGAAGCTCCTCTCTCTATTATTTAAAAAGCATTGGGGTGTCTGGGTGGCTCAGTTGCTTAAGCATCTGCCTTTGGCTCAGGTCATGATCTCGGGGCCTTGGGATTGAGCCCCACAACGGGCTCTCTGCTCAGCAGGGAGTCTGCTTCTCCCTCTCACTCTCCCTCTGTGCTCTCTCAAATAAATAAATACAATCTTTAAAAAAATAAAAAGCATTGATCAATTTCCTGATTTCAGATAATCCTTAGCATATTGCCAAGCACATGGAATGCTCTTAGTAAGTGCTTATTATTTAATAGATTGAGATGGCACTGCTGGAGATAGTATGGGGTTCTCCCGTCACCCTCATCCATAACCCACACTACTTGTGCCTTAGCTCCTATCCCTTACTGTACATTGAGATATTGACACCCAAGGCTTTTCCTTAAAAAAAAAATTATTTATTTACTTTAGAGAGAGAGAGAGAGCGCGCGCACACGCGCGTGCACGAGTGGGGGGAGGGGCAGAGGGAGAGAGAATTTTCAGCAGATTCTCTGATGAGCATGGAGCCTGATGCCGGGCTGGATGCCCGACTCCATCCTGGGCTCCATCCCACAACCCTGAGATCATGACCTGAGCCAAAGTCAGATGCTTAACCCACTGAGCCACCCAGGTGTCCCGACACTGAAGGCTTTTCGTCATCTACCTTGTCTGTCTAACCTTTCCCCCATAACTCTCCAGCACTAACCTTCTAGCCAAGCTGATCTTCGCCCTGAAAATACTATATCAATTCCCGGCTCCAGGCCTTTTCTTGTGTTGTTTCTCTTTCTTCGAGTGCCGGGATCTTTCCCCTCATTCACGTCCTACCCATCTTACCCAGCTCTGCCGCAAAGATGTCGCAGCTGTTCCAGTACACAGTAGTCTTTTCTCTGCAGGCTCGGAGTATTCCGTCTCTGCGTTATTCAGGCAGTACTTAATCATATACAGGCAGTTCCCAGCTGGCACGTGTTGTTGTGTTCCAGTACCTCATTTGTATGCCAGCTGTTGGATGCAGAAAGAATCTCCCTGTCGAAACAATATTGTAAAGCGTGAGTAGGATTCTAGGGCAGTGTACAAACGTCTATTCAGTGCAATTTGGATGACGACAACTGTTTATAATAATATGCTATGCAATAATGTATTTCGGGGTCACACAGAATTCTAGGAAGACCTCTCCCTTACTATATAGTTCTAAGAATATCTCTTTATGGGTTCCTCTTCCTTCCCAATACAGCCTCAATTCCTTGGTGACTTGAGGAGTTTTCTTTGGTAACTGGTGGTTCAGGGAGACTGGTGTGAGCTCTGGGGGAAGAGCTTTGTGCTTGCAAGCGGATGAGTAGAAGACGGTGAGTCTGTGGAGGCCCCTCCCATGGCATCTGAAGTGAATGGGGAGAAGACTTCTTGTGTCTCTTTTACGTTTCCCCCTGGCACCACCTTAGTATCAACTTTGATCTCTTCATGCTTGAACTATTGCCGTCCCTCTGCCTACCCCAAAATAATTAGTTTTCCTTTTTGTAATCTAACATTATTCTACAATTTACTGCCAATCATAAATTGCTATTTCCCCAAACCATCAATTTCATAATGTCACTCGTATGCTCTTTGAAGCTTCTTAGTTTGCTCACAGCAGTTGCTGGCAATTTGGGCTAAACATCAGAGTTCCTTGGAGGACTTTAAAAAACAAATACTTGAGGGGCGCCTGGGTGGCTCAGTCAGTTGAGCGGCTGCCTTCCACTCAGGTCATGATCCCGGGGTCCTGGGATCGAGCCCCGAGTCGGGCTCCCTGCTCAGTGGGGAGTCTGCTTCTCCCTCTCCCTCTGCCTGCCGCTCTGCCTACTTGTGCTCTCTCTCTGTCAAATAAATAACTAAAATCTTTATTTTTTTAAAAAAGATTTTAGGGGCGCCTGGGTGGCTCAGTCGTTAAGCGTCTGCCTTCCGCTCAGGGCGTGATCCCAGTGTTCTGGGATCAAGCCCCACATCAGGCTCCTCTGCTGGGAGCCTGCTTCCTCCTCTCCCACTCCCCCTGCTTGTGTTCCCTCTCTTGCTGGCTGTCTCTCTCTCTGTCAAATAAATAAATAAAATCTTTAAAAAAAATTTAAAAAAAATAAAAATAAAAAAGATTTTATTTATTTGAGAGAGAGAAAGAGAGAGAGAACAAGCAGGGGGAGGGGTAGTGGGGGGAAACAGAGGAGGAAGCGTACTCCCTGCTGAGCAGGGAGCCCAATGCAGGGCTCAATCCCAGGACCCTGAGATCATTACCTGAGCCAAAGGCAGACGCTTAACTGCTGTGCCACCCAGGCGCCCCAGGAGGCAGGGGATTTTTTGTTTGTTTGTTTTTAGGAGGCAGTTTATTTTATTTTATTCTTTTTAAAATATTTATTTATTTATTTTTGAGAAAAAGAGAGAAACAGAGAGAGCACAAGGAGGGGGGAGGGCCAGAGGGAGAAACAGACTCCTCACTGAGCAGGTAGCCTGATGCGGTACTCGATCCTGGGACTCTGGGATCATGACCTGAGCCAAAGGCAGACACTTAACCAACTGAGCCCCACCCAAGTGCCCTAGGAGGCAGTTTAAATGAAACATACATGCGGGTGATTATTTTCAAGTCTATAACATACTGATGACGTCCTTTTCGGCTTCTAAACAGTTTCATTTACCCGTGTTACAGACTGTCAGGACAAATTCCTGCTGTCTATGTCCGTATAGCTTGTTTTCCTGCACTCTACTTTGGTGTGCTTATCTTCCCTTGCACAAGTGAGCCCTTTGACATGAAATTTAATTGTGGGAAAATATAACAAAAATGGAAAAAAAACAAAGACAAAACTGAATTTCCTATTAGTTAAGTGAATTTTATATAGCAGCTGTCGGTGTGGTCATTAAACCTGAACCCGTATTAAAGGGCTGCTGATATTTTAACGATTTATTTATTTATTTATTTCAGAGAGAGGGAATTCGGGGAGGGGCAGAGGAAGAGAATCTTTAAGCAGACTCCCGGCTGAGAGTGGAGCCCAAGGGATGTGGGGCTTGATCCCAGGACCCATGAGATCAAGAGTCAGATGTTTAACCGACTGAGCCACCCAGGCACCGCAGGGCTGCTGCTATTTTAAAGAAAAGCCAGTACTATCACTTATGAGCCTAAATTGGGTGAAAGCAGTGACTATTCTTATGAAAATGTAAATGTCAGTACCATAACAAAAGCCTTAGGGTGATAAACAGCCTTAGAGTAAGGCTAAATAAGTGGGAAAATGATGTAGTTTTCACCCAGAGAGTATCCTTTTTGTGGATTTGGATAGATATCATCGTATATTTCTACCTTCTCTCTTCTAGAATAATTACTGTAGGTCAAAAGATCTTGATGCTGTTGGCCAAGTAGCAGATATGAAATCTATACCTATTTGTTGAATGTGAACAATGACAGTCAATATCTGTAAAGCCTGTTTGGAAATGACATTTTTATTTAAAAAAAATCTTGCCTGAGATGCACAATATTTTGCTTTCTATAATACTCCTGCTATTCACTACTTTTTCCTCTGTCTTTTGTTCATTCATAGTACTAGGGAGTTATATGATATTTGGGCTGGGTCAGAATGAGATGGGAAAATGTTTCCATATACTAATATATTCAAAAGGAAAGGATTCAAAAAATCCCGTGGGATTAATGTGGCACCGTCAGAGTGGCACCAAGACTGAAGTCTTTATAATGTTATGTATAAGCTACAAAGTAAACAGAAGGATTTGCTTATGGGGGAGGAGGAATCTTGGTGTTTGGGGAGCCACGTTATATATTTCACTCATGAATTAAAAAGGATTCTGTGAGTTGCAGGGTGGTTGGTTTGAAAGATCAAACGACTTAAGTCCTTTTGTGCATATGAGGCCACTGACAGGATCTAAAGCCACACCGTAGCTATCCCATAGCACTATATGGTTCCGAACAAGCCTGAGAGCATTGTATACCAGTCTGAGGCTGAAAAAATCAAAGGGACAGGGCAAAGTGAGTGCTCGAACACTGTATTAGAGGTTGTCTTTTACTACTTGAGTGCTAAACTTGACTTCGTGTAATTAATTAGAAACGGAATTGAAAGGAAAATGCTATTTTAATAATACCAATTCAAATCGAGGGTCACTAGCCTGGGTGCTGCTCTCCTCATCCTTGAGATAGCCGAGCTTTTTTTTTTTTTTTTTTTTTAAGATTTTATTTATTTATTTGAGAGAGAGAGAGAAGGCACAAGCATAGGGGAGGGGGGAGAGGGAGGGAGAAGCAGACTCCCTGCTCATCAGGGAGCTGGACACCAACTTCGACTCCACTCCAACTCCGACTCAGGGCTCTATCCCAGGACCCTGGGATCATGACCTGAGCCAAAGACAGACACTTAACTGACTGAGCCACCCAGATGCCCTGGGATAGCTGAGCTTTTGAAGGAGGAAGTGTAATGTAGTGGCAAGAATCTTGGACTTAGAATCTATCGTGACTTCTTAACATATTAATCTTTTGCTCTCAACAAAGTCACGTAAGGGGGTGCCTGGGTTAAGCGTTGGTTAACTTATTAATTGGTTAAGTGTCTGCCTTTGGCTCAGATCATGATTCTGGGGTCCTGGGATCCAGTCCAGAGTCGGAATCCCTGCTGTGCTTTCCCTCTCTCTCTCTGAAAAATCTTTAAAAAAAAAGAAAGAAAGAAAGAAAGAAAGAAAGAAAGAAAGAAAGAAAGAAAGAAAGAAAGTCGTATAAGTCTGTTTCCTTCTTTAAAAAGTGAGGATCACCTCTGCTGCCCTTTAAGAGTGGGCGTGCACTATCTGACATACATGAGACACTCGATAAACGTTTGTTCATTTATTGTCTCATTTACTGAGTGTCACATCTATTCAGTTGAAAGGTGTTCTTGTGAATCCATGTGGTTTATCCATTCAGCCATCCCTGTAACAAAGCATTGGGTTGATGTTTCTCAATGGTAGCTGTAATTCTGCATGAGCCCAAGACATTTTCCATCTTATTTAATCCTTACGTGATTCTAAGATGGAGCTTGCCTTATTTTTGGTGACTCAGAAGTCAGGAAAAATGAAGTCACTGAAAATTGTCCATGAGGGCTGCAAGACAGACTGGTCCCAGAGTGCTCCCTCATGGCCTCATGGCCTTGTGAAACCGTTGACTCAGGGAGGAACTTGCCCTTCACTTTGTCCTCTCCGAGGTTTTGCTCTCCTATTTAGGAAGTCACCCATCTCACTGGGTCCCTGCAAACCTGGTTGGCCATTGTTTCAGGGCTGACGAGGGGGAGGGGTAGGAGATTAAAAAAATCTTCCGTGTCCCAGCACTCAGCAGTACCCAGGCTTGTGACCCTCCCTTTGAATGTGATATTCTCATTAAAATAGCATTTTCCTTTCAATTCTGTTTCAAATTAATTATACAAAGTGGTGTCCTGCAAGACATTCTGATTAGTGAACTCTCTTATATTGTAATGAGGAAGAACCCTGTACAGAGATTTGTGCAGATTTTAAATGTCAAATACAGGGGAAAGAACAAAGGGAAAAAATGAGAAGGTAAGGGAATGCAGAAGGAATACAAAGAACAGAATATGAATGAAAATTAACTATGTCTTTGCAAGATGTTATAACCATTGGTGGCCAACAGGCAGACAGAACAAAGGCTTAAAATGGGCTTGTCAAGAAATGGTACTCAGCTGATTGTTGAGATTTACCCCGACTTTTATGTTTGAAGATGCCAGCCATTTCAAAGAAAATCAGAATCAGATTTTTAGAGACCCGAGGCAGGACTAGTACTAAGCAAAATAATGAAGGAATTGGTTAATCTTTGGTGTACGACTGCCTCCTCTTTTGTACGCATCCAACCCCCCCCCCCAGTATCTCTAGTTCCTTCCAAATACGTAGCTTGTGCTTATTTCTAAAGGTCCCTTGACCTAAGTAAGCTTTCATCCACTGATAGAACATCCCACCATTAAATCTTCCCATCCCAGATGTTAGGAGAGATATTTTAAAGCAGGTCGTACATGTCTCTCACCCTTCAGATCATGCCACGTAAGTGCTCTCTGCATGAGTGCATAAAAACATGCCTGACTATGAAGTAAGGTCTGATTGCTTCCTGCTACTACACTAATCTTAGTTCCTTGCCTCTTTGGTATCTCCTCTGAATGTCCATCACTACTGCTTCCTTTCTTGCAATTCACAAAAATAAATTCAACTGATTGTCTAGCACTTACATTTCATCAGGAATGACGCTCTTGTTCTATGTTTCTCTGAAATGACAACAACATTTAGTAAAATCATTTATTTAAATGATTTCCCTTTTAGGCTACTTTACTCTGAAAGTATTTAATTTAATTAATTTATTTAATTTATTTTTGCAAGTGGGAGGGAGCGTGTGTGTGTGTGCGCGCGCACATAAGTGCAAACACAAGCAGGGAGAGGAGCAGAGGGAGAGGGAGAAGCAGACTCCCGGCTGACCAGGGAGCACGATGTAGGACTTGATCCCAGGACCCCAGGATCATGACATGAGCTGAAGGCAGACACTTAACTGACTGAGCCACCCAGGTGCCCTGAAAGTATTTTATTTTTGCATGAATGACATTACTATAGATCTGTTTAACAGGAGTCTTTCTCTTTATTGTTCTGGGAAACTAACCCTAAAATGTCTGCATTGTTTGATCTTTGTTATGGTTTTACAAGTTCATTATTATTATACTGTTACCATTTTTCAGGGCTACCAATTTTTACAATGTTCTGAAATATGATGAGGTAGAATATAGATTATTCACTCGAGACACGTTGTAATTTGGCTTTTTCTATTGTCTTTATTTTTCATGTGTTTTCTAATACAGATGACATAATAATCCTTAAAAAGTTAGAAGGTAAAAACACTGAACCAAAAATGAATGTGACACAGAACCGTAAAAAAAAGAACCCAATTTCAAGACAGCGAGCAAATGCTCGTAGGCATCGCCGACAAAGAGGTAAAGTATACTAAAAATCAAACGTTGCAAAGAATCTGAAATATTTGTGAATAACTAGGTAAGTAAATTCGCAAACTTGGAATGTATTCTAAAGTTGCATTATGTTGCTACTTTTATTTTTCTTGGAAATGTAGGCATATAGGGTTGGTAAGAATTTATGCCATGACAAATGAAAACAATTGTTTAAATTTCTGTGTGTTTCTTCCATAAGGGAGAGCAGGATGAGAATGATAAATGTTTTATACCTGTTCAGAAGCCAGCCTGGTTGGTCCAATTCCATCTTTAGCAGGCAATATAGGAGGGGTAAGAGGATGGTTAATAATCTGGGCACCATGTCATCCACATTTTTGAAAAAACAAATGCTGTACGGCAGAGTACAGATTACGAAGAAAGCCTTTTTTGTATTTCTAATCCTACCAGTCAGTGCAGTCTGCATATTTTAATAAGAATGTGCTGCAAGACTGCCGTTGTAGAGAAGCCTTCCCAACAATTAAGGCTCTCCACGGTTTAGTCAGCAAGCTGGAATCGTCTTGACAGTGTGTGTACTACTCCAAGTCCCTGCCAGTTGCCCACCCAGCTTCATTATAGTCCTTGTTTGAATCCTTCAGTGGCTTAGCTGGTTCTGAGAAAAGGAGGGGTGGTGGTTATTATAGGAACAAAGCTGCGAAGAATGGTGAGGTGGCCTATTCTCATGTTTCTTTTTTTAAAATTTATTTTAGAGAGAGAGCACGCACGCAGGGAGGAGCAGAGGGAGAGGGGGAAGCAGAGTCTGTGCTGAGCGCAGAGCCCTGTATGGGGCTCGAGCCCACCACCCGGAGATCATGACCTGAGCCAAAACCAAGAGTCGGATGCTTCACTGACTGAGCCACCCAGGCGCCCCATCCCATTCTCATGTTTCTACCTAACATAAAATTGATCTTTGTGAGCCTTTTGGAGCTCCATCTTCTTTATTTCTTTTACCTTTTTTACACCCAAAGCAAAGCAGACAACGGAAGCAAATATTCACATGATTAATACAAAGCAGACAGTTTTTCTCCATCTCTGCTTTTTCTAGTAGATAGATGATATACCCCAACCTTGTTGGCTTATGAAAACAAATTTGAGGTATTGTATACAAAGAAGACTACTATATTAAGGTATGCAAATAGAAACACTATGGCAAAGACTTTCCTAGAATTCGGTGAGCCTCTCAGGTGATATCAGACTAATGAAATGTCAAGTTTTGCAAAACCCAGTGCCTAGCCTTAAAACAGTGAGATCACAGGTAATACTTCTGAGAGATATGTTGATTTTACTGACTGAAAATACAGAAAATAATTATTTTTCAAAGGATTCTCAAGATTCAGAAAGGACATTGAGGAAGAAAATGATACAAAACCACATCAAGAACCTTCTGGAGTCAAGCCTGGACAAAGCTCTTTAAACAAGCAGCCTGTAAATGAGCAGGTAAATAAGCATGGAGAATTAACCAATATAAAGGGTCCTAAATTTAATATAATTCTTAATATTAAAGATGATTTTAAATTCCATTGAAAGCAGAGATTGTTTCTTAGTATTCCCTCCTGGTGCCTTGAACAATTAGTTCTGAAAACTGTTTAGTCTATAAAAATGGGACAATGAAATTCTTTAAAAAATTGCCCATAGAAATGCTTTGACAAAATATCATTATATTTGTTTTGCAAAACTGTGGTTCTTTGCAGGAGAAGTGCAATGAAAATTCTAAGTCCCAAGCAGAGAGGAGTGGAAGCCAGTCAGAGGGGAGCCAGCATCAATTGGAAGGATCTCAAGGAGACTCATCAGAAAATCGACACCATTCAAAGAGATCTCGTGGCCAGTCGGAGAGTTCTTGTAGCCAGTCAGAGAGTTCTTGTGGCCAGTCAGAAAGATCTCATGTCCAGTCAGAAAGATCTCATGACCAGTCAGAGAGTTCTTGTGGCCAGTCAGAGAGATCTCCAGGCCAATCTGAGAGATCTCATGTTCAGTCAGAGAGATCTCGAAGCCAATCCGAGAGATCTCATAGCCAGTCAGAGAGTTCTTTTGGCCAGTCGGAGAGATCTCCAGGCCAATCGGAGAGATCTCATGTTCAGTCAGAAGGATCTTCAGACCAATCAGAGAGATCTTGTGGCCAGTCTGAGAGTTCTCATGGCCAGTCTGAGAGTTCTCATGGCCAGTCCGAGAGTTCTCGTGGCCAGTCCGAGAGTTCTCATGGCCAGTCTGAGAGTTCTCATGGCCAGTCTGAGAGATCTCATGGCCAGTCAGAGAGATCCCAAGGCCAGTCAGAGAGATCCCAAGGCCAATCAGAGAGATCTCGTGGCCAATCAGAGAGATCTCGTGGCCAATCAGAGAGATCTCGTGGCCAGTCAGAGAGATCTCGTGGCCAACCAGTGAGATCTCGTGGCCAACCAGAAAGGTCTCGTGGCCAACCAGAGAGATCTCGTGGCCAATTAGAGAGAGCTCATAGACAGTCAGAGAGATCTCATGCCCAAACAGAAAGATCTCGTGGCTATACAGGAAGATCTCGTGGCTACACAGAAAGATCTCGTGGCTACACAGGAAGATCTCCTGGCTACACAGAAAGATCACGTGGCTACACAGAAAGATCTCGTGGCTACACAGAAAGATCGCGTGGCTACACAGAAAGATCGTGTGGCTACACAGAAAGATCTCGTGGCCACACAGAAAGATCTCATAGCCCATTAGAGAGATCTCATGGCCACACAGAAAGATCTCATAGCCAATTAGAGAGATCTCATGGCCACACTGAGAGATCTCATGGTCACTCAGAGAGATCTCATGTTCTATCAGGGAGATCTCATGTCGTATCAGGAAGATCTCATGTCCTATCAGGGAGATCTCATGTTCTATCAGAGAGATGTCATGTCCCATCAGAGAGATCTCATGTCCCATCAGGGAGATCTCATATCCTGTCAGGGAGATCTCATGTCCCATCAGAAAGATCTCGTGTCCCATCAGGGAGATCTCATATCCTATCAGGGAGATATCATCTCCTACCACGGAGATCTCATGGCCAATCAGGGAGATATCGAAGACATTCACCAGTAGAAAGATTCAAAACATCACCCAAAATCAAGTCTGATTTTGACAGGTAAAAACATAATAAATACTTAACCATTAGTACAATGTGTTGAGTAATGTAAGGGCATGCTTCCTTTATATATCTATATTTTAGTGGCTAAATATGTTTTTTTTTTAAAGACATTGTATTAAGACTAAGATATTAATAGAATGGAGGTAACATATACATGGCATCAATTTTCTTTCAACTTGCTGACTACCTCTAGTATCATCCAGTTTTCCAGTGGGCCCTCATTAAGTTGATTCATCTAGGTTGGCCTTCCCTGGCAGAGCCCCATTTACTCAGCCTTTCCTACTGAGCCTTCCCCACAATAGAAATATATTGACCCGGTGACCCATTCCTTTTGAAACTTCCAAACTGCTAGGCTAGCTAATCTAACAACATACTATGCTAGAGGTGATAATATGTAATCTCTGATAATGAATTTCTGTGCTTCCTTCCTCTGTCTCCTTCCTAACGAGTATTCAGAGTCCTCAGCACACAAATGATAGTTGTATCTTTGGACAGCTGAACTTTTCTGCTTTCCTCCAATCAGAGCATAGGAGAGCATGGTATTTTATGCATAGATGCAACACTAACCTTCTGAATATATTTTGAATATATTGTGTATATTTACTGTTGCCCTTATGAAACTGTTAGGCTAGGTCTGTCTGCCCTGGTGGGGGAAAAAAAAAGTAATTTAATAGTTTTGCAAATTGTTTGAATTTTTAAAAAACGCAAGACATCTTTATTGTGATTAACTAGGTAATTGACTAAAAGTTTATTTTTAGTTCATAGTTCTCAGTAATTGCTTTCAGTTTGCATTGCCTATAAATGTCTAGTCAAATATTTTAGCACATAGTAACAACTGCACAGAATTACTAGTTTCAGCTAAAAAATTATTTCCAAAATATATGTGTCTGTTATTGTGTATATAGACAATGTCTGATGTAGGCACCATTTTAAGGCTAAAGGCCCCATCCTACTTATATAAACAGTATACAAATAATTTGCTATAAAAATTTAAATTTAACACTGATGACAAGTAATTAATGTTTCTGCAGTTCTCAGGGATTCACGTTTTACTTCATTTTATACAGCAATTTTTGTTTGTCAAGTGGCATAACACTTCCCCCGAGGTCCAATGCCATATTTCTGTCGTTTTACATTTTAAAATGTAATAAACAATTCTGTTCAGTTTTTCCTCCTTTATCTTCTATTATTATAATTTTTTTTTTGTAGTCTCAGCACAAGTAAGTAGTACTTGCTTGGTTAACGTTGAACTTATCAAATGCTGAACTATTAGAAAGGAATAAAAGAACGCCTAAAGTACAGAAAATTAATATACTTTTATAACTGATCCCTTGGAGATGAATTCTCCTACTCTGTAATTTTCCATTCTAATACTATATGTAAGTTGACCAGTTAGGTGTAATAATACTCTTTAGACCTGGAGTTGGCTTCTCCAAGTATAAAATGAAGACTTCAGTAATTTCACGCCCTCACCAAAATCTTCCCCTCAGGCCAGCTTCACCAGGAGAGAAAGACAAACCAGAAGTTCTAAGTACATTTCTGCCTTAAACAAGCCACCAATATAGAAGCCCAGTGTGGTCTAAATAAAAGACAAGTAGTTGTACAAATATCTGGAATAAAGAATGATAGCATATTCAGAATATTATTTATTTATGGAGATTTACAATAACTTTTTTCAATTTTGAAAACCCAATATGATTCTCAAAAACCCAAGCAGAAGTTATTGTAAACAAGGTGTGGATTTGGATGTTTCACACCTCCAAAATACCCGATTTCAGCTTTTGCTCCTTTTTCCTGATATGGTAATGATATCCAGAGACAGATGCCTTCCTTGGCCATGAAAGTGATGTGTAAATAGAGTAGCAAAGCAGAACAAAAACTGTCTTTTGTACTCTGCACTAAGTAATTTACATGAAATGAATGGCAAAGTGCGCATATCATTACATTAGCTGGGCTGTCCACCTGATGAAAGCTGTTCTAAACACAGATAACAGCTTCAGAGGAAATGAGGTATTTAGTTTTGGAGTGCTTGCCATTTAAATTCCAATTATAGAGTGACAACTGACATCTTATTACCACTCCAGCATTCCAAGTAATTCTTGCAACAGATTCGAACCTGATTATAATTGACAAATCAGATCTTTGGGTCTAAAATCCCTAATTTACTATGTATCACTCTAAAAACAGAAGTCTTTTCAGACCAATTGATTTCCCTATTTTTATTCCCAAATCCTTCACTATTCCCGAGCTCCGTTTGTTACCCAATTGTTAGTATTTTTCTTATTTCTTGAAAGAAGATGCCAGTGAGAATCTGGTCTGTGTTTTTTTAATGAAAGGCCCCTAATGGAGTATAAGTAGCATGAGTGAGTGGAAACCACGTAAGAATATGAAGACACGGCTTTGTGTCCCAACTCTGTCACTAAGTGTATTGAACAAATTACTTACTATTTCTGGATCTCAATCTCCCTAATATGTGAAAGGAGAAATTTGGACTATGTGACTAAGGATCTATGCCAACTGGCAACATCTTAAGAGTTCCTGAATTTCATCTTTTTATTTTAAAAAATTGTAAAAAACATGAAATTAAACATCTTAATCACTTTTAAGTGTACACTTGAGTGACGTTAATATAGTCACAATGTTGTGAAAAAAATCTTAAGAGTTTCATCTCACAAAACTGAAAGTCTGTACCTGTTAAATAATAACTTCCCATCTTCCCTCCACGCCCAGCCCCCAACCCCCAGTAACTACCATTTTCCTTGCTGTTTGTGTGAATTTGACTGCGTTAGATACCTCCTGTAAGTGGAATCATGTAGTTACTTGTGTTTTTGTGACTGGCTTATTTTATCTAGCATAATATTCTCAAGGTTCATCCATGTTGTAGCATATGACAGGATTTACTTCCTTTTAAAGGCTGAAAGATATTCCATTGTGTGTATATACCACACTTTATTTATCCATTGATGGACATTTGGGTTGCTTCTACCTTTTCAAATAAGCTCTTGGCCCCCCTTCCCCTTCTGGAATTCTCATAATGCATATATTGGCCCGCTTGATAATGTACCATAAATCCCTTAGGCTCTCTTCATTTTTCTTCATTCATTTTTGTTTTCGCTCCTCCAAATCAGTGATTTCAAATGACCTGTCTTCCCGTTTGCTGATTCTTTTTTCAGCCTAATCCAATCTTCTGTTGAACTCCTCTAACGAATTTTTCATTTCAGTTGTATTTTTCAGCTCCAGAGTTTGGTTATTCTTTATAGTCTCTGTCTCCTGGCTGATATTCTTTTTTTTGTTCATGCATCACTTTCCAGATCCCCTTTAGTCATGTACCTGTGTTCTCTTTTAGCTCGTTGAGCATCTTTATGACTAATATTTTAAAGTCTTTGTTGGGTAGTTCATAGATCTGCCATTTCTTCAAGGCTGGTTTCTGCAGTTTTATTTTTCTCCTTCGATTGAAGCAGGTTTCTGTTTTTTTGTATGTCTTATACTTGTTGCTGGGATTTGGGCATTTCTTTTTAAAAGATTTTATTTATTTGACACAGAGAGAGAGAGAGATAGCACAAGCAGGGGGAGCAGCAGGCAGAGGGCAAGGGAGGAGCAGGTCCCCCACTGAGCAGGGAGCCCAATGCTGGGCTTGATCCCAGGACCCTGGGGTCATGACCTGAGCCAAAGGCAGATGCTTAACCAACTGAGCCACCCAGGTGCCCCAAGGGATTTGGGCATTTGAAACAACAAACACCTTTCCCAGTCTTTGCATACTGGCTTCATGCAGGGGAAGACCACCAGTCTACCGCCTGGGAGCTCTAGCACCTTTCAGACCTTTTATTTGTGTCCCTTGGCATCTGCCTACAGAACTGCAGGTCTAACGTGCTGCTTGCCTCTGTTTTCAATAGCTTCCAAACTCTGGCACCGGTCCCATGAATGCTCTGAGTCTGGTGAGACAAAAACTAGCCCCTCAGGCAGCCCCCAGGGAAACCAGAACATTGCAGACATGGTCCACTCCTTAGTTTCCATCCCAAGGGAGAAGCCCTAGAATGGGGCTTTCCTCCCGGTTGCTCTATGCTTGTGGCATAGGGGGAGGGACACAAACGAGCACACTAAATGTTGGGAATATTCCTACCCCATTCACTGGAGTCCCTTCTTGGTTTTACAATGGCCTGGATGCTGTAGCTTCTCAGCTGGTCTCTGGAATTCTCATAGAAGTATTCTAGTCTATAGCTTCCTACTCTGCCATTGTCTTAGTCTGCTTGGGCTGCCATGACAAAATACCTCAGACTGGCTAGTTTAAATGACAGGAATCTATTTCTTATAGTTCTGGAGGCTGGAAGTCTGACATCAGGGTGCCAGCATAGCTGGGGTCTGATGAGGGCTTTCTTCCTGTCTTGTATACAGCCCCCTCTCTCTGTGTTCTAACACAGTGGAGAGAGCGCAAATTCTGATCTCTTCCTCTTCTATTCCCATCATGGGGCCTCAGCCTCATGATGTCATCTAAACTTAATTACCTATCAAAGGGCCCCTGTTCCAGATACCATCACATTGGGGGTTAGGGATTCAACTTAGGAATTTTGAGGAAACAAAGCATTGAGTTTATAAGTGCCATCTTGCTGACATCACTCCTGAAAAAAATTTAAACAAAAATAGTCACCCAAACGCCTGGTTAACTTCTGATCTTTGTTACGCATGTGGTAAAGTAATAATTCACACTTAAGCTGAAAATCACTTATCAAAACGCTCTTCTGTATTTTAATTGTATCTAGCGTTCTTAGATCAGACGTTGAAATATGTATAATAAAATAATATTGCTTGAAGACAAATGTTTTACATAATTTCTTTCAAAATAAAAGGTTGCTTTTTAAAGTACCTCCATTTATGATTCATATCAGGTTTTTAATAATGAAAAGAAGGAATGAACACTTCCGGAAGCAGACGCGGCAAAGACATGATCAAATGAACAAGATGCGAAAAGTAAGTGTCAGCGCTTTCCATTTTATAAGCATAGAGTCTATGTAGTTTTTTAATATCATTTTCATTTGAATAGGCTTTTCTTTTTGAAGCCACTTTCCTTCTAGTAGTTCCTTTGGCATCTGCTTGTACTGATGATTACTTTAATACATTGTTAAAACCTTTTTACCAACAGCAATGTAGGAAGAAGCCATGTATGTCACACATGTCGACATGAGTCAAGTGTTTCCAGCCTTGTAGTACAATTGCTTGCAAAAGGTTCCTACTTCCATTACCTTCATCTTACTCTACATTATTTAGCCTTTAAGTGGGCATGAGACACAAGGGAGATAGGATGATACAAATACAACTTTTTTTTTAATTTTCAAGATATTTATTTATTTATTTGTCAGAGAGAGAGAGAGAGAGAGCACAAGCAGGGGGAGTAGGATAGGGAGAAGCAGGTTCCCTGCTGAGCAGGGAGCCCAAAGCGATGTGGGGCTCAATCCCAGGACGCTGGGATAATGACCTGAGCTAAAGGCAGACGCTTAACAGACTGAGCCACCCAGGCACTCCACAAATAAAACTTACTAGTAGCATGTATGATTATTTTTTTAAGTAGGCTCCACACCCAACGTGGGGCTTGAACTCATGACCTTGAGATCAAAAGTCCCATGGTCTACTAACTGAGCCAGCCAGGTGCCCCAGTAACATGTATTATTTTAAGTACTCTTTTATAATCACTGAATCCCTAGGATATTGTCTTTATTTTATTTATTACTTATTTGCTGAAGTTCTACAAACAGCAATTACAAGAAATGCTGTCTATTGGTTAAACCAATTAAATCTATTTTGCTGGAAACTTGCATCTTTAATACAGAGCCCATGTGTTTCACATAAGTATTTATTTATTTATTTAAAACGTTTTATTTAAGTAATCTCTACACCCCACACAGGGCTTGAACTCATGACCCTGAGATCAAGAGTCGCATGCTCTTCTGACGAGCCAGCCAGCTGCCCCTGACATAAGCATTTAGATGAAATGTTCTATTGAGTAGATGTAGCTCCTACATGAAACACATAATACTTATTCCTACATGACACTCTGGTATTTTTCCCAATACCTCTTTATCTATAGGAAAAGACAGGGTAGCTTAAATGGCATCATGATCTAGTGTAAAGTGTTCTAGTCTGGGTCTCAGAGACTTGGCTTCCCTTCCCGGCTAATCTCTTTACTAGCTGTGTGTGTGACCTTGAACAAGTCACCTCCCCAGCTCTCAATATTAGTTTTCTTCCCGTATAAAGATTAGAATGAAGGAATGAAGGACATCTATGAGACAGCTAAAGAGATCTAAGTGGTATGGTATAGTAGTGACTAATGACAGGGGCTTGGGACTCACACTTGGATGGAATCATATTTCTACCACCTAATACCATATCTAATCAATTTCAAGATATACATTTTTTTTCAGATTTTAATATCTCTGAAATCAGGAAGTGTCTTACATTCAATGGTATATCATAGTTAAGTTGAAAAGCTTTAAAAGCTTTCTCAGTGATGTGTAAAATAATAGCCCATTTTATAACCGTGGTGTCTTAGATTGGATGAGACCTGGTAGCCAAGGAAGCCTGAGCAAGTCCCTTTGAGCCTGTTTTCTCAGCTATAAAATGGGAATAATATTGATCTCTTAGGTTGTCATAATGATTAATTGAAATATAGTTAAACATTTTAGGATAGAGACTGGATTATGGTAAGCATTCTATAAATTGGGGTTCTTATTATTTTATTATTACTATGATGATGATTATATCAAATTATTCATTATAATTACCAAATGTTCATTATGGCCATATTGATGTGATTACTTTAAGAATGCATGCCTTTTTAAAAGTCCTTACATTCTAAATAATTTTGTGATTCAGATTTTATACGTATATATGCTTATTAGTTATTCAAGAGATTTTCAACATGAAGTAAAAAAAACCTCGTGAGAATATAGGGGCAAATATGAATATTTTAAAAATAGGAACAAAATCTCTAATAGGCTTGCAGATAGCTATAGCTACAACCCCCTAGTGTTTGTTTGCCCATTCATTTCTTGAACCTGACTTCAGTTCCTACCATTCTAATAAATTTAGCTATCGAAAGATTTTTATTACTTTTTTGTTGTCAAATTCAATGACCTTTTCTTACACCCTTCTTTCTCTCCTTCTTTGTAGTATTTCTTCATTTAACACTTTTCAGCTCTTATTATATGCCAGAAATGTGCTACGTACTTGAGAAAGAATCTTTACTCCAAGAAAGAAAGAAAAAGAAGGAAAGAAGAGAGACAAGGAAGGAGGGGTGAGGGAGAGAGAGAGAAAGAGAGAGAGAGAAATATAGCAAAAATACCTAGATAGAGGTGGGCCCAAGGTACGAACCAGCTAGGGAGGTCAGGGAAGGCATCCAAGAGAAGAGAGTGTTTGCGCTGAGTCCTAGAGGCTGAGTAGAAGTAAGCAAAGCAGAAAAGGTGGGAAAGGCGTTCTAGTCAGAGGAAACATCACGTATAAAGGTATAGAAGTGAAAGGAAGCACAGCATGTTTGGCAAACTGCAATTAGCTTGGTAGTTTTCAAACTTTGTACTGCAAGAGTTCTAGGATCTTTGAAGTGGTGCCTTAGGGGCCAAGGAAGGCAGTTTGCTTTCCAATATTTTACACATTGGGATACCAAATAAAATTTTGTTAGAACTAGGTATTCTACCACTTAAAATAGTTTGAAAATCACTGAGCTCAAGTGTAAAGTGTGTGGGCAAGGCTACTGAGAGGCGAGGGTGAAGAGATAAGTATCAGGAGCTAGATCGTGGAGGGCCTGTGCGCCATGCCATGCTGGAGTATGGATTTTATATCAAGGGCAATATAGAAGTGTTGAAAGACCTTAGGAAGGAAATGGCATTGATCAATTTATTTTAGAATTAATCACATTAGCTCAAATCCCTTTTTCTTCTAATAGTTTTGAGTTCTTTTTTTTTTTTTTAAGATTGTATTTATTTGACAGAGAGAGAGAGAGAGCATGCGAGCACATAAGCAGGGGGAGCAGCAGAATGAGAGAAAGCAGGCTCTCCTCTGAGCAGGGAGCCCAATGCAGGGCTCGATCCCACGACCCTAGGATCACGACCTGAGCCAAAGGCAGACGCTTAAGCAACTGACCCACCCAGGTGCCCCCTAATAGCTTCGAGTTCTAATTCCTTCTCCTCCCCCCACCCTCCCCACCATTTCCTTGGCTCCTATTCTCATTTCTCCTATTCTGGCTTCTCTACCACCTGGTCAAGCTCCTGGATAATCTGCCGTGATTGCCACTGGTTTGCATGTAAACCATACCTCCATTCTAGTGGCGTCCTTATCCTTCTTTAGTTCTTGGCAAGGACCCTATTAACTAGTGTTGCCAGTAGTAGAATATGGGTGAACGTATGCGAGGCTCTGTTTAGCTCATGGAGTCATCGCCCTTGGACACACATCCATCTTGAATTCAGGGCTGCCTTCAGTAACAGGTTTACTTATGAACACTAATATGTGCTTCCAACTTGAACATGAACTTTCCAATAAGTGCATATTTGATCTGTAACCATTAACTTTGAAGAATACCCCATGTGTTATGATCCTTTTATAGTCTACAGGCTTGATGGACTTTTTGGCCGCTATTATATTGTTTGTAAGCCTCTTAGTACCAAATCTGCTTGCAAATTGTAACTATGGTTAGGATTTCATATACAAACAGCTAAACCACCAAATACCAGCTACATATAACTGGAGGCACTGAAACCAGTTCAGCTGTGGAGTGATTTGGACCAATTAACTTTTGAATGGAATGTTTTCATTATACTTTGGTTTGTTTCATTTAACCATATATGGGTGGAGCCAGGCCACACCTAGATCTTGAGAATTTTCTTCTGGGTCACTATGAGCTATAAGGCCTTTGGGAAGACCTTTGACTTTTCCGAATCTTCATTGCCTAATTTGCTACGTGAGGGGGTTGGACCGCTTCATCTCCAATGGCCCACTGTGAATTCTTGCATCTGTGAATAGGGAAGAAAAATCTGAAATTGAATGGTAGACTGATGATCAAGCAAAGAGACTATTGTTACTGAAAATGTCAGTCAATTGAAAATGTAGAAAATAAGCACCTTGTGCTGAGTACGGAAGACTTCTGCATGATTTATTTCAACTTTTCCCATTTAGATATCACCAGAAAATGACCGCAGCTTCCATGAAAATGATCGAAGATGTGAAAGGTAATTGCTGATAGACATCTATACAATTAAATTTAATTATTCTTATAAGAAAAATGGAACAAAAACAAATAAAGGTAACTTAGAGCAGGGGGCCTCTAGAATCTGATTCTGAACAATCCATAACAATTTTTTTTTTTTAAGATTTTTATTTACTAAATTGAGAGAAAGAGACAGAGCACAAGCAGGGGAGAAGGGAAGAGGGAGAGGGAAAAGCAGACTCCCTGCTGAGCAGAGAGCCTGATGCAGGGCTCCATCCCTGGACCCTGGGACCATGACCTGAGCCGAAGGCAGACGCCCAACCGACTGAGCCACCCAGGCGCCGCTCATAACAATTTCTGTTAATGATCCTAATACAGAACCAGAAAATTCATGAGTAAAACTGCCTGGCTTGATTTTATGTTTATGTTTGAGATTTCTGCATTACATTTTGCTATGGTGAGTATAAATGTCTTGATGTTGTATCCTTTCTACTTAAAGCATGCAGGAATTGTCACCCTGAGGAATTCAGTGCCATGAAGATTTTTGTTCATTTTCAGTCTCAAGATTAAAACCCTCAGCTCTTTATAATATATACCAAACATACTAAGTAAATTTCAGTGTTCCAAATGATCTTAGTTTCAAGCATGGAGGACTTTGCCAGGTGAAATTATCAGGAGCAGTTGTGCACCCATTCAGAGCTATAACCTTGAAAGGAAGAGTGCTGGTATACTCCCTTCAAAGTGGGTTTAACCAAGGGCATCTGTGGAAGAGTTGAAAGAGCTGTGGACACAGCAGCAGATTAATTATAATAGATTGCATTTACTGAGTGCCTATTATGTACTAGGCATTGTGCTAAGCACTTTTATATTTGTGATATAATCTACTCCCCAGCAATCCCGTGAAGTAGGTATGAACATTTCCATATTATAGATGAATAAAATAAACTCAATAGGTTATATTAACTTCCTCAAAGCGTACAACTAATAACATAATTCAAATTTTGAATGCTATATTCAAATTTGGTTTGTGTGGCTACAAAGCTGTGGGCTTTCTACTCTCTCTTTTTTTTTAAAGATTTTTTATTTATTTATTTGACAGACAGAGAGAGAGCACAAGCAGGGGGTGTGGCAGGCAGAGGGAGAGGGAGAACAGGCTCCCCACTGAACAAGAAGTGAGGACCCTGGGATCATGACCTGAGCTGAAGGCAGACGCTTAACCACTTAACCGACTGAGCCACCCAGGCGCCCCTATTTATTTTTTTTGAGAGGAAGAAAGAAAGAAAGAAAGCAGGAGTAGGGGGTGGGGCAGAGGGAGAGGGAGAAAAGCAGACTCCCTGCTGAGCACAGAGCCCTATGCGGGGCTGGATCCTGCAACCCGGAGATGACCGGAGTGGAAATCAAGAGTCAGAGCCACCCAGGAGGAGCCCGTCTACTCTTCTGTAGTGTCTCTCCACCAGTACAAGTAAAGACAAGGTTAAATTCTTTAAAAGCCTAGCATATTAGTTTTCTATTGCTGCTTAAACAAATTACCACAAGCGCTTAGAACAGCACTCCTTTATTATCTCAGAGTCCTACAGCTCAGCTGTCCAGGTGCACTGGGCTGGTTTTCTACCTAGGGCCTCATGGAACTGAAACCAAGTTGCTGACCCTGAGCTGTACTCTTACCTGGAAGCTCTGGGTAAGAATCTGCTTCTAAGCTCATTTTAGTTGTTGGAAAAATTTAGTTCCTGGAGGTTGTGGGAATGAGGTTTCTGTTTCCTTGCTCACTGTCAGCCAGGGGTTACCCTGCTTCTAGAGGTAGCCTGAATTCCCTTTCTTGCAGGCCCCCCTCCATCCTCAAACCAGCAACAACATGTCATGTCCTGCTCGTTCTTTGTTGTTGTTGTTGTAAAGATCATATTTATTTATTTATTTGAGAGAGAGAGAGAGAGGGAGAGCGTGTGCGCACGTACACAAGCAGGGGGACAGGGGGAAAGGAAGAGGGGGAAGCAGGCTTCCTACTGAGCAGGGAGCCTGACATGAGGCTCAATCCCATGACCCTGAGATCACGCGTGACCTGAGCCGAAGGCAGACGCTTAACCAACTGAGCCACCCAGGCATTTTCTCTTCTTTTAAGATTTTTATTTTTTTTTTAAAGTGATCTCTACACCCAACATGGGGACTCAAACTCACACCCAAGATCAAGAGTCGTGTGCTCTACCAACTGAGCCAGCCAGGTGCCCCTCCTTCTCTTTGAGTCATTCTGACTTCTTCTTTTGCCCTCTCTTTTGCTTTTATCACATGATTAGATTTGGCCAGCCCAGATAAACCAGGATAATCTCCCTATCTTAAAGTCAATGGACTCATAACTTTAATTACATCTACAAGGTTCCTTTTGCCGTGGATATGCTATCTCATCGTATTCACAGTTCTGAGGCAACCCTTTGGGGGCTGTTTTTGGAATTCTGCCTACCACATCTAGAATGTCACACTTACCTGCTTTTCAAATTAAGAATGTAATATATTGTGTTCGATAAATCAAAAAAACATGCCCACATTCTATAAAATGTTGTCAAAGGAAAGGAAAGAGAAAGTATGACTAAAAAGTTAATTAGCAAACCAATATTTATTTAATTACTCAGAGCACTCTCTCTTTTTGCCAAATCAAACACTGGTTTGGGTCCAGTTGGGTCCTCGGAGGAACAGTATTTATAACCAGAAAAAAAGTAACAGTGAAAACAATACCTGACTTATTTAAAACCGCTGACTACAGCAACCTAACAATATCTAACAGCAGTTAGGCTTCTGTGGTTCTCTACCTCTTACAGAGTATGACTACATGCTATGGCCTGAATGTTTGTGTACCCCCAAAATTCCTACGTTGAAATCCTGATGCCCCATGTGACGGTGTTAGGCCTTTGGGAGGTGATTAGGTCATAAGGGTGAAGCCAATGTGGATTAGTGTTTTTATAAAAGAGACCCCACAGAGCTCCCTGGTCCCTTCTACCACATGAGGCCATAGCTAGAAGTTGGCAGTCTCTAACCCAGAAGAGGGCATTTATCAGAACCTGATCAGGCCAGCACCTTGATCTTGGACTTCCCAGCCTCCAGAACCATGAGAAATAAATGTTTGTTATTTATAAGCCACCCAGTCTATTTACTTACAGTAGCCCAAACAGATGAAGACATGACATGTGGTCAACATTTTCCCTTCAAGTATTTAGCCATCCATTAAAACAAAAAATCTTCTGTGCTATTTTCATGAAGAGCTATTATAATAAGAGAGAGCAAGAACCAGACCCACCATCAGCCATTCAGAAGGCCCTAGGTAGAGGATACCCCTGCAACACGGCAGAACGAAAATTTTCAGATAGCCAGCTGCTTTTTCTATTAATTTCTATGTAACCACGTGTTCTGGCTACTTTTTAAAAAACAACTGTATTGAGATATAATTTTCACACCATAAAGTTCACCCACTTAAAGTATACAATTCAATGGCTTGTTGTATATTAACAGAGTTATGTCGCCATCACCATAATCTAATTTTACAATGTTTTCATTATCCCCAAAAGAAACCCCTTGTACCCGTTAGTAGTCACTCCCCATTAACTTCTTTTCCTCCCTCCCCCTGAGCCTAGGGCAATTACTAATACATTTTCTTTATATATGGAAGCTCTGGCTACTTTTGTTCCAAAATGCTCATAGGAAAGACCATACTGAAACAATAGTAAAGCTACTTTGGCATTTAAGTAGTAGCAAAACTCATGTAGTGGTTTTGAAGTAACAATATAAAAAAAGGCTAGATGAAAGCATGCAAGCGATCCTCTTGGATGCTATGCAAACGGTCCTAGATTCAAGACTTGGAATCTTTTTTCAAAAAGGTTTATTTATTTGAGAGAGAGAGAGAGAAAGTGGGGGGAGGGGCAGAGGGAGAGGGAGAGAGAATCTCAAGCCGACTCCCCAATGAGCACAGAACCTGACATGGGGCTCCATCCCAGGGCCCTGAGATCATGACCTGAGCCGAAATCAAGAGTTAGCTGCTTAACTGACTGAGCCACCCAGGTGCCCTGGAATCTTTTTTTTTTTTTTAAGATTTATTTATTTATTTGAGAGAGAGAAAGAGAGAGAGTGGGGGGGAGGGGCAGAAGGAGAGAGAGAGGGTGTCTTTAGCTAACTCCAATCTGAGCATGGAGACTGACATGGGGCTTGATCTTACAACCCTGAGATCATGACCCTGAGATCTCAACCTGAGCCGAAACCAGGAGTCAGATGCTTAACCTACTGCACCACCCAGGAGCCCCTATACTTGGAATCTTAATACTAAAAGGAACTTTGGAAATTCTTGAGTATACCTTCTTCATTATATAGCTGGTGGAAAAGAGACCTAGAGAGGCTAAATTGAATGACCCAAAGTTGCTCATCTAATTAGTGCCTATTAAATATATTTTTATTAAATATTATACTTAATTGACAGATGCATGAGATGTGGGGCTAAACCTTTACTTCCAACAAGTAAAAAAACTACAACCAAGAGTTCTCTGAAGAAGTCCAAAGAAAAATGCCTGAAACTGAACTTTCGAGCAATTGGTAATCAGGTAAATGTAATAGAATTGCACCGTAAGCTTGCCCATGAGATGTTCAAGAATCCATGTCTATTTTAAGTATATACAAGGGTTATCTTTTATGTGTGGGGGGAAAAAGTGGTTAACCAAAGCCTAGCTGGAGTCCTTCCCTGTATTTTGCCTTTGTGAAAGACACGAAGGTCAAGAAAATAAGCTGAGCTCAATTACTTATTTTTTTAAAGCAAACTTCAGGTCAAACATGGATTTAGCTCAATCTACTGTGCGTTCACATCTGTAGTGGCCTCAAAGCTCAACATGTTTCTCACCTGCCAAGAAGACACTCTGTTTACTAGACTGTGTACTAAGAAAGCAAAAATGAACAAGAAAACAAAACAAAAAGAATGATGTATTTTTTACAGAGTTTCACAGCAGGGGTTGAAATCAAAAGAATTATCTGCCAAGCTTCAGTTAGCAACAGGTTAAATTAACCAGAGCACCCTGTCCCATCTGTGTTCTGATTAACTGTGTTCCACATAAAAGCATATGACCCAGACATGGGAAACAGGCAATATATGATATCGGAGAGACGACCTGTGCCTCGGAGCAGTATCAATCCTGCTTCTGATTTAGGTTTTGGGGTGATGTTAAAAAGGTATTTCTTGAAGATGGAGAGAGAAACTTAGGCCCGGTGGCAGTCTATGTAAGGAAGAGAGTTAAGTCTTGGGGGATCTTTGAGGTGGTCCAGCTGGTTACAGACTAATAATACCAACTGGAAGTCACTTAGCCCTAGGGGTGTCTTCACAAGGCAGATGACCAAATTCCTGGGCATAGTTGAGGCATTTCATCTCTACTGCATAGAAGTAAGCCTGCCCCTCACCCCACTGTGGAAGTTTACCCACGTACTCTGTGGATAATTATATGCTTTCTTCGCTACCTCCTCAATTAAAGCCCTTTGAGGACACTGTTCAGCCTGTAAGAACCCAAGAGGTGGCTATACCGTAGATCAGACAAACTCCTTTATGCTTTTACGGTCACAGAGAACAGCTTTATGCAGTCTCTTCAAACTCATGGTCTTTCTCTGGTCACTCCCAGTCTTCTCCCTGTCTTCTTCAATAAGCACGTTCCAGGAGTATTTTTTTAATGTTAACCCACCAAAGTCACAGCTTTTCTTTCCTTCACAGACTAAGCTTTCACTCAATGAAAGATTCTCTAAGCTGAAAACGAAGAAAATACCAGAATCAGTTGTCAATTCTGAAGACCAAAAAGCTCTTTCCTCTTAAAGATTTGCTGTTAACAGGGATATTGGAGTGAATTAATGGTAGAGCATAAATATATTCTTTCAGTATTTAACTTTTTGCTGCTGTTTTAATGTATTTTCTTAAGCTTTGATGTGAATAATCTGTCAAAAGTAAGTGTTTACAGAAAAGAAAAAAATGTTTACCTTGTTTGCATAAAAGAACAGGAAGATGAGTATGAACTAGGAAAGGTGACTTGGAAGGAGAGATGTTAGGAAGACAGCTATGTTTTCAGAATAATGTGTCTTTTCAACAGTAGAGAATTTGTTTCTTCGGTTTAATTTGGTTTTTTTTTTAAGGATTTTATTTACTTATTTGACAGAGATAGAGACAGCCAGCGAGAGAGGGAACACAAGCAGGGGGAGTGGGAGAGGAAGAAGCAGGCTCATAGCGGAGGAGCCTGATGTGGGGCTCGATCCCATAACGCCGGGATCACGCCCTGAGCCGGAGGCAGACGCTTAACCGCTGTGCCACCCAGGCGCCCCCTGGTTTAATTTGTTTTTTGAGTTCTAGAGCCCACATATGAATCCTAAGTAGATTCTCTTTCAAAGGTAGAGCAAAATTATTGATAAGGGTCTTTTGTGATGAACTATTCTCTAAGACTGAATTCCACTCTTCATTAAAAGGACAAATTTGTACCCAAGACTTTTCATTTTTTTCTAGGAAATTATGCTTTTGTTTTTGACATGAACTTGTAACAATTTCAAATTGTCGTTTTCCATGAACACATTAAGTTAATAAAGTTTAAATACAAACGTGACTTTTTTCCTTTCCATTGATACTTGGGGTCCAAAGTAATAATGATCCTGATACAGACAGACTATCAAAGTGTAATTTAGAGGTCAGCTGTTGTCCAGCTAAGCCCGTTGTTACAGTACACTAAAAATACTGTTTTATAATGACTGGGTACTTCCATGTAAGACTGGTGGCTTTTAGTCTAATTTAATAAACTCTGTCCTCACATTTAATACTTATTTGTGTGAGGAAAACGAAATACAGTATAGAAATGTAGGAATAGCTGGATTCCAGTCTGGCTCATTCATACCATTGTTTTCTGAACTAAACTACAAGTGGTAAAGACTCTCCTACCAACAACATCGTGTTGAAAAGCAAAGCAATCACCAGTTTGACCTAAGGTCTGTATGCGTGGCAGTTGTTTGTCACCAAGTCCTAATCCTGAATATAGAGAATGACAATATGCGTGAAGCTTCAGAATGTCATTTGTAGCAAGTGATTTGGGGAAAGAATGTTTCTTCAGATCCCAAAAACAATATATGTTCGTTGAAGACATTTTGAAAATACAAATACAAAAAAACCCACAAAATCATATACATAACACCTGTGATCTCTAACCCCATATTTATTTTCTGGACACTAAGATTTCTTCAGTAGCAAAGCTTTCTTTCCACAGTATGTACCCAGCTCCCCATTGCCAGACATTTAGGCTGCATCCAGTTTGAATTTTTATAAATTAAACTTGTGACGAGCATCTGTGTAGCTCTATCTTTGCAGTACAACTCCGGTTTGTTCCATACGATCATTTTCTGAAAGTAGAATTGCTAGATAAGATGGTACTTGTGTAGAATGTTCCACATATTGAGACAGTGCTGTACAGAATACGTACAGAATAGGAAAGCCTTATTTTCTCATGCCCTCATCAACAGAGAATGTGGGAGGGATATATTGTTTTCAATGTCTTGCTTGCTGATGGACAATATCGGGTAAGGACAAACAGCGTAAGTCAACGAACCTAGTAATATCTTCCAAGCTCCAGATGGTCTCTTCTCTATATTAAACAGTAGCCATGGTGTCTTCTCTATATTAAACAGCAGCCATACAACTCACACATCTCTCCCTCTCTACCTTGAATAGCGTTAGAAGTACAGGAGCAGAAACAACCAGTTTGGTCAACGCCAAGAGAGAAACACTCTAGCTGGTTGTCGGTACACGAACCTGTTTGGCTGACAGAATTTTCCACGTTTGCCTCATTTAGCACCAATCATAGCAGTAATTTTTTTAAAAGATTATTTATTTATTTATTTATTCGAGAGAAGGGGGGCGGAGAACACAAGCAGGGGGAGCAGCAGGCAGACAGAGAGGGAGAAGCAGGCTCCCCAGCTGAGCAGGGAGCACAATGCGGGGCTCACTCCCAGGACCCTGGGATCATGACTTGAGCTGCAGGCAGATGCTTAACCCACTGAGCCACCCGGGTGCCCCATATAGCATTAATTTTTGAAGTGAGGGCCTCAAACCAGCATCATCAGCATCACTTGGGACGTTGCAAACTCCAGGCTCACCCCAGACCTACGGAACCTGCAACTCCAGCTGTGGGCCCCGGCGGTGTGTGTGGTGCGTGCTACGGTGTGAGACGGTACGCTATCCGGCTACTCAGTGGTAACTAGAAGTCCCACCCAAGGCCAGGTAGAAATTGTAGGGCTTACCCCGCCTCCCTGTCTTCTGTTTCAACCTCTCTGCTTATTACTTTTTCCCTACATCAGGAACCTGCACTCTCTCCTCTCCTCTCCTCTCCTCTCCTCTCCTCTCCTCTCCTCTCCTCTCCCCTCTCCTCTCCTCTCCTCTCCTCTCCTCTCCTCTCCTCTCCTCTCCTCTCCTCTCCGTGTTGGCGCTAATACTGTCCCCAGGGGACGAGCGTGGGTGTTGGAGGACCCTCTGCTTGTCTGCATGTGCAGTCGTCTCAAGCAGCTGTCCTCTGATCTTAGGTTTCCTAGAGCTAGGGCCCGGGATGTACCAGCGGATCCCACTCTATTTATTGGTCGGGGCGGGGGTGGTCATGGAACTCGACATGGCAGAGCTGGCATTTGAACCCAAATCTCTCAAGTCCCGGAGCCCATACTCCACATGCACGCCTTTGCTTCGAGCACACCTCTCTCTGGGGACGTTCCTTCGCTCCTTGGCTGACTGTGGATCCTGCCTGGTCCTTCAAGCTGCAGCTCTGCTATGTTACATGCAGGAAAACACTGCAAAGTTGGTATGTGATTTGGTCCCTTTGTGATTTGATCCCTGGCTTTGCTCTCTTCTCTTCTTTCCTTCCAATTTTCTTCTCCCACATACCTTTCCAGCCATGCTAACTTCCTTGTTATGCCTCTAACGCAGTAGGGCACTCCTGCCTCAGAGCCTTTGCACCTGCCTTTCCATCAGCCTAGGACGCTTTCCCTCTAGAAGACTTTTCCTCCAGACATTCGCACGGCTTCCTCTCTCTGATCATTCAGGGTTCTGCTCAAATATCACTTCTGGGGTGCCTGGGTGGCTCAGCCATTAAGAGTCTGCCTTTGGCCCAGGTCATGATCCCAGGGTCCTGGGATCCGGCTCCCTGCTTGGCGGGAAGCCTGCTTCTCCCTCTCCCACTCCCCTTGCTTGTGTTTCCTCTCTTGCTGTCTCTGTCAAATAAATAAATAAAATCTTTAAAAAAAAAGCCATAAATATCACTTCTCTGCCGTCCCTCTCCTGTCACCTGTCACACCATGCACGCTCTTTCGTGGGGAGCCTGGGGCCAAAGCATTCGAAGACAGCCTGCTTCTGGGTCAGGGGTTTTGTATGGAGCAGAGCAGCTCCCTTGCTGCGATGGATTGTAAGTCAGCCCTCAACACAAGGGTTTGTAAAAAAAACAAAACAAAAAACAAAGACAAATATCACTTCTACCACCTCAGACACTGTCCATGACCACCCTACCTAAAAGAGTACTGCAATCACTCTGTCCCGTTATCATGCTTTCTTTTTCTTTACAGCATTTTTAAAAAAGATTTTGTGTATTTATTCCACAGAGATAGAGACAGCCAGCGAGAGAGGGAACACAAGCAGGGGGAGTGGGAGAGGAAGAAGCAGGCTCCTAGCGGAGGAGCCTGATGTGGGGCTCGATCCCAGAACGCTGGGATCACACCCTGAGCCGAAGGCAGAAGCTTAACCGCTGAACCCCCGTGCCACCCAGGCGCCCCAGCAGCATTTTTTAAAAGATTTATTGTTTTTGTCAGAGAGAGCACAAGCCCGGTGGGAGGGGCAGAGGCAGAGGGAGAAGTAGGGAGCAGGGAGCCCACTGCTGATCCCAGGACCCTGGGCTCAGGTCCTGAGCTGAAGGCAGACGCTTAATGGACCAAGCCACCCAGGTGCCCCTTTCTTTACAGCATTTGTTGGTCTATAACGTTTGATGCTATCTTCATTTGGTGATTGTTGCCCCTGCCCTTGAACGTGAACACAAGATGGCAGGGAAGTCCTTGATTTGTTTGTCTTCACTATTTTAATCGCCAGTGCATAACAAAGTGTCTAGGGCTAATCAATACTTGTTGACTGAAATTTGAAGTGTTGCCAAAAAAAAAAAAAAAAGCCTTAAACAAAGATAAGAAAAAAGGTACCATCATGTGTTAGATTTTTGAAACTATAGGAAATCGGTGTTTCCCACACCTACTTTCCCAGACTTCACACGTTTTCTGAAATAATAACATTTTACTTATAACAGAAAAAAATAAATCCATTTGTGAGTGAAATACTAAGCCATTAAAGTATTTAAGTTGCTTTTTGGACTGTGCATCTGGTGTCTTTAGTCACGTGGGGTTTTTTGTTTGCTGTGGGCTGGGAAGAAAGATTTCCATGCTCCGGCTGAGACGTCCCTCAGCCAGCAGATGGCAGCATTCAACTTCTAAACTAGAACCTTCCACTAACCTGCAACCCCCCCAATAAAAGAACAAAAAGGAAGGAGGCAGGAAAGGGAAAGGAAGGGGTGAGGAGGGAAGGAGGAGGGAAGAAGAAAGATACTTTCTGGTTAAACAAGTTGTGGAGTGTTTGGATACTTCAGAAAACGGACGTTTGTTTGAAGCTAAAAAACAGTCTTACAGCAGTTTCCTAGCTTAATTCAGACGGATGATCTTCAGGCTCTTTATCTATTTTCCGATGAAACATTTTGTTTAGAAATAACTAGACGCACATGCAGTTGTGAGCGGCAGTACAGACCCCACATGCCCAGGACCCTGTTTCCCTGGTGGCACCATCTGCAGAACTAGAGCCCGGACTCGGATCAACTGGCCTTTTTTTTTTTTTTTTAAGTGTATTTATTTGACAGAGACACAGCAAGAGAGGAAACACAAGCAGAGGGAGTGTGAGAGGGAGAAGCAGCATCCCCGCTGAGCAGGAAGTCCAATGCGGCTGGATCCCTGCACCCTGGGATCATGACCTGAGCTGCAGGCAGACGCTTAACGGCTGAGCACCCAGGCGCCCCTCAACTGGCCTTTTGAACGTTCAGAAACACGTGGTCACACCCAGCAGATTTAAGTTACAGTTAATGACACAAAATGTGCAGGTACAATCTGTTCTCTAAAGGCTAATTTCCTCAAGCTCCCCTCCCACTACCCCCAAAATATTTGGCTAAACTGACATGTGAGTGAGCATTACTTATTTGCCAATGCACGAATGGAAAAATAATAAAATTTCCCTCACTTTCATTTTGTTTGCAATATCCTCATTAAAATAATTTCAGGGGCACCTGGGTGGCTCAGTCGGTTAAGCGCTGCCTTGGGCTCAGGTCATTCTCTGGGCCCTGGGATCGAGCCCCGAGCCCCACTTCCAGCTCCCTGCTCAGTGGGAGAGTCTGTTTCTCCCTCTCCCTCTGTCCCTCCCCCTGCTTGCAGGGGCACACTCTCTCTTAAATAAATAGATAAAATCTTTAGAAAAAATAACTTCGGAAAATGTGCACACCGACAATTCAGGAAGGTGCTGCTTTGATGAACTCTATAAGCTGCTATTAAGACACAGCCCGGTCACCCTGAGTGGGGGGCTCTGTGGCCCCCTCCAGTCCTGAACTCCTGGTCGGCACCACGCCTGCCACCCTCCCGATGCCCTGGGCTGGTCCTGACAAGGAGGCAGACACAATCTTGAGGCTATTTAAACACCGAATCCTGAAAGTCCACTGGTAGAGAGGAGTGGTGGCATACTTTTGCACTTCCCAGAGCCACACTTGGCAGGGGTGATAGTCAAGAACAGCTGCCTTCAAAGAGTATCTATCTTGAAGACCTCTGAACCATTAACTCACCCCCCCATCCCCACGGCTCTAACTACTGCTCCCCCAAATCACTTTCCTTTGCCACATAACTGAGGTACATTAACATTTGTCTTCTTTTAAAGTCGGGTATTCCAAGAGGAATTCAAATAGTCGCAGAATGTGCATGCTATAAAGTCACGAAATCTGGGTTTTGTTTTCTTTCTTAGGGAAGGAAGTCTGAGACTAAGGGCTCGTGCAACTTTCCCATGGTCGTGTAGCCAGTTAGTGGCCGAGCTAAGAGCTAAGCAAGGCCTAGGTCTTCTACCTGCAGCCCAGCGTG
This sequence comes from Ursus americanus, assembly GCF_024610735.1. Taxonomy (NCBI): domain Eukaryota; kingdom Metazoa; phylum Chordata; class Mammalia; order Carnivora; family Ursidae; genus Ursus; species Ursus americanus. The sequence goes on along the minus strand of NC_142164.1, from coordinate 32,828,680 downwards.
GCTTTGTGCTTTGCTTTTCTTGAAGAATATATGCCTTGCCAGCTAGGACTTGCTTTAACATATTCTAGTAATAAATAAACAAATAAGGAAGATATAATTATATGTAATATGTGAATAAGTAATATGCATGAATATTCTATAATAAGAAGGTTTTTTAAAGATTTTACTTTTATTTATTTAGAAAGAGTGCACATGCATGGGGGGAGGCAAAGGGAGAGAGAGAATCCCAAACAGACTGCACTGAGTGCAGAACCCAACATGGGGCTCCATCTCACAACCCTGAGATCCTGACCTGGGTTGAAATCAAGAGTGGGACGCTTAACCGGCTGAGCCACTCAGGCGCCCCTATAATAAAAAGAGTTTTTAAAAAAAGAATATATCTTATTGTACCTTGGCTTGGATAAGTGTACTACTAGATATTCTCTTATTAAAGCACATCCAGATTCGAGAACTGAGCAAGGAATACAAGAAAAGGAAGGGTGGGAAATGGCGAGGTTGAGGATGAGGACAAACTTCTTCCAGTTAATTCCTTATCTAGTCTTGGTTCTTTTTTTCTTTTTTCTTTTTTTTTTTTGAAGATTGTATTTATTTGAGAGGGAGCAGAGCGAGAGTGAGAGAACACAAGCAGGGCCAGGGGCAGAGGGAGAAGCAGATTCCCCACTGAGTGGGGAGCCCGATGCAGGACTCGATCCCAGGGATCTGAGACCATGACCTGGGCTGAAGGCAGATGAGTAATCGCTAAGCCACCCAGGCACCCCTAGTCTTAGTTCTTGACTGAACCAGTTATATGATCTTAGACAAGTCACTTCTCTCCTAGAAGCTTCAGTTTCTTCATCCAGTGAGGTCTTTAGAGAAGGTGGACTTTTAGGTGCAGGAAGCCATACACACCTCGGCTCCCTACAAAACCTGAAATATTTAAATTCCTCTTTGAATTTTCTGAAAAAGACGCCAAAGGAAGCCTCAGATCAGAAGAAGCCCCGTGGTCCTGGCCTTATCTTTTTTTTTTTTTTTTAAGATTTATCTATTTATTTTAGAGAGAGAGGAAGAGAGAGCACAAGCAGGAGGGGCAGGGAGAGAGACAGAGAATCTCAAGCAGACTATGCGCCCAGCGTGGAGCCCGATGCGGTTCCCACCACCCTGAGATCACGACCCAAACCGAAACCAAAGTCCGAAGCTGAGCCGACTGTGCCGCCCAGGCGCCCCCTGGCTCTGTCATTCTTTATGGCTCAGCAGCCCTACAGCCCCACAGTTCCTCAGAAGGCCTAAGGCCACCCGTTCTGGAATGGGACTGAAGTCGTTGGCAAGCAGGCGTACTCCCTGCTGAGGTCTCCCCATGGACGGGGGTACCCAAGGAACGTGGCTACGTACCACTGCCAGGGCTACCTCAGCTGCCATTTGACTAGAAGAGAGAGGCTGTGGTAGACCAAAGTTTAAATCCCATCTCTGGCACTTCCTAGCTGTGTGTGATCTTGGCTAGGTTATTCCTAGCTCTCAATCTCCCCACGGAGAAAATCGTTGTGAGAAGCAAGGTAATCATAAATGTGAGTGGGAAGGTAGACAGAAAGGTGATAGAAGAATACATTTGAAATACTACTAGATTTCAGGGTTTACCCTTCAGGGTTCACCCCCTTCCCATTCAAGTTGCTAGTCATGGCCCTGGTGGTGACAGGAGGTTGTCAGAAGGTGTGAGCCGTGGTATCTTCCTGACTTGGGAGCAGCAAAGCTTTCAGGCAGTGGTGAGCTAGAGCCAGCTCCAAATGCCTTCTTGTTTTCTTCCTTGAGGTGAAATTAATATAGATTTAACCACTTTATTTTATTTTTATTTGTTTTTAGAGAGAGAGCACAGGTGTGCATGTGCCAGTGCGGGGCAGGGGGAGGGGCAGAGGGAGAGAGAGAATCTGAAGCAGGCTCCACACCCAATGCAGAGCCCAATGCGGGGCTCGATCTCATCACCCCGGAATCACGACCTGAGCCTGACACTAAGGACTGAGCCACCCAGGCGCCCCTAGAATGAGCTGTTTTAAAGTGAACAACTCAGTGCCATACATCCAGTGCTAAAACATGTCCGTCACTCCAAAATTAAACCCCACGGCCTTTAAGCAGTTCCTTCCCCCTCCGTGCACCCCCCCCAGCCTCTGACAACCACCAGTCTGCTTTCTGCTTCTGTGGATTTGCCTATTCCGGGTATTTCATAGAAACAGAATCATGGGACCTTTGTGTCTGCCTTCTCTCACCTAGCATCATGTTTTCAAGATTAATCCGTCTTGTAGCATATCTCAGTACTTCATTCCTTCTTACTGCTGAATAATACACATCACACACCACATTTTGTTTGTCCATTCATCAGTTGGTGGATCTTTGAGTGGTTTCCACTTTTTGGTTATGATGAATAATGCTACCATGAACATTCCTGTATAACGTGTGTGTGTGTACATGTTTCCAGTGTTCTTAGGTATGTACCTAGGAGTAGAATTGCTGGGTCATATGGGAACTCTGTGTTACCAGGGTTGGAAAAAAATGCCTGCAATCAGCTTTCAAGAGCCAGCTGGAAATCAGCACGTGAAGATGTGCCACATCATTAGCCAGCTGGGAAATGCAAACTCAAACCACAATGAGATAGCACTTCACACCCACTAGGATGGGTGTAATCAAAAAGACACAGGGGGCGCCTGGGTGGCTCAGTCGGTTAAGCATCCAGCATCCGGCTCTTGGTCTATGCTCAGGTCTTGATCTTAGGGTCAAGGAGCCTACTAAAAAAAAAAAAAAAAAAAAAAAAAAAGACAGGTGTTGATGAGAATGTGGAGAAATGTGAGTCCTCATACTTCGCTGGTGGGATTGTAAAATGGTGCAAATGCTTTAGAAAACAGTCCGGCAGTTCCTCAAATGGTTAAACATGGAGCCAGTGCCTCTGTGGCTGTTTCCTGGGCATGGGGAGGGGACAGTGGTCAGGGTCTGAATAGAATAGCTAGAGAGACTTCTCCCTTCCCCAGGGGTGGGATAGGCATTAAACACATGCCCATTCGATGAATATATGGATACGACATTCATCTCTTTGAGGTCACCATATGTCATACCCTCCAACACTACCTCTACCTCTTACTTCCCCAAATGGCAGCAGGAATTCTTCTCTCCTAAACAGCTGGTGCAGAAAAGCCCCTTGTGGTTTTCCTTTTTCTGTGATAACTGATTTTTTTTTTTTTTTTTTGGAAGAGCGAGCAGAGGCTTACCATATAATTCACATAATGTATTTCAAACATGCAATTCACATTATGTAGTTTCCTGCTTCTGGATCTTATTCCCACTGTCCTCCCTATGCAACTGACTCTCTCATTCCTTTCATCCTGTCTAGATCCTTCCCACCCTGTGAGATCCAGGCCAAATCCCACTCCCACCCCTTGTAAAGTCTTCCCTCAATCAAACTCGGGATTGAAGTGCCCAGTGACTCTGTAGCAGAACTCCTCAATATCATAATACTCTTGACCAAATGCTGTAAAACGCTGTTGTATTTTAGCCTAATACAGTTAAATACATCATTTTTTGGTATATGTCATGCCACCGTATGCTAGAGAAACCGTGGCAGGGGCAAATAGTTGAAGAAATAGTTAAGGTGGGTAAATTTAAGATGGAGCAAATGTGAACTAAATTTTTTTTTTTATCTTACTTGCAATTGTTTGATTTTAGTTGGAGCCCTAATGCTGTGTAGCTGTATTGTGTCACTTCCTTTCGGTGGCCAAATAAGGGGGACAAGAAATTGGCAGGTTTGGATTCTAGTCCTAGCTTTAGTTCCTAACTAGGTATGTTATCTTGGAGCGACCTTAACCCTCCTTAAGAATCAATTGGAAAGTGGCCAAGCAACAGCATGTTAGACAGGCAGAAACTCAGGCTCGGCTCCAGACCTACTCAAACAGAAGCTGCGTGTTAACAAGATCGTCAGGTGACCCGTATGTCCGTCAAAACCTGAGAAGCAGTGGCCTTACATTCATTGTAGTCTCTTAGCTGGTCTCTCCGTCTCCACTCTGGCCCCTTCCAATCCATCCTCTACATTGTGCCTAGGAAGATCTCTTCAGTGGACCGAACAGATTTTATTACTTCCCTATTTAAATCCCTCAAGGGGTGGGGGCGCCTGGGTGGTTCAGTCAGTTAAGTGTCTGCCTTCAGCTCGGGTCATGATCTCGGGGTCATGCGTCCTGCATCAGGCTCCCTGCTCAGTGGGGAGTCTTCTTCTCCCTCTGCCCCTCCCCCTGCTCGCGCTTTCTCTCAAATCAATACATAAAATCTTTAAAAAAATTAAAAATAAAAAAAATTAAATCCCTCGGGGGCTCCCTATGATTAAATAGCAATATGGAAAGAGCATAGGCGCAGTTTCTAGAATGTGGCATGCTGTTTTATGCCTCTAAGCTACTGTCTATGTTGCTTTCTCTTGGGGGAAGTATTTTCCCATCTTCGTTTCTTTCAATGTTCAGCTCAAGTGTAGCCCCATCGGGGAAGCTTTTTCTGTCCCTCCTGTAGTTGGGCCCCTACGCTAAACAGCCTTTTTCGAAGGCATGGGCACGAGTTTATTATGGTGATGTGTGCACTTGTCTGTGTCTCTTTCCCAGCTGTGAACTCTACCCCCACTGTGCTATGTGTGGGGATTCCGTGGGGAATGGGACAAATTCTCAACCCTCTTGAAGCTTACAGAGCAGGTGGGGAAAGGAGCCAATAAACAAATAACTCTAAAATTAAATTGTGAGGGGCGCCTGGGTGACTCAGTCGGTTAAGCGTTCAGCTCCTGATTTTGACTCAGGTCTTGAGATCGAGTCCCTTGTGGGGCTCCATGTTCAGCGCAGTCTACTTGAGATTCTTTCCCTCCCTCCCCCTCTGAGCCTCCCTCTGCTCTCTCTCTCTCTCTCTCTCTCCTCTAAGTGAATAAGGAAAAATCTTTTAAAAACTAAATTGTGCAAAGTCCTATGATGGATACAAGCAGGCTATGGTAAGAGTAGGGAGGAAGCAAAGTCCTCCCTGAAAAAGTGACATTCGCATTGAGGTTGAAAGGCTGAGTAGGTGTTAACCTTATTCATATGCTTATGCTGAAGCCTAGCATAATGCCTGGCGCACGGTAGGGTGCCTTAAATACTGAGTGAATGCCGGGCCTAGCTCCCAAGGTTCTCGTGAGGATCAGTCGGTAACATCTGCAAAAACTCTTAGGAGATTATAAAGTGCAACAAAATGCAACTTTATTACAGACTCTGTCTTCAGAGGATGGGAAGCAGAATTCAAGGTCAGGGTCAGGAGCCTTAGAAAACTTCTGCAGACCCACAAGCTCTGCCCTAGCCAACTGCATACAGTCTTCTCCCCAAACATAATTTGCCCGTTCTGTTTGGATCATCAACATGGCCTTAAATAAGATGGAGGAGGGAGCAGACGCATGGCTTGTGTGGGTGTAGTTTTGGATGAAGTCCTGTGACGGGAAGGCAGCCAGCTCTAGTGCATTGACTTGAAGATCAAACTGGATGACCTCCAAGGGGGGAGGGGGATGCTAAGGGCAGTGCGAAGTGGGGAAGGTGATTAAGAAGAGTATTCATGGTGTTTTGGCCCCTCAATATGATTAGATTCTGTGTTTAAGTGTTTGAGTTCCTTTCCTTTACCTCCCTGACTTATGGCTGTCCAAATATTTCCTGTTTCCAGCAAGACCAGAAGAGAATTAACATAAATTTAGCATCTGCTGTGTGAAAGACGCTGGAGTATGTGCTTTTAAAATATGTAGAACACAGGCGCCTGAGTCAGACTGTCTAGACTTGAACCCCTCCCGTTCCATCGCTTTATGCTAACTGTATAACCTTAGTCAGAATGCACTCTCTCTCTGCATCTAGTTTCTTCCTCAGTGATGGGGATAATATCTCGTAGAGTTGTGAACAGGACTCAGGTGAGTATTAGATATAATATTTCCTGAGTATCGACATCAATAAATGAGCACTGTTATGGCAGCTATTACTTGCTGATTGATTTCTGGATTGAACCAAGGTCAGGGTCAGGACTTTCTTCCATGCACAGGTTTCTACATCTTTCCTCACAGGTTGGTTGCCTAGGTCCATAGGAATAATAATATATAAGTAGGCTGTCTTGGTCCCTCCCAGTGATCGCCAACACTGCTGTCATCCTGGAGTTGAGGCACATAATCTAGTGAAGTGATATTGTACTGGTTCCTTAAGAACTTTGCTGATTAACTAATTAATGAATTAAATCTTCAACAAATGTTGAAGTACCTACTGTGACGTACTATTGAGTACCTATTACGTGCTAAGTCCTCAGAATCGAAGAATAAGATAGTCTGGGGCCTAATTCAAGAGTTGCTTCTCGAAGATTAAGATGGGGCTCTTTTTGGGGTCTTACAGAGGACCATAGCTTTAGCCTCAAGGATCTCAATCTTGGGAGACCAAAAAGAGATATAAACAGAAAGAACGCTATGGTAAATATAGCTGGCGACTGTTGCTTGTAAGCCCTTATATTCCAGCACAGAATGAACTTAGTGATCCAAGGTAGTTTAAAACTGACCTTGGCTCCTTTCGGGAAATACAAATAGAAACTGAAAATAAATTGCTTCTAAGGAGTGGGAATGGGAAGAGAGACTTGCTTTCCATCACAAGTTCTTCAGCGTGCCTTGATTTGTCACTGAGTGCATACAGTATTTGATCTTACTTTGAAAAGTTCAGAACAAAATTAATAAACTATGAAACTGCCTCTAAAATATGAGAGCCTACCACCTCCTATTTCCATTTGGACCAGCCATTTGATACAACTAGGGTCTGGGATGAGAGAAGGCTTGGGAAAGGGGACGTACAGTGGAAAAAAGATATTTTGTTGGGCAGGCTGCTTGTTAATGGTTTATTTAAGCTTGAAAGATTGTTTCTTTGTTCTTATGGCCAAAATAGACATCAAAATAGCTGAATCAAAACAACCTACTTAGTGTATTGACCCTCCTGCCAACACTTTACATCTACTGTGGTATCCTTACCTCTCTCTAGAACCTAAGGAAAATATATTGCCCAGTTGTATATGTGCTTTCTGGTCCCAGCTATTCCTCTTCTGAGTTGGATGGTGCTAGGCAAATTCCTTTCCTCCTCTGGATCTTAGGCCCATCTGCTCACGAGGGTGTGGATTATATAAGTAATTTTCACAGTTGCAAACTTGAGTTTCTGTGGGAACTGAGCAGGGGCCTCGCAGGACTTGAGGAGGGTGGTGAGAACCGAGAACATCCACCTTTGCGTCAACCAGAGCAGCTAAATCCTGCTTCCATCTTTTATTTATTGCTCTTTCTAATAAGGTTTCTACTGAAATAAGGGTTTTATTTATATAAAGTATTTTTCTTTTTTCTTTCCTTTTTTTTTTTTTTTTAAGAGAGAGAGGAGGAGAAAGAGAGAGAGAGAGAGACCCTGTGAGCCAGGAGAGGCAGAGGGAGACAGAGAGAGAGAATCCCAACCAGGCTCCACGTTCAGTGTGGAGCCCAACACAAGACTGAGCCGAAATCAAGAGTCGGACACTCAATCAACTGAGCCACCCAGACACCCCTATAAAGTATTTTTCTAATCACTGAAGTAGATAATCTAAAGTAGATACCAACATCCATACTACAGTTCTATGGTTTTAAAGGAATGCTATAACTAGTCGAATATTGAAAGCAACAGTGTATTTCTAACAGAAAATAGCTTAAAAATCACTTTGACATCATTATCTCATTTGCTACCCAGAATAACCCTATGAGGGTTAAAGAAAGAGAGACCAAGAGAAGAGGGATTCTTGGGGCACCTCGCTGGCTCAGTCAGTGGAGCATGGGGCTCTCGATCTGGGGGTCATGAGTTTGAGCCCCACATTGGGCGTAGAGCTTATGTAAAAAAAGAAACAAAAGGAAAAAAAAAAAGAGAAAAGGAACTCCTTACCTCAGCATCTGCAGCTGAAGAATGAGAGAACGACGACGAACCCAGGTCTTCTAACGTTGATTGCTTATCAGTCCCCACCGCACTGTACCACCACACTTCTCAAAGCATGGTTTTACTACAAAACAATGAAAAGTCCCTCAGAAGCAATGTTGGGCGCCGTAGACACGGAAGTCAGAAAGTTCTTTAGCACCTTGGGAAGTTCAATAGGCCCAATTCCTACAGGTCACGACTGTCAGTACCCAGCCAGAGTTGCTGTTTACCTCTTTCCCTTCCTGCTCCTACTTTTAACCCCCTTTTGATCACACCTGGCTACTTAAGCAGAAGACTTTAGCTTCTCCCTCATGTGAATTACATAAACTATGTTTGTCTTCCTCATTTAAGAGTTTTATTTGGGCTCCTTATTTGATCACGTTTTAAAGTCTTAACCTTTCAGTGTAATGAAGTTTATACTCCAATGATTTGAAATTCACATTTCCATACCATCGAGGTGGCCACATTAACTAGTCTAAGGAACATTGGAAGAGAAAGTTAGACATCTTGAGAAGCTATCCTAGAGTACCAGTGAAGTTCACTTGACTCATCTTTGAGGAAAAGTTTTCTCTGTCATGTGAAAAGATTTAGGTCTCTTAGAAGAGAGCCTACTTCAGACCTAGGCCTGGCTTAAAATGATATAAACAGGGGCGGCTGGCTGGCTCAGTCAGAGGAGTGTGTGACTCTTGATCTTGGGGTCATGGGTTCAAGTCCCATGTTGGGTGTAGCGACTACCAAAAAAAAAAATAAACTTTAGAAGAAAGATATAAACAGAGTTGGAAATAGTAAGAAAAAAAAGATGTTTACAGACCTCAAGATTCACAAATTAGTGACTAAAATAGCACCTAACACCATTGTCAATAAATAGCTGAGGCAGGAAGGGGGTGATGAGAAGAAGTAATGAACACTGTGTGGTTGGGGTGGAAATGCCTTAGAAAGGAAATTAGCGTGACACCTGGGTGGCTCAGTCGGTGAAGCATCTGCCTTCGGCTCAGGTCATGATCTCGGGGTCCTGGGATTGAGCCCCCCCCCCCGTTGGGCTCCCCGCTCAGCAGGGAGTCTGCTTGTCCCTCTCTCTTTCCCCCTCCCCCTGCTTGTGCTTGCTCTCTGTCTCTAGTAAATAAATAAAATCTTAAAAAAAAATTTAAAAAACCCGGTGGTTCTTAATGACGTGGCTGTAGGAAGCAGGCGAGCCTTCCATAAGGGGTTAACTCTCTGGGTCTCTATCTCCTTAGACCCTAGCCAAGATGCTAAAGCTGAAGGGGTTGGGAGGCAGAAAGCTGAGAAGGGCCCGAGGAGGGCAAAGTTAGCAGACATCAGGAATTCTCTTGAAGCTGCTCTGAAACCACACTAGAAATCAAGGGAGAGAAAGGAGAACATTACTTTGGATTTTGCAGAAGCACAGCCACAGGCAAGCGTGTAGCATGCCCAGACCGACGTGTGCAATGCAGGAGATTCAGGCCAAAAGTCAGGTCACAATACTGTGTAGACAAGTGCTCCAGTGACACATGAAATCATTCTTTGAGCATCTGTCGATTTGGATCTAGTCTCTTTTTATGCCCCAAGATGGAGCTAAAGCGATGCCGTCCTCCTGAAACTCAGCGGATTCAGTGCTGGAAGAACGGGAGGTTATGGGACCTTCTGCCTGTCCACCCAGCACGTGCAAGAGAAGGGAGGTTTTCTTCTCGGGTTTTCGTCTTCTAAAGCATGATGTTTCCCAGTGAGGAACCTGCCGGAGCCTGAGAGCAGCACAGAATCATCGGAACTGTTTGGGCTGGCTTCTTTTGTCTGCAAGGCTCCACTATTTTCTCTGGGAAGGCAACCCACTTTCCATGGCAGGCCACAGGGGCGGTTTTGAAGGCCAGGGATTTGTTTCTCTCCCTTGTTATCCTTCCTGCCCATGTTTTCACCATTCAAGAGGAATAAAGAATAGATTGAGGGATACTGAGTGGGCCAGAAGTCTGCCGAATAACCAGCCATTTTCATAAAATGCAGGAGTTTGGTAATTGCCCATTTACCCTGGGTTTGCTTCCAGCTGGTTCCCTTTTCAGCTAACTGACCCAAGTGACGATTGAGACCAATAAAGCATTTAAGGGTTGAGGAGGGAGGAGTTAGTTCCATTTTCTGTTTCCTACTTGCTTGGGTAACTCTGCTTCCCCCTGAGCAAGGAGCTGATGAAGACCTCATCACTATTTTTTAATGAAGAAAGATAATAGGTTTTTAATCTGCTTCTTGTATATAAAGACCTCTTGGCAGAGACTGAATCTTTAAAATATGATTCAGTATTTAAATAGAGCCAAGACTAGAAAAAACCCCAAATACAGGGTTTCTAGAGTCCCAGAGTTTCAGGCAAGCGTATGATTATTTATCATTTATTGAGCACTTGCTAGGGGTCAGCCACTGCACTAAGCCTTTGGTAGCTCAGTAATCCTCACAACAACCCTACGAGGTAGCTGCAATTATTATCCCCATTTTACAGATGGGGAAACTGAGGCTTATAAAGGTTAGGTAACTTACCCAAGTCCAAAGAGCCAGTAGGCGGTGGCACCAGGATTCAAACCCAAGACTGTCTTACCAAAAAAGTCATGTTCTCAATCACAACACACGAGAGATGTGGACTGGAATACCTTCGAGGCCTTAATAACATCGCTACTTAACACTGTTAGTGAGCACTTATAATACGCCAGGCCCTATTCTAAACACTACATGTATCCACTCACATCTCACAAGCCTGTGAAGACGGTACTATGATAAAAGAGGGGTATGGAGAACAGAATTCCCTACGTTCACAGAACCGGGAAGCGGTGCTGGGTTACCCGCTCAGGCAGTCTGACTGCAAAGACCATCCTCTTAACCCCGAAGACCTATTGAGGGCAAAATGTTCATCTCTGCGCGAGCCAGCCCGGACCACTTGGAGCATCGGCCTTCTTGCGAGGCGGTTGGGCCTGGAACTTAACTTCTCCGAAGCCAACAGCAGAGTTCAAGAGGCCAGCCTAGAGCTGAGCCTCCTGTTCAATTCCTTCCCCAAACGCGTGTCTCCATTACCCCTGAGCTCGCGTCTTTGAACAACCGGATGGATGGGGAGAAAGGCGACGGCGGATCTCAGCTGTGCCCTGAACATCCGACGAGGCCGCTGGCTCGCCATGTTTTTCATTTGATCTCAGGGAGATCTAATGAGAGATCATTTCCTGATAACGCCCTGTCTGCTCTCCACATCCCCGGGAAAGCACTCCGCTGCCAGCAATCCCCATTTGGGCCTAATTGCCTTTGAAAAGGGGGCCCAAGAAGCGGCAGAAACGCCTCGGAGTTTGGGTCTGATTTCCTGAGGTGTTCCATTTCAGAAGAGGCCCCTGACAACAGGCAGAGAATAAAAAGAAGTGTGGTCTGGGGCAGACAGTGTTTTTCAAACAGTTGGCCAGATCTCTCCTGGCAGCCGGGAAGCAGCTGAATCATCAAACGCCAGGCCTCTAACGACACGGAGGCTGGGCCGCGCCGAGAGCATTCCAGACGGACTCTGACGGCCGCCCTGAGCGGCCGCTGTACCAACGCCGCCTCCCTTCCAGGGGGCCGGCCGGCCGCGCTGCTCGGCACAGCCCCGGGTTTCACCTCCTCTCGCGCTTAATCTTTCCTCCTCGTTGTGATTGCCCATCCAGCGCGTGCCTGCTTTTGGACGGAATATTTGCGTGACTTTTGGGGTCACCCCAGACACAGCCTCTGCTCTGCGAGCGGAAGCTAAAGGAATCGGTTTCCTGGTCGGGAAGTCACTGAGGTGGAGCGCTTGGGGACTGGACAAGAACGGGCGCACATTCTTTTCCGAGAGGCAGGGATGACCTAGGCATTCAGAAATTGCAAGCCAGATGTTTGGACAAAACCCTAGACCCAATTTGAATCTTCAGAGTGTTGAAATCCCTTAGGAAATCCTTTGACTAGAGCTGCAGAGGGTGGAAGGTAAGGAAGGGAGTCTAGGTAGGGTCGTGCTCCTTGAAAAGAAATAGGTCCCTTCATTTAGATCAGACACAAAACAAATGTTTGGCCTCATTAAGCATGAAGAACGAAGAATGCACCATATTTCCTGTGTCTTTTAAGGTGACTACCTGCAGTTCGCACCATCCGAAGCCTCAGTTTGAATGAGCACAGGAACATGGGCTTTGCTTCTCCATCTCTGTTAATGCGCATAGAGCTATTGTTGAACTACATTTGTCCCTCATAAGTAAGAGGAAAGTAAGTCATAAATACAGAAGTACAAGCAGGAATAGGTAAGGGGAAAGATTCAGGGCCTTATAACCAACAGTACCAAACCGGGCACTGATCACAGCCTGCTCAGATCGGTTTCTCAACTAAAGGAATATAGTGGAAGAGAGGAGCCTTCTTCACTGGTAACAGTAAACTGTGAATGCATGAAGGGGGGGGAGGGGGGAAAAGGGAGGTTGTGACTTGGAAAGAACCTTGAAATTCCACAAAACTATAATCCATTGTCTGGACTCTGATGGGAAAAAGAAAGAAACTGGATTCTCCTCCCTTCGGTCCCTGCCAACAGCATTCCTCCTCCAGTCTGTTCTCCCTGACCCCACCCATAATAATAATAATGTGTGTTATTTTTATAAAACTCTAAATAACTTTCACACACGTTTGTATTTGATCTGTATAACTTTGAGGGGATGGAAAGAAGAGATCTTTCCCTTTTTGCAGGTGAGAACACTGAAGTCCAGAGAAAGTACTCGGTTTGCCCAAAGTCACACAGGAAGTGAGTTACGGGGCCAGGTCCCCTGGGTCATCAGTTCCTGATGCTGTTACCCTTTTTATACACCAAACCATGTTTGCTTGGAGTGCTGGTTCTCAAATTGTCAAGTGCCTCAGAATCACTGGGAAGCATTTCACAACTGCACATTTATAGACTCTGCCCTCAGAAACAAAGTAGGTCTGGGATAGGAGTCCAGAATCTATATTTTTCACTTTATTTTAAAGATTTTATTCATTTGAGAGAGAGAGAGAAGTGGGGGCGAGAGGCAGAGGCAGAGGGAGAGGGAGAAGCAGACTCCCCACTGAGCAGGGATCCCCATGTGGGGCCCGATCCCAGCACCCTGAGATCATGACCTGGGCCGAAGGCAGACGCTTAACTATCTGAGCCACCCAGGTGCCCCTAAGAGAGCTATTCTTATGAGGAAGGTGAAATGAGGGGCTAAAGGAGAACTGATGTTGTCTTTAGCAAAGTACACTTGCTCCCCCAGCTCCCTTCCCCTAAAACCCCTTTTCCACATGAAGGTGTAGTCAAATGAGCATCAAAGGAAGCCTTGAAGATAAGGATATCTTGCCCACCGGCCCCTAGATATGTGGCCAAAGGCCAAAGAAAGGGAGTTTGCCAACATGGCTCGGGGGGGGGGCCCTATGAGGATAGATGTGCTTGACACTCAGGCCTCTTTTTTAGCACAGTTGGTAGTGTTTGAGTCTTCCCTCTGCCAATTATTGGCTGTATAACCTTGGGCAAGTCACTTAAATTTTCCATGCCTTGGTTTCCTTAACTATACAACGGAGATAAAATTACTATGTATATCCTAGAGGCCTTGTAGGGATTAAATGACCCAATGTGCGTCCACCGCATCTAACAAGCGGTAACAGTATTAGGTTAATTACAGTTTCCCTGAGTCATTGCTGAGCTGCAATCAGTAAGGGGTGGCTTGTGCCTAGAATTAAGCGTTTCTGTGGTTTTCGTGTCTCTGCCTCAACAAGTGAGGAAACAAAGGTGCTCTGAAGAGCCATAGGTGGCAGTTTTATGACACTCCACTAACTCCCTTTTTCAGGCTTAAAGATGAATCCTGATGACCTACGGGGCTTCAAGTGTTTTCTGCTGCAGCATCACGGGGCAAAGAGATATGTGACGACCAAACACGATACTTTTTCTCTCCTCTTAAAAATTATTCAGTGGGATTTCATATAAATCCGGTCAGTGTTGGTATATAGCAAAATACACAGTCAAAACAATGCAGTGCAATGCTATTCTTCCTCTTTCAACTTTTCCATCTCAAGACTGCTCCGTAAGTGACGAAGGATGATGACGATGACGATGACGATGGTGATGGTGATAATGATGATGGAGATACCAGGGGCCCGAGGCTCTTTTAAGAGTATTAGGAAGGCCTATGGGGACACAGGCTAAATGCACAGCACGAATGGCATGGTGGCTGGTTATAGAAATTATACTCGGGGACTGGCTTCCCAGAATGTGCTGATGGGCGATACTTTGGGATTTCGGCAGGGTTTCAAAGTTGGTAGATTTATTGGAAGCACATTCGTGTCTGGAGACTGTAGGGTATAGGTGTGTGTGTGTTCTGGTGCCGGAGTGGGGGGAGGGAAGAACAGAGAGACAGAAGGTGGAGGAAAGAGAAAGAAAGAGAGAAGTTAATAGAGACAGAGAGGGGGTTGAGGAGGCAAAGCAAGAAAATTTTTGCAAAGGGATGGTGGGGAGGGATCGAGCACTGTGTCCAGAATCTCTGTGTCCTAGAAGCTTCCAGAGCACATCGGATCTCGCAGGGAAAGCAGAGTTTCATTCCAGCCTGACTCAGCCCACCTACCAGCAGCTTTGCTCCCTGCTGTCTGTACTGTCACTCATGTCCAGGCACATCTGCTCCAGTGCCCCCAAGCCATTTCATGGTAGATTCATCTGTACCTTCGCCGCTCATGTGACCACCAGCCAGCCAGCGAGGCGTCAGAGTACCAGCAAGTAGCCTAGGTGGGAGCGCAAAGGAAACACTGACAAATATAAAATACCTACAGGTGTACGTGTCTGGCACCAATTCCAGCCAGTTAGCACTTAAACAATTCAAGCAGTGGTATCAATATGGTGGCCCAAAGGCTTGTGCCTTTGATTATGTGCATGTGTGTATCTAAAGAACATACTTGCCCATAGAAATCTTTCAGTAACTGGCAATTTTCATGAAAATGATGTAAGAAGGGTAAGTCCATTCCTGGCTTTCTCTTTCAACAGGTTCAGTTACACAGTGCAAACTGTTCGCAGATCAGACCGCTCATTCCCTGAGGAGTGTCTGTTTGGCCTGGGCCCAAGGCCTGCTAGGCTGGGGGGCTCCGGTGGCTGTGGGAGCTGCTTGGGCTACTGCACTTTTTGCTTATACGCAGCCCCCACATAGTGCCCTTGGAACTGGATAGCCCCGTGCAGAGTCTATTGAAATTGGAGGACTTTTTTCCCATGTATTTTGCAGCTTCCAGAAACACCCAAGCTTTCGCTTTCTTTTTTTTAAATTTTATTTTATTTTATTTAAATTCAATCAATTAACATCCCAAGGCTTTTCTGATCATCGCAGTTCAGTTGAACTTTGACCAGCTCTTATACAAAGTTCAGTTGAGTCACTCAAACAGAAGGACATCATGAAATATGTTTTCATTCTGATCCTTTTGCACCTAAATGGGAGACAACCACCAAAGAAAAAGGCTTTCAGGATTTTTTTTTCCTATTAGACTATAAAATCTCTTTAATTCTTCAGTGGATGTACAGTTTGGATGCACTAAAGCCAGGGTTTATAGAAGATCAGGGAAGAAGACTAGAATTAATGGAAATTAATTGGTTTGCCTTTTGGGGACAAACTGAATCAGACAGAACTATTTATCCAGAACCAGGTTTTTAAAAAATACCCAATGAGACAGAGAATAAAGGCATATCCTTTCACACTTCATTGTGAAAACAATTAAATAACGGGCTTTAGTGATATACGCCAACGAGATCATCTTCAGCAAGTCACACGTGCCAGTATGGTTTGGAAAAGCAAATCATTGGGGCGCCTGGGTAGCGCAGTCGTTAAAGCGTCTGCCTTCAGCTCAGGGCGTGATCCCGGCGTTCTGGGATCGAGTCCCACATCGGGCTCCTCTGCTGGGAGCCTGCTTCTTCCTCTCCCACTCCCCCTGCTTGTGTTCCCTCTCTCGCTGGCTGTCTCTCTCTCTGTCAAATAAATAAATAAATCTTAAAAAAAAAAAAAAGAAAGTGGAAAAGCAAATCATCTGTGTCCTGTATTCAGGAGGCACATTGTAGAAATCCTGACCGCATATCTTAGGGCAGTTATGAAGATACACACTGGCCCTGAGTTACAGAGCTTTAAAAAAGGTGGTGAGGCTTGAGTTTTGGAAAGCCTTCTCCGAACCCCACCCCAAGTCGAGTGAAATGTCTGTCAATATATTTCTAAGTACTTAACTGTGTAGATGTCTGCCATTCATAGTACATGGTGAGGTCCTTGAGGGCAGAGACCATATTCTACTTGTATTTAAAACACGACTACCGACATCCTGCATGATAGAGAGTAGGTGCTAAATAAATACTTGTTAAACTGTTGATGGAGTCAGGCAGTGGGACAAATGAAAATTGGGCAAGGGAGGGGCCTAAAACAAACATTCAAAACATGGCCCATTTTCTACTCTGATTTCCATGATTTGTATAAAAATGAATACTCCTGGATCTGCATGAAGGGGCCAGGTATATATAATATGATTAAAAAGCCCATCTTGGGGACACCTGGGTGGCTCAGTCATTAAGCGTCAGCCTTCGGCTCAGGGCGTGATCCTGGCGTTCTGGGATCGAGCCCCACATCAGGCTCCTCCGCTGGGAGCCTGCTTCATCCCCTCCCACTCCCCCTGCTTGTGTCCCCTCTCTCGCTGGCTGTCTCTGTCATATAAATAAATAAAATCTTAAAAACAAACAAACAAAAAACCCACTACTATTTCTTAAAAAAAAAAAAAGCCCATCTTGTTAAATCTCTCCTAAACATTATTTTATTCTGTCATTTTGCCTGCAAACTCAGGATAAAAAGATCCCTTTTGTAACGTTCGAGAATCCTTGAGGATCTTCCAGGTGATCAAACATTCATATTTTCATATAAAATTAGAGCAGGTTGCTCTGCTTTTAACACCTAGCTGACATTAGCACTGAGGTTAAGAAAAAAGGTTTGACTAAAGAGGTCGGAGGATGAGAGAGGGTGCCCAATTAAGAGGGAGAGAGAGAGTGGGGATGCCTGGGTGGCTCAGTCAGTTAAGCATCTGACTCTTGATTTCGGCTCAGGTCGTGATCTTGGGGTCGAGGGATCAAGCCCCTCATGGAGCCCCAGTTTGAGCCTCACGTTGAGCCCCATGTCAGGCTTGGTGTTCAGCAGGGAGTCTGATTCCTCCTTTTCCCTCTCCGTCCCCCCGCCCCCCGCACACCCCCTTCCTTCTTCCTTAAATAAATAAATCTTAAAAGAGAGAGTATTTTGGAGCATGCAAACATGGTGGGGCAATCCAGTCTGGGTAGCTCAGGGCAGATCCAGATTCTGGATGAGGTAGGGGCTGGAAGTGAAGCACAGGTACAGAAAAGAAATTGATGAATGACAAAGTAAAATTTAGAATCAAGTCATAGACTATGACACTTAGAAGGATGGTTACAGGGGCGCCTGGGTGGCTCAGTGGTTAAGCATCTGCCTTCGGCTCAGCTCATGATCTCAGGGTCCTGGGATCGAGACCCACATCGGGCTCCCTGCTCAGTGGCGAGCCTGCTTCTCCTGCTCCCTCTGCCTGCCTCTCCTCCTGCTTGTGCTCTCTCTCTCTGTCAAATAAGTAAATGAAGTCTTTAAAAAAAAAAAAAAGACGGTTACATGTCCTTAATGCCAGTAGGATGTGGAGAGACAGAAAGGTTAAATGACTTTCCCGAGGTCGCATGCCTATTTCTTGGTTGAGCTAGCAATAAAACCAACAGAACTTTAATCTTTTTAGCACATCAACAATTAAATGCAGTTCAAGTCCTTGTTAAGCACCTACTCCGTGCTCAGCACACGCTACACGCTGTGCTACACGCTGCTGGGAGTTCAAGTTCCATTCAGGACTTTTATCGTCAAGAAGCCTTCTGTGTTCTTTTTGTAATAAGGACTTCCTCTTGTGAAGGCCAAAATACCCGAGCAATACTGCCTAATTTGTGCTGGGATATTCAAATTTAAAGACAGTAAGTGAACGTCTCTGTCTCACAGTAGATTCAAACCAATCAGGGAACCAAATATAATAAAGTCAATCTTTGCTGTGAACTTCAACATCTTTCACTCCAGATCCACGTGGTCATCAAGTCATGTAGATTCTGCCTTCATAATCTCTCCCAAGTCTGCCTCCTTACTTTGTGTTCATTCTCCCCTTGGTCCCCATTCTCATCACCTCTCATGTGGATTATGACAATAGTCTCTACATTGCTATTCCTGGACCTATATCATCTCTCATCCTCCAATCAATGCACACCTGTGATGGATTAATATTCCTAAAACATCACTTTAGGTACATACATCATAAATCTGTTCAAAAGCATTTTGTGCTCCTCACTGACCGAGACGAAAAGCCAAGTTCTTTTTTTTTTTTTTTAAGATTTTATTTATTCATTCGACAGAGAGAGAGACAGCCAGCGAGAGAGGGAACACAAGCAGGGGGAGTGGGAGAGGAAGAAGCAGGCTCCCAGCGGAGGAGCCTGATGTGGGGCTCGATCCCACAACGCTGGGATCACGCCCTGAGCCAAAGGCAGACGCTTAATGACTAAGCCACCCAGGCGCCCCAAAAAGCCAAGTTCTTATGCTGACTTCACCATCACCCCCTTTGTCCTCCTTTGTAGTCATTTGCTTACGGACATGTCTTGTTCCTGACCCTAGACTCTAAATTTGTAAGGGCAGAGACTCTAGCTTCTTGTCTTTCAATTCCTATGCCCTAGCGCTAATCAGGCCTTCAGTAAATGTTTCTTCCTGATGATGATCACTTCCTACGATATAATATCAAAATATTTTCATTTAATGTCCCATAATCAAATTTACAGAAGACATTTCTGCCTTTGCTAAAGGCTGATGTTGATAGATATTTGATTTCATCTTCTACCATTCGTTTTCAGAACATTTCATACTATGTATTATTTTACACACACACTCACATTCATGTAGAGTTAAGTCAGGCTCTGGCAGAGACTGACCTAATTCCTTCATATGTATCCCAAACACTCACACTGTTAGGATTTGACTTGCCTTCCATTGTTTAAGCTTAAATTTGTCTTATCGCTACTAAATATACAACCCATTCTGGGCAAGAATACCAGGAGGAAACAAATAACTCTCCCTTCTCTTTGTGCTTTGTGTTTGTTCTTTGTACTCGTTCCCACAGTAGGTATATTCCCCATGGATCCACGGCGAGTCAACAGGAGGTGAGCTGAAGGCAAATGATGGATTACGCTCACTCGGAGAAATTCCATACTCATTTTTAACAAGCTGGGAAACAAGATGTCATGGAGAAATCATTGACTTGGCAATCGGTGTAATGGGGTTCTAGACTTGGTTTTGCCAGGAATTAACAATATAATCTTAGAGTTGTAGGAATACTTGTTGTGAAGCTATTTCCACATCTGCCAAAAAAAGGGGTGGTGGATTTGCTTCATTCATTTTACAAATCTCTGATGTTTGCTGAATACGTGATGGGCACGGGGCAAGACACTTTCAAGGAATGGAAAGATGGACCAGACATGAGTTTCTGCCTCTGAGAAGATTATAAGTCTGGATGGCAGAAGGTTCACACTCAAAGGACTGAAATACAAGGCAGACAGTCATAAGAACCACAAAATAGGTACCAAGAAAGTATGTAATGATCTCACAGTTGCCGTCAGCTTCAACATTCTATGATGTATAATTACTTTCTCATGGAGAAAAGTCTTCTCTTCCCCAAACAGAGATATTATCCTTATTTATTAAAGTGATTTCTTCATTAGCATCACCTCCCACATCCACGAGAAAGGAAAGTCCAACTGAATGATTTTGGAGCTTAATCCCAGGGAGATGGAAAAAGGCCATTTTGTAGAAAGAGTTAATACTCTTTAACAAGTCAGCAAAAGAAAATAACAGAAACTTTTAAAATGAGTTACATTTTTTAAAGTAACTATTTTATAAACAGATGCCGAAGACAAAAAAAATCAGTCAGACATTACTGAGTCTCGGCTGTTCTTCTAGCCCTCCTCAAGCAGTTGCAGGAGTTAAAAATGAATTTCAACATCTGGTCCCTCCCCCAAACCTAGTTAGCATGTAAGTAGGTAGGTAAAGACTAAATACACGGAGGATGATTTTTTTTTAAAGATTTTATTTATTTATTCCAGAGAGAGAGAGTGAGAGAGTGCATGAGCGACTGGGAGAAGGAGCAGAGTAAGAGGGAGAAGCAGATTCCCCACTGAGTGCGGAGCTCGATGCAGGGCTGGATCCCAGGACCCTGAGATCAAGACCTGAGCCAAAACCAAGAGTCCGATGCTCAACTGACTGAGCCGCCCAGGCGTCCCCACAGAGGATGATTTTTAAACAGTTTAGTATAAGATTGCAATGATGGAGAAAGATCTGTCTTTAGAATCTGTCAGACCAGGGCACCTGGGCGGCTCAGTCAGTTAAGCATCTTCCTTTGGCTCAGGTCATGATCCCAGGGTGCTGGGAATGAGCCCCGTGTCACGTCGGGCTCCTTGCTCGGCAGGGAGCCTGCTTTTCCCTCTCCCTCTCCCTCTGCCTGCTGCTCCCCCTGCTTGTGCTCCCTCTCTTTCTGTCAAATAAATAAATAAAATGCTTTAAAAAAAAAAAAAAGAATCTGTCAGACCTAGGTTCAAAACCTTCTCTGCCACCTACTGGTTATGTGACCTTGGGCCCACTGCTTAACCTCCTTGTAACTCAGTAACTTAGTCTCCCCCATGTACAATGAGGATAGTTGTAGGACTTGTCATGCAGGTTTGTTGTGAAGATTACATGAGCAAATGCATGTTAAGTACCAAACACAGTGTCTGGCCCACAGAGAGGCTTACTGGCTATTTGTTGATTTGATAATCAAGGTCAGTCGGAATACCTGAGGAAGAGGCTTAGACCCAAGAACTCCTGGGTGGCTCAGTTGGTTAAGTGACTGCCTTTCGCTCAGGTCATGATCCTGGAGTCCCAGGATGGAGTCCCACATCGGGCTCCCTGCTCAGCGGTGAGTCTGCTTCTCCCTCTGACCCTCCCCCCTCTCATGCTCACTCTCTCTCTCTCATTCTCACTCTCAGATAAATAAATAAATAAATAAAATCTTAAAAAAAAAAGTTCAGAGTCAAGATGGGCATTTAAAGATGGCAGAAAAGAGGGAGTAGGAAAAAAGATAAATGAAATCTGGTTGCAATTTTGACCTGGAAGGACAAAAAGATCAAAAGAGAAGAATACACCCTATCTTATACACTTCTGCAATATATGTAGTGATAAACTAACGTCAGCAAATGTCAGCTAATAACTAGTGATAATTAACAATCTAGTACTGGTCTGGTTGGCACATCTCTTATCCACCTAGTCATTAAACTCTCTTGTCAGTGGATCTCCAGGTATCATCGCCCTACTAAAATTTGGTTCATGGATTATGAGAGTAAATGCCAGCACAAGTTATTCTTTGCTAAGTTTGACGCATTTTCTTTTGATCTGCTAGCAGCTCCAAAAGACTAAAGCTTTGAGAAATGTTTCCAAGTAGCATAACTCTTTACTACATTGACCTTTCTAAAATTGTCGAAACCAGACAAAATATTTGACCAGCCTTACACATTTTTTTCTTTTCACATAGGTAATATTATGCTGACTGGCAGACCAAAAATATCTTGGTGCTTTGGGATGAAATATATTGTTGGAAACAGAAGGTAAAAACCATCAAAGATAAAATTTGGAAGAAAGAGGCTTATCTACAGAATTCAGGTTCAAGGAAGAACACTGAGCACATTATCAAGAGTAAGTTGTCTTCTGAGTTTGACAGGAACTACAGACACACTATCTTCTTGGAAGTATGAGCAGATCACAGTCTCGTGGTCTTTGACACACTAGAGCTGTTGTGAAAACGTCACATCCCACTTTGATTCAGGAGAATTAATTTGGAAAAAGCCAAATTCCCTCCCATTTAACTTTCCAAATAAATCAAATTCCTTTTGTGTGTCCCCATTACTTGACTTTGAATGGAGGTAACCATACTCTTGCTACGGCCCCTTGTGAGTAGAAAAACTCAAGGCGGCACTGGCTCTAGATCAGCTTAGCCTGACCCAGGCAACCCCCCCTGGAATCCCAGTAAGACATATTTCCAGAGGTTAGAAGAAAGACGTTTTCTGAGGAATTGATGGCATTTTGGAAGAGAGGAAAAAAATTCATACAAGTATTTGCAGAGGCTGAACACTTTATTTATTTATTTTTATTTTATTATGTTAGTCACCACACAGTTATTTATTTATTTTTTAAAAGATCTTATCTCTAAGAAATCTCTACACCCAAGGTGGGGCTCGAACCCACAACCTCAAGATCAAGAGTCGCATGCTCCACAGACTGAGCCAGCCAGGTGCCCCAAGGTTGAACATTTTATTTTCTTTTTTCTTTTTTTTTTTTTAAAGATTTGATTTTATTTATTCGACAGAGATAGAGACAGCCAGCGAGAGAGGGAAACAAGCAGGGGGAGTGGGAGAGGAAGAAGCAGGCTCATAGCGGAGGAGCCTGATGTGGGGCTCGATCCCAGAATGCCGGGATCACGCCCTGAGCCGAAGGCAGACGCTTAACTGCTGTGCCACCCAGGCGCCCCGAACATTTTATTTTCTTAAAGATTTTATTCATTTATTTGAGAGAGAGAAGGACAGTGAGAGCAAGAGAGAGCAAGAGCACGGGGTGGGGGGCAAGCAGACTCCCTACTGAGCAAGGAACCCAACACGGGGCTCCATCCCAGGAATGCCGAGATCATGACCTGAGCCAAAGTCAGACACTTAACCGACTGAGCCACCCAGGCGCCCCAAGACTGAACACTTTAAAATGAAGTTTTCAGAAAGTTCATCTTTCCATAGACTGCTAATACTTGTGTGAAGTAAATGGCATCTCCCCTATTCTCCATAGCTGAAAGACTTCTATCATTTAGAGGGCTCATCCCCAGAGGGGTGCATTTATTGTTAGAAGATGAGGTGTAAGTCTTGTTATTGAAATCAATTATTATTATTATTATCTCTCAGGTTGATCAGGAGTCAGGCAGCAGTTTTAAGTGTGAGTGATGCAAGCATCCTTAAATAAACTTGAAGCCTGAGACTCAACCAGGAAGTAGGATATGTTCCTGTGGGGGACAAGCCCATTATTTCCTCCAAAAGACTTTTACAGAAATTTTAAAAATAGTCAAGTGTGTCTTGTAATAAAAATAATGGGATGTATTTTGAATAAACAGGTAATAAGACACAGGCACACAAAAGACATAATAAAGTTATAATGTCCTTCCAGTGTCTAACATTGATAGACATTTTCCACAATTATAGATTTTACAATGTTGTCTTTCCATCTGGAGATGGTTTTAACATGAAAATATGGTAAATGAAATGGATAATTCAGGTTGCGAGTCTATGAATTTTATATCCCTTTCCAACGGCATGTTGTCTCCCTCCCCAGATACCGTCTCCAAGGTTTGCCAATTACAACAGTGCGACTATTTTGAAAGAATGTTCATTTGAGTTCCCAGCAAAAATAAGTTTGAGGAGACACTGCCATTCAAAACAGTCACAAATGAACTCCATACTTCATTACCTCAACTGCAGGCACAAATAGAAAGGCAATATGGCTTTTGCATTCGAAATCTGTTTTGGACTGAAACAAACAAACAAAAAGTCACGCTCCCTGTTGGGAAAAGACGCCCGAGGAAGGGGAAAGGTAGACTGTCCCTGCTGCTAATGGGAACTCGAGCATTGCGCTGTTACTGAGAATGACACATACATTTTGTTCCCAGTGGAGCCTGTTTTAGTACCTCTGACCATTTTATGACTGTTTAGGTTTGTAGGCTGTCTAATAGCTGTGCCCATGGCAAACCACTGGAGATCAAATGTGCAGAGGAAAGAGAATGTGGTTTATTGGATGCTAAACTGAACTGAAAGCCAGCACACTTCAGTTCTATTTCTGGCCTCTCTTTGGACAAATTGTACCTTTCTTGACCTTGAGTAAGTCATTTACTATCACTACACCCCAGATGGTGCAATTAGGCCTCATTATAAGACAACTCCAATGCCACATTTTTTTCCATAGCATAATTTATAAAATAGGGAATAAATGTAACATGCATTCATTGAAGAATGGCTCATTCGAAATGCTTCAAAGCCCCACTGCCTAATGGTACCATCAACTGAGCAGAGCTGTCCCCAGGTGAGGTCTGAGGGGCAGTGATGGGGAGAAAAGGAGAAACCCAGGATGAAGATGTGCTGTTCTTCTCCCTCCTTCCCTTCCTTTCTTCTAGTTCTTCTTTCCATGGTTTTATTGGAAAAGGAATGGGAATTGCTGAATGTTGCCTGCCCTGGGGACATCCATGGTGATGACACTACTGACCAGAGTTTTGTAGGTTGAGAGGAAGGGGGATAGTCCCATCATCGGCTCCTCTGATAGTGGAATCGAACTTTCAGAACGGGAAGCCAAGATGACTGCCAGAATATCTGGGGTTTTCAAGCAACTAGGCTATAAACCAAGCTGCACTTTTGGGGCAAACTTTTTTTCAAGTCTGAGAATGTGACTTTTAAAAATGTGATGCCTGAGATATATATCTTCAGCTGGGGTAAGTAGTAGTGAAGCAGAATTTCTTTTATTTAAAGTTGTTCTACTAAAAAAAAAAAATCTAAGGATGCATTTATTTTGTATATTGAATGATCATTAGACCTGGTGATTATGATTCCTGTTCTATTTTATGGCATCAACTGTATTCAGTATAATAATAAAATAGTGAGTTTGGGAGCTTGAAAAGCAGTATTAGAACTAAGCCAAGGCAAGGAAACTGAGGCACAGAAAGTGAGTTGCCACTTAGTACATATTGAGATGAGAAATCTAATCTGAATCTTTTTATGGCAACGAATATTTCATTGCTTAGATTTGACATCATATGAATTGACAAGTTCCTAGAAGTAGTACCAATTCGAACTTTCCTTCTTTCCATAAGAGGCCCAACTACTAAATGTGAAACCAGTTGCTGAAACCATAATTGACTTTAGTTGGATGCTCCTTAGTTTTCGTTTTGGCTTTAATGTTTCCACCAGTACGGCATAAGTTATTGATTACTATGGTTGTTATGATTAGGCCCCACAGAATGAAAGAGGAGAAAAATATTGAAAGTCTAAAATGAGTTGCCCGACAAAGTCAGAGCACTTTCTACAGAAAAGTTTGAAGAGGGAAAAAAAATTACTGATTATTTACTTTCCTCCCTAAAGACAGCAGACAAAATTAATCTTTTCTTTCTTTCTTTCTTTTTTTTTTTTTTTAAGTAACTCTACACCCAATGTGGGGCTCAAACTCACAACACCAAGATCAAGTCACACGGTCCACTGACTGAACCAGCCAGGCACTCCAAAATTAACCTTTTCTAAAGTGGCACTTCCCGTAGGTAGATGAATTGCGGAAGAAAAGAAAAAAGAGTCTCCTCTCAGCACAAGCTGCTGGAAGCACCTGTGCCAGGGGGATTTCCTCACTCCCTGCCCATCCACCCAACACCTTTGTGCAGTGTGCAGCCTGCACAACCTTAAGCAGAGACCCTGGGCATTGTCCTTATTCCAAATGCTATCACTCCTGTCAGCATCTCGTTCATTAGTAATAAGTTAAAATTCAGCTGTGGACAACACACAGTCTTGCGTTTCCTTGGCTTGCCTTCAGTATTAGTAAGGACAGGAGCTCCAAGGCTCTGTAGCGTCCTAGCAGTAAGCATGGAGTTTTGATGTTAGCGAACGCATTGACTCATTCCCACCCATTTGCCCCCTGCCATACCCACCCTTTCAATCTAGCCACACCCCACTGATGCTTTAAGGCCTCCTCTTCTCTTCCAAGTCATCTTTGCTGACTCATTCCAACCCTCACTGATATTTCTTCCTGACATCAACTAAGACTCATTGCTGAGGATTTGGCATTGATTAATGTGGCGTGGGCTGGCATTCAGGAGATAACCCTGCAATGCTCAAACCACCAGGCCGCATGAAGATGACCATGGCATTCCTGCAGGAGTGGTTTCAGGGCAAGGTGCGAGTCGGTCTGCAGGCTGTCTAGCAGCTGTTGCGTGGGGTAACGTAGACTTAGAAGAAAACAAGCACCCGGCCGCCCATTGCACTCAGTACCAGCATGTGCTGCCTAGAATTCCCGCACCCCACCTGGGCTTCTGAAAACAGGGGTTCCATCCCTCCCTGCGGCAGTGGTAAATAACAATTGAAAGTATGTCTCCTAAATCATGGAGGCGGGCTTTTATATCTCCATTACCTTCAATAGGAGAAACTTCTGTAGCCTATTTAAAAACGTGAAGAAAGAGAGGCGCCTGGGTGGCTCAGTCGGTTAAGCGTTGGAATCTTGATTTTGGCTCAGGTCATTGATCTTAGGGTCATGAGATGGAGCCCCACCTCGGGCTCCACGCTCAGCATGGAGCCTGCTTAAGATTCTCTCCCCCTCTGCCCCTCCCCCAACTCTCTCTCTCTCTCTCTCTCTCTCTCTCTCTCTCTCTCAAAAAAAAAGTGAAGGAAGCTACTAAATTAACGGTCAGAGTAACAAAGAAGTTTCTTTTCATAGTGTAGCTAATCCCCTAAAACAGTTGCCACCAGATGCCCCCTTTCTAGAACTTGGTATATGTTTGAGTTAAACAGATACAAGGGTTTCAAGTCTACTTTTTCATCTTCAAAAGAGCTGAGCAGGGAGTGGAAGGAGTTAACAGTAACTGACGGGACTCCCGCTGAGAGCTTTATCAACTATGTGCGCCTGCTTACTCTTTTCTACTGGTTTGTATTGTGGCGCTAATGACTCTTACTTTTGAGGTTGCTTTGAAGTAAAGCTTGCCTTTCTATGAAATAACAAAGCAATCCAAAAAGGGGAAAGGGAGACCATTTTACTTCTCTTTCTATCCCAAAACCCATTTTGAATCTTAGCACTTCAATTGAGGAAAGGCCAAACAAGCCAAGGAAATGACAGAAGAAAAACACACTCGTAAGATCCAGTGCCTAGATAGGTGTGTGGGAGGGGAGAGGTTGGGTTGGCTCGTACCTAGCCGCATGCAACTGAATACAGACAGCACCGTAAGACAGACAGCCCCGCTGGCTCAGAGCAGCCCCTAGGCTCCTACGGAAGGGAAAGAGCCCACCTTCGTCCCTTACTCCAGTCACAGCAGAATGAGCAAACTCTAAAGGCCATAATTATTCTGGGGGCATTTCAGTGTATTCAGTGTGACGCACATATTAGAACCTAGGGTGGTCACTAATTGTTTTATAAATGTTTGTCTTGAAATCCCCAGAAAGAGTCAAAACTCATTCATTGAGAGCCAGGCCAATATCCACACCGTTTCTCTTTTCTAAAGGGCTTAACTGAGACATATAGTTTAGTGCTCCGTCAATAGATGTATGATTTAATGTAAAAACAAACCTTGGGGCTCCTGGCTGGCTCAGTCGGTAGAGATGTGACTCTTGATCTTGGGGTCATGAGTTCAAGGCCCACATTGAGTGTAGAGCTTGCTTAAAAAATAATAATAATGAAATAAATCTTTATTTTTGAAACTCAATATAACCTGGTTTTATAGACATGAGGATCGTGGTATGGCATAGTCTATTCAAAGGAGGTAGAAAAGAGTTAAGAAATGGCAAAAGAGTTTAAACCATCAAGAGTAGTTCCAGTGGATGAAAAAAGCATACCCTCAAACCGTCTAATTATAGACTGGGCTCTGTGAGTTAATGACATTTCTTTATAAGACATGTGATTTTTTTTTTTTTCTGTCTGGAAGCAACACACAGTCAGGAATTGAGGCAAACATCAATAGAACAAAAGCTGTAGCTCAGCTGTTTGGAGGAAATCAATTCAAACAACTCATAATTTGCCGGGTGACACACCATGAAACATTAAGCTAAGTGGCGGCACCTGGCTTCAGAAGCGTGATCTCTAGGACAGCTACCAATTTATTCATGCTGAAAAGGAAAGTCTCCCCCTCCCCACCCCTTTCATGTAAAGCTTATAAACCAAAATGAGAATGATATCAAAGGGCTCTAAAAAAAAAAAAAAAGCTTCCTAACAGACGGTTATCTCTTTGTCAGGTTACTTCGTCCAACTTTCTCAAACAAAGTGAACAATGAGCTTTACTAAGGAAATGCTTTGAGATCTACAAGCCGTGAGGCGAACGGACGAGGTTCAGTACGGAAGGGAGGCATGCAGGGTGGCGGAACGTCGGTATAATGGAAGGCTGGTTCGCGACCTGGAGAGGTTGTCAGTGAGGACATTTTCACTGGGACCTGGGGTCAGAGAAGAGAACCACAAGCACCTCTGTACCTTAAAAACAGCAGCCAGAGACATGGGCACTGGTTCATCATGATCAGTTACTTACTGTTTCAGAGAAACCAGTGACAGTGGAGTTCACAGAAGGGAAAAGGGAGGGAAGGCTGACCTTGGGTAAACTGAGAAAGATGGTCAATAGGAGTACAGCTCATGATGAAGCAAGGTATTAAGTGTCATGGAGAAACTTTGGGGAGTATTCACCAGGACATCATTGGCCCCAAGCACATGTTGAATGAAGACTTACAATATGGCGAGTTTGAGCTAGTTGAGATGGGGCATAGAGAAGAAATGTAGCCACTTTCCTCAAAGAATATATCATCTAATGGAGACAAGATTAATAGCGACCACTGAGTATGTACCGTGTGCATATATGTTCTCTTACAACATAATCCTCACAAACCTCCCAGTGAAGTGGGTACCGTTATTGCCTCCATTGCACAGATGAGGAGACTGAGTTCAAAGAGGTTATGCATCTCATGCAAAATCATTCACCCAGTCAGTGACAGGGCCAAGAAGTGAATCATGGTCTTACTCTAGAGTCTTTGCATTCAATCACTAGAGCAACCGTAAAGTGGGGATAACAAGGTTGTCAACCACAGAGCCGTTAGGAGAATAAATGAGTTAACACATGAAAACAACAAGGAGAGTGACTGGCACGGAGCCAATGTTCAAAAATGGTCAGCTGTCATTGTCTTTAATGTCAGCAGTGTTTCCCTACATTTTAATGCATAAACCCTGTTTTACAATATCCTTGACAGACAGTTCCCAGCTCCTGACTATCCATCTCCCCAGGGGCAGGAAGCCCAGGACTT
This sequence comes from Ursus americanus, assembly GCF_024610735.1. Classification (NCBI taxonomy): domain Eukaryota; kingdom Metazoa; phylum Chordata; class Mammalia; order Carnivora; family Ursidae; genus Ursus; species Ursus americanus. The sequence goes on along the minus strand of NC_142164.1, from coordinate 32,799,622 downwards.
GAGCAAGCTGCTTCATTGGGCAACAGCTTTTATTGTTTGGAGGGATTTCCCTTGATCGGCTGAAATAAACCTTCCTATCATTTTTGCCTACTGGCCCTAGTTCTGCCACTGGGAATAACACAGAATAAGCCGACACCCTCTTCCATTTGACAGGACAGATTACATATGGGAAGAGGTAGAGAATCATTTAAGATTTTTGAGCTGGAGAGAAACATAAGGAAAGGCAAGTCTAAGGAAGATGCGTCTGATGAGAATAAGCAGAGCTGCGTTGGGGAGCGGTGAGAATGGAGACGGGGGACCAGTGAGGAAGATGTGGCGGGGATCCGGATCATATGGACCAGGACAAGGGCCGGGGCAGTGAGGGTGGAGAAGCAGCACAGATAAAGGAAAAGGAAACCTTTCATGGGAAATTTGACAGGGCTTGGGCATTGGCTGGGTATGGGGTTGGGCGGATAAATAAAATCTCATTGATGATCCTAAGTTTTCCAACCTAGCTATTGAGAAGAGCCAAGCCGTTGGGGTTTTTTTTTTTTTGGTTTTGTATATTTGTTTGTTTGGGAGGTGGGATGCCTTTGGAGGGTGGAAAGATGATGGGTTTGGGTTTGAGCTGACAATTAGATAAGCCAAAGAGATATCTAGTAAGTATATCTGGGTAAGAAATACTAATTTTTTAAAAATTTTATTTATTTGAGAGAGAGAGAAAGTGAGCTGGGGAAGGGGCAGAGGAGAGGGAGAGAATCTCAAGCAGGCTCCGTGCTGAGCATGGAGCCTGACTCGGGGCCCGATCTCATTACTCTGAGATCGTGACCTGAGCTGAAACCAAGAGCTGGACACTTAACTGACTAAATCACCCAGGCACCCTGAGATACTAATTTTAAAGTCACCAGCTGGAAGGGTTAAATAGGTTAAACAAAGTGTTGATTCAGGCCTTCGGACGGTAGGGTGAAAATCTGAACGTGGTCCAGTAGGTAGGATTGGCCCCCTGTGAACACCTGAAGGATCTGACATTCTGAAGGCTCTGGCTGCCCTCCCACTCTTGGCTGTCCTTTTCTTTTCTTTTGCTGCTGTTTTTTGTTTTTTTTAAAGTAGGCTCCATGCCCAACGTGGGGCTCGAACTCACGACCCCGAAATCAAGGGTCACATGCTCTACCGACAGAGCCAGCCAGTCCTTTTCTTTTGGTGGTGCCTGCTTCCATACCACTTGGGTCTCTGATACTCTTATCTCCTTCTACTTGCTTTCCTATTAATATTGTGATGAAGGCAAAACTAATCTCAGTGGATCAAGGTGGTCATGTGGCAAGAACATAAACCAGTAGTTGAGAAACCTGGATTCTCATCTCAACTCTGCCACTCCTCCTGAAACCCAGAAGGGGCCAACGGGCCCATACAGCTCAAAAAAAAATCAACGTGTGTCCAACCTGCCTGTACTGAACATTGCCCCAGTTCCCTCGCTCAGTTCCATGAACCTGTTTCCAGATTCTCCACTCACCCTAAGGTGCCAAAGACAGTGCACAGCTTACTGCGTCTTGCTGGAAAGAAAGCAGTAGATAATATGCTTACTGGACAATCCCGAAATCATAGTCTTCGGTCTTGAAAAGCAGTCTGATACAGATGTCCAAACACATGCCTTCTAGTATAACCGCTCATTCACCCTCTCCTGAGCTCAGCCGGGTGGGTCACTGCTGGAGTTGGGAAAGGTGCCGTCAGCGAAGCGAGCAGTTGCATTGCATAGACTTCTCATAGGGAAAACCTAGAGTTATCTGCTATATCTAGTTCCTGTGCGAATATGCCGATAAGTATAAAAAGGTCTGCAGGGTTAGAGATGGATCATTTGCAGCAATGCTCTCTGGGGACCAGAAGAAGATCAGAATGAAGGGGTGAGAGTAAAGGGAGACACATTTCACGCTAGTTTGTTCAGCGTGTGAACTTTTACAATGAGAATGTATTCCTGTGTTACTTGTGTAATATACAAAGCAATCAAAATGAACTTCATTTATTTTATGTTTTTGAAAAGGTTTTATTTATTTATTTGAGAGAGAGAGAGCATGAGAGGAGAAAGGGAGAAGCAGACTCCCCGCGGAGCAGGGAGCCCAATGTGGGGCTCGATCCGAGCTGAAGGCAG